>NC_139150.1:50576865-51787864 GCF_964270905.1 Leucopleurus acutus | reverse complement strand
AGAATCCAACAGCACATTAAAAGGATCATACGCCATGATCAAGTGGGGTTTATTCCAGGAAGGCAAGGATTCTTCAGTATACGCAAATCAATCAACGTGATACACCATATTAACAAATTGAAGGAGAAAAACCATATGGTCATCTCAATAGATGCAGGGAAAGCTCTCAACAAAATTTAACACCCATTTATGATAAAAACCCTCCAGAAAGTAGGCATAGAGGGAACTTTCCTCAACATAATAAAGGCCATATATGACAAACCCACAGCCAACATCTTCCTCTGCCTTTTTGTTCTATTCACGACCTCAAGGGACTGGGATATGTCTATCCACCTCCGGGAGGGCTCAGTTCACCAATTCAAATGTTAATCTCTTCCAGAAACACCCTCACAGACACACCCAGAAATACTGTTTTACCAACTACCTGGGCATCCCTTAGCCCAGTTAAGTTGACACAGAAAAATTAACCATCACACTCAGAAAAGCCTTCCCCCAATTAATCAGGCTCTTTGCTAACCTATCTTGTTGGACCCTTTAATTTTCTTTCTTCGTAATTGTTATCAGTTTGTAGTTTATCTGTATTTATATTTATTTCCAGATTTCTATCTATTTCCATATTTCCTCCACTGGACTATAAACTCCATGGCAGCTGAACTCTTTTGTTCCCTGCTAGCCCAAGCACCATGCCTGGCATACAGTGGGTATGCAATAAATATTTGTTGAGTGAATCAGTAACTGAATAAGTACAAACCTTCCCTGGCAGCTCAAGACCAGTTAAGATGCTTGATACGGAATAATTCAGTGAGAGGGACAATTCAGCCACATTTTCTCAACTTGTTACACATGATTTCTCTTAATTTCTTATTTTTCCTTTTGTATTCTTCAGAGACATAGAAACATGTGATCATCGGCTCCACTACTCAGCTGACACGTCTGACGCAGCTCTGAGCCTTCAGAATATCAGAGATTCTTGCCGGAAAGTCTTCCCTCTGCTGGCTAAACACTCCCTCCTAGCGCTGGTTCTGCCTTCTGCTTTTTTAACGTGGGGAGAGTATGGTAAGAAGGTGGATTAAATCAGGAGTTTCTGTAAATGTTCCAGAGGAAAAGCCATTTACAAATTGTAAGTGATTGTTGAACACTGGGACAAGACCAAAACCCACAGGTACATAGTCCTTTATATTCATCAGGTTGTCATCTAGATATCTCGACGCACTTCATGAACAGTGTCCAGATGTAAGGATTCATCCCAAATTTCAGGAGGGTAGTGGTATTTTTATCTTTATGCTTAAAGACAGAGATTACAAACCCCCATTTTCCAGAAGAAGAAATAGAAGTGGCATGCCCAGAGTGACATGGTAAGTTCTAGAGTATTAAAAAGCAGGCCGAGTGGTGGATGAGCATTGGACACCCAGGAAATCGTCAGGCATTCAGTTGCATTTATGATGTTCCTTTTGGGGAAAGAAGAAGTCATTTTGCTTTAATGACCATAGTGGCAAGAGTCAGCACCCCGTCAGAACCCCCCACGAGGGAACTGGTTTGGATGGCAAGGCTTCAGTAGAAAGAGCAACACTGCAGGTGTTGGAGCAGAGCAGTCTCTAACTGCCAGACCAGGTGTTTCCTTCCACCATAGAAAACTGGGGTGGGTCTCTTTTGTAATGCAGTAGCCTGACCACTGCCCACCCCAGTCTTCCACGAAATTATACGTATATCACACCAAACTCTTACACTCCTTCCTCTGTACTAAGTCATGAAGACAGCAAAGCCTAACATTCTTGAAGTCACCTCTAACCTAATCCAGGTCCTGGGGAAGAAAGGGGTAAGAACCAATACCAACACAAAGGAAATGTCCCAGGAATCAGCAGGCCATGGGTAGGCATGAGGGCATGTAGAACTGAGGGTCCTGGGGTGATTGAGAAGAACTTGATGAAGGGAAGGGACTATTTAGAAGGTTGTGGGACAAACAGTGCTGGGACAACTGGATAACCACGTGCAGAAGAATGAAGGCGGGCCCCTTCCTTACACCACACACCAATATTAACACAAAATGAATCACAGACCTAAATGGAGAATGAAATGTAAGAGCTAAGACTATAAAACCCTGAGGAGAAAACCTCTGTGACCTTGCATTAGGCCAAGCCTTCTTAGATACAACACCAAAAGCACAAGCAATAAAAGGAAAGATAAATATATTGGACTTCATCAAAATTAAAAACTTTTGTGCTGCAAACAATACCATCAAGAACTTGAAAAGACAGCCCACAGGATGGGAGAAGATATTTGCAAATTGTATATCTGATAAGAGACCGGTACCCAGAATACATGAAAAGCTCTTACAACTCAATAATAAAAAGATGACACAATTTTAATATAAACAAAGGCATATACCCAGAGAAAACCATAATTCAAAAAGACACATGCACCCCAGTGTTCATTACAGCACTATTTACAATAGCCAGGTCATGGAAGCAACTTAAATGTCCATCAACAGATGAATGGATAAAGAAGATGTGGTGCATATATACAATGGAATATTACTCGGCCATAAAAAGGAACGAAATTGGGTCATTTGTAGAAACGTGGATGGACCTAGGGACTGTCATATGGCGTGAAGTAAGTCAGAAAGAGAAAAACAAATATCGTATATTAATGCATATATGTGGAATCTAGAAAAATGGTACAGATGAACCAGTTTGCAAGGCAGAAATAGAGACACAGATGTAGAGAACAAATGTGTGGACACCAAGGGGGGAGAGCAGTGGGGGGTGGGGTGGGATGAACTGGGAGATTGGGATTGACACGTATACACTAATATGTATAAAATAGATAACTAATAAGAACCTGCTGTATAAAAAAATAAAATAAAATTCAAAATAAATAAATAAACAAAGGCTCTGAGTGGTCATTTCTTCAAAGGAGATATACAAATGACCAAAAAGCACATGAAAAGATGCTCAGTGTGATTAGCCATTAAATAAATGAAAATCAAAGTCACAATAAAATACCACTTCACATCCACTATGACGGCTATAATTTAAAAAATAATAATGGAAAGGAAATGGAGATTTCTGGAGCCAAGTTCCCAGAAGGAAGAGAGGCATGGAGAAGTGAGCCTGACATTCAGCTCCACTTCTCCCCTCAGGCGTTTTCCAATACATAATTGGTGACCAAGAGGCTGAGAAGCTAAACAGGGTTTCTGGAGCTGGGGAGAGAAAATTGGGGTTTAGGAGGAGAGGCCCTGTGAAACACCCCAGCTTTTGTTAGGACCCCTGAAAGCATCTACTCTAGGATTAAGGACAATGGGAATAAGCCAGCTCTCACAAATACAGAAATGAAGTTTCTAATTAGCTCAAATCCAGATTGGATAACGTAATGCACCCCTAGCCCATCTGTCTGACAGAATAAGATCACATGATTGTTGTAGTTAAAAAACAAACAGACAAACAAAAAACAGAAGAATCAACAGATAAACTATTAGAATTAATAGGTGAATTTAGTTAGCAAGGTACATGGATAAAGGACCAAGGTACAAAAGTCAATTGTATTTCTAAATATCACTTAGAAAAAAATTTTTAATGAAATATTTATTACTTGACCATTTGCAATAGCATCACAATATCAAATGTCTGGGAATAAATCCATCAAAATATATGTGAGACCTTTATACAGAAAACTACAAGATATTACTGAGTGTAATTAGAAAAGACTTAAATAAATGGAGGGATACATCCTGAGTTGGAAGACTCAAGATTGTAAAGATATCAATTCCCCCCAACATGATCTATAGATTCAATTTATTCCCAATCAAAACCCCAACAGGCTTTTTTTTTCCCCTGAAGAAGTTGACAATCTAAAGCTAAAATTTATATGGAAATACAAATGACCATGAAAAAGCAATAAAATCTTAAAGAATAAAACTAAAGGAATTCTATGGCAAGATATCAAGACTGTAAAGCTACAGTAATTAAGACAATGTAATACTGACAAAGGGATAAACAGATTGACCAAAGGACCTAAAAGTAGTCCAGAAACAAATGTTCACACAGTCACGTGATTCGTGATGGAATGGTAATGCAAGGAAGAAAAGACAGCCTTTTCGGGCTTCCCTGGTGGCACAGTGGTTAAGAGTCCGCCTGCCAGTGCAAGAGACGCGGGTTCGTGCCCCGGTTTGGGAAGATCCCACATGCCGCGGAGCGGCTGGGCCCGTGAGCCATGGCCGCTGAGCCTGCGCGTCCGGAGCCTGTGCTCCGCAATGGGAGGGGCCACAGCAGTGAGAGGCCTGCATACAGCAAGAAAAAAAAAAAAAAAAAGACAGCTTTTTCAATAAGTGGTGCTGGGTCAACTGGAAACCTATATGAAGAAAAAAATGAATCTTGACCCCTACCTCATCCCATACACAAAAATCAGTTCCAGATGAATTGTAAATCTAAATATGAAATGTAAAACAATAAAGCTCCTAGATGAAAACATAGAATACCTACATCACCTTAGACTTCACTAAAATTAAGAACTTCTGTTATATAATACATCCAATAATAGACTTGAATTCACAACATATAAAAACTTCTACAAACCAGTAAGGAAAACAAGAGATAATCCAATTGTAATGAAAAAAACTGTGAATAGGCACTACCTAAAAAGGAATATCCAGACGGTTAATAAACATGTGAAAAAGTGCTCAGCATCATTAGTTGTCAGCGAAATGCACATAAAATTGCAGTGAGCTAATCACTGAACAGCCAACAGAATGGCTAAAATTAGAAAGACTGACAGTACCAGCTGTTGGCAAGTATACGGAACATCTGCAAGTTCCATGCACCGCTGGCGGAACTCTAAATTGCTACAACTCCTTTGGATGACTGTTTGGCAGCATCTGCTTAAACTGAACATATGTATACTCTGCCCGAGCAACTCCACTTCTCGGAATATATGTAACAGATAAATGCACATATGTTCACCAAAAGACATATGTAAGAATGTTCACAGAAGCCCTGTTCCTAGTAGCCAAATCCAGAAATAGCTCAAAGTCCATTAACCATAGAATGGATAGACTATGGTATATTCATACAATAGAATACTACGTAAAATAAACTAACAACATGGATGAATGTCACAGAGTCTAACATTGCGTGAAAGGAGCCAGTCACAAAAGAGAGCACACTGTTATGGTTCCATCTTTATAAAGTTCAAAAAAGGCAAAACGAAGCTAGTGTTAGAAGTCAGACTTGGAGTTACCTTTGCCGGGGGAGCTGATGATCGAACGGACGAAAAATGTTTTAGGTCTTGATCCAGGTGCTCACTATGAGTGTGTTCATCTTGTGAAAATTCATTTTGCTATACAGTGATCTGTGCTCTTTTCTGTAGAGATGTTATACTCAAAATCTATTTTTAACTTATTGTTGCTACATTTTACTAGTTTTGTCTGTGTTTACTTTGTATAAGAACTATGAGGAACGGAGACCTTCAAGATGGCAGAGGAGTTAGACGTGGAGATCACCTTCCTCCCCACAAATACATCAGAAATACATCGACGTGTGGAACAACTGCTACAGAACACCTACTGAACGCTGGCAGAAGACCTCAGACCTCCCAAAAGGCAAGAAACTCCCCACGTACCTGGGTAGGGCAAAAGAAAAAACAGAGACAAAGAATAGGGACGGGACCTGCACCAGTGGGAGGGAGCTGTGAAGGAGGAAAGGTTTCCACACACTAGGAAGCCCCTTCGCGGGCGGAGACTGCGGGTGGCGGAGGGGGAAAGCTTCGGGGCCGCGGAGGAGAGCACAGCAACAGGGGTGCGGAGGGCAAAGCAGGGAGATTCCCGCACAGAGGATCAGGGCCGACTGGCACTCACCAGCCCAAGAGGCTTTTCTGCTCACCCGCCGGGGCGGGCGGGGCTGGGAGCTAAGGCTCGGGCTTCGGAGGTCGGATCCCAGGGAGAGGACTGGGGTTGGCGGCGTGAACACAGCCTGCAGGGGGCTAGTGCGCCACGGATAGCTGGGAGGGAGTCCGGGAAAAAGTCCGGAGCTGCCGAAGAGGCAAGAGACTTTTTCTTGCCTCTTTGTTTCCTGGTGCGCGAGGAGAGGGGATTAACAGCGCCACTTAAAGGAGCTCCAGAGACGGGTGTGAGCCGCGGCTATCAGCGCGGACCCCAGAGACGGGCATGAGACGCTACGGCTGCTGCTGCCGCCACCAAGGGGCCTGTGTGCGAGCACAGGTCACTATCCACACCCCCCTTCCAGGGAGCCTGTGCAGCCCGCCACTGCCAGGGTGCCGGGTTCCAGGGACAACTTCCCCGGCAGAACGCATGGCGCGCCTCAGGCTGGTGCAACGTCCTGCTGGCCTCTGCCGCCCCAGGCTCGGCCCACATCCGTACCCCTCCCTCCCCGCCGCCTGAGTGAGCCGGAGTCCCCGAATCAGCGGCTCCTTTAACCCCGTCCTGTCTGAGCGAAGAACAGACGCCCGCAGGCGACCTACACGCAGAGGCGGGTCCAAATCCAAAGCTGAGCCCCTGGGAGCTGTGAAAACAAAGAAGAGAAAGGGAAATCTCTCCCAACAGCCTCAGGGGCAGCGGATTAAATCTCCACAATCAACTCGATGTACCCCGCATCTGTGGAACACCTGAACAGACAACGAATCATCCCAGATTGAGGAGGTGGACTTTGGGAGCAACTGTAGACTTGGGGTTTGCTGTCTGCTCCTGACCAGTTTCTGATTTTTACGTTTATCTTAGTTTAGTTTTTAACGCTTGTTATCATTGGTGGATTTGTTTATTGGTTTCGTTGCTCTCTTCTTTTTTTTTTCTTTTTTATTACTTTAAAAAAAATTTATTTTAATACATTTTTTAATTTTAATAACTTTATTTATTTTAATTAATTAATTTTTTCTTTTTTTTTCTCCCTTTTCTTCTGAGCCGTGTGGCAGATAGGGTCTTGGTGCTCCGGCTGGGTGTCAGGCCTGTGCCTCTGAGATGGGAGAGCCAAGTTCAGGACATTGGTCCACCAGAAACCTCCCGGCTCCATGTAATATCAAAAGGCGAAAGCTCTCCCATAGATCTCCATCTCAGTGCTAAGAGCCAGCTCCACACAACAGCCAGCAAGATACAGTGCTGGACACCACAAGCCAAACAACTAGCAAGACAGTAACACAACCCACCCATCAGCAGAGAGGGTTTTTATTATTATTAAAATCATAATAAGGTCAAACACACCCCAAAACACACCACCGGACGCAGTCCTGCCCACCAGAAAGACAAGATCCACCCTCATCCACCAGAACACAGGCACCAGACCCCTCCACCAGAAAGCCTACACAACCCATTGTACCAACCTTACCCACTGGAGGCAGACATCAAAAACAACAGGAACTTCGAACCTGCAGCCTGCAAAAGGGAGACCCCAAACATAGTAAGTTAAGCAAAATGAGAAGACAGAGAAACACACAGCAGATGAAGGAGCAAGGTAAAAACCCACCAGACCTAACAAATGAAGAGGAAATAGGCAGTCAAACTGAAAAAGAATTCAGAGTAATGACAGTAAAGCTGATCCCAAATCTTGGGAATACAATAGAGAAAAGGCAAGAAACGTTTAACAAGGACCTAGAAGAACTAAAGAGCAAACAAACAATGATGAACAACACAATAAATGAAATTAAAAATTCTCTAGAAGCAATCAATAGCAGAAAAACTAAGGAAGAAGAACAGATAAGTGACGTGGAAGATAAAATAGTGGAAATGACTACCACAGAGAAGAATAAAGAAAAAAGAATGAAAAGAATTCAGGACACTCTCAGAGACCTCTGGGACAACATTAAACGCACCAACATTCGAATTATAGGGGTTCCAGAAGAAGAAGAGAAAAAGAAAGGGACTGAGAAAATATTTGAGGAGATTATAGTTGAAAACTTCCCTAATATGGGAAAGGAATAAGTCAATCAAGTCCAGGAAATGCAGAGAGTCCCATACAGGATAAATCCAAGGAGAAACATGCCAAGACACATATTAATCAAACTATCAAAAATTAAATACAAAGAAAGAATATTAAAAGCAGCAAGGGAAAAACAACAAATAACATACAAGGGAATCCCCATAAGGTTAACAGCTGATCTTTCAGCAGAAACTCTGCAAGCCAGAAGGGAGTGGCAGGACATATTTAAAGTGATGAAAGGGAAAAACCTACAACCAAGAATACTCTACCCAGCAAGTATTTCATTCAGATTCGACGGAGAAATAAGAACCTTTACAGACAAGCAAAAGCTAAGAGAATTCAGCACCACCAAACCAGCTACAAAAAATGCTAAAGGAACTTCTCTAGGCAGGAAACACAAGAGAAGGAAAAGACCTACAATAAAAAACCCAAAACAATTAAGAAAATGGTAATAGGAACATACATATCGATAACTACCTTAAATGGAAATGGATTAAATGCTCCAACCAAAAGACACAGACTGGCTGAATGGATACAAAAAGAAGACCCATATATATGCTGTCTACAAGAGACCCACTTCAGACTTAGGGACACATACAGACTGAAAGTGAGTGGATGGAAAAAGATATTCCATGTAAATGGAAATCAAAAGAAAGCTGGAGTAGCAATTCTCAAATCAGACAAAAGAGACTTTAAAATAAAGACTATTACAAGAGACAAAGAAGGACAGTACATAATGATCAAGGGATCAATTCAAGAAGAAGATATAACAAATGTAAATATTTATGCCCCCAACATAGGAACAGCTTGATACATAAGGCAAATGCTAACAGCCATAAAAGGGGAAATCGACAATAACACAATCATAGTAGGGGACTTTAACACCCCACTTTCGCCAACGGACGCATCATCCAAAATGAAAAGAAATAAGGAAACACAAGCTTTAAATGACACATTTAACAAGATGGACTTAATTGATATCTATAGGACATTCCATCCAAAAACAACAGAATACACTTTCTTCTCAAGTGCTCATGGAATATTCTCCAGGATAGATCACATCTTGTGTCACAAATCAAGCCTTGGTAAATTTAAGAAAACTGAAATCGTATCAAGTATCTTTTCCGACCACAATGCTATGAGACTAGATATCAACTACAGGAAAATGTGCTGTAAAAAATACAAACACATGGACGCTAAACAATACACTACTAAATAACCAACAGATGACTGAACATATCAAAGAGGAAATCAAAAGATACCTAAAACCAAATGACAATGAAAACATGACGACCCCAAACCTATGGGATGCAGCAAAAGCAGTTCTAAGAGGGAAGTTTATAGCAATACAATCTTACCTCAAGAAATAAGAAACATCTCAAATAAACAACCTAAACTTACACTTAAAGCAATTAGAGAAGGAACAACAACAAAAAAATAAATTAAAAAAACCAAAGTTAGCGGAGGGAAAGAAATCATAAAGATCAGATCAGAAATAAATAAAAAAGAAATGAAGGAAACAATAGCAAAGATCAATAAAACTAAAAGCTGGTTCTTTGAGAAGATAAACAAAATTGATAAACCATTAGCCAGACTCATCAAGAAAAAAAAGAAGACTCAAATCAATAGTATTAGAAATGAAAAAGGAGAAGTAACAACTGACACTAGAAATACAAAGGATCATGAGAGACTACTACAAGAAACTATATGCCAATAAAATGGACAACCTGGAAGAAATGGACAAATTCTTAGAAAAGCACAATCTTCCAAAAATGAACAAGGAAGAAATAGAAAATATAAACAGACCAATCACAGGCACTGAAATTGAAACTGTAATTAGAAATATTCCTGTAAACAAAAGCCCAGGACCAGATGGCTTCACAGGCGAATTCTATCAAACATTTAGAGAAGAGCTAACACCTATTCTTCTCAAACTCTTCCAAAATATAGCAGAGGGATGAACACTCCCAAATACATTCTAGGAGGCCACAATCACCCTGATACCAAAACCAGACAAAGATGTCACAAAGAAAGAAAACAACAGGCCAATATCACTGATGAACATAGATGCAAAAATCCTTAACAAAATACTAGCAAACAGAATCCAACAGCACATTAAAAGGATCATACACCATGATCAAGTGGGGTTTATCCCAGGAATGCAAGGATTCTTCAGTATACGCAAATCAATCAGTGTGATAAACCACATTAACAAACTGAAGGAGAAAAACCATATGATCATCTCAATAGATGCAGAAAAAGCTTTCGACAAAATTCAACACCCATTTATGATAAAAACCCTCCAGAAAGTAGGCATAGAGGGAACTTACCTCAACATAATAAAGGCCATATATGACAACCCCACAGCCAACATCATTCTCAATGGTGAAAAACTGAAACCATTTCCTCTAAAATCAGGAACAAGACAAGGTTGTCCACTCTCACCACTATTATTCAACATCGTTTTGGAAGTTTTAGCAATCAGAGAAGAAAAAGAAATAAGAGGAATCCAAATTGTAAAAGAAGTAACGCTGTCACTGTTTGCAGATGACATGATACTATACATAGAGAATCCTAAAAATGCTATCAGAAAACTACTAGAGCTAATCAATGAATTTGGTAAAGCTGCAGGATACCAAATTAATGCACAGAAATATCTTGCATTCCTATACATTAATGATGAAAAATCTGAAAGAGAAATTAAGGAAACACTCCCATTTACCATTGCAACAAAAAGAATAAAATACCTAGGAATAAAACTACCTAGGGAGACAAAAGATCTGTATGCAGAAAACTATAAGACACTGATGAAAGAAATTAAAGATGAAATAAACAGATGGAGAGATACACCATGTTCTTCGATTGGAAGAATCAACATTGTGAAAATGACTATACTACCCAAAGCAATCTACAGATTCAGTGCAATCCCTGTCAAACTACCAATGTCATTTTTCACAGAACAAAAAATTTCTCAATTTGGAAACACAAAAGAATCCGAATAGCCAAAGCAATCTTGAGAAAGAAAAACGGAGCTGGAGGCATCAGGCTCCCAGACTTCAGACTATACTACAAAGCTACAGTAATCAAGACAGTATGGTACTGGCACAAAAAAAGAAATATAGGTCAATGGAACAGGTTAGAAAGCCCAGAGATAAACCCACGCACATATGGTCACCTTATCTTTGATAAAGGAGGCAAGAATATACAATGGAGAAAAGACAGCCTCTTCAATAAGTGGTGCTGGACAGCTACATGTAAAAGAATGAATTTAGAACACTCTCTAATACCATATACAAAAATAAACTCAAAATGGATTAAAGATGTAAATGTAAGGCCAGACACTATTAAACTCTTAGAGGAAAACGTAGGCAGAACACTCTATGACATAAATCACAGCAAGGTCCTTTTTGACCCACCTGCTAGAGAAATGGAAATTTAAAAAAAAATAAACAAATGAGACCTAATGAAACTTAAAAGCTTTTGCACCACAGAGGAAACCACAAACAAGACGAAAAGACAACCCTCAGAATGGGAGAAAATATTTGCAAGTGAAGCAACTGACAAAGGATTAATCTCCAAAATATAGAAGCAGCTCATGCAGCTCAATATCAAAAAAACAAACAACCCAATCCAAAAATGGGCAGAACACCTAAGTAGCCATCTCTCCAAAGAAGATATACAGATTGCCAACAAACACATGAAAGAATGCTCGGGGCTTCCCTGGTGGCGCAGTGGTTGAGAGTCTGCCTGCCGATGCAGGGGACACGGGTTCGTGCCCCAGTCCAGGAAGATCCCACATGCCATGGAGCAGCTGGGCCCGTGAGCCATGGCCGCTGAGCCTGCGTGTCTGGAGCCTGTGCTCCACAACAGGAGAGGCCACAACAGTGAGAGGCCCGCGTACCACAAAAAAAAAAAAAAAGAATGCTCAATGCTCAACATCATTAATCATTAGAGAAATGCAAATCAAAACTACAATGAGATATCATCTCACACCAGTCAGAATGGCTATCATCAAAAAATCTACAAACAATAAATGCTGGAGAGGGTGTGGAGAAAAGGGAACCCTCTTGCACTGTTGGTGGGAATGTAAATTGATACAGCCACTATGGAGAACAGTATGGAGGTTCCTTAAAACACTAAAAATAGAACTACCATACGACCCAGCAATCCCACTACTGGGCGTATACCCTGAGAAAACCATAATTCAAAAAGAGTCATGTACCACAATGTTCATTGCAGGTCTATTTACAATAGCCAGGACATGGAAGCAACCTAAGTGTCCATCGACAGATGAATGGATAAAGAAGATGTGGCACATATATACAATGGAATATTACTCAGCCATAAAAAGAAACAAAACTGAGTTATTTGTAGTGAGGTGGATGGACCTAGAGTCTGTCATACAGAGTGATGTAAGCCAGAAAGAGAAAAACAAATACTGTATGCTAACACATATATATGGAATCTAAAAAAATGGTTCTGGTGAACCTAGGGGCAGGACAGGAATAAAGACACAGAAGTAGAGAATGGACTTGAGGACATGGGGAGGGGGAAGGGTAAGCTGGGACGAAGTGACAGAGTGGCATGGACATATATACACTACCAAATGTAAAATAGTTAGTGGGAAGCAACCGCAAAGCACAGGGAGATCAGCTCAGTGCTTTGTGACCACCTAGAGGGGTGGGATAGGGAGGGTGGGAGGGAGATGCAAGAGGGAGGATATATGGGGATATATGTATATGTATAGCTGATGCACTTTGTTTAAAGCAGAAATTACCACACCACTGTAAAGCAATTATACACTAATAAAGATGTTAAAAAGGAAAAAGAACTATGAGAATAGGACGATAATATCTAGTCATGTTAATACATATTTAAATTATGTTATAATAAAAATAATTTTAAAGACATTGGTGCGAAGGTTAATATATTGGAATCATTTTTTAACACTGGTTGAATTTTAGATATTACAGCCAAATGATACAAGTAAAACGTTCAGGAAATTAAACATCTTAAATTTCCTACACCTCCCTCCCCCAACCTTCTGTTTTTGTTGTTGTTGTTAGTTATATTTTACTCTGTCATTTTATAACATTTACATCCTATTCAATAATCACAACTTCATGGCTGTTCTATTTGTTCCAATTTGAATCATTCACTCCTCACCACCGATTTCTTTTTCATTCAACTTTTTCATTCCTGAATTCGTCAAAGCATGAGACCATCATTCAATATCTGAAATAAAAAAGACATACCTGGAGCGATCGCTGTATTAGGGTCTCTCCCAGCAGACCAGACTCTTGATCTCACCTAGGGGTTGGGGGAAGGTGGAGCTTAAGGACATACCTGGATGACATCATTGGGTGAGACAGTTGTTGATTGGTTGGCACCCAGAGGTGTGTCTTTTTAAAATAAATGTATGTATTTATTTATTTTTGGCTGCTTTGGGTCTTCATCGCTGCACGTGGGCTTTCTCTAGTTGCAGTGAGCAGGGGCTATTCTCCCTTGTGGTGCGCGGGCTTCTCATTGCACTGGCTTCTCTTGTTGCTGAGGACAGGCTCTAGGCGCGCGGGCTTCAGTAGTTGTGGTGTGTGGACTCGGTAGTTGTGGCTCGAAGGCTCAGCAGTTGCGGCTCGCAGGCTCTAGAGCGCAGGCTCAAGAGTTGTGGCTCACGGGCTTACTTGCTCCGCAGCATGTGGGATCTTCCCGGACCAGGGCTCGAACCTGTGTCCCCTGCAGTAGCAGGTGGATTCTTAACCACTGCACCACCAGGGAAGCCGCCAGAGGTGTGTTTATTGGAGCGAGTCCCTCTCTGCTTGGACAACTTTCCAAAGGCAGGCGACAGCACCCACCCAATGGTTGGCTTGTAAAAGCCTGTTCCCTGAATTCCCGTGTTGTTGATCCATTGATGGGTTTAAGATCGGGGATATATCTCAAATCTCCTCAAAGTATAATGGATCCATTTTCTTGCCATTTTATCATCTCATTTTTGAGTTCCCTTTTCCTTTGGGTATTTTTTCCTTCTAGACTGAGTTGTTCATTTATCTTTACATGCTCTGTCTCTCTCATTCCTTTCCTTTCCTTTCCTGTAGTATTTTATACATTTACCATGTCATTTCTTTTCATCTTTTCCATGCTTAACATGGGCAATTTCATCCAGATGTTCTACATCAAACAGACTTGCACCCTGTGAAACAATCATGTATCTTGTTTGGTCCACTTGGTATTTCTACAAAATGCAAATCTGTTACCAACATTTAAAAATTAGGAGGTTCCACGTGAAATTCCACAGTTTTAGTTTCTCTTGAAAAAAAAATCATAAGACATGACAACACTGGACTTACCTTCTCAGATAGCAACAATCAGCCAGAGACTCTTTACACTGGCAGTTCTTAATCTTTAGTGAGCATCAGAGCCTTCTGGGGAGCTTGTTAAAACAGTTTTTTCACCCACAGAGTTTAAGAAATTTGTATTTCTAACAAGTTTCCAGCTGATGCTGATGTTGCTGGGGCCCACACTTTAAGACCCGCCGATTAAGGTGAAGCTTCTGCTCTCTAGTTTACCGTGGACCACACCGCTCCCTATGGCCTTACACCTAACCAGCATCACTTATTTATAGCACCTGCCTGGCCCCTGTAGGCAGTTATATTTATAATACCTGTGATCTGGTTGTGCATAGTCCAAACTGCAGTTGGAAGGCTGCAGAGGGTGTATTACCCAATTTTCCCAGCCTAAAGGCACAGAGAGTTCTGATAGGGCTGTGGAGGTTTTTACTGAAGGTCCTCGGCTCCCCTGTCGACATGAGGTTTTATACACATCCCGTACCAGGAGATGAATCTTACTTCCGTGAGCGGGTACCTGCAGGGGGGCACTCACCAGGTTTCGATGGGTCACTGGGAAACAGCTGATCTGCTGGTTTTCTCACCTCTGCTGAGGTCTCAAGAACTCACAATACTCTTCACTTTTCCTTTACTCTGCCTACTTACTCTTCAGGGCTTTTTTTTCCCCTTTATATTGGTGGATAGTAGTGAGAATTCTCAGGATTTTCTTACCAGCCTCCTTTCCTTTAAACACCGTCTGGCAGAAGTTTGGGTAGGTAGGTCTTCTCTGTTCTACACCAGAGTCTTCTATTTATTTTCTTGTCCACCACATTTTAAAGTTTTAAAGACTCTTGCTAGAATTTGTACCTCTTCCTTAGCTTGTTTGCTAGGGAGCATTTATGCTTGGTTCTGACACTTTTTTGTGAGGTCTTCAAGAAGGAAGAGTCTGTGGTCCAGCTTCCTTGAACCGTATTTACGGGGATGTCCAGCTCTGGATAATTATATGGACCTATTTTAATGTTTTTTATTTATTTTTTATTTTGCGGTACACAGGTCTCTCACTGTTGTGGCCTCTCCCGTTGCGGAGCACAGGCTCCGGACGCGCAGGCTCAGCGGCCATGGCTCACGGGCCCAGCCGCTCCGCGGCATATGGGATCCTCCCGGACCGGGGCACGAACCCGTGTCCCCTGCATCGGCAGGCGGACTCTCAACCACTGTGCCACCAGGGAAGCCCTGTATGGACCTATTTTAAGTGGTCAACCTCTTTCTAAATTCGTGTCTTACTCCCAGAGAATCTAATGAAATTAGTCTGGGGTGAGCCCTGCATATCAGGATCTTTAAAAACTCCCGGGTTATTCTGACATGAGCAAAAGTTGAGAACGGCTGCTATAACTCAGTGCTTTTCCAATTTTAAAGTGCATACACATTACTGAGGGTCTACTTAAAATTCGGAGTCTGAATCAAAAGGTCTGGGTTGTCACTCAACAGTCTGCACTACTAACGAGCTTCCAATGCTTCTGCTGGTGGTGGTCCTTGGACCACACCTTGTAGCAAGCTTCTGGAATTAACTTAGCTAATAATCTTGCCTGGACAGTCTTGGCCCCTCATGTCCTCAGACACACAGTGGCCTCGTCCACCCTCTCAGTGCACAGACACCCTGCCTGAAGCAACATACAGTCATGTATATAGACTGTTCCTTTTTGAAAGTGCTCCAGACTTGGGTGGCAGTGAGTTCTAATTTCAGAGACTAAGTTCTCAAATACTTAGGGTTCAAAGAAGGACGTATAAGAGTTAGAAGCGGGACTTCCCTGGTGGCGCAGTGGTTAAGAATCCACCTGCCAATGCAGGGGACATGGGTTTGAGCCCTGGTCCGGGAAGATCCCACATGCCGCAGAGCAACTAAGCTCGTGCGCCACAACTACTGAGCCTGCGCTCTAGAGCCCGCAAACCACAACTACTGAGCCCTCTTGCCATAACTACTGAAGCCTGTGCACCTAGAGCCTGTGATCCGCAACAAAAGAAGCCACCGCAATGAGAAGCCCATGCACCACAACGATGAGTAGTCCCGGCTCTCCGCAATTAGAGAAAGCCCACACGCAGCAGCGAAGACCCAATGCAGCCAAAAATAAATAATCTTTTTTAAAAAAAGAGTTAGAAGCATCCCCTTAAATCCTACCTCAGAACAGACTTAAGTTGTTTTTACCCGGGTACCTGGCATTTGTCATCACTTCTCTCAAGCATGTATAGGGCCACACAAGTAGAAACGGCATTGCCCATGTGGCCCCAGTGAGCTGCAATGAGAGGCACAGGGGCGAGATGAAGCCAGAGAGTGAGGAACAGTGAGCAACGTTGCCATCATCTCTGGAGCCGATGGAATCGAGGCACATGACTGCACTTTATTAAGTGTGAAAGATAAGGTGAGATCACAAAAACAGGGATTCTTGGGAACGCTTGTGGTAAAGCTGAGAGTGGATGCAAAACCTGGGATCGGTGCCAAACTGTGTTAGCGGAATGCCACCAGAAGATGGCGCCATTGGCTCGAGGAACATAAGATGTCCGTAACGGTGCGGTGTGGATTTTGTTTCAGCCCTACTTCAGGGACTAATCCTTAAAACAGGTGGATTGAAAACGATAGGAGTGCAAAATCAGGGCTGCTAGAAGCTGCTTTTCATCTAGCCAGGAACCTTTGCATCCGGAACAATCTAGCAATGTCTAAGGGGCATCTGGGTCACCCTTGTTTACACGACAGAAAGATCCCTGGAGGAGTTGTGTGCCCACTGGATTAGTGAAAATGAAATTTTCTTCTACAAACAGTAGTAGAATCCTTTCGTGAAGTGAAAAAAAAAAAAACTTTTTTTGATTTTAAACTGCTTTTCAAAGTTATTATGTATTGAGGCCTTGTGTAAATGGAAATGTGTTTAGTGCTTGAAGTCATTTTTCACTTATCTTTCTAACAGCCCTATGGCCTTATTATTATCCCCATTTTACAGGTGGGGAAACTGAGGGCTGAAGCTATTAAAGCAGCTTGTCCAAATGATGACCTCAGTTTGATCTGTCCCCAAATCCTGTGAACTTAACCACTGTGCTATATTAACTTCCCAATCAATATTCATTCACAAATGAACATGTCCGCACAGGGGTCTTTCTTAGTCTGGTATTCTTGACTTTCAGCAAAAAGCACCTTTCATGACACAGTGTGACAGGGGAAGAATAGGTACTCTAGCTGCCCACAACAGAGGCACCTAACCTGTTCCTGAGCAGTAAAAATTCCCTGGCACACCTTTACCTTTCTCTCCTTCCCAGTACTTCTTTATAGCATGAAATGTTCTCAGCTGCCTCTATTACCCCCAAGCTCAGCCTTCTCACAACCACCTAGGCAGTGACCTGCAACCAGTAACTTAACGCCCTCTGCTTCCTTCCCAGGCCTGTTTCTCCTCACCAACTCCCAAATCAATTTACTTTCCCTCAGTAAACGAATCTGTGAAATGGAAAGCAAGCTGGTTGCATTCATTCTCACTAAAGTATGATGGTCACTGTGGTATATTGTCTAAACAAGAAGTGTTTGGCTTTGGGTCTAAAGGGATATTCAGTGATGATATTTCAGACTTCATGCTTGCTTATATCGCAATACTTTGCCTATTCAAGGAGACAGACCCTGAGGAGAAGACAAAAGGCAGGGAGAAAGGATAAGACCAGCGATTAAAAAGAATCAATTAGGAATTATGAAATTACACACACACACTTGGTGCTGAACATTCAATGATAATGAGAAAAGCTAAGAAGCTCTCTCCTAGGCTCGTTTCGTGGTCTGAACATGATATGGTCCTATTTATTTATTTATTATTTATTTATTTATTTCTCAAGTGGGAAAGGATAGACTAATTAAGCAAAGACACCTGAGAATAGCCAAGCCCTCTTTCCCCTACAGAGTCATTTATATTCAGCTTAAATATTAGCTCACTTTCTATTGACATAATGGCAGTGTTCTTAAAGAGATTTTATGTACGTGCACTTGGAATGCTAGTTATTTAATGTTATCCTATGGTGAATTCTTTATTGAAATAAATACTTGTTACCAAGAAAAAAAAAAAGAAAGAAAAACCTGAGAAAATCATTGGCCATTTTAAGACTGGTATAAACTATTCCAGGGTGACCAAATAGCCCTAGTTTTCTTCATATTAAAAAAAGAAGAAAAAAAAGAAAAAAACTAGCTAATAAATGTGAAAGGAATGATATAACTTGAAAACCTCTATTTTTCAACCCCTAATGAAATACCTGATTCAGGCAACAGAGTTGGTAGAGGATAACACTGTGTGAAAGGTTGAGGGAAGACGTTTGCAGTGGAGAGGCCTGACGGGCATCACTTGACCCCACTGACCTTGCTTAGTGGGATGAAAGACCCGCCGTGTGTTTTCTGAAATGATGCAGGAAGAGGTACCCAGTATGTCCTCGGGACTCTCACCCAAATATCTGAACCCATATCAAATTAGCTTCTAAAAGTCGCTTCTACTCTGCAGGAAATATGGAGGATACAGGAACAAATTAATGACTCCACAGGAAGCAAATATGCAGATTTAGAATGGAGGCGCTCTGCTGAATAATGGCTGGCAGTGGACTCAGTTTCCTCGCAAAAGGAGAAAGGGTCTGCTCTAGAACAGAGAGTCTTTAAGAAACGTAAGAACCAAATGCAGCATGTGGACTCTGAATCAAACAAACTGACGGTAAAGGGAGAGAGAGAGGTGAGACAAATTGCGGAATTTTTACAAGATCTAGGTGTCTGATGATACCAAGGAATTACCGTTAATTTCGTCAGATATGGTAATGGCATTCCACTGATGTATGAAAACATCCATCTTTTAGAGCTGTTGACTGAAGTATATAAGAGTAAAATGACATTATTTGCCTTAAAATCTGAATCAAAAGGAGGACAAGATGGGATATATGAATCAAGCGTGGCATAATCTTCATCATGGCTTAATTTTGGTGATGTGCGTACTGGGGTTCACTTTACTATCCTCTATACATGTTTTTTTGTTTCATAATAAAAAGATTTTTTAATAATCAAAAAGTAAAACGGCATGCCCACTTCCATGATATTGGGTGGGACAAAAGAAAATTCAGTAGATCAGTGAGGTCATTTTCAGCTTTGATGGGACACACCCAGGGCCGACAGTAGAGCTCCATCTGTGTTAAGCCAGGACCCAAATGTCCCCCTTATCAAACTGCGTCGCATTTATCCATCTCAGAACAAATGGCGCCCTCAGCCTGGTTAGCACTAGATTCTGCACCTCCAAGCGCTTCAGCGGAACGCACTGCAAGCAACTTGCTCCCTAAGGCATCCACCTATGAATCTGGGTGGTTGGCAGCGAGTTCTGCCAGCTTTGAGCTTAGGTCAGGGACCTGCTCAAAGCCACCTGTACCCCCAGAACTCCGAGAAAGAAATGCTCACTGAGGCTGATGGCTCTAAAACATGAAAGAGGCTCACTCCCACTCATAATAAGAGAATGCGAGTTAAACACACTGAGATGTTCAGGTTGTGTAAAATCAGGACCATTGAAAACACACTTGCCAAAGATACAGGGAAATGGATATTCTCAGATTTCAGTAGTGGGAGTATAAACTGGAACAATACCTATGGGGGACAATTTGCAGCACCTAGTAAAATTACAAATGCATATGCCCTTTGGCCCAGGAATTCCTCTTCTATGAATTTATCCACTTTACACTTGCCACCAACTCAATCCACATTTGTCTAAAGTTACGCATTGCCGCATTGCACGTAACAGATGACTGGAAATTGTAACTACCTATCAGAAGAGGACCGCTAAATAAATTATAGAACAGCTACACACAATGGAATACTATGTAACTTTTTTAAAATGAAGAAATCATATCAAACTGTCTACGAGACATATTAAGTGAGAAAAAAAGCTGGATAAAACAACTGTGTATATAGTATGCAATCATTTCTGTAGAACAGAAAGTAAAGAATACCTCTGCTCATGTGTGCATAAAATACTTCTGGGAGGATGCCCAAAGCACATTAAACTGTATTAAGACTGGTCACCTTCATGTAGCTGAGAGGAGGGAGAATTTTCATTTGACCTTTTTTTTTTTAATATATTTATTTATTTTTGGCTGTGTCGGGTCTTTGTTGCTGCACGCGGGCTTTTTCTAGTTGTGGCGAGTGGGGCTACCCTTCATTGTGGTGCGCAGGCTTCTCACTGCAGTGGCTGCTCTTGTTGCGGAGCACGGGTTCTAGGTGCACGGTCTTCAGTAGTTGTGGCATGTGGGCTCAGTAGTTGTGGCTCACGGGCTCTAGAGCGCAGGCTCAGTAGTTGCAGTGCACGGGCTCCTCATTGTGGTGGCTTCTCTTGTTGCAGAGCAGAGCTCTAAGTGCACGGTCTTCAGTAGTTGCAGCACATGGGCTCAGTAGTTGTGGCTTGCAGGCTCTAGAGCACAGGCTCAGTAGTTGCGGTGTGCCAGCTTCTCATTGTGGTGGCTTCTCTTGTTGCGGAGCACGGGCTCTAAGTGCACGGGCTTCAGTAGTTGCGGCACATGGGCTCAGTAATCGTGGCTTGCAGGCTCTAGAGCACAGGCTCAGAAGTTGTGGCGCACGGGCTTAGTTACTCCGTGGCATGTGGGATCTCCCTGGACCGGGGATCGAACCTGTGTCCCCTGCATTGGCTGGCGGATTCTCAACCCCTGCGCCACCAGGGAAGCCCTCTCTTGACTTTTAAACTCTGTAAATGTATCACCTGTTCAAAAAGTAAAGATAATAATTTCCTAATAACAAACAAAAAGGCTTCAGTTGACTCTGAGACCAAGCTTATAGAGAAACAATAGTTATTTAGATTCAGGGCTGGGCTGGACTAGAGCCCCAGAGAGCTGGAAAACATCCCTGCTGGAACATGGGCCACCAGGCAGTGTAAAGAACAAAACCCATTTCAAGCCCCTATAGGGGTAATGTATAATCCATTTTAAATCAAATTAAAGCCAAGTCACGATAGTTGGTCAAACGAATGCCAGTTTCATCTTGTGCTCAGGATGGAGTCTCCAAGGATGAAGGTCTCTGAAATCCTGGGGAAGGGGCTGTGGAAGCTGGCTGGACTTGTCCAAGGCCAAAGCCTAACGATCCGAGTGCCAGCAAAGCTGCTAGGGTCCAGGCTCTGCAACGCAGCTCTCAGGAAGCCCAGCCCTACCCCCCAGCCAGCTGTGTGACCCTCCAGCAAGTGATTCCAGGGACTGCAGACCCTTCTGCTGAGTAAATGCACATACAAAGAAGGAAACAATGAAACCGTGTGCGGTGGAATCCAGGTCATTTTTCAAACATGACAGTTCAAATACAGACAGCACCTGTTTTCTAAATCCATAAAACATGTAACAGTAAAAAAAAAAGAAAGATAGAAATAGAAAAAAAAAGTATCTACCTGGTAGGGCTGTTGTGAAGATAAACGGGTCAATACACGCATATAGTAAGAGTTAAAATAAAGCTTAGCTATCATTATCAGGAAGAAAAAGATGGGACTTGGAAACACATAAAGATCAGAGTATCTGTAGCATCTGTTCTGCTTGCTGACTGTCAGGCACCATAAAGGGCGAACAGGTGTATGTGTATACTACACCACACCCTGTGACCACTCTGAAGGACAGGATGTAGGACCTGGGGGCTGAAAGTGGCCCCCTGGGTCACCAGATGTCCCTGGGGTAGTCCCTTTTAGCTCACTATATGCATGTCTCTGCTGCTTCCCAGGCACACAGAAAACTGTAATTCCCAGCCCCTTGTCCTTAAGTGAGGCCATGAGACCAGATCCTGCCAATGAAACATGAGCAGAGGAGGGGCCCTAAAAAGCTCTCTCTTCTCCCAACACAAAAGCCCCATGTTGAGATGGCAGAGCCACAGGGGAGGAGGAAACGGAATCCTCCTGTCAGAACCTACAGAGCTGCCGAATCCCTGGCACAACTGCATGGGCTTGAACTTTTATGTGGTAAGCCACCAACATGTTGGAGTTTGTCTCTTACTGCAGCATGGCTTAGACTAAGCTCACTGATGCGGCCCCCAACCCCTAGGGGCTCTAAAGGTAGCCTGGGGCACCTACATGTATTTTCAGTCAGGTTACATGAGCTCACGGAATGTTTTTGCTTTTACAGGGAATTTGATCAATGAGGTGTGGTGACATTGGTTAGCTTTCAGGCTGCCCAGAATTCACAGGCTGCTTGTAGTACACGGCATCTGCTCAGGCAAACAAGATCTTTCAAGATATTAGCTCCACAGTGACATGAGGTTGTTAAAACACAACTTTTGGGGCTTCCCTGGTGGCGCAGTGGTTGAGAGTCCACCTGCCGATGCAGGGGACACGGGTTCGTGCCCCGGTCCGGGAAGATCCCACATCCCGCGGAGCGGCTGGGCCCGTGAGCCATGGCCGCTGAGCCTGCGCGTCTGCAGCCTGTGCTCCGCAACGGGAGAGGCCACAACAGTGAGAGGCCCGTGTACCGCAAAAAAAGAAAAAAACCCCCACAACTTTTGGCACCAAAAACGAAAAACATAATGTTGGGAAACATAGATTTGCTTCCCTCTCCTTTTAGAGATAATAACGGACTCAGAGGGAATTGTGGGGACTAGTCCCACATCACACCTAAGCCCTCACGAGGAGCGAGTTCCCAGGTCAGAGCAGAGAGTAGGAGATACGGAGCCCCACAACTTAGATCCACCTGGTCAGGGTCAGCAGTCACCCTGGGCTTTCAGGACCAAAGAAAATGCCTCCCTGCTCGAGGGCAAGACTGAGGAAACTAAATGCTCTGGGTAAGCCGGTCCCAAACTCAGCTGCAGGAACCAGGCACAAATGAGTGAGACCAAGGCAGGCACCAACCAATCTGTCTCCGTGCAATACTGCCAGATATCCCACTTTTTCTAGAATAGCCCCAAAACCTTGTTATATGTGAGGCCTCCCAATTTTTAAATGTTGGCAATCATTTGAAAATGAAAATTAAAACTCCATACTGGGCAAACAAAATACATCTGAGGGCTGGATGAGTCCTTCAGCCCAATATAAAACTTCAGCTCTCCTGTGTCCTTGACTATAGGGGTATGACCACAGCCATGGCCACAGTCAGGCCACAAAAGCATTGTTCTGGTAGAGTTGCCAGATTTAGCAAATTAAAGCACAGGATACCCAGTTAAATATAGGTAAACAATGAGTGATTTTTTTAGTACAAGTATGTATAGGGAATACTTATATTGAAGTATTATATAAATACTTACATTGAAGTAATGAATACTTTTATAATACTGCCTGGGTTATACTTATACATACTGTATAAATAC
The DNA here is from genome assembly GCF_964270905.1 of Leucopleurus acutus. Taxonomy (NCBI): domain Eukaryota; kingdom Metazoa; phylum Chordata; class Mammalia; order Artiodactyla; family Delphinidae; genus Leucopleurus; species Leucopleurus acutus. The sequence goes on along the minus strand of NC_139150.1, from coordinate 51,764,300 downwards.
TTATACATATATACACAGATGCTGATATAAATATTTCCTGGGACATACACTAAAAAATCATTCACTGTTTATCTGAAATTCAAGTTCAGCTGGTGTATTGTATCTGGCTCCTGACCAAGGCAGCTCATTAGTGAGTTCTTCTTTCTTCAGCCTCAGTTAGCCAAGAAATCTGGAAACCAGGGGTGTTTGAAGCCAGGCAGGCTCAGAGCAAGTCATCAAAGCTCTGTAGTGTGAATGACTGCCTGGGGCAGTGCAGGAAGGAGTAAACTTCATCCCACCCACAGAGAGAGGCACTCCATGGGCAAGGGGGCTCTGAGCCACTGGAAGTGGCTGCCAGTTCAGGTACCCCTATGCAGGCTGGTTACCCCGGGGACAGTCCTCAGGCCACAGTGGGAATACATGTTACTGTCCCCATCCCTCTGACCCCCTGGGGGCCCGGCCCACTGCCCAGGGGTTGATTCTCTGCAGGCTGCACTGGCATCCACAGCCCATTGCTGTCTCTGCCGTGAGGACTGCAGTAGCTCGGCATCCCAGGGCACAGGTTTGCTCACCTCCACCACCCTCTGAACACTCATCCTGCCCATGGGTCCTGGGGGCTGGGGGCTTGTGGAGCTCTGCTGGGTGTCCCCCACCCACCCCCTGGGACAGGAGGCCAGCCTAGATACCACCATCCTCCTTACGGTGGTGGACTTCACTGTGCGACATTGTCCATGTCAGGAAGGAACAGCCTTTCCTCTATGCTCTTATGTTAAGTACCTGGGGACCTGCAAATTAAACTAACAAAAGACAGATTAACAGGAGAAAAGGCACACAATTTTCATTAATATTTATAGGCATATGGGCTTACAGAAAAGAAGTGAAACTCAAAGAAGTAGTTACACTCAGGGGCTTATATATCTCTTTTTTTTTCAACATCTTTATTGGAGTATAATTGCTTTACAATATTGTGTTAGTTTCTGCTCTATAACAAAGTGAATCAGCTATATGCATACATATATTCCCATGTCCCCTCCCTCTTGCGTCTCCCTCCCACCCTCCCTATCCAACCCGTCTAGGTGAACAAAAAGCACAGAACTGATCTCCCTGTGCTATGTGGCTGCTTCCCACTAGCTATCTATTTTACATTTGGTAGTATATATATGTCCATGCCACTCTCTCACTTCCTCCCAGCTTACCCTTCCCTCTCCCTGTGTCCTCAAGTCCATTCTTTATGTCTGCGTCTTTATTCCTGTCCTGCCCCTAGGCTCATCAGAACCTTTTTTTTTAGACTCCAGGTATATGTGTTAGCATACGGTATTTGTCTTTCTCTTTCTGACTTACTTCACTCTGTAGGACAGACTCTAGGTCCATCCACCTCACTACAAATAACTTAATTTCATTTCTTTTTATGGTTGAGTAATATTCCATTGTATATATGTGCCACATCTTCTTTATCCATTCATCTGTTGGTGGACACTTAGGTTGCTTCCATGTCCTGGCTATTGTAAATAGAGCTGCAATGAACATTGTGATACATGACTCTTTTTGAATTATGGTTTTCTCAGGGTATATGCCCAGTAGTGGGATTGCTGGATCGTATGGTAGTTCTATTTTTAGTTTTTTAAGGAACCTCCATACTGTTCTCCATAGTGGCTGTATCAATTTACATTCCCACCAACAGCGCAAGAGGGTTCCCTTTTCTCCACACCCTCTCCAGCATTTATTGTGTGTAGATTTTTTGATGATGGCCATTCTGACTGGGGTGAGGTAATACATCATTGTAGTTTTGATTTGCATTTCTCTACTGATTAGAATGTTGACCATTCTTTCATGTGTTTGCTGCCAATCTGTATATCTGCTTTGAAGAAATGTCTATTTAGGTCTCCTGCCCATTTTTGGATTGGGTTGATTTTGATATTGAGCTGCATGAGCTGCTTGTATATTTTGGAGATTAATCCTTTGTCAGTTGCTTCGCTTGCAAATATTTTCTCCCATTCTGAGGGTTATCTTTTGGTCTTGTTTATGGTTTCCTTTGCTGTGCAAAAGCTTTTGTTTCATTAGGTCCCATTTGTTTATTTTTGTTTTGATTTCCATTTCTCTAGGAGGTGGGTCAAAAAGGATCTCGCTGTGATTCATGTCATAGAGTGTTCTGCCTACGTTTTCCTCTAAAAGTTTTATAGTGTCTGGCCTTACATTTACGTCTTTAATCCATTTTGAGTTTATTTTTCTGTATGGTGTTAGAGAGTGTTCTAATTTCCTTCTTTTACATGTACCTGTCCAGTTTTCCCAGTGTTACTTATAGAAGAGGCAGTCTTTTCTCCATTGTATATTCTTGCCTCCTTTATCAAAGATAAGGTAATCAGGACTTCCCTGGTGGCGCAGTAGTTGAGAGTCCGCCTGCCGATGCAGGAGACGCGGGTTCGTGCCCCGGTCCGGGAAGATCCCACATGCCACGGAGCGGCTGGGCCCGTGAGCCATGGCCACTGAGCCTGCGCGTCCGGAGCCTGTGCTCCCCAACGGGAGAGGCCACAACAGTGAGAGGCCCGCATACCGCAAAAAAAAAAAAGTTCTAATTTCTCCATCGAATCTGAATGAGATCCTTGCTGGGTAATCTGGGTTGTAGGTTTTTTCCCTTTCATCACTTTAAACATGTCCTGCCACTCCCTTATGGCTTGCAGAGTTTCTGCTGAAAGATCATTTGTTAACCTTATGGGGATTTCCTTGTATGTTATTTGTTGCTTTCCCTGCTGCTTTCAATATTTTTTCTTTGTATTTAATTTTTTATAGTTTGATTCATATGTGTCTTGGCATGTTTCTCCTTGGATTTATCCTGTGTGGGACTCTCTGCACTTCCTGGACTTGATTGACTATTTCGTTTCCCATATTAGGGAAATTTTCAACTATAATCTCCTCAAATATTTTCTCAGTCCCTTTCTTTTTCTCTTCTTCTTCTGGGACCCCTGTAATTCGAATGTTGGTGCGTTTAATGTTGTCCCAGAGGTCTCTGAGACTGTCCTCAATTCTTTTTATTCTTTTTTCTTTATTCTGCTCTGTGGGAGTTATTACCACTATTTTATCTTCCAGGTCACTTATCCATTCTTCTGCCTCAGTTATTCTGCTATTGATCCCTTCTAGAGAATTTTTAATTTCATTTATTGTGTTGTTCATCACTGTTTGCTCTTTAGTTCTTCTAGGTCCTTGTTAAACGTTTCTTGTATTGTCTCCATTCTATTTCCAAGATTTTGGATCATCTTTACTATCATTACTCTGAATTCTTTTTCAGGTAGGCTGCCTATTTCCTCTCCATTTGTTAGGTCTGGTGGGTTTTTACCTTGCTCCATCATCTGCTGCGTGTTTCTGTGTCTTCCCATTTTGCTTAACTTACTGTGTTTGGGGTCTGGTTTTCCCAGGCTGCAGATTCGTAGTTCCCATTGTTTTTGGTGTCTGCCCCCAGTGGGTAAGGTTGGTTCAATGGGTTGTGTACACTTCCTGGTGGAGGGGACTGGTGTCTGTGTTCTGGTGGATGAGGCTGGATCTTGTCTTTCTGGTGGGCAGGACTGCGTCCAGTGGTGTGGTTTTGGTTGTCTACAACCTTATGATTTTAGGCAGCCTGTCTGCTAATGGGTGGGGTTGTGTTCCTGTCTTGCTAGTTGTTTGGCATAGGGTGTCCAGCACTGTAGCTTGCTGGTCACTGAGTGGAGCTGGGTCTTAGCACTGAGATGGAGATCTCTGGGAGATTTTCGTCATTTGATCTTACGTGGAGCGGGGAGGTCTCTGGTGGACCAATATCCTGAACTTCGCTCTCCCATCTCAGAGGCACAGGCCTGACACCCAGCCAGAGCACCAAGACCCTGTCACCCACATGGCTCAGAAGAAAAGGGAAAAACAAAAAGAAATTAAAATAAATAAATTAAAATAAATATAGTTATTAAAATAAAAAATTTAAAGAATTATTAAATTAAAAATTTTTTAAGTAATTAAAAAAAAGAGAACAACAAAACCAATAAACAAATCCACCAATGATAACAAGCGTTAAAAACTAAGATAAACGTAAAAATCAGAAACTGGTCAGGAGCAGACAGCAAACCCCAAGTCTACAGTTGCTCCCAAAGTCCACCTCCTCAATTTGGGATGATTCGTTGTCTGTTCAGGTTTTCCACAGATGCGGGGTACATCAGGTTGATTGTGGAGATTTAATCCGCTGCCCCTGAGGCTGCTGGGAGAGATTTCCCTTTCTCTTCTTTGTTCGCACAGCTCCTGGGGTTCAGCTTTGGATTTGGCCCCGCCTCTGCGTGTAGGTCGCCTGAGGGCGTCTGTTCTTCGCTCAGACAGGACGGGGGTTAAAGGGGCCGCTGATTCGGGAGCTCTGGCTCACTCAGGCCGGGGCGAGGGAGCGGCACGGATGCGGCTTGAGCCTGCGGCGGCAGAGGCTGCCGTGTTGCACCAGCCTGAGGCGCACCGTGCGTTCTCCCGGGGGGAGTTGTCCCTGGAACCCGGCACCCTGGCAGTGGCGGGCTGCACAGGCTCCCGGGAGGGGAGGTGTGGACAGTGACCCGTGCTTGCACACAGGCTTCTTGTTGGCTGCAGCAGTGGCCTTAGTGTCTCATGCCTGTCTCTGGGGTCCGCGCTGATAGCCGCGGCTCGTGCCCGTCTTTGGAGCTCGTTTAGGCGGTCCTCTGAATCCCCTCTCCTCGCGCACCCCAAAACAATGGTCTCTTGTCTCTTAGGCAGTTCCAGACTTTTTCCCGGACTCCCTCCCGGGTAGCTGTGGTGCACTAGCCCCTTCAGGCTGTGTTCACGTCGCCAACCCCAGTCCTCTCCCTGGGATCCGACCGAAGCCCGAGCCTCAGCTCCCAGCCCCGCCCGTCCCAGCGGGTGAGCAGACAAGCCTCTTGGGCTGGTGAGTGCCGGTCGGCCCTGATCCTCTGTGCGGGAATCTCCCTGCTTTGCTCTCCGCACCCCTGTTGCTGTGCTCTCCTCCACGGCCCCGAAGCTTTCCCCCTCTATCACCCGCAGTCTCCGCCCGTGAAGGGGCTTCCTAGTGTGTGGAAACCTTTCCTCCTTCACAGCTCCCTCCTAGAGGTGCAGGTCCTGTCCCTATTCTTTTGTCTCTGTTTATTCTTTTTTCTTTTGCCCTACCCAGGTACGTGGTGAGTTTCTTGCCTTTTGGGAGGTCTGAGGTCTTCTGCCAGCATTCAGTAGGTGTTCTGTAGGAGTTGTTCCACACATCGCTGTATTTTCTTTTTTTTTTTTTTTTTTTTTGTGCTGTACGTGGGCCTCTCACTGTTGTGGCCTCTCCCGTTGCGGAGCACAGGCTCCGGACGCACAGGCTCAGCGGCCGTGGCTCATGGGCCCAGCGGCTCCGCGGCATGTGGGATCTTCCCGGACCGGGGCACGAACCCGCGTCCCCTGCATCGGCAGGCAGACTCTCAACCACTGCGCCACCAGGGAAGCCCAAGTCGATGTATTTTTGATGTATTTGTAGGGAGGAAGGTGATCACGTCTTACTCCTCTGCCATCTTGAAGGTCCTCTCTATATATCTTTTTAACAAAGCAAAGGGTTTGAGCTTCAAAAGGTGATAAATTGTGGGGAAGTGAGTAGGAAATATATGGGGAGGAACTAATGGAAGATAGGGCTATTTTAGTAAGGTCTGCTTATGCAAACTCGTCTTAGTGTTGACTCCCCATCTGCAATGATAAGAGTCACTCTTCTCTCCCTGGTACAAGGCTGGTACCTTCTTCAAAGGAAAATTTATGCCCTGCTTTTAGGCAGATATGAGGAGGGCAGAGAACTCTTCCTGCATCTGCTGAGTCTCAGTTTCCTTCAACTCAAAATAGTCTTTGTGCCAAAGTGGCCTATTTTGGGGTAACATATTCTGATCCGCTTCCCCACGCTGCTTCAGGTGGGGCTGTGGTGGATATTCCTGTTGGCCAGGAAGCCATGCGGAGGCCCAGACACTACCACCACCATCCCCAAACTCATGCACAGCCTGTGGACCTCCCAAAATCGAGAAGGTGCTGAACTACACAACTAGGCCTGGCGGAAGCCCTGCTCTGCCCCCGAGGGAATCTCCATCTTCACTGCCTCTTTCTCCGCTCCTTCAGCCCACTCACAAGAAGCCCCTCCTGTAAGGCACTGGCTCCTTCACCTACATTTCAAAACCCTTACTGACTGCATCGAACCCTAAGTTTAGGGGGAAAAATTCTCCTTGAGTAATTTTTCTTGTAATTAATCAAACCAATCCATAACTGTGAAGGGTAAAGAATTGTCCTCTCACCCCCAGCCCTATGGTGGTGATTTACTTAATGTCACTAGCTACTTCTGAACACTGGTATTAACCACCTCCAACCTGGGAGCCTCCTTACAGTGATTTGGACCCTGAGAGAGTCTTTTATTCACCTGAGTGGGTAACGTAAAGATGAGCAATCTCGGGCTTCCCTGGTGGCGCAGTGGTTGAGAGTCCGCCTGCCGATGCAGGGGACGCGGGTTCGTGCCCCGGTCCGGGAAGATCCCACATGCCGCGGAGGGGCTGGGCCCGTGAGCCACGGCCGCTGAGCCTGCGCGTCCGGAGCCTGTGCTCCGCAACGGGAGAGGCCACAACAGTGAGAGGCCCACGTACGGCAAAAAAAAAAGATGAGCAATCTCTTCTCAAATATTATGACCAGTAGATTTGTCTTTTCCTCCCTTACTAGAGGGCTGGATTGGGCTCTAGAAGACTGTTCTCCAGACAGGAGTAGATTTTGGTGGTTCTTGTTGCCACTGTAGATTCTTGTGGAAGAGGGGGTATGTCTCCTCCCAGAGGTTTTGATTTAGACGATTTGAGGGGAATCCAGGATCTAGATTGTTAACTGACATCTCAGGGCCTTCCAAATCCAGTGATTCACAGACAACACTTGGAGAAACTTTGGATTCAATGATCTTCCTTGTTTTCTATTTTTTGTCCAGTAGATTTAATAAAGTTGCGACTTAAAGTTATATTTCCTTCCTGGTGGTTTTAGACAATTCATATTTGAGTTTAATCTGGGAGCCACAGTATTGTCCATTTACCCAAGACCCCTTCTTCGGGAATCTGTGGTCAACAGCACAGCCATCTGTGACACCGATACTTGCCCAGTGGGAATTCATTCCTCGGTAGGCTGGGGCTTCTCAGGAATCCCCTCCAGGTCCAGTGTCACAGGGCTGTTGGGTGTGAACGTCTTGGTCCATAGCAACAACTGTCCTGGAGGAGAGATCTTAGAACTTGAGTGAAACAGAACGCAGCAAATATGCCTTTGAAAGACTCACACCTTTCTTGTTTAGTCAAGGGATTAACTATGACCAAGGAGCCGAGGGAAAATGCTGAATTCATCCACTTTACCCCTACCGACCTCTAGGGGGCAGCAGAGCCAGGAGAAACATTCATTAACGTCTGTCCGTCTGTAGTGACTGGCTCGCTGATGGAAAGGGAAGACAGGGAGAGCTCTGAATGCTCAGGATTCTACAGCCATGGCCGCATTTCCCACTTCTGATAGAGGCATCTCCGGACCTCGGAGAAAACCAGGGGTCTGGGCAAAGAAAGGCACAGGACTTCTAAAACACCCTGTGAACTCTAAGCCCATACGATGACCCAAACTGCTGAGATGGAAACCCACATCCACCACCTCCAGGGATTGCCTTTAGGTAGGTTACTTCTTTGCTTCCTTATCCATCAAAGGGGAAGAGTAATACTACCCACCTTAAGTGACTGAGGAGAGATGAAATGAGTTACTAGATGTAAATCGTGTAGAAGAATGGCTAGCACAGAGTAAGTGCTTTCTAAATGACTGCTCCTCGAGTCACAAGTAACTCCAAACCATTTCTGGAAAATGCCAGATTCGGGATAGCGCTGATTTTTAATAATTTTCATTTGGGTTGGACCCAGACAGATCTTTTAAAATAATTAATAATATCTAACAGGTGCCTGGAATTGCTGATTTGAATAAGTCAGTGTTGGATTAACAAGATTTTGTCTAGGGTAGGTATAAACAGGAATATATAGAACATGTTTCTGACAGATACATACAGGGCCTTTGGCAAATCAAATACTCCACGTAATAGGGAGCTACGTGTGCATCATACCCAATTGCCAATTTTCAAAAATCTCTATAGAATAAAATATCTCTAACACTAAACCACATGAGATATAATGTTTCTTGAAGGTTCAGGGTCTGCGGTGAACCACAGCTATTACTGTAGTGGAGATGCTTTGGCAGGCTGGTTCCTAGTGCCTCAGTGTTTGCTGGTATTTTCATTCATTCATCAGCTTTGTTTTCCACAGACATTTGGAGTCTTTCATTCAAACCACAGTGCAAGTGTGAGGTCATATCTAAAACCACTAAGCAGTGACTCAAGTCCTCTGGAGGGACTTTTCTGAACAACTGCTGAGTTTACTTTCGGTTAAGTCCAGTAGCTTTGCCCGTGGGATATATGAAACTCTGGACACAGCCAAACAACCCCAGCAAACTCTCAGAATCCAGTTAGTAAATAAACTCCATTGTAATGTAAGAAAAAAACACTGCCCTTGCTATTTACCCTTCACACCGAAAGAGTAAATGATACTGTGGGAACAATGAAGGATATCACTGAAAAGAACATGAGCAAAAGGCAAAATTGCCTCTTCTAAGACTCCTCTTGCCCTGTAAGAATGGGATTTGGGCAGGATGCCTTCGGAAATGATTTTTTTCCCCGGGAATGACAACATTCAGTACCACATAAGAAGTGAAATTGAAGCATTGATCTTATTCCTCAAATACAGGATAGCTTCAATATCAAAATTAACATATAAATGTAGCATCCATCTTATTTTGAACTCACTTCTGCTGAGTAAATGCACATATAAAGAATGAATCACTGAAACAGTATGCAATGAAATCAAGTTCATTTTTCAAATACGTCAGTTCAAATGCAGTCAGTGCCTGTTTTCTGGGCACCCAACAAATGTTCCCAGGATGCCTCCCCTACCATCGTCTCCCACAGATCCAGCCACAGGGCAACCTGGGGACCCTGGAAGATGAGTCCCTGAAGAGCAAACCCCATAATATATGACTGCTACACTGCACTGAATAGGATCCCCTCCTCTGGTCCTATTCTTTTCATAAATTTTAAATGTTCTTAGGCTCTTAGAAGCTGGCCAATTAACTGTAAGAGCCTAGACCAGAGGTCTACAATCACTGCCCCTTTTCCCTGGTACCTGTCCCCTTTCCAGGTTGCTCTTCTATTAATTTCAACGACAGCCATACACCTGGCTAACAAATGCCTTGCTTCTCAAGACGTTTGTGAAACTACTTCTGGTTTTCCCATCATCAAGAGTGTGGAGATAATACAGATATAATAGAAATGCTTCTACTTTTCACTGTGTATTTCCTGCAATCTAGCCCAGATGCTATATAACAACTTTAAAACACATTTGGGAGCCAGCAACTGAAATTCACTTACAATTAACTTCGGTTTCTACATATTATTTCTGGAGATTCCACTATGGAATTATGGAAGTATACAGCAAATTACTATGTTAATTTTTTTCTTCTGCAGGACTGGCATGTTTGTAAGTCTATTTTAAACTCACTCTTATTCACTAAAATTCAGTTAAGAGCAACATCTCTTTTGAAAAACTTACTGCTTTATACTCAGATTATATTATCACCAAACAGCTCATGTTAAACATGGACAGCAGAATAAAATCAAGTGATCTGAAAAGGACAAAACAAAACCAAAAATAAAAACAAGAAACAGAAAAGAAAACTGTTGATATTTCACAGTGAGATGTCGCCTCACACCTGTTAGAATGGCTATTACCAAAAAGACAAGAGGTAAGTGCTGGAGAGGGTGTGGAGAAAAGGGAACCCTCTTGCACTGTTGTTGGAAATGTAAATTGGGGCGGCCACTATGGAGAACAGTATGGAGGTTCCTCAAAAACCTAAAAATAGAACTACCATATGATCCAACAATTCCAATTCTGGGAATATATCCGAAGAAAATGAAAATACTATCTCAGAGAGATATCTGCACTCCATGTACACTGCAGCATTATTCACAACATACGGAAACAACCTAAGTGTCCATCGATGCGTAAATAGATAAAGAAAATGTTACATCCTAAGTGAAATAAGCCAGCCACAAAAAGACAAGTACTATATGACCTCACTTATATGTGGAATCTAAAAAAGCCAGACTCACAGAAACAGAGAGTAGACTGGTGGTTGCCAGGGGCTAAAGGGTGGGGGAAATGAGGAGATGTTGGTCAAAGTGTACAAACTTCCAATTACAAGATGAATAAGTCCTGGGGATCTAATGTATGGTGATTATGGTTAACAATACTGTATTGTATACTTGAAAGTTGCTGAGAGAACAGATTTAAACCACAGAAGTAATAATGTGAGGTGATAGATGTGTTAACTAACCTTATTATGGAAATCATCTTGCAACATATACACATGTCAAATCATCACATTATACATCTTTAACAATGCTACATGTCAATTATATCTCAATAAAGCTGGAGAAAGGGGAAGGTTTGTTGATACTTCTTAGAACCCAAAGCTCCAGGGCAAAACCTATTTCCAGGTGTCACGAGTAAGCCAGGAATCACGGAACAACTGAAAAACTGGCAGCAGTCCCCTTAGGGGAAAGGATAGCATGTTTATGCTAATATCTGGTCCTTTACCAAACCCAAGTTTCCAGAAACAGGCATTTCTGATCCCAAACGTGTACTCGATCTAATCATTAACACTGACACTACCATTATTTGAACTGGCTCTAGGGCGTGAATTAAGACTGCGTACACAGTGAACTTTACTCTTGCCGTAGGAAAGCAGATGTGAGTGGAATGGGGATCTTGAAATCCCCAGCATCACAATTTGTATCCCTCAGCTCTTTTACTTGGCATACATAGATCTAAGAAGGAAACCTAAGGATGTGATGCAGAGTGAGGCAGATCTCAAATCTTAGTGAGTTTAAGAATTACGTGGAGGGACTTCCCTGGTGGCGCAGTGGTTAAGAATCCACCTGCCAATGCAGGGGACACGGGTTCGAGCCCTGGTCCAGGAAGATCCCACATGCCATGGAGCAACTAAGCCCGTGCGCCACAACTACCGAGCCCGTGTGACACAACTACTGAAGCCCACGCGCCTAGAGCCCGTGCTCTGCAACAAGAGAAGCCACTGCAATGAGAAGCCCGCGCACCGCAATGAGAGTAGCCCCCGCTCGCCACAACTAGAGAAAGACCGCACGCAGCAACAAAGACCCAACGCAGCCAAAAATAAATAAATAAATAAATAAAAAAGAATTACCTGGAGAGGATGGTAAAAATGTAGGCGCTTAGGCTACAGGGATTCTGCACTCAACAAGTGGGGCCCAGGAATCTAAGCTAGAGACTAAGTATCAGGTGCCTGGACCACACTTTGAGACAAACTGCTGCAGGACAACACGAGTAGCCCACCCGCCATCACATCAAAGATGAACAAAGCATCTACTGCAAGACTAGCAGGGGGAAAGGGGCACTGTGGGTTAATAGGAATTAACTCTCTATAAGCCTGGCCTGACTCAACCGCAAGCGTACAGCCGAGGACCCAGATATTCTGTGTGACAGATGGGATTTAACTAGGAACTGGTTGATGTTGTTTTCCTCTTTTCATCCAGGTGTTGAGTTTCCTGTGAAAGAGTGACTGAGTGCCCATGGGCAGAGGAGTGTTCATTTCCCTTGAATTCTTACATGCCAACCGTAGCAGGATGGTCTTTGAGAGCTGAGCTAGAATCTAAGAGGTTTTGCCACTTTAACCAGAGGGGCCTCAGCTGTCAGGACTGCAGAGGAAGCAACACTGAATGCAGGAAGCAGGACATAGGATCTTAACGAACAATTTTTCCCTCCGACCCCGTACCACACTTACCGCACCGAAACAAACAGATCTTGCTTCAGAAGTACACTGAGGATCAAACATACCTGTAGTAGCCCAGAAATAAGCTGTCTTATAGGCAGTTCCATTTTGCTGGCCATTGGAAAAAGAGGGCAAGGACTTTGATGATCTGTGGGCAAAATCAAACTGTCAGGATACCATGTCTTAAGCCGCTTTGCTCAATCCAGGTCACTCAACCTGAAGATATGACAGATTTTATAGCACTGTCATCTCATATAGAATCTGTTATCATTGTTGCTCGTTAAATAAATATAGATAAACTTTTGAAGATACCTTTGAAAATACATTTTTGCTAGGTAGGCCCAGACATTAGCCCATCACTACCATATAAAATGTCCTGCACATGTATTTTTAGAATCAGGGGTCACATTATTCTCCTCTCCAGCCCCTCACTAAAATATAACCTTAACAACAAATCGTATTTACTTTTAAACACTCTGGTATGTAACCATGTCAACTAAAGACACATTAGTCCAACTAATATAAGGAATTTTTCCCCTCAATGATTTCTCACTCCAAAGGTGCCCAGTAGAAATAAAAATAAGATTTTGTTTGTTTGAAATATGTTTTCCTCCTGGGACCTATGCAAGGGTGGTGGGCAGCTGACATCAGCTCCTGTTCCCACTGAGGGAGGAGCATCTCAGGCCGAGAGGATTTGCCCTTCTTCCTCCCAGGATGAAGATCCCTTCAAGACCTATCCTTGTGCTGGGAGCTCTCTCTGCATCCTTGTCATGTAAAGGGTTTCACTTCTTTCCCTTCCACATTCATAAGTTCATTGTCTGACCTGGGCAGTCATCTTTCCTCTCCAGCATTCTGAAGAAAGGAGTAAGAAGTGGTTGGTGTGAGCACCACTGCACATGATTGTTCGAAAACTCACTTTTAAAAATACCTGCGCAAGAAGTTTGCCATATACAGTAGCCCCCCCAAAATGCTTGTTAAATGAAGGGGAAAAGCCCTGAAGTTTCGCTGTGGTCATCCCCCAAAGCCAGAATGGCATCTTCTCCAAGTGAGAATGAGGGAATCCACTTCTTCATCCTGAATGCAAATAGGAGTATATACTGAACTGAACAGGAGTAACTGCTCTCACGGATGGAGTACTTTCTCTGTGTCAGGTACCGTGCTATGCACTTTGCTTACTTTCCACACTGTAGATGTTTTCATTTTTACTTTGTTTTTAACGAGATTCTCCATCATATAATCCCTGCTGTCTTGGACTCAACGGGCAGGTAACTCGGACAATAACATACAAAGAGCATCCTCTTACACGTAATAGGCACTCAATAATTATCTGTTGAAGAAACAAATAAACGGATGGAGGGACTGAATTAAGTCTATTCTTGAAAAATAAATTCTGTCTTTCTGAACGCAGCCCCCAAACCTTGCCATTCATATTTCTCAAGGGACATCGCATTTAACTGAAGCCTTGATCCATGCACTGGTAAGTAGCTTTTATATCAAGTTTCTATTTTTAGAGATCCTCTTTCCACAAGTAGAAATGACATAAACCAAGATCATCTCCTTAGTTTATTTTTTTCTAGAGTCCTGAGCATGCTACATTAACCTGACAAAGCTTAATCTTGTGTTCATTTCACAATACATTTCATGCAGTTCACAGCTGGGATTGGCTTTACACTGACATTGACATTACACGTTTCGATTCAGCCATGTGAAAAGAATAATTCTTAATGGAGTTTGTCTCTGAAAACTGTCCAAGCTTAAATAAGCATGTGAGCGGTTCACTCTATTAAGTGCAGTCTCTCTTTAAAATGCAAGGATTTTTAGCATAGGAGTATAAGGTCCCTGTTTATAGTCCGTTTGCAACCGAACCACTGCCTTTAGGTTTCACATATCCTAAGGAATCCTCTTTTACAAAATTTCATTCAAGGGGTTTCCCTGGTGGCGCAGTGGTTGAGAGTCCGCCTGCCGATGCAGGGGACGCGGGTTTGTGACCCGGTCCGGGAAGATCCCACATGCCGCGGAGCGGCTGGGCCCGTGAGCCATGGCTGCTGAGCCTGCAAGTCCACAGCCTGTGCTCCGCAACGGGAGAGGCCCGTGTACCGCAAAAAAAAAAAAAAAAAAAAAAAAAAAAAATTTCATTCAAGTATACTATTTTATTGAACATTCCAGGCTGAGTTTAGGGGCAAGGCTGACCTTCAGCTCTACATCCCCAAATAAATCTTCCATGGGCCCAAGGCTTTCCCAAGACTATTCTCTTTTACAACGAACATTCAGCACTAAAGCCACAGAGCAGAGCTATTTGGCATTTTCCAGTGAAGTGCAAGAAATTAAATAAGTTATGTTTTTATTGCTAAGGTATAGAATCAAGCACAGTCACTTTGTGAAACAGAAGGAAAAGGTATACACAGGATGTGGCCTCTCCTCAAGGGGGGGCCAGGGTTCAAATGCACAGACAATGTCACCTGGTCACCACCCATCGGGTAGCACTTTAAGATGAAGTGTTGAGTATTCTAGAGTCTGAGGAGTCAGACCTCTCGTCATAGTCGTCCTCGGCGTAAATGGACTGCTTTGACACGATGGGACACCCATCGTCAGGGATGGGTATCCGAGGGTCTTCGGGGACGCGGGCGGGGAGGACAGGTGAGCTTCTGAAGACGCTGGTAGAGTTAGTGGGGAAAGGGCTGACGTACTGGGACCTCAGCTGGTACTGTTGCTGCAACGTCATGGTGTTCCACAGGGTGACATCGTTGGGAAGAAAGGGGCTCGACTGGTTTCTCGCCAAAGTATTCCTCAGCATCAGAGGGTACCGGGGGGGCTGGGGGAACGGGTGCTGCAGGGGCACGGCCAGGGGGTTGGGGACCACGTTACTGGAGTCGGCGGAAAACCTCAACGTGTCTGGGACTCTGAAGGCCGAGCCCACGGACCATTTGGAAGAGGAGATGGGGTAGGAGCTCAAGGTGTGTTCAAAGATGTGCCCGCTGGAGGGCAGCACCAGGCCCTCGGGCTCTGCCGCAGTTCGGTCTGCGGCCAAGCTGGAGGTGCGGCTGGAGAGCAGGACCTCCACGGCGCTCACCAGGTCGCCCCCGCAGCCCTTCAGGATCAGCTCCAGCACCGTGGGCTTCTGATTGGGGAATATTTTTTTTAACACTTCCAGGGGCGGTCTGTTGGCTTTCAAGCTGAAGGGCAGAGACACGGTCCCTGAGGGGCCCTCGATCAGGAGGTGATTCTGCTCCCCGGGGTACTTGGGGCTGTCGGGTCGGCTCTCGGAGCTGCCTCCGTTCTTCTGGACCGCATACCCCCCTTCGTCCACCGACACTATCTCGGGGCTCTCTGGCGTGAAGCAGCCCTTACTTTTGGCCACGTCCGGGGAGCTCCTCTGGTCCGTGTCTTTGTCACTGAAGGTCTCAGTGGTGTCCGCTGTGCTGCTGTCCCCGAGTCGTTCTTCAGTCAAATCTGAAAAGCAGAGAACAGCTGGGTTAATCCTTTCCTGGTGTGTGTAAAGGGGAACAGATGTGCTCAGGAGAGGGCCCTACATGGGCTTTCTGCAAGGGGAACTGCTTCCTTGTGGGTTATAACATACTGCAAGCCTTAAAAATATCCAGTGTGTCACTGGCAAATGGGAAAAAAATACCTGAAAATAAAGGTCTAGAAATCGGAGTGATTTCTCAGAATGGTGTGTGCAGGGAAGCTTGCCTTCAGCACAGAACGGAAACACGATACCTACAACCACAGATGTGGCTGTCTAGCGCTAACAATCTAAATAGGGGCCAGGCTGGGGATAAACACCAACCAGGGAAGAACAGGAAAATGAACCCAGGCTTGTCTTCCGGTCCCTCTTCTGCAAATGAGGTGGCCGGTGTCATTCAAGGACATTAACAGCCGGTGCACGACGCATATACCCATGGGAAATTTTAATATTTTAAATCCATTTTCCCATAGGCAGATTTTGTGTCAAATGTCCTGTGAACTCGTCGTCAGTATGTTTCATCAGGATACCATGTACAATAACTAGTCGATATGATTGCCAAAGTGAAACAGGCAGCCTCTATACATTGAAATTTTTCTTAAAAGCCCACTCAAGGTCCTGGCAGACTTGGTTGCCTATAACCCACACTAGAGGGTAAGCAAAACCAGCTGTGAAATCTGGATGTGGGACAGGCTACAGAGAGAAAGAAGGAAATGGCTGGAGAAGGCTTCTGAAACTGCCAGGGAGCAAGATCCACCAGTGAAGCAGTGCGTCCATAACTCCAGGACCTGGGCTGCAAGAAGCAGACAGGTTTTCATGAACTGTTTCATTAGTAAAGGTCATGGAGAGAACTTCAAGATACCTTCCTGAACTATATTAAAAGAAGAGAGAAACAAAACAAAACAAAAAGCTTCCCAAATAAAGCAGAGATTTGCCGTGAAGTAAACCAGTTGCAAATTTAACATTTTGACTTAAGACATCACCCCCCGCAAGGGCTAGTATTACGGTGCTAAACAGTCAGAAAGGAAGGAAGGAAGGAAGGAAGGAAGGAAGGAAGGAAGGAAGAAGTAAATAAGTAAGATTGGTATTGGTCTGCTTGCAGAAGTAGGCTCTAAGAGATCTTAATAATAAAGAAACATATTCTTTATTAACAAGCTATATGCGAGTGGATTTTTATCCACTGCCCTGCCTGAATAGCCTCACTGTCGCCTTCTCAGTGGGCACACCTGATTATGTGTAGATAGCCAGCTGGTGAAATTTCATCAAAGCAGCTTCTAAAATCCATCTCCTCCTATTTGTTGTTGCTTATTTTAAAACGCTTAAACAGGGACTTCCCTGGTGGTGCGGTGGTTAAGAATCCACCTGCCAATGCAGGGGACATGAGTTCGATCCCTGGTCCGGGAAGATCCCACGCGCTGTGGAACAACTAAGCCCGTGCGCCACAACCATTGAGCCTGCGCTCTGGAGCCCGTGAACCACAACTGCTGAAGCCTGCGTGCCTAGAGCCCGTGCTCCGCAACAAGAGAAGCCTCCGCAATGAGAAGCCTGCGCACCGCAATGAAGAGTAGCCCCTGCTCGCCGCAACCAGAGAAAGCCCGCGTGCAGCAACAAAGACCCAATGCAGCCAGAAATAAAGAAAATTAATTTATTTTTAAAAGTAAATAAAAAGCCTTAAACAAAGGCCCATTTATGAGCATTGTTCTAATATGGGATGTACCTTAATTATAATTGAAAAACAAAACTTTGATTCTTCACAAAGCAATAAATATGTCTTAGGCATAAATAAATACTTTAAGAAATTCTTAAACTATATCCGTGAAACTTTCAATTATAAATCTGATACAAATTCGTAGTTGTCCCAAATTTGCATTTTATGTACACTGCTTCTTTTTCCAGTACAAAATATCAAGTGTCCATGTGGCGGTCAGTTGCAGCCCACACACATGAAGCCATTTCTGCTTTCTGTAACAACTCTGGGATATGCACAAAACACCTATTTTTGCAAGAGAAATTTGACATAACCTCTCCTGCAACTTCCTAGGACTGGAATCCCAGTTTTCACCCCCTGGGTTAATGTGGTATTTGTCCTTGATCCCAAGGAGAAAAACAGCAACAAAAAAGCTTCCATATCTTCATATTCTAATCAGCTAGACCTGCCTACATTTTCCTGACTCAGGACCCCACGCCTACCTCTTGGTGTTACGCTATCGTTAAACACTTGACAATAAGCGGACGGTGACAGTATGCTAACTCAGCACTGAACTCAACACACAATTGGATCTTGGCCCCTGCTCAGCGGAGCTTGGGAAAACAAGTCAAATACTCTCCTGGGGAAAATATGGACATAAAATAATGTTTTCAATACTGTGCTCCTCTAAACAGTTTTCTTATTTCTTTAGCTTTCATTATCTATTATTGTCAGCATCAAGTACTTGTATTGCCGTAACCTGCAAGACACTGAGGAAAACAGAATAAAGGGTGGAAAATACCAGGATGTATAAGACTGGCCCCTAACTTGTGGAATTTATTACCAAGTTGGGGAAATAAGACGCATGTGCAAGGGGGAAAGCAAACACAACCAGGCAGAATTTGCTAAGCAGCAAATCTGCACACATGGAACACAAATGTTCATAGCAGCATTATCCACAAGAGCCAAAGAGTGGAAGCAACCAAGTGTCCATCAAAGATGGATAAAGGTGGCTTCCCCGGTGGCGCAGTGGTTGAGAGTCCGCCTGCCGATGCAGGGGACATGGGTTCGTGCCCCGGTCCGGGAGGATCCCACATGCCGCGGAACGGCTAGGCCTGTAAGCCATGGCCGCTGAGCCTGCGCGTCCGGAGCCTGTGCTCCGCAACGGGAGAGGCCACAACAGTGAGAGGCCCACGTACCGCCAAAAAAAAAAAAAAAAAAAGATGGATGAATGGATAAACAACATGTGGTCCATTCATATAATGGAATATTATTCAGCCTCAAAAAGGAATGAAATTCTCACATATGCTACAATGTGGATGAATCACGCTAAGTGAAGTGAGGCAGACACAAAAGGACAAATATTCTATGATTCCACTTATATAACGTACCTAGAATAGGCAAACTCATAGTGACAGAAAGTAAAATGGTATTACCAGGGGCTAGGGCAGGGGGTAAGAGGGACTTACTGTCTAATGGGTACTGAGTTTCACTTAGGGATGATGAAAAAGTTCTGAAAATGGAAAGTGGTGATGGCCACACAACATTGTGAAAATACTTAAAGCCACTATATTGTGTCCCTAAAAAAAGGTTAAAATAGTAAATTTTATGTTATGTATATTTTACCACAATGAAAAAGTGAAAGAAATACGATACACAGTGTCATAGCAATACAGGGGATGGTGGGTTGTTGGGTTTTTTTTTTTAAAGCAAGGAACAACTGGTTCTTCTAGGAAACAAAAAGGTATGTAAATACAGCTAAAAAGCTCTGATTGTGGTATTTTTAAAAGAAATGCGTGAACCTAAAAATACCTTCCCACTTTAAAAGGTAACTTTTCCCCACTCTGGATGAGCTGCAAACACCGAAGACATTTGGGGAAAATGCTTCGAGCTCTATTACCAAGCTCAGTCTTCCACAGAATGCTTTAGACGCCAGAAGAAAGTGATTCAAAGGGCAGAAGTTTAGCCAAAAGGGAACTAAGAAATGATGTTCTGGCTAATCTGTCATATCTACCATTATGAAAATGTAGTATTTTTTTCAAGATGGTAAAGGACATACTGTCCCAATCAACTGGATACTGGACGGCAGGACTCTAAATCAGACAATACAAAATTTAACTTTTGAAGCTATTTTCCGGATCTGCAGAACGGGCCACAGTAGAATCCTCTATGATTGGCAGCTTGTTTACCAATTGTGAACCCCTAGACTGCATGAGGCCTCTTTCATATTTTCTTGTTCTACCCTTTGCACCTGCCACTGTGACATCCCCAGTGCAGCAAGAGCTTCTGGTGACTTCTCAAAGAGTGTGGTGGGTTGTGCTGATTCAGCCACACTTTCTCTCTGAAGATTTCCGGGCTGATCAGCCTCTCCAAAGGGGTGGGCAGGCTATGGCCAAAAAGCGAGAAAATCTAACCGGATGTCACAGGAATCAAATCTACAAATTCAGAACATTCCAACCAACTGAGTTCAGCACTGTTTATACTGTACTCAAAGGGGAGACGGAAGCCATTGAAGGAAGCAGTGAGTGGGACACACCCGTGGTGCCCACACACCTGAGCAACGCATAACGTCCTGCTAAGGGGTGCCAGGTAAGCAGACACCCAGACAACATCCAAGGCTGTTGGGGATTCAGAACCGGGCAAGGGAAGGCCAGCCTCTCACCTTGTACCAAGAATAACTCCTTAGCGATAATTTCTAAAGGTCGGAACATAGGAGCCCTGCAAATTTATGGTGTCAAGTACGGTTGTATTGTTGTGCCTAAACTAGAAGTATTGTAAATTACTGTCATAAATACAGACTTTCACAAGTAATTACAGAGGGTGAGTTTTGGGCCCAGTGATAAAGCGTAATTTAATAACGGGTGTTTCTTTACATCTGTAGATTTTTCCCTAAATGAACTTTACAAATTGTTCCGGTTGGTTTAAAACACAAAGGCCTTTCCAGATATAGAAATGTGAAACTGCCCAGTATCAAAATGAAAAGGAAATACTCCCCAAATGCTTTAACCTCTTCCTCCTTGAAACGGACACCCTAATTCCTAGAACATTAAAGGGTAAGAATATATTTCAACTGAGAATATTTTTACTCCTAGTATATAGGTGCCAAAAACTACTAGACTAGAAGTAGAAAGAAATCACTCTCATCTGATATTACAGATGTGATATCATCTTCTATTTTTAAAGCTAAACTTCTAGATATTTAAAAAAATCTTACCAAATGTTCACTCTTCCATTGCATATTTTTCACGATGTAGAAACACTCACAGCCATCCCTGAAATAAACTCTTCACGAGGGTAAAGGTATTTTTTTGAAAAAGTAGATACTCCATTGAGAAGGACACTGTTGCTATGGAAACCAATGCTCCAACTTCACAATATATCTATGCCATGAGGTAGCTACAAGACTTTAAGGAGAGAGAATGAACACCCACAGAAAAGTGACTTCTGATCTAAAATTACAGTTTGCAAATTTTAACTTTCTTCAGTGGATTTTTTTCATATGAAAATGCAGTTTAAAAAAAAAAAGTCCTAAGTATTTATTTGAAAGATGTTGAGGAAGCCTGCCACATATGCAAAACATTCCGCTCCTGACATGAAAAAGAGCATCTTCCTCACTTAGGTGTGGGGGTCTGATCCATTCTTTCTATCTACGAAAATAAAATATAGCATACATCCAGAATAAAAACACAAAAGCACTGGCATAAAGAGCGCTGCTTCCTAGTGCAAAAGTCACTGGACTTTTTTGTTTCCTTCGGAAATCATGTCACGCATTTTCAAACATGGACTGTCACGCCCTCATCTGTTCACTTGAGCTCTGGGGAACATACCTCTCAATAACTGTTCCCTGATGGGTCGTTTTCAAAGTACACAAATCTTATAGCAATGGCCAGGAAGAGCCCCAGCTGGATGGGGCTTCCAGAAAAGACCCCTGCCCAGTCAGAATTCAAACAGGAGACACGCTTTTTACATTTTCTGTTATCCTTATCTCCCGCTAGAAATGCTGAATCATAAAAAAGTGAATGGGTGAAAACCCAATATACAGCAGGGAATGAACGTCAGTCTAACATCTTTCCTTTTCTTCCGGGGGCTGGGGGGTGGGACCTTGTGAAAACTAAAAATACATAGTCATGTTTGCTTTTTTAAAATCATTAATGACACTGGCTTAATAACATAGGAAGAAATCAAGATGATTCCTGGGGACCAATATTTTGGCGGACATTGATATAGAAAGGGCTAGACTTAAGGAAGTGTGGACTGCAACTCTGGACTTTGTAAGTCCTGCAACAATTTAGTTTTGACCTCTTTCTTGACTCTGAAAGGAACACTTTTCAAGAAGCAGGAGGGCAATTACCTGTAAATCTACAAGTGTGTTTGGCAGTTATAAAAATGCAACTGGCTACTTATTCGTCCACCTATGTAACGAATATCATTAAATCCTTCACTCTGTGCCCAGGCACTGTGCTGGGTAAGATTACACAGAGATGATCAAAGCATTTGCCTCTTGGCTACTGAGAGGCTTACCGTTTACTAAAGAATATTTTGCAAAAATTCCAAGTTATCTGTGCAGTGAGTTGTATTTTATATTGAAACACAGCAAGTAACCCA
The DNA here is from genome assembly GCF_964270905.1 of Leucopleurus acutus. Taxonomy (NCBI): domain Eukaryota; kingdom Metazoa; phylum Chordata; class Mammalia; order Artiodactyla; family Delphinidae; genus Leucopleurus; species Leucopleurus acutus. The sequence goes on along the minus strand of NC_139150.1, from coordinate 51,742,674 downwards.
AAGGCCAGCAGCTGGGCTGACTGCTGTATTCATGGGAGGGAATGTTGCTGTAAACATTCACATATAAAGACTATGAGTGGAACATCTACTGAACGAAACAAGTGATACTTAGTGGGGGGAAACAAGCAGAACACTGATCCCACCTTTGTAAAATTTAAGTCTGCCCAGTCACTGCGATCAAAAGAGATGAGAGATTCGGGAGAAAACCGATGTTCTGAATGTTAAGTTTTCCATAATATTGTTACTCAGTAGTTGATTGTGCTTATTTTTTATAGCTGTTTAACTGTATAATAAAATGCAAAAAAAAACCCACCTAGTTATGTTTTAGTTTCCCCTAGTTTCTTCAGAGAACAGTAGTTTGCAGTGACTCACTAAAGCCATTGGGCGACTCTTGGGAGGGATGTGACAGGATCCCAAGGTGATGGGCCCCGCGATGACCAATGTTCCACCACTCAGGCCCCAACCTCTGCCACCAGCGCCCATGTAAACCCTGGTGCAAGGCCCACTGTGCCACCAGAGTCACATCACACTAGACATGGGGGTCCAGGGACCCGAGTGACTAATGGCTGAGGGGCCGCAACAGGTTAGAAAGCTGAAGAAAGGAGGGAAGCTGGAGAAACGGAAGAGGCAAAGAAAGGGAAAGGAGAGGCAGGCAGGCACGTAGGTGTTCACTGGGTTCTGCCTGCCTTCCCGTCAGGAAAACGTCCAACATTTCCAGAAAGGGGCTCCAAGTCTTCCGGGGACGTTTATTTATGAAGATTCACTCCCTTTCCCTCTGTAAAGCTGTTAGCTGAGAGTGCTGACTCGCTGCAGCAAAGAATTTCTCATCAATGCTCTTTGATTGTATTTCGCAAACAAAATGCCTGTTGCTTGGTAACATTTCACTTGAGCCTGACCTTCCCCGAAAGTTATTGCTATCAGATTAGCTTTACACTGTCCTCCTGTGATTACTGTAATCTTTTAAACCCGGGAGTTCATCCATCAGGGAAAAGACGAGTTGGTTGTGTAAGTCGAGAGCACGGCTATCCTGCCAGATTTATAACCCAGAGGGGTGTGTTAGGTGGGGGGAGGTTCTGTCCTGGATGGCAGTGGAACTCTGTGGTTCCCAGACGTGGAAAACGCTCCCGTTTTCCTGTCCACCCTGTGCTCAGATCCACAAGATGGACACCAGCGCCTCTCCGAGCCGGCCGGGGGCGGGGGGGGGGGGGGTAGCTCGGGCTCCACAGGGATAAAGAGGCTGGGAGACCCGCCAGAGCTACGCCCACCCCGAGGGGCGCCCCCGAGGACTTTAGGGCTGGGCCCGCCCCGGAAGCCTAGGGTTGCCAGATAAAATAGCAGGATGCCCAGTTAAACCTGCACTTAGCAAAAATCACAATGTTTCAGTACAAGTGTGCCCCATACAATATTTGATATCCCTTTTTTGTGTTTATTTGCAGGTTTTTTGCTAAATCGGGCAACCAACCGAACAGGCGGGGTCTAACCCAGCCCACGGGGCTGAGCGCGAGTGGAAGGTGCCGCCGCAGCAGCGGTGCCGCGAGAATTGGGTGCAAGAGAACAGTGGTACAGGGCGGCCGCAGGGGAGCCGCGAGCGCGCTGCTGCCACCGCACGGGCCTCTCCCGGCGTCCCATCCATCCCTGACCCGGCCCGGGGTCCCTGAGCCACCGCCCCGCACTTCCACTCGCTGCGCTCTCGGCTGCGCCGGGGCCCAAGAAGCCGGTCCGTAACTCGGCAACTCGCTGGGCGCCGGTGGGAAAGGCCCGGAGCTGTGAGCAGCCCCGCGTCCGCCCTCCAGAGCCAGCCGTGGGTAAGGTTTAGGAGAAGACCAGTGCGGTCTCGCTTCTTCCTTTTCGTTTGGTTGGTTTTTGCTTTTTAAAATGCAACTCTGAGCCAGGCCCCTCGGCCCAAATAAAAGCGTCTGAAATACCCAGACCCTGTTGTAAATTCGTAGCTACCCTTCATGAGTGACTCTGAGGTCTCTCCCACTTTTCCTTTGCTTCAGCCTCTAGCCGTGGAGAATTTCCCATCCTGGCCTGGACCGGTGTTCTGGCAACATTCATCCATGCAGGTGCGTGTCTCTTTTTTAAAAAAATTAAAGTAAAATTTAAAACTAGGAAGCTGACCAGACAGAACCTAATCAAGCTGGAGCTGAAAAGCCCAGAGCAAGCATAAAGATGCTAGGAGGTGCCGGCCAGGAGGTCAAATCAAATAAAGGCAGTTTTCCAAAATCTCCCAACTTCCCTTCCTGTAAGGTCTCTTGTTCTCTCCATTTCAGGAGACATAAACAAGAAAGGAGACCCTACTTTCCTAGTTAATCCTGCTCTCTTACTCCTAATCAAATAGGATGTTTTAGATTTCTTTTCCTTTAAGAAATTTTTTAACAACTTGTTTACATATTTATTTTGATGGCAGATGTAAACCTAGGAAGCATCTGTAGCCACAGCCCTTTCCTCTGGCAGCCTGAGGAGACCCAGGCCACTCTCCCGGAGCAAGGGTAGGGTGTGGGGGAGGAAGCCAAACAGAGGAATGTAACTTCAGCCTCTCACCTTGGTCTTGACCCCTAACTTTCCTCAGCTCTACAGCACAGGCCCTGAAAGGCTGGCTTGGCTGGTTGAGGCTGCTGACTCAGATACTCTAAGAGCTGAAAGGTGTTCAAGCTTCCCAAGGTATTTTCCTGACGGGAAGGAGGGGGGAGTGAAGAGGAAATCAAAGAGAAACGCATCAATAGGATAGATTTAAAGGAGCTTAGACTAGAATTTGGGGCTCAATCAAAACCTAGTAATTCCAGGCCAGTCGTAGATGATAATCTAGGAGCAGGGGAAATGTACACCCAAAACGGAAAAAAAAAAAAAAAAAAAAAAGCTTTAATCCATTGCTAGAAGTTATAACCTGAGAATATGAAAATTCTCCTTACAACCACCTCCATGTTAAAAGGGATGTTAAACATGATACACCGTTAGACAAAACAATCCCTGTTCCTTTAAAGAATCGGAAGCAGAATTGGGGAAGGAAATTTCTTCCACCTACAAAACTGAGTCTTGGTATTAATGTGGCTCCCTGAACTGGGCATTTTTTTTCTCCAGCGGTGCCCAGCAAACATTCCCTTCTCTAGGGCGTGTACTTTTCACAAGGATTTCTGGAGAGGGGGAAAGACTCTGTGTGTTTGTGCACTTGCATTTGGAGCCAACAAAAAAAGCAAATGTCTCCACAGCTATGTACTAAAGAGACCAACCATGTTTTTGACACTGAAATCACAAAGAAACAAATCTCCATAAACCACCAGGAGATATTTAGAGATTCCTAATGGTCTGTGAACTTACTGTACATGTAACTTACTACCACTCAAACAGAGCTCCATTTACTTCTCTACATAGTGAGCTACTTGCCAAGGACCATATCTGACAAGCTTCTCAATACGCCTGGTATGTTACATACAAATGCATCATAAGAACAACTGCCAAAAAAGGAAAAATCCATACAGTCCCATTCAGGCCGTTTTCCCTAACTTAAAACCCAAATGGGCTTTCTCTGTACAAAGCATTGCAGAGAACCGATCCCCTTGTATACTTGCCTTCCTAATGGAAAACAATTATCTATTCCTTTCCTGCCCTCTCTCGCCATCATCGGATTGGTGACTGGCTTTTTGTTGGTGTTGAATGGAATTATGGGGCCCGAACCAATTGAAAGCAGAAAACAAAAGTTACATAATAAATGTGCAACGTATGCATTAGGACCTGAGCATTTGATCCCTGATAGTTTAGGCCCCCAAAGCCATCACTCTGACCTTTTCTAGTGATAAGTCCTATTCTCCTTTGCAATTACTTGTTTTCATTTTGAAAGGCTCAGGTCATCCTAGAACACTTAGTTCTGAGTAAAAGAGAGAGCACCAGGTCTGGTTTGTCCAGTTGCCGTCTCCGTCTCCTATTCTCCCTAAGCATGTATCCTTCTGCTACTGAGGCTGCTGCTTGGCCTTTCTGCCTGCCCCTCACTCCCCGCCTCCCAGGGTTATTTTTGGTTTTGTGACTCTATAGAAAGCATGAACTCTGGCTATCCCAAAGAATGGTTAGAACAGCACACAATGTGAAGAGAATCCCCTCTTGGACAGGGACCCCAGAACCCAAAGCACTATTACACGGGTGCTGCTTGGGCAGGTGGCCACTGCAAGATGCTACCACTGTCACAAACTCAAAACTCCCGACCTAGTGTTGGGGGAAATGGAGACAGAGAAACTGGAAATGTAAAGGTTAAGAAAAGTTACTGGCATGGAGAACTGAGACAAAACTCTCCTAGTTACCTGCTCTAACTTAAAGGAGAAAAACAAAAAGAATGTCCTCTCCCCGCCCCCCTCCTATTCCTCTGTGACAAACCTATAAGTATGAAGAGATCACAATGACAAAAGAGAGTCAACTGGGAGTGGGCGGACATTACTCAGGGAAATGCTTATATTCTACCTTGGATTAAACATCCACAAAATCCATGTTCAGTAAACTCACTTCTGTCCTTAAAATACGCAGTTCTGCTCTTCCCATAAGATGTTCTCAGAGCTTCAGGTCTGGACAGCATAACGGAGCAACAGGGCAGGAGAACTGCACCTGCCAGGCTGCCTACCAACTCACCCCAAATGTTTCCCTGGCTCCACACAGCAGTGCAGTGCTGCTGAAAGCCTCTCTCCAAGAGCCAGAGGTACAGTCTTTTTTGGGGTGGGGGGAGACTGGGGGTAGGCAGAAGCGCTACCATTAGTTCCGCCCACAGAAGAGCTTTGGGCCTTCCAGGGCCTTCCATCTCTGAATTCCAGCATACGCCTCAACCCCCTCCCTGAGAAGATGGGCTTTTTTCCTTTGTACATCTGCCCCAGTGAAAGGGAAAGACCAAACACCTGTCCACAGAATTCTACGAGCTTAAAATCAAAGGAGCCCTTGGGCTGGGCAGGATGGTAAACTAGACATTCTCCAGGAGGAAAGGCTCCACTGGGGTTTGCAAGGCTTTGGAGGCCTGAAGGAGGGAACCGGATGGAGAGGTGAGGAGAGGAATCTGCCCACCTCCAGGGCTCAGAGCAGACCCATGCTCTCTAAAGCACAGCAGAGGAGGAGAGGGGAGAGGAGAGGAGAGGACAGGAGGAGGCCCAGGCCCACCTAGAACTGGGGAACGGACTCTCCAGGGCTGGCCTTCCTCACTGTAGGTCGTTTTGTTGCTGTTTCTTTAAGACCACGGTGACTGCTGAGGGCTGCCTGCGGAATGGTGTTAAAGGACCTGAGCAATTCTGCAAAAGGAGTTGGTTGACTCTGGGCGCACTAGATTCTGAGTCCCCGCTATCAGTGTGGGGGCCTTTCTGGCCCTTGTTTACTACTGCTTCTAAATACGGCTTCAAGAGGCTGGAGGCCACAGTAGGCTACTTGAAAGGCTTCGGGTTCGCTCATATTCCCCGGGGGCCGAGAAAAACACCCAGAGTCATCCAAGCCTTGGGCCTTGGCTCCTGCCTTGCACCTACCCATCCCAACCTCCAAATGCGAGGCCCTCTAAAGCCTGCGGCAAGAAGGCCCGGCCGCACTGTGGCGTGTGCCCACGCGGATTTTAATTTGGTTCTGCCTCGACCTCTTTATTTACCCGTCCCCCTTTAACCTGGGGAAGGCACTTGGCGAGCCCGAGGCGCCTTTCCCGTGGGCGCCTGGGTTCACCTCCTACCTCGCCGGGTCCAGACCGAAGATCGCTTCTGCCGAGAGAGTAAGGACCGGCTCGGCTGGAGTTGGGGCGGAAGGCCGGGCCGGGCCATCTTCCCAAAAATTCGCCTCCGAGCCTCCCAGCCACAGCAGCAATAGCCGCTTGGAAGTGTTTTCGCCCACGCGCGGGGCCCAGTGCGGCCCCGCAGCTGCTCTTACCTGGCTTGGCGAGCTGCGCCTGCAGCGCCCCAGGCTGGGGCTCCGCGGCCCAGCGCAGCGCGGCGGCAGCAGCCAACTCCACAGCGGGGCGCGGCGGCGGCGGCGGCGGTGGCTGAGACGGCTGCGAGGTCGGCGGCGGCGGGGCAGAGGTGGCGTCTCCCGGCGGCGGGGGTCCCGGCAGGGAGCGCAGCGAGTCGGGGATGAGGCTCTCGAGGCTCTCGTTGGCCTGCTGCCTGCGCAGCGCCACCTGCGCCGCCATGACCCGCTGCCGCTCGATGATAAGGATGCACTTCTCACAGGTGCAGTCTTTGAAGCGGCAGTAGCGTTTGTGGCCCTTGAGCCAGGACAGCACGCCGTGGTTGCGGCAGCGCGCGCACTTGGGCGTGCGCTGCAAGGGCGCCCGCGGCGGCTGCGACACGGGGCCGCCCATGTACAGGTAGGGAGAGCCGTAGCCGTTCATGCCCCGGGCTCCCGGAAGAGCTGGCGGGCTGGCGGCGGGAGCGAGTCAGGCGGCGCTGGACGACGGGTTGGGAGGCCCGCTCAGGGGCGGCCTCCGGGCGGCGCAGTCTTTGGTCCAGCAGTCCCCGCGGCCGCGTGTGCTTCGGGATGGCCGGAGGGGCTGCAGCCGTGTTTACGGCTCCCGCGGCGCTCACAGCCTCAGCCTCCCGACTGGCGCTCCACCAGTCTCACGCCGGTCGCGTCTCCGCCTGCCGCTACTTTGGCCGGCACGTCCTCCCTCGCCGAGGCTCTGCGGCGGCTGCCAGGAGCCGGCGAGGGCTCTGATAATGGTCTGAGCCAGCTCGTCTGCAGCTCCCGCGCGCGCAGGCCGGGCCCGGCACTTCCTCCGCCGCCCTCCCCCTACTCCTCCTCCCTCCCACCGCCACCCCCACCCCCACCCTCGAAGTCCAGGTCTCCTTGCATTCCCCACCCCACTCCACGTCTGCCTCCTTCCTTTCCGCTCGGGCCCTTCGAGTCCCTGCACTTCACCTTCCTTGCCATCCGCCGTCGGGCCACTCTCACGGGGGCGCTCAAGGCCCCCTCCTCCAAGCTCTCTGTGCTTCCCCTGCCCGCTGCGGGCGGGACTGCGGCGCTCCGGAACGCGGCGGTGCACGCGGGGCGGGGAAGGAAGGACCGGGGCGGGGAAGGGAGGACCAGCGCGGGTGAGGGTGGAGGTGCCCTTCGCTCTCTTCCCTTCCCTCCAGGCCTGATTTGGCGGTACCGAGCCCAAGGCCGCTTTCATTCCCACCCTTGGCCACAGAAACACAGCTCCGCGAGAACCTGAGCCTACCAGAGCCCTGCGGGTGCACTTGGTTCCCGGAGTGAGCCGAGAGGGTTTTAAGTTGGGGGGAGCCAGGCCCCGCGGCCACTGGCGGGAGGAGTTGGGGGCAGGGCATTGGAATTGGTTCGAGAAATGTTGGCTTTCTTTATTTCCTTTTGCAACATTTTTTTCTTTTGCTGCTGTAGAAGAAAATGATTGATTTTGAAAACCTGCTGGCCCAAGGATGACGACCCATTTTGCAGGCTATTTCAAAGGAAAAAACTGTCCTCTCTCTCTGGTGCAGAGTTTATTTCTCTACCCTCCTCCCCACGTTTTAATTTTAAAAAGTCTCTGTCCTGAAAAGCCGGGAAGCGCTCTTATGGGGGATTTGCTTAAGTATTGGGTCTATAAACTTTCAGAGAGCGGACGCAGGAACCACGCTAGCGCCCCCAAAGTTACCGCACATGATCTCCTCCCTGCCCAACGGCATTTGAGCGATAAACGGAGGTCTCGCGTGCCCCAATTCAAATGCCCACGGACTCAGCAATCTAGTTATGGAAAGGGATGGGGCCACACACACCCCCAGTGTCTTTGGGTAGGGGTGGGGGAGAGCCCTTGCACAAGATGACAGCATAAAACTTTGTTGAAAGTTATTTGCGTGTTTCTAGTCCCCTAAGGGTACCGATTTGGCCTAAGGCAGACTACCACCACAAATGCACAGAGTCTCTCCCGCAATGCAAGAAAACAAAAATAAAAAGCAGGTGGTTACAGCGACGCAGGGTAGCACAATGGCTCAGTGCGAAGGGGGGTAGAATGCAGTCCCGGAGCCGTCTGCCGGCAAGCTCCAGACAGCGCACTCTGAACTCAGCTCTTGGCGGTCTGGGCGAATCGAATGCGAAACCGGGGCATATACGAGTTTGCTGCAATGGCCAACCGTTTGGCGGCACAGCTGCCCTTGTCCTCTCAGCTTTTCTCTGCACTGCCCTGGAAGCAAACAAGCAACGCGAAAACGTCCCACTGTGTTTGCTGTGAATTCAAGTAGCACCAGGCGTTCTAGCAGCCGACCCTCCGTTTAGAAGGGTGATTCCGGGAGGGGAGCAGGTTAAAAAGGGAACCTGCTTGTGTGTGTTTCCCTTGAAGCCCTTGACTGCCCCCCACCTCCCCCGTTTCAGACCTGCGGACCTGGTAGGGCGCGATAAGGAAACCCTAGCCCGAGAGGGCTAACCCTGGGAGGCCTGCCTCCAAAGCTGCTTCGGGAACAGACCCCTTAGTCTTGCCCCTAACCCACCGCCTCATGGATCTCTCCTCCCAAGCTTCAAGAAGAAAACAAGCCTTAAAGACACTACAACTGTGAGGAACTTTATAAACTCTCCAAACTGGAGGCCTAGGTGACCTGCAGCCCCGCGGGCCAGAGGCCCTGAAGTGGGGAGTTGACAGCGAGTCACTTCACTTAAGGAGAGACTTAGAGGGCCTAGAAAGACACTGAATCTGGGAACTTTCGCGCTGAAATCTCCAGGTCTCTTGGGAATGCGGGGACCACAGACTGTTTTCAAAGCCAAATTTCTCCCGATTTTCTCCAAATGGTCAGGGAAACCAGGGAGTATAAGGAACTTGGGAGTAAAGAATTTTTTTAAAGGAAAGCAGCAGAGCTCTGCACCAGGTTTGGGGGATATTTCCACTACCAAGGCGACCCACTCTCCTCCCTCAGTCACCTAGCCACCCTATCCCTTTGCCACTCAAGCAGGACATCTTGCATTATTTGGTCCCAGGGCCCCGTTTCACTCCAGTGCACATTGGGGGCTGAGATCTAAATACTCATTTGATATAGCGCAATAATCCTTTTCTCATATTTGATGGGAATGTTTTCCATAACCCAGTATTTGACAACATCTCCCTATAGGGACAGGTTTGTATTTATGTTGGTAAAATGTCCCCTGCCTCAAAGTCTATTGTAACCCAACACCTGACAACCCAGAGTCCCATTTCTGTTTGCAGAAAGGGTTTATTCAAGCACATAATGGGATCCCAGCAGAAAGCCTTTCAGAACAAGGGGCTATGGTAAACTTCACCACATGAACTCCGTTTCCAGGGCTATTAAGCTTTTAATTGGAAAATAGCAGAGGAAATTTCAAGGTGACTATAACGTGTTAGCAGTTAGTGCGGAGAAGAAAAGCCGGAGCGGGGATGAATGTAGAAAGCATATGGTCCGAATCACATTTAGGAGGAGCAGCCTGCTTCTACCAAGTCCCAGCGGCTTGTACACTTATGGGAAAAATCATCAAAGAAACTGGAAAGGGAGGGGGGAGGATTACAAGTAAGTGTAACCTCACTAGACCGGATCCACTCTCTCGTTCTGCGCTGGGTGGGGTGTGTGTGTCTGTATGTGCACGTGTGTGTTCAAACCACAATTAACTGGATAGAATTGTGATAGGTATTAACAGCGAAAGGGTGAAAGATAGTGTGCATGTGTGGTTCTCTTTCTCTTGACGCACACACAATCTATATATGTACGTACGTATGAGTCGGAGTGCGGGTGCCGGTGCTGAGAAACCGAAGATGTCCTGACTGGACGCTCATGACCGCAATCAACACTTAATCAAAAGGACAGTTTCATATTGTCCCGGATGTATAATACATCAGGAAATTTTCTGCTTTGCTGGATTCTCATGGAGGGGAGGTCAAGGTTCCTATTCTGCTGTTTAAAACGCGACCACGGTGACACTGGAGGCCGGGGCATGCAGAAAGCCCTTTTATTTTACTTATTTTTTAGAAAGCCCTTTCAAAGCAGGAAAACGAGCTCCCTCTCCCCACGCATGAATTTTTCAGCTCTTACCCTGTCCGTGCCTCTTCGGCATCACTCATTGGCCAGCTTCACATTGAAAGGGGGGAACAAATGTCTAGCGAGGCGCTGGGGCCACCAGGAATCGATTTTTTGGGGTGACAATAATGCCCTTCCACATTTGGGAGAGACTCGTGTGCACCCCCATGGCATCCCCGAAGCCGCCCTCTGGGGCTCAGGACAGAGGGTAGAGACCTTGCGACCAGGGAGTCACTGAACCTGCGTCTGGCGGCCGGGGGACACAGCTGGTGTGAAGGAACATCCTGGACGGTCACGTCCCCACACCATTTTGGCATCGGGGCCGAGGCTTTTCGGAGCAAACGGGACCTAAAACGGCCTTCAACCCCGGCGGCCCCCTGCAGACGCGGCTGCGCGGTCGTTCATATTCTAGAACTCTCGAGACCAGCAACAGCTCACCCTGGAGGTAGGCACTCCCACGGGTGCAGATTACTCAGACCTAGACTAGACACAAGGTCGCGCCCGCCCCCATCCTTTGCTGTGGCTGCACGGGTGTCGCTCCCGCACTGCAACATCTGAGGGGGCCCCTGAACGGCGACCTCCGCCCCGCGCTGTCGAAGGGAGGGACTGGGAAAGGGCACGCTCGGAGCGCTCCCACTGGGCCAGGGCCGCGGGGCCCGCAAGCGCCCGGGGCTTCCTGGGCCGAGTCGCGCACACCCCGCCGGCCATGGGGGACTGGAGGCGGCGGTCAAGTCCCTACACGGTTTTAAAGAGGGTCGCCTGGGCGGCCTGCAGACCCCGTCTACCTTCGGTGCCAAAGGAAAAAGTAAAACATGTACCCTCCGAGATGAAATGAGAGCAGCGCTGCCTTTAAAATAGTTTTAACGTAATCTTTCTCCTGTGACTTTAAAAACCAAAAAAGGCCGAGGAAATAATTTCAGGTAATTTAGAGAAACATTCTAGAAACAAGACAGTTTCTGTTCCCCAAAGTGTTTGCTCTGGGAGCGCTGGTGCAGTTCGCAGGACAAGCCCCCTTTCCGGAACTCTCTTCCGCCTCCCCGCTCCTCTGCAGTCCCGGAAAAAAAGCTCTGCTGGGGAGAATGTGGGCGGAGGTGAGGACTTCCAAGGAAGAAGTCCCTTCTCGATTCGACGGGCCCGGGAATGAAGGGGGGAAACGGCCAGCGCTGCCCACACCCCAGGGAAAGTTGGGTGCGAACTCCTTGTACCGAGACTAGACCGGCAGGACAGTGACGCAGCAACGCCGAGGCGCTGCGCGGGCACTCTAAAGCACCCCACCCCGGGGAGCCAGGCCAAGACTCAGCTCACTACGCCCAAGCCAGAGCCTCCCGGGGGGGGGGCGACTTCCGGAGCAGTTAGGCCGCGCCCACTCTGCGCCCCCGCCCCCCAAGCCCTGCTCGCCCCGCCCCTTCGCCCACGACCCTCCCCAGCTGTCCGGGCCGCAGCTTAGAGCTGCTGAAAAGTTTCCAGGCTCTTTTGCGGAGGGTGGGGGAAGGTACTCAACGAACAACTGGCTGACTAAAGGCCGTTCGCGTTTTTTGAGGGGTAGGGGGGAAAGGCGTCTTCTAAAGGCGAGAATCAAGAGTAGCGACTGAGCTTACGGGCGTCCGGCGCGCAGCACAGGTCTCAGGCCTCCTCCGCGTGCGTATGCGCGGAGGGAGAAAGGAGGACGAGGCCCCGTTCAAGTTGCCGGAGCAAACCTCCCAAAGGGGCGGCGGCGGCGCGCAGGCAGGCAGTGGCGGCCCCAAGCGGCGGGGCGGACAGGGCCAAGTCCGGGAGCCGAGGAAAATCCCCTGCCTTCCACGGGCTGCCCTCTGTATTTCTTTGTGACACGAAGCGCGTTCTGTAAAGCGCTTTTACCACCACTTGGTGCCAAGTGTCAGATGCGGTGCAGTCTGTGTGCACGTGAAACCAGTTCAGCACTGCGGTTACCGTGAAGCGAGGGGCGGGAGCTCGATTTCTACACGTGGGCGAGAGTTTAATTTGCACGAGGTGCCCGGGAGACGGCAGTGCCGGCTCCCGCCCCTGCCCGGAATGGCGGTTCCCTGCGTGGGCTCTGGGGGGAAGCGAGTGTCACCAAGAGCGCCCTGGGCCCCGCAGGCGGCTTTCCCCGAGACCCTAGTTACGCAGCGCGGGGTCTGCAGCACATTAATGGGGTGAAGGGGACACCCGAGTGAGCGCAGGTCCCGGGAGCGGCGTCCGCTGGAAGGGGGGAAAACTCGCCCTCACCCCCAGCTACTGCGGGAGTCGCAGGCGGTCTTGGGGAGCTTCGTCTGCCCACAGCTCCAAGTCGCGTGGCGGAAGCTTGCCCGGAGTCCGGGAGAAGACCCGGCGAGCCCGCCTCGGTCTCTCGGCGCCGGAGCCACGGCGCCCGCAAGAGACGAGCACTGGGCGCCCGACACGCCCACACCTGCACACACTTGTGGTGCGCACTCCACATCGCACACACTGCGGGTGCCACCCGCAGGGGGAGGCGGCCTTGTTACAGGTGTCCGTTCAAAGGCGCAGAGCTGAGAAACTTATAGCCCCTCAAACGCGGGTGTTAACATTCAGCAGACAAGACTTGCTGTCTGTGCTCTTCCTTCTGTTCAGAATTTTAAGTTCCTTACGCAGTCCGCTTGGGCCTGGCCTGACTGGCGCTCTCCTCCCTAGCGGTCAAGAATAAGCCTCCTGTTGGAAACCTGAGCGTCGCAGGGCCACTCCACCCTACCAGGCGCGGGAGGAAGACCGCAGGTCCCTCTTTAACGGAGCCATTCGGCGGAGAAGAGAGAAGCAGCCGAAGCTTCCCTCAACTCCGCCTGGGCCCGTTGAGGTCCTGGGGTCTGTGTCCTCGCGCTGGGAGTAGCCCTTCTTGGGCAGAATCTTCGATAAGAGTCCCCGCGCGGCGGGCGCCCGAATTCAGAACCAAACTCGGCGTCAGGAGAAGCAGTGGACCCTCGGGGCGTAGGAGGCCCACTAAACAAGCCTGGTTCCCAGGGCTCCGACGGCCCAGAGTGGAGCTCCGGGCCGCAGTAGGAGGCCGGGAGGCGCAGGGCCTTCGAAACTGGAGCCCGGGCTCACCAGGGACCCAGGGGGTGCTCGGTCAGGGCTCTGAGAGCACACACGCACGCTTTTCCGGGCTCCGCCTGGCTTTCCAGAAACGCAGGGGCACTGAAGGGAGCTGTGCTGGGAGAGGGCACACACGCACACACACCCGTTGAAGGGGCGTGCCGAGCTTCTCCATCAAACACACCCGGCAAAATTAGTGTGTTGGGGTCATCTTGGAACAGTAGCAACTGGAAGACTCCTGGATCCGCAGAAGCCAGGATTATTCAAAGAAATAGAGGGGGCCTGGGCAGTGGGCAGCGAGTGCGCAGGTGAGCAAGGAATCTTCATCTCCAAAAAGCCACCACTGACGCCTTGAAGGTGGCGAGTCTGCGGCCCAGTCCTTCCTGGCGCGCCCGGCAGCCTCCGGAGTCGCCGTCACAATACCTACAGCTACGGCCGCCCCGAAGGGCACACGGCTGCAGTAGCAGCAGCCTGACAAGTGTGATAAAATGATCTTCCTTAACTAAACTCGTAAAGCACTGGGCAATAAAACTCAATCTTCTGTAAAATCCAATTAAGTCATTATCTGACTGATTGTATCTTTAATTGAAAACAGAAGTGACAGTAAATTTCTGTGATATATCAGGATCAATCGATACCGCTATACGATTCAGCCCCAAGAAGTGATTTATAATGTCAAACCTATATAGGTAACTCCACATTATTCTCTCTAAAACCACTGGTGGATGAAATTAAGAGTAAGTGCATTTAATAAAAAACAAGATGGTCAGGTTATTGATTACAACAGATGGGGGTGAAATCAAATAGATGTTTTCAAAGCACAGAGCGAAGAAAATACAAGTAATTTCTTTTTTCCTGTTTAATACCGCTCATCAAATATACACACAAGAAAATTCAGTCATCAATAACATTTTTATTTCAGGTACAGCCACAACTACACAGAACAATGAATTTTTTTTTTAGACTAGTTTTATTTCAGGATGGCTTCTGTTACATAAGGAGTACACCACTAGCAATTTTTAACAAAAAATGAACTCAGAAATCTATAGTTACTTTTAAAGATGTACTTATCTTCAAATCAGATTACAACCTAAGGTTACAAAATAATCTAGATTGCATCCATTTTTTTAATAGTAGAATGTGCATCATAAACTCTTATATTTTTCTAGAAACAACACTCAGGAACTCTGCATTACTGGGGTTACTTTAAATTGTATTGTTTTCAAACTACCCTTTAGAAAAGGTAGCAATTCTTAAAGTCATTAATTTTTTCTTCTGACTATTTCAGTCACGTTTTGGATTTGAGGGGATGGGGTCGGGGCTAGGCTTTTCTAACAGCAACACAAACACACACACTATTTCTATTTAACCTTCCGCAGATTTCTAACATTATCACTAACTCTATTCTTTTCTTCTCACCAGTCAGGAACGTGGCTAAATTTATGGTTTAGCACTTTTATTAAAATACTAAAATTCAAGAAAAGATCTGAGGCACCTAAGATTTCATTTTAAAACTGAAAGTAGTTGACACATTTAGGTGCAAATGTACTGCTTTACTTGAGTGAATTATTGTATTTCTTGCAAACTACATGTAAACCAGTGTCATAAAAAAAAGAGGAACACTAATATTTAACTCCGTGAGCAAAGCACTTAATTGGCGCAGACGGTAGACACAGATAGTAAACTATTCCAAATGTCTTCTAGCCTCTGGGCTAAGCTCTAAGGAGTATAAACCAAACATCATCTCCACAGTTAAGTTGGTGTGAGTCAAGGCAAAATGTTAACAACAAACCCTGTGTATAAACGGAATAAACCTGCCACTCCAGGTGAATGGCCAAAGGCATCGGAGTGCCGGATTATTCGTCGTCCTCGATGACAGGAGTGACCGCAAAACTGCTGGGCTCCGAGGCAGACTCACATTCGAGCACTGCCTTTGAGCTGTCGTTACTAACAGAAGAGCTGGTGGAGAGGGAAACCAAGCCACAATCTTGACTGCTGGGTGGCGAGAATACTGGGAAGTGGGGAGAGACAGAGGGAGAAGAGTGCGTTAAAAGTGGCTAGTCTTTCTACATTCACCGTGCAATTAGGTTCCAACAAAGAAAAAGGCGCTCTCTGCAATTTCTATTCGGAGTTGAAAGTGTTTTCGTAGACACTCATTAAAATCCCCAGTGCTTCTTTAGAATAAAAAATAGTACTTCTGCACAGTATTATCTATTTAATTGAAGAGGCAAGTTAAGTAGCAGAGTTTCAATTTTATGTTCATTAAAAACAAAAAACAGTCTTCTCCCCCCTCTTTGGGGATACTATTTCCACCCTTCACTGAGCCCCACCCCTTTATGTAAACGATGCTAATAGTTTGAGGAGTCTTGTCAAATGATCCATCTGACAAATTACCCCAAGCAAGACCCCACCCATGTATTTCCACCATTTGACAGGTAACCCTAGTTTCTCGGTAGCTAGCAAGTGAAAGCGATAGCTTATCAACTTTCCTGTTAGTTCTCTTGGACAGAGGGAAACAAACACTTGGGGGAAGGTGTACATACCTTTTTAAAAGCATACCTAACTTTTAAAAAGTCAAAAGCAGTAAATGGGAAGGAAACTTAAAAAAATCCAAAAATTAAAAGAAACTGAATTATACAACACTAAAACAGAAGTCAGGTAACGGTTTTAACAGCAAACCTATAAACATAAAACTCCACTAGGAATCTGACATTAAATATGAAGGATGCAAAAGTAATAATGTGTTGAACAATTTTTGCAACCTTACAAGCCACAGTAGATACAAAATTTAAGCAAAAGGGTCTCTGACCTTCTTAACCTTAGCTGAGTTTAGATCCACCCCCAGAACTCCCTTCCTGCCTAGTGTGAATGTAATTAAGGGGAAGCTGCAGTGGTAATTTCTCTCCTCATTAACTTCCTGATTGGTTTCAGCCTCAGGATTCGCAGGGCAGTAGTTTGTCACCAATTCCAAATGGCCAATCGTTAATACTAATGTTTGTGTAACTAACTGCCAGCATCTGCCACGGCTTCTTGTACAACAATAATGGTGAAAGGGTACATTAGTGCCCCTGTGTTAATTCAGCTTGTGTTCATCAATAGGGAAATCTATGATGTAATTAGCAAAATGCATTGGGAGCTGAGTGCTGGTCATTTGTAGAGAACTAAATCATAGTAGAAGCTGTACTGGGTCCTGATGTGTTTGCCATCAATACTTATTATGTTTGGAATTTAATAAGGTATATTACCATGCTGAAAAGAGACCTTTTTACAACAGAACACTATTTACGCTTGTTATGGGTTTCGAGGTTTGCTGCAGCTAGTGGAACCACACAGAAATAAAAGAACAGAGCCGGGATTTAAGAAGCGGATCTTTAACCACTCCACTGGACCAAATTATCTGAGAAAGCCCCGTTCTTCTAATGTGACATATGGACAGACAGACAGACAGATGGACAGTTTGGGATAGCTACCTCAATATCCAGTTAGGAAAGGAATGTTCTGAAAACTTAGTAAGTTAAAAAATTTGAAAAACAGTGTGGGTAATTTCCTGACAAGCAATTTACTTTTTTTTTTTTTTTTTTCCGGTACGCGGGCCTCTCACTGCTGTGGCCTCTCCCGTTGCGGAGCACAGGCTCTGGACGCGCAGGCTCAGCGGCCATGGCTCACGGGCCCAGCCGCTCCGCGGCACGTGGGATCTTCCCGGACCGGGGCACGAACCCGCGTCCCCTGCATCGGCAGGCGGACTCTCAACCACTGCGCCACCAGGGAAGCCCACAATTTACTTTTGATATTGGCAGTATGTGTTTAGATTTACTAAGTTAAACAAAAAGAGTACTAATTTGAACCTAGGAAACCTGAAGCTTTCATTTTCTCACTGTTCATTAAGGCTTCTTACTAATTTGAGTTGTTATATGGATTTAAATTTCCCTGCAAATCCAAGATAATTTATGAATTGTGTTACATGCCCAAGGATGTTGTATCTACGCAGAGAGCAGACTTTGCTCTGACATCTTGTGACTATACAAGGATATGGAGAGCCAACTAAGGGCCAACCAGAGTCTGTGCGTTAATCTGCCCACCCTCATCCCCATCTCAAGCCAGTGACAGAAGCTTCTCTGTACAGAAGAGATGGAGAAGGGAGTGAACATTTACTACTTCTTGTATGTCACCTACTTTAATGAGTATGTAAATTTAACCCTCAAACCATTCACTGAGAGAATTGTTCTCCCGTTTTTACAAAGGAGGCCCTGTGGAAGCTGCCAAGGGCCGTGCAACGTTGGTCAGCCCCACCTCCTGGCTTGTTCTCACCCCTGCACCATCCCCACCCTTGGGTGTCACATTTAGTCACTGGCCACTGAACCGTCCTAATCTCTGTGTTAGTTTGAGGAGGTAGAATAACTGACCCTTGTCAACTTAATGCAGAGGCTATAAAGGAATAGGCAAAGCGCTCTCCAGACGTGTTCTGAGCTTCTGCCTACAGTTAACAGCTGACCTAGGGATGCTCCCACCCCAGCCACAAACACCCTGCCTCCCCCATTCGGCCCAACTTGTGACTGAAAAAGGAAGGGGCGGGAATTCTGCAAAAGAAAGGACTTGGGGAGAGCCCCCCTTTTGCTCTCACTTGCCTTGTGGGTACTTTCTTGGAAAATATTCCTCTGACCTGAGGGTGTGAAGATGTGCAGAGGGTCACCTGCATAGACTAGGGAGGCTCCAAGCATACTTAATGCATGACTGCACTCCAGAGAAGATCCAGATAAATGAACTCAACCTGTTTTGCAAAATACCTGTATTTCTTAAAGCTTTTCTCCGCTCAAAATTTAAATCCGTGTTCATTTCACCTTTGTTAAAGGCTTCGCATCGTCTCTGAATGTTGAGTTAGGGACAGTATCTATTTAACTCATTTTGTGTAGCACCTCATAAAAGTAGTTCCAAGTGCATCAAAGATTTAGTGTTTATCTTAGTGACTAATGTCCAAAATTTATTTTACTATCATCCTTAAAGATGAAGGGACCCTCTTCATTTAAATGCAGCTTCATTAAACTTTACTGGGGGGAAGAAAAACCACCGATCATTTTAAATCATTTTATACCAATTAAAAATTAAAAAGCCAAAATTCTCTTTTTTTGCGTGTTGATTCTAATGAGCCCTGCAGAAGGGCTAACGTCAACTCAAAAGGTTCCTCTTCATTATTCTGTAAAAATGCTAATGCCTACTGTCCACGGGACTGTGGGGAAAGATACGCTGTTGGTAGCACTAGAAATTGGTTCAATCTTTCTGGACAGCAGCCTAGTGACATGTAATAAGAACTGTAAAACTGTTCATACCCTCTGACCTGGTAATTCCACTCTGGGGAATAAACCCAAAGAAAGAAAGAATAATTGGCCGGGCGATGCTCAACACACCACTATTTGCATGAGCGAGGACGTGAGTGCTTTGCTCCAGCGCTGGGGGGTGGGGTTTGGGGACGGGGGACAGGAAGCTTTCACAGGCCACAGACAATTCAGGATTATGCTACCCTGTAATCATCACTAGGCTCCCAGCATTTACAGAAATGGAAGAAATGACTTCTGGAGACCGAAGTAGAGATTTAAAAGCAAGAAAATGAAAAAAAAAAAAAAAAAGGAAAAAGTGCCCATCTGATCTTTTTTCTTGTTACAACGAAAGGTGGGTAAACCTCTGAGGCTGACCCTGGTTTGAACCAGCAAACCCTGTATCTGTTTTCTCTCGACTAGCCTATTTGTCTACAGCAGCTAAATGGTCTTTCTTTTATTATTATTTTAAAACAAACAAAGAAACCTTACGTATAATCACTCTTACCAATGCTGAGGGGGAAAAAAGATGATTTCAGTGATGCCATCTAACCACCAATATTCTTTTTGGAAAATATTATAGACTGCACCCCCCCCCCAAACCCACCTCTCTAAAAAACAAAACAAAACCCAATCTAACTGCTAAATCTTTTGACACTGCAAAGACCCCTGACTTTTAACTTGAATGATCTGTTAGGAGTCGGTGGACCGGAACGAACAATTCTCTTCCAGCGATGTGAGAAACAGGATATTCGTGCTTGAGAAAAAATTGTTCTTCCTCTAGATGTTAAACACTATTAAGCTCCCACTAAGAAACCATTTTAAAAATAAAAAATGCAAGTGGCATTCTTCAACTGTTAGCAACTCTTCACCTAGACACTGACAGGTCTCTTTGGTTTCCTCGAGTTTGCAAGCCTAAGAGTCTGATGAAAAGCTGATGAAAATGTCTTAAACAATGAATTCTTCCGCTTCATGATAACCATAGTGTTTGGAAATAAAATCATGTCCAATCAATACCACTTAGCAGATATTTGATGTTTCACAATAGGCTCTTTTCCAGAGTAGAACTGCTACCCTTCTCACTACCATTTAAAATAACTAGGATTATCTTAGCTGTCCGAAGCTTGGCAGGTTCAGCTTGTACTTTCAAACAGCATTAATTCTTGGCACTCAGAAGAAGGGATAAAAGGTAAAGATATGAATGGAGATCTTTATTCCACCTGATCTATCAAGGATTAGCTCATTCTTTTCCAGTCCATGCCTGCACGCTAGTGAAGAGGAAGGCTAAGCTGTAACTGATGTAATTAGAAACCACAAGCTGAGAATAAAATAGCCCTTTATTAATCGCCCCCATTTACTATAAATTTACCAAAAACATAATAATCTTTGAAACAATTAAATGTGTTTTTGTCCACCTGTGTGTAATCAAAAGCGTAGTGGCTAGAGAGAGAGTCTGGTTAGGATTACGCTTTCCCTGAAAACATTACCTTAATTGCCAGTCTAAAATCTAACAGCAGTTTTGAGAGGGGCCAGCTCAGCCCTGTGCACAGTGTAGGGAGAAGTGGCCAAGCCATCATAAAGGAGAGCTCCTGTGGATGGAAAGAGGCGCGTGATCAGTGCCTCCTCCTTGATCCTGCTGCCACAGCCTTGGCAAGCTCTAGGAAAAGCCATCTTACAGACAAGGTGAACCGATAACAGAAAGCACATATTTAACCACTATCGACACTGCCTCATTCTCTCTCTATTTCATGTGTAACACGGATACAACACAAGATAACACTAGAACTTCTTAATTCTCAAAACAAACAGCAGCCTATCAAGCTTCCTTTGGCAGCCCCTGGGAGACAGTGTGAGGACCGGGGCTCACAGGCTGGCCCTGCTGGAACTGCAGACTGTTACCCTGCTGCTAAGGAACGAGGGGATAACGCACCCCACCTACCACCTTACCACCTACGGAGTTCAACGGACACACGAAGGGAAGAATTCACACAAAAAGGGAAAAGAGAAGGGACCCCGTTCAGCCTTCCACCTCACCTGGGACGCGGGCAGGATTACCTCGGGTGCAGGCATTCCTCCTCTTCCCCCCACCCCCACCCTCCACGACAGATTCTTCTGGACCACGGCAGGGCAGCTGCTGGGATCCCACACTCCCTGTTTATTCCATGGGGGGCGGGGGCGGGTCCCCAAAACTACTCGAGTCTCAAAGCAAGCACGTGAATAAGTGATGTGCCTGTGACAGCGGCCCTACCCTGGCAGGGACTCACACCCTGAGCATGTCGTCAATCCTCACCTCCCCAGAACCCTCTTGTCTACTGGCAGTGGTCAGGCTCCTGGGTGCTCCCTCACGCCCAAAGTGGCACCGTGAGCTGTGGAGCCTTTTCTCACTGATATTTCTTCTTGCACTCCTGAACTGAGCAACTGCGTAGGTGACGGCTAATTCATTATGACTGGCTCAGCTGGCATGTGTCATCCATGAAGGCAGCACTGGAAACACACAATCCACAGATTCAAAGATCCTCTAATTCACTGTGTTTTAACCAAAATATACTCAGTAACAAAACCTAAACACAGTGTGGCCTTTTCTTCACTTTCATGACAACATTCTGAGATAAATCGTCACACTGACTAATTCTGCTCTATTCTCCTCATCACTGAAATAACCACAACACCGACCTTGAAGAAATCCCCTAAACTACCCGGGCAATGAGCTTAAACACCAGTTTCCTCATCTGTAAAATGAGGCTAACAACAGGTCACTGTGATCATCACTGAGTACATAGTAGTTTCTTTACTTCCTTTGTCTTCAATTTCAGTGTCTTCACGTTAGAAGATCCTTGCCTTTGAAGGTGCCAGCATCCAATCAGTATTTAGTACAAGATCTGTTCCCTCCAGGCCACACACAGTGTGCCTTGAGAGAGCCAGGAACCAGGGATACACATTTTACTTCACTTGGGGCCTACATGACAGCCAGAGTGTCAAATCCAGGAGGCAAATGACCTGGTCCTCATTTGGACAACAGGTCCCTCGTTACATAAGCTCCGGCTTTTTCATTTTTTGAGAAGAGGTGTCCAATCAAAATGAAGCAGCAGAATACCTCTGGACATACCCGACCAAAAATAGTGTTGTTATCCAATGACCAAGCCAACCATTCCTTCAGGCAGCAGTATTTGAAAGCAGGAAGAATCTTCCTTTTGAGCCTAAGTTTGTCCTAAAAGTTGAAAACTCTGGGAAGTACTAGGTACAGGCTTCAATGTCCCCAAAGAAGTAGGGGTCTCATTGTTCCTAATCTACAACTATTGGGTACCTGGAGCCCTGATGGGATGAGGCTTGCTGGGGTACCAGAAGCTGACCTTCAGTCACAAGGCGACAAAGCAGGGCTAGGGCAAGGTGTATGGGTGTTGCCAGAAGACCCTCTCTTACTATCCGAAGACCTTGGGCAAGTGCCTTACCCTCTCCATGCCTCTATCTCCTCAGCTGTACAATGGGGACACAGTATAGCACTTAGGATGGTTCCACACAGAGCTTTGGGGCCCCATTAAGCCCCAAGCATCTGAAAAACCCACACTACCGTTGTACACAGCTGTACCATTTGGTCACCCACATGTGTGTCCCACAGACGCAGCACCTCAGCACTGGATGTGGTCCGAATTGAGCTCTATTCCTAGCATCACTCCCCTCAGCTGCCCCCATCTATACCCATCCTGCCCTGCTTAGTCTTTCTTTAGCGCTTGTCATCTCTGGTCCAGCTTCTCCTCTCTGAAGAGGCAGACCATTTTCCCACCATATATGTGTACTGACAAGGGCAGGAAGGCTGAGGGGGTCCTGCTCCCGGGCCAAGCTCCCAACAGTGGCCACCTGAGAACACGTGTGGAAAGACCATGAGCTCTGCCGTCAGACGTGGCACCTCAGTAAACACCTCTGAGCATCAATTTCTTTCACTGTAAAAGGAGGTAATAATGACGCATTTCACAAAGTTGCTCCGAGGATAGAAGAGATGATAAATGACAAAATCATGTGTAAACGTGAAGACTCCTCTCCCCTGGCCTGAGTCTGTGCACTTCCCTAAGGAAGGAGTGTGATTTAGTCCCTGTCCTCCACTGCCTAAGACAGGACCAAGAAATTAGTAAGACTTCTATTAAACACTGGTTGGGAAAGAAAAAAAAAAAGAGTTAGTGTCAACACAGCTCAAACCTCCCTGACTGTTTTCAGATAAGTTTCAATTTCAGTGTTCAGAGAAAGGTGACTTACTTTATTCGTCCTTCTTTACACAGCAGAAGGCTAAAAGTGAAGATGAATTCCGAACTGAAACCCAAGCCTGTTATATTGTGTTTTCTCCCGGGACTTCAGGTACACATGACATTGCCTGAGGCCGGGCCAAAGGGGAAGGGACTTGGCCGAACCAGCAGAGCAAGGGGAACCTCCTCGAGAAAGAAACAGAAAGTCTATTGGATAAAACACTAACACCTGGTAAACTGAAATTCGGCCAAGAACATCTACTGTACACTACCTAGCACAGTGCAGTGTACCCAGCAGGTGCTTAATAATGGATAGGGGAGTGAGAAAGCCCATGGAATGTGGTCTTCACAAGACATGCTGCCACCACAAAACAGGGCTAACCCACACACTGGCAAAGAGAGTCTCAAGTCTAAAACCAGTTTTGACGATGTTAAAGTGCAAAGGCTTTGTCTAATTTTGTCTGTATTTATTGGAAGGACTCTGGGCACCGACACGAGGAGAAAAGCCACATCAAACACACCCTGAGGCGTGACCTCAGCCAGAGAGCCTGGCTCTGGACGAGTCCGCAGGACCACGTTCCTTGGGGACTCTGCAACGCAAACCACATATGGTACCATGGCTGGGTGGTCACAGGTGCAACTGCATTTGAAAACAGAGTTTAAACAGGTGTGTGATCATCTCAGAAACCAAGGCAGACCAGGCTAACAAGAGGCTCCACAAGTCAGCTCTGGAAGAGAGTTCCCATTTGATTCTGGGAAAGCGGTTTTCTCAGATACAAAAGAAATCAAACCCGCAAAGCAGACCGTGGCATTCGCCAGCCTAGAAACTAGGTTGGCTCTGTCCAGATAGTTTGCAACAAGAGACATTTTTAAAGTAGCTTTGCTGAGAGTTTCCTTCACACTGAGAAGAAAGAATCACAGATGCTTCAACCTTAAAGGGTAATGTGTGATGAAAATCTCCACCTTCATGGGACTCTTGTTAAGACTAAGAAAAAAGATTAAAGTTTTGGAGTCAACACCACTGCCAGGAGAGCCAGGCATGAGGAGAGGGAATGCAGCTGCTTTCTCACCTGGGGCCCGAAATCAGCTCGGTTTCCAGCTAATCCACCAGCCTGCAGTCAGCCTTTCACTGTGGAATTACATCGTCTCTGATAAAACATGCTGCTTAACAAAATATGGAAGATGTGCAGTTTCAGCCGTATGGCTTTGAGGAACTCTTTCATGGAAGCAACCTAAGTGTCCATCGACAGATGAATGGATAAAGATGTGGCACACATATACAATGGAATATTACTCAGCCATAAAAAGAAACGAAATAGAGTTATTGGTAGTGAGGTGGATGGACGTAGAGTCTGTCATACAGAGTGAAGTAAGTCAGAAAGAGAAAAACAAATACCGTATGCTAATACATATATATGGAATCTTAAAAAAAAAAAAGGTTATGAAGAACCTAGAGGCAGGACGGGAATAAAGACACAGACCTACTAGAGCATGGACTTGAGGATATGGGGAGGGGGAAGGGTAAGCTGTAACAAAGTGAGAGAGTGGCTTGGACATATATACACTACCAAATGTAAAACAGGTAGCTAGTGGGAAGCAGCCGCATAGCACAGGGAGATCAGCTCCTGCTTTGTGACCACCTAGAGGGGTGGGATAGGGAGGGTGGGAGGGAGGGAGACGCAAGAAGGAGGAGATATGGGAACATATGTATATGTATAACTGATTCACTTTGTTATAAAGCAGAAACTAACATACCATTGTAAAGCAATTATACTCCAATAAAGATGTTAAAAAAATTCAGATACTTTGCAATGAAATGAATAAAAGAGAAAGTTCACAAGCCATTTCACAAGTAGAACTTGTGTAAAAGTTGCAGCTTATAATTTGAAAAGAAATACTGTGCCCCAAATGATATGCTAGTAGCAGGGTAGAAGACTGTGTCCAGTAAATTATTTTACCTTTACTATCAGGAGATGATGCCTTCTTCAAAAAAAAAAAAAAAACGAACGCAAAACTCCACCAGTATTGGCTATTAATACTATGCCAACTTTTCCTTCTCTTTCTTTCTAACTAGGGTTACAGGAAATTTTAAATGAGTAATTATTAGTATTTTTCTCTGGTACAGAAGAAGGAAGCAAACACCAGGACACATTTAAATAACATATACCAGATGAAATCAATCAGGATAGAAAATTCCAGGCATTTCCAGACAGGAGAATACATGCTTACTCAGTCACACAGGTTGTTTTACCTCCTAATTACAACACAGCCATCATGGGTGGGTAAGATAGTTCAGATTACAGGCTCAAGAATACGCTCTTTTGGAACGGTCCCTGTTAAGGGTGAAGAGAAACAAGAAAGTAGCACAAACTATGTTTTTCCTAAAGAGTATTTACACACTTTGCATAAGACCCCACCTGCTAAAAAAACAAATCATATACGTCTTTCTTAAAACATTTTTCTATTTGTTTAAAATGCCTTCTGTTCAACTAGATCCCAAGAAGGGACTTCAGTGCTAAAGAGGTTTAATCTGTGGGTGATATAAGGCATTCAGGGAATGTGATCGTGCCCTCCCCTCTCCAGGGGTTTATGGTATTTTTTAATTGTTTCAGGAGAGAAGACCTCACGTCTTGACAAGTATTTTAGTTTGCTTTCAAGAAAAGATTTTCCTTCTTCCCCCCAACTACATCCTGTCTGAAACTAAACTTAACTGTAGCCTTTTTTTAGGGACTTCTCAGAACAACCCATGTTCTCTTTGGGCGAGAAGCTTCTGGGCAGGACCTGCTGGTGCTGGCCAACCAAGCTCAGCTCTGAACTAAATGAAGGAAACCAACACCGGCAGGTATTTATCAAAGTATAAGACAACTTTCATTTAATTCTTCCTCCCAATGGTCAAAAAAATTGGTCTCCTTTCAGGATTTTGTTTTCTGCTTAAGGAAATTTTTTTTTATTATGGTAAAATACACATAATGTAAAATTTACCATTTTAACCACTGTGAAGTGTACAGTTCAGCAGTATTAAATATATTCACGATGTTGTGCAACCGTAACTACCCAACCATCTCCGGAACTTTGTCACCTTTCCAAACTGAAACTCTGCACCTATTAAACAATAACTCCCCCCATTCCCTCTGCCCGGCCCCCTGTAACCACCCTTTTACTTTCTGGTTCTATGAATCTGACTACTCTAGGTACCTCATATAAGTGGAAGCATACAGTATTTGTCTTTCTGTGACTGGCTTATTACACTTAGCATAATGTCTCCAAGGTTCATCCATGTTGCAGCGTGTGGCAAAACTTCACTCCTTCTTCAGGCTGAATAACATTTCATTCTAAGTACAGCCCACATTTTGTTTACTCAGGCATTTATCAGTGGACATATGGGTTGCGTCTGCCTTTTGGCTCTTGTGGATAATGCTGGTTATGAACCCTGGTGTTCAAATATCTGTTCAAGTCCCTCTTTTCACTTTTTTTGTGTGTATACCCAGACGTGGAATTGCTGGATCATATGTTAATTCTATTTTTAAGTTTTTGAGGAACCACCATACAGTTCTCCACAGCAGGGGCACCATTTTACATTCCCACCAGCAATGTACAAGGGTTCCGATTCTCCACATCTTCAGCAACACTGGTTATTTTCTGGGGTTTTTGTTTGTTTGTTTGTTTTTTAATAATAGCCATCCTAAGGGGTGTGAAGTGTGGGATTTTGTCTTTTGATCCTTTTACACTAATCCTTTCCTGCACTGCATCCTCTCTTCCCCAACCCTGACCTACCACCCAGTCTCTGTTTTATCATCACCAAACTTAACTGAAGAACTGGCCCACTGCCCACTCCTCACTGGGTTATGCCTGGCAAACTGGTAGCTGTTTCACTCCCAGAAAAGCTTTCTCAAGGTCACCCATAGCCTGCTGGTCCCCAAAGCCAATGGCCTGTTGCAGTCTTTCCCTCTTTGCTCAAAAGCACTGACATCTAACATGTCCTCTCCCCTTCATCCCCCTCAGCTGCCCTCCAGGCTTTCTGCCCCCCTGGACCATCCTTCCCCAACACCAACCCTAGACACAGACTCTCCAAACTACTCCACTTGGTCCTCTCATCCACATAAGCTTTAAACATCACCTCCTTGCAAATGACTTCACGATTCCTATCTCTTGCCCCGATTTCTCACTGAGAACTACTTCTGTGTATGAAATATTGGCTGAACATCTCCACCTGGGTGAGTTTCCTGCAATGGAACCTCACCTGTTTAGAACTGAACCCACCATTTTCTCCTCTCTTGGGTCCTGAACATGCCCACATCACCTGCAGCTCAGGCTCTCTCAGACCCACCCCCCAACCTAAGCCACTGCTCTGTCCCCCTCTCTTGAACTGCACAGAGCCCTCCTGCATCTCCCTCCCTTCCGGTTACCCTCAACTGCTAGCATCTGGTTGCCCTGTCCAGTCTTTTCTACTTCGTCTTAATTTATCCCAGTATGGCCAGTTAGTTATTCTTCCAGAAGCATGTCTCTAACAAGATGTTTCTTTCTAAATAAACACCTATGGAGACTTCTGAAGAGCTGAGAGTACAAAAATAGATCTCTATGACAATGAACCTGAACCCTCAAGAAAGGTTCAGCATACTGAAGGCGAGAAAGAAGGGAATCCATTTTGTAAACGTCTGTCATCAGAGAGTGGGAGGCAGAGAACTTTGGCAATCACAGGAGGAATTATGAGTTGTTTGGAAAATTCATTTATGCAAAAGAGATCACTGTTCAGTGATGGCAAGTTAATGTGACCTCATGAATCTATCCTTAAACTCAGTTCTTGGATGGATGTAACTTCACTCTGGACACTGACAGAAATACCAGAAGGACAGAATCTGGAAGACTGAACAGTATACAGATATTTTTTTCTCCAGAACAAAAGAAGCTTATAAAACTGCGACCTTAAAAAAAAATAGGTAATACGGTGTCGTTGGACAGATTTTGCATAGATTGCTTTCATTATTGTTGATTGGTTGATGACTGACTGACTGACTAACTGAAGATGTGACAACACAATAAATAAAGTTGATTCTACAGATGGACATACAACTCTGGCCCCAACAATGAGCCAATCCACATTCTTCTCAAGCACACCTGAAACATTAATACAAAATGACCACGTACTGATCTACAAAGCCAAGTCTCCACAAATTTCAAAGACGCGTATCTTTCAAACCTTTGAAGTCTTGCAGATTTAAGTCTGTAGTCTGTCAGAGTAACTACTAAGAAAAAAACCTTTCAGCTTTAAAAAAATGATAAAGAAGAATATAAATTTCACTGACTCTGACTAACCAACAGGCCAGCATTTGGCCACAACATAATTGATCGCACCCTTAGTGCTACTGTTGAAAGCAGTTAAGAGCCCAGGCACTGATTCCAACCCACACACTCCTCCTCGATCCCACATTCCAAGTAGATCAGGTATTTTCACACTTGGTTCATCTTCAGTGAAGACTGTAATTAAATCTTTAATTTGAAAACAAGAGCGAAAGTCCGGCACTCGCAGCATTACTGGCCGCCCTCAAAGCTTAGAGCAAAGGGCAATCCAGTACCAAATGGCGACCTCTGCTCCTTCAAGCTCAAGGAATCTGCTCATTTCAGAAGGCACCAGCTCATCTCCAAACTGGCAAATTTACATGTGGAAATGCTTTCCACAGTTATCTGCAAGCTTCCTGGGGATCAGAAACATTATTTAAATTACATCAACTGTCAACTTTATGTGCTGCCTAGCCTTTTGATTACACCGTAATTTTGAAAGCATACGTTTCAGAACATGCTTTGTTTCATATTCAAGGTGTTGGAAGAGACCTCTTAGGGAGCTGAGTGTCCAGGAACACAATGACTACCGCTGGTCCTCTTTATGTCTTAACACTCTTCTCAAGCATTAAAGAAGGCAGTGTGGTGTCAACTGGTTACTTAATTCACGGAATATGTCCTGAGCATCTGCTCTGTGCCCAGCACCATCGTAGATGAAGCGAATACAGCCATGAATAAAACAAGTCTCTGTTCTCATAGGGAAAAATCCAGGGACACCTGTAATCAGAGACACCTGGGAGCAGATTCTTACTGGTGATGTGACTGTGGGCAATAACTGAACACTATACACCTCAGTTCTGGACATTCGTTCATGGAAAACAATAATGTTAAGGGCTGTCATCATTACAACTAAAATATATTCAGTCAACACTATTCCTTCCTCTGCTTTTCCCTTTCCATAATAAGGGAGCAGTAAGTACTTCACAGGTACACCAGGCACCATCTGAAGCAAAATCAGGAGGAAGGTGAATTGTTTCTCAGTTACCCTTTTACCTGACCCTTTGCGCCTCCCTCACCTCTGTGCACTTCTTTTCTGTTCTTAGGTATACGGTGCTCCCTGATCCTCTCCCCTGGTCTCCTCTCTGCCAAATGACACCTTACCCCTCCCCCCAACCCCTCCAGACACAGTTCTATTCTCTCCGTTTACTGCTTACTCTCTCAAGAGTTTACTCTTGATGAAAGGCATCCGGTTAAACTACCTCACTCAAGAGGTGAACTCAGGCTTCGGGCTCTAACCTCCTGTTGGTATCCTCATTTCAAAGCGGTGGCTTCTGGACATTGCAGAGATGTCACCTTTTGGGGCAGAGCAAATTTCTAAAGTGTTGCCTATACCACTCAGTATACAGAAGGTACTGCTATTAAGTGGGTGGATCCTAGAGTTTTACTTTTACTATGTCAGGTTTCCCTAATTTAGGGAAAAGATGCATCCTTGCTGAGGAAGGTTCTGGTCCCAGCCTGGTCTGCATCCCCACCCTAGAATGGTGTCACAGCCTTTCAAAGTATCTACCAGTACAAGAATCTCAAGGTGATTCCACTTGCTTTCCACTTGCTTCCACCTCCACTTGCTTTCCAGGAGCTTAATTAGAATGTAGTCCTGTGGCTAACCAGAAAGCGACCGGTATTTAAAGAACTGACATTATAAGGCAGTTATTTTCGGCTAACAGTAAGTCTCATGTTTTCTAGTGCTTCCATGAGGCTCCAGGATTGTACGTGTCAGAGCAGAGAATAAAATGAACTTCTAATTATTTTCGTTAGGAAATATTGCTATTTGTAACACTGACCAGATGAAATTGTGAGAAAAACAAAAGACACCAACATTAGCATTAGCTAATGAATGTGGTTGGTGGTTAACGGGGAAATTTTTTATAG
Source organism: Leucopleurus acutus (assembly GCF_964270905.1). Lineage (NCBI taxonomy): Eukaryota > Metazoa > Chordata > Mammalia > Artiodactyla > Delphinidae > Leucopleurus > Leucopleurus acutus. The sequence goes on along the minus strand of NC_139150.1, from coordinate 51,712,929 downwards.
TGCTCAACCAAGGTCATCCATTTATTTAAAAAGTCCTTAGAACCTTTTGTGAAAAAACAGACTATCAGGTATCACAGGTTTTCATTTGCTTTAATAAACATGTACTGTTTTCATAGTAATAAAAAGTGATATAAAAGACAGAAAGCAAGGATAAAAGGAAATCAAAGAAAACAGGCCACCGCCGGGAGCACTGCTCTCTGCTCCTGCACTGTAGGAGTAAACTGCTTTCTTTATTGAGTGCAGGCTGGCAGACCCTGGGGCAATGAAACAGGACTCCTTAGGAAGGATGGACTACCGGCCCCAGCGGGAGCTGCTAAGTGCTGACTTAGGTAAGCAGGCCTGTGAAATGAGGTTCAGCCCACATTATTTATTAGCATAATTATTAATAATCATCGCTATCATTCACTGAGCCCCTATCATGTTCCAGGCATTGTACTTATCATCTCCACAAAAACCCTTTGGGGAGGTGGGCATTAATATCCTCATTTGGCAAATTAAAAAAATTGAGGCTCAGAGAGGGTGATTCACATCCAAGGTCACACAAGTGTTGAGAGTCAGAGCCAGACTCTGTACTCAGGACTTGAACCTGGGACTGTCCACCACAAGGCCGCGGTACATTACGATGGGTTTACCGGTTTGATTTCTCACGGGGGCTACTCTGCTGACACGACCCAGGGAGCCCTCTGCCATGAGCCCTCCGCTTCTTCATATTCACAAAGTTGCTGCCCAAGCTCCCCTCCAGAAAGCCATGATTTTGCTGAAGAAGACAGCTTTGAAGCCCAAGCATCACCTGAGCTGCAGGTTTGCCTTTTGAAAATGAATCCAGGAAAGCAGCTACCCAGGGAGTCCCAACTCCCACATCTTTTCAATCTACTTTCCGAGCAAAAGAGATTTCAGGGACCCAACATGTAATTCGGTGGAGTGAAGGGCTGGGGAAAGGTATCCATTTGCTGCCTATCAGGTGTTTCAGAAAGTAAAGTAGGAGACACTTGGGAGAACCCTGCAGCCTCTTCAAAGGCGACCCCCTGTTGCAGAGCCTTCTGAGCTCCGAAACAGCAGAGCACAGAGGAGGCATGGTCTCTCCTGGGCCAGCAGGGAGGCTGCCAGGGGCCGTGGGGGGATGCTGACTTCTACCAAGACCCCCAGGCCTCTGCTAGGAGAGTCGGAAACAGAACCATAGGATCTGGGAATCTGAGAGCAACCAGACACCAAGATATCAAAAAGAGTGATATCAAAAAAAGGGGTCTTAGGGACTTCCCTGGTGGTCCAGTGGCTAAGACTGTATGCTCCCAAGGCAGGGGGCCCAGGTTCGGTCCCTGGTCAGGGAACCAGATCCCGCATGCTGCAACTAAAGATCCCGCATGCCACAACTGAACGATCCCAATGCCGCAATGAAGAGCCCATGTGCCGCAACTAAGACCCGACGTGGCCAAATAAATAAATAAATAAACGTTTTTTTAAAAAGGGGGTCTTATTTTTCCCAAGTTACATTGGCCTGAGGAGAAGAAAGGGGCACAGAAGACCCCTACTCATATAAAAGTGTTACTTTTCCCTTCATCTGATTTAAGATAATGATGACGAGTTCAGCAAAGTGCACACCTGGAGGAAGGACAGCAGGGTGTAGGTGGGCTCCCAGGTGGATCCTTCCCATAGGCCTCACGTTCACTAAGCACAAAGGGGCACAAGAGAGCTGAATTCTGGGCCGATCCACACAGGAGAGTTTTCAGAGTAGATAAGTAATTACCCAATTCCACCTCCTATGACCTTCCATGAAGGCAGGATAGAGACAGTGAAAAATGAACCAGTCACCCCAGCAAGCTCCAGCACCTCCCGGTCAGCAGTATCAAGGGCTCCTGATACATCTAACAGAAACGCCACGGGGCCTGATCGGGGCCACCAGCGGGAAAACCTATCCATCAGCAAAGCTAACACAGTCCAGTTCAGGCTCAGATCTAAAACCAGAGCGTCGGGACGGTTAGCAGTGCAGTCATACACTCCTGGATTCTACGGAATTTGTAAAACTAGACAGTCCCTTGGGCGAGTCATGTTTGGGGCCTCAGTTTCCACATCTATAAAGTGAGGGGGTTGAGCTCAGTGGCTTCAAACTGCTCTCTCAGAACTAAAATTCTTTGTGTTAAGGACTTCTGAAATTTCCATTTCTTTTAAGCTCTAAAGGCTTAAGTGCCTACTTAAAGTCGGAATTAATCAAGTACAAAACAGACCTAATTCAGTATCAAGTGATTACTCCTGAAGATATGGAGACCTTTCTTCCCTAGTGGAGACATTAACATTCTCTCTGTCAATAATGTACTAAGCTTTTCCCAGTCACTGGGATTCAGCCACTGAACAGGAGGTTCACCTCCTCCGTCTCTGTGCTGATACAGAAGAGGACCTTCCGGTGACATGTGACAGCCTCTGCCTTACAATCAATCGCTGACTTTGTTGGGAGACTTGGCTGAAATCTGATCATTAGCTAACTTTTCACAATGAATTTCCTAACACTATAATTTATTTGATATCTCGATTGGCTCAGTCTATGAATCCAGTCCTTAGAAGAGTGTCAATCACTGCTTTTTTGTGAATCTGAACTATTGCCCAATACGACCTCGCAGACCTGGACACACGCCTATTACAGAGAGAGGACACATCTTCAACTTTTCTTACAAAGGAGACAGCAGTGGAAATATAACTGTCCCCCACGCTATGTCAACAAGAAAGCAGGCAGAATTGCCTTCTCCTGTTTTTTGGTCTGTTTTCTCCAAGACGAGATCCTCTAGTAAGGAGAACTCAGCTACAAGAGATGGAAACTGTTAGTCTTTCCAAGCACCTCTGCTTGTGCATATGAGCTGGTGTTTTTATAGGGAGACTGACTGGGATTCAGCACAAGTTGGCTGTTAGGGAGGATGGACTACACTGGAGGGGCTTGTCTTGCAACCCGTGTGACCTGCTCTTGTACTCAGTTTGTGGGGAGAGGAGGGAGAAGTGGTGGACGAAACGGTCCAGCCACTAGGCATCTCAGGCACTGTCCAGATACTGGCTGAGGGTACCTCCCTTACTGCAAGGCCTCTCAAGAGGTACTCTGGCTTCCTGATGGAAATAAGACCCACTGGACTCCACTGTCCACCCACCAGATAGACAACAATGTATATATTCAAATATCACACTAGCAGAGGTTTGGGAGAAAGTGGTACTTTCATGCACTGCTGCCAGGAACGTAAACCAGTGCAGCCAGTCTTGGGGGGTAATTTGGCAGCATTTAACACAATCTAAAATGCAGGCTTCTTTGAAATGTCCCTTCCTAGCATCTCCCCAGAAAAACACCAGCACCTGTGTACAAGGAGACTGCAGCATTTAAAACATGATTGTCAATAAAGAAGGAAATTAACCAATAAACTATGATCCTTCCAAACTTTGAAATAGTACATGCCAGTTAAAAAGAACAAAGTAGATCTACATGCACCAACATGAAAGGTCTTTAAGACCAACTGTTGATTGAAAAAAGTAGATTTGAACAACCATCTGTTCACTATGATGACCCCCCTTACGTTAAAAAGCCAAGCAAACTATGTATTTCTACAAAAACACATATCCTCATAGCAAAAAGTCTGAAATGACATATTAAGAGTTTAGCTCTTAATGCAATTGTTAAAATAAGTGAGATAAGGGAAGAGTAGGCCATAGCACAGTTCACACACCAAGATTACAACTGGTGGAAGAATACGCACGTGTATTCAAAAAATAAACCTTGTCAGGAATTACAGAGGAAATCAAAACAGCAACGTTCTATCCAGTTAAGAAAAAAAAAAGTTATTTTAACTGTACATTCAGAATCATGTTCTTAAAAACCAGTTTTCCAAAGTTATTTTTGGAAATAACTTTTTTCTCTTTTAAATCTCTGACTTAAAGAGTGCTTTTTAGATGAACAAAGTACAAAAGACAGCTGTATAGCAAGTTTCATCTTGATGGGAGTATGAAATGGCTGACTGCAAACTAGAATGAAAGAAAAAACACACATTAACTACAGTAGTTATATTGTTCATATAAACTAATTAAACTATTTTGATTTTTGAAACTTACTTTGCAAAAGATCTAACTCACTGATAAAATGTGCGTGGGTATCATTATTATTCCCAATTTGTTTTAATACAGCAGGTCTTTATCAGAGGACAATTCCTTAGGTTAAGTTAGTCATTTTCGGGTGTGTATATTAGGCCACTAGTTTACTAAATTATCTTGTTAATAAGTAGTCATACACCTTCCAAAGCAAACAACTGACAACTAGAATAAAAATATACTATAATGTCTATGTTTGAAACATTATAAAATAGCAACGTTTTGTGACACATACCATGTTATTATAAGTATGTGATATTATGAGAGGGTCACAAATATGGTATTTGGAATAAAGCCAAATTTAAAGCACTTCAGTAACAACCAAGGTGCTTGAAGCAGACTGGGTTCCATGTATACAAAAGAGGTGGTTATTTACAAAAGAGTGATTTGAGAATCAGGGGAAAAGAGATCCTGTCCCTAAAATATGCCTGCCACCCAAGGACCAAAATATCTGAAATTCCACCATTAAAGATTCATTGCTTCAGAATAAAAACTGATGTCCTTTTAAAATGCAAATACTGAGGAGAACTAAGACATAAAATCAGTATTATTTTACCATGTTATTTATCAAATTGGTTTTTCTCAAAAGAGGCACGGGCAGGGCCTCCCTGGTGGCGCAGTGGTTGAGAGTCCGCCTGCCGATGCGAGGGACGTGGGTTCGTGCCCCGGTCCGGGAAGATCCCACATGCTGCGGAGCGGCTGGGCCCGTGAGCCATGGCTGCTAAGCCTGCACGTCCGGAGCCTGTGCTCCGCAACGGGAGAGGCCACAACAGTGAGAGGCCCGCGTACCGCAAAAAAAAAAAAAAAAAAAAAAGAGGCACGGGCAAGAGGGGAGTAGGCTACAGAAGTAAGAAAAAGTCCACATGTATGTGTGGACTTACTGCGAGGATACTGGAGGAGAAATGACAAAAGTGCAACACTACTGACCATTCCCTTTCACTCCTGGAATTGGTCCTGCCTGGAACACTTTCAACCGTAACCTTTCTAAGAATTCTGGCAGGCTCAAAACCAATCCGGAACATTCAGTTAAGAAGACCGTGGAATTAATGAAAAACCGATACAAGTTACTACAATTTATTAAGCCCTAACCATGTGCCATATGCAGTGCTATGCCCATTATATACATTACTTAATTCACACTAAAAAGAAACTTCATGAAATGCATACTATCACCTCCAACTTACAGATGGAAATACTAAGGTTTAGAGAGAGGAAGACACCTGCCCAAGGTCATGTGGCACTAAGTGACAACCCAGGTTTGGGAGACACCAAACTCAATGCTCTGAACCATTATGCAAATATACAAAGGAAAATGAAATAACCTGAACACAAATCAGGCTTAGGCCCCAAAGCAAACCACATGCTCTCATACTTTTAAATTCACCTTTTCTTTAAATAGATACATTTCAGTTAAGAAAGGTAAAAACAGCTTCTTTCTCATGGTGATTTTTCTGCCTTTCTTAACCAAAATAAATCTTCTCTAGAATGGGGAACTTCATCAGTAAACTGGAATCTGCTGGAAAATCTTCAACACATTAGTTTTAACTAATCCTCCCAGGCCCCCTTTTCCCCTAGTAGATGTTTCAGATGAAAAGGAAGTCCATTTGGAAATGGACCAGATAATATCCCACTCTCCCAATGAATTTCAGACTTTAAGGAAATAAAAATAACTCATTGTACCCCAAATCCAAGGTATAAGTGGTAGGTGGCTATGTGTGTTAACGTTCATGGAAAACAGAGTTGGGGAAACACACTGTCACGGGTGAGTTCCAATGATATTCCTACAAATAGACTGTAAAAGATGGCTTTTGCGCCCAAGGAACATCCTATTGGCATCCTCCGTGTAAGTTTCAACTCACCTCCCTGTGGCGGCACCTTGTACAGAGTGGACCGTGGGCCACTTACTTCCTGCCCCCAGGCTTCTTTGATGCCACAGACACTATGCTCCTTCAAGCACATGCGCAAATCAGAAGTGAGGGGGCTTAATGCCTCAGCCAATGGCAGTGGGAGCCTGTGGATAAATACCTCTCCTGCTGTAGTATCCTCAGGTAGAGGACTCTGAGAGGCTCTCTAGGAGCTCCCCAGAAGGTCCCAGATCTAACACCTGATGCTGCCCGCCATGACTCCTGTAACACAGCTGGATGTTGGATTTTCCTCCTGCCCTCACTCTTCCTACTTGGAATTACCATTCAATACACTACAGCACACAAGTCCGTCCTGTCTTGAGTTCTGCTTCTAAGCAGACCCCAAGCTAATACACAGACATCCTTTATACCTCAAGAAGCAGCATAATATGGGGGGTGGGAGGAAGTGACAGATCTCAGTGTGAATCCCAGTTCTGCCATTTACTTACCACACTGGGGGAGTAACTTCTTTAAGCCAGTTGGCTCCACTACCACAAATACCCACTTTTTTCAGTGCGTATTGAAAGAAATAATGTAGAAATAAAGAATTTCAAAAATCTCTTTAAGAACAGATTAAGTTATGCCAATGAAAATCTATACATGGGGCCTCCCTGGCGGCACAGTGGTTTAGAGTCCGCCTGCAGATGCAGGGGACACGGGTTTGTGCCCCGGTCCGGGAAGATCCCACATGCCGCGGAGCGGCTGGGCCCGTACGTAAGCCAGGGCCGCCGAGCCTGCGCGTCCGGAGCCTGTGCTCCGCAACGGGAGAGGCCACAACAGTGAGAGGCCCACATACCACAAAAAGAAAAAAAAAAAAATCTATACATGAAAAAAACAAACTCATATGATGGTGATATGAAATGACCAATAAAACAAACCAACCTTTGGGAAAACCTAACAGAAAATAAGCATACAAAGAGAGAAGCATTAAACATGAGAAAGTGGATATAACCACAGGTACAGTGTTCCAACCACAGTTACAGCAATTTTATAACACTGTTTGAAAATAAAAGTGAAATGTATAGTTCTCTCCAAAGAAAGAAAACTGCCAACATTAAGTGAGGAAAAGAGTTCATTAGATACCAATAGATTACCATAAAAGAGAAGAGTTAATCAAGACATTCCCCATTTTGAAAAAGACCCAGGGCTAGATGGTGTTATGAGTAATTTCATTCAAACACAAAGACATGATTATTCCTATGTCATTTAAACTTCTTCAGAGAATAAAGATGAACAACTTCTGTTTCATCCTATGAGCTTATAACCATGAGACAAAAAACATGATAAAGATACCACGAAATAGGAAAAAAGGCCATTACTCACTTATGAGTAAATACAAAAGTCCTAAATAAATACAGGTAAACTGAATCCTGCAATGTATTAAAAAGATAATGCCTCATGACCAAGTAAGATTTATTCCAGGGATATAAGGATGGTTCGACATTAGGAAATCCATTAATGTGACTTACTACATTAAAAAGAGAAAAACCACATGGTTATTTTGATAGATGCCAAAAGAGGCATCTGACAGAAATGTAATAACCATTCTTGTAGGTATTAATGTATATCAGCATAACATACACTGGGGAGGGAAGGAATACAAAATGTGTAATATCTATATGAAAGAAATTATAAAACTTTACTATGAAACTTCTGGTTTTAATATATTTCTATCTTATTTGATTTTTCCCCAATGAGCGTATATTGGTTTTTGTAAAAATAATAACAATAACCCTGTATGAAGCACTGAACTAGGAGTTACACAGAGCGTACTGCAAAGCCCTCTTCAGGCACCGTGATGTCTGCTGAGTGCCAATAAAGAAAAAGGTAAAGGTCAAAGAATAAATGAGGAGAAAGAATATGCAACCGAAAATAGAAGTAATTATTCTCAGTATTTGTGGAGAAGATTCAAATTTCAAAATAGCAGGACCAGGGAAAAATCACCCTGTTCTTGTCATTCATTTTGGAAAACATGGCGATAGAGGAGTTGAGAGCTGGCTGATTACAGAAGAGGACTTGATGAATGAGGGACAATGTGGGGACCAGGCAGGGAGTTAAGATTATTTCTGGAATACTGTTCCACTTGGGAGTAAGCTCAAGAGAACGGGCAGACAGTTAAAAAGAGGTCCTCAGTGGCCTGGTGAGTGGTCCCTGGAGCAGAGAGGGCTGGGCACCAGGGCCACTTTGGAAAGGAAGAGGCTGAACTAGCCAGGTCACACAGAAGATGGGCAGGGGTGAGGTCAGGATCCAGGCATCATGTAAACAAAGAGGATTCTTTGGGGAAAAGATACGTAAGGGATGAACGGGGTGTCACTGGTACCTTGGAGGTAGCCCTAGAATGCTGTGGGTGAGGCAATGGTGAGTGAAGGGGTGGGCGGGTTAGAAGGGCACCCTGGGGTTGGCAACCCTGCCACCCCACCACCTCCTAGACCAGTGACTGCCTTCAACCCTAGAGAAACCTCAGGTGGCTGCATGGCACTGTAAATGTCATTACTGACACTGAATCCTACACTTAGAAGTGGTTAAAATGGCAAGTTTTGCATGTGTTAAGCATAAAGTGAAAGTATAATAAAAATAAAAGATTATTAGTGCGTCACTGAGACATCATTAAGGTGCCCTGGCGAGCCCCATGGGAAATTAAGTGAAAGAAGACTGTGGTCCAACCAAAGGAAAAAAAAAAGAAAATCATGAGATACTTCTTCCAACTAGCACTAAATGTGAAACAGATTTCACGATAATAGAGCCACCAGAGTCACACTGTGTAACGTCTGCCTACCAACCATGGAGGCTCAGACCTCTGGTCACTTTAACTCTCAAAAGGAATGAATACAGCCATGTCCACAGTGTCCTCGCAGCAGTCGAAGTACATAAGAGAGAAATACACGACCCCAAAGCTAGTTTCTTTGCTTAGAAACTTCTTGGGCAAGAAACCATGCTCTTCTCAGAGCTCAGTGCATTTCTGGCACATTTTAAGTAGCGGCTGGAGACAAGGTTGACGCCCAGAGTTGGTTTACTTCCTACAATAAAGTGTCTCCAGCCCTGAAAATGACTTTGGAATAACTTCACTTACTGTGTGGAGAGACATTTTTCCTAGCTAAGTATACACAGAGTTTCCTCTCTGGTTTAACAGAAGCAAAGTGTAATTCACAGGATTAAAAGACGAGCAAATCATTTGCCTCCATTTCTTGGAGACAAACATTCGGTTTGATAAGTAAACAGAAAGTCATTTACACTAAAAAGACCACTTGCATGGATATAAGCAATTCTGATTTACTCCAGCGGGTCTGGAGGGGGTGCAATTTATTACAGTCCACTTAGCGCTGTAACAACCGCTTTTCAAAAACCGACACTGATTCATGAAAATGAACATACGGACTCTCTGCAGCATAAACCCTAACAGCCTCAGGCAAGTGCCGAGAGAAATGTAGTACAAGGCATCACTCGACTGGTATGCGGAAGCAAGCAATTACGCCGGTATTTAACCCAATTCATTACTCATCAGAAAAGGGCTCAGCACAGGAGTCAGACCCAGATGAGCTGACAAGGAGCACAGCCACTTAACTGTCCCCTCCAGCGATTACACTCTCTCAACCCAAGAGTGTGTCAAATTAAAACAACTACACATTGACTTTTCGCTTCTGTAAACATTAAGGGGTGATTGACAACTTTGGGCTGCAGCCAGCCAGCCAGGCATCCTTATCCACCGTCTTTGCTTATCTGCTCTCAGCTCTAGACGTGTTGCGTTAGGAATATTCCTACAGGACACAAAAGTATTTCATGTCTCTGCCACTGGGGCTCACCCAAAGAGGTTCTGCCATCTCTCATGGATAAGCAGCTTCAGAGGACCCTTAAAAATGGAGTATTTTAGGGCTTCCCTGGTGGCGCAGTGGTTGAGAATCCGCCTGCCGGTGCAGGGGACACGGGTTCGTGCCCCGATCCGGGAATATCCCACATGCCGCGGAGCGGCTGGGCCCGTGAGCCGTGGACACTGAGCCTGCGCCTCCGGAGCCTGTGCTCCGCAACGGGAGAGGCCACGACAGTGAGATGCCCGCGTACCGCAAAAAAAAAAAAAAAAAAAAAAAAAAAAAAAAGGAGTATTTTAAAAATTAACATTTGTCCCTTTCTATTAGAAAAACTCTAGTACTTCCAATCAGAAAAATGGAAAATCAGCCAGTCTCTTACATGCACTTCTGCCCTCACAGCTCTACCTACTATGATCTGGACTGTGGAAGGATTCCCTTCCCTTGTTATCCTATTCTCCTTTATCTCAGAACTGTAAGGAGTGGAAAAAGATACAGTTGAAGTAGGAGGGAGAGACAAGTAAACAAAGAAACAACCCTAGGAAATCTACTCACCACAGAGATCAACTGTGGTGAGGTGGATCAACTGCCAACGGTAGGCTTGTGCTACAGATTCAATATTCAATGTCTAGTGTTCTCTGATGATCACAGAAAAAAGCCACAGGCAAGTGTCAAACTTTGACTCTTCCACCATTTTCCCCCTCTGGTACCAAGACTATTCAATGGGGAAAGGGCAGCCTTTTCAATAAACGGTGTTGGGAAAACTGGATATCCACACGCAAAAGAATGAAGTTGGACCCTTACCTTACACCACATATAAAACTTAACTCAAGGCAGATCAAAGCCTTCAATGTTAGAGGGAAAACTAGAAAACTCTTAGAAGAAAACACAGGGAAAAAGCTTCATGACACTGGCTTTGGCAATGATTTCTTAGATATGACATCAAAAGCACAGATGACGGGAGAAGAAATATACTAACTGGACTTCATCACAATTAAAAATTTGCTCATCAGAGCACACGAGGCACAGAGCGAAAACGCAACCGAAAGAATGGGGGAAATATCTGCAAATCCTATCTATGAAGAGGGATCAATGCCACTTTTCCCTCTTGGTTTTAATGTAAGCAATCGTTAGCAAGTGCCCAAGACTGACATGCTGCCCCATGAACGTAAGACAAGGTTTCCACCCTGGGCAAGTACTATCATTCTTGGACTGAGACCAACCAGGTTCTAGTTTACTCACTTCCATCTGCTAGTTAAAAAAAAAAAAAAAAAAAAAGTGTGCACCACAGTTAGACCCAAAGATCGACTTAACACTTGCCAGTGTTCAATGAGTCCAAGTCAGTGAGGCCTCCTCAACCTGACAGGCCATTTGAATAAGGGCTGCTGCACCCACAAAAGACTTTTCAAGTGGTGCCTATTGAGCTTGAGGTACTCCTATGTCTCAGGTTTAAACGCTGTGCTACCCACCCCATCACTCGAAAAGTCCACAACAAAATAGCCTTCACCTAACTGTCCAAGACAGTGCTGTCCAACAGAACTGCCTGAGAATGGAAACGTCCTATTTCTGCTCTACCCAGTACGGTGGTCACCAGCCCCATGTGGCTACTGAGTGCTTGAAATGTGGCCGGTTTAACAGAGGAACTGGATTTTTTATTTTAATTAAACATAAATAGCCCCACGTGCCCAGTCGCTCCTGTGCTAGATGGCGCAGGTCTAAGACAGCAGGCTGAAGACAAGGGTTTCAATACCGTGTGACAGTCTGAGGTTGGAGAGTGTCCCAGAGAGACATCAAGTCGGAGAGAGAAGACCGTCCAGCTCCACTCCCAGCTGCCACCTGTTCCCTCTATTCAGCGATTTCCTTTTCCCTAAAATAGGGTCAAGGATTTCTGGTCTACCAACCTGTGGTATCACGGAAAGATATTTGGACTTTGTCCCTGTTCCTGGCACAGAGCTCCTAAAACCCTTGGAATTTCCTGAGTGGGATGATAGGAGCCTCTTTGTTCTAAGCAGGTGACTCTCTCTTTGTTCTAAGCAGGTGACTCTTGGCGGGCTAGATGGTTTCAGGATGGGGGCTAGTCACAGACGCAGGGTACAGGCTGAGCACCAGAAAGACCCGGCCCTGATTAGAAGCTTGGAACTTCCAGCCTTACCCCCAACCTCCAGGGAGAGGGAAGGGCTGGAGAGTGAGCTCATCACCGATGGCCAATGATTTAATCAATCATACCTGGTAATGAAACCTCCCTAAAAACCCGTTAGCAATTGGGGTTCTCAGAGCTTCCGGGCTGGCGAGCACATCAAGGTGCCAGGAGGGCGGGGGCCCTGAAGAAGACTTGGAAGCTCTCCACCCTCTCACCATACCCTGCCTTATGCATCCCTTCCATTGGGCTATTCCTTTATAATAAACCCGTAATAGTAAGTAAAGTGCTTTCCTGAGTTCTGTGAGTCATTCTAGTGAATTATCAAACCTGAGGAGAGGCTGTGGGAACTCCCAAATTTGTAATGGGCCAGGCAGAAATGTGGGTAACCCGACCACCCCATTTATGGCTGGCGTCTGAGATGGGGGCAGTCTTGTGAGACTGAGACCTTAACCCATGAGGTCTGGGCTAAGTTTGGACAGTCAGTATTAAAACTGAACTGAATTGTAGGACACCCAGTTGGTGTCAGAATTGGTGTCAGGAGGAAAAAGGCTCATTACCTAATAAGACTGTTGTTGGGATTAAATAAGATGATGTATGTCAAAGTGCTTCAAAGTAAGAGATTATTTTTCCTATTTGGTTGATCTGTAAGGGGCATTAGCTAGTTCATGAAGGCTAACCGTAAGTTTACCGTGAAGTAACCTTTGCATTAGTTCATAGTAACATTGGGAAACAACACACTGCTTTCTCACTCATTTCCCTATGGGGGAAGGCCCTAATTCTTACCTGCTTTATTTGCCAGGAAAAGTGGCAAAGATTCTAATAGGTAGCAGTACATCAGGGTTTAATTGTTTATGATTACATGGAGCACTTCGAGGGCAAAGATGGCGAGAAATCGGAAATTCTTCCCCCAAGTTCAGAGAGAGAGAGAGAAAAAGAAGAATCCAAATTTGGGGGAGGTGGGGGGAGTGGGGATGAGAAAAAGAAAAGCAACAATCTGGAAAAGAAGTGGTCCGGGTGAGTGGTGTGCACCTGACCGTGGAGTTTTCCATCTCTAAAAACCTCCGTGCTTTGGGGATCCAGCCTGCAGATGAGGGCCTGCCACAGGCTAGGCTCGGCGTGTCGGAGAGCTTGGGAGGTGAGTGAACGGGCAGCAAACGCCAGACAGTTGGCAGTAAGACGAGGCAAGATACTCCATTCATTCTATACACACTGGCCCACCCGACCGACCTCAGCATCCTTCTCCAACTTCCCAAGAACCTCAACAAGAAGAGGAGACATACAGAGACACTGAACTCTTCAACAATGTTACCGAACTGAACTGTTATACCCCGCCCCACCCCTAATTAATAAGTTGAAGCCCTAGCCTCCAATGTGACTGTATGTAGAGACAGTGCCTTTAGGGAGATAAATGAGGTTACATGAGGTCTTAAGGGTAGGGTCCTAGCCTGGTAGGACTAGTGTTCTTACCATACAGAGGAAAGGCCAAAGAAAAGGGGTCTCACTGGAAACCAAACCTGGCAACACCCTGATCTCAGACTTCTAAACCCCAGAACTGTGAATTTCTGTTTCTTAAGCCTCCCAGCCTGTGCTATTTTGTTATGGAAGCCATGGCAAACTAATGTAAATAGTATTAGCATAAAACAGGAAAATCACACACCCTGGCTTGCTGAATGTGGGCAGCCTCAGCACCACAATTATGGGTGTCACTCCATTTCATATAGTAGGTTCTGCTTGTTACAGACATTCATGTATGGAAGACTTAATAAAATGAGATAAATCCATATTTCCCCTGAGAATCTTAGGGTTCTAATCTTAATAGTTTTGCTGGCCCCTGCGATAGTTTTTGAACTCAAAATAAACCAAGCCTGGGCTTCCCTGGTGGAGCAGTGGTTGAGAGTCCGCCTGCCGATGCAGGGGACACGGGTTTGTGCCCCGGTCCGGGAAGATCCTACATGCTGCGGAGCGGCTGGGCCTGTGAGGCATGGCCACTGAGCCTGTGCGTCCGGAGCCTGTGCTCCGCAACGGAAGAGGTCACAAGAGTGAGAGGTCCGCGTATCGCAAAAAAAAAACCAAGGTGCTGAATTAAATTTCAGAAACAAATAATTTTTAATATAATAAAATACCGTGAACATGTTTATTAAAATAACGTTTGTGGTTTATGTGACATTTAACTTTAACTGGCCATCCTGTGTTGATCTTACAACACTAACGAAGTGATCGTGTTGGGCTGACTAAGGGCTATTCTCCCTCCTCGGGCACCACGGCCAATGGGAGGCTTCTGGCCCCTGTCCCACCCCCCACCCCCGAGGCCAGCACCGCACACCTGCAACAGTGTCCTGTGCCGCTTCCAAAAGCTCAGATGTGGCATGGTTAGTCAACCTCCGGTAAGAAGACACTGTGACTAAGAGGAAACACAGCCAGGAAAAAGAGCAGAGGGCACTGGCGGGAAAGCTATATTCACCTCTGCATCTAAAGTGGGGGGAACCCCTACCCTAGACTTGGTGTAAACGGGGGACAGATCCTGGATTCTGTGCAGTGCCAGATGTGTGAAGACCACAAATAACCCTGCTACACTGAAAAGAGAATTTAAAAATACGTGTGGGATTGCAGGGCCTGCTGTTATCTCCGAATATTATTTTTTTATGGAGCTCATTTTTAATATCTTTAATACTTTTAGGGTGAATGTAAATAAACCTGATCATGCAATAAACTCAGCGTGTTCTTTTTTTTTTGCCGATTTAAGCTAAAACACCATCAATGTTCTCTTAGAAGCAGCATTTTTCAAGATAACAGAGGTAGCACTAGGCTTTTCATACCCACTAAAAAAATAAATAAGCAACTGACTTTTGAGCCCTCCCCCCAAGGGGATGTATTCAGCTCAACAGGCCAGGTGCTCAAGAGCAGGTGAGGCCAGTCCTGTGGGGTTTCTTCTCTTTGCCCTCCTGCCAAGGGATCATTCCAGTACCATAATAACCCCAGGAAAGAGGGGCCCACTTTTTTGTAAGAAAGAATGGTAAATATGACCATGTTACACACAGCAAAATCAAACCCACTTCCATGATGAAATAACCATCTACTCTAGTTCCCCCAAAAGATTCCGTTGACGCCAATTTTAGTGAACAACAGTTGGAAGGGACATAAAAGCTGGCCACCATTCTTTACACAGAAGCCAAACTGGAACCTAACCCCAGCGTATATTGTATACCCATGTATATGTGCAAGATGGGAAGTATATGCCTATATATAAATATAAATACATATAAAGCTAACTTTCAGTGCTCGGAAAACAAAAGCTATCCCCATATAACGGCCAAATTCTGACATAACTCAGTTTGGACACCTCATCTGGTGTGCACTGCACTCATGCTCAGTGTAAACCCCGCTGCGCCGGGCAATGATATACTGTAATGTCACATCGCAATCTGGATTTACTATAAAGGGCCGCTGACGAGCTTCAGAGCAGTAAACACTGCAGCGAGGTGTATTTCACACTGAGCTGGTTTTTATGAAGAACACTTCACCGCCCAGGCACGGCACCTGGATGATGGATGGTGAAAGATGCATGACAAGCTTCATCCTTGTTTGTAAATCTTAACTGTTCCCGCTCACTAACTCTGAAGGCAATTTTCAAAGACAACAGCAGACAGAAGGACAGCACAGCTTTCCTGAAGGTTATTCAAGTTGTACTTGGCCTGGGCCGGGCCTCTGAGGAACCAAGGAGGGAACGTAAACTCCGGAGTTACTCCACACCGCGCCTGAGAAAAACCGCTGAGGCCCTGCGGGCTCGAGTTAGAATCAAGCGAGGAAATCTCACGCGTGATCACGTTGGACGCTCTGCCCAGAGCGGCCACTGTCCATCCAAGTTCATGCCCATGTGAGCGCTGCCTCTTCAGGATTTTTAAAGACAAGGGGTCACGGAATGAGTAACAGAATAAGCAGCCTTGATGGTGTGTCATGTGTCCACAATAGATGGGGTTCCCTCCACTGAGCAGGCGGGTAGGGCCTAACGTCACACCTGCATCCCATCAAGATAAAATTAGCCCCGAAAACACAGGCCAGCAGTGTCTAGTCATTGTGTTCAATCTGGTTCTGTCAGGACATTTGGGAGTTCCTAAAAGTGTGCTTTCCAGAGCTCTGACCTTTCCCTGTCCCCTCCTGACTGCAATCTTAAGCCCAAAGGAAAACCCCGGCAAAGGTGCCCTGTTTTTCAAGAACAAGTTAAAGCTGTAAAAGCAACCTCATGATAAGCCACTGACAGACTAAGTAGAATGTAAAACACTGTCTCTCTCAAAAATTATCTGGGGAAATTCAACAGGCCTTTTATTCACACTAATTTTAAAATAACAACCATGTCTATGGAGGGGAAAAAAAAAACTTTTAAAAAGTGGTTTCATTTCAATTTGCACTTTTAATTTCAAAGCTAATAACTAGTCATTTAATTTCGCAATGTCTGCCTTTGTCAAATATTACACTTGCACTTTACTCCCTCCTGTTAAATAAAAAGAAAATTCAAATATCATCGCAAAATTAAACAGTGACTTTACCATGTCAATCAAGTCATAAAGGTGTTTTAAAGTTTACATTTAGCTTGGGGAATAGTAATGTAAATACCACACCTGATACCCTGTGGATTTTTTTTCTTTTCTTTTTTTTTTTTTTTTTGGCGGTACGCGGGCCTCTCACCGTTGGGGCCCCTCCCGCCGCGGAGCACAGGCTCCGGACGCGCAGGCTCAGCGGCCATGGCTCACGGGCCCAGCCGCTCCGCGGCATGCAGGATCCTCCCGGAACGGGGCACGAACCCGCGTCCCCTGCATCGGCAGGCGGACTCTCAACCACTGCGCCACCAGGGAAGCCCCCTTGTGGATTTTTTAAGGCTGCTTTCGGGGGTTTTTGACCAGCTAAGTCATCACTGTGTTCTCAGCTTTTCCACCTGCCACGAGGAAACGAGGACCCCCTTCTCTTCCCTACTTCACAGGCATTGTCTCCATACCTCAGTGTCCTCGTGTGCAAAATGCGGATGATACTCTGATGACAAGACTCAAATGAGCTATCCCCACAATGTGCACAGGGCATTGTCTTACAGACAGTGTGAGAAGTACATGTTTGTGAGAAAAGGAAAAGGAAAGGGAGGGAAGAAGAAACCACAGGATTTACCAGCAGAAAGAACACCAGGGAAGCAGTTCAGAGACCTGAGCTCCTACACTGGCCCCTCTTCCTCAACTCTAGAAACAGGCTCAGAGATGGCACGGCATCCTGCCTGCAACTCCACCCGGTCTCTCTTAGCGTGAACGGTGATCAAGCTTCTCCTGACTTCTCATGCAGGGCTGTGTTATCAATCAAAAACCCGTCACAGGCAAAGATTTAAGTCTTTAAAATTCGAGCTTTTCAAAGGGAAGATGCTACATGATATAAATCCAGGATACGTTGCAGCCTGGGGGTTGCACCCCACGTTTTTCCATGACCGATTTATTTCATCAAGTGCTTTATCGGAATGCCTAACTCTGGGCCAGGGAGGCACCAGCAGGAAGAATCCAGAGGCCAGTTTCTTATTCATACAAGAAACCATGAAACATCCCAGGAGTCCCCTGAGAACATGGTGTCATGCTAGGCACCTGGAAGACTACAGAGATGAATGAATGAGATCCCTGCCCTTCATGTGTGAGAATACACCCTGGAAATTCTTGCTGAAGTGCTGCAGTGAGTGAACTTCTTCCTTCCATGAGTGAGTCTGACATCCTTCAGGTAGGCCCTGGGAAGTCCCTGCTATTTCTAGACTGATGGTGGCCTTGTCAAAAGGCAGTATGTTGCACAGAGGACATGTAGAGTCCCATCAGCTCTCTCTCTTTTCGTGGAGGGAGAAAAAACGTTTGAAAAAAAGACAGAAGCCTGTGTGTCCTCATCCAACAGCATTTCAGCTTGCCTTCTATACTATTATTTAGGTATAAAGGGACCTGCTGGTGTCCTTATATATTCCTCTTCCCTGGTTGTTTCTTTGGAAACATATTGTATATGTGATATATTAAAAATAAGTCTTCAAAGCTGCCATTTCTCCATGTTTATCATATGCTTAAGATTAGTTGTGTACTTCATGTTCCTCACTCAGCAGGCCATCACGTCTAGCCAGTTTCAAGAATCACAATACACATATGGTTCATTTCAAGCAGGGTCCCTGTAGGGCTAAAAACACAGCCTCCTTGATGACTGTGATCACCCTCATTTGTACGGCCCAGTGCCAGGCACTTGCTGAAATCAAAAGATATATAAGACATAGTGATGGGTCTTCACGTGAGATTAAGGGAACTGACAGCTGCTGCCATGCTTTCACATAAGGTTTTTGTGATCCATATATAAAAATAGATAAAGCTCTTATTACCCTTTTCAACCTTCCAGATGAGGGATCTAAAGCTCTAAGAGATGAAACAAGCATCTTACAATCCAGCCCAGAGCTGGGGATCTGAGCCAGATCTTCCCTCCCGGGGGGTCCATTCCTTTGCACGCATCGGCCTCCACAGTCACTGCCGATGAATGGTGCACTTACCTCTCTGTTCAAAGCTAAAGCTGAGAATAAGAAGGTCACGTAAGGAAAAACAGGTTTACCAGCCAAGCGCCCTTTTCTTTGAAATTCAGCAAAAGATAAGTCATTTCCTAAAGCGCCAAAGCTTAAACTCAACACTTTCTAACTGTTGCATAAAACCCATTCAGCTTTCTTTAAAAAGCAGGGAAAGCAAGGGGTCAATGTTCTTCTCTCCTACAGGCTTGCCATACAATTCAAAGCAGAACATACACACCAGAAGCAGCCCTCAGATTCCTTGGCCTGCTCTCCCGCCTGTCTGAGGAAGACTAAAACATTTCCAGAAGAGCTTTCTCCCTGACAAGAAGAACTGCCTGAAACATCAACACAACCCTTGCAGAAAGGAATGGTGGAAGGAAGATCACCCTGCCCCTCTTGTTGCATGTGTGATTTAAAGAGCTTGTCTACCCCTGGGACGCGAGCTCATCCTCACAACAGCTGTGTGGGCTCGACAGGGCCCAGCTCTTCCCGCTTCTTTAACAGGTGAGAAGACTCAGGCTCCCAAGAGCCTGAAACCCCCAGGGCTACAGCTGCTCAGTCGTGGCTCCCATTCAGGTGCTGGGCACAGAGCTACCCCTTTCCTACCCCCACCCCCGCAGCTGCTCAGGACAGCTATCACATCACCTCACATTAAAGGCAGCTTTGGGGTCCTGGATCGTGAGTGAGGAGACCTGAGGGTGCTTCCAACAGGCAGCACAACCTCACTGTTCTCACCTGCAAAACTGGGAGGTTCGACCTCATCATCTTTTGCTAAAATCCAACTCTCACGCCCAGCATTAAGCAAGTCCATTCCGTGGGCGAAAGCTCAACCACTTTGCATTCAGTTATGACAACCGTGGGGAAGGTAGCGTATGCCATCAGTGAAATCAGGCACTTCTAGACTCATCGGCATACAAAACTGCCAATGCTGAATGCATTCATAAAATCCTATTTGGGAACACAGAGGCCTCTACAAGCTGCCCAGACATTACAGAGAAACATGAGGGCTTCAACTCAGGGAGACCCTTCTGCTGACCTTGCCATCTGACCTTTGGGTAAAATGTAAACGCTCTGCACCTGGCCTCAGAGCTGCTCACATCCTACGTGTGTCAGATGACTAATATGTAAATAGCTCGTGATAGGTAATAAGCATTCAGATGTGCGTTTCCGTCTCCTAAAAAGAGCAGTTTGAATGTAAAGGAAGGGTGCGTGTGCACAGGAGCCTGCCACTTATCTGAGCTGGAAGCGGCCAAAGATCCAGAAGAAACAGGAGGCACCATTTCTAACTTTCAAACTGAGATCACAAAACGTTATAAAGAGACAAAAAGATCGAAGCATGTTCACCTTTACCATTTCAAATCTAAACCTCTTTGCAAGTGTTGTCCAGCTACATACACTCCGAGAACTTATTCAAGAATTCACCTGTAGAGAAAATGCCTATTTACAGGTATGAAATGCCATCTCCCTGTAGACATGTGTGCATCTACTGACACAGAGGTGTTGCTGTGCAATCTGCCTGCTTATCCCAAGTTGAGGAAGCATCATTTCCAGAATGCTCCTACCACCACTTCCTGAAACGCCTGCACCTGTTACTATGACCTGGCCACACTCACACATAAACCAGCCTTCCACTTGGGCACTAGGCCAGTGTTTCTCAAACTATCTGCAAGGAAGGGCCTGTTTTGTTTAAATTTTTTTTCAGTTTCCAGTCCACCACAGTCTGATGCTTTTATAAAATACAATAAAAAGGAATTACTAGAATCATAATCCAAGAAATGGAAAATAACAGGTGTTGGCTAGAGAAATTGGAACCCTCATACACTGTAGTGGAATGTAAAATGGTACAGCCACTGTGGGTAACAGTTTGGAGGCTCTTCAAAAAGTTAAACACAGAATTACCACATGATCCAGCAATTCCACTCCTAAGTATACCCCAGAAGAACTAAAAACAGGTATTCAAACAAAGACTAGTACGTTAATATTCATAGTAGTACAACGAACAATGTCAAAAAAGGATGGAAAGAACCCAAATGTCCATCGACTAATGAACAGATAAACAAAATGTATATCCATACAGGCAATCGTGTTAGGCTATAATAAGGAATGAAGCACTGATTACATGCTACACCTTGTATGAACCTTGAAAATATTACGCTAACTGAAAGAAGACAGTCCAAAAGGCCCCATATTATATGATCCCATCTACACAAGACATCTACAATAGGCAAAGCCATCGAAACAAGAAAGCAGATTAGTGGTTACCAGGGGCTGGTGGAAGGGAGAACGGAAAGTACTGCTTCACGGGTATGGGGTTTCCTTGTGGGGCAATGGAAATGACTTGGAACTAGATAGAGGGGATGGCTGCCCAACACTGTGACCTACTAAATGCCACTGAATTGTACGCTTTAAAGTAGTTAATGGTTAATCTTATGTCAGGTGGATTTTACTTCAATATAAAAATGAATTGCTAGGAAAGTGAAAGACAAAAACTACGAGCCCCAAGTTTTTATTGATTCAACAGAGAATTGCTCTGTCAAATGGCTGTTTACTCTGAATTCCTCTGCTTATCTCCTCTTAGACCAGTAACAAAGCGTGCACAGCCCCACTCTGGGGACCACTGCCCTACAAGGGGTGCCCTAGGGGATGCCACCCCACCTTGCTTACTCACAGACATGCTATCGTCCCTGACAATTATGCTCCCACACATACCTCGCATTAGCTAATCTTTATAATAACCTACTATGATAACCCCCTTCTTTAAAGAAGAGAAAAGGAGCTTCCTTGAACTCACCCCCTCCTCCAGGTACTGCCCCATTTCATTACTCCCCTTACAGCAAGACCCCTTCAAGAGCTGTCTACACTCACTGCCCCAGTGCTTCTCTCCCACATGCTCCTGGACGCACAGTCAGGGTATGGCCCCCACCTCCCCATCACAGGGGCCGCTCACCAAGCCGCTGATCATTTCTACCTTTCAACAGTCCATGGTCAATTCCAGTCCTCAGCTCATCTGACCTCTCAGCATTATCTGGCTCAGTTCATTGAAATGCTTTCTGTACTTCCCTTCCTAGTTTTCTTCCTACCTCACGGGTAGGAGAAGGTACCTACCTGACTCTCCCCTGCTGGTCTTCCTTATCTACCAAACTTCTAAACGTTAGAAGGCCTCAGAGCTCAATCCTTGGTCCTTTATTCTTCTCCGTCTACACTCACCTCTCCAGGTGATCCCACCACATTAACTTCAAACGACATCTACGCACTGAACGCTCAAGTTTCTATTTCCAGCAGGGAAATCGCCCCTCAACTTCAGACTTCGTACATCCAACTCCTACTTGACGATCCACTTGGATGGCTCACGTACATCTCACACTTAACACATGCAAAATTAAACTCCCAATTCCTGCAAACCTGTTTTTCTCATGGTCTTCTTTACCTGAATAAGTGGAAACTCCATGTTTCTACTTGATCAGAGCAAGAATGATGGAGTCATCCTTCACTCTTCCCTTTCCATCCCATCCCAAATTCATCACCAAATCTTGTTGGTTCTATCTTCAAAATGTATCTAGAATTCAACCCTCCCACACTGCCATTACTCCCACACTCCCACCCCGACTAAGCCACTGCCATCTTTTGCAAGCATTATGGCCACAGCCTTCTAACTGGTCTCCCTGCCTCCGCCTTGCACCCCTACAGTCTGTTCCTAAACAGCAGCCAGAGTGATCTTTAAAAGCCACAAGCAGACATGTCACCCCTTTGCTGGAAACCCTCCAGTGGCTTCCCACCTACTTGAGATAAGAGCCAAAGTGCTTGCAGTGGCACTTACACAACCAGGCCCCACCATCTCTGATCTATGTCCTAACACTTTTCAAGACATAAAAAAAAGTGAGAGAATGGCTCCTAGCCTTTTTACAAAGAAAAACATTAAACAGTAGCAACACAGCAAAGGGAAAACTTTCCCTGTAATTCTTTTTCCCCCTACATTCTATTTTCATGTTGTAATCTTCAGCAAAACCAGAGGAAAACCTTGAACTTGGACTCATTTCTTTGGATGGTAAAGAACGGTTTATCTTTAAAGAAACTGAAGAAAAATGAATTTAATAGACAAATTTATACTTAAGTAAGACTTTAACGAAAACATTAAACCTACTGAAAAAACTGTTTTTCAACTTACTTACAAATCCCCACCTAAAATAACTGATATACTACTTACAAATTGTAATTTATTTATTAATGCAACCAACCAAAGGACCTCAACTCAAACTTGATAGAACTGATACATGTAACTGGTTATCAGCCAGCCTCTACCACCTTCTCACAAATGACTATACTGATACCCCCATCCCCATCACCGCATCCTGCCACTAGCCTCAGCCCCATTTACCAGAGGGCCTAAATGGCCCCCACTTGTGTCAATGCTGATGATAAAAATGAGGATCCAATGCCCCAGGAGGCGATCCTGAGGTGTTCCTATTGACCCCCAACTTTCTCTTTCCCCACCCCTTCCCACCTGCTCTGTAAAAATGTCATGCAATGTAGGAGCCCAAGACACCATATATTTGGAAGCCGTAAAGCCGCATTTCTTTAAAAAATAAGCTAAGGTTTGGATTTCCTATGAATCCATATTCTCCTTCTCCATGGCAATTCCAAAGTAGATATTACTGAGATTCCACTATATTTCTTCCTAGCTCACTCCCTCATGTCTGAAGTGAGTTAGAGAAGGATCAGAAGGTTAAACCTGAGGTCTCCTCACACCACACTTTCAAACACACTCTTTCAAACATACATATCACCAGAAAAGTTTTAGGAAATCCTAGGTGTTATTCACCCCGTCTCTCACCATGGACACTGGGGTGGCTGGTCTTTCTTTTCCTGGACTGTAACGTCTCTCCTTCTGAGCCTTTTCCTATTCTGCCATAAATTCAAATGCCTATTGGTCCTCTCCAAATTCCTTCCTCTCTGCTCTAGTAAATTTCCTCTTACCTTTTTGTCGCACTGCCTTGCTCTGAATTTACACCTCTGTCTCAAGAATGCCAATGCTTGTAAAAATATTCCACTATTCCTAGAGCAAGGAGTTCAGGCAATTTCTTCCTGAAAGTAAGTTTCAGTCCTAATTTTCTGTATGAGCAAATGGTTTTTTAACTGCTCCATCCCTAAACTCTGGCTCCATGAGACGATGAGTTAGGAGTGTGACCTTTCGGGATTGTGTTTTCTTATAGAGCGAGTTTACTTAAAAATCATTGACTCGTTTATTCCTTTGTTCATTCACTCCTTCATTCATCCACTCAGCTGATGAAAAACAAATAGGCATCATAGCAGCTAAAAAGGTACATAAAATGTGTTCTCTGTCCTTAAGGAGCTTATAATTCACATAAATATATAGAATCAAAGGCGGCATGAAAGAAGGACCACGTGGGCAAACATTATACGGTATGAATATTTACATAAAGAATTGTGTTTGTCCGTTCCTGGCAAAAAGTGATTATGAATGGGTCAAAGTGCAATCAATAATGTGTACTTCAGTCTCTCTATAGTTCAAACTGGTCAGGTTCCCTCGACCTATGTATTCCATATTAACAAAATCCTTTAGTTTATTTTAGTATGGTAAATAAAGCTTTTTTAGACTTCACTGTTCTGAATTTGGAAATCAAAGCATGGTTCTGATTCTCACTCTCCAAGCACTCGTTTTACCAAGAGGCCAGTTCTTTATAGAGAATCACGTTATTGAGAAAACCAGCTTCTTTTGTCTAGTGGAGTCAGTTCTAGTAGTCGATTTCTCTACCAACTCACTCACTATTGCCCTGATTTCCACTCAATTGTGTATGCTTCTCACTTTCCTACATCAAAAGATGATGCTTAAATACAAAGAACTTAAAAACAGGGCCTGGAAACACAGCAGCCATAGAAGACCAGCCTATCATCGCAGTGTAAACATTGGGGAGAAAGTTAAAATTGAAGTTGAGGAACTGTGTATTTCAAAGTGCTCTGGTTCATTAAACAGTCATTTTTTATTTTAAAGCCATTATATCAGAGTTATTTGCATTGCTACTGCATAAACTCTGAGATCTATTATATTCAAAAATGTTTTATTACGTTATTCTATTTCCTCCTGCAAAAGATGAATACACCTTCAATTTTAAACTGGAAAAGTTTTGGAAAACGATTCTTCAATAGACAGAGATTCATTTCACCGAAAATATCAGGACTTGAACCACATTTAAAGTGCCCCTGATATTACATATTGATCCTCCAGAAAATACATCTTTGGCTTCTGATGGTAGTCTCTATCTTATTCTTATCACTCCGGGTGTCCAGAAAAGAGAAACATGATATTAAGAATCTAGCCAAGCAAAATCATTCCATAACTGAATACTTTAAAGGATACTATACAACCTTTCCAACAGCTGCTATCTGGTAAGCTATTAGAGAGGACCAGAGACCCAGTCCTGGGCAGGTAGCCTCTCTCCACCTCAAATCCAGGCTGCGTAACCAGGAACCTACCGCTCGCTTTGGCTTCCGAGTAAGAGAGGCCGTCCTCAAAGGTGAAGATCTGGGACATGCTCTGGCCCAGGTAGGAGGTAGGCGGGTAGTAAGAATGCATCCTGTACTGGGAACTCACTGCGTGGAGGCTCTCCGAGTTTTTCATCTGCTTAAGAAAAAAGAAGGAATATGTTGAAACCAAAGTTGCCTATTATAAGAATTACCTAATTCTTTAAATTAAGGGAATAGCTTATTAAATTTGGAAGTATCCTCACCCATGAACATGCCCCTCCAGGGCACAGACCCTGGAAATACTAGAACTGTGCAGCCTGAGGTGCCTTTTCGATGCTGGAGGCCCCTCTAAAGTACCCCTCAAATTCCATCTGGTCACAGGATGCTTGACTAGTAAGTACAAAAGAGAACAGGGCAGTAAAGACCAAAGAGCGCTGCTTAGGAGCCAACACAATCCCCTGAAACACTGACCAGCACATTTGACCAGGAGCAAGTTATTTAACTTCCTCACGTTTCCTCCTGGGTAAAACGAGCATCTCACACCTTGGTTACCTTACAGTGTTCACATCGAGAGAATATTTTTAAAAAAAACATGCAAGCCTTGTGTGAGGGTCGTTGCTGTCGTCAGCATGAGGCCGTGCTGGATACTGTCACTCAGAGCCCATTCCCACCCCCTCCTATGCTTTTCCCTGTAGCAAGGAACGGAAGTCTGGGATCTGCTTCTTCCAGATGCTCCTGGCTTCTGGAGGTGATTTGGATTCCGCTAATAGGACATAAAATGAGATCTGGTAGGCAGAAGGGAGGCACATGCTGCTTCTTCAGCAGTAGTGGCAGCTGACACTTGGCAGTCATGCCTTTTTCTGGCAATCAGACCGTGCCTTTGGGACCATCAGGCAGCTTTTAGGTAAGGAGCAGTTCCCGTAGCTTCCTGACCTCTCCTTCAAGGCTAAGGAGATGGAAACTCCAGGCTTGAAAGGGGTCCCCCTCTTGCTTTCCTGGCTCTTCCTGGCCACTTCCACGAACATTAGAATTGTTCTGAGTCCTGCACGGACCCTGGTACAACAGTGAGCACTAAACACATGATCAGATAGATCTCCACAGCAAGAACAGCTCAACTAACAGCTAGACTTCAAGTACGTATACTGCCTTTTAAAAACTAAATTCAGGTGGCATTAACTTTATTTAAAAAGTCAACATAAGGGAATGTTCAAGGATAAACCAACTCTGTTTAAGAATTAAGACATAATTTCAAAATCACGTTTTTCAATCAAATCTTCAGAATACTACTTGATAAAGAAAATAGTAGCAACTGACAGATCCTGGCGGGATAAAAGTCGGTACTGGGCTTCCTCGAGATTTACTATGAACATCTAAATTCTGGACAATTTCCCAAGTGATATAGGCCTAAGTAATATGGCTTTGCTCAGTGGAAAGGCCTAACTCCCTGATTTCTCTGTGCTAATCTGAGAAGCTCAAGGGATTCCTTTTTGACCCTCCCAACTGCTCCCCAGCACAGATGTCTGTTCTAATGGGTGGATTATTTCTTCTTGCAGAAGCAAAGAAGACTCCATTCCACTTATTTCCTTACAAGTTAAGTTTATCTGGCAAGTTCCCTTTATCCTTTCTAGTTTGTTTTTCTGACGCATATAAAATGTTATCTCTTCTAACTCAATCACCCCGCTTTCATTTTCTACCATTATATAAATCTTTACTAAATAAGAGGGCAGGCAAGCTGTACTTGGAAATAGCCAAAGGGGAAAAACCGTCTGCCTTTAATGAGTGAGCCCAAGTCAGAAGCCATTAAGGAGCCGTGAAATCATTTAAAGTGAGGATCAATGGTCAGTTTACTGCACAGACCCAGTTATCAATTAGCCCAGTGCTTCCCAGGGCTCTCTTAATGTGTATTCAAATAGCCAGGGGATCCTGTTAAAAAGTAGACTCTGATTCAGCAAGTCTGGGGTGGGGACCTCACAGTGTGACATGCTCTCAATCAGCATCTCAATCAGGAGATGCTGATTCTGCTCAAGGGACTAGAATAAATGATCCTTTCTCCCATACTTGGAGCCTTTAAGGGCCATGACCAAAGGAGGAACTTCCAAAAAAACTCTTTTGAACAACTGTTTTACAACCATCAACTTTCCACCGGAACTGAGGGAAGGCGGAAATGATGTAAAAAACATTTAAATTTTTTTCATTCTTTTTCTTTCTATATATGAGATTCCCCTGAGCTAAAGGATTTCCTTCAGGGCTCTGCTGCCATCTAACATGGCTGCAGCGGGACTAACAAACTCAGACACACTTTGCATTAAAGAGCCACTTCTGCCTCTATAGACCTCTGTCAAGTCAATCACACAGTCTAAGTAATGAACGCTGAACTAGAGGCTAAGTGTCGACTTTTAAGTACAAAGCGCCGTGATGTAACCCAAGGAGCCTCCCCGCTCTAGGTGGTGAGTTGGGCCCTTCTCCTTTCAGTTTGACAGTATCTTCCAGTAAGTTCTTTAGGAAAAATACTTTGCCGTTTTGCCCACGTACGAGAAAACTGACAGGACTGACCCTGCAAGCCTCTGCAAAATACTGGATTTTTTTTACTATGAATTTTATGTAAAACCTCTTTTTAAAAGTTTTCACTGTGAGTTTAGAGTAGGAACTGGCAAACATGTTTTGGTAAATGGCCAAAGAATAATTATCTTAGGCTTTACAAGCCGCAGGGTCTCTAGACAAATCAGAAAATGAATGGACATAGCTATGTTCCAATAAAACTTTATTTATAAAAATGCACCCTGGTCCTCAACCTTCACTCTCACTAGAATACAGGGAGGTGGGGACCCAGCACTGATGCCTGGGCTCCACCCCTAGAGCATCAGACTTCACTGCTCAGGGATGTGGCCTGGGCCCTGGGTTTTTTCAAAGCTCCCCAGGTAATTCCAGTGTCACACCAAGATTAAGAACCAGTGTTCTAGGATTACCTACATATTTCCCATACCCGGAGAAGTATGAAATCCCCAGTATCAGCTAAAAAATGCAAAAGGTTAAGTCTGAGAAACAGACTAGTCACTGCTGCCAATCCCAATATGTATAATACTTAAAAAGAGATTCAGCTAAACTGTAGAGTTCTTTTTTGTCTTTCAACTAAAGCTTACCGGAAAATAAACACAATTTCAAATCCATGTATATGTTTGTTTTTCCTTAATTCCTTTTCTGTTTTCAGAAAGCATCAAATAACAAGGATTATTTGGAAACAGATATTGAGTTAACTGAACTCAGACTTTCGATTTCTCTAATGAATCCCTAGATGACTGAGCTATAGCAAAAGAAGACCTCCAGCAAAAGAAGAAAAAGAAATAAAAGGTCAGACTCCACCTGAGATTATTAAAATGTGAATTTACTGAGGCCCCCAATCGCTTCACCGGCTGCCAACTAGAAGAATAATCTACAAATAACCATCCGCACAACGACTTGGAAATAAGAAAGAAGGTCGGTTTGATGCATTTCAAAGTGCACATGTAAACCTCTGAAACATGAAGTTAAAACTGAATCGTGGGCTTCCCTGGTGGCACAGTGGTTGAGAGTCCGCCTGCCGATGCAGGGGACGCGGGTTTGTGCCCTGGTCCGGGAAGATCCCACATGCTGCGGAACAGCTGGGCCCGTGAGCCATGGCCGCTGGGCCTGCGCGTCTGGAGCCTGTGCTCCGCGATGGGAAAGGCCGCAGCAGTGAGAGGCCCGCGTACCGCAAAAAAAAAAAAACAAAAACTCAATCGTGATTCACCCAGAAAGTCCAGAAAGAGGTGTGGAAAAATGCAATTTAAAACTCTAGATCACTTCTTACTCCCTTCTAACTTAAAAAAAAAATCACAGCCTGCGACATTGGGCTGAGACAAAAACGGGTAAATAAGGAAACCTTTGAAATGTCCTGTTGTATGATATTTTAAACCACTAGTACTCAGCTTGGGGTAATTTGTCCCCTGGGGACACTTAGCAAAGTCTGGAGACACTTTTAGTTGTCACAACTAGGTGTGTATGGGGGGCGCTACTGGCATCTGGTGAGCAGAGACCAGGAACGCTGCTACGCATCCTCCCATGCGCAGGGCGGCCCCACACACTGTCCAGCCCAACATTCTGGTGGCGCCAAGCTTGAGAAAACCTGCTTTAAACCAACCGAACACTAACCACCCCCTTGTGCTCAGCTCCTCACCTCCAGCTAAAACAGCAAAGCTCTACTGAAGGATAAAAGGTGCTCCCAAATGGAAGGGACTGTTCAGTTCTGCTGAAAGGATATCACTTCTCTTTCCTTTATGCAATGCTGCCTTGCTTCTTCTCAAGATTTTATTTTTTATTCCTTTAAATTAAACAAACCAAGTAAAACCTAAAAGCCCAGGATTCCAGTGCATTACGGCTACTATTATTATTAGCATGTGGTAGCTGGCAAGCAAGAGGCATGTTTTATACCTTATTACCCACCCCAAGTCTCTGAACCAGAGTATGACCTACGCAGGAGCCAGGCTGGCGGAGAACGTGCGCGGTGTCAGTATTAACCCTGGAGGAAAACCTAAGAGCTTTGGGTTTTATTTTATTAAACTGTTGAGAACATACAGCGCAACGAATCTGAACCACAGGTTTCCCTGTTATATACCACAGTCACCCTTTTTTATAATAACGATAAAATCCCAACAGAATGTAAAAATGTTAGACCCCACTTCCTTTAAAGAAAAATTCCTAAACACTACTCACTGGTGGTCTATTAACAGTTCAGATAGGAAGAGTCTGGTCTCACACTGAATCAAACACTCCATCCGGGGAACAGCTAAAAGAGATTCCTGAAAACCAAGTCCTGGTCTCGTTTATATCAAGCAGAGCTCAGCTGCACAGAATTAGAGTCAGCGAAGAAAGGGGATGGCCTTCATAAGAAGACTGACTGTATAGGCTAAAATTCCTAATTGCAAACTCTGATGTTTAAACAAACAGCGTGAAGATCCCGCTGGCACTGACATGTGACTTACGGGCTTTTAACTGCAAAAGCCACATGTGGGATAAAGCTTTGGTTTTAAGAACAGAAACCTTTTTTTTTTTTTTTTTTTTTTTTGCGGTACGCGGGCCTCTCACTGTTGTGGCCTCTCCCGTTGCGGAGCACAGGCTCCAGACGCGCAGGCTCAGCGGCCATGGCTCACGGGCCCAGCCGCTCTGCGGCATGCGGGATCCTCCCGGACCGGGGCACAAACCCGCGTCCCCCGCATCGGCAGGCGGACTCCCAACCACTGCGCCACCAGGGAAGCCCAGAAACCTTTTTATAAAACAAAGCAGGGCTCTTCGCATGCTGTGGAATTCTAGATCTTCTGGTGAGCTTCAGAGTGGAGGTTAGGGCTGACTTTTTTAAACTCCTTATTAAAGAATTTCTTTAGTTTTAAAAGAAGCTTCTTTTCAAACTATTTGAATGGGATGCCTGTTCCCACGCTCACCTGATCGCACACCGAGAATGCTCCTAGCCCAGGGACCTTAGACCTGGGCAAGGTGCTTTCCCTAAAAGGCAAGTGCCCATCCCCCCTCCTTAAATAGGCACCTCATTCATCCTCTGGGATGCCACACATCGCAGCTGGAAGGAGTTATTTTTAATGACTGCTGTTATACACACATTTCAGAGATTACTGAAACATCAACAGACCCCATGCTGAGTCATGTGCCACAAGCAGGTTCCCGACAGCTACAGTCCATCCCTCCCTTCTTCCTTCCCCATCCCTCTGTTCCCCAGAGGTTATTTTTTTCTCCCCTAACTTCGTTAGGAGTTAACTTCCTCCGCTGGGCCCACCTTACTTTCTCTTAGGTGCTATATTATGGAATGTCTTCCACTCCCCTCCCTACAGCCAAGAAAAGGAAACAGAGGGAGACTGGCCTGTGAGGACTCAGGCCCTTGGAAGGGATTCCTGAGGGGCCAGGGGGACTCCTTCAATGGGGGAAAGAACTGTGTTTGAGGGTCAGCACTTAGATGCTGGAGAGCATAGGAGCTGTTTGTCCAGAAATGCAAGAGGTGCTCTTCCTCCTGAGAGGAAGTGGGAGGGGGAAAAAGGAGACAGAAAGACGATGTGCATGCAGTATGGCAGAGAGGACAAACAATTTAAGAAATGATACATCGAAGATGTTTAAAATTACAAGCCCCATGTTTCCCAGAGCTTCAGAGCCTGTGACACAAGTGAAAGCAAAACAAAACTTGTGTGGGTGAGCTTTTCCAAAAGGATAGAAGAAAAGCAGCTCAATTCCAGGCTGGACTAATACCAGAGTAGATTTTTAAAACATAAAATACACCGTAAGATGAACCATGGGAAAAAACATAGACCCTGGAGAAGGCATAATACAGGAATTCACATCATTTTATAAACTTTAAAATATGGAAACGGCATATGATACCAGGATTGCACTTGCATTTATTAGTGGTCCATTTCGCTTGTCCTTAGTAAAAAAACAATTAAGATGCAAATAGGGACTTCCCTGGTGGTCCAGTGGTTAAGAATCTGCCTTCCAGGGCAGAGGACGCAGGTTCCATCCCTGGTCGGGAAACTAAGATCCTACATGCCACTGGGCAACCAAGCCCGCGCACCACAACTACTGAGCCCACGCACCTCAACTAGAGAGACTGCGTGCCACAAACTACAGAGCCCATGCACTCTGGAGCCCGTGCGCCACAACTAAGACCCAACACAGCCAAAAATAAATAAATAAAATGTTTAAAGAAAAGATGCGAATAGCCCCACATTTTAAAAAACCCAAACTAACTTCCTAAAACTTCTGTCACTTGGTTGTTCTCTCGCCATCGGCATCACTGGCACAGACAGAACAGCTTACTCCTCTAGCCAGTGTTTTACAATATGCAGCACTGTGACCCTTTAGTGGGCCCCAAAGTAATTCAGCGGCTGCAATCAGCAAATATATATACCTTTAAGAACAGTATGGAAATGAATGAAATGAAACTGAATAGAGTTCAACAGAAATATGAGAATTCACTGTATACAATATGGTAAGAGCTGTTTTATGAAACTTTTATTTTGTGTTTATGTGTAGGTATAAAATATACTGGATCACAATATAAAATATTTCTCATTGTGGGTCTTGGTCTAAGATGTCTGAAAGACACTGGTGTAAGGATCAGGTGAAGGGAAGTAAGGACCTTCAAAACTAGGTATGCAGGGGGCTTCCCTGGTGGCGCAGTGGTTGAGAGTCCGCCTGCCGATGCAGGGGACGCGGGTTCGTGCCCCGGTCCGGGAAGATCCCACATGCTGCGGAGTGGCTGGGCCCGTGAGCCATGGCCACTGAGCCTGCGCTCCGCGACGGGAGAGGCCACAGCAGTGAGGCCCGCGTACCGCAAAAAAAAAAAAAAAAAAAAAAAGGTACACAGTAAGAAAAAGCCAAACTCTGAAAATGGTTCCTTTTCCCGGAACCTGGGAGGGTTTTATGCATTTTCGGGGTTCACAAAAGAGAGGAGAGCAGTTCATGTGGAAACAGCCTCATTTGTCTCATTCACAAATCTGAAACACAAACCCAACTGTGTGACTGACTTCCCACCTGAAGTCACACAGAGCCAGGCAGAAATGCAAGCATGATTCACGTAAAAGCCAACAGGAAACAGCTTTGGTGAAAGAGCTGGTTTGTATTGTTAAAATTGGGTTAATAACTATCAAGACATAGTACTCCCCACTCTAGCGTGCAAGTCTCTAAGAGCATGACATTACACCTCTGCAGAAAGGTGGAGGGAGCTTTGGGAATGGTCACATTCTTAATGTCACTTTCCAGAGAAAATGTACCTTGCACATCTCACATCTAAGGGGGGTCGGGGGTCGGGAGGTGGACAGGAAACTGTAGATACTTGAGTCCTCATAATGTAATCATCATGAACATAGGAAAAACCTGTCCAAGACATCAAAACCTTGGTTCAGCTCACAAGGGATTAAGCAGAGAAGGCAGGAGGCCAAGGCAAGTCAGCCTCAGAAGCTTCTCTCTACTAAACCAGGCCACCTTTCCCATTTTAAATTAAGGCACCTGCCTACTATAAAGACCTAGGCATTGCTTTTGGATTTTAACAACTCTTCACGTTTTCACTGTTCCAAGATCAAATTGGGAGTCTGAAAATGAGAAGAAAAGATGCCTGCAACCACACATTCAGGAACTTTGATTTTAGAACCAGAAGTATCAGAGGCATCCACTTTTGTTCCCGTCTTGACGGACAAATTTAATTAACCTTTGCTACGCTGTTCCAACCTACTGTTTTAGACAAAACTAGTGACCCACAAACAATATGTTACCATCAGAATCTCGATGGCGGAGACACCAAGAGATATAGCTCTATCAGCAGTATCAGGAAATAAGCCACTTGGGTCAGCCGCTCGAAGAAATATGGGTTATATTCATGTCACACATGAGCTGTCAGAAACATTAGGATACTTTCAGCATAAATCAGCAGCATGAAGGGTATCTTATGAGTACTGAACATGACAGACTGCTTGGAGGGCAAGGTGAGCCTGTCTGGGGCCACCTGCTAAGTGTGAGCACATGCGCACATGTACTTTACCCAAACTGGCATCAAAAACTGGAATGCAGCCTGGTGACCGTGGATGGGCACATCGCACTCAATTCACGGTGTGTTAGTAGCATGGCAAGGTGCTTCCCACTCCAAAACCATGAGGGAGAGCCCACCTCAAAGTAACCAAATGACACAGAATGACCAAAAATCTGTTGCCTCAAAGCACACAGAAGTGCATGGGTGTGTGACTGAAACGTGGTTAATACTATCAGGACTAGGGCTCTCCTCCTATCTAATATGTCAAGTCTCTGAAAACATTTTGTAAGATGTCATATCTTACAATATCATAAGATGTAAGAAAACATTATATAACACCTCTCAGGGCTTCATACCGGGAAAACCAAGAAATGTGCGCTGCCCCACGAGGAGGGCAGAGAGACGGGGACAAACGTGCCCCCTCTGTAGTCAGCCAGGTAAACCCGGGTTCCAGCTCCAGCCCCCCACTTGCCAGCCTGTGATATGGCAGGTTACTTCACCTCCCTGAGCCTCAGTTTCCTCACCCGCAGAAGTGGATACCAATCCCCGACACGGCCGTGTTTCAGGGCTGAGCGGAGCAGCTGGTATGAAAGGCCCAGCACCAGGCTGTCCAGTAACTGTCCTGACACACCTCTCCCTCCCCTACGGGTTTCCCACTGTGTGGCCTCAATGCAGGGCGGTGGTCACACCCAAGGACCCCTCTTTTGGGTTTGTTACCACATGACTCTGGGCCCTTTTACAGGTATGTCAGGGACCTAGTAATAGAGAGGGAGACAGAAAAATCTGTCCGTTATATACTTCAAAAATTATTTTAAGTATATAAATGTTTGATATTTGAAAGAAAAATCCATTGTCTGAATTGTTTCTACTTTTCACATTTAATAAAGTTTAAAACCAACTCAAGAAACTACACTGACACCATCAAACAGAGACAGACAGAGACAGAGAAAACACTCCTCCCCCATTTTGGTTGCATACCACTACCAAATACATAGAATTTTTATGTCTGCCCTCCTCTCAGTATTGGCTAAGAATTGCCAAAAAGAGTGTTTGTGAAAAGGAATGAAAAATGAAATGAGGAAATAATCCCCTTTTCCCTGTTCCTCAATCTTCTTACGAATTCCCCCCACCAGGAGGTTGTGCATCTCAAGGAGATGCCCTCGGGATCAGGGGTCTCCCAAGAAGGGGGCGCTGACAGCAACCTGTCCTGGGTGCAGGCTGTAAGGGAGTAGAGAGAGCACTTTTTAAAATAATAAAACTCACTAAGGCAACCTGCTTCTAATTATCACCAAGCAGTGGCAATTCTAAACGACAGTAATGATAAAATACTTGTCCTCACCCCGCCTCGCTTCGTCCCTGGGCACAGCACTGCACAGGTCTCACCTTCCACAAGCACCACAGCTCCCTGGAAACCTCCAGACTCTGACCACAGGAGCGATCAGAGAATTACATGTGTCCTTTCTCTCATCCACCCACTGTGAGCTGGCACTGGAGGGGACAGTCTAGCGCAGGGCTAGGCACAGAGCTGGCACTCGAGGTATGAATGATAAATACACGAAGGAGTTTCTTATGCACACTCTGTAATATGGAAATTTTTCATAACCCTATTCTTTTTGTTTTTCTACTACCATATTCCTAATATATCTCCAAATATAGGGCAAATCCGCCTCTGTTATGCATTCCCTTGATTTTGGTCTTTATCCAATTAATGAGGGCCACTTACCAGGCCACACAAATATGGACTCCCAAGAAATCTGAGACTCACTCGTGCGCACATATAAGCATTCTGAAAAGCAACAAATTTTATATCATATTCACATCGACTTAGGAAAAAAAGTAAACTAAAAAGGCAAATGGAAATAGATCAGATTTTGGCCAGCAGCCTAACTAAATCAAATCTGAAAGCTTTTAAAAACTGTGACCTAATTATCTAATTTTCAAGCAGATTACAGAATCCCCAAATGACTGTATCATTTACTAACCTGATGCTACTGTGTCAGAGATCGGATTGTGTAACGACCTCACAGGAGACTGATAATGTCTTTCCTTCTGCCTTCAGCTGAATCATGGAGTAGTCCCTGGAGTAGACCAGCCCTTTCCAGGGTTTCCCAACTCAGTCCAGATTAAACTGAACTCATGCAAGAATAGAAATGACCCCGCAGGACGGCCCAGGAATCACTGGAGTCTCCCAAAGGGTCTTAAGACCCGAGGTTACCCTCCATCTGGATTTCCTGGGATGCTACTGGACTGAGGGAGCCCCACAAAATGCTGAACTAGCATAAAGGCATTAACAGGGCTGAGATTAAAAGATAGGAAAAGATCATAACACCCTGTCTGCAAAGAGTGAGGTTGAGAGAGCTGCTAAAGACAGCACACTGAAGACCCCAGAGAATTCCGCTGTTGTCATGGTGACACAATGCCAGTGCCTTGGTTTGCAGACTCTCTCTGGTCTTCGGACTAGTACAACTTTTTTTTTTTTTTTTTGCGGTACGCGGGCCTCTCACTGCTGTGGCCTCTCCTGTTGCGGAGCACAGGCTCCGGACGCGCAGGCTCAGCGGCCATGGCTCACAGGCCCAGCCACTCCGCGGCATGTGGGATCTTCCCGGACCGGGGCACAAACCCGTGTCCCCTGCGGACTCTCAACCACTGCGCCACCAGGGAAGCCCACTTTTTAAAAAGGAGGCAGGGAAGACAGGAACAGAGTCGCCAACTTTTTATATTGCCAAGTAAGGGCATTTATGAAAAAAAAATCCTCGTTTCATTAAAAAAGTGTTGGAGAGGGATGGGCCCGATAAAAACAATTTTTTGAATTGAAAATTTAGCTGTAAGAAAAAAAACCTTGTCCTTTTTTTCCTCATTTCTCTGTAAACCAGCATAGGTAACAGCCTGCATTCAGGACAGTGAAGTGCAAAACACATTCCCAGTAAAATAAGGAACAAGATGACACCAGCTGTCCACCACTGGTATCTAAACTGAATAATTCACTAAGAACATAAATTAGAACTTGGAGGTATTTAGGGGGAAGAAAAATGTCAGTATCAATATTTTTCTATTAAATGACTATCTAATCTAGAAACCCTAAAATAAGCATCTATAAAATTATTAGAATTAACAGAGTTCACAAAAGTAGACGGATACAAAATAAGTACACCACATTATGGCAACATCAACAGAAATGTATGTCTCTGTAATTCTCTTTTAAAAAACAAACTGGGGGCTTCCCTGGTGGCACAGTGGTTGAGAGTCCGCCTGCAGATGCAGGGGACATGGGTTCGTGCCCCAGTCCGGGAGGATCCCACATGCCGCAGAGCTGCTGGGCCTGTGAGCCATGGCCGCTGAGCCTGCGTGTCCGGAGCCTGTGCTCCGCAACGGGAGAGGCCACAACAGTGAGAGGCCCGCGTACCGCAAAAAAAAACCCCAAAAAAACCCCCCAAAAAAAACAAATTCGGGGGAGGGTTAGCCTTAATAGCCCAAGGTAAATACCACATCTAATTTAATTTCCTTTTCTTGAGGAAAGAGATTCCTTTACATGCTTTAAACTGAATGCAGCCTTACAAATTCCTCTTCTACATGCTTGAAAACTTTTTCTTTCCAGAGGAAAAAGCCTGTCAGTGTCTGCTCACCAACAAATAGTGGCCAATAACCAGTTTGCTCTAAGAAGGGAAGCCAGGGCTAGTTTATTCAGCCGACAAAGAGGGTGATGGGATTGGAGGGGCAGCCTAGTGGATCACCTGAGTGTTTGTAGAGAGAGCACCTCACCCAGAGAAGAAAGGCCCCAGGTCCTCAGGGAGTCACTTGCTCTTTCTCAGCCAGCATCACCCAGTAGTCTGAGGTGACCAGAGGCACATTACCCCGGGGGCCTGGTGGTGCAGCTTACGGGTCTGAGGTGAGCACAAGATTTATCTGAAGTCCCCTACTTTGTCATCAAAATTGATGTGGATTTTGCATTCTACTACCTTCTCTCTGACGTACCGTTTTTTAAAATTTAGAAATATTAAAAATTAATGGACGAACTAATTAATAGTTGGCTATTATAATTGTGTCCCTGGGAGTGGGAGCCCGGTTTAAGCCTTGGCTTCCTATCCCCCCACCCCACCTCTGGACCCTCCTGGGAGACCCTAGGGCACAGACGTGGAGGCACTGCAGCTGTGCACACGCGCCAGAAGTCACTTCTTAGCTCTTCAAGCTAACAGGCTCGACCGAACCACGCTCATAAAAAGAGGAGGCAGTGTGAAAACCAGGGCTCCCTCAGGCTGCTCGTACAGGATGGAGAACAACAGTGGGCAGGCAGCACAGTCAACAGGGGCGGCGTTTCCAAGTGCCCTGACGGGCCGCATCCCAGTAATGCCCACAAGGGGCGCCGTTCTCTGGGCTCCAAGGCCTAGGTCAGATTCTGACTTCCTGCCTGCCTGTGTCTCAGTTTCAAAGCCAGGGCACTTAGATGATCCCCAACCTCCTTCTCATGTACCAGGTGATAGCAGCCTTCCCCCAAGACCTACTTTTTGCATTTTTGTCCATTTGGTTCAGTGGTAGATCCCTAGCACATGGTAGGACCTGGATGCTCGTTTATCTAATAATCGAATGTATTCCAGTGAGGTGCATAATCATAAACGGGCCACCGTATCTTGAGACACTTCAGACTGAGCCCCAAAGAATGACCAGAAGGAAGGAATCACCTCTGCTGCCATGTGACCACACCCCAACTGTGGCTGGAACATCTGTCTCCACCTTTGGTGGCACAAGCTTCAGAAAAGCCAGTCAAGGGGGTGCCCACCAGGGGGATCCCAGATACAGCTCGGAGTCCTCCCATATTTATTTCTGCTCACTTGATATGTACCTCTCCCTTGTCAACCTGGTACAACATGTTTATTTAAGAGGTAATGTTGCCTTGAAGGAGTGCACCAGGCAATAAACAGCTTTTGCAGGCAATTAAACGCAGAAGTGAAATTGAGCTGCTGGTCAGTGGAACCAGCCATTCATCGTGAGTTTGTTCCAGTGTCACAAACGTTATTCCTGTTTCACAACATGACAGGAATCTGTGATTGGGCCACAAATCTCCAGAGGCTGGAGACAGACCCAAAGCAATTAAAGCAGCTCTCAGCATGCACGCAGGGCAGCAACACTTGGGAAAGAGCCTTGGGATTCTGGGATGCTGGCCCAGTTGACTGCTCTAGCTTTTTCTTTTCCTTTAACTAGGTTTTGTACTTAGTAGGTGCTCAATAATCATCTGTGGCTTGCATGACTTTATAGGGAGACTTACAGGAAATCTCAACTCTACAATAAAAAGCCAATGATTTCTTTTTGTAAATAATTCAGTACCCTCCCCACGAATCTCTAAGAAGTCTGGCTTTAAAAAATTATAACAATCTCCACTAGAGTCGATTTTTTTGTTTGTTTGTTTGTTTGTTTGCGGTACGCGGGCCTCTCACTGTTGTGGCCTCTCCCGTTGCGGAGCACAGGCTCCGGACGCGCAGGCTCAGCGGCCATGGCTCACGGGCCCAGCCGCTCCGCGGCATGTGGGATCTTCCTGGACCGGGGCACGAACCCATGTCCCCTGCATCGGCAGGCGGACTCTCAACCACTGCGCCACCAGGGAAGCCCCAAGAGTCGATTTTTTCTAGGAATCACAAAGGAGCTCTTTGTTCTGAAAACTTTTCACACTGCTGCCCCCAAACACACTGTTACCCAGAGCACCAAGGGAAGGAGGATAACATGAAAGTTATCGCTCTGGTGAAGAGTTAGAAGGGAAGTCGGGTCCTAGCAACAGAGTCAAGACAGTAGATGGAGGAGATGTTGCCTAAGGTTCAGGCCCTTCAGGTAGAGCTGGGGTCAGACCGGGTTGGGGGGAAGGTCCAGTGAGAGAGACCAGCTCAGTGCCCTCCAGGCACAGCTATGGGGCACCTTCCAAAAGGAGACAGGAAAGCATGGCTACAACCAAGAGGGGATCCCTCCCCTGCCCTCCCCAGGAGGCTTCCACCAGAAGGAGGCAAGGCACCGTCTGAAGAGCAGAGCCAGGGCACCCTCCTGAAACAATAGGAATAGCAAGGTCACGAGGAGGCCCTGCCCCAGATCACTGTTCCCTATACCTCTGCCATAGTGACTTGGTGAAAAAGTGAGCTGCACAGTTCCTATCCCTTAAACATTGGTTATAAGTATTATTTGTAGGTGTTTTCTATTTAATACTTCTTTATAACACATACACCTTAATAAACATATTTTACGCCATAATCTTTGTCTATGCTTCCAGTTTTCAATTTCCTAAGTAGATCAAATTCTTCCCCATCCCTGATAAAAATTATTCCGTATACATTCATACTTGGTCCATATTCACATGTCATGGTCTTTCAACAATAACAAAAATGTGCATTATGTATACCCCATCTTATTACAAAGGGGATCAGAGGTAGCTAACTAAAATACATATGAACAAAAGGCTGAAAATTAAATAGATTTCAGAAAAGAGCAGGGCCAAGAGAAAATGATGGTTAATGAAATAAATTCACAAGAAGTTAATATCAGCATAGCATTTGCTGGTACACACAGAAACTTCCACATACACTTCAGTCATTATGCTGCCTTATGTATTCATGCAACAGTTCTGTGAAGGTGGTACTATGCCCACTTGACAGACAAAACAGCTGAGTTTCAGAGGGTTAAGTATTTTCCTCAAGGCTACACAACAGTTAAATCACAAGTTAGAATTGAATATAGAACTCCAAGCGCCAGACTCCATGTGTCTCAAAACACACAGTGCTGTTTCCCTAAATCTACAGGCCTGGTTTCTGGACAAGGCTCTGTCATCAACTAGCTGTGGGTGCTGAGCAGATACCCCAGCTCCAGATCTCAGCGAAAGGGACCTCTGTAAGATCCATTTCTGCTCTGACCGTCACTGGACTGACCGACCATCCCTGGACTGACTTTCACCTGTCCTTTTGCAAAATGATGGCTTATATGCATGTCGGCTCTTATATTTTTCACGTTAGAGTTTATTTCCAAGAGAAATAATTTTTGTGGCTGTGACTATAAGGTTGTAAGTCAAGCTCGGGATCAGGTCTGGTTACAAGATTAATCCACAGACTTGTAAAATGTCTGCAAAATAATCTGTTAAGATGGAAATATATTACCAATGGTGAAAACTGACTAGGAAACAGATTGAGCCCAGACCTCCTTGAAAACAAGCTCTTATGTTAAATGAGGCCTTGGCTTCTCTCCTGGGCCTCTAACCAGGGGCCCCTCTCTCCAGTCTAGTAAGCGGTGGTTCTAGAGAAGGCGTCAGCGGCATCCAAACTGCAGGCCCCCCACATGACTAAGAAAGTCTGGGTAACATTCTTCCTCTCACCCTTGGCAGCAGGGGTACAAGAACTTGCCCTTAGGGGGATCTCTCCTTGTACACAGCGGCTGAG
Source organism: Leucopleurus acutus (assembly GCF_964270905.1). NCBI lineage: Eukaryota > Metazoa > Chordata > Mammalia > Artiodactyla > Delphinidae > Leucopleurus > Leucopleurus acutus. The sequence goes on along the minus strand of NC_139150.1, from coordinate 51,671,997 downwards.
GCAGCGCTCCAATACCAGGCAACGCTGCTACCCAAGAGAATGTCTCCTCTTGGCTGTCCCTGGTCCCCCAGAGGGTGGACCTTGGCAAGAGACCTCCAAGCAAATCCAAGTCTTCTGCTACCCCCTCCCCAGGTCTTTCAGGTGGAGTTAAGAACAAACGTTAGTGTGTCAGCCATCTCACGCCATTGGAAAGGTCTTGACAGAGCGGGGGGTCAATTAACTTAGAAGATTTCTGATGCTGCTGAGTGTGAGCTCTCTTTCTTTCAGAAGACACTTAAGAATTTTCTTTCTCATCCTTTTCCTCATAAGCCAACAGGTTCAGAGACCTTCCCTAATTTCTCCTTAAAGCCTGGAAGTAGCCAGAAAACCAGGATACTCCAGCAGTCGTCCCTGGCTCATGGGAATCTGTAGGATGAGCTGGTTTTTAAGAACTATAAGCTACTTCTTTCTCCTTTCTTAGAGGATAGTCTCTAACAGAAATCAACCTAAAACCTGCCCCAAATCATAAAATCCAACTGGCACTCTGAAAGGCCTGTAGGGGTCCAGCCGGAAGATCCATAAATCATCGCATTTCCTTTATACTCATATCACCTCTCAGTTCCAACGCCTTTTTAAAAAGTCTGATTCTAAAATTAAAATGTATAGAAAACTTATGAAGATGATTAGCCCAGGGAATTAAAGCTGACACGTTAACACGCCGAGAAAGTCAGATCCCTAAGGCTAGTGTGAGAGTCCAAAACATGGGGCGATGTGAATATCCACAACTTCCCCACATCTACAAATGCAAAATGGAACAGAATTGCTCTGAGGAAAACGTCAATGCACATTTTTTAAAAGTGAGCATAAGAAGGTCAATTACCCTAAACTCCCACATACATACGCTGCATTGTGCTGGAACCAAAGCCTAGCTGGGAAAGCCCAAGCACAGTAAAGGCATCCAAAATGAGAACTGTTCTCTCAGAACTGGTATCTTACAGCTGGAGGGGTGCTTGGAGGAGCAGAGTCTAAGTGCTCATGTGTATGCACATTCCCACAACACGGTAATCCAGCCTGTGAATGCTTTCCAGGCCTTGAATCTGCTGCTGATACACTGGCATGATAGAAATGGTGAAAACTGAGGAAGCGGAACAGTGCTGAATAAACACTCCCTGATAACGCAAAATGCTTTGTTTTATCCCCAATATTAAAAGCTCTCGATGGCACACTATTTCAGCAGCACATACTTAGCATATGAAAGACTGACCTCCATTCCCAGCTGAAAATGCTCTCAAGTGGGCCCAGCACAGCAGTGACCTAGTTCTTCTCTCACCTTCCTTCCATGCAAACATACAGATCAGAACACATCTCCCGTCCAGGGTCAAAATTCATCACTGGGATTACTGCCACCCAGAAGACCACAGCCAGCATTTTCTAAGCGGCTCTAAAGCCGTGGGGATAAGCCTAGAGGAGATGTGGCCTCTTACATAAGCCACTTGTGAAGCTGATTCTGGCCAACTGGGTATTTATGCAAAATGACATCGAAGGAATGAGAAAGGTAAAATTTGAAAACAGAAACAAATATATCCAGATTTCTTTACAATTCCTTGCAGTCAACCTCTGGGGTTAAATGATGTTATGGGTAGAGTGAAAACTTTCTACGCGTTTTGCATAATGGCACACATGTGTGCTGAGTTGGGCGTGCGCGTCTGTGAGTGTGTGCTTACGTGCGTGGTTTTCACGTACCCAGTTCACGCTCTGCTAACATCTTACCTGCCACTGGTTTCCTGTCGCTTGACCGGGCATATAAGGCGCTGGGAGGCTCCGAAGGCTGTTCTTCACAGGGGAGCCCCCGAGAGGGCTTCCCATGTCCCCGGAGGGGGAGTCAGCGGCTAAGGCCATGGAGTACTGCGGGTAGTTGTACAGGTTGTTGTAGTAAGGGAACAGAGACGGCTGGTAGAAGCTGCTGTAGTAGGTGGAGTCGGAAACGAGGTCAGGTGTGTTCTCCACGTGCCCTCTGCTGGTGGCAGCAGGAATATCCTGGATGGCCACCCGGCCCTCTACTAAGAAAAAACAGAAAGAAAGAAAAAGACAACATGGTATTAATATGGGGGCCTACAGAACTTTACCTCTAAACCTTGCCAGCGTAGGGCCTTCCTCCTCAAGGTCTGCAGAGCGTTAGACCAAGGCACCTGGGCATGCTACTGCTCCTGCGGTCGGAATACAGCAGGGTTCCTGAGGCTGGCGTAACTCTGGCGGCACAGCTGGCAGACCCTTGGTGATTATTTTTACTGAGAACACCAAAAACATTTTAGGCAGGGGTCATTTTAATCACATAAAGCCTGACCAAGTATAACTTCTACCTAGACATTCCTACCCTAATGTCAAGAAATTAGAGATCAAATATAGTTAACTTGGCTGCCTGCAACAGCCTTACAACAAAATTAACTGTATTTCACTTTAAATAAAGTAATAAAAAATCCTAGTTCCCTTTCTATGTGTATGTCCACACAGATATATCCGAGAGCCAAAGCAAGAGGCTAAGAGTTTAAGAAAACATCGTTTCCTTCACTTCCTTCTAACTGCTGATACCGAATCCTGAAGTCTGGACAATGGTATAGACCCTGGGAGACAAACTTCTGTAAAAGGTCAGTTAGTAACTCTTTTAGGCTTGGTGGCCAATCCTCTGCAGAATGTACAGGCTGCTGCGTGGTTGTGTTGCAATAAAACTTTATTCACAAACACAGGCAGTGGGCCAAAGTGATCCGCAGGCTGAAGTTTGCCGACCCAGGGTCTAGATGTTAAGCTGTCAATTCCAATAAACAATTGAATGGACTCCTAAGTCATCTCTCCAATAGACATTTATTAAACAATGTTCTAAGAGTTGGCCAAGTGCCTAAAATGGCTGCAAGGTATAAGGTTGCCCCTGCCCACTGAGAGTCTACAGTATAGGATGGACGACGGGATTACAAATTATAACAAGGACTCTCATACAGGAACACCCATAAACTTTTATGGAAACTCAAAGGCTGGAAAGATGACATGCAACCTAGAAAGGAATTACAGAGGCCGTCACAGAAAAAAACTGTACCTGCATTGTACTTTAAAAGAGGAGCAGGAAATAGGTGAAAATGAGAAAAAGGTAGTACTGAGAACAGAGCAGCAAAGACAAAGGGATGGAAGCAGGAAAGTGGGAGGGGACCTTGGGAGTGATGGACAGGGCTGTCGGGTTAAGAATTGCGAAAAGGGCAAAAGAGGGCCAGTCTGACCGGCGGACTGCAGCCAGGCGAAGGGAAGCCTCAGACCAGCTCTCTGAACTCTTTCCGGGCTGTGGTGGGAACCACTGAGGATATCTGAGCAAGGAGCACAGAGGATCAGAGCTGTGCTTTGGAGTGATTCAACTGATGGCAAATCTTAAGACAAGCAAAGGGAAGAGAGCCCAGAGGCAGGGAGAGCCACCAGGCAGCCACTGAAGCCGTCAGGGAGAGACTCAGCAGACTGCAAATACCAGAGACACGGGGGAGATGAGCTCAAGAGAACTGCAGGACTGAGGGGCATCAGGACGCAGAGACGCAGGAAAAGCCAAAGAGGAAGAGCAGGAGGCCTGGGGTGGCAGCAGAGATGCAGGTGGTAAGTTGGCTTCATCACGCAAGGGGCCAGAGGGGCACGGACAAGGGGGAGAGGAGCCAGGCCGAGAAAGTCGACACCTGCACTCATGGGAGAGGCTGAGGTTGGAAGCTGAGATTCAGAAGTCACCGCAGGGAGATGCTGGCTGCATCTGGGAAGAGGAGGGAGCTGTTACGGAAGAGTATGTTCTGAAAGGAGAAAAGAGCGCCAAGGCCAGAACCCTGGAGGATGGAGGAGAGAACGCAAGGCCACAGAGGACAAATTCGACAGGGATGGCAGAGGGGCAGGCTGCAGTGTCGACCCCGCTAAGAGATCAAGCAAAATTCGTTCTGGAAAAGACCCATAGAGGGCCGGGTCTTTAGGGCCCTGTGCTTTTAGCACAGTGTTGGAGAAGCAGAAGCCTTCGAGAGATAAAGGAGCAAGTGAGCGATGAGGAAACAGATGAATACGGTGAAGGGCCTTCTCTCTGGTCAGAAGGGACGACCCAGCGAGCAGCGCCACCATGCACCCGCCGTGCTGAGCACATTGCCGGACACCTGGGGGTAAATATTTGCAGAAGGGATCAATGAACAGTGTTTTTTCAAGTAGCCTGTCATCAAAATAAATACGAGGAAAAACTAGAAGCTCCAGCGAGTAATAAGATATTGTTATTTCATTTTTAAAACACAGAGAAGGGCTGAACACACGTAGGCAGGGAGAAGCCTGTGGAGAGAAATTCCCAGGACTAGCAACACGTGGCCCAGAGCAGGTGCTCAGAAAGTGTCCTCTGACTGAATGCGGGGAAGGCATGACTAAACGTGCATGCTCTAGAAGGTCTGGGAGAAATCTACAACACAATGTGTTTCTACAGCCTCATTTTCCAGTCAGCACTGAAGTCTCTTTTCTCTGACAGGATAGCAAGTCCGTCCACCTCAGGCTCCTGGCGATGCATTGTCAGGGCCACTCTCTTATTATACATCTCTTTCCTTTCTTCTCTCCTCCTCTTCCCAGCTAACGAGATGAGAAGTTCCAATTCCATCACTCTACCTGTGTCTGGAGAAGGCACCTGCAATTCTTTCCTCCTGAACTTTCCCACTGGTCCATCTCTTATTTTAAACACCAATGTAGTGGCAAAATAGATGGTTTTCTGTATCTACCTCTTCTGTTTTCAATGTCATGTCTTTATGTTAACCTGATTACAAAAGCAATACAAGTTTCACAAAAAGTGATAAATTATATAGTTATTTAAATCAGAAAAGGAATGAATGACATACTCTTACCACCCAGTCATAAGCATTAGTGGGACATCCGTATACAATCTCATAGGCATTTAGGAAGGCATTTTAGACGTTCGTTCCCATCCCTGCTGTTGAAAAACACTGGATACCCCTAGGGCCTGTCCTTCAAAAGCAAGCTTCTTGATAAAGAAAACAAAATACAGTAGGAGGCAAAGAATTAAACAGAAACCCAAAGACAGGAGCATTCTCAGAGCAGGGCACAGGTTCATGAATTTCTACATCATAACTTTAGTTAGGACCATTAATCAGGCCTCAGTTTACCCAGAAACAAAATGTTGTCAGTAATAATCCTCAAAGTACCAAGAGCATGGCCTCAATAAATTTCGGAGTAAACCTCAAATAAAATGCTACATCAGGTCAAAGCGAGGATTTGTTTTGCTACAGACGACTGTAATTAATTAAAAGGCGATCACTTTTCTACTTGCCCATATTTTATTCCCTCTTTCAAATTATAATGACCTTTAAGAATAAATTAAGATATATGCTGGAAAAGTTTCGATTCATACTAGCATTTAAATAAACAATAAAAATCATGTGAGCTTTATGAGAGTAAATGCCTAAATATTTTAGACTCTTAAAATGTTTAAGCACTCTCCAACAGTGACATTTTAAAAAGCACTAGGAGAGGGCATCCATTCCAGGGACATGTGGAACGACCAAATTCTTATTTTATAAACCACTAAACCGTATTTTAAAGTTCCAAATTAAAATGCCTGGTCAATGTTCAAAACATCTTTATGCCTCCCAGACTTTATGTGTGTGCTACCAGTAAGTGGAAGTTTCCCAAGGCTGAGATAAACATGCGTCCAATTATGTGTCTAATCCAGCGGTGCTCAGAGTGTGGGCCTTGAATCGGCAGCATTGCCATCACCTGGGAATTTGTAGCAATGGGCATTCTCGGTCCCACCCCAGATCCAACGAATCAGAAACTCTGAGGGCTGGCCCAGCAACCTGAGTTACAACAAAGCCTTCGGTAGGTTCTGATGCGCTCAAAAGATGGAGAACCACTAGTTTCATGATTCAAAGCAGCTGCTCTATAAATTATCCCTAAAAATATGTGACTCCTGGCTGCATTATTGTGAACAGCCCTGACTGGCTACCAAGTGAGAGCACACAAATGAATTCCACTGAATAAAGACGTCGGGCTTCTACAGAAATCACTGCAGAGCTTGGATCGCAAGCTGTGGGTACTGTGTGTATACTGCTGCCAGATGGTTCTGATTTTCATGGCTCACACCCAGGCTTTCTTCATTGATTCTAACCACAAAAGCTTAAGTCACCCTTTCAAGTGCTAGTATAGTGACAAACTATACTATTCCTCATAAGGCTTCTGGACTATCAAGAGAAGCAAGTAATGCACAAATCATTTACTCTTGATCTTAGGGTGTTTTTTTGTTTGGTGTGGCCGATTTTTAAAAAAATTTTTTTGTTTATGCGGACCATTTTTTTTTAAGTCTTCATTGAATTTGTTACAGTATTGCTCCTGTTTTAAATATGTTTTGGGTTTTTTTTGGCCTCGAGGCATGTGAGATCTTAGCTCCCCAACCAGGGATCCAACCCGCACCCCCTGCACTGGAAGGCCTGGACCGCCAGGGAAATCCCCTTAAGGTGTACTTTGGTACTTATATTTGATTAATTCATTAGTTATCATGTAACAACTGTCCAAAGCTTTGCTCTAGACATTGTAAAAGGCACAAAGAAATATTCAAAATGTTTCATTTCTTCTTAAGAGGGTCCCATCTATTCGGGAAAATTAGGTGTAGACCGAGAATCCTACAAGTAATGATCCAATGGCCACGATGACAGTATAGGCAGATGTCACCATCAGCAAAGGCAGTGGAGACGTGAGTCAGGATGGAGGTGATTCAGAGATGGTGAGGGTGGCAAGGCAATCAAGAGAGGAGAATAATATCAACAGGATAATGCAGGAGGAAAAGGACAAGACGTGTTCCAGGGACAGTGACCAGATGAGCCTGGCTGGAGTGTAGAGGTCACGTCAGGGGACAGCGGATGCTGAGACTGGAAACTTACTTTTGGGACAAACTGTGGAATGCCTTGCATGTGAATCCCAGCCAAGGGCTTCCGGTTGCCCCTCAAGCTCTAGGGGGGTCGATGAGTTTTCAGGGCAAGGGAGTAACATAAAAATGTTTTAGGAAAATCAGTTCGATGCAAGCACAAAAGAAGGATCTAGAATAAGGAGGCAGAAGAACAGACTAGGCTAGAACAGTCTCTTCTAGATATGTACGTGGTCTATAGACTACAATGGAGAGGCTCTTTAAATTCTCCAGGCCAGATGAGGTAACTATAAGCTCGCACAGGGAGGCTGCAGTAAAGAGAAAAAAGGAACTACATGAAAATTACTGGCATGTCTGGTTTTCCGGGAATTCCCTTCAAACAACCACATTACACTACTAACACCTGTCATCCAGGGACCAGGGATGCCGTCCAGCTCCCCTTCCAGGTCCTTGCTCCACTGCTGAGTGATCATGCTTTACTCACTCCAGTTTGAGAAGGAACATGTAGCTCTCGCCCAGAGTAAGAATACAAGCAGGATGTGCCACCTCTCCAACCTCTGCTACAGCAGAATTCCCCAGAGTAACTGGAGACAGTCTCTTCGCCGCTGAGCTGGTAAGTCACGCTAAGTGTCACTATTAACTGACTGTAAACCTGAAAGATTTCCAACTCACAAGCCACAAAATATATAAAGCATACAAAATTTGAAATAGGATGTGTGTGTGTGTGTTTTAAACCACAAGGCCAGTATGACTAACTACAAAGACCAGAGCAGTACACTGAAAAGCAAACACCTTAATGAGTCTGCTGAAAATTCTTAAGCTGGATCTCACTCTTTATTTTTTTTAGAATAAAAACTGGTCTGGGCTTCCCTGGTGGCGCAGTGGTTGAGAGTCCGCCTGCCGATACAGGGGACGCGGGTTCGTGCCTCGGTCTGGGAAGAGCCCACATGCCGCGGAGCGGCTGGGCCCGTGAGCCATGGCCGCTGAGCCTGCGCATCCGGAGCCTGTGCTCCGCAAGGGGAGAGGCCTGCATGCCGAAAAAAAAAAAAAACTGGTCAAGGTGACTTGACGATATTCATAATAAGAGAAAGTACAGTGGCACTGTTCCAAGAAAATGGGTTTGCTCCTTAATAGGAATTATCAACCCCTAAGTCCTCTGCCAAGATGCAAATGAAAGCACGAAGCCAGGTGTTTGAAGTGTTGTTACTTATGACTGGAATAGTCCTAATGTCTGCTGTAAGGAAGAAAGATCAGCAGGTCTGGATTCAACAGCTAAGAAAGGAAGCAGTGCCCAGAGAAGTATGTTATCTGGAAAAATGACCAGCAGCAATCATCCAACAGAGACGTTTGCAGAGACGTTGCCTATAGAATCGATGTCTTCTTATTGCAATGGTCTGATTTGTGGCTCTGTACATTTATTTACCTTCAACACGTCCCATTCTTTGATAAGGCTTCCCAATCCCTCTGCTACTTTTTTTTTTGCACTAACATATGCAGCGTGAAATATGATTCACTCCTTCCTGAGAGATCAATACCCACACATGATAAATACCCTTATTGATCCTGCAGTGTTATATGCTGGTCTCCAGGCCCATGGCATATTAATAGTAGTTAACCAGTAATTCATTTTAAGGCATGTGAAGGTTTTTTCTCCCACTCTTGTCTGGTGTCAAGATTCCCAGAGTTGTTGCACTTTGTGTCCTTTATGTGCAAACCTGAAGCCATACTCCCTTCTCAACGACAAAACCAAACCCCCCAGTTTTCTATATGAAAGATCACATAGGAAACCAAAATTTATGATTCACAGCCATCTCAAGTAAGTGGTAGATTTATGTGTACAGGGTTTTATTTTTCTTCATAACCCCATCCCTTGCGTGGTGCCTGTCCTACTTAGCTTCTAGTTTTAAGTGTTAACCAGGCAGAATGTTAACCAAGATCTCAAAATTACCCGCCATCTACTAACATGTTGTGCTGAGTGGTAGGAAGGTACAGCAAAAGTACAAGTCACTGTCTCCATTCTTTCTTTTTTTTTTTTTTTTAAGGAAAATTAAGGTCTTAAGAAAAGACAATGTTGTTTGATGACATGTCATGGAATCTGGAGGAGACAGTGGGGTGCCGCTCGCTGGAACAAGTTGGAACAAGGTGGCTTCCTCAGCTCCCTGTTTTTAAGCAGTCTTCACCGCAGGGCAACCCTATGTCCAGACTAATCAGCCCCTGACATTTCCTAGATTTAGGGAAAACTGAGAAATCAGCCTAAGGACTCTTCCCCTACAAGGAAAAGAACCCAAAGGGAGACGTTGATACATGGGGAGAAAAGTCGGTCTGTGAGCTGATGCCTGGCCCCTCGGAGCATTCGTCCAACTCCAAGAAGAAAAGCTCACCATCCTGACCAAGGGATTGGGTGGGTTTTCCGAGCTAAAACAGAGCTAGCGCAGGAGAGGCCTGATGACTGAGGCGACAGCGTGCCTACTGTTCACACCACTAAGTGTCGACCGTGATGGTGGACGAGGGGCATCATCACAGCTGCCACCTTCCCCTGATTCCGGAGAAACAACTCACGCTCAGAGCACTAAACTTACTGAGCACCTGTGTGTGCGAGGCAACCTGCCGCACTTTGGGGGACAAAGACGTACTCCTTGATGCTGCAAGGCCCAGCAGTAAGGGGGGATTCTGAAACACACACACAGAAGGAGAGACTGACTAAGGCTATGGGAAAACAAAAATTGTGTGGCCAGGAGGGCGAAATTAAGTCCAGCCTTCAAAGTACAAGTTCTGCAGATGCTGGCTCATTAACATCACTCTCCACTCTCAACCACAAGGCGGGAATATGTTACAGCCCATTTCTCTTCTTTCCCAAGGAATATTTTTTTTAATGTAATTTGGTCCTGGAGGAATGCGTCAATGTCACTTTTCTTTGTAGGGCGAAGGCTTTGCATAACAAAGTGAACCTGAAGTTGGTCTTTAAAACTCAGAGAGGTTTGTTTCAAAGGTGTGTGAAAGTCAGTGTGGGATACAAAGGGATCTGGGGGAGACCAAAGGGGGGGGGGAGGGAGAGAGACAGAAAGAGAGATGAGCATGACCAGATCAAAGAAAACAAGCAAGAGATATGGAGGACGATGGAGAAAATGAAACAATTCAGGCCTCCCAAGGGAGCTGCCGAGATTTGAAACATGCTGCCCTGCGGCCACTGAGAAGCTCAGTGAGTAACAAGCACATCTATTGTGTGCAGCAGCTCCCAAAGTGCTGGGCAGGGAATGCCCAGAATATAAGCAAAAGCCTAACTTACCTGCCCTCAGGGAGCTTCCTCTCTGTGTTGATGAGCAAGGGAGAATTTAAGGGATCAGAGAAGGTTTTCCTGGTAGAAGGCTTTTAAACAAAGGAGGAGAGAGCGAAGGAGAGAGAAAGGAATTCCAAGCAACGAAAGGAGACACAGCACCAAAAAAGTTTCTGGGAAGTCAGAGCAGCCTGCAGAGCAGAGGAGCTCAGGGTCCCAACGGGATGAGAATGAGGGTGCTGCTGGCACAGTACTTATGGAGTTTAGACTCTCCTCCAAGGAAAGATCTTAACTGGATCTGAAGATTGCCACGTAAAGCGCAGGCTTCGCTGTGCGGTCCCTGGGAGCAGCTGATGGCATCCCAGCAGCCCCCACCTCACACACGTGGCACCTGCCATTGTTCCTGGTCACAGTTTCTGCTCCCAGTTCCCTGCCTCCCCCACTGTGTGCCGCAGGATTCCCCCGACACCCGGGAGGGAAAGGGTTTGCCAGATATGGAGAAAATGCCACATCTCTGACTTTACCAGAAAATGTCTCATGGCCATGAAGGCTGATCTCGTGGCCAAGAAAGAGGTTTTCTCTCTGCAGGCCAGTTCAGAATTTCCTGTCATTGGCAAGATGCCAGAGTCACTCTGAGGCTCTGTCCACACTGCCTGGCACACCGGAGGGATGGGCAGGGCCACACAGGCCAGCGGCAGAGCTCCTGCTGGGAGTGGATGAGGGAAGAAGAGACGAGATGCCCAATGAGTTTCCTCTCCACCCAGTGTTCTATTCTAAGAGATATTACGGGGAATCCCTTCTCCAATCTTCTTAGTATTTTTCACACTGAGAAAATTTTACTTTAGGTGCATTTTTGATAGACTGTGTCCACATACTTAGGTCTCCACAGAAAAGCTCTCCTCTGTTCACTGTGCTGTACAGCAGAAAGTAACACAAATTTGTAAATCAACTATACTCCAATAAAACATAAAAAAAAAGAAGTCTGGTCTGAACTGTATTCCAACAACTTAAAAGGTAGGGGCTTCCTTTATCACGGTCTTTTTCTTGGCAGGAAGGGTGCTGAACAGAGGAGTGTCAGTTTTTAAGTTTGCTCAAGGCCAGCCCCCTTTAGATTTGGGACTTAGATTCTGCTTTTATAACTTTCTTTTAAAAATAAGATTGTAGAAGATACGTCTTCAAGATGGCAGAAGAGTAAGACGTGGAGATCACCTTCCTCCCCACAAATACATCAGAAATACATCTACATGTGGAACAACTCCTACAGAACACCTACTGAACGCTGGCAGAAGACCTCAGACCTCTCAAAAGGCAGGAAACTCCCCACGTACCTGGGTAGGGCAAAAGAAAAAACAGAGACAAAAGAATAGGGACGAGACCTGCACCAGTGGGAGGGAGCTGTGAAGGAGGAAAAGTTTCCACACACTAGGAAGCCCCTTCGCGGGCGGAGACTGCGGGGGGCGGAGGGGGGAGGCTTCGGAGCCGCGGAGGAGAGCACAGCAACAGGGGTGCGGAGGGCAAAGCGGGGAGATTCCCGCACAGAGGATCAGGGCCGACCGGCACTCACCAGCCTGAGAGGCTTGTCTGCTCACCCGCTGGGGCGGGCGGGGCTGGAAGCTGAGGCTCGGGCTTCGGAGGTCGGATCCCAGGGAGAAGACTGGGGTTGGCTGCGTGAACACAGCCTGCAGGGGGTTAGTGAGCCACAGCTAGCCGGGAGGGAGTCCCGGAAAAAGTCTGGACCTGCCGAAGAGGCAAGAGACTTTTTCTTCCCTCTTTGTTTCCTGGTGCGCGAGGAGAGAGGATTAAGAGCGCTGCTTAAAGGAGCTCCAGAAACGGGCGCAGGCCGCAGCTATCAGCGCGGACCCCAGAGACGGGCATGAGACGCTAAGGCTGCTGCTGCCTTCACCAAGAAGCCTGTGTGCGAGCACAGGTCACTATCCACACCCCCCTTCCAGGGAGCCTGTGCAGCCCGCCACTGCCAGGGTCCCGGGATCCAGGGACAACTTCCCCGGAAGAACGCATGGCGCGCCTCAGGCTGGTGCAACGTCCCGCTGGCCTCTGCCACCACAGGCTCGCCCTGCATCCATATCCCTCCCTCCCCCTGGCCTGAGTGAGCCAGAGCCCCCGAATCAGCGGCTCCTTTAACCCTGTCCTGTCTGAGCAAAGAACAGATGCCGTCCCACGACCTACACACAGAGGCAGGGCCAAATCCAAAGCTGAACCCCAGGAGCTGTGCAAACAAAAAAGAAAAATTCTCCGGGCGGTCTCAGGAGCAGCGGATTAAACCTCCACAGTCAACTTGATGTACCCCGCATCTGTGGAACACCTGAACAGACAACCAATCATCCCAAATTGAGGAGATGGACTTTGGGAGCAACGATATATAGATATTTTTCCCTTTTTCTCTTTTTGTGAGTGTGTATGTGTATGCTTCTGTGTGTGATTTTGTCTGTATTGCTTTGCATTTACCATTTGTCCTAGGGTTCTGTCTGTGTTTGTTTTAGTACAGTTCTTAGCACTTGTTATCATTGGTGGATTTGTTTTTTGGTTTGGTTGCTCTCTTCTTTCTTTTTTTATTACTTACAAAAAAATTTTTAATAATTATTTTTTATTTTAATTATTTTATTTTATCTTCTTTCTTTCCTTCTCTTCTCCCTTTTATTCTGAGCCGTGTGGATGACAGGCTCTTGGTTCTCCAGCCAGGCGTCAGGGCTATGCCTCTGAGGTAGGAGAGCCAAGTTCAAGACACTGGTCCACAAGAGACCTCCCAGCTCCACATAATATTAAACAGTGATAATCTCCCAGAGATCCCCAGCTCAATGCCAAGACCCAGCTCCACTCAGCGACCAGCAAGCTACAGTGCTGGACACCCCACGCCAAACAACTAGCAAGACAGGAACACAAACCCACCCATTAGCAAAGAGGCTGCATAAAATCATAATAAGGCCATAGACACCCCAAAACACACCACCGGATGCAGTCCTGTCCACCAGAAAAACAAGATCCACCCTCATCCACCAGAACACAGGCACAAGTCCCCTCCACCAGAAAGCCTACACAACCCACTGAACCAAACTTACCCACTGGAGGCAGACACCAAAAACAATGGGAACTACGAACTTGCAGCCTGCAAAAAGGAGACCCCAAACACAGCAAGTTAAGCAAAATTAGAAGACAGAACAACACACAGCAGATGAAGGAGCAAGATAAAAACCCACCAGACCTAACAAATAAAGAGGAAATAGGCAGTCTACCTGACAAAGAATTCAGAATAATGATAGTAAAGATGATCCAAAATCTTGGAAATAGAATGGAGAAAATACAAGAAACGTTTAACAAGGACCTAGAAGAACTAAAGAGCAAACAAACACTGATGAACAACACAATAAATGAAACTAAAAACTCTCTGGAAGGGATCAATAGCACAATAACTGAAGCCGAAGAACATATAAGTGCCCTGGAAGAAAAAATAGTGGAAATAACTACTGCACAGCAGAATAAAGAAAAAAGAATGAAAAAGAATTGAGGACAATCTCAGAGACCTCTGGGACAACATTAAACGCACCAACATTCGAATTATAGGGGTCCCAGAAGAAGAAGAGAAAAAGAAAGGGACTGATAAAATATTTGAAGAGATTATAGTTGAAAACTTCCCTAATATGTGAAAGGAAATAGTTATTCAAGTCCAGCAAGCACAGAGAGTCCCATACAGGATAAATCCAAGGAGAAACATGCCAAGACACATACTAATCGAACTATCAAAAATTAAATACAAAGAAAAACTATTAAAAGCAGCAAGGGGGGCTTCCCTGGTGGCGCAGTGGTTGAGAGCCCGCCTGCCGATGCAGGGGACGCGGGTTCATGCCCCGGCCGGGAAGATCCCACATGCCGCAGAGCGGCTGGGCCCGTGAGCCATGGCCGCTGAGCCTGCTGCTCCGCAACGGGAAGGGCCACAACAGTGAGAGGCCCGCGTACCGCAAAAAAAAAACAAACAAAAAAACAAAAAAAAAAGCAGCAAGGGAAAACAACAAATAACACACAAGGGAATGCCCATATGGTTAACAGCTGATCTTTCAGCAGAAACTCCGCAAGCCAGAAGGGAGTGGCAGGACATATTTAAAGTGATGATGGAGCAAAACCTGCAACCAAGATTACTCTACTCAGAAAGGATCTCATTCAGATTTGACGGAGAAATTAAAACCTTTACAGACAAGCAAAAGCTGAGAGAGTTCAGCACAACCAAACCAGCTTTATAACAAATGCTAAAGGAACTTCTCTAGGCAGGAAACACAAGAGAAGGAAAAGACCTACAATAACAAACCCAAAACAATTAAGAAAATGGTAATAGGAACATACATATCAATAACTACCTTAAATGGAAATGGATTAAATGCTCCAACCAAAAGACACAGACTGGGTGAATGGATACAAAAAGAAGACCCATATATATGCTGTCTACAAGAGACCCACTTCAGACCTAGGGACACATACAAACTGAAAGTGAGAGGATGGAAAAAGATAGTCCATGCAAATGGAAATCAAAACAAAGCTGGGGGCTTCCCTGGTGGCACAGTGGTTGAGAGTCCACCTGCCGATGCAGGGCACATGGGTTCGTGCCCCGGTCGAGGAAGATCCCACATGCTGCGGAGCGGCTGGGCCCGTGAGCCATGGCCGCTGAGCCTGCGCGTCCGGAGCCTGTGCTCCACAACGGGAGAGGCCACAGCAGTGAGAGGCCCGCATACTGCAAAAAAAAAAAAACAAAAACCAAAGCTGGAGTGGCAATTCTCATATCAGACAAAATAGACTTTAAAACAAAGACTATTACAAGAGACAAAGAAGGACACTACTTAATGATCAAGGGATCAATCCAAGAAGAAGATACAACAATTGTACATATTTACACACCCAACTTAGGAGCACCTCAATACATAAGGCAAATACCAACAGCCATAAAAGGGGAAATCGACAGTAACACAATCACAGTAGGGGACTTTAACACCCCACTTTCACCAATGGACAGATCATCCAAAATGAAAATAAATAAGGAAACACAAGCTTCAAATGATACATTAAACAAGATGGACTTAATTGATATATACAGGACATTCCATCCAAAAACAACAGAATACACATTCTTCTCAAGTGCTCACGGAATATTCTCCAGGATAGATCATATGTGGGTCACAAATCAAGCCTTGGTAAATTTAAGAAAACTGAAATCGTATCAAATATCTTTTCCGACCACAACGCTATGAGACTAGATATCAATTACAGGAAAAATTCTGTAAAAAATACAAACACATGGAGGCTAAACAATACAATACTAAATAACCAAGAGATCACCGAAGAAATCTAAGAGGAAATCAAAAAATACCTAGAAACAAATGACAATGAAAACATGACAACCCAAAACCTATGGGATGCAGAAAAAGCAGTTCTAAGAGGGAAGTAAATAGCAATATAATCCTACCTCAAGAAACAAGAAACATCTCAAATAAACAACCTAACCTTATACCTAAAGCAATTAGAGAAAGAAGAACAAAAAAACCCCCCAAAGTTAGCAGAAGGAAAGAAATCATAAAGATCAGATCAGAAATAAATGAAAAAGAAATGAAGGAAACAATAGCTAAGATCAATAAAACTAAAAGCTGGTTCTTTGAGAAGATAAACAAAATTGATAAACCATTAGCCAGACTCATCAAGAAAAAACGGGAGAAGACTCAAATCAATAAAATTAGAAATGAAAAAGGAGAAGTAACAACTAACACTGCAGAAATACAAAGGATCATGAGAGATTACTACAACCAACTATATGCCAATAAAATGGACAACCTGGAAGAAATGGACAAATCCTTGAAAATGCACAACCTTCCGAGACTGAACCAGGAAGAAACAGAAAATATGAACGGACCAATCACAAGCACTGAAATTGAAACTGTGATTAAAAATCTTCCAACAAACAAAAGCCCAGGACCAGATGGCTTCACAGGCAAATTCTATCGAACATTTAGAGAAGTGCTAACATGTATCCTTCTCAAACTCTTTCAAAATATAGCAGAGGGAGGAACACTCCCAAACTCATTCTATGAGGCCACCATCATCCTGATACCAAAACCAGACAAAGATGTCACAAAAAAACTACAGGCCAATATCACTGATGAACATAGATGTAAAAATCCTTCACAAAATACTAGCAAACAGAATCCTATAGTACATTAAAAGGATCATACACCATGATCAAGTAGGCTTTGGCCCAGGAATGCAAGGATTCTTCAATATACGCAAATCAATGTGATAAACCATATTAACAAATTGAAGGAGAAAAACCATATGATCATCTCAATAGATGCAGAGAAAGCTTTTGAAAAAATTCAACACCCATTTATGATAAAAACCCTCCAGAAAGTAGGCATAGAGGGAACGTTCCTCAACATAATACAGGTCATATATGACAAACCCACAGTGAACATCGTCCTCAATGGTGAAAAACTGAAACCATTTCCACTAAGATCAGGAACAAGACAAGGTTGCCCACTCTCACCACTATTATTCAACATACTTTTGGAAGTTTTAGCCACAGCAATCAGAGAAGAAAAAGAAATAAAAGGAATCCAAATCGGAAAAGAAGAAGTAAAGCTGTCACTCTTGGCAGATGATATGATACTATACCTAGAGAATCCTAAAGATGCTACAGAAAACTACTAAAGCTAATCAACGAATTTGGTAAAGTAGCAGGATACAAAATTAATGCACAGAAATCTCTTGCATTCCTATACACTAATGATGAAAAATCTGAAAGTGAAATTAAGATAACATTCCCATTTACCATTGTAACAAAAAGAATAAAATATCTAGGAATAAACCTACCTAAGGAGACAAAAGACCTGTATGCAGAAAACTATAAGACACTGATGAAAGAAATTAAAGATGATACAAATAGATGGAGAGATAATACCATATTCTTGGATTGGA
The DNA here is from genome assembly GCF_964270905.1 of Leucopleurus acutus. Classification (NCBI taxonomy): domain Eukaryota; kingdom Metazoa; phylum Chordata; class Mammalia; order Artiodactyla; family Delphinidae; genus Leucopleurus; species Leucopleurus acutus. The sequence continues at coordinate 51,654,859 of NC_139150.1, read as the reverse complement.
AGAATCAACATTGTGAAAATGACTATACTACCCAAAGCAATCTACAGATTCAATGTAATCCCTATCAAACTACCAATGGCATTTTTCACAGAACTAGAACAAAAAATTTCACAGCTTGTATGGAAACACAAAAGACCCCGAATAGCCAAAGCAATATTGAAAAAGAAAAACGGAGGTGGAGGAATCAGGCTCCCTGACTTCAGACTATACTACAAAGCTACAGTAATCAAAGACAGTGTGGTACTGGCACAAAAACAGAAAGATAGATCAATGGAACAGGATAGGAAGCCCAGAATAAACCCACGCACATATGGTCACCTTATCTTTGATAAAGGTGGCAGGAATATACAGTGGAGAAAAGACAGCCTCTTCAATAAGTGGTGCTGGGAAAACTGGACAGCTACATGTAAAAGAATGAAATTAAAACACTCCCTAACACCATACACAAAAATAAATCCGAATGGATTAAAGAGACCCAAATGTAAGGCCAGACACTAACAAACTCTTAGAAGAAAACATAGAACACTCTATGACATAAATCACAGCAAGATCCTTTTTGACCCATCTCCTAGAAAAATGGAAATAAAAACAAAAATAAACAAATGGGACCTAATGAAACTTAACAGCTTTAGCACAGCAAAGGAAACCATAAGCAAGACGAAAAGACAACCCTCAGAATGGGAGAAAATGTTTGCAAATGAAGCAACTGACAAAGGATTAATCTCCAAAAGTTACAAGCAGCTCATTCAGCTCAATATCAAAAAAACAACCCAATCCAAAAATGGGCAGAAGACCTAAATAGACATTTCTGCAAAGAAGGTATACAGATTGCCAACAAACACATGAAAGAATGCTCAACATCATTAATCATTAGAGAAATGCAAATCAAAACTACAATGAGATATCATCTCACACCAGTTCGAATGGCCATCATCAAAACATCTACAAACACATTGTAAAGAAATTATACTCCAATAAACCTGTTAAAAAATTTTTTAAAAAAATCTACAAACAATAAATGCTGGAGAGCGTGTGGAGAAAAAGGAACCCTCTTGCACTGTTGGTGGGAATGTAAATTGATACAGCCACTATGGAGAACAGTATGGAGGTTCCTTAAAAAACTAAAAATAGAACTACCATACGACCCAGCAATTCCACTACTGGGCATATACCCTGAGAAAACCATAATTCAAAAAGAGTCATGTACCACAATGTTCACTGCAGCTCTATTTCCAATAGCCAGGACATGGAAGCAACCTAAGTGCCCATCGACAGATGAATGGATAAAGAAGATGTGGCACATATATACAATGTATTACTCAGCCAGAAAAAGAAATGAAATTGAGTTATGTGTAGTGAGGTGGATGGACCTAGAGCCTGTCATAGAGAGTGAAGTAAGTGCTAACACATATATATGGAATCTAAAAAAAAAAAAAAATTGTTGTGAAGAACCTAGGGACAGGACAGGAATAAAGATGCAGACACGTAGAGAATGGACTTGAGGACACGGGGAGGGGGAAGAGTAAGCTGGGACGAAGTGAGAGAGTGGCGTGGACATATATACACTACCAAATGTAAAACAGATAGCTAGTGGGAAGCAGCCGCATAGCACAGGGAGATCAGCTTGTTGCTTTGTGACCACCTAGGGGGGTGGGATAGGAAGGGTGGGAGGGAGGGAGACGCAAGAGGGAGGCGATACGGGTATATATGTGTATATATACAACTGATTCACTGTGTTATAAAGCAGAAACTAACACACCATTGTAAAGCAATTATACTCCAATAAAGATGTTAAAAATAAATAAATAAATAAATAAAATAAAATAAAAATAAGATTGTTGATGTTTGTCTCTGCTTCTGCAGGTCCCCAGTGGTGATCTGAAGAGAAGGACTAGACCCTTAATTAAATGTGAAGAGATAAAAAGCCACATTATGTCTGGTATTATTTCACATGGCTTTTGTTCAAGCCAAGATTATATACCCCAATCAATTTAATACCCCTGGTTTTCAGTTGGGTATTTGTCCTATAAAATGTTTCAAGTCATCAAGAACAGTACCTTAACCAACTGCTGAGAAGGACTGGGTCCCCCAGGAACAGAACCTGCCTCCAAAACAGCAGCTCTCACCCTGGGCTGCACGGGGTAGCGTGGAGGGTAAAATCCCTCAGGACCAGGCCACCCCCCCAGACCCTTTACATTAGAGCCTCTGGCTGTGGGGACCCAGGCATCAGAAAGCTTCAGAGCCTCCAGGGTGACTCCACCAGCAGGGTGACAACTGCTTTAAACCCACCAGAGGTTGTGTTTCAGCACCAGGAACTCCCACTCTCATACCCTACGGCAGCAGCTCCGAAAATGTGATTGAGGCCCCCTGCCCACACCGCCTTTTCGAGGGTCCATGTGGTCAAAAGTATTTCCACAATAACGTAAAGCTGCTATTGGCCTTTCTCTCTGTGTTGACGGTTGCACTGATGATGCAGAAGCAATGGTGGGGAAAACGTGGTTTCTTAGCAGGAATCAAGGCAGTCCCAGCAAACTGTACTGAGAGTCACTGTATTCCCTACTGCTATGAAGTGAAACAGTTATAAATTTTTACGTCAATTTTGCTTAAGATGCCCTTGATGAAGCAGGAAAAAAAATGGATTAAATCTCTACCTTTGACTGCATCTTATTATCATGGTGACCAAGTGGGAAGGACTCACAAAGCACTTCTGCTGCTTTGTGCTGAGGTTTTCCTTGGAGGAGGCGCTTGTGTAAATGTTTGAATGAAGAGCCAGGCTCACTGCTTTTTTTTTTTTGTTTAAATGGAACACCATTTACTTGAAAGAATGATAACAATCTACAGTCACTGAGGCTTGGGTATTTGGCAGACATTTTCTTTAAAATGAAAAAAGTGAGCCTATCACTTCAAGGAAAACAACTGGAAGTATTTACTGCCAAAACGTTCAGCTTTAGAGTAAAAACCAGAATTTTGGAAAATCATGTGCTTGACAGCTTTCCAAACTTAAAGAACATTCTGACAAAATCATCAGTGATATTAATGAGTGGGATTCTCTGATATTTCCTAATGAAATGTCAACATTTGGAAGATCTGCACAATTCAGTGAACAAATATTTTCCAAATGACCAATGCATGACATTACAAAATAATGAATGGTTGACAGATCCACTTAAAGTGCAAGATGGATTTTAATTTAACTGAGTACAAAAACCTCATTAGCATGGCTTCAGATCCACACTGCAACTAATCTTTAAGAAATTATCACTTGTCAAGTTTTGGTCTAGTATCAAAGAATAGTCACAGTGATCTCAAAAGACTCTTCAAGCATTTATCTTCCTTTTTCAACTATTTATCTATGTGAAGCTGAACTGTCTTCATGTATTTCAGTCAAAACAACAGATTGGGGACTTCCCTGGTGGTCCAGTGGTTGAGAGTCTGCCTGCCGATGCAAGGAACGCGGGTTCGTGCCCCGGTCCGGGAAGATCCCACATGCCGCGGAGCGGCTGGGCCCGTGAGCCATGGCCGCTGAGCCTGTGCGTCCGGAGCCTGTGCTCCGCAACGGGAGAGGCCACAACAGTGAGAGGCCCGCGTACCGCAAAAAAAAAAAAAAAAAAAAAAGACTGAATGAAGTACACATGGGAACTCAGCTGTGTTCTATTAATAAGGCAGACATATAAAAGATATTTGTAAAAATATGAAACAATTCCACCCACCCTCACTAATTTGTTTTGGAAAATGTAGTTATTTTTCATTAAAATATGTTACTTAGGTTAACAAATAATAGATTTATTATTTTCAAGGAATTAACAAATGTATTCTTAATTTCTCAGTTTTAGTTTCTAATTCAATAAATACTGATAGATGTAATTCACATAAACAAAAGCTCTTTGAGGTCCTCAAGAATTTTTTTTTTAAGAGTGTAAGAAATTTGAGAACCTCCGTATCGCAGGCTCTTCTCTTTCCAGGAGGACGGATTTCAGAGCAATTGGTGTCAGTGTCTCATCCTGAGCTGGCACACTGAGCTGCTTAGTTAGCAGTCAGCAGGAAAGGCCCAACCGGACGCCTCTTGCTTCACCCCTAAGCCAGGGACATTTCTTTCAGTAAAACAGGCATTCACCACTACACAATGCGGCCAGGCAGCAGAGCCTTGGGTTGAGAGCACCAACCCAGGCTCCCAGGTCAAATTCTTGATCAGATCTGGAATCCACAGCCCTGGGACCTTGGATCCGTTAATACTTAAGTCTCCATTCCCCGAGAGTCTATATATAACATGGGGTTAATACTGCTACTTACACCACAGAGGGCGAAAAAGGCTCTGACAGGGTCAGTGTTTGATAAAGGTTAGCCGTTGTTGTTATCACAGTCACAACACAGTGAGAGCATTCTCTGCCATCGAGTAAGAGAGCTACCAAATTATCTGCCCAAAAAAGGTATCCTTGCTCTCAATGCTCATCTTTGAGGGACCGCAGGAGGCCTGGGCTGCACCTGGCAGGGCTTCCTGAGTACAACTGAACTTGGAAAGGAGCGGAATCCTCCACTCCTGGCCTTCTCTGAGGTCAGACAGTAGCCTTGAATGCAGTCGGTGTGATATCACTCCCCAAAGTCATAATCAGGAAATGCGGGAACAATCTGTTTCTCCCACAAGGCAATCATGACAGGCTATTTTAAACGTCAAACACAAACCTGGCGCCAGGAAAGCAAACAACCCCTTCACTCGCGTACCTGCCTTGAGCCCCGAGCCATCTCTACTTGTGAGACAAAGCCAGCAGGTGGAGAAGAACTGACCTTCCTTTCCGACTGCAAATCCCCGCCTCCTCGTGTATTCAATTCTGCTGTTGATAAGTGTAGCTGCTACAGGGCTTCCCTTAAGTGAGACGGGGATTTTATTTATTTGGGGAGGGGGGCGGCGGGAGTGCTGCAGTTCCAGGGCTGAACTTTTAGCTCGCTATAAAGTTAATGTGCTCTTCAGTGTTCATTCCAGGCAAGACTGTGGGGCTATGTATTTTCTGCCACCCCCAAAAGGCCATTATCTGTAATTGCCCATTACCATGCATAATTATTTCTCCTAGCTTGGTCTATGACCTCCAGGGCTGCATACTGTTACAGCCAACTGCTCCCTCTTACTAAATTTGTGAAGGAAGCTTTACTGACCTTTAGTACTTTGCATGGTATATTCCAAAGCCGACATGAGAACGGTTTACAGGCAAACTTATCTCGAATCGGGAGTATTTCAGATCTCCTCCAGATGTACCTTTCCCATCTCTATGGAGTTTTCCCTCCCCTCAAATAACAAGAAAATAAAGCACAATCAACTCTCCATTATGCGAGGGCTGATAACCCAAACTGGGAATTATCTGGAGCCCTTTATCCTCCCTTTTCTTGGATTTGGCCGTTTAACTATATCATGCTTTTTAAAGACTGCTACTGGGAGAAGGTGGAGATAGGAGAGGGAAGAGAGAGAAAGGGTAAAACTTACAAAAATTTAATACTTTTAAATTCAATATATATGCTCCCACTTTTAGTGTTTTTTGAGTGGGAAGAGGAACTGTGTTCAAATCAGTTATTAAGATGAGATTTCGGGATTCCAGGTGCATTGGAAATACTAATTCTAGAACTGACATTTGGTGACATAGCCCAAAGTGTCCCCCTATATTTACCTCACTTTTCAACATTAGCAGGGAAAGAGGAGAGGGGCCGGGGGTTGCTAGCTATACACGCAGATCGCTGAAATGCTTAGCCATCCGTTGGCATTTCTGTGTCTTCTCTACTGCGCCACTCAGGTGTGAGGGTGGGAGATGTGCCTCTAAGCCGTTATAATGTCCACACACAAAGAGCTGGGAATGAAACCAACCCACTTTTGTGTAGTCACTAACTACCACTGCACCCAAGACCGCCCACCAGAATCTCCTCGATGGGTGACGCCCTTCACGTGTGCCATCTTGATTTCCCTTCTGCCTTCCTTCCTTTTGAGTAAAGCTCCTCTGAAATGAAAAGAAGTCGATTCTAAAAATAATCACTTGTCCAACCTTTCAATCATCATTTTTACCAAAGTCAGGTAGGGGAAACGACAGAGAATCAAACCTAGCAGTTTTCACCCAATCCGACAACAGGGAAGGCCTAAGAAGTAATGTTATCCCTTGTTTTGATACCTGGAGAAGTTCAGGTGGTAAATCTAAGGATGTGCGTGCAACTGGCAGCAGAACCCCGTCAGAGACCTCACACTTCACCACCAAGCTGTGTCATTAAGGGTAAAGGAAGCTGCTTAAATGTGGCCAATGAACAGCTTAAGTTAAAAGACATCTGTTCCTGGGCTTCCCTGGTGGCGCAGTGGTTGAGAGTCCGCCTGCCGATGCAGGGGACACAGGTTCGTGCCCCGGTCCGGGAAGATCCCACATGCCGCGGAGCAGCTGGGCCCGTGAGCCATGGCCGCTGAGGCTGTGCATCCGGAGCCTGTGCTCCGCAATGGGAGAGGCCACAACAGTGAGAGGCCCGCGTACCACAAAAAAAAAAAAAAAAAAGACATCTGTTCCTACTGATGATTTCCTGGAGAAGAATATAAATGACTACTAACTATGCATATGCTGGCGTGGAGGTGAATCAAACACCAAGGTCAAGACAGTTCTCAGACTCCAACGACAGAGACCAGGACGGGAGGTGACATTTCCACTGGGAGATGTCAGGCAGGGCAGGGGCTGTGAGTTGTGATTTGGTCCAAAGGCACACCATACTGTCCCAAAGCCCCTAACTTGTGGCTCTTCTGACTCATCCTTGAAGCAGCTCGCTCCAACCCTGGGTCCTGGTTTAGCTCTGCAACTGTGGCCTCGTTGCCAGCTGCTGCCGTGCTGTTCTCAAAGTATGTACACAAGTCACTACATACCACGTGAGGTGATCGCCTCCAAGCTTTGTCTTCTCTTCACAGCTAACTGCTCCACCAAACATGTCACTAACCACAGGGACAGGAAGGCATAGCAAAATATGTCACACTTGCGATGATTCCTGCCTCCCAATGTAGGGCCAGAACCCGAATTCCCAGCCTCTGTGCAGTCAAGGCCTAGGCATGTGAAAAAAGTGCTGCCAATGAGGTCTCCCAAGTGAGACTCCAACTGCAACAATGCCCTTTCCTTTTGGCGGGGGCTAGAGCCAGAAACCTGTGGCTTTTTTTTTAAAAGTTGGATTGACTGATTGATTATTTATTTATTTTGGCTGCGCTGGGTCTTAGTTGCAGCACACAGGATCTTCGTTGCAGCATATGGGATCTTTTAGTTGCAGCATGCAGACTTCTTCTTAGTTGTGGCATGCTTGCGGCATCTAGTTCCCTGACCAGGGATCGAACCCAGGCCCCCTGCACTGGGAGTGCAGAGTCTTACCCACTGGACCACCAGGGAAGTCCCAAGAAACCTGTGGCTTTTGAGAGTGGCAGAAGCAACAGGTGCAAGGCGCTGAAGGCTCTGACAACTTGGGATACACACATGTACATGTAGACACACATGCATATACATACATACACATACACACACACAGATATATCTGTATCTATATATCAATCAACACCCTAACCACAAAGAAAGTTGTACCTTAACTGAAAGAAATGATTACCAAGAGCCAATCTGGGCCTGTCAACCAAAATGTTATCATGGTGACTAAGAAACAGCATGACAGAAGCTATATGAGTCGCCAGCTTCTTACAACTACAATCACAGCTGCTTCATGTGCATCTTTATTTCCTTCATCCACTGGCCTGTGTCATGAAGATATTGTCCATCGGGTCTCTGGAAATCTAACATGCTCTTGGAAACTCCATTTCACAGAAAGGTCACCAGTATTAAGAACTGTTTGGCAATTCTCCAAGTAAACACAGAACCTAGGAACATCTCTGCGTGGGTACAGCCTGTGGCACAGAGGGGGGACTACATAAACTCTAAAACACGGGGCCTCTATCTGTGACAAAGAAGCCGGCCAACTCTGTGGGAAACACTGGGTATCATCTGTGGCTGCATCAACCACCAGCCTCACCCGTGCTTCTCAAGGTTTCTTCCATCACAGAAACAATACTGGATTGACAAGTCAGAGAATAAAGATTTTTTTTTAATCAACAATAAAGCAAGAGTAATTATCTGAACACCACCAACAAAAAAGCATATACTCCCATGAACGCACAAGTTTTAAGATGAAGTTGTCTGTCCCCACTCCGCACACCCAGAAAGGAAACAGCAACATAGGCAGAGCCTGGAGACTCACCTGGGGGTTCTCTTCCATCTCTGGACTAGACCCAGCCCAAAAGTGGTAGTAAAGTTGACCTTCTGAGCAGAGACTACAGTGCTGTGACTAAAAGGATTTCAGAGCTGAAGAACTGAGCTTACTGAAAAGATAACTGCAGATGCTGTCACAGGAAGGACTCACCAAAGAGTCAGCCACGGAGCAGGTGACAGAGCTGTTCTTTCATACATGTTGAGGAGTCACAGCCATTTGTCCTAGGAGGCCAACTTGTGAGGGAAAGCTCTCAAACACTCGACAAATTCATTCATTCATTCATTCATTCTATATTAACTGGGTGCTCAACTGTTTAATTCCAAGGTAGGAAGAGTCATTTTTTCATGACATTACCATACAGAGGTGCCTTCAGGTTTAGCTGAGTCTGAAACCAGGAAGCCAAGCAACGCCCCAGAATGTGTAGGACTTTATTTATTGCAAGTCAACATACAGACAGCCTGCAGACTTGCGTTACTAGCTAAAATCAAACAAATATGTAGACACGGGGAAAAGACAATTAAACGGTACAACTGGAAATATGACACCCTAAGAAAAACTAAGAAAATAATAAGCAGCAGATTATTAAATTCTCAGGGACTGAAAACACCAAAATAGGGAGGAGAAACAAAGTCACCGCAGATTAAATATGGAGAGTTTTAAGCCAATTATAAAAGATCAAAGGGAACAAGAGAGGGGAGGAGTAGCCTTACAAGTAACCGAGATAGGAGACCTTGGGAGAAATATGACCAGGGTAAAATCATTACAGTTTACAGTGAAAGTAATCTAGGGATGACTCCAGAGAGAAATTCACTAGGGACCACTCCTGGGAGAACAGCATGGGCACAGAGAGCAAAAAGCTCTTTATTTTCAGAAGGCACACAACTCCGGAGGGAAGGTGGTTGCTGCAGAGAACAAGGGCTAGGATGGGCGAGGCGAAGAGTGCAAACGAAAAATGCTAGTGGCTTGAGCCACATTTTGGATCCCATACTGTCCACCTCTGGCTAGGAACCTCGGTGTGGTCTCCATTCCATGGCACCGTGGGCAAAAGGGAGAGGCAACAGTTGTGGAATTAGCAGAAACTCACTTGACACTTTCTGTTTCACCCTCCAAAAAAATCTGAGATTGCCCCCTTCGAATAAGGTCAACCTCCTGAAAAGTCCTAACTGTTACCAACTGTCCTAGATTTTAACCAAGAGAAACAGAGCCAAGAAAAGAGCTGCGAATGCAAATGATGTTCACTTTTCACTGTAATATCTCATGTATTCCGCAGTTTACATAGACTTTTCAGCGGCTACCGATAATAACTCTACAAGGCTGAGACCCAGAAAGAGGAGCCGGCTGTGGCTTAGAAAGGTGCCCTGCACACAGAGGAACACGGTAGGAGCTGGAGTCCCGAGTAAACCCAGGTCTTCTCAGTCCAAGTCTGGTGTCTTCTTGCAATGACAGGAAGGACCCAGACACCTAGCTCTTCACCTGGATTCCGAGTAGCTAATTCTGTGTATTTTGTTTTGTTTTTAGTAATCATCAATACACTGGACGCTATAAAGTATCAGAGTCAGAAAGCCAAGGGAAGTGCACCACACTGCCAAGGAAACCCCGCTACAACCAGCATTTAAGATCAAGCGTAATGCCTGACTTACCAAATTTTCTTTCTTACAAGAGATTCAACAGATCACTCTATAACTGTGAGGCTGGTTAAAGCCTACGGTATAACTGAAAATACAGAATGACCAAATGTAGTATATTAATAACATAGCACTTACTGATACTGAGAAAATATATCTCAAGGAAAGAAAAAAAAGACGAACTCTGGACATCAACTATTTTACTTACCTCTGTAACTGGATACAAACTGCTCACCTAGCTTAGTAACCCGGCTACCTAGTGGGTCCCAACTTACTATCATGACCAGAGTAATGGAGCCCAATACAGGACATGAGCATGGGCTGTGAGTCACAGACTCGGGTGGGAATCCCCACTCCACCACTTAAAATACGTGTGATCTTAAGCATGTTATTAAACCTGCTTCCTTATAAGTGGAAAAATAGTTCCTATTTTACAGAGTTGTTGTAGAGATTAAATGAGAATATAAATAACAAAGCAGCTACGGCAGTACCTGGCATGAGGCAGACACTCAGTAAATGAGAGCTAGCGGTACTGCAATCATTACCTCCTCTGAAAACACAATGCCAAAGAACTGGGAATTAAACAAACTACACACACAGACGGCAAAGGGTAAAGCGCTGCCCGCTCTCTCCCTTCACACACAGGCATTAGAAAATATGATTCGCAATCGTGCGTGGATCCTCAGTTGGAGAAACATCCCTTACTGCTGCCGCACTAGCTCCTGGCAACGCAAACTAATGCGAGAATTACATTTCTTTGCTTAATCACCCTTACCATATGCTCTGTTTCTTCAGTTCTACCCAATTCTCCCCTGCTCCTAGATGCAAGCTTTTGTTCCCTGTCAAACTCCTCTCCATTGCTGTAAATAATCTCTCTCCCTCTTTGTATATTACCTTTCAAATATTTATAGACTGTTATTCTCCTTCTCTCCAAGCCATACATCATTTTTGTTGCCCTTCCCCTAGATTCTCTCTAGTTTATCTACGTCTTTTAGAGAAAAACAAACCCCAGGTGCTTCATGATGAAAACAGCACACCCAAAGCTAACAGCCCTACGCCAGTAAGGCCCCTTATTCAAAAGCCACCAGAGAATTCTTTGATGTGCTTCTTCCTCCTCTTCCCCTCTAACTCAGTAATTCCATCTCTCAGATAAAAACAAGGGAGAGAGGGATAAGGGAGGTGACCACCAGCCTCTCCCAGTGGAGGCCGGGGCTCCACGAGGCAGCAGCTCCTGGGGTAGGATGCCATGGGACAGCCACTGACACGCTCCAACTCACTAATGAGGAATTCTGCACCACGCACATGGCTCCCGCTTGTTAATTCCTTCCCCATCCACTGCATTCGATATGAAGGTATTAGAACCGTGTCCTTGGGACTCCCCTCCCCTCCCCCACCAGGTCTGGGCTGACGCACCTGCTTCTTCATCCGACACGCAGGGCCCAAGGTCTCTAAATCGTGTGCCTTCTGTCCAAACTGTGAGGGGCAACAAGATACAGACAGTGTGTTACCTGTTTTGCTGAAGGTAACTTCCTCATCTCGCAGTCCTGGGTATCTGTGTGGTTATCCAACACTCCCTACTCCCTTTAGAAAGGATAAGAGATGGCTAACACTGAAGACACATGTCAGTACAATTAATAAAACAAAAAGAAAAGCAAGGCCGAGAAAAGAAGGGGAAAGCTTACTCATACTCTGATGTGTGAGTGTGAAGATGTGTCTTGGAGATTCCCGGCTGCTGGAGTGTGGCCTGGGGTAGGGGAGCTGTGATGGGTTATGTACTCCTTACCCGGAGACACAATTCTTACGTCAGGTAGCTTGATTTTTGAGGTGAAAAAAAAAAAAGGAAAGAAACAAAAAAAAAACACCTAGTTTATGGCTGTAGGGTAGATCATATCCAGACTCATTCCTCTGTTCCTCATTTTAGTATCTGAAACTTGAGTTTGATGGCATGTTTCTGTCCTTCGTCATGGTTTACAAAGAATTTTCACGTTAAAATCTTAGGTGAGGGCTTCCCTGTTGGCGCAGTGGTTGAGAGTCCGTCTGCCGATGCAGGGGACACGGGTTCGTGCCCCGGTCTGGGAGGATCCCACATGCCGCGGAGCGGCTGGGCCCATGAGCCATGGCCGCTGAGCCTGCGCGTCCAGAGCCTGTGCTCCGCAACGGGAGAGGCCACAACAGTGAGAGGCCCGCGTACCGGAAAAAAAAAAAAAAAAAATCTTAGTTGAGCACCACACTGATTCTGCAAGATGAACTGAGCAGGCAATATTATTTTATCCATTTCACAAATGAGGAAACAGACACTCACAGAAATTAAGTGAACTGCTCAAAATCGGAGAGGTGATGAGTAACAGGCAGGTATTTGGACTCTAGATCTTAGGTTCTTTCAGTGACATGGAGCTTCCTCCCCAGGCATAAAGTTAACCAGATCAAAGCAAAACTGTTTCCAGGTGTCTTCGATCTTCAAGACCTTTGATCAAGCTTCTACTATCACACACCATTCTCTCAGGGGGAAATTTGGCACTAATAAGACTGGTTGATCTGTTAACTAATCTGGCCCCAATCTGGAAATCGGTACTAACAACTAACCCTCACCCTGGCGGAAGCACAACCCTGAACGTGTTCAACATCAACCAAAGAAGCAGTAAAATCATTTTGAAAGAGTTGATGGGTAACGTGCATTCTATTGATAATTTCATGTAACACTGGTAAGAATAAGATTAGTCTCTAGTAACCAGAATATCTGAATGGAGAGTGTATCCCATTCCTCACCTGGCTTATCATATACCAAACAGTAATACTGGAACCTCTAGACCACAGCACCAGACATGAGTGTGAAATGGTTCAATCATTGAGGCCATTAGCTTAACCTGAGCTCTGCCCACGGTTATACTGGAATAAGGACAGAGGTTGGAAGAGTGTGAAGAACACATCAGGTCCACTTGGCTCTGGTCTGCTGATAGGGGACCAGACAAGCCACAGGCTCCTCCGCCTGTCCACAGAGGACAGTGACCAGGGCCAGTCCTCGGGCTCCTGGCCTCTACAGCCTGTCCCCAGCTAGTCTCAGCTAGTCTCCTGGCTTGAAATACCAAATAGTGGGGGGGGAACTGCAGCTCATATCACCAAGGGCCAATCTCCACAGTAAATATGGAACTTCAAGATAGGGGGAGGGGATTCAATAAAAAAAATGAGCAAAGGACATACACAGAAGGCTCACAGAAAAAACATAAATGGTCCTTTAACGTATGAAAAGATTTCAGTCTCACTAACAAAGGAAAAGGGGATTATAAGCTATAGCAACCATATTTGTTTTCTATTGCTGTATGCAAATTTATTATCTTACAGTTTCGTTGGCCCATCGTCTGACCCAGGTCTCTCCAGGCTAAAATCAAGGTGCTTAACTGGGCAGAGGGCTGTTCCAAGCTTCTAGAGAACTCCTGAAGTCTTTGCCTCAGCGCCCCCTTCCTCCATCCTCGAAGCCAGCAACAGTGGTCAGGTCTTTCCAGCTTTGAAACTTCCCAGCATCTTCTGTTGTGACATCTCTGGGGCAGCTGGGAAAGGTTCTCCACGTCCAAGGATTCAGGCCATTAGAATGGGCCCACGTGGAATCCAGGATCACCTCCCCACCTCCAGATCCCTGACTTCACCACATCTGCAAAGTCCCTTTTGCCACGAAGGTAACACCTTCACAGGCCCCAGGAGCCAGGGTGTAGCCCTCTCTGGGGGCCATTGTTCTGCTGACCGCACCCACGTACAGCGCTTTACCTTTCAGACTGGTAAAGCCCCCATGGCAACCCCCATAGCACTGGCAATGCCGTGGCAGCAGCTCTCTGGAGGAAGTGCCGTGGACACCATCTACCCAAATTACCTTAAGATAGACCTCCTGTCCTACCAGTTCTTTCCATCTCTACTGTCACCACCCCAGTGCAAGCAGCACCCCTCTGCCTGGGCAACTGCATTGGCTTGGCTTTGCTCCCCCTTGAAACTACACTCCACACAGCAGCAGAGACATCTGAAGAGAGTAAATCAGATCACGGCATTCACTGCTTCAACACTCCAATGACTTCCCGTCGCACTCACCATAAAACTCCAACTCCTTCCCTGGCCTGCGAGGCAGCAAGTCGCAGCCCCCTGTGATGTCACCCTTGCTCACAGCACCGATCACACTGGTCTGCTTCCTGCTCTAAGCACTGTCTCACCTTGGCGCGCCTCCTGCCTGGAAGGCTCTTCCCCCAGACCTTGACTGCAATGGCTCACTGTCCCTTGGGATTTAATCTCCTTAGAGAGGCCCTCTTTCCCTAACCTCCATGTCAACAGCCGCGACCCCTCCAGAACGTGTATCTTATCACTCTGTCTCCACAGTGCTCATCACTTTCCGAAAGCATCTTACTCACTGGTGTACCTGATTATCCACTCTCTCCCCTGTTGGACATGTAAGACCCACGAGACAGACGTTTTAGGCACTGCTGTATACCTCATGCCTGGAAAAGGGTCTGACCCAATGCAGTCACACAACAAATACTTGTTGAATAAACAAAAAATAAAATAGAAACACAGATGGAAGAAAGGGAAAAAGGGAGGGAGCGACTCTGGCCCAGACAGCTGACTCACCAGCAAAGATGAATTCAACTCAGTTCAGCAAACAGTTATTAGTGTTTGATGCATCCAATCTGCTTCCCTGAATTAATGTATATCCGGTATTTCAGATAAACTCCCCAACCTCAGGATCAGAGTTAAAGGGTGATGTAAAAAGAGGGAGTAGTTTTATAAGTGCTGAGATCAATACCGAAGAGTCAGCTGTTAGTATACACTGGACTGAGCTGACATTGGGTGGCTGAAGCAATACCCGAGAACTCTCACTGCCAATAAACATCAGAAAATGTGCTATTACTAGAACACTGAATCAGTATCTTCTTCTGACTACAAACCAGCTGTTTATAGTCTACGTTAAGAGTTTCTTGTGCATTTTTTCTGAAATGCATGCTCAGTGGTACTGTACACTAAGACTGGGTTAGTGATTGTGAAGTCTACTCACAGACGTAAGAGACTAGAGGAAACTGGGTTTGCAAGGTAATCTGGTTCAGCAACAGGGAGCAATATTTATGTGACTTTTCTTAGGGGAATTTTTTTATCAGTTGAAAAGTAAGACACCTTGAGGCTGAAACAGAAATTCAGAACTGCACTTACAGAGTTGCTTGTGACCAAGGCGAAAGGAACCCTGACGAGTCAAGAACCAGTGAGACAGCAGTCAGAGCCCCAGGGGGCCCAGAGGTACCCTCACTCCACTCCCTTGGCTTCATGGCACAACACAGAGCACTCCTAGGCCCAGAGTCCAGATCACCTGGCAGAGGTACAGAATTCACAGTATCCCACATCAGGTGGCAGCTGGCCTTACCCTGGGCCCCCTTCCCTACTAACCTCAGCCCTTTAAGCAACTTCAGAGTCCTCAGAGGCACAAATTAGACCAGCCTATAGAACAAAGAGAGAAATCAGCAATGAAGCAAAAATTGTGGGCCTGGGGGAAGAAGTAAGAGGAAAAAAACAAGACGTTGACGAGATAAAAGGAATCATCTCACGTGAGTCTACAGGTGATTCCGGAGGCCAAGAAAGGCGGGTTAGCAGAAGAGGCTGTCCTTAGCCAAAAGTTAATGAGAGGGAGAGAATGGGGAGTCATCACTCAGTGGGTTTAGTGTTTCAGTTTGGGAAGATGAAACAAGTCCCGGAGATGGAAGGTGGTGATGGCCGCACAACACTGTGAAGGTACTTCATGCCACTGAGCTGTACACTTAAAAACGGTTACAATGGTCCATGTGATGTTAGGCATATTTTACCACAATAAAATCTTTTAAAAATAAGATAGCTAATACAACAACAGATAGGACAGAAGGGCATCCACGAGATCCAAAGAGTAGTGGGTTGGGTGGCTGAGGGGGTCGTCAATGGACAGGATCCCTGAACCAGCAGATAACCAGGAACCCAAGGGTCAAGGACTCCAGGGGGACACAGTGCAGCAGGCAGGAGAAACTGGTGACACAGATGAGCCTTCTGACCTTCCAAAAGTCTCCTACGGCAGCAAACAAGGCCGTACAGCACTACAATGATACCTAGTGTCACCCACCACCTATAAAAGTTTTCCAACGCTATGAATAACTATGGCAGTAAATTCTGAGACCGTCTATGAACTACCCTCTTCCGACTGGCAACGTGAAGAACAGCTGTCTATTCTCATCAGCTCGCGGGTGTTCTCTTCTGCTTTCCACAGGAGTGACGGCGGTTTTCCATTTTCAGAAATCCAAAGATAAAAACTATTCTTGCCAAGTTTCTAGGGCAAGAGAATTCCTTCTCCCTTGTTCTGAGGAAATGCTTGTCACCCAAGGTCTAAAAAGTTGCTTAAGCCCTTGAGAAACAAACCAACGTTTCTACGGGCCAAAAACACAACAAAGAAAATCTGTCACCGGTTCCCTCTATGGTTTAATTCCTCAAACACTATTCCTTTCATTACAAAGTGTACGTGATAATGAGGGAAAAGAGAAAATTTTTAAAAGACTGAATATTAACATATTTCTAGTGATAATAAAATGCAAACCTAGAAAACCCTCCATGATCTAAACTTCTGATCATCAAAGAGACACTGACGGTTTTATATCTTTAGCGTTTGCCAGCATGAAGGCATCTTATTGTTCAATTTTAAAAAACTTCACAGGATGAAGGCATCTTACCTTTTTTTTTTATTTAATGTATTTATTTATTTATGGCTGTGTTGGGTCTTCGTTTCTGTGCATGGGCTTTCTCTAGTTGTGGCAAGCGGGGGCCACTCTTCATCGCTGTGCGTGGGCGTCTCACTATCGCGGCCTCTGTTGTTGTGGAGCACAGGCTTCAGACACGCAGGCTCAGTAATTGTGGCTCACGGGCCCAGTTGCTCCGCGGCATGTGGGATCTTCCCAGACCAGGGCTCGAACCCGTGTCCCTTGCACTGGCAGGCAGACTCTGAACCACTGCGCCACCAGGGAAGCCCGCATCTTACCTTTTAATTCTAAAAAATTTCAGTACGAATCTTCTGGAGCCCTCACACACTGCTGGTGGGAATGTAGTAAAATAGTGCAGCCTCTTTGGAAAATACTGTGACAGTTCCTCAAAAGGTTAAACATAGTGTTACTGTATGACTCAGCAATTCCACTCTTTAATATATACCCAAGAGAATAAAACATATATCCATATAAAAACTGGTATAAAAATGTGATGGAAGCATTACTCATAATAGCCAAAAAGCATAAGCAACCCCAAACTCCATCATCTGAAAAAAACCAAAATACGACTTATCCGTATAGTGGAATATTATTTAGTTTTTAAAAAAGACTAATAAATACATACTACAATGGGGGTACACCTTGCAAACCTGAGGCTAAGTTAAAGAGGTCACCTATGACCCCAGTGTGGGAGCAGATGGAGAGTGACTACTAATGGTACAGAGTTCCTTTTAGGAGGAGATAAAAATGCTCCACAACTAGATTCCAGGGCTGGTGGCACAGCTCTGTGAACTTACCAGAAAACACTGAATTGTACACTTTAAGTAGATGAAGTGTATAGCATGTGAATTTCACCTTAGGCTGTTAAACTACATTTGAAATTTTAGTCATTTAAAAAATTCAGATACATTTAAAAAATATCACAAAAAATGCAGATTGAACATCAATGATTTTACTCTGATACCTGCAAGTGGGTTCATGATCACTAACAGAGTGTTTTAAAACACAACTTCAAATTTAACCATCACTATTCATTTAATCAGCAAAGGTTTACTGACCACATGCTACAAAGCCAGGTACTGTACTATGCACATGAGTACATGATGAATAAAAAATGCAATCCCTGCCCTTAAGATTACACGTTCACAAAGCAGACAGCGGTGTAAACCAATCAAATGTTTCTTTGTCTTTTACATATGCTGTTATAAAACTAACTTGTTATTGTACAGCACAGGAAAATATAGCCATTATTTTGTAATGACTTTAAATGGAGTATAATCTATAAAAATATGTTGTACACCTGAAATTAATAATATTATAAGTCAAGGGCTTCCCTGATGGTGCAGTGGTTAGGAAACCGCCTGCCAATGCAGGGGACACAGGTTCAAGCCCTGGTCCGGGAAGATCCCACATGCCGCGGAGCAACTGGGCCCGTGCACCACAACTACTGAGCCTGCGCTCTGGAGCCTGCGAGCCACAACTACTGAGCCCGCGTGCTGCAACTACTGAAGCCCGTGCACCTAGAGCCCGTGCTCCGCAACAAGAGAAGCCACTGCAATGAAAAGCCCATGCACTGCAACGAAGAGTAGCCCCCACTCGCCGCAACTAGAGAAAGCCCACGCACAGCAACGAAGACCCAAAGCAGCCAAAAATAAATACATACATACATACATACATACACATATACATATATTGTAAGTCAACTATACTTCAATTAAAAAAAAACTAATTTGTGACTTTAAACCCTGTATTTACCTTTTTCGGTGGGTCTAGATGTTTTCCAAATTTCCTTTCTAGCCAAAGCAGACCAGTAGGCTACTTCCTATGTACTTTGTCATTTTAACTTCTTTACAGAAATACTGTCTACAGAGAATTTCTATCAGGTCGGTTAACTGCTATATTTGACACATAAGCAGAGACTTCCCTTGGAATAAATAAAATTGACTGAGACGCTATTTAAAACACTAGGCTATCAAAATGGTCAGTACTATTCATCTTAAGTGTTTCCTTTCATTTAAGCCTCCAACTCTTGCTTCAGCTTAAGGAGATTTGTTTTGTTAAACATCCTGGAAATTTCTTTGACTCTGAATGTAAAATTGGGGAATGCTTTTACCTGAAGGCCTTTTTAAACCTAATCTCCACATCCTCTATTCTACTTGAAATTGAGAGCTCTAAAATCAAATGGAGCTCATCTCATGTAAGTAGCCAGGACCCTCCAAATATCAACTCTCAAACTAACCTGGATAAAATGTTTTGGTGTTTCATTTGAAATGCTTCTTTCTGTATAACATGGAAAACTGCAAAGATAAAAATTGAAATATTTCAAATTTAAATAACTCCACAGAAGATTCTAGGGCAGCAAAACTACTCTGTATGCTACTATAATGATGGACACACGTCATCATTAATTTCTCTAAGCTCACAGAATGTACAACGCCAACAGTGAACCCTAATGTAAACTATGGACTCTGGGTGATTACGCTGTGTCCATGCGGGTCATCAATTGTAACAAAGGTACCTCTGGCGGGGGATGCTGATAATGGGGGAGGTGTGCATGTGCACGGGCAGGGGTGTATGGGAAATCTCCGTACCTTCCTCTCAATTTTGCTGTAAATCTGTAACTTCTCCAATGAATAAAGTTTATTTATTTACTTATTTATTTATTTATTATGTGGTATGCAGGCCTCTCACTGTTGTGGCCTCTCCCGTTGCGGAGCACAGGCTCCGGACGCGCAGGCTCAGCGGCCATGGCTCACGGGCACAGCCGCTCTGCGGCAAGTGGGATCCTCCCGGACCGGGGCATGAACCATGTCCCCTGCATCGGCAGGCAGACTCTCAACCACTGTGCCACCAGGGAAGCGCTAAAGTTTATTTTTAAGAAACTTAAGTCAACATCTTCAATTGTTAGCTCCTCAGTCACATTTCTTACTGGTAAAAACTGCATGGGGACATTATTCCATTTTCAAATTACCACACTGCATGTTTGTAAAGCACTTAAGCCCTTCGAAGGCACATAACCAGGACGGCGTGCGTGCCCTACCGGCATGAGCTCTCTCTCTGTGCTGAAGTGGAATTACTGCTAAAGAAGAGAAGTGAAGGAGGGGGTCCCGCCATTATCAGATGCAGACCTGGCTGACCCTTCCAACGGGGGAAAGGTGAGTGAAAGCAGGCCGTGGGCGCTGGGGGGGGAGGCCTGAGATGGCAGGAAGCGGCTTGATGTGGAGGAGTGCGAACGTGCGTGTGTGTGGAAGCCCAGGGTGCTCCAGAAGGGAGGCCCCAGGAGATAACATTCAGGTCCTTACTTACAAAGGACACGTATGCAGAACCGAATTCTCTACAATGCAGCCCTTCATCTGACAGCCCTGCACAGAAAAGGAGAGGCAAAGAACTATGCGGACCTCGGCGTGAGCTCTGGATAAAATGGCATTCTACTTGCTGCATAGGAGGCTGAAGGAAAAGCAGAATATAAAATAAAACGAAAATAAAACGAGGAGCCCACATTTCAAAGAGGAGGAATGCCTATGAGATTTTTTAAGTCAGTTGATAACTTTCAAAATAAAAAATCTAGGAAGCTAAAATTTAAAAAGTAAAACCACGGAAATAATGCTGAAGTTGCTATTAATTCACCGGCATTTATAACCGGAAGTGCTCACCCTTTTTTCGAGGTGACCCAAAATGGCTGGGAAGAAACCATTTGGTAATCGATAGAGCACCTGTTAGCATATCTGATCCTGCCAGTGTAAGAGACAGCAATGAATAGGGCATTTCTTCAAAAGGTTGTTCCTTCACAGTAACACCCGCAATCATAGATGAAAATAACAACAAGAATATTTTATACCCATGGTGGGAGGAATCGTCAGGCAGTGTTTTGATCCATCTTGGCCAATCTTTGGCTAAGGATCGTAAAGACTTTCTTCTAAGGTGTTATCCTACTCAGAGGGATCAGCTCTCCAAGAGATCAAACAACAGCTTGGTAAACCCAATTTCCTTCACAGAGGCCTTAGAACTCAGCCAGTAATCTCAGCAATAATTCTCGGGCATTTCTCACTCTCACTTTTGGCGCTTTCAGGAGCCAAAAGGAGATAACGAAGAAGCCTCAAGGACATAAACATCTGCTGGATTTCACTAAACCACTGCCCTTGCAGACACTCAACGTCAGGTATGTGAAAGAGAAGGTGAGCAACCCACCCCCGTGGAAGCCAGGTTGGTGGGCTGCTCTATCCCATGACAACTGCTACAACTTTCACCTGCTCACGAGGTAACTGCAAATCCAAGCCTTCCACGTCGATATAATGGAATACTAGGCCATTAAAAAATTCCAGTTTTAAATGAAAAAAATAAGAACTACACACGGGTGGGAACAATACACTCCCATTATGTTAAATATATAAATTATATATACACATACACACGTATGAAAACGATAAACAGACACGCAAGCTTGCACGTGCAGCTTGTAATCAATCCTGGGATAACAAAGAGAAGACCCTACAGGTTGGGATTGGAATATATTCGTTGAATATGTTTTGTACTCTATAAATGTTTACCGTTTACCTGCATAAAAGTAAATGTTATTTTAAAGAAATCCTTATCTCTGGAAATTTAATACAAGCTACATATTTGTCAGCAGCACACTACGCAGGAAGTTGGGCCCACTGTGCTGCATAAAACATGAGGAACACTCTTTAGTCAATCTGTCTTGTCACTGCTTCTCTTTCTCTCCCCCTCTCTTCCCCCCTCCCTCCCTCCCCTTCACTGCCCTTTCTGTCTTTCTCCCTCTTTACATTACACAGTTTAATTCTACTGGCATTTCTGTTTTTCTCCTGTTCAAGTCCCAGCCCAGTCCAGAAGTTAATGATCCCAACTCAAGAGCTTTGGTGGAAGTCCTGAGTAATGATGTTGGATGGGGCTCCTGCCCCACCAAGATGAGCTGGCCCATCTTTCTTGGGCAGGCATAGCCTCCCCGCCCATACGTGAGCACAGGAGCGACACATTCTGCTGGCTTCCACACTCCGCTCCCTTGGAGTGCTGGTTCAAGACTCCAAAAGGACTCCAAGGTCTATCAGCTCCAGAAGCAAAGAAGGGAATCTGGTCACATCCTCCTTGACCCTGAACTTTCTATCATGCTTCCCTGCTGCTTCTATTTGTAACTTTCCCTATCACCACTCTGAAATGCCCTGCGAGAACTTCTTTGTCATTCTGAACTCCATCTAGCCTGAAATCCTTCTCTAAGGCTTCACTATCTTGGGGTATACTATCAAACTCTGACACCCCTTCCACTGAGGTGCAATGCAGGACAGCAGGCTACACCAAGTTCACCTGTGGTTCCCTACCAAATGCCCAGCATTGACATTTATCCATCACGGGCCTGTCCCTGTATTTCTCCCCGTGAAGACTAGTGGCTGCAACCTTCCATGCCAGCCAAGAATGGCGCTGCCCCTAACAGTGTTCCTATTTGCCCATCAGCCCTAAATCCCTTCTGAGGATTAAACCATAACCTCTAATTGTAACTGTCCATTTTCCAAGGAAACACGGCAACTATTCCCACAGCCTCACTTCACAAGCAGGTGAAGAAATTCATGGGCTTTGGGACCAGACAGACCTAGGCTGAATCCCAGCTTAATTCAGCTTTATTCTGGGGCAGTTTCCTTACCACTGGCTTCCTTATCTGTAAATAGGAATAATAATTCCTACTTTATAAGATGTGTGTGAACATCAAATGAGTTACTCCCCTCTTTACTCCTCTGGAACTTCCCCTATCAGTCCCTCCAGCTGAATCCACCAGGTCTGCCCTGACCTGGTAGTATTTGGTAATTAACCTTACACACAGCTTAAAATCCCAAAGTGCAGGAATCATATTTCTGACAGATATACTCCTTCCTTCTTAAGAAAAGGAAAGTTTAGAAACTGCTGTAAATATATATTATGAGCAACTGAGCTAAAAAAAAAAAAGAAAATAATACCATTCCCTTTGTTAGCTACAGAATCTGTAGCCCCAGTAACACACACAGGGACAGATACACAGACACAACGACCCGCAGCAGAGATTACAAGTCTATCTCTCACCTGCCTTCTTTGGTGCCCGCTAACCTTCTTCTTTCTAATGGTCAAGGCTCCTAGAACCTTCAAAAGCCTCAAAGACCTCATCCCTCATTTTTGAGAAGAGGAAACAATAGGACCAGACAGCTAAAGTGACTTGTCTAAAGTTGCACAGCTAGTTAAATGACAGCTAGGCAGCTGACAACTTCACCCTGGTGGTTAAGCGCAGCAAACTGAGTAACTCATGAAAAGCTTACTTAAGAGGAACCGCACCGCAAGACTCCATTTCATGGAGGCTTAGAAGGCTCAAAAGATTCTGTGAACCTCGGCACATGTGTTTAATATGAAATATATGCCTGCATTTGCCAACAGAATGTCACGGATCTTTGTCTGGTGGATTTCTTAGAGCCCCTGCATTCTAGACCAGTGCCATTAAATAGAGCTTTGTGAGAAAGGGACATGCGCACTTGCCAGCATGGCAGCCCTCCGCTATATATGTGCCTGTTGAGCATCTGAAATATGGTTAGTGCCACTGAGGAATTAAATGTTTAATTTTTTTAATTTTATGTTTTATTGTGGTTAACCTACACGCAACATGAAATTTACCATCTTAACCATCTTTAAGTGCACAGCTCAGTGGCATTAACTACATTCATAATGCTGTGCAACCACCACCACCATCCATCTCCATAGCTCTTTCCCTCTGGAAAACTGAAACCCTATACTCATTAAACAATAACTCTCTATTCCCCGCTGCCCCCAGCCCCTGACAACCACCATTCTACCTTCTGTCTCTCTGATTCTGACTACTTAAGTATGAGTGGAATCACACAGTATTTGTGTTTCTGGGACTGACTTGTTTCACTTAGCATAATGTCCTCAAGGTTCATCCACATTGTAGCATGTGTCAAAATTTCCGTCCTTTTCAAGGTTGAGTAATTTTTTGACCACATTTTGCTTACCATTCATGTGTCAGTGGACGCTTGAGTTGCTTCCACATTTTAGCTATTGTGAATAATGCTGCTATGAACATGGATATACAAATATCTCTTTAAGATGCTGTTTGCAATTCTTTTGGGTATGTACTCAGAAGTGGAATGGCTGGATCACGTGATAATTCTATTTTCAATTTTTGAGAAACCACCATACTGTTTTCCACAGCAGCTGCACCATTTTACATTCCTACCAACTGTGCACAAAAGTTCCAATTTCTCTACATCCCCACCAATATTGTTATTTTCTGTTTTTTTGATAGTAGTCATCCTCATGGGTGTGAGGTAATATCTCATTATAGTTTTGATTTGCACTTCTCTAATGACTAATGATATCAAGCATCTTTCCTTGGGCTTCTGACCACTTGCATATCTTCCTTCGATGAATATTTTAATTTTATTTCACTGTAATCAACTTAAATAGCAAAATGTGGCTAAGGGTTTCCATACTGGACAGTGCAGCTCTAGAACACCATAATTCTTGAGGTAATTTGGAGACCCAGTGCAGTAAGCATAGTGAGCTTTGAAGACAGATGGACCAATTCAGATACTTTCTAGTTCTTCAGATGTAGCCAGTCACTTAAAATTTTTATACCTAAATTTTCCCACGGTATAAAATAGGATTAATACTTCCTTCTTCTAAGAATGAAATGAAATGAATCGGCATACATGCAGCCACTGGTATAATCTTAGTACCTGGGAGAGAATTGAAGCCAATGGACACGCCTTGCCTCAACTTCAGTATCCACTGATAGCTGACACGTAGGATTTGGCTTTTTTAGACAGTCTCCCCAGATGGACTTCAGTCCTTTCCAGAGAAATGGACTTTCATTCTAGGAAACAAGGATCTTTAGCTCCCACCAAGAGGACCCACAAATGGAAGGGGCTGACTGAGATGAAATCTGGACTCTCACTTCTCTGGGATTCTGTGATGCTGACCCTGCCCAGATTCAGCCTTGACAAATAACCAACAGAAAAGTGAAGTCGTCAAACTTCTGGGTTTTTATTTAGGCCCACCTCCTTTGTGAGGCCGTCAAAAACAGACCTTCAGAAGGGAGGATCTTTTAAGAAACCTCTAAGCTCTGAATGTGCTCTGGGGCGCAGGACCTTCCCGAGACTCTGTTTCTGTGGCCACGCCTTTCATCCCTCCATCCCAGCCACAGGCTTACCTGCGGCTGCCGCGGGCGGGGTCGGGGTGCTGGCCGGCGGGGTTTGCGAGGGGCTGCTGCCCTCAGTCATCAGGCATGGGGTGCTGCTGTCGTTCTCCCTCTTGACGAGCAGCTCGGCCGCGCTGGGCAGCGGGATGGGGTGGCTGATGCCCAATTCCTCCTCCTGGGCCTGCTGCCGTCTCAGGGCCACCTGGAAGCACAGGGCAGTGGGTCACCCTCCAGCACCCCAGAGTCACTCAGTACCGCTTTGCCAAAGCCATGGAAGCCCCACCCACCCCAGGGTGAGGCCTGAGAATCCCTCCTTGCTTTTTTTTTTTTTTTTTGCGGTATGTGGGCCTCTCACTGTTGTGGCCTCTCCCGTTGCGGAGCACAGGCTCCGGACGCGCAGGCTCAGCGGCCATGGCTCACGGGCCTAGCTGCTCCGTGGCATGTGGGATCTTCCTGGACCGGGGCACGAACCCGCGTCCCCTGCATCGGCAGGCGGACTCTCAACCACTGCGCCACCAGGGAAGCCCCCTCCTTGCTTTTTAAAGCTACCCAGGTAACTCTGCTATGCAGCCAAAGCTGAGAAATGGTTTCCAG
This sequence comes from Leucopleurus acutus, assembly GCF_964270905.1. Classification (NCBI taxonomy): domain Eukaryota; kingdom Metazoa; phylum Chordata; class Mammalia; order Artiodactyla; family Delphinidae; genus Leucopleurus; species Leucopleurus acutus. The sequence continues at coordinate 51,629,465 of NC_139150.1, read as the reverse complement.
CCAGAGTCCCTGGCCCACAGTTAAAGCACTCCTAAAATGTCCCTTAAACAAGTGAGTATGTAGAGCAGCGGGAAAGGCTGGATGAGAAGCTGCGGAGTCAGCAGAGGCATTCAGCGTGAGGAGAAGCCAGCACGGAGAGACTAGGAAGGAAGGAGAATGGGGTCACTCACTCTTTCCTTCCACAGATGTGTCAAAGGCTGCTGTACCGGGAACAGCGACCAGCAAGATACAGCAAGGTTAGATTAGTTCCCAAGGTACTCACTGTTTAAAAGGAGAAGCAGGAAACAGGCAAACATGCAACTGCAACTCAAGACAAAACGTGGTAAACACCACAGGACAGGCATACACTGATCCTCCCGAAGAAACCGGGGCAAAAACGGCTTTAACTGTAAGTATAAGCTGCAGGTGGTACTGGAACGGGGCCTTGAAGAATAGGATGAGTGGGGCTTGACGGGCAAGGATGAAGGGGCAGAACGACCCGGAATAAGGGAGCAGGGTAGGCAGGGAAGGCAGGGGCTGCTCAGGAAACCTTGCAGAGCCCTGTTCTCTGTGGCAGAGGGAGCACATACAGAAGTAATGGGGAAAAGGGGGCTGGAATACAGCGCTGAAGTCTCAGGAGAGAGAGGCTGGAGGTGGAGAGAAAGGGAGAGGACATGTGCCGCATTCCAGGCAGGAGGGAAGGAGATTCAAGTGGGGGCTGGAAAGGACGCAGCGTACCTAAGACACTCCTCATCATCCCTCTTCTTTTAAATAACATTGTTTAAGGTTGAAAAAAGAGGTGTCAAGAAAATAAATTGTATTGTGGCTTACTACAAATAACAAAAATGGAGACTTTCTGTTGAAACTGACCATTGGTAATAATGAAATGAGAAAGGGAAGCACCTGTACCTCAGAGGCCCAAATACAAGCCGAAAGTTGAAATCAAAACGGTAAACCAGAAACACAACTACAATGTACACATTGTCTTAGGAATACCGTAGTCCAAATTTAGAAAAATGATTAATTTGTAAGTAATTTTACTCATAACAAGAGGAGTCTTCAACTTTAAAAATATCCTTGAATAATCCATTAAGATTAAATAAATAAGCTTAATTCTTGAATTTTCTCTTATTAACCAAGAAGTTTAGGAACAGAACATTAAAGATTTGACCACAAATTTTTTAAAAGAATACCCATGAACTTGTGAAGTATGTCAATGCAAACTTAGACCCTGGTTTACACGGATCCCATGCATGCACAAAACATACAGGGTATTACATAGTCCATAAACTTAAAACACTTTTACAAAGACCTCTCAAGCGTTCTTAGGAAATGTTATTTAAATGGGGAAGGTGGGGCAATTGATTTAAAATGCAATTGTTTTAGAGTCAGATCTAAGATCAATTTCAAACTATTTTAGAATGACTAAAAATGCCTGTTACATGAATGTTAAAGGATTTCATTCAGCACAGCACAAGCCTTCTGGTGTGGAAAATAGCGAAGTTTTCATACTATAAAAGTAATCTCGGGGCTTCCCTGGTGGCGCAGTGGTTGAGAATCCGCCTGCTGACGCAGGGGACGCGGGTTCGTGCCCTGGTCCGGGAAGATCCCACATGCCGCGGAGCGGCTGGGCCCGTGAGCCATGGCCACGGAGCCTGCGCGTCCGGAGCCTGTGCTCCGCAACTGGAGAGGCCACAGCAGTGAGAGGCCCGCATACCACAAAAAAAAAAAAAAAAAGTAATCTTGAGTTGCTTTTGTTTTTAACAAAGCAAACATCCTCCTTCCAAGTTACTACGCCTATTAATATAGCTTATTCAAAATTAATGGCCCTACTTGGATATATATTTTTATTATTTTGAGGACAATTCCTCTCCCAAGCATACTCTCCATATTAAATATTAAAGCCAACAGGTAAATGTTCAGAAAACTTTTCTACCTACAAATACAATTTAAATGTTCATAAGGTTTTTTTTCAGTAAACTCATTATGATGCATTTTAATGCTACACTCAGTGTATTCTTTTCATCCATTACAGATTAAGATAAAAGTCTATAAAGAAACTCAGTAAAACAACCTATATTTCCATGAGTGCACTCGCAATCTGTGAAGCCAAAATATATCTAGTTTAAAACATTTCAAAATTGGATGTACATAAAAAGTATAATCTCTAAGCATTTGTGCACTCCTGTCCAAGGATCCTAAATCATTTTCAATGGGGGCTATTTACCCATTCCTAACCGAAAGTAGCACATAGTAAGCATTTCTTTGGTATCTTTTCATTTTAAATAACCTGTTTTAAAAGGATGCAACAGCTTTTAGCGGGAAAGAATGTATATTATTCTCTTCTAAAAATCGTTTTAGGATACCAACGACGTTAACCGTTTCCGTGAAGATGCTAAATTACTGCCCAGCTTAGGATGCTTTAAAAAACTAACACACTCCATGAACGGTAGACAAAACCTCAAACTCTTGCTCTACTCCTCTGCGTAGATTTTAAAAAATTCTTAGGTGTGTTTTAAAACACACTCAAAGTAATTTGTACTTTAATAACTTCGGTGGAGACAGCAAATTTTAAAAGGCTAATGAAATTTCCGTAGTGCTCAAAATGGCTTAGACACTCAACCTGGATCCACCCGGGCAAATACGAAAAATGCGCCAAGAGCACAACGAGGACCACGCCACCCTGGCGTCCGTTACAGCGCCTTTTCCAGAAAAACAAAGCCTCTCGACGCGTTTTGCGGATAAGCAGCAGCCAGCCGGGTCTCCGCTTCGCCCCTAACCAGTAGCCAGAGCGGGCACCCTCCTTAATATAAGCGCACCTCTCTGCTCGAGGCGGAGTCAGGGATCCCACTGAACCACGAGGGGGCAAACCCCCCAACTCTGCTCAGAGAGCGAGGTCAGAGATCCCGGGGGGGCCCGAAGGCGCAAACCGCGAAACTCTCTGCCAGAAGCGGGGTCGAAGATCCCGGGGAGCCTTCCCCAGCAGTGCGAACCCCGCAACTCTCAGCTCTGAAAGGGAAATCAGACATCCTGGGGATCCTCGGGACCCCCGGGACCGCCGAGACCCACGAGGGGGCGAACCCCACAACTCCTATTGGAGGGAGGGGTCAAGGATCTGGAGCCGCCGGAGCAGAGTAAACCCCGCACCTCCCTGCTCCATCGGAGAGTCCAGGCCCTCCGAGAGCGGCGTCGGCGCGTGGCTGGGAGCCCGGGCCCCGAGCGCGCCGCGGCTGTCGGGAAGCACCGCCACCTTCTTCCCGAACCCGCGCCCCCCGTGGCGCCCGCCTGGTCCGAGGGGCTTTACCCAAAAAGTTAAGGGCTGAACCCCGTTTCCGGGGCGCCCGCACTCACCTGCGCGGCCATCACGCGCTGTCTCTCTGCGATCAGGTTGCATTTCTTGCACTGGCATTCCCGCCACATGCAGAAGCGTTTGTGGCCCTTGAGCGCCGACGCGTAGCCGTGGTTCCTGCACCGCGCGCACTTGGGCAGCCGCGGGGACTTCTTGCTCGCGGCGGCGTCCATGCCCGACGCCCCCGAGCCTGAGCCGCCGCTGCCCCCGGCGCCCGCGCCGCCCGTGGTCCCGAGCAGCGCCCCGGCCGCTTTGCCGAAGCCCCCGGCCTTGCCCTGCGGTGGTGACCCAGGGGCGTGCGGGGCCTCCGACGGTGGCGAAGCCTTGCTGTATGCGTCGTCGTTGGGCATGGTGCCCCAAGGAGATGCGCAGGGACTCTCCGGTGGCTGCAAGGGGAGCACCCAGCCGACGGCAAGGCTCCCAAGAAGGAGGCGCAGGAGGCGTACGCGCTGCAGCCGGAGGTGCAGCTGGAATGGCGACGTCGGGACTCGCAACGCCCAGAGTGATGGGGGGTTGTGCCCGTTTGTTTTTTTTTTCCTTTTTGCGCGCGCGCGGCGCAGAACTTTTGGATACTTTTCAGAACGTTCCCGGGATTGCCTGCGCGGGAGAAGGCGCGAGGAAGCGCGGCCACGCCCACCGCCCCCCAATTCTAGGCACCGAGCTCCCGCTGCGTGCAAGCTTGCACAGGCTGCAAACACCGAGGGCATTGCTGCAGAGCCACTGCAAACGCACACCCGGAGCAGAGGTGCTCGGGGATTGTGTGATCCCTGTACGCTCAGCGTGCCCAGGCCGGGCTGCCCTAGCACGCTGCACGGAGGAAGCTGGGCTTCGCAGCTCAAGAAGGTTGCTGTGCATCTTAGTCGTGAAGGCTGCTTGGAGGAGGGGCAGACCACCCTGTGGGATCCTCCAGCTCCCTTCCCCCCAGTGACGCCATTTTCCAAGCTCGAAAGGGCAGACTTTGAAAGAAGCCAGCCAGAAAGTGGTTTCTTTCTCATTTAAGAGAATTAAGTATGAGGTGGAAGGCCTGAGAAGAGTCTCTGCGCTTATAACAGCAAATAAGCTCCTCAGTGTGCGGGGGTTAAGCGCGCCCCACATTGGGCCTTTCTGTTCTCCAGTTACCTCTTCCTACACCTGTGCTCGTTTGCTCACAAAATCGCCACCCGCTGGCTCCAGATAACTTTCAAATCTGGAGTTGCAGTCCTTCTTGCTTCTTACTTCAGCGGCATGCAGCTTCTTGCCTTTGAGGCAACTTCGCTTAGGACCTGCAGGCACTGGAAACTCGGTCTTCTAAAAACCTCTGTTGGGGTGGGGGTGGGGTGGGATGTAGACATTTATCAGAATTCATTCCATACTTAAGATCTGTGCTTTTTTTTTTTTTTTTGCGGTACGCGGCCCTCTCACTGTTGTGGCCTCTCCCCTTGCGGAGCACAGGCTCTGGACGCGCAGGCTCAGCGGCCAGGGCTCACGGGCCCAGCCGCTGCGCGGCATGTGGGGTCTTCCCGGACCGGAGCACGAACCCGTCCGTGTCCCCTGCATCGGCAGGCGGACTCTCAACCACTGCGCCACCACGGAAGCCCAAGATCTGTGCATTTTAATTATTCCTCCCAAAACCCAAATCCTCTTACAGCCTTCCCTGCACCTCTACCCCCAACCATGTTTGTCTTCTGTCTTTGCACTTGCACGGCCAATCCAGCCCTAAGGCCTGCTGATCATTTCTTCCTACACACCCAAGTGTGCCTCTAAGGCCAACCCTTCTCACATCTGAATCTCTGCAGTAGCGTCCAGCTGGTCTCACTGATTCTTAGTCTTCCAGTATATTCCATATTCCATGCACACAGCAGCTGGCGCCCTGCAGTGGCTTGGTATTGTTTTCCATGTGAAAAACAAAAGTTAAAGACCTGAGGGTGCATCTTAAAAGGACTTTGAATGATCTCCCTCTGCATTTCTCAGCCTCATATAGTTATTTAATAGCTTGGAGGAGCTCTTTGTTGACCTTTTACATACCTCTTTGCCCGGTGCCACGTCCCTAACCTTGCAATGGCCACTGTCCAGCCAAGGGGGCTGCCCTCACATCTCTCCCTCACTCTCCTTGCTTTTCCCCAGTGTACCCTGGTTCCAAATTCTTGGCCCCAACCCTAGGGGTTAGGTCCCCAAAGGATCCTGGCCACCCCACTCGGCTTCTCAGCAAAATGGTTGCCCGTTGACCCTCTCTTTCAGCAGATTAGCATTTTCAGCACTGAAAATCTTCTAACCTGCCTTTCCCATTCTTATTCTGAGGCCCCTCTCACAGGCTCTTTCCCTCAGCCTGGATTTTCTCCATTAGTGTTCTCAGTCTGAAAATTATTTACTAAAGAAGCTTCTAGCTTTTCACGGTACCTCATATCCTACCCATCAAGCCAGCGAAGCTTTACTTAGGACAGAGGCCAGGATGCAACGATTCATCTCAATCTGGAGCTTGTTAAATGAGAACCACTATTTTGTTCAGGAATATCCATAAGACTTTCATGAAAACACACATACCAATCAATTGCTGTTATCTACTATTGACCTTTCTTTTTCCATATTTACATTTTAATATATTAACTAAATCTGCATCATTCCCAAAGCCAAGTCCAGTTTCAGAGAATGAAGTCAATGCCAGAAGCAGCAGCTGTCAAATCCCAAATTACAGGGGAGCACGTGTTTCTTATGAGCATCCCCTCACCAGAATCTGTGATGGAGGGACTTAAGCCTACAGAAAATGTGAGGCTAGGAAACTGTGTGACCAAGATATCAAAACATAAAATGTTGTAATGAAGTTAATAGCCTAACCAAGTTTTTATTCACAAACCACAGAGGAAGTACCAGACACGAGACAATCGAAAAGGAAAGTGGGAATACCTCCAGGGTGAACAGAGTGGTCCCGGATATTTTGAATAGTTTGGCTCTGTTGTCTCCTTTCTTCCCTCCCTTCTTTCCAAAACAAAGCTATGAGGGATGATGATGCAGATCTGTATTTACTGAGGGAGAAAGATGTTCAGTGCGTACTGATAAGGGAGGAGGAAGGGAGTCCAGTTCTAGAACACAGCGGGGTTAGGCAAAGACTTCTTCGATATGACACCAAAAGCACAAGCGATGAAAGAAAAAAATTGATAAACTGACTTCATCAAAATTCAAAACCTTTGTGCTTCTAAAGACACCATTAAGAAAGTGAAAATACAAGACATATATCTGATAAAGGATTTTTATCTGGAATACATAAAGAACTTTTGTGATACAATAATAAAAAGACAAATAACCCAATTGAAAAATGGGCAAATTTTTGAATGGTCGTGCACCAAAGAAAACGTTCGAATGGCCAGAAAGCACATGGAAAGATGCTTGATATCATTAGTTATCAGGAAAATACAAATCAAAACAATTAGATATCACTTCACACCCACTAGGATGGCTATACTCAAAAACAAAGACAGTAGCAAGTATTGGCTAGGATGTGCAAAGACTAGAATTCTCATGTATTGGTGGTAGGAACGCAAAATGGCACAGCCATTTTGGAAAACTTTACCATCTGACCAAACAGTTTCATTCCTAGATACCTACCACAGAGAAATGAAAACATCATGTCCACACGAAGACTTGTATGCGAATGTCATAGCAGCATTTTCCATCTGAAACAATGCAAATGTCCACTAATGGTTGAATGAATCAACAAAAATGGTATATTCATAAAATGGAATATTATTCAGTCATTAAAGGGATGATGTACTGACACATGCTACAGTAAGGATGAAACTTGAAAACATTACACTAAGTAAAAGAAGCCAGATTCTTTCCTATGTTCCCATTTATATGAAATGTTCAGAATAGGCAAATTAATATAGAGAGAACACAGCAGTTGCCAGGGTTGGGGTGGGAATAGAGAGTAAGTACAAATGTGTTTAAGGGAGCTTTGGAAGGGGTGATGCAATGGTCTAAAATTGGATCATGGTAATGGTTGCAAAACTCTGTAAATTTACTAAAATTATTTGTATGATTAAAACAAGAGAATGTTATAGTTTATATATTATACCTCAATGAAGCTATTAAAATTTTTGAACTAAAAGAAAAAAAAACTCAGTATGTACAACGTGGTTCCATTTCTGAAATAGGAACTAATGTCTATTAATATCTGCTTGAGTAGGTTATTTAATTCTCTATGAGTTATAGGATTATGGGTGATCTTCTCCTTATACTTTTTTTTTTTTTTTTTTGCGGTACACGGGCCTCTCACTGTTGTGGCCTCTCCCGCTGCGGAGCAGAGGCTCCGGACGCGCAGGCTCAGCGGCCATGGCTCACGGGCCCAGCCGCTCTGCGGCATGTGGGATCTTCCCGGACCGGGGCACGAACCCGTGTCCCCTGCATCGGCAGGCAGACTCTCAACCACTGCGCCACCAGGGAAGCCCTTCTCCTTATACTTTGTATGTGTGTTTGGGAGCAGGCCCATGTTCTGGTGTCCTCCCTCCTGTTTCGTCCCCTGTAGCCGGGTGGTAAGAAATGACATCTGAGTTTGGGCCTAGCAGACTCAGTGTCAGCCCTGTGATCAACCCCAGATCACCAGCATTCTTGGCATTAGAATTGGAACCCAAGCTGGTTTCACAACAAATTATTATGTGTTTTGCTTTCCAGTTACCATAGCTCTGTGGTGCATATATACTTTATTATCTGAGTTTTTAAAAGCACTTAGGCATTACTGTCACCAGAAATAAAGAATACATTATTTTCTTGGCGAGGCAGTATAGTACCATAATTAAGTGCCTGGCTTTGAATGCCAGCCACGTGATCTTAGGCAAATTTCTTAACTTCTCTGTGACTCAGTTCATCTGTAAAAGGAGGGTAATAATAATAACCACCTCAAAGGATTGTTGGGAAAACTAACTTAGTTAATACTCATGATGTGCTTAGAAAAGTATCTAGCACACAGTAGTACGTATGTCATTTTCATTATTTACATATTTGAAATGTTAAGAGTAGTGAGAAAGCAGGGTACATCTACATATAACCTTCCACCTACTAGAATACTAACTTACAGGGAGGGGGACCTACACTAGAAAACACCAAGGATAAATTTCATCTAGTTTGCATTTTGTCCATGCAAAGCAGTTTTTGCCCCAGTTCTTGGTACAACAGGTCACGGGGAAAATTCCCCGTGGGGCTTCTAACTGTATATACGAAGCGAGACACTATAGAGTCAAAATATTTAGCTCAGGTGCCTGCCAAGTGTGCAGCCCGAGAGTCAGCTGGCCTGGATGAATGATCTGCCCCCCCTCCCGGGGGGCTGGTCTGGACAGCAGGAATCAGGGAGAAGTGAGACTCGTAGGGCCTGAAGCATTTCATTATAGGAGGACCCTCAGTGAGCGGGAAGACTGAACAGGAATTGAGTAGGCACAAAGGAGAAAATAAGACATTCTAAGTAGTGGGAACAAAGGACGGATGACGGGGGTATGGGGAGTGAGGTTGTGAGTTGGGGGAGAGGGCACAGACATGCCAGTCTGGAACAGAGGAGTCAAGCTGGAGCCCAGTGGGAGATAAGGTTGGAAAGATAGCATGGCACCTTGCCTGCCAGTGAGGAATTTGGCTTCTATCCTATAGGCAAATGGAGAATGATGGAGGCTTTTGTCCTTGAGGTGCTGGAAGAATGAAAGTGGCAGGCGCGCCAATCACTGTGGGACTTGAACAAGCCGCTTAAGGTCTCTGAGCCTTCCGTCTTTGTGAGGAGCTGACAATACCACAGGGATCAGAGCTGTTTGTAAGATGCCTAGAACCATGCCTGCCACACAGAAAATACTGGATCATTGTTCGTAGCTGATTCTAACTACAGTTTGGATAGGCAGAGAGGGAGAAATCTGAAAGCAGATAATGCTGGCAGGGACCTAGTTGTTCAGGAAGATGGCTGTGCCTGAGGCTGCGGCAGTGAAACCTCATTACAAGACAACCTTCCTCTACACATTCCAGTTCCCACCAACATCCACACAGACGGACGAAGGCAGTCAGAATCCTGGAAAGTGTGGTATAAAGGAATGCAGGCCTTGCAGTCAGGCTGCCTGGATAGAGTCCTAGCTTGGTCACTTACCACCTGTGTGCCGTGGGCAAGTCACTTACCCTCTCTGTGCCTCCCTTTCTTCATCTGGAAATTGCAAATAACCTGAGAAGTGTTGTAAAGATGCAATGATTGATATACGTAAAGGGCTTAGGTGAGTGCCTGCAAGAGAATAAACACCATCTAAGAGTGAACTATTGTTGATCTGGAATTCTATCAGAGGAATTTTGAAGCACAGATAGAAGATGAGGGGAACAAAGAGGCAGGTTTTAGAATCTGGGCAGTTTGCTAGTTCCTCCCAAGTAAACTGTTCCCAACAACAGTAGTTAGGAGCCCAGCCTGGAGCCTGGAAATAAGTGACAGAACCTCTGAGTAGCAAACATCCGTCACAAAGCATATGATCCTCGCACTATTTGAGTATCTGGAGCCAGTCTCAGGTTCTTAGGAAGACCAAAGGACACAATAAGGGGGCACATCACAAGCAGCACATGGGCAGACAGCAATGGTTAGAGCTGATGGGAGGGAGGAGACAGCACAGACATAGGCAGGGAAGGCTGGTCTGTGTTACTCAGGGCACAGGTCTGCTGCCTACAGTTGGCCTTGGGAGCATCACTGTTTTACGACTACACAATGATTGATTTTCACAAGTAATGCTCAGTGAGTTATCAGCAAAAGATTAAATCATGTTCAGTTCCTCACTCTCTGTTTAAGAAGAGTATACATATGCTAGAATTTTTCCCAATAAAAATGGTTAAAATGTAAGTTCTGACATTTAAAGAGGAAAGCTTAAGTTATTTAGAAAAATCATTGAACATGATACAAGTGAAATGAAGTGATCTAGAGAAAATGCACTCATAATCCAGAAAAATTTAAAAATGTATTTTGAAGATAATTGTAGATGACTTTTCAGTATTAACTGCTGTTCTGAAATTATCAGCAGCATACTGACCCTTTTCCATTACCCTAAAAAAAAAAAGAACTGACTTACCATCATGAGTTTTTCTTGTAGGCTCAACTGCTTAAAATTTCAACAATAAATCTGGTTAAAAATATTTGTTTTAGAAAGTTTAATTTGATGGGGAAAAAGTGACAACATACATTTACTCTTTGATATCTGTAAAGAGCCAACAAATGTCAGCTTGCTATTTCAGATTATAATTTACCAATACCTTATTTTAACTGGCCATTTAAAAGCAAAGATGATTACTTTTTAAATTTAACAATCCACCCAAATTACCATCTATTTATTTAAGTATTTATACAATTGATGCTCTTGTAAATTGAGGCTCTTGCAAGAGTTTTCCCGTGACTTCTGCTGTAATAGATAAAAAAGGACAGAGGAAAGAGTGAAAACAAATTCTGAAATAAAATTTCATTCAAAAGTTTCAAATTAATTGGAAGTTAAACTGTATATCAACAAAGGAGCTCAGATACATCTCCCATTGGGTTCAACAGCCACTAACTTGCTGATTTCTCGGTTGGCTAACAAAACAAAAACAAGACAAACAGATAGATTAGCAGTGTTAATACTCCTGGGATAAATAACAATGTAAGTACGCTTGTACATTTACCATAGGCCATCTACATGAGGTAGAGAGTTGGGAACAGTAAAATGAACATTCTGTGGCTGATTCAAAGTTTAAAAATTGAAACCTTTAGCAGACACATATATCAGCTATTATGTATTTTATCAATTTTTTTTTTTAAAGAAGCCCTTGTCGGGTTACTACGAAGGTATGGAAGAAAACTACACTGAGTTTTAGAGAGCTATTATGAAAACAAAAATTCATCTAATTCCAGAAGAAAGAATGATGAGTCAAGAAGCAAAACAGTGAGGATGACTATGGTATTTGATGCCAAGAATTAGACTAACTGTAATCATAGCCATTTCTGACACAAATTATTGAAAAACCACCTGCAACTATAAAATGACAAAACAATTACATTCATTTATATATTTCTGTACTACTATTGATAAATATTGCTTCAAGTTGATAATACGGTTATTGCTAGAGCCGGCTGATGTGAAGTGAAGGGCTACAATACCCTTAACCAAACATGACTTCAGGAACACTACAAAGCATATGTTCCTAGTGCTGGGAAAACAAGACAAAGGAGTTAAATGTTTCACCAGAGAAAACATCAGTAACAGTTCAGTTCAACAGATGTCTCGAGTTCAGGATTCATTGCCAATTGAAAGGTGACATTAAGAGTGACATCAAGAGTTTAGAAGAGAGTGGGGAGGGAAGCTTCCTGGAAGAAGCACGCTTTCAGGAGAGCAGTATTTGGAATAATGAACCAAATCACGAAGGGGCGATAAACTGATACAAACTAGAATTAAATCTCCCAAGGGGGTACTGGGACTGTCTCATTATGGGGACACTAATGCAGCCTCGATTCTGTCCTTAAATGTTCATCCCTGGGGTGCCCATTTCCTCCATCCCCATCATTGCTTGCTGCCCTACATTGTCCTTAGTGGAAGCGTTCCTCCTGCTTTCATGGGCTCAGGAGGAATACGAAGCCCTTCCTTGCTTCCAGGAACCTTAATGAGACAAGGGTATTTTTATTATTGTTTACAAACACTAATAAAAGCTGGGGAAACCAACAAGGAAATAATCAGAGTGCCACGAATCTACGCGCTCTGGCTTGCCAAGTATAATCACCTATTCCTCTTCCTAGACACCTCAAGGAAAAGGGTGCTTGGCTGGGGCCCTCCCATCCCACAGACAGGATTGCCCCACCACCGTAGACGCCATCCTTACCCAGCGCCTCCCCTTCCCGGCCAGCCAGTAGGTTTGCCCCACGTGACTGGCGCCATCCTGCCCTTTTGCACCAGTGGGAGGGGCCCTGGGCCGGGCAAGGAGTCTTCTCCCTTCCCCCTTTCAAGGCCCATTTCCTACCCGGAAAACCCGCCCCCTTCCTCTGATTGACAGGCAGTGTCTGCGCTCTCCAGCACATTCGGAGAGCTCAAAGGCATCTCCAGCTGGGAATATGCGTACTCTTACGGCCGGCTTCGTAGGCTGGAGGGGGCGGGGGTAGACGGTGAGATTGGTATTCTTACACCTAGAAAGTATAGTCGGGCCCCTGTACCTGTGGGTTTGGCATCCAGGTATTCGGAGGGCCTCCTGTATTCACTGGACGGCACCATTTTATGTAAGGGACTTGAGCATCCTGGGATTTCGGTATCCACGGGGGCTCCTGGAACCAGTTCCCTGGGGATACCAGGGACAACTGTACTATGCTCTTTGAAGTAGGAGTGCCAGATAAAATACACATAGAACATACATTAAAAAAGATTATTCCTTGTTTATCTGAAATTCAAATTTAACTAGGTGTTTTGTACTTTTACTTGCTAAAAAGGGTTACCCTAATTTTATGGGTCCTTGGAAACACCATTTCCCCAAGTCCTCTTAGAAGCAGGAAGAAAACCCTTTGCACCAGAAGTCCTTCAGCTCCAGGCCTGTAAGTCAAACTCAGCCGACCATATGTTTTTGTATGGCCTGTGAGCTAAGAATGGGTTTTACATTTTTAAATGGTTGAAAGTGAATCAAAAGTCAAAAGCAGAATTTTTGTGACATGTGAAATTTTCATGAAATGCAAATGTCGGTGTCCATAAATGAAGTTTTATTGGAGCACATCTACCCCCAGTTGTTGTGATGTGATATTATGATTCCTGCTCGTAGAGTTTAGAATAGAATGTATGATCTGTTAGAAATAGGAAAGGCAAGACGGAGTCACAGTGGCCAACGTGGCGCCCGTCTTGATTGTTTCTAAATGTCTGATGTAAGACTTGGAATCTGTAACTTAAGATAATGAGTGTGAAATTAGGTAGGTAAGTTGGTTTGAAAGGTCCGTGGAAAGACTTAGGGTTCAGATGGTGCACCTGGCCGGTGAGGCACGTTCTTGGAGTTTAACCGCTACCCCCTAGGGACTGTACCTCATCAGAGATGGGGTCAGAGCGCACTTGCTCGAGAGGGGTCTCTTCGGAGCGCACCTGCGCTCCAGACTCTGCTGGTGTTGGAAGCTTCCCTGCGGGCTGGCAGAGCAGAAGGCGATTGCTGAGAGAGTCGGCCCCACGATCCTTGCTGAATCCAAGGTCCAGAACCGGTGCCTGCCGCCTGCCTGGAGGACACCTACCTTCCTGCGTCTCTCCTCGGAGCTGTTCGTGAAGTCCTTTCTTCCCTTTAGTATCGTGTGTGATTAATCGGAGCGCACTGAGTGCAGTAACCCGAGGGATTTGATCTTCCACAATTGGCCCGGTCGCCGTTTGTGCCTTCACAGTCCCCTGATTCCTACCTGGTCTCGCGCTTTGGCTGGAGACACCAGTCCTTTACGCACTGTTTGTAGCTGCGTTGGAGATACAAGGGCAGAGTTCAGGAGCTGCAACAGAGGCCATAAGGCCCACACAGCCTAAAATAGTTACTATATGGTCCTTTACCTAAAAAGTATGTAGAAAACAAACTTATGGTTACCAAAGGGGAAGGGGGGGAGGAGGAATAAATTAGGAGTATGGGATTAACAGATACACACCACTATATATAAAATAAACCACAAGGATTTCCTGTATAGCACAGGGAAATAATATCTTGTGATAAACTCTAGTGGAAAAGAATCTGAAAAAAAATATATATGTACAACTGACTCACTTTACATCTGAAACTAACACAATATTATAAAGCAACTATACTTCAATTTTTTTTAAAAGTATGTGGATCCCTGCTGTAGACTTCCATTTTTTTGAGGCCCCCAGTATATATATATTTTTTAAACGAAGATATGTCAGAATGGGATAATGCACTTGGAGGTATGTCCAAGGTCATTTGTGAATGGCAGGCTTGTTCTAAAATGGTGGTCCCGACTACCCTGGTGGTGCCAATGCAGGGCCCATGGGTACGAGCCCTGTTCCAGGAAGATCCCACATGCCTTGGAGCAACTAAGGCCCTGCACCACAACTGAGCCTGCACTCTAGAGCCCGCGAGCCACAACTACTGAGCCCACATGCTGCAACTACTGAAGCCTGCATGCCTAGAGCCCATGCAATGAGAAGCCCACACACTGCAATGAAGGTAGCCCCCACTCGCCACAACTAGAGAAAGCCCATGCACAGCAACGAAGACCCAAGAGAGCCAAAATATAATTAATTAATTAAAAAAATAAATGGTGGTCCTGTCTTTCCCCTTCAGACTCCCCCTCCCTCTGGCTGATGGGTTAAAGAATGAAGGTGACGTAGGCCCTCTCTTGGCAGAGCTCATGACTACCAGGGGAGACAGCCATGTAAATAAAGTGTTTTGCTGGAAGCGTATTAAGCCTGGGGAGGAGAGGAGAGTTATGTGGACAGCCCAGCCTTACCAAGCAGGCAGGAAAGGCAAGAGCATCTATTTCAGACCAGCCTGAGGATAAAGGTACAGATGCTTGTGAGTATATGATGTATTCCAGAAATGAAGGAGTTAAGTTCGGCTGAACCTGAGGGGCAGGGGATGGCAGGTGGGAAAGGAATGACTCAAGATAATAGCAACATTTAACAAAATTCAGCAGAGCTTTCTAGGTGCCTAACACTGTTAGAAGTGCTTTCTATACTAATTCATTTAATTATCACAACTGCCCTTGACATAGTCCTGTCATTTCCCCACTTTACAGATGAGAAATTTGAGGTACACACCCAGGTTAAGTGATTTGCCCAATCTGAAAAATAAAAAAAGAACAGCAGGAGGTAGACCCAGGCTCATTTTCTTAACCAGCTAAGACAGGTAGGGTTGCGCTTCTCTTGTCCCCCAGATAGTGGCAGTGGGAACAAGTGGGTGATGGGAATGGAGAGGTGGGATATTTCTTGGGTTCCAGGACTATCTTGGATAATTATGTGAATGGTGATAGCAACTGAATTAGGGTGATCAACGTTGAGCACTCCTGAAGCAACAGCAAGCAAAACAAAGGGGCAGGTAATTCATTGTTAAGTGTGATGCAGACTATAAATGCTGAAGAAAATCAGAGCAAAGGCGAGGAAGATTCCCGTTCACAAAGGAGTTATGACTGGTGTCAGAGAAGCTGGCCTTTGCACTGGTCCTTTAGACACTCAGAAACAAGGGGGTGGAATCTACAAGAGCCTTTTCCATTATTTTGTTTGCTCTTGTTCGTAGCTGTATTTCCAGCACCTAGACCAGCACCTGCTATGCCTAGTGGCTCCTTAATACTTGTTGAATGCAGGAGTGGGTTTTAAAATATACATGTGTGTTTGAATAGGTAATACGGTTACATGGTTCAAAAGTTAAAAGATTCAAAAAGCTGAAGAAGGAAGTTTCTTCCCACGACTGGCCTCAGTCACACAGTTCCCCTCCACACAGGCAACCAGGTTTTATGATTTTTTGAGATTTCTGGCAAATACGTGTGTGTGTGTGTGTATGTGTGTGTGTGTGTGTGTGTGTGTGTTTATTCTCCACTCCCTCCCCACACACCTACTTTTCATACAAATGGTAGCATAGCATACACACTGTCCTGTACGTGGTTTTTGTTCACTGCATGTATCTTGAGATCACCCCCTGATAGTTTATTTTCCAGCCGTAGCCGAGGCATCGACGTGCCACACTTTATCCAGTCCCCTACACTGGACATGGAGGTCTTTTTCTTCCTTTGCTCTTACAGGTAGCAGTGCAGTGAGGAATGTGTGGGTGTTGAATGCGGAAGCTCGGGGATAAGGAAGTGAAATGACTTAAGAGCACGTTTTTAATGACTTTAGAAAGTGACCACCACCTTTTAAAGATTGGCCAGAAGCCACCCACCACAATGGTTGTAAAATCCCCACCTTCAGAATATGACAGCTCCAGATAGGATCTGGTGGAATGAAAGACAATGGTCTGCTTCTGCCCCTTATGACTTGCATTCCCTTGGAAAAGCTACTGAAATCCTCTTCAGTTTTCACATCTGAGCTGGGGATGGGGATGCTCCCAGGCTATGAAGGTTAAATGAGATGAAGTAATGAGCAGATGCAGCCTGCCTGGGTGTGTGGTACATGGGAGGGATTCTCACCCTCATTTCATTGTGCTGCCGTGCTGTGACCCTCCAAATTCTCTTTCCCATTCTTCCTTCTGCCTCTTTTTTCCACCTACTGTGACCAGAACAGCTCAGTGATCTCTAGGGCTAGAACATGGATGGGCGTTGAAAACATTATGCTAAGTGAAAGAAGCCAGACACAAAGGACCACCTATTGTATGATTCCATTTATATGAAATATGCAGAAAAAGCAGATCTAGGCTAATGGTTTCCTAGGGCTGGGGGATTGGGGGGAAATGGGGAATGGCTGCTACTGGGTACAGGGTTTCTTTTCGGGGTGATGAAATTGTTTTGAAGTTGCTGTAGTTGCACAACTCAGTATACCAAAAACGTTCTATACTTTAAATGGGCAAATGTTTTGATATGTGAATTATACCTCAATAAAATTGTTATTTAAAAATGCCTTGGCGGGAAGGCGAGGTAGAGGAGGAAGAAGGGACAGAAGGGCTCCCGAGCAGCAGATAGAGAGCTGCATTCTAGGCGCAGGTCTAGTACAGCAATGGGCACCAAAGGGCCTCAACTTTAGTCCTGGGGCAGCCTCCAACCTGCTGTGTGACCTTAGAGAAGCCCCTTCACCTCTCTGTGCTTTGTCTCATTAAAAATTAGAATGAATAAAAATAAGGAGGTGGAACTTGATGACCTAGGGTCTCTTTCCCATCTAAGTCTACAGTTGGACTCTTGCCTCAGGCTGGGGGAGGAGAGGTGGGGGGAGGAGAGGTGAGGGGAAGCCAGAGTTATGAAGACAGCAGAGATACTGGCAGGCTCCTCCCTTGTCTCTTCGCCCTGCTCTGTACCCTGCCCTCCCCTTGAACCCGAGGCCTTTGTTCAGCTTCCCCCACCCTGGAAATTCATGCATGCAGGGGAGAGTGTGAGGGTGGGGTCGGGTCAGGGTCATGAGGAGCCCCGGACAGGAGCCTCACACTCACAGATATCACCCCATTTTCTACTTGAGATTATACTCCTTGGGAAGGAAGCAATTTGGAAAGATGAACATAGAGCCGAGGCAAATTCTCCAAGCAGAGAGGTGGTTTTCCAGCTACTTACAAGGATAACTTGGCCATCGCTAAGGTTAATTATCATCCTTTAAGAAACAATGGTGAGATGCACTGAAGTAAATATGTGCTTTTTTTTATTTTTTTCGGTACGCGGGCCTCTCCCTGTTGGGGCCCCTCCCATTGCGGAGCACAGGCTCCGGACGCGCAGGCTCAGCGGCCATGGCTCACGGACCCAGCCACTCCGCGGCATGTGGGATCTTCCCGGACCGGGGCACGAACCCGTGTCCCCTTCATCGGCAGGCGGGCTCTGAACCACTGTGCCACCAGGGAAGCCCCAATATGTGCATTTTTAATTGTGGTAAAATGTACATAAAATGGGCCATTTTAACCGTTTTTAAGTGTACAGCTCAGTGGCATTAAGTACCTTCACAGTGTTGTTCAACCATCACCACCACCCACCTTAAATGTTTATATTGAAGTATAAAAAATAGAAAGTGCAAGAATCCTAAGCGCTCCCCTCCGTGAATTTTGTAAGTTTGTCTACACCCTTATAACTGCCATCCAGATCAAGATACAGACCATTTATAGCGCTCCAGAGGGCTCCCTCTTGCCCCCTCCCATCAATTGTATTTTAAATTTGTTTTTGCTAAATTTATCTATTAGCTTGGGGAAAAGAAAAAAAAAAGGTCTTTTGCAAACAACTTAGGTGGTTTTGCATACTGCATAGTCTGTATCTCAATGTTTCATTTCTAGACGTTCAAGTCCCAGTGTACTGGGCTGGGAAGGCACTGTGCTAAGACCGTGAACATGTTGCTCCACAAAAGGTCCTCCCCTCCAGCGGCCGGAATCCCTTTGTCGCACAGCCCAGGGCCCGTTCATGGATTGAAAAGTTCTCATTGGTACATGCTCTAAATTCTCACTGCAGATGGGACAAAGGTGACCACCTTTCTGTTAAACATAATGAGGAGATATTTTCTACTTGCTGCCAGGTAATTCGTTGGTTAAAGCATCCAAACGTATGTCCCATCAGTGACGTCAAGTTTGCGGGTTCTGTAGCTGAACTAAAAGTGACATAGCCTAGCCCACTTTTTCATTCTGTAGATTAGCCTATGATTTTTTTCCTTCGGATTTAAAAACTAATTTAATTTAAATTTTTTGAGATATAATTAACAAATAACATTATATTAGTTTCAGGTGTACAACATAATGATCTGTTATATGTATTGTATATTGCAAAATGATCACTATAATAAGTCTAGCTAACATTCATCGCCACAATTTTTTTTTCTTGTGATGAGAACTTTCAAGATCTACTCTCTTGGCAACTTTCAAATACACGATATAGTATTGTTAACTATAGTCCCCATGCTGTATATTACATACCCAGGACTTATTTATTTCCTAAGTGGAAGCTGGTCTCTTTTGACCACCTTCACACATTTTTTTTTTCAGTATTTAAATCTGGACTGGTGTGGGTGATGTAAGAAGCAGGAAATTAGAATATAATTTATCAGACTAAGAACTAAGAAAGAAGCCAATAGGAAACTAAGGAAAATAGATAATGAAGGAAACTTGAAGAAGGAAGAATTGGAAAAGGATCAAATCAACCCCAGAGAGAGAAAGAGATTTCACAGTTCTGATCAGGAAATCCAGAAGAAGGCAAAAACAAACAAAAAACCCCTGCTGATCTTCAACTCCAACATTATTACCTGCAAATTTGGTTCTCTGTAATTTTTACCTTAACCGAAGCCCTGAGAAAGCCCACGTGTTTTGTTCACCACCGTCTCTCCAAAGCTCAACACAGATGCCTGGCATGTGGCAAAGAGTCAAGAACCAGGAAGCAAAGGACAGAGGAACCAGCTAGAAAGGCCCTTTTCTAACTGGAGAAGATGGTCACGGCAGGGAGAGTGGGAGGCAAGGAGGAAGGGTCACGAGGGAAATGATCACCTATTCAGAGTGACATGTACTAGTGCTGGCGTGTCCCAGTGTAGGTGTGTGGGAAAAGAAGGAAATAAACCTTAAGGGAATTTTTCATTTTAATAAAACACACACACACAAGTGTGTAACCACGTGTGGTGATGGATATTAACTAGACCTAATGTGATTATTTTGCAATATATACATATATTGGATCATTGTATTGTATACATGAAACTGATGTTATATGTCAATTACGTGTCTATTTAAAAAAAAAGAAAGCAAGGTAAGTAAACAATTAGAAGGAATGGGACAGGATTGCCCAGGGAATGCAAAAAAGCCTTTCTTTTAAATCAACACTAGTGGGTGTGAAGTGTATCTCCTTGTGATTTTAATTTGCATTTCCCTATGACTAATGATGTTAAGCATCTTTTAATGTGTTTATTAATGATGCCTAACCATCTTTGATGAAATATCTATTCAAATAATCTGATGAGAAATCATTTAGATTTGGTAATCAGTTTATAATGAGAATAATAATAGCTAACGTTAATTGAACACTCAGTGCCAGGCACTTGGCTAAATTCTTTAAATGAATGAATCTCACTTAATCCTCACATCACACCTGTGAAGTCAGCCCTGTTACTCTCATGGTTTTTAAAATGGGGAAACTGAGGCACTGAATGGATAAGTGAAATGGTAAAGCAGGGGTTGTAACCCTGGTAGTCTGGTTGAGAGCCCACACTCAATCGCTCCATGGTGGGCAATACTTAAACATCTGGTTCTGGAATTCCAGCAAGCCTTGTCTGATTTTGCAAGTACAAGCCTCTTGGTTCTCAGGTGCTTGCTGGGAGCTAGCGGTGGGATCTACAAGTTCTAAGTGATTTTTAGGGGCACAGAAAACGTCTTGCCAATACAAAAGTTTTCTTCTCTAGCCTCTATGGTATCTGACAGTTTTGCCTTTGAGAAATTCTGAAGCAACAGCTCTGCAAAGTCCATGGTGAAATTGATCTCAGCATAATATTTTGTTGAATGTGTGCCTTGTCTTTCTAAATGATTGTAAACTCCAAGATGGCTGAAATCGTGTTTTGTTTTTGCATGTGTTTTAGAATTTGGGTTTCTGGGCTCAAGGTTTGTGGGGCTCTCTCTGTGGGAAAGGCAACCTGGGTTGAGAATATGTTCTTCCAGAAATGTTTGCCTTTGCTCCTGCCAGACACCCCCAAGGGTGTTACCAGCCCAGAACCACTTTTGATATTAATAACTCTGCAGAGGGGTTCCCAGCCCTCACAGGTAGTGTAAACTCTGAGACTCTGTGAGGACAGGCTTGTGGTTAGAAATTCTCATGGATGGTCTCCTCCTCACACTCTACCCCTGCACCCAGAACTAAGGCCCAGGCAGACAAGCTTCCTTGTCAAATTGGCCAAGGTGTGTGATTTTCTAGTCCACTCTTTCATTCAAGGTGTATCCCTTTGAAAGCCCCAGCTTTGTATTGGGGTATCAATTCCAATTCAGTTTTAGGGGGAGCCATAGGTCTTATCTCCTGGCCCTGGGAGGGTCTTAAAAGCCAAGCCTCTCAGAACTAAAATACATGAAGCCCGCACCAGGGCACCCACAGAGTCTGTTCTCTTCCCCTCAGTTTTTTAGCTGCTTCTTTTTGACCTTTGGGGATTTCCCATATTTTCTTGTCACCTACTAATTTATAGGACATTCATATTATTTTGATCCAGAATTTGTTAAGTCTTTTGTTGTGGGAAGTTGTTCAAAGTCTCTATCCCGCCATCTTTTTTGGAAGTGGAAGTCAGCCAAGAACCATGTTTTTAATCAGCCCCTGCATTTTCCTCAATACCCAACACAGTACTGTACAGAGACTGGAGGCTTAATCATAGGTAATGGTTGTGTGATTGTCCCCACTCTTCCCAAGGGAAAACATATCATCCCATGAAAATGCATTTGTGTATCATATTTTAGTTTTGAACTGATGCCAAATTCATTCTCCTAAGGGATCAATGCCTGACAGGGGAGTTGGAATAGGGAATAGGGAAGAAAAGGAGGAACAGCAAGACTCACGAACAAGGGGAGATGCTCAGGAAAACTACACCCTGCCCTGGGTAAGGGATACGGTTGTCAGGAGACAGGTCACCAAGTGCAAGGTCACTGTAGTTTAAGAGAGGGGCTTCTGTCAACCCTGCCCCAACTTTTGCAAATTATTATATGGAGGGCAGTTCCTTGAGTATTACTTTTCCACTGATGAAGTCTCTAAAAGTTTGATAAGAAGATTTAACAATGCCTGAATACAAGTTAAGCTCTCTTTCCTCTATTTTTTTTTTAAAGAAAAAACGGTTCTTTGGGGAAAGTGAGGAAGAGAAAATAAACCCCAGCTTTTCCCTTCAAATTTTTTCTTCAGATTTTGAGAAAGAGAGTCTTCAGAGGGATAGCCATGCTTATTCACTTCTAATAAATATTTGTGGAATGCCCACTGAGGGCCAGGCCCTGTGCAGAACACTTGAGCGATGGCTGTGAACACGGCAGATGAAGACCTTGCTCTCAGAAACTTTTGTTCCAGGAGCGGAGACAGACATTTTACATGTAACCACAGAAATAAATGTATATGTACAGATGGTGAGGAGTGTTATAAATGGAAGTGCATTGAAAGGTGCTGTGACAGATGATAACCAGGGGCTGATGTGGCTGGGGATCAAGGAGGATTTCTCTGAGGAGGTAACTTTCTGCAGAGATCTGAAGGATGGGCCCAAGTAGTCAGGCTGAGAGTGTGCAGAAGAACAGACAACTGGAGGGAACAGCTTGTGTGCAGTTTCTCATTAGTAATAAACCTATTTATAAAAAATACTGCAGCTTTTGCTTCATCATGATAAGACCTGACATTTGGTAGCACTTTGTCCTTGACTATTTCCTGGAGTGGGGCAGGCTGGCATCATTATTTCCACTTTCAAGATGAAGGAAGCATGGAAGCAACCTGAGTGTCCATCAATACATGAATGGATAAGGAAAATGTGGTACATACATTCAGGGGAATATTAAGCCATAAAAGAGAAGGAAACCTTGCTATCTGCAACAACATGGATGGACCTTGAGGACATTATGCTAAGTGAAATACATCAGACAGAGAAAGACAAATACCACATGATCTCACTTATATGTGGAATCTAAACAACAACAAACTAACCAACCAACAAAGCAAACAAAAAAACCCAAGCTAGTGGATGCCAGAGACAGGGGGTGGCAGGGTGGGAAAAAGAGGAGAAGGGGGTTGAAAAGTACAAGCTACCAGCTATAAATAAGTAAGTCGTGGGGAGGTAATGTACAGCATGGAGACTATAGTTAACAATACTGTATTGTTCATTTGAAAGTTGCTAAGAGAATAGATCTTAAAAGTTTTCATCACAAGAAAAAAATTGTGTGAATATGTTTGGTGATGGATGTTAACTAGACTTATTGTACTGATCGGTTTGCAACATATAGAAATATACATTGCTATAAATAGAAATATTAAATCATTGTTATACACCTGAAACTAATACAATGTTATATATCAACTATATATACACACACTATATTTACATTATATAGATACATATATACAAGTATACATGAAACAATGAAGGAACCAAGTCTCTGAGTTGTCAAGTTACCTGCCCAAGTCACACAGTTTAAAGAGGGATGGAGCTGCACGCTGTGCTCTGGTTATTTAAGTAGCTCACATTTAAAGGAAACTTTGAAAGGTCCCCAGAAACAAGCAGTTCTATTTTAGGCAGCAGCCTGGCAGCTCATCTGATGCTCAACAGAAATAACCAGTGGTTTCTCAAAATAAATGGCGTTTTGAAGAGGACAGAGGCTCAGGAGGAAGAGGTCCTGGCTGTAGATTTAACTGTAAGTCATCATCGTAAATATAACTTGTTTCATCAGACCTGTAATAAGGTTCTTCTGTGCGACGTAAACGAAGGCACCGCTGTGGAATGTGCAGGTTTTGCTGTCAGAAATTGAGTAATGCTGCCTTAGTGCCCCAGCTATTGACAACAGGACAAATTTCTATGGAAATTACTTTTAATATTGAGTTACTACAACTGAATGGCCACATTTTTTTAAAGATTGGCTAAATCAAAGAACACGAACTCCTCTTATCACTCAAAAATTAAAGCTGGAACAGCAACAAAAAGCACCGTTCTTATGCCCTTCCTTTCCTTGCTAGAGTTGTTTAAACATGTTCTGCCGAATGATCTACAACAGTGTTCACCTTTTTTGTTCATTATCACTCACCAGGAAAATATTTTAATATATTTAAACCAGTTAATTAAGCCTAAATAAAGTTAAATTCTATAATATGAAATGTATAATACATAATTTCATTTCATTTCTTCCTAATGAAAGAAATTAAATCCTAAGGAATAAGATTTTGTCAGATAGGGTTTGACTTTGGAGGGCCACAGACCATTGTAATATCTATGATTTTTTTGTCCCCCAAGGACCAATTTTCATCTCTCCTCCTATTGAGAATTCATTATCTAAATGAGAAGCAGAGAAAACACACACACACACACACACACACACACACACACACACACACACACATCATAGAGATATGTCATCCTATGGTCTTTAAAGGCTTGTACTGAATGGAACTGAAATGGTCACTGTGCTGGTTAATTTTGTGTCAACTTGGCTAGGCTATGGTGCCCAGTTGCTTGGTCCAACACTAGTCTATACGTTGCTATGAAAGTCTTTTGTAGCTGTGATTAATTATAATCACAACTGATTGTAAATTTCAGATTACTCTCCTTAACGTAGATGGGACTCATCCAGTCAGTTGAGGGCCATAAAAGCAAACAGGTTTCCCTCAGAAGGCATTCTGGGACTTCCCTTGTGGTCCAGTGGTTAAGACTCCATGGTCCCAATGCTGGGGGCCGGGGTTCAATCCCTGGTAAGGGAACTAGAGCCCGCGTGCTGCCACTAAAGATTCCCAGTACTGTAACTGAGACCCGGCACAGCCAAATAAATAAAATAATTAAATAAATATTAAAGGGACTTCCCTGGTGGTGCGGGGGTTAAGAATTTGCCTGCCAATGCAGGGGACACGGGTTCTAGCCCTGGTCCGGGAAGATCCCACATGCCATGGAGCAACTAAGCCCGTGTGCCACAACTACTGAGCCCCTGTGCCACAACTACTAAAGCCCACGTGCCCTAGAGCCCGCGCACCACAACTACTGAGCCCACATGCCACAACTACTCAAGCCCACAAACTCTAGGGCCTGTGTGCTGCAACTACTGAGCACACATGCTGCAACTACTGAAGCCCACACACCTAGAGCCCATGCTCCGCAACAAGAGAAGCCACCACAATGAGAAGCCTGCACACTGCAACGAAGAGTAGCCCACGTTTGCTGCAGCTAGAGAAAGCCCACGCACAGCAACAAAGACCCAACGCAGCCAAAAAAAATTAATTAAAAATAAATAAATAGTAAAAAAAAAAAAAAGAAGGCATTCTGCCTAAAGTCTGTAACATAGGAATCCTGTGGGGGCTTCCCTGGTGGCGCAGTGGTTGAGAATCTGCCTGCCAATGCAGGGGATACAGGTTCGAGCCCTGGTCTGGGAAGATCCCACATGCCACAGAGCAACTGGGCCCGTGAGCCACAACTACTGACTGAGCCTGTGCGTCTGGAGCCTGTGCTCCGCAACAAGAAAGGCCATGACAGTGAGAGGCCCGCGCACCGCAGTGAAGAGTGGCCCCCGCTCGCCACAACTAGAGAAAGCCCTCGCACAGAAACAAAGACCCAACAAAGCCAAAAATAAAAATTAATTAATTAAAAAAATAAAAAAAGAAATCCTGTGGAAGTGCCAGTCTGCTGGCCTGCCCTACAGATTTCAGACTCACCAACCCCATAGTTACCTTAGCCACTTCCTTAAAATAAATCTATTTCTCCTGGAATTACCCAGGGGTCCAGTGGTTATGACTCTGTGCTTTCACTGCTGAGGGCCCGAGTTCAATCCCTGGTTGGGGAACTAAGATCCCACAAGCTGTGAGGTAGGTATAATCACCTACCTCATGTGATAGTCATTCATGTGATAGTCATTCTGCTATCATTTAACCCTCATAGTAATGCTGTGAGGTAGGTATAATCACCTCCATTTCACGGATGAGGAAACTGAGACACAAAGTTTAAGTAAAACTTGCCCAAGGTCAGGTAACTGTGAATTGACAAGATCAAGATTTGAATCCAGGACTTCCTGACTCCAGAGCTCTCTGCTTTCCAGACAGCACTTACCTCCCCTCAGTGGACTTCCCGTAGCTCACTGATCACTAAGTAAATGGTTTCAGCTAAGCCTCACAAACCACTGGGAACACCAAATGCTTCCGTAATAGAGTCCATAACTGCTAATGTTAACAGAACACTGGGCTGATGCTGCATCAGTTTGCAGCCAGTTTTCCTTGAATTATTCATCTAATCCTCATAACAACCTTATGAAGCAGATACTACTACTACTCACCTTTTATAAATAAAGAGGCTCTGGAGGGCTTCCCTGGTGGCGCAGCGGTTGAGAGTCTGCCTGCCGATGCAGGGGACATGGGTTCGTGACCCAGTCCAGGAAGATCCCACATGCCGCGGAGCGGCTGGCCCGTGAGCCATGGCCGCTGAGCCTGCGCATCCGGAGCCTGCGCTCCGCAACGGGAGAGGCCACAACAGTGAGACACCCGCGTACCGCAAAAAAAAAAAAAAAAAAAAAAGAGGCTCTGGAAGTTTAAGTCTCCTAGCTTTTAAGTAGAGAGCTGTGACTCCTACCCATCTTCGTCTCCTCCAGCGCCTGGCTGTAACCACTGCAGTGGACAGCCTTCTCTGAATTTGTCCTTAGGACCTGGGCAGAGCTTGTCTTAGGACCATGTCATCTCCCTTTCCCCTTCTCTCCCCCTGCTCTTCCCAGCTCCCTTGTTCCTCTTCCTCACTTCAAAACTTATTTATCCCGGGTCAGGGCTGGGAAGCAATCCGATAAACGGCCATTATTGGTTGGGATTCCTAGCGTTTGCCCGTTAACAAGGACACCTGGAGACATAAAGCCTTAACTCACAAGACTGAATGGTGGATTCTGCGGGTGGGAAGAATTTCAGTGGGTGGAGAAGGTGATGGAGGCTGAATTAGTCAGGGTACCGACAGGAAGTGGATGGCACCCTCAGGTGGGGAATGGAGAACTGAAGAAAAGGACAGTTTACAGACGTGTGAGGAGGGTTAAGAGAAGCCAGTATGGGATGGTGCAGCACCGCAGGGCTGACATAAGCAGGGAGCCATTGCCACCCTGGCCTGAAGGGGCACAGAGAGGAATGGTCCTGGGAACCAAAGAGATTTGCTGCAGCTTTGGAGAGGGCCTCCTGGCAGAGACCCAAAGCCAGCGCCTCCACCCAACAGGGCGCAAACCGAGGGAAGAAATACTCCTCGCCCTTCTACTCTCCCAGGTTGTGTGAGTGCCTCCCGTTGACCACACCCAAACTGGAGGCAGACGGTAGAAGAAGCACCTTCTACTGAGGAGGCCAGCAGGAGACAATCAAACTACATACATGAGATAATTTCAGGAAGTCATGCTAAGAAGAAAACGAAGGGAGGGAAGAATCTAGAAAATGGAGCAGTGATATTTTGCACAAGGTGTTTGGGGAAAGCTACTCTGGGGCAATGTCATCTCTGAAGAGATGTAGAGGAAAGTCCATAGAGGCCAGAATCCCAGGCACAGAGTGGAGTGAGGAAGAGAAGACGGTGGCCTGGAGGGCAGTGCTAACCCCAGCACAGGTCAACACAGGGCCAGTTTCACAAATGAAGCAGACAAGACACCTCAGTGTCCATGGAGTGGCTGATAGAATAGCAAAGACGGGCACAGGCCATGGAGCTGATTGCCTGCCACTTCTTCCCTTGGTGGCCTTGGACAAGTTACTTAACCTTTCCGCGCCTTAGTTTCCTTGTCTATGAAATAGAGATAATAGTATCTACTCCCAGGGTTGTCGCGAGGATTACATGAGCATATCACTGAACAAACTCTGCTTCAATTAGCACTATGCTTATCGCACTCCAGGTGGGAAGAAACAGTGTGCCCCAGGGACCACACGCTAGGGGGAGACAGACACACCTGCCCTTACAACACAAGGTGAAGTGAGCTGTCTTGCTGACAAGGACTCAGCAGGACGGGTTGCACCTGCGATGCTTCCCATACGAATTTGCAGAGCAGAAGCCTTGAGCAGGTTCTTTCAGAAGAGTCCATTTTCAGAAGGTCCTTCTCACTAATAGAGCCAGAACTCATATCCAGTGAACATCAGTTGACAGTCTCAGGCCTGTAAAGAAGTAAGGAAGTCTAACTGGGGATTTAAAAGATTAGAGGATTCATAGATGGTCAGAGGACAAGACTCAACGGGCCTTGAAATCAGGACATGACTAAGCAGTGCACCAAGAATCCAGTAGGTGGCATAAACAGGCCATTCATTAGGAGGAACTTCTATTCATCATTGTTTTTGAGATCTGAGGATTCCTTTCTTTCCTTAAACCTTCCCCCTATTATTTAACTACAGAACCAGGAAAATCCTTAATAGAAGACCTACTGAACAATTCAAATACGTTATTTTTTTCTTATCCCCTCTCCCTCAAAAATTTCTGGTCAAAATTCATGGTTTCCAGACATTTCTATGTGCACCTACCATCCATTTTACCAAATATATGCTGCCCATTTCACCAGAATAGTGATTGGAAGTTTTATATGATCTTTATTTAGTGAGGTTAGATTTTTTTTTTAATTAAGACAAGCTACGTATGACTGATGCAATAACTAAGCACTTTCCAGAAAGCTGAATGCAAGTATGAGCCTACAGCATAAACAGAAAGGTTGATTTACGTTGAGGCAAACTTTCTAAACACAATTTTCATTATACAGTTTTCCAGAAGAAAGATAGAAAATAGAATGCTCTTGAATGATTTCATGTGATCAGTTTCTCTGTGAGTTAGATCTAAATTTTCCAAAAGCAGATGCAAGTGTTCTTATTTTCTTTGGGATCTATGGAGTTGGTTTACTAAGGGAACAAATTATGAATTCATCATACTTTGGAGTATACAATGGATGGTCCTTTTTACATTTCATGTGGGCATTTTGGAAGGCAAATAATTTTTTTCTTTTTTCATTATAAAATAGAATAACATTAGAGAAAACATTAAAAATGTAGAAAAGTAGGGGAAAAAAATCACCCTTAACCCCAGTACTTTTTTTGAAAGTGCTGGCAATCTGATGTATTGCCTTCCTTTTTCTTATGCATATTTTTATTCATTCATAGAATAGACATTACCTGACCAACTTCTATCCTGGGATCTGGGGAACTAATTGTAAACAGTAAGCAAAACTCCTGATATCATAGAGTAAAAAGAAAAATAATTAATGAATAACTGAGGATAACTTCAGTCCATCACCTGCACTATGGAGAAAATGGAACAAGATGATAAGGAGACATGAGGTCTCTTCATTAGATTAAGTGTTCAGGAAAAGCCTCACAAGAAGGTGATGTTGAGCCATGACTTGAATTGCCAGGAAGGAGCTAGCATGTGAAGAGACAGAAAGGAGCATTCCAGGAAAAGAGCATGTGCAAAGGCCCTGTGGTGCAAACAAACTGAGGTATGAGGAACCAAAAGAGGTGCTGGGTGGCTGTAGCACACAGCACAGGACCAGGGCAGAAAGAGGAGATGTGGTCAGAGAGCCAGGCTGGGGGCCAGATCATGCAGGCCTGGGCAAGCACATGGGACTTTATTCTCGTCATCATTGTATATGCATTTGTAAGAACACATTTATCATCCTGATTTTTCCCTGTGACGTTATTAATATACTTTTCCTCGTGTCATTACATAGACTTCAAAACCATAATTTAAAATCAATACTAAAATTCCATCAAGTTGATCTTTAATAATTTACTTAACTCTTTTCCCTATGAAAGGCATCCTCTTAATAAATATCCCCAGGTGGCAATACGTACTTAATGCAAAAGTATCTTCTTTTAAACAAGTTGCTTGATTGTTATTGGTTCCAGTTCTTATTGATTTGAATTAGTTAAGACAGACTTTCTCGCTTCTCTTAAGGAAGTTCATTTGCAGACAGTGTGTTTACATTTTAATGAGGTAAAAGAGAAGCAAGCTTAGACAATTCTGTCATTTTAAGGCCAAGATTAGTGATGAGGGAGCTAAGCAAGACATTCATAGTACTCTAGTCTCTCAACTCTCCCCATCTGGGATTATATGTATTCAAAAAAGGCTAAAATCAGGAACACCATTATCACAGAATCAGGAAGAATAACATTTTGAAGCTAGTGAGCTTTGATCTGTACTCAGCATTGGAAACCAAGGAAATCTAGCAGTGCTTTGCTTAAAAATAGAAGGAAAGAGTAAAGAGCTCTTTTTCTCGTCTGCCCATGTTTTGTTATATGATTTAAAATAATGCTGCTACAGATGCCGCTATTTTTATGGTCCTGTGGACATGATTGTTTTAGAGAACCATTTTATTAGAGAGCTTACTATGTGACCTGTAAGAAAGAACCTGATTTTTAGCAATCATCTAAGTATTTGCACCCTGTGAGAGAGCTGACCCCCATCTCCAGAGGTGACCTGCACATTTATTATTAGCTTTGATATATTTGTTATTCCTGACCATGGTCATCATGGGGCTGCTTGGTTGACACGGTAGCTATGCCTAAGGGCCCAGGGGAACAAGTGTGTCCATCACGGGAGCCAGAATTTTTTGTATACTTAGGATCACTCACCGAATAATTGTGTGCACACAACACTTGCAGAAGCAGGTCTGCTTGTATTAGCAGCTGCATAGCACCTATTTTAAATTTTTTGGACATACCTTTATTATCTGACCATAAGCCCACTGTAAAACTATATTTTGCATTTTACTGTTAATACAAATTATAAATTCTCCTCTGTGCTGTTTGGGCTTGGATTTCTAATACTGGATTTCTAATACTTTAAAGCTTATCCCAAACTCCTCATTTTTTAAAGATAAGGAAGCAGAATCCAAAGAGATTAAAGGATTCACTCAAGGTCACTCAGCTAGTTAGTATTTAGAGGTTTTTTTTAAAAAACAAATCCAACATTATTTTTCTTTATTTATAAGTCAGCTTTGTGTTGAACAAAGACCGGGTTCATAATGACAGATTGCAATGAGCTATCCAGCCACATGTCCTCAAAATAGAGCAAAGATATCTACTATAAGTTGAATTGTATCCCTCAAGAATTCATGTGTTGAATTCCTAACCCTCACTGCCTCTAAATGTGGCCTTCTTTGGAAGTGGGGTCATTGCAGGTGTAATTAGTTAAGATGAGGTCACATTGGAGTAGGGTGGGCCCCTAGTCCAATATGACTGGTGTCCTTATCAAAAAGGGAAATTAGGATACAGATGCACACAAGGAGGATGCTGTATGAAGACGAAGGCAGAGATCAGGTGATACTTCTATAAACCAAAGAACAGCAAGGATCTCCAGAAAACCACCAGAAGGTAAGTAAATGGGACAGACCCTTCCCTCACAGCCCTCAGAAGGAGCCAAGCCTGCCTCTGTGTGTCCTCTCTTGATGTTGGACTTCCAGCCTCCAGAACTATGAGACAATACAGTTCTGCTCTTTGAGCCACCCACTTTGTTGTAGTTTATATGCAGCCCAGCAAAGTAATACAAATACTCATGACTGCTGGTTATCTAATGAGTTTGGAAGTCCAAAAATAATGTAATTGTGCCTTTGAAAATGTATAAGAACTCTTACTAAGCCCACAAATACATAATATTAATATGAAACCAATTTGTGGCTGTGGACCTGAGTGTTACAAATTGCCAAACAAAAAATTACAGATTTCCTAAAATCCAACTATTAAAGCCTGGGGGGTTTCTGAGACCTCAAATGGTCTGACCTGATCCAACCATGGTGTATTATAGACAAGTCACGCCACCCCATCTAATGCTGTTGGATGAAGGTAGAGACTGAATTTAAGCTCCTGGTTAATTCTTTGTATTTTGACAGGTTTTTCATGTTCTCACTTGACTTCTATGTAGTACAGTGCATGATAATGATTTTGAATTTTTGTTCCTTTTCTTTCTTGAGTTATTCCTTTCTTTAATGGGAAAAGTCATATTCCTGTTCTATTTTATTTATTTATTTATTCATTTATTCATTTACCTGGCCGACTGTGTGGCATGTGGGATCTTAGTTCCCTGACCAGGGATCAAATCCGTGGCCCCTGCAGTGCAAGCGCGGAGTCCTCACGACTGGACTGCCAGAGAAGTCCCCCTGTTCAATTTTAAATCCTTCTCTCCTAAGTTGTCTTTTCCTTTGGTTGTCCCCAGCCTGTCACTGCATCACCCGGTACAGTGACATTACAGAGGGAGACAAGAGGTGGACAGCAAGGAGGACATTCATCTCCCTGTGGTCCACTCACGTCTGGATGAAGGCATGGTTTAAAGGAGCCGACCTAACCACTCTTCCCTTCCCAACCACTACAAGGAGGTGACCCACAGGGGAGACTGCTGCTTGGCTTACATGACAAAATCTCTCCTGAGGACTCAACATGAAAGTATAAAGTCTCAGCACAAAATCAAGTACAGTATAACCTTTCAAAGCCTTTGTCCTATTAAAGACTATTTACTTGAGCTGGCAGGTATATAAAATTATGGCCTGGAGATGAAAACACGGAGGGCAGCAAAGGAAAGAATTAGAGCACTGTTAAAATTAGATTTGTCATCCAAGCAGGGAAGCCATTGCCTGTTTGGGCTGTTGAGGGCACCTTCAGAGGTCTCCGGCCAAGGACACCAACCTGTCTGGAAAAGAGGGAATGTTTCCTGCATTTCAGCAAGGACCCTTCCTGCACCCACTGACACCTCCTGCTCTGGCAATAGTTCAGGAAGGGGTGGGATTCACTGTGAGCACTGCATCTGAAGCCCCCATGCCCATTTCCTCGCCTTGGGCTTTTTTGTGGTTGTTTTTGGGCTCCAAAAATGATTCTGGTTATCAGAATTTGGTCCCAGGTTTTGGCTCTTAGAATGTCTTTGCTTTTCAATAAGCAAGGAAATTACCAAGAATTACAAAAAGGCAAGTCAGAACCATGGCATTTAGAAAACAACCATATTACTCTGCCTCGAATGGCCTTTGGAGGGGGAAAGATAATTGAATCAGGACTTTGAATTCCGAGCCACTTTGCATGACTCATTAAACTGCCATTTTCAACACTTTTCCCTCATGCTGTAAGAATGATAGAATCCTATAACAATCTATACATTTAAGTTCTTTTATATGTGAAAAGCCTCACGGTACAAGTGCCTTCAGACGTGAGCACAAACGTCAATTGAAATACAAGACAGTCATAATAGAGCTAAATTTGATAAGCCACTCAAGCATGACCCAGGCAGCCCAGCCTCTTAAATGAGGATGCACAATTAATTGCTACTCTTTTATTTATTATCTTTAATCCCTCATTGGATACAGTTGACTTGCTACTTCCTGGGATGAGGCCACAGCATAGGCAGGAATGAATAATTTTTAAATTATGAAGCAATTTCTTTGTTACAAACCTGGGCTCAGACAATGTAAATTCTAATCATTTCTTTTTCCCAGTACAGTGCCCTCTGAACTTGGGAAGGGCGTTCATTTTTCCTTCCTTCCACCTGTGGTGGGCAGGAAGTCAGACATGTCTAGTTCTTGGAGGTCACTGGTGTTTTTCTTGCTATTACTAAGGAGCTGGCATAATACCCTGGGACTCCTTCCTGACACCATAAAGGCTCATTAAAGACCTGTATTGTATTTAAAATAGTAAAAGTCTCCCCATGGTGAATCAGCCCTTTCTATAGCTCCGCTCTATACTGCCCCCAACTTGGTTTTTCCATTTCTGCTTATTTGATCAAGGTCTCAGAGATAAGGATTTTCCACTTTGAACTGTCTGTGGTTTTGAGCTGAGCCAGCCTCATGAATCAACAGGATTTGATTTCAGGGGGCATCAGGAAACTATTTCCTTTCTGCTTACACAATAGCTTCCTCCATTGTCTTTTTATTTATTTATTTATTTATTTATTTATTTTTGGCTGTGTTGGGTCTTCATTGCTGCATGCAGGCTTTCTCTAGTTGCGGCGAGCGGGGGCTACTCTTCATTGCGGTGCGCGGGTTTCTCATTGCGGTGGCTTCTCTCGTTGCAGAGCACGGGCGTTAGGCGCACGGGCTTCAGTAGTTGCAGCTTGCGGGCTCTAGAGTGCAGGCTCAGTAGTTGTGGCGCACGGGCTTAGTTGCTCCGCGGCATGTGCGATCTTCCCAGACGAGGGCTCGAACCCATGTCCCCTGTATGGCAGGCGGATTCCTAACCACTGCACCACCAGGGAAGTCCCTCCTCCATTGTGTTGATGTGGCCTAAAATCCCACTGTTAGGGATTTCATTCCTTTTCTTTGTTCCCTGGTAAAACATATTCTCGTGGGAAGCATAACACTTTAAGCATTAACGGTCTTTTAGAGTTAACTTGTGCCTGAATAAGTTCATAGAATCCTATTTTGAAAGGAAGCCATGTAAGGGAGAGAAGAGTGAAATGAGAAGACTGCGGGGAGCAGTGGTGGAGGAGGGCCACACACACTGGACAGACCCAGAGAGCAGACAACCCCCAGCCCTCTAACTGGATTAGTATACTAATATAATATATATATATTTCAAACCATACTAATATACTATATATATCCCCAAGATGCTTTTTATTTTAAAAAAACCTATTCCTGATCATAAATCATTAATATGAAAACATAAAAATACACATAATCTTACAGTCCTGACATATCTTATCTTTTGCTGCACTTTTATGCAATTGATATCATACTTCATATAAAGTTGTACTTTATTCTGTCTTTCTCAATTAACATTATGTTATGTGGATTTGCTCATGGTGATTTTTCATGGCTACATAGTATTCCCTTATTTATTTAACCAGTTCCCCATCAATCTTTGCTGTTACAAGTGATAATAACCAGCATTTACAAAACTTTCTAGGTCCTTTTCTAAACGGCTTATGTTGGTTAATTCACTTCCTCTTCACAAGAGCCCACTGAGGTGGTACAGGTATTACTTGTGCGTAAAAGATGACAGAACAGGCACTGAGAGGTAGTAAGAGTAAATTCAGATTCCAAGCCCAGTGTTTTGCCTCCAGGGCCTGAGCTCTTCGTATTTCTGTACGAATCTGATCATTTTATTAGGCTAGGTTGCCTAGGAGTAGCAGCTCTGGGTCAAAGGTTCAAGAGCCTTAAAAAGGCTAGGTTGCTGAATTGCTTTCTGTAAACATTACACTTTTGGGCAATGAATTTCTATTTCCTTTCCTTCCTGGATGTTTAAAAACAAAACCCGAGACACCTGTGTTGCTGGAGCTGAATGGCTCTATTTTCACTTTGCCTCCCATCCCTGAGCTGCCAGCAGGAGGAGGGACCTGAGAAAGAAAGGTTAGTCTGCATGGGAGCCCTGAAGTCCTTGAATTATGGCAGCTCTGGGGATTTCTGAAAGCACATTTAGATCAGGTGCACCCTGGGCCTGGCCTCCCTGTTCCCTGAGTTGCCTTGGATATGAGGCAAATTATCAGTGTCACTCCTTGTGGGCTGCATTTTTTACCACGGGTCGGGGAGTCAATGACAGGATTCCTCCCCAGCCCTCTATCTTCAGAGAACAGTGTGTGCACTGGGATGCTGGCATCGGGGAGGTGCCCCTGGAGGGGCAGCCTGGACTAGGAAGCCCAGAGATGCGTTCGGTTAGTTGTTTGTGTGTTTGTTTTTGATAGAAAAGGCTTTTAAATATTTTGTATGACATTGGTTAACTGCATTATGGACTATACATTCAGTGGAGTAGTATGAATGAGGTAGATCAGTATTTACTGATGTGGAAAGATGCCCAAAGCATTCTGCTAAGTAGAAAAAGGAAAAAAAAAAAAAAAAGAACATATTACAGAACTGCACACATCATACAATCCCATTTCAGAATATGTATAGAAAGAAAAAGAGATTTCCTCTAGAAACTGGAATGGGATGGGAAGGTTTTAGGGCCTTCCATTTTCCATCATTTGCATGTTTACATTCAGTGAACATCTATCACTTTTAAAATTAACATAAAGCCAACAGAGATTTTATAGTAAAATAGACTGCTTAGAGTATAAAATTTAAGAATATACAAAAACATAAACTTGTTTTTACAAATAGGAAAAATATATAGAGAAAAAGTAGGATCTAAGGGAATCAAGTACAATTAGTACAAAAGTACTAATTGAACTGGTATTCGGGGAATGGAAATATATTTTTCCCCTTGTGTTTTCTAAATGTTTGCTAATGTAATTGTATAACTACTGCATACAACTTACATACTTTAAAAGTAGATGTAGTGAAAGAAAGCATGAAATCATATTAAAAGTAAACCAAAAAGACAACTCTGAAAGGAAAGGAGAAAATATGAGGAATAAGAGTGAAACCTAGGATCCAGATACCTGTGTACTACCCTAGGCTTACTGTGTGATCTTGGGCAAGTCGCTTGGCCTCTCTGGGCTTCAGATTCTTTATCCAGCCTGGAGGTTCTCAATCCTGACTGTACATCAGAATCGCCTGGGGAGCATTTAGAACACTGTGTGTCCAGGCCTCTCTAGGATGGGTGATTCTGGGGAGCAGACAAGGTGAGAAAGCTGAGAAAGCCTAAAGCTCAGGGAGGGTCCGTTCACTCTTACTGGGAAGTCTCTCCATCCAGCCCCAGAAGTGACTAGTGGTCATTTAAGTAAGTAAATAAGTAGATGTTTATGTAGCTCTTAGAGAAGAAAAGTTTAAATACACCGTTTGGCTGGATCACCTCTTGGTTTTGAAAAGTGGTTGCTCTTTGCTCATAATAACCACTTTCCTTTGTGATTTTTGCTCGGCATTTGGGTGTAAAGAGTATGCATTTTTAAAGCTGTCCAAATGCCTATTTATGCAGCAGACCATAACTCCTCTCTGGATAGGCTGCTATGCTTTATCAAATAAATGATACACATTTAAAAAACTGTCTGAAGGGGCATTTACCTGAGAGACTGTTATTGTGATTGGGTTTCTTTTTTTCCCCTGAGCCCTTATGGTTCATTGGGTAAATAATATCTTTTAACCAATTTTTAAATAGACGTGTCTAGCAAGATGCCATTTTATCAATCTTATCCACTCTTATACTCTTCAAAGAGGGCTCTTTTAGGTTGTTCTTATTTTAAATTTCACATTAAGATACTTTACCAAAAAAGATCAAATATTAAAAAACTGAGTGTGGGACTCCCCTGGTGGCATAGTGGTTAAAAATCCACCTGCCAATGCAGGGGACACGGGTTCGAGCCCTGGTTGGGGAAGATCCCACATGCCACGGAGCAACTAAGCCCGTGTGCCACAACTACTGAACCTGTGCTCTAGAGCCCACAAGCCACAACTACTGAGCCTGCGTTCCACAACTACTGAAGCCAGCGCACCTAGAGCCCATGCTCTGCAACAAGAGAAGCCACTACAATGAGAAGCCCGCGTACTGCAAAGAAGAGTAGCCTCCACTTGCCGCAACTAGAGAAAGTCTGAAGCAACAGAGAAGCAACGGAGACCCAATGCAGCCCAAAATTAATTCATTAATTGATTTAAAAAAAAACTGAGTATGAAGCAGACATATGGCATCTGGCTTTTTTTTTTTCCTGTGGCAGATAAAAAGACTTTCTTATATACTTTTTCTTCTCTGGGACTACTTCAGTGCTAATTTCAAGATATTTTTGCCTTTGAGGCAATAGACCCTAACCTCGCTCTTCAGTGAACGAACATTTGATTATTTTTGGAGAAGGTGGGAGATGCAGAACACTGTAGAACAAGGAGGAGTTATTTAGATATGATCGTGAAACAGAAGAACATCTGGTAGGACAGGGTTTGTGTCAGCATGAGTCATGTGACTTCTATAAGAAATAGAGCCAAGGATAGAGAATTGACATGGAGATCCCAACTGAGGAGAGAGGAGGATTTGCAGAAAATGACAAGAATGTTTAGAGCATTGGTAGGTAAGACCAAGGACCTTATATGGATTGGGGTTCTTAGTTGCAGACAACAGAGTCCACTTAAGCTAGATCATGCAGAAAGGAGTTTACCAAAGGGTGTTAACTGATTCACAGAATCTCCTGGAACGCCACACAGGCTTGGAAGTTATACTTAGGACCATTACAGCCAGGAGAAATGAGGAATCAGCTCTTAAAAGGGTGCTTCTCAAAGTGTGTTCCCAGACCAGTAGCATCGGCATCACCTGGGCATTTGGTAGAAATGCAAATTCTCAGACCTCCTCCCAGACCCACTGAAGAAACTCTGGGAATGAGGCCCAGCAATCCGTGTTTTAACCAGTTTTCCAGGTGATTCTGATGTACAGTGAAGTTTGAAAACCACTGACTTACTATGTTTCGAACAGAAGTACCATGGCTGCTGCTTCCCTTTCTTTGGCACTTGTGAAATTGGGAACTGGATGCCTGCAACTGCTGCGGCAGCCCCAGAAGAACCAGATGCATCTGCTAGTGTGTTTACAAGGAGAACTCGTTCCCTTGCACATGGCTGCTGCCTCACGTTGCTCACTGCTAAGTCAGGAACTCCTGTAAGAGATCCTCTAGGGAGAACCACATTACATTCTAGCACCCTAGCTGCAAAGGACACCAAGAAATGTAATTTAGCTTTCCAGACTATCTCTAGCGCGGGAGTAAGCTAGAGGTGACCGGAATGGATGCTGGGAGAGCCAACCTCTGTATCTGCCATCAACCTGATGTCCCTTTATGGATACCCAAAGACTCTACACATTAGCCAGCCTTTTACAGCAGAGGGGGTAGAAAACGAGAACTGCTGAGGCTGGTCACCCAGTCCTACCCTACCATAAGATAGACAACACCCCACAGGAACCCCAGTTCTGGGAACTCCACCCCAGCCATTGCCTGGAATCCAGACTTTTCCCGGGTTCGGGGAGCCTTAACTCGGGGACAGTCTGGGCTCACTGTAACTGTTACAGAAGAATGACAGAAGTGGTCTTTGGTTTAAAGAGAATATTTTCCTTCCTAGCTCCCATTATTTAATTGTAATTTGAAATAGAAGCTGTTCCTAAAGGAAACAACTCCACTCCCTTGACAGAGTGCTTTGCCTCCCAAGGCTAAAGAGTTAACAAAATTAGATCCAACTATTTGCACACCTTTGTTTACAATCAAAGAAAGATCTTAGTAAATAAATAGTTATATTGAATTTACACTTGTCCTATTAAATGACACTGCTACAACAGCACTGATTGAAAGGCATATCAGGGCACTGAATACCGACAGCAGAAGTTCGCCTTCTTGGCGGGATCTGCCAGACCCCGGGGTCTAGGTTGGCTGGGAGGATGGATGAACTCAGTTTCCTGTTTCTTCAGCCTGCCTCAACCTGAAAAAGACTTACCTTCTCGTGATTCCGCTCTCAGTTCAAACACCATCTCCTTAAAGAGGCTCTCCTTGAGTGCCCCAAACTCATGAAGCCCACTAGAAGCCACTGCCCATCACATCACCCTGCCTTACTATCTTCTCAGTACTTCTCACTCTCTGAAATGAGCTCATCAATTTGTTTAATGCCTGTCTCCCCGCTGGAATGAGGAGAGTGACTTGTGCATCTCGTCACCATGACATCTACATGCCTTCCCTACCTAGCGTCTAGTGGGCCCTCAATAAATATTGTGGAACGAATGACTAAGTAGTTTGGGTGGCCCCAGGGCCGCAGTGCCGAGGACACTAGGGTGCGGTGGGAAGCTATGGCTTACCTGGCAGTGAGAGGTGATGTTGGTAAATGTGGGTCCTCTACAGTGTCTGTTGTTTAGCCTCTCCAGAGATAGCCCGAGCAAACGCACCAGGCACAGCTGGGAGGGAGGCAACCCATGGAAGATTCATTTCAGATGCTCAGTTAGAGAGGATGTCATTTGGGCCAACAGCATTGTTGCTTCCTCTAGGTTGCTCCTGAACGTGGAGACTGGCTGCTCTCACAGTCAAGGAGAAGGTCCATCTACTGCCTTCTTGACATGGTGTCCAACTCAGAGCCCTAAGGTATCTAACTCTGGGACTTGGTTTAAATTAGCTGTGTGTGGCCAATTTAAAGAGATTTGACTGTCGTTCATAAGTAGCTTTTGTTTTCTCATTGCTAGATGGTTGTTTGAATTATCTTGGTTAATTCACTTTTCACTTTTGGTTAATTTCACTTTTATTATTTAAAAAAATACAGACTTTGATATAGTATTTCTCCCTGTATCATAGTTTTACATTTCCAAGAACCACAAAAAGCAAAATAAACAGACAAAAGCAAACCCTGTCCAGACGTAAAGGCTCTGATACGGTTAAAGATACAGGGGCAGAGGTGGTCTGGTGCGTCTGTGGGGTTCTGCCTGCAGTTCACTTACCCTCTCAGCTCCTTTAGTGTTCTTGTCAGTCAAATGAAGATGGTGGGAGTGTGGCCTCTTGGGATTTTTGCAGCAATGTAAGGAGCATGTAAAAGTATTTAAGGCCTGGCCCAGAGTAAGTGCTCAACTATTATTGCTACCTAGTCACAGACCAGAAGCTAAGGTAAAGGTATGCTTGACAGAGGGGACTCACTAGCCACACTGGAACATGCCCCCAACTCCCAGACAGAAAGACTTCCATTCCTGTGTTTTGTCACTGTCCTGGGTTGACTAATAGCTCCCCCCCACCACAAATTTATGTTCACCCAAAACCTCAGAATGTGACCTTATTTGGAAAGAGGGTCTTTGTGGGTGTAATTAATTAAGTGAGGTCATATTGGGTTAGGGAGATCCCTAATTCAATGACTGGTGTCCTTATAAGAAGAGGGAAATGTGGACACCAACACACAGAGAGAATACCTTGTGATGACACAGATGCAGAGGGAAGATGACCATGTGAAGACAGAGGCAAAGATTGGAGTGACATGTCTACAGGCCAAGGAAATCCAGGGATTGCTGGCAACCACCAGAAGCCAGAAGAGATGGGGAAGGATCCTCCCCTAGAGCCTTCAGAGAGAGCATGGCCTCAACGACACCTTGATTTTGGACTTGTAGCCTCCAGAAGAGTGAGAGAATAAATTTCTTTTGTTTTAAGGCATCCAGTTAGTGGTCATTTGTTAAGGCAGCCCTAGCAAACTAATAAAGGCACTTTGCAGAGACCACACCATATTGGGGCTTATTCCCTGCCTTCAGGGAAATCCTCCTGCTTCCTTGGAATTTTAACATAAGTGAGATTAGGAGAACAAGACTTTAGAGTTTTGAAAAATTGTCTGTAGCTGATGCCTTATCAGGTTACTAGGCATGAGAGAAGATTAAGGACAATATAAAATGCATTGGAGGACTTCCCTGGTGGCGCAGTGGTTAAGAATCCGCCTGCCAATGCAGGGGACACGGGTTCAATCCCTGGTCCAGGAAGATCCCACATGCCACAGAGCAACTAAGCCCGTGCACCACAACTACTGAGCCTGCGCTCTAGAGCCCGCGAGCCACAACTACTGCAGCCCACGTGCCTAGAGCCTGTGCTCCGCAACAGAGAGAAGCCACCGTAGTGAGAAGCCCGTGTACCGCAGCAAAGAGTGGCCCCCGCCCTACACAACTAGAGAGAGCCCACGCACAGCAACGAAGACCCAATGCAGCCAATTAATTAATTAATTAATTAATTAATTTTTTTAAAAAAAGAAAATGCATTGGGACTTCCCCTGGCGGTCCAGTGGTTAAGACTCTGCATTTCTACTTCTGGGGGTGCCGGTTTGATCCCTGGTTGGGGAACTAAGATCCCACATGCCACGTGGCCAAGATAAATAAATAAATTAAATTAAATTAAAAAAGAAATAAAAAAGAAAATGCATCAATCACTCTTGGACTCAGAAATCTCTTTCAGCAGCTGTGGCAGCCCGAGCAGCTGCTTTTCCCGTGACTCACAGGCGTCAGAGTAGCACTGTGCCATGAGGCTCCTCCACTGCGCAAAGTGCTCATCAACAGAAAGCCTGTGAAAAGCCAGCACCCCGCAGTGTGGAGCCGAGGGGACCAGCCACATCTGGCGTCCCACGTTAGGCCCTGTGCCCTGGCCTGCAGGGTATATGCACGGGCCACAGAGCCAGCGCCCCTACCATGGCAGCCTTGCTGGTCACCAGCATCTCGAGGTGTCTGCGCATTCATTTATTTGCTGCCACACAGCTGATGAGTACTGCTCAGTGGTGGCATCACCTTTGGAATAAGATCAGCTTCTGAAAGTACGCTTGAGAGGCAGGTGTGGCAGGGATAGAGAGATTCAGAGATGAGGAGACAGACTCGACAAGAGTGTGACTGGAGAAACTCAAAGATGAAAAGCCAAGCACTTCCTGTTTTTCGAGACTCACGTCAGGCTTACCCTCTGAGCTGATACATTTTACTGGAAAGGAAGAAGAGCACCTATCCAGAAGGCCAGCTGCCTCGTTCTGGGCTCCGCTAAGGTCTCTGGCTCTTGGATTACAAAGACCTTTTCTCTTTGAATTCCATGGCGCCTTGAAAACCAGGGCGCCTGCCCAAAGGAAGCAGCAGGGTGGCCTTGAAGAGAGTGTTATTGCCTTTCTGGGTCAAGGTGGTGGCCTGACAGATTCCTTTGGGATCCCTGGTGACCGTGGAGCTGTCACCACCGTCTTAAGTTATCATAATTCCCTCTTCCTCCCTCCTTCCCCACCCGACTAAAATGGCTTCAAAATGATTTCCTATAAAATCTTATAAAATGTTTTTGTCACAGTTTGGATCGACATCATCTATTAAATCTGAGTGCTGGCCAGTGGATTTTTCTAATGGAACTTTTGGTCTAGGAAAGGCTGTCAGGTCTGGGATTCCTGGCTAGATTGGAGTTAGCGAGTTAGTGGAACCAGACATGTGTTATGGAAAACATGAAGTCTTAGCCTTAAGGTCATGCCCAAGAACGCCCTTAGCTGTTGCTGTAATCGCTCTATAATCTGCATGCTAGTTGCTGGCGAGTCAGTGATGGGCTGGAGTCAGCAATACTGAGGAGACAAATGAACCAAAACATCTCAGGCCACCAGCCTTCAGTCTGTCACCAACCATGGAGGCCACAGTGGCTCTCTTCCTGTTTGGTGCCAACTCTGGCCCCCGTTCTCTTAATATCCTCTCCTGTCTGCTCCAAGCCTTTATTACACCAATAATCTCTTTCTGTTTACCTCTTCTTTTTTGAACATTTAATCAAAAACTATATTTTTAGTTTCTAAAATGCTGATCCAGGAGTTCCTTGGTGTCCAGTGGTTAGGATTCAGCACTTTCACTGCCGTGGGCCTGCATTCAATCCCTGGTCAGGGATCTAACATCCCACAGCCACGCAGCGTGGCCAAAAAAAAATAAAATAAAAAATAAGGTGCTGATCCACAGGCCACTTTCTTGGTACGCATGTGTGCCAGTGAAAACAAAAGGCAAAGAACTGAATTAGTCTCTCTCAGTCTCTTCTAACTACAGCGTGGGCAGGAAGTGCCCCCTTACTGTGTGCCCAGAGTAGGAGAGAATGAGGATACTTGGTGAGCATCACTAAAGACTGCAACAGTCTACCCGTCCGGTAACCCCGCATTCCGTTCACCCTCCTCCTGTACATAAAACCTACTCATCCCTCTCTCAAGTCCCCTTAGAGGCCTGGAGTCCCATCCATTTTCAGTATCAAGCTCAAAGTTCAGGATCTCATGACAGTTTCTACTTTAATGAATGAGGTGCAGTCTCATCAATCTGGAGTATGACTCCTCTTGACCTGGAAACCAGTGAACTAGAAAATGAGCTATTCGTGT
Source organism: Leucopleurus acutus (assembly GCF_964270905.1). Lineage (NCBI taxonomy): Eukaryota > Metazoa > Chordata > Mammalia > Artiodactyla > Delphinidae > Leucopleurus > Leucopleurus acutus. The sequence continues at coordinate 51,586,300 of NC_139150.1, read as the reverse complement.
CTCTTCCCCCTCCCCCAATATGCAATGGCTAAACACTCCCGCTGGGAAAGAGAGAAATAGGAGATACACAGCAGTGACGGGTCCACAGCAGTTCTGAAACACACCAAAGGTGGGCAGACTCTCTGAGAGGCCTCCACTTCTCCACTCCCGCAGGGAGGGTATGTTTCTTGAATCGGCCCTGATTCAGCTCCCTGGAGGTATTTAGTTCCCTTGTCTGTGTTCTCTATGGCCATTGGCTCTACTTTGCTTTTCATCACTTTCCTTAGTATTATCTGAATAGGATAACTTAGAATTAAGTAAATCTAGGATTTACTTAGTAAACGACCTCGTCGGGGATGAACAGCTTTCTCGGCCTGCTTGTTGCCCAAAGGTGGCTGAGGAAACCAAAGATCATTTAAAATCTCAAGAAGTCACAGGCCTTTTTAGGCCAGGCTAGGGTTCTTCTAAAACCATGGTCAACTTTTTATCTATTTGAGTCTACTCAGCTACTCGTGCCAGGAGCCATGGCCATGATTTTTTTCTAGACATACTTCTTTTTTTTTTGCGGTACACGGTCCCCTCACTGTTGTGGCCTCTCCCGTTGCGGAGCACAGGCTCCGGACGCGCAGGCTCAGCGGCCATGGCTCACTGGCCCAGCCGCTCCGCGGCATGTGGGATCTTCTCGGACCAGGGCACGAACCCGTGTCCCCTGCAGCGGCAGGTGGACTCTCAACCACTGCGCCACCAGGGAAGCCCAAAGTCACTTAATCATTTTAATTAAAAATTTTTCTTAATTGCGGTAAAATATATACACATAAAATTTACCATCTTAACCATTTTGAAGTGTATAGTTCAGTAGTGTTAAATATACTCACATTTGTGCCACCAACCTCCAGAACTCTTTTCATCTTGTAAAACGGAAACTCTCTACCCATGAAACAACAATACCTCAGCCTCCCCTTCCCCCTGCCCTTGACAACCACCATTTAACTTTATGCACCTATACATATGACTACGCTAGGTACCTCATAAAAGTAGTATCACACAAAATTTGTGTGAATCCTCCAGGTTCATCCATGTTGTAGCACATGATAGCATTTTCTTCCTTTTTAAGGCTGAATAATATTCCACTGTATCTGTATGCCACATTTTGTTTATCTGTTTATCCACTGATGGACATTTGGGTTGCTTCTTCCTTTGGCAATTGCGAGTCATGCTGCTATGAACACGAGTATACAACTATCTCTGTGAGTATATACCCACAAGAAGCCTCTGAAATTTTTATGTAGTTTATTGGTATAGCATAACTGATTCTATCCTGACAGATACTGCTATTAACTAGCTAAGTGTGCAGGATCTGGAGAAACTCATTCTACCTTGATACCCATGGACAGTTGAAGATGGACTTTACTCGTACTGCTATTTAAAAGAAAAAATGGTGAGTTAAATATTCTTCCGGAGTCACCTGAACCAACCCTCACCTTTGGGGCACCTGACTCGGTCCCCAGGAGGAGGTTTGAACCCCTGCAAACATGCACCCTTCCGTTAACCAGACACGCCTGTCTCAGAAAAGTTTTCTTCCTTCATCTCTAATTTATCTTTTGTGCTCTGCTTCCAGCCAAATGGTTATTGACATTTATGTTTATATCTCTAGTGCCTGACTATATCGTTGAAATATAACTATAATTTCTGCCCTAGTATCAAGGATTTTCCTGGGCACTAGGGATGTAAATCTTCAGTGAGGGTTGTTCTAGGCCCAACGGACATAAATATTATATAGGACGCACACTGTCTTGATATGTCCCATTTGCCCAGCCAGATCCACTCTTCACCCTCTCTACCCTGGTCTCTGCCCAGAAGGGCGATTCTGTGGACCACACCCATGGGCTCCTCATCCTCTGGCATTGGTTCAGCCAATAGGGAGCCCTGGCAGAGACTGGAGAATGGGAGGGGAGTGAGGTAGGGGTATTGATCCCCTGCCCATGAGCGTGTCAGGCTGTCCATGTATCTCAAGTGAAAGAGGCCCTGGCACATGACTCCTCTGGCTTTACTAGCTCTGGATGCTAGAGCATTCCCTGTGGTTTCCCAATACCCAGCCTCTAACTTGGTAAATTGTCCCTTATCAACTCTTTCTGGAGTTTACCAGTTTGGGTGTGGCATCTGTTTCCTGCTGAGACCCTGACTGATCTACAGCTCTGCCCAATCAGGACAGCGGAAAAGACAGACAAGAAGACAATATGTATACTATATTGTGACAAGAGCTATAATACAAGAAGCTGTGGGAGTTATCCTTGGTGGGTAAGAGAAAACTTTTAAAGAAAACTGTTTTGCAAGCACCTTCTGTATCCAGAGCAAGGTACCCAATCTAGGTATTTTAGTTGTTGAAATTCAGTTGTTGAAATTCAGTTGTTGAAAGAACTCTTTCTCAGTGTCTACCATGTTCAAAGCAGTACGTAAATCTAGAACATATTCAGATTTTAAGACACTTACAATTTGATAAAGGAAAATAAAACAAGATAATAGAAATGAAAGTATTATACACGTACTACTGTTTTGCATAAAGGATGCATTCCTCGATATACGAGTGCTGTTTTAATCAGCCTATGAGTGGTCCACATGGCCTCATCCCTAAGGAGATGCAAACTCAGCCATGCACATTGGTAGGGCTTTGTCCACAAACAATTGATAAGCTCCCAGTCATGATTGCTGTCACCTGCCACCCCTCTAGTGGCTGGTTAGTGTTTCTGGACTGCAGCGAAATTTACAATGTTCTTAACAATGTCAAAGCCATTCCACGAATCTGTAATTGCCTGTTGATTTTTTTCCTCTGCTCTCTCAACCATTCCCATATAGTTACCTAGAGTCACAGTCAAATTTGCACTTTAACATCTTCTTCTGCTTCTCTCTCTGGCGGGTCCAGTGCTATACTTGCAAATAGTTTCTCAGCCATGATAGGCACCACACACAAGTAATTGGCAGAAAGAGAGGCTTCAACAGAGTAAGTAACGTACACTGCAAAGCACTTTCGTCTCACTGCGCAGTGCGAGCTCTCTTGGCTGACAGCATTTACAATATGGTTACTCCCTGGCGGAGAAGAGTCTGCATCCTGTGGAATATGGAGGAGGGGACTGGAATGGATTTTTTTTTTATAATGATCTTAATTAAGGAAAATATTTCAGAGAACATAGCCAATCAGTACAGCATTGTGGCTAATAGCAAAAAGGGATAAGCTGTTGCAGGAATAACTCAAAGTGATTATAGACGGAAGAGAAAGTGCTCAGGGACACAGGGGTTACCTTATCCCTGGGGCTCACCAATGGATGCTGATAGACTGATGAATATTTAGCTTAAGATGTGAATGGTTTGGGGGGAATAAGTAGGATTTAGACATGCAAAAATGAGAGAGAATGGCCACATGTGCAAAGGCTCCGAGGGGAAACAGGGGTAGGAGAGCGGTGAGTGAGCAGGAAAGGACAAGGCTGGAGAGGTGGGTGGGATCAGAAGACGGACGGCCGTGAGTGCAAGATCAGTAGACTGGACTTCATTTTCCAGGCTGTGGATGCCAGGGAAGGGTTCTAATCCAGGAAACACTGACTGTAGTCTTACCAAGGACATTCCACCCTGAGACAGCGGGAATTGTCCACACTGTGGGCATGACCCTCCTGATAAAGAAATTCTTGGTGGGTCTGAATAAATCATTCTTAAGGGATTAAAAAAGATCCTCAGGGATGGGAATGACACATCGGGGCTAGTGTGGAGGAAGAGAGAGTGGTCAGATATCCTGGTGGAAGATGGGTCTTTCAGCAATGTGCCACTTTGTACGCAGCTGTACTCAGAACCTCAAACGTTAATAAAGAGCAAATGTGCCCAGGTCCAACCACAGTGCGATACTGGTATTTGTTTAGGATACAGAGAACTAGAAAAGAAACAGTAGGTTGGACATGTTTGAAATTTTGTTTTAAGATAAAAGTTTCACTTTTTTCCCCCCTTCACATCCTCCAATCTCACCACTCATTCTGAACTTTGGTCCTTCTTTGACCCTTCTTAAGTTATCCAGCAGGGGTGAAGGTATGGTAGGAGAAGGGAGGGCTGAAATTTTTATTCCATGTGGGATGGGAGCCACTGGTGGGTTCTGAGCAGAGAGGTGACAGGATCTGACTCAGGTTTTAACAGAGTTGCTCTGGCTGTGGTGTGGAGAGGAAGCTCAGCGGGCAAGGCTGTAGCAGGGGCCACTTAGGAGAAGACCCAGAGGAGATGGTAGCTTGGCCTTCGGAAACAGTGTTGAGAAGTGACAAGCAATGAGGCAGACTTGGGTTATATTCAGAGATGGAAACAGTGGAATTTACTGGTGACTTGGATGTGGGGAGTAAGGGAAAAGGTGAGTCCCAGTTTTTTCACTTGAGAAACTGGTACAGAATAACATAAAATAATCCCCAGTCTTTTTTTTTTAACTATGCATGTGCATTTCTATTTAAAAATATGTACAATATACTTCTATAAAGTGTATTCTATATATGTATACTACATATTGCAGTTTTATTACATATGAATACATAATATATAATTCTATGGATGTTGAAAGAGAGAGAGAGAAACACACAAAATTGCTAGCAGTGGTTTTCCCAGGGAAGTTGGGGAGGGGGACAAGGTAAAGAAGCAGAGGAGGGACTTCCCTTTTTTGACCTATTTGCTTCTGTTTAATTATGATTTTTCAATGAAAATGTATTCAGTTTACCCAGGAGGATACACATGAAGTCGTTAACAATGGTAATCTCTGGATAGTAAGGACATAAGTTTTTTCATATCTGTATTATCAGGTTGTATTAGTTGTCTGCTGCTACATAACAATATCACTACAAACTCAGTGGCTTAAAACAACACACATCTATTATGTCACCGTTTCTGGAGGTCCGGAGTCCAGGCACAGCTCAGCTGTGTCTGCTGCAAAGCTGTAATCAAGATGATGCCTGGGGCTATGGTCTCATCCGGGGCATGCGTGGGGAAGGAACCACCTCCTTGCTCACATGGCTGTCGGGAGTATTCAGTTTCTGGTAGGTTGTCAGACCGAAGGCCTCACTTTCCTGGGGGCTGTCAGCCAGACACCACCCTCAGCTCCTTGCCCTGTGGGTCTTCCCAACATGATCACGTACTTCCTCAAAGCCTACCAGGAAGTGAGTCTCTTTGCAAGGCAGGCATTATAATCTTATGGAACATCATCACAGAGATGACATCCTTATCACCTTTGCCCTTGTATGGGTGGAAGCAAGTCACAGGTGCCACCCACTTGCAGGGAAAGGGACATCACAGAGGCACGAACATCAGGAAGCAGAGATGACGGGGGCAGCCACAGAGTCTGTCTGCCTCACTAACTTTCTGCTAATAATTTACAGTGCACATAGAGTTTCTGTGACCATGTACTACCTGAAAAATATTTCAAAACTTTGAAAAACAACAGAGAAAAAGATTATTTATAAAGACTAAGAGGCATTAATTTCTCTACAAAAAGAATGTCTTAAGTTAGGCTCTGTTCTAATTGTTTCCTAAAGTTGAAATGTGTTCAATACAGCTAATAGGAAAGATAGGACCAATTATTTTTTTTTTCAAAAAGACCCCTGAATCCTTATCTCAAATAGGAGAGGGGTCATCAAGGATTAAAGAGCGTGGAAATACATACTCATTGTCTCTGAGGGCTCTGTCTAGAAAATGATGCCTTCTGTCCAGCTCATTAGGTCCTCCTGGGGGTTGCCCTTCCCAGAAAAACCAAGTTTCCTCTGGAGCCTGTCCTTTGCCTGGGGCTATGGTGCTGTGATGGAAGAAACCTCGACCAGAAAGTGGAGAAATTAGATTCTGGCTTAGAAAAAACTGTTTCTGTAACATCAAGCAAGAAATCTAACGTCTCTGGGTTTCCATTTTTGTATATTTGAAGTAGGAATAAAAGCGATACTGGCATCAGTTGATTCTTTAGAAGCAGATGGATGAGATAAATCAATCTACACCAATCTGGCTTTCTAGAAGGTCACGGTATGAAGTCTAGCCATGTGGGCTTTCTTAACTCTCACAGTGCTTCGCTTCTAAGACCTACCTCTGGGTCTCAGGAGGGTTTTCCCCACAAATGTCCTGCTGCCACTGCTACTTGGCTCAGGCTCGCCTGTGGTTTAGTAAACACACCCCAGAACGTCAACCCAGCTCACAAGGACCCACCCCTTCTTGGTATCCCTTAACTAACATAGCAGACCCCTGGCCAACTGCCCGGACCAGGGGCAGGCCCCCAACCCAGCTAGGCCAATCAGTTTCTCGTCTTTAGGAATTTGGAAGTGGGACTCCAAGAGCAACTGTCAGAAAAACATCCTCACCCTTAGCAACTAGCATACTTATTCCTCATCTCACTGGGTTCCTCAGAAGAGGGGACTTAAGCATCAGGAAGGAAGTTGGACTGATGGCTTCAAGCTTCTTCCCAGGTCTGTCCATCACCTATTTACTCATTCTTTCATTTGTTCCAGAAGTATTCATTGGTCTATGATCTGTAGGAATTTTATAATTTTTCATTTAATCTTTACAGCATTACATCCATTTGGCTTGCTAGAAGTTCAGTAGCCACAAGTCAGGAGGCAGGTGTATATTATCACCTACATTCTATAGATGTAGAAACTAAGGCTCAAAAAGGTGAACTGACTTGTCCACAGTCTCTGCTGTGAAGGGGAAAGCAGGAGTCTAAGTGAGGTCTGATTGCAGAGCTCTTGCATTTTCCTCCTGGAGCCTGGGAGCACCTGTTCTCCCATCCCACAGAACTGAGGTTCCTCTGGGGAACAGATGTACGGTGATGGTGGTGGGTGACGGTAGTGGCCACATGGCAGAAGGGAGGGTGGTCTCCATCCTTCTCAGACGATACTGAGGACAGTGCAGTATCCAGATGCAGACACAAGGTGGCAGAGAACCACAGGACATACAGGTCCCCTGGCCTGGGCTGGGCATGGGTCTTGCTTCTTGCTTCCTGCATTCTCTTAAACTAAGAAAGGATGTGTACTGCCACAAACCCTTTATTCTTTTACATTAGGAAAAGAATATGTACAACTATTAAATAAATACCCAAACTATAAATATTTCATAATTCACTACAGGAAATAGAGGGAGAACTGAAGAATAAAAAACAAATGTGGAGAGAAAAAAATGAGAGTAGTGACATGTGTTGAACACTGTAGGAGGTCAAGATTCAATTAAATTTGCTTTTTTAAAAAAAGAGTATTGTCATTTAGATGAAACACTGCAAGAGTTTATCACTAAACAGTATTTTAATTCCCACTTAGTTTTTGAAAGAAATTAGACCTGTTTATAAATTCTCTGCTCCTTATTTTTACTGGAGTGAAAAATATCTTTCTAATTGTAGAACAGGAAAGGTATATAACCTCATTTTATAGGAAAGAACTTTACTTTGATGATGTTTTATTCTAATTTTATAGTACTCTAGAATGTTAGTACAAAGACAAAATTTTGTTGTGTTTCTACAACTACAGGCAACAATAGGCTCATCTCTTGATACTGCACACAGAGTGAATGAAGTTAAAGCAAGAGCTAGATCTAGTTTAGTTGGTCCAGAGAGCCCTCTTTGGGCCCTCACCTTACTCGGCATGAAGTATGGTATGTCTGGTAACCTACAAGACAAAACCATTTTGCCTTTCTCATGCTTTCAAAGCATGAGCCACAATGAAGTCTGAAGCATTCTACTTTGTGTGCTAACATTACTGGTCATTTAAGCTTCATTAGTGAAAAGAAATACTCAGCAGAGCAAGAGGCAAACTTCTGGTCTAGTGAGAATGGAGGGACTGAAGCTGTCAGCCACAGAATGGAGAAGAGGGACTGGGAAAGTGAAACACCTTCCTGCCCCGTAACTCAGAACCAGTGAGGGAGGCCGATGTTTGCCTGTGTTGAATCCCTTAACTAAGCTGGATTAAGTCTCCACATTGACCATTTTCCTTCCCTCCAGATGAATAGATATATTAGGAGTGTATTGTCCTGCTGTGGACAACGCCACACATTACACCCCTTGTTGGGGCCACGCTTCTGTGCATCATGCAGACACATTTCCTTGAAACAGAGACCAGCGTTTGATGTTCAGAAGTGAGAGAACTCAAGGAGCCTCAGCTCTTTGTTGGACACATTGGAGAGAGGTTATGAGTAAGAAAGTAGATGGCATGAGGGCTTAAGTTTAGGAACCCCTGTGGCGGTTTGGTTTGGCTCAGTTGGAGGGTGTGGGGGGAATGTGATGGGGCTGAACCCAAATTACTGAGGCCCTTTCATCAAGCCAGACCAAGCAGGAAGTGAGGGAGCCATCCAGTGGCTTTAAACAGGGAATAACAGGACCACACTGCAGAGGGACAAGGCTGGCGGTGGGCAGACCAATTCAGACAGCCTCGCGGCAAGCCAGGAGTGGTGGTGATGCCCTGAACTAAGGGACTAGTGGTGGGAGAAGGGGAGGGACACAGAGCTGTGAGGAAGGTAGGATGGGTGGGCTTGGTGACCACCTAGCTAATGGGATTTTTTTTTTTTTTTTTTTTTGGTATGCGGGCCTCTCACTGTTGTAGTCTCTCCCGTTGTGGAGCACAGGCTCCGGACACACAGGCTCAGCGGCCATAGCTCACGGGCCCAGCCGCTCCGCGGCATGTGGGATCTTCCCGGACTGGGGCACGAACCCGTGTCCCCTGCATCGGCAGGTGGACTCTCAACCACTGTGCCACCAGGGAAGCCCTAGCTAATGGGATTTGATGAGGTGATGCATGTGATGTGCTCAGCACAGTACCAGGCTCACAGGAGGGAGCTGACAGACATCAGCTGCTATTTATGGAAGCACAGGTGAGGGATCTGTTTCAGAGGAAGGGAGTGTGAAATACATGGGAATGAGCCCTGAACATGCTACAGGGCAGCCCGGAGGAGTGATGGAGTCAGTGAGTCCAACACTGAAAGAAACACTGGAGTGAATGAAGCCCCGGCGCTGCCTCACAGCAGATCCTAATTCCCTCGCCCTCACGCCCAACAAAGACAGGTTGCAGATTCCTCAGAAAAACCTTCTTGCTCTTCTCCATCAGAGCAGCGTGCCTGGGTTCAGTGCTGCAGTGGACAATCCAATCTGAACATGGACATCCACAGCTTGATCCGTTCCCACCCACCCAGCTGTTGTCCATGCTCCTGGGGTAACTCTGAAGATGCTGTTTCTGTGTGAGTGCCTGTGTGCTCTGGGAGTGAAACCTGGAATGATGAAAAACCACCTGGTCTCAAGAAAAAATTCCCTTACCTTTAGCAAAACAGCTAACGTTTCTAGAGCACCTGTGCAAGTTTACAAAATGCTTTCACAAGCATGATCTCATATGATTTCCTCATCATTTGCTGTTCCAAGAGGCTTGGACAAAGCAGCTGTGGGTTCTCTTTGGCTTTTGTCCTTGAGGTTTCTCTCCTCCTGGTCAACGGGTTACGTGACCTGACTGTAACTAGGGCGGGAGGGGTGGGCGCTTGTGTGACTTTTCTGGGGTCTGCCCGCTTCTGGTAGCGGGCTGTAGCCTGCAGGTTTTGCTGGTTTCCTACTGCCATGGATTCCTTCTTGCTCCAGCTCTGGACAGGGTCTTCGGCTTCATTAGAACCCAAGGGTGCCCATCTGTGAAGACTTCTGGGCAAGAGGGGGATCACAGGAGTTATTTACAGAGCCGGGGGTGGAAGGTGTTTTATTGAGCTCCAGAGAACAGTTCTGGAGCTGTAGTCTCCAATCTGGGCCAAGAAAAACAGTTCCCCCTCCTTGACTGTATCACCTGACTTCTGATATAGAAGAAGGTGGTTAAAACTGGCGTGCGGGTAAGGTTGAAGAGAAAATGTTCAAAATGGCCAGACATAAAATAGCAGTGCCTTTGGCCCTTCCTTGCTGCTTAGCAATTTGTAGCTTCCCCAAAGGAAATGGCAGAAGCCAGCCACTGGTTGCCTTGGGAGGGCACCTGGATGGAGTCTTACCAAAGCTACAGCCCCATGTGCTGTGGCAGGTAAGTTCTGTTCTTGTTGGCCCGTCAGCTGAAGTTCTTCCACTTCCTGGCTGAGACCACAACCTAGAGAACGTAGACAGCCACACTGCAAAGACAGACACAGAGTCCCTTGGGGCTCAGACTTTCTAATAATACATCTTCTCAGCAGTGCCTGGAAGTTAAGCATCCTTGTTTGTTTTACTGGAGACAGCAGGACTCCCTCCAATTTTCCTCCTCCTTAGGATGGGAGTGATTTCTTCATCACTTGCTTTTCCAAGTGTAACAGGCTTGGAGAAAGCAGCTATGCGTTCTCTTTGGTTTTCTTTCTAGAAGTTTCCATCTTCCTAGTCAACGAGTCACATGACAAATATACCTGGGCAGGGCTGTCAGGTACTTGTGTGACTCTTCTGGGGTCTGCAGATTACTGGCCTGACCCTAGCTCGAGTGGTGGTGGTAGGCTGGAGAGTGACACTCAGAGGCACATGGCAAACTAACTGCGCTCTCAGTAGCCAGGGCATCCCCAGAATCAGACTTCTGTGCCTTTAAATAAGCAGAGTCTAGGATGTTTTAGGAAACCAGTTCTCGGCCTGAAGGATTTTCATTTGCTCTGTAGTTCCCAGATCATCCTGGTCAGGGAAAGAGACTCTGTCCCACGAGACCCAGGCAGAGTATGGAGCCACGGACATTGTGTAAAAGGCAGGTGTAACTCAACTTGCAGTCTTTTCTCTGGGATAAACTTTCTTACTAAATTAATCTCAGATAAAGGGCACCTTGATTGATTTCTTCTCTGGAATCGAGTCTCTAACACTAGAAATATAATCCCACTGGGATATGCGGCTTCGGTGAAGACTGCTTTTCTCTCTACAAGGGGGGCAGTGTGGTACAGTGATTAAGTGCAGGGACTCTGGAGCTACACTGGTTCCTGGCCTGGCTTTGTCACCTAATAGCTGTGTGATATTGCGCAAGTTCCTTAATCTCTATAGGCTGTTTCCTCATCTGTAAAGAGCATAAAGTAATGTTGTACAACTACCTCTCAGGTCTACGGTGAGGAGAAAACGAGTTAACATGCATAAAGCAGTCAGAACAGTGCCTGGTATGTAGTTAAGCGCTATATAAGGGTTTGTTGTTATTTTTCACTATTTGAAACCAGAGCAGAATGTGAAGTAAAAGGGTGTCATGCTCAGTAGCTTGGAGTAGTGATAAACAGTCTTGGCCTGGGAGACAGAAGCCCCGGTCTCCCTGATCAGGCTTCCCACTAAGTAATGGGGTGACCCTGAGCCACTCAGAGCTTCAGTTCCTTCACTGAAAATGAGATGCTAACAACCCAAGTGTCCATCAACAGATGAATGAATGAATAAAATATCACATACAATGGACCATTATTCAGCCATAAACAGGAATGAAGTTCTAACACAGGCTACAACATGGATGAACCTTGAAGACATTATGTTACGTGAAATGTACCACACCTGCTTTTCCAAGTATAAATGTACCACCACAAACAGACAAATATTACATGATTTCACTAATATGAGATATCTAGAAAGGCAAATTCAGAGACAGAAAGTAGAACTGAGGCAACCAGGGGGAGGGTGAATAGGAAATGAGTAGCTGTTTCTCAATGGTTACAGTTTCTGTTTCGGGTGATGAAACATTTTAGTAATGGATGATGGGGCTGATTATTCAACATCATGAATGAACTTAACGCCACTGAATCGTACACTTAAAAATAGTTAAATGGAAAACTTCATGTCATGTGTATTTTACCACAATAAAAAAAATCAAGAGAGGGAGAAGTAAGCTGACTTTGAAGGAGTCAGACACGTGCTATTAAACTTTGAAACTTTTATAGTCCATGAGGCTATAAATATGGGTTACCAGGAAAAAAATAAGGTGGTGATGACATGAGTCCAGGCTTCCAGCTACAGCCTGCTACGAGGTAAACATCCCTTTTCCTCTAACACTTTCATGCCCTTTGTTTTCTTCACGATACAGCTCTGGACAAATCTTCCCAGGCTTCCTACCTCCCCTTGGTTCTACTTTCTCAAGCGCCTGTTGCACCATAACTTGCTTGTTTTTTACTTGTCACCTATGTTATTATCTCCTCAATGAGGAAGGACTGTGCCCTCTCCAGCTTTTGTGCTACCCCCTCCCTACCCACAAGTCCCTGACTCAGAATGAGTCAAAATGGGTGTTTGAGGATGATTCCTCCCAGTGTTCCTTGCCATGAGGAACCACAACTATGGAGGACCTGGTTGCACCATGTTTGAAAACTTTTTAAACTTCTACTCTACCAACTAACAAATACAGCTTACCTTGTGACCCAGCACACACACACACACACACACACACACACACACACACACACACATATGTAAAGTTCATGAAATAATAGTTACCATTACTATACGTGGTACAACCTGAGATTTCTGATTTATTTGACTTTAAAAAGTGCTTGTAGGGGCTTCCCTGGTGGCGCAGTCGTTGAGAATCTACCTGCCAATGCAGGGGACACGGGTTCCAGCCCTGGTCTGGGAAGATCCCACATGCCGCAGAGCAACTGGGCCCGTGAGCCATGGCCGCTGAGCCTGCGCGTCCGGAGCCTGTGCTCCGCAAGGGGAGAGGCCACAACAGTGAGAGGCCCGCGCACCGCAATGAAGAGTGGCCCCCCCACTTGCCACAACTGGTGAAGGCCCTCGCACAGAAACGAAGACCCCAACACAGCCATAAATAAACAAATTAAAATTTTAAAAAAGTGCCTGTGGTTACATTGATTTTGGAACCCATGACTTGCTTGAAAAACACACTTAGGAGACTGGCTCCTGCTTGGGTGTGTCCAGCACTGGCCTCTAGGGGGAGCTGACAGGCCAGGTTGTTCGGAGGAAGTGGAGGAAGCAGTCTCAGCCTTGGCGGGGATCTCAGGATGCCTACATGAGCTCTCATACCCCTTAACAAGCCCCCTCAAAGAAGGACCAGCAGTGCTCGTTCAGGCCTTATTTAGTTGAACAAACACCTGTTTTGTCGATTTAATTGAATGAACTTTTCCCTCTCTCCTGGGGGTGCCGTTTAAACGTGTGGGGTGCTGGTTTTTGGAGTTCTGGCTTAGTACTCAGACGCCCTTCCTCCTGGGGCAGCACAGAGCTCCTCCCTTCCCTTTCCGCGTAACTGCCCTTCAGATGTGTCACCGACCGCCTCGTGTGAACGCCTTGTAGAATCTGTCACACTGGGCAGGTTCGAAACTGTACACTGTGCCAGGCACCCGCCTCATAGCCTCAGCAAACGAGACTGGTTCTGCTTGCCATTTTGGTTGTGAGGAAAGTGGGGTCCCTAGAAGGGAAGTAGCAGAAACAGCACAGCCTGGCCCTGGCGATCCTGGAACCCACGCACAGAGAAAAATCTCCACGGCATGTGAAGCCAGCTGCAGTGAGGACAGCCGGCCTGGCCTGGGCTCCCTCCCTGATGCAGGTGCGAGAAGACATCCACCTCAGCTCCAGCACAGCTCCTGTGTCTGTCTGAAGCCAGGGGCCAACAGCTGTTTCAGCCTTCCTCTGGGAGCGCCGGGAGGGTCAGGCCTCAGGCTGGTGAACCGCATCATCTTCAGTGGCTCTCACTGTATTTGATAGTTAACATAGTTCTTATCCTTGTTCTTCTACAGTCAAGTGTGAGAAGCACTGTTACGGTGATGACTGCAGTCTGCTCCACCTTTCCAGTGGGACCAGGAATGAATGCCTCGGTATTTTGAGTAGATTCAGTAGACAGCATATATCCAGAGCAAGCCAGAGGGTTAATATACCGTTAAGCAATGAGGACTTCCTTTCACTTCTTTAGCAAGTGGTAAAGCGCTGGTCTCTGCCAATGGCCTCACTCCCAACCTCAACATTCACACCCCCGGCGTGGTACAACCCACATCCACGCTCCACGTGACACATTAGGCTGGGATCAGCTATCTAGGGGTAAGGGCCATGCCTTTTAGTAAGTGCCCAGAGACTGAGCCGGACTTACTTGGTTAAGACTGCCTCAGAGCAATCCCATGGACAAGAGTTCAGAAATGATTATGGAGCCGTTTCCTGTTGGCCACGGGAAGTAGCCAAGGCCTGTGGTGAAAATAAAGCTCGCCAGCTAAGCGCTTAAGGACTCCAACATGACTGACGCTAGTCACCTCTCTGATTGTACCAGGAGGAAGCCAGAGGCTGTGGAGATCAAACTCCCCGTCCTGCTTTCTGGTGTAGGCTCCCCAGTAAGAACAGACTGGAGATAACTAGCTGCTCCCTCAATTGTGCCCAACCCTGATCCTTCTCAAAAATACTTACAACTGGCTCCCAAGACTCTTTTTTTTTTTTTTTTTTTCGGTACGTGGGCCTCTCACTGTTGTGGCCTCTCCCATTGCGGAGCACAGGCTCCGGACGCGCAGGCTCAGCGGCCATGGCTCATGGACCGGGGCACAAACCCGTGTCCCCTGCATCGGCAGGTGGACTCTCAACCACTGCGCCACCAGGGAAGCCCTCCCAAGACTCTTATATGACAACACTCTTCTCTTCCAGCTGCTTTTAGGCCACCCCCTCACCCCCAGCATGATTTCCAACAAGCTACCGTTATCTGTCCGCGGCTGAAGTTCACAGTCACTGGATGCTCTGCGGCAAGTAAGTCTAGTTAGGAGCTCCCCTGTGGCGACAATCATGATAGTGATAATGGTATGCTGAGGACTTACATAAGGCCTCAAGAGAAGACCTGATTGACTATCTCCACCCTTTACCGCAGGTATTTAAAAGGAGGGTAATAGAAGTACGTCTCTTAAGCAACCCCCAAATCCTGGCCAGAACTATTACTGCGGGAGGATCTCACTGTGAAAGATTTATTGCATTTTATGGCTCCAAATCCTTTACTTCTGTCGACAGCCAAACACTCTGACATGTGGCTTTTCGGTTCATGTCACAGAAGAGGCAGGACTTGTTTCCCGATCTCCTTGAATCTGGGCTGGCCTTGTGAATTTCTTGGCCTGAAAGAATGCCATGGAAATGATGACGTGCCAGTTCTGAGCCTAAGCCTCAAGGAGCCCTGTCCACGTGTTCTTCTTGCATCTTTGTTGCAGCCATGAGAACAAGCTTGGGCTATCCAGCTGGAAGATCAGAGGCATGTGCAACAGACCTGAATTGCCTCAGCTGCCTGGCCAAAGCCAGTCTTGATCCGCTGACCGCAGTGAGTGAGACTGGCCAAGGTCGGCAGAACCATCTGCCTGGATATGTGAGCAGTAACTGCTTCTTGTTGTATGCCACTGAGGCTCTGAGAGCTGTGTGTTACACAGCATTATAGTTGCCATAAATAACTGACACGACAACTTAGGAATGAGAGAATGATACACCCCTTGAAGAATTATTAGAAGCAACTTTCACCTTCAAATAAAATGAGTTCCTGTAGATTGCTTCTTCACTTGCACTGATTACCCCACGGTAAATATCCTCCACTGGTCTTCAACTCTAGATGCATTTAAATCTTGGTAGAAGCCAGAGAATGAGCACGAGAAGTGAAAAGTCATTCTTCATTAGGCCTCCAATGAACAGAGGTGGAGCAGCAAAGACAAGAAGAGTGACACCTATCTACATTTCCATAGACTTTGGATAATATGGGACTTTGCTACCCAGATGGGGTGGGATGTTTGTAGCAGTTAGTATTTCTTATTTTGGCATCTACATGTAGAGGCCAGCATATGTACAGATCACTGAAAAGTCATCTTTGTAAGACTTATTGGTGGGTAGTGGCAGTGCCTGTGAAGGAAGGCCACAGGGGCCCACTGGACCAGGAACCAACCTGAAGGATCTCCCTGCCTATAAAGGCACCTAGTGCATGTCCATAGCTCTGGGGTCAGAGACTGAATTGAGATGAGTAAGAAGAGGGAGGAGAAATCAGTGTTTCACGGCAAAGGGGGCAACTTGTTTATATCCTCCCCCATCTATAAATTAATCTCTGAGAGACAAGACTCACTTTCAGAAAGTACACTTGCTGACGCTGATTGATGGCAGGCCTTGAATGACCGAAGAATACTAATGGAGTTCCTCCATAAGCCTCACTCAGTCACTGTCAGAATATATGACCAAGTGTGTAACCAAATAGTCAGAAGTCTGGTGTCTATCTTAAAAGCCCTGCTATATGTTTCTAGTCTGTGTAATATTTTAAAAGGTAGAAGAGAGTACTTCTACTTATCTTCATGTGTCAGAGTTTCGGGACCCCCATCACAGGAGGCCAATAATCCTGCAATTGCTAGAGCACAGCAGACTTGGATTCATTAATTTGCTTTGCCAGATTCTTATCTGTGCTTCTGATCCACACTGAAATGAGAGAAGCTAAGCACTGCCACTGTCTCTCAGACCATGGCATGAGTGTCTAGATGACCACTGTCCTGGCTCTGTAAAGGGAAACCATTGTATGCCTCTGCCTCATGGCAGAAGAAGAACACAGAGCTGGAATTCAGAGGCAGCAGCTGAGAGGTGACAACACGGCACACCCGCTCTTCCATGCCTCACTGGGGTTTTGGGAGGAGACAGTGATTTTTCAAGGAGCATTCATGAGGGAGTGAGCCAACACAAAGAGACACTCAGTGGCATTAACATAAATAAAGATTTCTTTCTAAGCGTAATGTGTGGGTCATTTTTTCTTACAAGACTGCTGTGATTCAAGTGAAGTCCTCTGACCAAATTCTAAAACCCAACTCTGGATGAATACAGGATTTATAAACACTTGATATTATTATACAAGCTGTAGAAAGAAAGAGTTGCCACTAGACAGTAACAGCTTTGCAAAATTCAGTTATTAAATTGGGGAGCACAAGTTCCACAGGGAGCAGCTTAACTGTAAGGCTTAGTCACTGGAAACCGCAAACAAACAAACAAAGAAAACCCCACAAAGATTAGAGAGTTACAGACACTTAGGAGTCCCATCAGCAGGTACTTGTGGTTGAGATAAGGGGAAGTCCACTTATAATACTCCTTCCCTTGCACAGTGGTTCTCAAAAGCGTGGTCTCCAGGCCAGTGGCAACAGCATCACCTGGGAACTTGCTGGAAATGCCAATTCATGGGCCTCTTCCAAGACATACTGCCTCAGAAACTCTCGGTAGGGCCCAGCAATGTGTCGTCACCATCCGTCCTGGGGATTCTGATGCATGCTCAAGTGTGAGAACTACAAGTTTATAAGATGCAATCTGCCTTTCAAGACACACAAGAAAGGGCTTTCCTTCCCAAAGAGATTTAGTCCTTAGTACCCAAAGGCATCTAGGCAGTGGATTACCTTCTCTCCTGTGCATCTAGGATGGCACTGGTACTTCTCATTCTTGGGAAAACTAAGAAAGAGCCATTCAAATAGTTTCCTGTGTTCTGTGACTGATTCTCCAATGACAGTAACCTTGCTGTCAACACATCAGCTACTAAGCCCTTTGGTTACAGCAGCATCACTTCCTGGAAGCAATTTCTATATCAATATAGAAAATCTAAGTTATGCTGTGGTCACAAACCACAGCCTAACTTCCCTAACCCAATGTAATAAAGGTTTATTGTATCGTACATAACACACCTGTAACACAGGTCGGCAGTGGAACCCTATTCCATGCAGTCCCTCGGGGAGCCAGGATGACTTCCATCTCAACACTTGGTTCCATGATCACCATGAAGGGGGAAGAGGACCTGGTGAACTGTACACTGGCTTTGAAAGCTCCCATCTGGAATGGACACATGTCATGTCACTTCCACTAGTGTTTCATAGGCAAAGCAAGTCACATGGTCAAGCCTAACTTCAAAAGTGGACGGGCAGTACCCATAAAAACAACTGGAGGATCTGAAGACAACCTGAATGATTCCTATTCCAGGTTATGCTTGGGCCACAATACTCGTCGTGTGCAAAGCTGTGTATTTACATTAAAGAACTGGCAGGGCCGAGAGCTCTCGGTCTTACATTCACTCTCTCTTTGTTCCTACTGACCTTCAGATCAACAAAACTGACACCTTTTCCACAAACGTTTTCAGTTTTTTAAATGAAAAAATATTGAAGTTAAAATACCCACAGGCAAGTGCACAGATCATGAGTATACAGCCTGATGAATGATCATAACAGGGCAGCTACGTCAAGGCTGGGAGAGGGATTGCTGTCAGGGGTGCCCAGCCCCGCTCAGGTTCCCTCCCAGGCATCTCCTCCTGTTCCTAATGGGAACCCTCCCCTAACTTCCAACGCTCATTCATTTCACACTCACTCACTCAACTAGGATTTATCAGCCAGGGACTGGAACTTCTCAGCCCTGGCAGGTGTTACAAACCCAAGCACGAACGCCGATCTTACTAAGCTTCCTGTCAGGGGGCTGGCTCTTCTGGGGTGCGTCGGGGGGTGAACTCTCTGAACTCTCAGGGACTCACTCTAATTAATGAGTATTGTCTTTATTATCTGTTTATTTAAGCACATTCAGTATTTCGTAACAGAGCAGATGGAATCAGGGCCGGAATCTCTGCTGCCTGACACGTGAAAAATAAGTGGCCCGCCCTGCTGGCATGCGGTTCCCGACAGCCACCCTTTCCAGCGTTGAGCTGCCTGATACCACTGGGCAAAGCAGCGCCTGCCCACCTGCAGTTCAGGTGTTTTCCCTTCTTCCCCATCATGCAGCCTCACCCTTCCAAGTAGCTCTAGGGCTGGGCTAAGTGGATCTTTCTGGGTTAGGGAATAGGGAACAAGTGTGAAACTTATTTTGTCCAAGATACAAGATTGCCATTTGGTCTTAGGAAGATTTCTTACACAGCTTCCACTATCTGAAAATTAAGGAGATTTTTTCCATTTCCTTGCCTGTGAAATCATCAAAGGTCTTAATGGAGAGGCAGTGGGGCAGCTGGTTTCCTAAATGCCAGCTCTTCCCCCAAATGTCCTCAAAATCCTCAAAATCAGACATATCTGTACAAGCATGCACCCGTAAAACATGGTACTTTGCTTTCCAGCTTCTCTACAAAAGCCAGAACTCGGGCCCCCAGGTATCTCAGGGACACCAATACAAGTGCTGACTAACCCCATCTTTCACCCTTAAAGAGCTGATGTGACCTCCCAACTCCTCCCCATGGGAAAGAGCCATGACTCTGGGGGGGAGGGAGGGCAAGTGTGTGTAAGCTCGGGAACACTGCGACCAGCGGTTCAGCGACATCCCTTTGCGGTGATCGTCTTTAACAGAATGTACTTTAAATATATTTTTATGATCAGTTGGCTTCTAAATTACAGCCATGCTGAGTAACTACAGAGTAAACGTATGATTAGTAATTTCCTTATGGCAGAAAGTAGCACCAAATAGTCTCCGGCTAAGGCCCAGGGCTCAGAAAGAATTGTGCTTTCAGTAAAAAAGAAAACAGAAAATGGTCCTTATTCCAAAGCCAAAGCAACAGGCCATGACCTTCTTCTTCCTGTGCGGTAATAGTCTTGCTTCACGAGGAAGTGGGGAAGGAAAAGATTAACTTAGGAAAATACTCCAAGAACCGGCTGCCTGCTTAACTGCTGTCACTCACGTACGGAGCCGCCCACTCCTCCTTCTGTCCCGTAAACACAGAAAATGGATCCAGGGCAGCCCTGACTCCTGGCCTTCTGGAAATGACCACTCCAGGAGATGCAGAAACGTCACTGAACACGGAAAAATGCCACACAAAGACTATACACACGCAAAGATAAATGATTAAATGTCATGTTTCCTCTTTCGTCGTAGCTCTCCCCACCCCACCTAACTTGTTTGGAAAAGAACTTAGGAATGGCATCTCGTAATTCAGGAATAATGACATTCTCTGTGTGGACCAAAGGCCACATTAAGAAACACCCAGGATGCTTGTTAACAATGCAGATTCCCAGACCTTAAGAATCAGAATCCTCAGGGTGGGGCTGAGAATTTGCATTTTCAGCAGCTCCCTCATGAAATTCTTACCCATGCTGTGAAGAGGATCGCTCACACAAAAGCCTCACAAAAACAAAACTATCTCTACTTGCAGCAGGCTCCGCGCACCCCGAAAGGACTCATTAGAAATGTTATTTCCTTTGAGGGAAAAAACAGCAGTTTTCTTACCTGATTCTATCTGCAAGGGCTGTTACGTATCCGCAGCATTTCAGTATTACAAAAGTCTGGGATAACACTCTTCTTCTCATTAGCGTATTGGCAGCTTACAGCTAAGGACCCAACACTTCATGTATTTGGGGGACTACTGCCAAGAGCAAGGCCCCCTCCCCCAGGGTAAATACAGGATTTAGTCCATTTAGTCATAATGGTAGCAGGACAAATGGTCAGTTTTACTTTCTTTAACACTGAAGTCTCAAGGTTCCCACTGCTCTATTCCTTTTGTCTCAGGGAGGATTCTGGCCTTCAGCTTCCAAATTTCCAGGGCAAGGGTGTCTGGGAAATTGGCTCTCTGTCACTTAAAGGTTTAGCCTTCTCTTCACTTAAGCTGGAAAATAAACTCAGGAGTCTCCAGCCCTATGCCGGCCTCATTTGGGGACCTTGCCCAAGCCTCCTACCACAAATCCCTTTAAGGACTTGTGCCTCAATAAATCACAGCTGTATCGATGGGGAGAGTCAGACTGGTTTTTATAGTGTGCCAAGATCCCAAGATAAAAAGCATTCTAAGTGCCCAGAGTTAGCAGAGCAAACAAGGCACAAGCCAGCATGTGCTATCCAGAAGTTAGCTCCTTAAATTCCTCATTCCACAATAAAACGAGCACTTATTTTCTTTTGCAAAACTTAGCACAAGAAATCCGAAATGCACCACGCAGATGTAGGGATTCATTTTCTCATGCATGGATGATATGAATGCCTTCTTTTCTCAAATGGAACAAAGAAAATTCCCAGGACTGCAAACCACCTGAGATACAGCCCTCCTTGCTGAAAAGGCGTGCATTTCGTTAAGGGGCAGAAAACTCACAGCCCCACTTTTCTTCAAACACAAACTCTTCTGCTTTAATTTACTGTGCTATTTCAGGTCTGAAGGAACTTGGGTTTGCATAACTATCTGAACTGAAATTTAGCCCAGATCCCAGAACTAGCAGATCTGCTCTGGGAGGGAAAGAGACACTCATGACTCCAGGTAGCTGTGACCTCACTTTGATGGGTCATGAAGGAGGATGGCCCCTCTGCCCCAGAGGCCCTGGAACCGTACTGGGAGAGCATCTGTTACCACCCAAGGTTGGCCTGAATTGCCAGCACTCTTTTCACAGTTCCAGGTTCTCTAAAGATGCAAACCTCTGAGCCCCTGAAACAGGAGTTCCTGAGCCAGCACTGTGATGACACATCTCTTGGAAAAATCTATTCTCTGGCCTCTTTCTCAAACTCAATAATGAGTGAATAAATGAAAGAAGGAAGGAGAGGAAGAAAGGAAAGAGAGGCTTAAGAAAAGCCTCAGTGATATTTCTCCAATGCACCTGGCTCTCACAAACGGCCCAGGTTAAAGTTCACCACCAGCAACTGTGCCAAAACACCTGGTTTGCATTTTGGCTGCCATGCTTCTTCATTTTAAATGAGAAGGAATCAATCCCCTTTACTTTTTAAAAAGGACTTGAAAACAGGTGCTGTTGGGCCAACAGCACGCTGAAATAAAAAAGTCTCTCCGGGGGCTTCCCTGGTGGCGCAGTGGTTGAGAGTCCGCCTGCCGATGCAGGGGACACAGGGTTCGTGCCCCGGTCCGGGAAGATCCCACATGCCGCGGAGCGGCTGGGCCCGTGAGCCATGGCCGCTGAGCCTGCGCATCCGGAGCCTGTGCCCCGCAGCGGGAGAGGTCACAGCAGTGAGAGGCCCGCGTACCGCAAAAAAAAAAAAAAAAAAAGAAAAGTCTCTCTGGGAGTGGGGTGGGATAAATGGGAGATTGGGATTGACACATATACACTACTATGTATAAACTGGATAACTAATGAGAACCTACTGTATAGCACAGGGAACTCTACTTAATGCCCTTTGGTGACCTAAATGGGAAGGAAATCTAAAAAAGAGGGGATATCTGTATACATATAACTGATTCACTTTGCTGTACAGCAGAAACTAACACAATACTATAAAGCAACTATACTCCAATAAAAATTAATTTAAAAAAAAGTCTGTCTGGCTTCATCTTTCCTTTCTCATCACTTCCGGCTTCAACCAGTCACCCAGCAGCTGCCCCCAAATTAGAGTCAAGGACCAGTGCTTCTGCACCTGAGAAGAGTTATTTAGCTCAGGAGTTAACTTGGAGGTTACCTGTCTGATGAACTGTTTGCCTAATTAGGTCTTAAATTTCAGACTCATGACGTGCAACCTGAGTAATGAGCAGAGCTGGAAACAGAGTAGTTCTCTCAGAAGACGTCTCCTCTTGTCGGAGCCCTGGACCAGTGGACTGGGCACTCACCCTACCCATGCGCTCCATCCATCAGCTTTTGCTGCCACTGCTGTAAGTCAATAGGATCGGGGCAGACGGCTGTCAGAGATGAAGCAGGGACAAGCAAAAGAGCTTAATGAAATTTTATTTTGAAAATATGGCAAGAGTCTAAGGCACTTCAAACATTTAAATACATACAAGACCAAAGCAAATGTGGCATGGGATAAAAGAATCCATAAATATGTGGAGAACTATGCTATGCTTCTCTAGAGGCAAATATATAGCCAATTTCTCTAACACAATTCAAATTTTATCATTAGATACAGAGTTGTGCAATTATTAATAAAATATGGTAATGTTTCATGTCGTTCTTCAGGTCTTTAATTACTATGGAATATAAAAGTTGAAAATACTGCATCAATTTTATATAGACACCCTTTAAATAAAACGTCATGTAATGCATCGACCTAGGTAAAACCAACTGAAAAGACTTCCTTTTGTTAAGTTTTAAACTTTTTGAGAGTTTCAACTTTTATTTTTAAACCAGAAACCAGCCCAGGCCCAATTCACCGATGATCAAAGTCATCTCAACTTCCTTACTTTAAAATAATAAAGACAAAAGAAAAATCAACAAAACCATCCTGGAATGGAATTTTCAAAGAGCTTTCCAATGGTTCCACGTTTGGTAAATATAAATACTTGTGGGAAAGTTTAAAAACACCATTCCAGTGAGAACCTGATACTTCTCAGCACTGGTAGGGGGTGGAGAGAAGGAACAAAAGTTGCCCACTCAGATCAGGTTACTATGTCCTACAACTGTACATAACGGAGCAGAGACTCAACAGCAAGTGTGCCCTACACAGACGGAAGATGGCCAGAAGGGAGGCGTGTGTGCCTGGCCAGCAAGCTCCTGCTGGCTCAGCTTCCACTGTGGCAGCTCCAGCCTTCAGCCCTTGGCTTTATGCGTTCTGTTTGCTGGTGAGCTCAGGCACAAAATACATTCAGTATCTGTCAGCCCAACAGGAACAATTAGCAGCTTAGTGGTGGCATGTAAATGGACGGTATTTGCACATAATCAATCAAAGGAACCTCGGTGGGTGGGACCAGGAGATGTCTTCCTTCCAAGCCTAGGGGTGCCCTAGAGACCAGGAAAGGAAAAAAACTGGGGGTTAATTAGTGACCTCAGGTAGATGTGTCCTCTGTGACACAGGAACTCTGTCAGCCACAGCTGAGCACCACCTATAAGCCAGAGCGAGGAGAGCTGGAACACAGCACACAGTCCACTAGCGGGCGCAGCTCTGGGGCCAGCGGGCTTGGCAGTGCCACGTCCAGTTGTCCTGGGAAGTCAACTTCCCTCTCAGAGTGAGCTCTGGGACCACAGGCTGCAGCTCCCTGTCTGCTTTAAGAAAAATGCCAGGACGGCGATATGTATTTATGGGCTCAAGATGTGCCATTTGGATAATTCTGTCCAGAATAAACTCTTCCTGTGAGGGCGTGAGGACAAGCAGGCATCCAGCCTGTGCTGTGCTAACCATTAGCACTCCTGGCCTTCTGGGTGGGGCAAAATTGATGAATTCTTCAGTTCTGGACTAAAACCTTGATTTTCAGAATCATTATAAAACCTGTATCTCCTGTCAACTCCCCGAGGAAGGGGGCCCACTAGTCTGGTGGCTTTTAGCCTGTTTACAAATGCCAAGTGCACAACACTGACCGGAGACTGGGCTTTCGCGAAGTTGACGTGGGCATACAGCAGAACGGCGATGTCCTTGTGTCCTGCCTCCAGGGCTATTGAGAGCGCGGTGCTGCCATCCTTAAGAGGAGATGAAAAGAGCAAGCTAGGCTGGATTTCTCAAACTTCCAGGTAGCCCAAAGGGTAACAACACAAAACTCTTTCAATTAGATAAGGTTCCCCAATCTAGCCATCTGTTCAGTCTTTTAGGAAACTTTTCTGGACCTCTAGGTGCTAGCCCTGAAGGATACAAGGATGACAGAGGCACAGCCCCCTACCCTGGCCTCAGACAAGAATCACCCCATTATTGCCTTTGTTGTTGCCTCGTGGTACTTAGTGTGTAGGTCTGCACACCATGGAGACTCAACAAAAGCAGGCTGCCCACCAGCAGCGGGCAGGAGGTGAAGGTAGGGGGTAGAAACATAATTTAGTGGGGTTTTTTTTTCCCCTTATAATTACAAACGAACGGTCAAGTAGCGTGGTGTCTGTTTTGACGCCCTGCAGTCTGCCAAGGATCTCTTAACTTTCCTCTTGCGGAGGGAGCCGATCCTACAGCCCTAGCCACCCCTGGAGAATGCTCTGAGTCACATCTACATGTAAGCACCACATCCTGCTGCCTTGCAGAAATGTATCTTATGGAAATACGAGGGGAAACACTAAATATGGGAAAGAAAAATGTTCAGTTAAATGTTTGCTTTCCATTAAGATGCAGGAACTTAGATGGACATGAAGATGCATCAAGACAAAAACAGCATCCTGGACATCAACTCTACCTCAATCAAAAGTAGTAACAAAAAAGACAAAAAACAGCACAACTTATTGTCTGTCTAGTCTTGGAATAAGGATGCCCTTCTGGTCACCAGCAGCTGGAAACAATTTGTGTGTGGTTTGAACCTTATGGTCCTCCGTCCCACTCTGAATTCTGGGAGTTACTTTTCTTCTGGAGGCCAGCTGGATGCCCTCCCATTCCTTTAAGGATAAGGAAGTAGACAACAGGCAGAGGGAACCAGGATTTCTGGAAGTTACTGTGGTGCAATGGCCTCTTATTATTAGATCTACCAGCTGTTCTTTGCTAAGAGTAGAAGTAAAAGCAAACAAACAAAAACAAGGCACACGAAACACAGACTGTTCTTAAGGAAAGAGAAGTTGGAAACTGGCCCTCTGCTGCAGTGGAAGTAAAGGGAATCTGGTGCAACCGCAGCTCACGTGCTCCTGGGGAGGTCACTGCAACTGCAGAAACCAGTCAGTCTTTCCTGCCAGTAAATACCTGCACTGATTTGCTCTTCCTGTTGGCGTGAGCCCACGAGGATCTCAAGTTTAGTGCAAAGGGGGATGTTTTCCCTCTAGCCTTTTTAGTAGGGTTTGGGGCTGATGCAAGCTCTGGTCCAAACCTGTGCTCCACAGAGATAAACTTTCAAAAACAGAAGCAACCCAGCCAGACCTCTGGGACCTTTGGACCTTTGAACCACGTCGCCACCTAAATGTTAGTTCCTGTGCTGTGACCTATCGGTACTCCTCCCCTTTGGTCTGGAGACATCCAGAGCAGCAGGTTTCCTTGGAATGTTTTCCAGTCAAGGGGTTATCTGGGAATGGGACAGCTTGGGAACGGGGAGAGGAAGGAGATGAGAGTGACGATGATGGGAACAGCCCAAGGAGGAGTGCGAAGATGGGCTGAAAAGAAGCCAAGATGGTCCGGATTCCCTAGCTGATAAAATGTCACAAATTATTTACTCTGATGGGCCCTGGTGAAGGGTTTCCAAATGGACCGGGGGCCTGGTCCTCTCTTCGTAGTGTACCCATTAGTTGCCTACACTGCCTACTACATTTGATTCTGTATTGTAAATCTGTTTATTCCACTTCAGTATACTGGTTCTCGTACATGCCCATCACCTTCTTCCTTTTATAAATGTTTGGGGTGAGGCCTATTTATCTTTCTGCCTTTGCCTTTAGTTAATGGGAGTATTAGTTTGCAAACGGTAAATGCTACCACGCTGGGCCGTGAAGGGAAGTGGCCTGGATGGCAACGCAAATCCCTGAGGAGAATAAAGGAGGATTTGTTCTCTCCCCTGGTCAAGCAACACTCACAGAACCCCACCCCCACCCCCCGCAACTGTGTCCAGGCCAGGGGCCTGCAGGACCACTGGAGACAGCTTACATTGTCCTCCAGGTGGCCATTGCAGCCTGGCTGGGCCAGCAGCAGCTTGACGATCTCCACGTGCCCGTGCTCGCTGGCACACATCAGGGCGGTGGAGCCCTCGTCGTCCTGAATGTTGACGTCAGCCCCACAGGCCAGCAGGCCCTTCACCATGTCTATCCGCCCATGACTGACGGCCAGCATGAGGGCTGTTTGTCCTGCCTGTGGGAAGAAATGACAGCGGACTTCAGAAGCACATGCTGGGCTGGCAGCGTGTGACCTGCAGTGGGGCTGTGCCGGGGGAAGGGGAGGAGGGAGAGTGATGAAAGGGGAAAACATGGACATGGAATTACTTGGGGCCCAGTGGTGGAAAGGCATTGGAAAAACTAGTTTCTCGTGAGCTATGAGCTAATAAGTAAGACCATAAAGTAATGAGTTAATTTTTCCCTTTAGCTTGGAGGATCTGTCTTATGACAGCTAGGAGCTGGAAACTGCAGAAGATGGTCACAAGGCAACTGTGAACACATCTGGATGAGAGGCGCTCTGTGCTGGGCATGAAGATGCTATAACATGGAGACAGTCAGGAAACAGTGGTCACCAGGTACATGGTGGGGATCCCTAGTCACTTACTGGCAGGCTGACCCATGGTCCACATGCATACTACTCCAGAGAGAACGCAAGGTAATGGAGGGAGAAGTTTCCAATGTGAAGTTAAGCCAGGGTTTCCTCGGTGTATTTGGTCATAAGGACCACCGGGCAGCCGCATGGGCTGTGCTGAGTGGCGAGAGCACGGCAGGGGCACCCGGGCAGGTCAGAGCTGCATCAGCCAGCACAAACCCTGGAAGCAAGCGCGTTCACCTGGCTGGCTTTGGCGTTCACGTCCCCACAGGCAAAGAGTTCCTCCACAACTCGCATGTCCTTCTCTGCTTCCACAGCGGCAAGGGCTGCCAGCATGATGGGGGTATACCCCGCCTTGTTCTGGTGATCCACGTTACATACATCTGCAAAGACACGAGTCTCTTTAGGGAGGAGCCATCTCCTAAAAGCGTCAGTTGTCCCCATGAACTAAAGGTATGGAGTTTAGAAAAGCCCAGTGAAATGGCCTTAGGTAGTCAAAGTCCCGGAGTGACTCAGAAGGAAATGTGAGAGGTGTTTCATACCAAACCAAAGAAAAAAATTTTTTTCTATTTCATGACAAATGACAGCAAGCTCTCACAGCACCTCTTGTTTGCAACTGGTGGTTGAACTGCAACAGCCTGGAGGTCTAGGAGGCTGTTCTAAGTAATGGTTGCTTTGAAGAATAAACAATAACGTGGGATCTAGATACTAATCTGCGTCTAGAAAATCACCATTTTGGAGTGAAGAAGGCGGTGAGAGCTACAAGGGACAGAAGGATTTGTAAACGCTCACATAGGGAACACTGAATATGGCATTCCCCACTCATAAACCTCTGTTCACTCTGAGACCCTGAGTTTGCTGCTCTGACTCATCTGGGGTCCTTGGAAGCAGAATTCCAATCACACGACACCCAGCTCTAGGAATCGTGGTCTGACAGCAACTGCAGTTAAGTCCCTTAGAGACTGTCAGGGACTCCCAGATCCAATAACCTAGACCTTTTCTAGTCCTATAATTCTTAAGGAGTCTTCAGGGCCTAAATTATCCTCCAGGCCTTTTAAAATTCCTTCAGCACTTTCTAATAAAATGAAAGGAATGGAAAGAAGCTTTTTATGTGTGACCAGATATAATTAAAATGCTTAGGGTGTTTCCATCACTGGGAGTGAGAAGAGAAGGTACCGTGAAAACGTTCTTGAGTTCTAAAAACAACAGCACACTAGGGACATAAGGGCATTTACAGTAGTGCTTTTTTTTTTTTCTTTTTTTGCAGTACGCGGGCCTCTCACTGTTGTGGCCTCTCCCGTTGCAGAGCACAGGCTCCGGACGTGCAGGCTCAGCGGCCATGGCTCACAGGCCCAGCCGCTCCGCGGCATGTGGGATCCTCCCAGACTGGGTCACGAACCCGTGTCCCCTGCATCAGCAGGCGGACTCTCAACCACTGCGCGACCAGGGAAGCCCAATAGTAGTGCGTATTTTTTAACATAGAAAAGGAAAAAGAAAAGAAAAGGGTTGTCTGATGGAGAAGCGGGTGAGCAGACATGGTCTTTGAGGCTCCTCAGTTTCTTTGGCGTTCGCCTCTTCTCTGTTGCTGCTAGTATCCTAGATTCACAAACATGCTTTATGAAGCCACAATCTCAGTCTATAATGGTGAGCAGTAAAAAGTGAAGTAAATCCAGAAAAGTGATTAACCAAAGCCATCCAACAATGGAATTAAAATAGTTTAATTTACCAAAATATCTTGTCCATGCAAATTTTCTAAGGGTGGATTGAACTGTTACTTTCAGGGGCAATCCTGAAATCTTGTTCTTAGCTTTCCTGGATATCATCCACTTCTCTGTTTAAACAGTAACTCTGGCTGACAGTATCACCAGCTCTGTTTATAGTCTGGCAAGTCTGAAAGGAAGGAGGCTTGGAATTCCTTCCTTTAAGCTGGAAACAGTTTTATCCTAACATGGCCCCTAAACTGGGGACAAGCAAACTTAGAAGAGAAAAAAAAGATAAATCTGTTTGGTTTCTTCTGTGCCTTAATCCAACATCCCCAAAACAGAGTAGAAAAAAATTGGACAGTTGGGTCAAGAAGCAGAATGGGAAAATTGGACAATTGTATTGCATATTCTAAATCAGATGTTCACATTGTGTTCTCATTAATTAGACTGAGGTACTGTGAATTCTGTATCAGTTATACTAGAAGTAAAAATATGTATTTCAAAAATAAATAAAAGTGATTTAGAGACTCAATGTATCACAGGGCTGTTCCCTTTGAACAAAAAGTTGAAAGCTCACTGTGTCGCAAGGGGACCCTTCTATGTGCCACCGCCTCACTCCATGTTTAATACATCCACTGGCTATATTCTGGAATGGCAAATTCCAACTACAGACAAAAATTTTCACTGCTCTCGTTACTGTGGTTCAGATGTAAGAACAGCATTTTCTTTTCTCTATGCTGATTCCCCAGGAACAGGGTGTATTTTGGCGGGAATGGTGTTGATTCTACCACAATCTGTTACAGTGGCTTTGCCTGGCCCCCATCTTGACTAACTGCACAGCTCTGCAAGGCGGCTGGAGCGGGGCATGGAACAAGGACAAAGAGAGCAGCTCACAAACACTAAAGCTTTGACTCTGGCCCCAGGCGCAGCATTCTGCCTCTTGACAGTGAACCCACCAAGCCTGCGTGATTCAGCTCAGGCAGGAACACGAGTCATGTGTGTTACCAGGGATACAACTCATCTGAACACAGCTAAACTGCAGCAAGAACACCCTCAACACCTCCTTTCAAAACAGATCTGGAGTCTGTGTCACCCCGTCTTGTTTAAACCTCAAGCCTCCCATGAATGACTCAAGAACGATTCTTGCCACATCACAGGGGAAAGCAATGAAAAGGCTTTTTAGGATGGTCACAGAACTGGGGATCAGCTGGATCAACCAGCTCCTTCTAAATGAGTCACAGCCCGAGTCTGTCAGAGAAGAGACAGGGACAACCAACGTACCAGCGTCCAAGAGCAGCTTCACAATCTCGAAGTTGGAGTGGGACACACTGTAATGGAGGGCGGTGTTGCCGTTCCCGTCTGCCATGTTGATGATGTGACGCAGGACGTCTGGGGAGATGGCCTCAAAAGCGGCTATGTAGTCCCCCACCATGGCTGGGATGGCTGACTTCTGACTGGACACGCGGAACCACTCGTGCTGGAGAGTGTTCAGACAGAACCGCTGCCAAAACACCGAGCCATCGGCCATTAGTTCTTCTATTTTTAGACATTTCTGAGACCTAGCTGAAAGCCTAAGAAACCAGGCCTTTTATAGTCAAAAGTGTGTGCAAATAGAATTTGCTCTCAAAAAACAACTAATGAAACCCAGAGCTCTCAGAGAAGCCTCAAATTCCAAACTGAAGTATCCTTCCTGATTTTAACACACACACATATTGTAACTTCTATAAAACAGGCCTATGGCACTGTGCAAGAATTATACCACCAAGGCTCAAATTCTGACTCTGCTACTGACGAGCTGTTCGACGCTGGGGAAGATACTTATTCTGTGCCTCAGTTTCCTCATCTGCAAAATGGGGATAGTAAAAATACCTTTCCTTCACAGTGTTTGTGATGAGGACAAATGAGGCAACACATGTAAACCACTTAGGCCAGGCTCCATTTATTATTGAACTATTAATATTATGTAGGTATGCTGGCCTTGCAAATGATTTTCATAGTAATCAGGACAGGAGAAATTACTTAACACAATTATGCTGCCTCCTTCCTGTCCAGACCAACTTCAACTCCTTCAGCATCTCCACAGCACTAGGCTGGGAGACCATAACCGTGCAGGCAACCCAATTCCTACTCCACCCCAAATACAAATGTTCAACCACAGAAAGGGAATAAAAAGCAAGTCTGAAACAAATTACTTTTTCCCATTAGGATCATCTGTATCTGGTCATCAGCCCCACTTGCTTTCCCTTAGGCTGTAGACACATGAATGTGGCATTTGTTTCACGGAAAATCAAGTCAAACTTGGACATGAAGTTCAATGTAGACTGGGCAGAGCCAGTGCTGGAGATGGGGAAAACCACAATGCTTTTTCCATGGGCCCTCTTTCATATGAGTTTATCATTCATTTGTGCTTTGCTTGTTCTTTAAAAGTTTAAAAATAAATCAAGAAAGATGGAAAGCTTATGTCAAAAGCACCAGAACCCATGTAGTCTTCTTTCTATAGAAAAGGTGGAACTGGGATTACAGAACACACCCATCTCTTTATCTTCCTGCTACTAATTACTCAGGTGTATCCAATTCAATCATAGTTTGGGTCACTGGAGGAAAAGGGTCCTGGCCAGGAAATAATTCACTTAATTTTTCTTTTCTTCTGCTCACTCTTTCACATATTCAGATTTCATTTTTTGGATGCCTCACACAGAAGAAAGGGAAATTATGGCGTCTGGGTGTCGAACTCAGTTACAGCTACATATTCAGTGTCCTGACATGGTTACATGGCCCTGGCATTGTGATCATTCACATGTCCAAGACTTTTCACAGCACAGCACTTTAAACACTTCTTTACTGAATGAATATCCAATCAACAAAAAAAATGTAGCAATCCTGGAGTATATGCCCGACAAAATGCTTGACAATTGGGGCTACAAAAATGTAAAGTCCTCCCTGAGGACCACATAACCTAGTATTTTGGGGAGGGTGAAAGAAAAAGTGTATTAAAGCTATAAAATCTGGGGTCTGAAAGCACCAGTTTTAAGTTCAGGTTAAACCTAGTAGGAAACATTAACACTGCAGTGACTTTTCCTGGTTTTACTATTTGTGACCAAGGCATAGACAGGCACTTAGTCTATACTGATGGAGTTCAACATATAGATCCATGGCCAGGCCAGGGACTTCGTCTAGTACTTCCTTCTATAAACATCATTGCCATGCTCCTTTTTCAGCACAGTATTTGAATGTCAAGATTCAGCTGGCTCTGATGATAAATTTAAGTTTCTATAGCAATATAAACAAATAGGAGAAGATACCATAATTTAAAAAAAAAAGATGCCATATAATAAGGTAATATGCTTTAGCTGGGATAAACAAAACATGGACCAGTACTTAAGATATGTATAATCTAGTCCCAGCATTAACTAGCAGTTGACGCTCCAGGCAAGACTCGTAATCTTTAGGGCCTCAGTTAAAGCAGGATGGAGCAGAATAGAGTGGCCTCGTAGACACACGCACCCATGTGCTTCTCAAGCCTGTGCCAGCCATCACCAATTCTTCTTCAGATTGTGTTTGTTGTATGAGGAAGACTATTTGCCTTTCCAGCGTTCGATAATTCCATAAATCCCTTCTAGGCTTAACATTTTGGTTTCATAATTCTATAAACCCGTGAGACCTATGAAACAACTTTCTCACCGGCTGCGGACTTAAGTTATTTAGCATAAAACTTTCATATTAAATCTACTGCTAATATGCAAAGATTCAAATGCACATTACTATCTAAAATAACATGAGATGCTACACTTTCTCAATGCACTGAATAGAGCTGTCAACCAGAAGGCTGGTCTAACCTATGAAAGAAGCCACACATCTAAATGTCACCAATGCATGGGAGAGCAACACTTGTAAAGGATATCAGATTCACCACTGCCACGGATACATTTATCTGTCCTATGTTATGCTATTCGTGCTCCCTAAGGCAACCACCAACCTCTTTGCTTCTGAATCTCAAGCTGCGAGAAGATAAGTGCAGTTATTTCTAGGTTTAAAAACAGTGACTGCCTGCATTCCACATCAGAACATAATATGCAGTTTCATAACTGAAAGGAATGCTGACCTCGGTCCAGATAGGTTTCTCTTAAAAACAAAGGCTAACTTAAAAAATTCTGGGATTCTGCTCCCTAGATCACAAGTTCTGTAAGCAACAGAACAGGCAGAAAGGTGACGAATGACTGAAATTAGCCCTCCTTTCCATGTGCAACTATATGCCTCGCAGATGCTCAGCTCCCAAGCAAAGTACAGGGTGGAGAAAGGAGATCTGAAATCAGGCCTGAGGGAAACGTTCACAGGGTGGTCTGGTGAGCAGGGCAGCGGGATATTCACTCTGCCCACACACACTAGGAATAGTCTGCGGGAAAAGCATGCAGGCAACAACAGCTCAGGGGCAGGCTAGAGAGGCCTCATCTGTGGTGTCCACTCAGGCACTTTGTACAGACTGGGGACAGTGTCTGTAGGTCAGACTCACCATATCCTTGCTGGTCAAAGCTTTGGGGTCATTTATGTTATTTTTCAGTAAGTTGCATGCAGACAACATCTTTTCACTTAGTTCATATCTAAAAGGGGAAAAAATAAAAGAAAGAGAGCTCATGACTGGCCACAAAAGGAAACGCATTTTTACCTGAAACTCTATAACCCTTTAAAAGACCGGAGGCCCCAAGTCAACCCTGGCAGGTTGTGGTGCCGCTACTGCTTGCCTGGTGGAGTCTAGGCGTCCGAGGACTGACGTTACCACACAGAGCCAAGGCCTCCAGCCAGAGCTCGGATCTTTTCATGAGGGTAGCTTTCGGCTTCGCCACTCTGGCCTGTGTGACATTATGGAATAACACTTGGATATTTATTGCTCCTTTTGTTCAAATTCTTAAAAATATTTCTACTCTTGAGGGGTTGAAGAGGTCTGAATTACCACCTACCCATTATGCTGACCAGTGGACCACACATCTGAAATCACATTTGGTGACTCAGGAAGTGTTTGTTTAACCCACATGAAAATATAAACTTAAAAGTCAGATGACATATGGTATATAAATTATACCTCAATAAAGCTGTTCAGAAAAAAACCAACAGATGTCAAGTTATTGAGCCATTTGAAAATACTTGGAAATATAAACTAAAGACACTTACCTTGTGTTAACGCAGTTAAACATTCATTTGCCAAATTAGAGATAAGTTTTCTGAAATGTTCTAGTTACACTTCACATGGTGAAAAACCATATGGAAATTTCCAACTGTTCTACTCTCTCCTGTTTTATAAGCATCAATTCCATATTTGCTAAGTCTTTAAAATTGTCTACACTTTTGGGTACGTGTTTCAGCCAACCAGAGTGTTTATTTGATATTTCAGCTGCTGTTTACGACATTCCCAAACTCATTCTTGTGGTGTTCCCAATCACTCAATGAGCAACAAAATATGGGCATGTGACTGATTACATCATCTTTATGGTAAATGTGATCTTTGGTTGAGGCCAAAAACTGTTCCTCTCACACACAGTGATCCTGTAATAACAGTACTGACACCTGTATGAGGATAAATGGCTAATGATAAAATCTGAAACTTAAAAATGTGAAATGTGTTGGTCACAAAAAATTCTAATATACCTTTAAGTATACGGTGGGTTGTTCAAACAACAGAAGCTTTAGTGGTGCTTAACAATTACACGGATGGTGACTCCACATGTAATATTAGATAGCAAAAAGTTAAAGAAACAAAGGTGAACAGATATCAAGCCCTTCTCTCTGCTACTATAAGAGATCTAGCAGTTATCATTTTTGCACTTGTATTTATTAGCATCATGACAAGAGGTACACACCTCTGAAGCACAGGTAAAGTTCAGCCCTCCTTTGGCGAGTGGAAAGACCAAACTCATAGATTCAACTGCACAGTCTCCTCATCGGCCAATCCTACTGCCAAAGTACATCAAACATGGGAAGGGTGAGGGGAGGGGGGGGAGTGTACCACACCTCTCTCTGATTTCCACCTTCTCAGGTTCACATTCTGGAACCTGCATTTCATCTTCCACCCTGCTGGACGTGAGACCTTCCACATTAACTGCGTGGTGGCCTTCTGCCATCCCCCGAGTGTCTTGGTCCTCCTCTTCGTCCTCCACTTCCTCAGGAGGATACTCGGGGACATCACACTCGTCATCTGACTCGGAAGAAGAGCTTTCATCTGAGCTGGAATCATCACTTGAAGTGGTTTCATACCTAGGTGGCAATTGGGAGTTCAGGAGATGCAAGGTGTGCCCATAAAGACCCAGTGACAGAAATGTTTATGAAGGGAAACCTGCTAACTGACTCCAGAAATTTCATCAGTGGTTTTAGACCCTGTACTTAGAAGTGCGGAGTAAGGTCTATTTAGAAGTCTGGTGGTTTTGAATGGGTTCTCACTTAACAAGGAATAACCTAGGTTGCCAAGTGGTATCACACACCACTTGCAGGAAAAAAAAAATGTATATATATATATATATATATATATAGCACCTCTGGCTTAATATAAATCAAAGGAAATTCATTTTATGGAAACCAGGTCTGTAGGTTTTCATCTTTGCTGTTCCTTTTCTTTCCCCCTTTCATTCTTCTTATTTTGTACCATTAATTTTCCCAGTGTCCAAGGTGAACATATTATGTAAGTTACCAATAGTTTCTCTGGTACACACTCTCCAAACTGTGGGACATATTACCCAATAAAACATTAAAGATTTGGAAAACAGACAGCACTGTTATATCTTTGTGGTATGCACTACTATAAATATTATCTCAACTAACTCTGCACTATTGCTTTCTTGTCAAGGCCATGAATGGATTAATAGATTAATTGCTTTGATTCAACTGTAGGAGGACAAACAGGCTTAACTATTGATCTGGGCCAATTAAAGGAGAAGGAATAAACAACTAAAACACATTCTATTTAGAAAGCAAAGAAGTGATGGCATGGCGAGGTTACTCTTCAGGTGAAAGGCCCTACTATTTTGTCTGTAAACATGGAGAGCTAAGCAAAACAACCCATTCTGAAGGAGTGGATGACTATCCCTGGACCATGGAGTGATGTTCTCAGTCTCTGGTTGTTGCTCAGTTCTGATACAGTTAAGTACACGCTGTCCAACAGGGAACCTGCTGCCTGTTGCTTTTGTTGAAGACTGTTTGTTTCAGATCAGAGGTGAGAAGATGTAAGTTACTCAGCTTCATCACGTATCCTTTCAAGAGTGAAATATCCTTAAAGATAGCAAGAAGAGAGAAGAGAAGCCCAAATGCACCTTTCTGAGGAGGGAATCTTCCGTCACCCAGATGTGGTAGCATTCCAGACCAGGCACCTTTAAATATGACTTGAGTAGGCAGGAGGCAAAGGAAACAGACAGACCGCGTATAAACACTAGTACCACCATCTTTCCTTACCCTCCATTAATGCCAACAAACTGAAGATTCTTTTTCGCTCCATTTGAATCTTTGTTGGCATCTTTCTTCTTCATGATGGACTTCAGTGTACTTTCATTATTTGTACATACTGTGGAAAAGTGAATCATGGTGATCAAAATTAATACAACTCATACCCATACAAGTTAAGTGAATAGGTACGCTTTCTTCATGTACATTTATTTTTTTATTCATGTTAATATAGATCTTGGCATGTATATATGAGAAACTTGCCCAAAATCCACTGGAAAATTGTGTGCATGCAAAGAAAATACTTCAAAGTTCCATTAATAATGTTCTTTAAGTGGAAAAAAAAACCATTCGTCCTTCCAGACGTAACAAAAGCAGTGACAACTAGCATCTGTATCAGGCTTTACTGTTTATAAAGTGATGTCACGTCTCACTTGATCCTCAGAAACCATCTAGGCACTAAGATAGGGATTATTAGTGGGGGTTTTTTTCAGTTGAGATAACCTGGAAAAAAATTTATACCTGCCAAACTATGAAAGAGTGAAATGCTGTTTAAAATATTTTGTAATTTGCAACATCAGATGAGTTTTCTTAAGGGGACTGCATGGCTTTCTTTGATAATCTTAAAGATAATCTAGGCCTACCTTCCTAACAACTGTGTAATCATTCTTCCAGGTCAATTTATAAGGCACACGGGCATTAGACTGGAATGCTGACAACTCTGGTCCTAGAACCCTGATGCCGAGAGGGGCCGTAAGTGAGGAAAGTTACCATAGAGGCCAGCGGCTATCTGGTCGTCTGTCAGGTTCACTGGAGACAGCGTGCTTTCCTGAGTGGGGAAGGTATCCTGGCTGCTGATGGGCTTCCCTTCTGTGGTCCCCACCTCTTGCTCATGCCGGGATGTCTGGGAGTTTAATGGCCCGCCTGACTGAAGACTTCCACACTTACAGGTGTATTCCAAATTACTGCCTGTCAGGAAGGAGAAGGTTGTAGAAGTGTGTGATGCTAGGACCAAATAAAATGGGCTAAATGGTATAAAAAATTATTGCAACTCATCCTTTTCTCAAGTGCTTTTCTGATGTTTTCTTTTTGCATAATTGGCATTAATAGCCAAGCCATCCAAAATCAAACCCCCAAGGCCTTCTTGACCGTGATCCCTTCCCTTTATGACCACATCTGGATCGGTCCAACTCCACAGTGCCTCTCTTCTCTCTGTTCTGGTGCTACCACCTAACTTTGGCCTGGGCCACCAGTGTAGCATCCTGACTGTCCCCTTTCCTTCACATTTCCCCCTCTCCCGCACTGCTGCAGAGTAGAACTCCCACTCAGCTCAAATCCCATCCTAACTCCAGCTAAAACGAAACCTAAAAAGCTCCCCACCACTCAGGAAACGTAGTCCATACTATTTAGCCAGATTCTACACCATCTGCCACTCGGCACCAACTTACCGCTCCAAGTTTATTTCCCACTATACCTGTGGTCCTTTCTGGGGTGCGAACTGCACCCCAGTAGATGGAACTCCTCCCAGTGTAGAAAGTGGGGTCTCTTACTCTCCTAAGAGCACACCTGCCTTAGCTTATTTTCTTCTACCTGGTGATGTTCCTTCCCCACCCTCCCTCACATGGCCAACCTTCCCATCGCTTCCTCTTCCGAGCCTTCCCTCATCTCCCTACCGGAAATTAACTCTCCTTTCTCTGAACTCTCATGGCCCATCTTTCAGACTCTCTTATAAGATCTATAATACAATGTAGTAGTTGATTCGCGTGATTGTCTTAGACTCCCTTCTTGTCTGTAAATATTTTGAGGGTGCCACATGGTTCTAATCAACTTTGTTTCTCTCACCACATCTTCTAGGTTGCTTTTACATATGTTAGGTACTTAATATTTGTTTACTGGACTTCCCTGGTGGCACAGAGGTTAAGAATCCACCTGCCAGTGCAAGGGACACGGGTTCGATCCCTGGTCCGGGAAGATTCCACATGCTGCAGAGCAACTAAGACTGTGCACCACAACTACGGAGCCTGCGTTCTAGAGCCCGCGAGCCACAATGACTCAGCCTGCGTGCCGCAACTACTGAAGCCCGCATGCCTAGAGGCCGTGCTCCTCAACAAGAGAAGCCACCGCAATGAGAAGCCCACACCGCAACAAAGAGTAGCCCCCGCTTGCCACAACTAGAGAAAGTTCCTGCGTGGCAACAAAGACCCAACGCAGCCAAAAATAAACAAATAAAAAATAAATAAATTTCTAAAAAAAAAAAAATTAAACTATATTTTAAAAAATATTTGTTTACTGGTGAAGCAGAAAAATTGGATTATTATTACGTAATTTACACACACACACACACACAGTATATCACAGAATTTTTAGTGTGGCTGACATTTCCTAATTCTGCAAATGGTACTTTGTCCACTCGCAATGCTCCCTCCTCTAGCGCCGGAGGCACGGGGTGCTCCCTGGTGATTCCTTCACAAATCCACCTCCCTCCTCAGCACACACAGACAGCACTAACTGTAGTCCTCCAAATAATACTCAGTTGCCCCCACGACCTGATGTGTCCCCCTAACAGCAAATAAGAAATGTCTCAAGTTCCTTTGTCTTACTTGAAGTAAACAAAGCAGGGCATTTGTCTTCATTCCTCCTTTTCCAACTTCATTCATCATTACTTTGAAATTACTGCAGTAACCTCCAAAGACTCTCAGTATGTTAATCCTCAAGTACCAGAATACTTCCTAGAGAAACACTCACTAACCACTTCTCCATTCAAGGACCAACAATGATTTTTAAAATGCAAATACATAAATAGTTTTTATTGTTATTGAAACCTTAAACAGCCACAAAAGTAGACAACAGTATAATAAACCCCTCTGTCCCCAGCACTAGTTTCAATAATGATCAGCTATCTGGGCTCATCGACACCTCCTCCAACCACTCAAACTGGATTCCTCTGAAGCACAAGCTGAAGACCCTACCACTTTCATTCATAAATATTTTAGTATATATTCCTAACACAGTTCTCAAAAAGTAAGTATAAAGCTAAAACTATCAAATCTAAAAAAAGAGAATTTAAAATGATCACATATCTGGTCAGTATTCACATTTCTCCAATGATCTCTTAAAATTTTTTTTATAGAGTGCTTGAATCAGAACCTCAGTCCTATATTTCCACTGGCTGCTATGGTTTTTAAGTCTTTTAATCCATAGGTTCTCTTTCCTTCTAAACACAGCTTTAAAAAATATTTTTAAATTGAGGTATAATTTATATACAGTAAAATGCACAGAATTTCAGTGTAGAGTTTGATGAATTTTCGGAAATGTACATGCCTGTGTTAGCACCTCCCTAATTCAGAAATAGAACGTTTCTAAGAACCCAGTAAATCCACACTTCCCACCTGCTGCCCTTTTCCAGATAATTTTCCCACTGGAGGCAAATACTCCTCCAGATCTTAGTTTTATAAACTAGGGCTTTTTAAAGCTTCTCCAATCAAGGTCCACCCTCTCAAGCAGGCATCTGAGGATCCTTCACAGTGAACATGGACAGCTTCTTCTTTCCTGGGGTAGTTTAACTGCTCAACAACTCCTACCCTCTACTCATTCAGAGTGGTCTGCTGACTTAATGACTCCCTCCTCTGTGCCCTTCCTTACTAGACTGTCCTACCAGCCTAGAATTTCAGCTTTCTTTACCAGCAGAATTCTACCCATACTCTTTTCAAGGCTTTGGCACCATTTCTATTTCCTCTAGTCCTCCTATGATACCATTCCACAAAGACCTTTTCCCCTCACTGTTCTGCAGCACTTACTGTCCAGACCAGAATATACCCTGCCCTCCGTTTCCTTGGTCTCACAAGTGTTCGCTCTGTGAGAATGGAAGTCCCTGAGTCCCTCCACGCTACGTTCATACCTGGGGTCCTCTTCAGTGCTCTGAACAGTGCTGGACAATGGAAAGCCTTAAATAAATGCCTGTGTAATTCAATGGAAAGTCACAGGGATTCTGTTAAGTCTAACTAGCAAGGCAAAGAACAACGCTAAGCGTTAAACTAGTTCTCATTAGCTGGATCAGAGGAAATTTGTCACCTTTATTGCCAGAAAATGTTTTTTAGATGGTGTTGAAACTCTGGCTCTCTTGAGTGACCCAGAAACAATTGTCTGAACTTGATAAAGACCCATTGTGGCTAGCGGGCACACATAAGATGACACACGCACCAGCCTAAGACTGACAAATGACTGCTGTGTTTCAGTAAAACACAGGAAGAGTGCAGCCAAGAAAGCCAAAAATAAAGTGGCCAACAAAATTCAATGGTCTCAACCCTGGCTGCCCTTTAGAGTCACCTGAGCTGGGGGCAAAGCTTTTAAAAATACAGATACAATGAAATATCTGCAGGTGGGCCCAAGTATGAGCAGTTTTTAAAAGCTCTGCAAACGATTCTAATGTACAGCTAGGATTGAGAACCAGTGAATTAAATTAACCAATCAAAAATTTGCTGAAAACAGTGTAAAACTTGACTGCCAAAAACAAGAGTTTAGACTTCCCTCCGGTTTCACTCCATCAACTTGGACCATGTGAATTATTAGGAATTATTGTTGGTTTAGTTAGCAGCCCTGGACCACTAATGGTAGAAGTCCATGAGCAACAGTAAATGCTATGCAAACAATAAGGGTAAAACAACAGGAATAATCACCAAACACCTTCCTAAGTCTGGTACTATGGCCTAGCTGCTCAAAATTCCCCCCAGGGCGCAAGTTTCGAAGGCACCACTGGGGAGTTAGTGAACAGGGAGTGGGCAACTGTGTGGTCTTCGGTCGTTAACTCAAACTTATAATGGCCATAAATGCCAATAAAGCATGAGCTTCATTTTATGACTTGACCAGATTAGTGATAACTAAAAGACAGCAAACGACAGAAATCTCAGTGTTCTGGAAAATAAAAGCATCCTTGAAGTATTAATTCTAATTCTAAAGTACGCTTAGCATTTAATACATGGATAACTATACTACTAGCTAAGGCAAACTGTAATGAAAAATAAGTAACTCAAAAGGAAAACTTTTTTTACGTTTTTGACTTTAGAAAAGTTAAAGCAAAGTACCTGATATTTTTTTAAAAATCAATGAAAACTAGAGATGGAGAAGTTTTTAAAGAGATCACCTTCTCCAGTTTCCTCTGTGATATTTATCCACCTGGAATGGGTATTAGTTGTTGGTATATAGAAATCTGTTTCTAAATCTGTTAGAAAATTGATATTTAAAATATATTTAAATGGATCTTAAAAGTTGCCCTGCTCACATACTGCAATTCTTCTGGCACGCTGACTCATATTTTTATTTATAATGCCAAGTGCCTTCTAAAAGCACAATTATGAACAGTGCCGCCAACTAATTGACCATGTTATTGTGCCAAATTTTCATTTAAACATTCTGATTTGACTTTTAAAGAACATCTAGCTTACTTGTCAAAAAGGTAGGACTGAAATTTCTGAGTCATAATGGAGGCCGTTCAATGATTTAGGCATTTTCCCGAAGTGTAATTAAGAATTCAAAGAGGTCTAAAATAACACTTCTAGTTTTTCCATAAGGAAAAGGGCTTGAGCACAAATTCACCCTTTTCAGCCCACATGTTGGTTTGGGGAATAGACAACAGAGATTATTAATGAAGTATCACCTTCTTTATTTGGTACACATTACCTGTAAGGGGAAAGTATGTAGCTTTGATGGAGGAGAAAGGACAATCCCTTTCTGTTTGCAGGCTCATCGCTCAGAACTCTGCCTGAATACCAACGCGTGTGGCCACCAACATAAAGCCACTAAATGATAAGAGCCGCAGTGTAATAATTTCTAGGGCCACTTTAATATTTTCCTGAGAACATACCAGAGAGCTCTCATGAACGTATCTAAAAGTGGGTACTTAGAAATTAAAATGCTGAGTGGATTAAGAATCAGATTCTCCCTCACCACAACGCCACCCACATTTAATTACACACCAACCCAAGACCTGACCCAGAAAACCCACGCTGACAGGCTGCATTAACTGTTGGGTTAAACAAGATGTGCTCTGTGTTCCTCCAGATGCAGCTAACGTCGTCGTCCTCTCCACACTAAACTCATCTCTTCCCTAAACCTCAGAGAGCTTAACCGCAGCTGAATTCTTCAAGCACTTTTATTTTCACATTATTTGGTGGCTAACATATACCCCTCATAGGTTATCATTCATATTTCTGGTATATGTGTCTTGGCTTCCCAACTGGATTGCAAGTTCCAGGCTCTGACCACTTTCTCTCTCTCTCTCTGCTTTAGTACCACACTTTGCATATAGTTGACACTGAATGCATAGCTATCAATTGACCTGAATAGAGATGGGAACAGAGCAGACTTTAAACATCTTTACTGAGATACAAACGCCTCGCTGATTGGAGGAAGAACAAACAGTTGTAACCATCACCCAATACCAACAATTCTTTCATCGTTTATGACTGGACATCCAGGAACTTAAAGCCACTTCTGTTCTTAAAAAACACCAATCTCCATGCGTTAGCCAGAAATGAACGATATACTTTACAGATTCATTCAGAGTAGAAGTGTCAAAGTAAACATGCATCTTTTTCCAGAGTGCATACATTTCACTAATACCCATTTAAAACGATAAGGCATCAGTTTAAAAGAAGAAGATTTTCAAACAAGTGTCAACTGAAGGGCTCACAAAGGTGGTAGATTTTAAATCTTTGTAAAAGATTTTCCTCAGGGCTGAAGTGCTTTTAACCAAGGTCTGTAACAGATGTCCTAGATCTGTAATTTCAGTCTCTGAGGGTCAACTATCCCTTCTGAGAATCTGATAAAAATCATGCATTTTCGGGGCCTCCCTGGTGGCGCAGTGGTTGAGGGTCCGCCTGCAGATGCAGGGGACGCGGGTTCGTGCCCCAGTCCGGGAGGATCCCACATGCCGCGGAGCGGCTGGGCCCGTGAGCCGTGGCCGCTGAGCCTGCGCGTCTGGAGCCTGTGCTCCGCAGCGGGAGAGGCCATGACAGTGAGAGGCCCGCAAACCGCAAAAAAAAAAAAAAGTTTAAAATAAAAAATCATACACTTTCTTCACAAAAATTCCAAACACAAAACTATTTATGAAGCTATGGAGCCCAGATTAATAAGACTCCCTTTAAGGCTGTTTATTCCAACAGCATTTCCCTGAAATAGGGCTCAAGTGTGCCTATTGAGTGGCTGGTGGTAGCAGTGGGTTGCAGCAGAAAACTCATGAATTTGGGGGGAAAAAGTTCTTCAGATGAATCTGACGGGCAGCCTGGTGAAGAGCTACTTTTACAGAATAATTCTGCTGAAAGGGCCCAAGCAAGAAAAATCTAATCCTACCCTCTCGTGACACAGGAGGACACGGCAGCCCAAACGCCCCTGAAGTGTTATTGCAAGTTCTTGGGCAGCCAGAACCAGATGTCAGCCCTCTGACCTCCTGGTCAATGGACTTTCACATCATGCTACCACACACCGCAGGAACAGGAACCACACATCCAGAAACATTTGGTTTGGATTATTCAATGCTTGTAGCATTTACTAAAAGAAAATTGTGATTTTAAAGAAAGGTGCTGGGACAAGTAAATGGTATATGATTTGAAGTAAGAAAACTAACTAGAAATGGTATTTTGTAATGACTTAATTTTCCCTGCTTTTGCTTTGGCTCAGATCTCTGTCTACAAAATTGCTTTCACAGTTATGGGAATGACTTCAAGTTCATACATTTTTTTAGCAAGCCCAAGATAACTAAGAGTGCAAATATGGAAGCTGATTTAAAAAGCAGTTCTTTTATTCCGGTATGAGAGATGAATTTTCTATAAATCATGTGACAGGCAGTTAAGTTCCACTGTTTTAGATAGTTCTGTTTGTTATTTGCTCAGAGACAGTTACATATTTTTCAAGTATTTGTAACTGCAAGTCATTTGTCTAGAATTTTCTCTCTCCTTGTCCTCTCTCCAGAGGGAAAAAGGAAAAGGAAAAAAAAAAGTAACCCACTCCTCAAACCAAAACAACCCAACTGATTTACAGAAAGAATAAACATTTTTTTCCCTGAGGTTTCTGAAAAACTTATTTCCTCTTAACCTTTTAATTCCATGAAAGAAAATATTAAATACATGAAACTCATACTACTAGTAATTAAAAGTACTTTACAGATCATCTTTGATTACCACCAAATTCCAGCTGCATCAAAACTGTGACATTGTCTCTTAAATCCTGAAAAAATGTTTGTGATGTTTCACGTGAAAAATGACATAGGAGAATATGTACGATTCAAATGCTGTCAAAACAGAATGTGTCTAAAATACAGACCTGCACACTTGTACACACCAAACACACAAGGGGTTACCCCATGAGAGCATGTGGGAGGCTCTCAGTATTTTATGCTCTTCTGAACTGTTAATGTGTTATGAGCACATACTCCAGTTATAACTTCAAGAAATTGAATAGGAGTGTTAGGCATTATTATTTTGCTGATAAAAATAATGCTCTTTTGCATACTAAAAAGCAATACCCTCAAATCTTCAACCCTAGGAAAACTGAAGAGAATTCTCTGGGTTTGGTACTAATATACACCTAATTTAATTTTAGGCTTCATTTTGAGCTTTGACATAGATTCTGAAAGAATCTGAATTGAAAATTTATTCTACTCATTTTGTGTTTTCCCATTGTTATCGATATACTTCCTTAGCTTGATAAAATTGTTAGCTGGGGAGGTGTAACCATTGGGGGGTGGGGGAAGGCGATGGCCAGCCAGAATTACGAAGACAATAATTTGCATTAAACACAAAAGACTATTTGTAGCGCATTTGTTTGGCAGTTTGTTCTAGATCTACATTTCCATTTCTGGAAGTACAGAAAACAGTTAACAATGAGAGCCAGCATTTATCCTCTGTGGTGCAGACTATCCCAAATGCTTTACTCACACTGACACACTAAATCTTCATTTCAACCCTGTAGGGGAACAAAGACAACCTGTCCTAGTGCCGAGAAGGAACTCGAACCCAGAATACCTGGCTTTGGAGCCCAAACTT
Organism: Leucopleurus acutus; assembly: GCF_964270905.1. Taxonomy (NCBI): domain Eukaryota; kingdom Metazoa; phylum Chordata; class Mammalia; order Artiodactyla; family Delphinidae; genus Leucopleurus; species Leucopleurus acutus. The sequence continues at coordinate 51,541,343 of NC_139150.1, read as the reverse complement.
AAATTCTTTAAACTAAAGTACTAGGTTCACATAAGTGATCATTTATATGCTCTTTTTGGCGATGTCAAACTCAAACTTCTTATCATTTGATTTGGGGAAGAAAGTTTGAGATGACTACCTTTCTATACTCCATTTTCCTTTTGGTACAGAAAGGTATTCTAGTGTATCTGTGGGGAGGAAGGTGATCTCTGCATCTTACTCTTCCGCCATCTTCCCCAAGGTCAAGAAATGTATTCTAGACTGTATGTGAGCAATATTCTGTAGTGTTCGGTGTGAACAATAAGCTGGAGTACATTTGACACACCTTCACTCTTCACAGCCTGCAGACGTTGAGATCTCTACTACACTGAACTGCTTTCATTTCCAGCCCATACAACACACACGAGATAACAAAAATGTAATTCTCTGGATTGAGTTCCTAACCTAATTCCTTCATTAGAACTTTAAAGCAAAATACAAATGTGATGGGAATTACAGAAATAATTTAAAGTTGTTCTTGCATGCTCTGAGAGGGAGCTGCCACTATGATCAAGTAAGTTCTCTGAAGAATATTTATACTTTTGTTCACAAATGTTGTAGGTCTCCTGCATTTTAGCTGATTAATCAGGTGTTCATGTGTAGGGTCAGATCGAAATAGTGATGTCTGGAATGTCAGTGTGACTGGAAATAGACCAAAAAACACTGTAACACAGCCAGACAAAACCTCCTCCCTGGGTCTTGATGCTCTGGGTGCCAGGCAGATTACCCCAACGATTCACCTGAATATTTCTGGCAGGAATGTGAAATAGAAACCCCAGTTTCGGGAGGAGGGAGGAAGGCTGGCAGGAAAATGCTCTTACAACGGATGATGCACTGTACCATGTGTGTCTGGAGGTATTTAAGAGTTTCATTTTGACTTCAACATCTGACATCATGATTTTTAAAAAGAAGTAGAAACAGACATATTATTAGTTACTTAAGACCTTGCTTCGGTTCAAACATCATTTTAATCTCTTGACTCTAAAATGACTCCCTGTAAATTTATTAGACTCCTTTAACTCCAAAAGGCAAAAATATGTCATACATCAGCTGTCACTGTCATGTTCAGTTTTCTTCCACAATAAGCTATCTGGTCCACAGCACAGCTACTAAAAACTAATTCAGGTTTGGAAGTGAAACCTCAGAAGATATAAAAATAATCTATTTCAGTCTATTTTAACCATTGCTCTTTTGGTTATAGAGGGAAACAAAGAATTTGAACTCTTTGTTTATTAAGTTACATTTAAGTCTCTACTGCACGTTTCCACATAAAATTAAATTTAATGCACACTACACCAATCATGTGAAGCACTTTAATTCATTTTTTGTGTAGCACCGGGCCAGAGTAGAGTGTGTTTCTTTAGTACTTCCCAAACCTCAGCTACACTTTGGCACATCAACAAAAGAAACCACACTGGACGTGCTAGCAGCACCCCCCCCAGGACGACAAAGGCCACCCTGTGCTCACTGGGGGTCAGTGATGAACACACTGACAACCATACAGGATGGATGCCCTTTGACTGCCCATTTCACAAGGAAGTATAAAGAAGGATGACTTTCCTTCCCCAGGTCATACTGCTTTGTGACAGCTCGAGAGCCAGGAATGGAACCCAGTGGTAGGATGATAATATGTACAATTAGAACCACATGCAGCTGACAACAGGGGAACTTATTTTAGTGAGGCTCACAGGGAAATAGCATGTCACCAAATCTTCCAGGGTAATTTCTCCATTATTAGCTTCAATTCAAAGAAGAGCCAGGGCCTTCCCTGGTGGCGCGGTAGTTAAGAATCCACCTGTCAATGCAGGGGACACGGATTCGAGCTGTGGTCCGGGAAGACCCCACATGCCGCGAAGCAACTAGGCCCATGCGCCACAACTACTGAGCCTGCGCTCTAGAACCTGTGAGACACAACTACTGAAGCCCACGTGCCACAACTACCGAAGCCCGCACACCTAGAGCCCATGCTGTGCAACAAGAGAAGCCACCGCAACGAGAAGCCCACGCACTGCAACGAAGAGCAGCCCCCGCTCACCGCAACTAGAGAGCGCCCACGCACAGCAAAGAAGACCCAATGCACCCAAAAATAAATAAATAAATTTATTAAAAGAAAAAAGAAAAGCCGGGGTGAGCAGGAATCCCAATGAATAAGGGAAAGTATGAGAAAGACAAAAATGTAAGCACCTAACAAAATGAACAGTGGGAAAGGCCTCCCTTGTCTCAGGGTTCTGGCTCAGGGGCTCCTTGTCAGAGAGGCCTTCCTGGACCACGCCATCTCCAACTGCCCTCACCTCTCCGCCACCACTCACTGTTCCTCTAAGTGGAGTTCCTTCCTTCATAGCACGTACCACCTCCTGACATGTTTAGGTATATTGTTTATTGCCTGTGCCCCCAACTGGAAATGTAAGCACCATGAAAACAAGAGCCTATACCTATGTTTGAAACAAAGCAGGTATGTAATCATTATTCGTTGAACTGATACATGAATTAATGGAATCTCTGTCCCCTCATAAAAAGTTTTAATTAAAAACACTTCATACCAGTAGTTTTTCATTGATCATACACTGGTAATTGCGGATACAAACAGGGCAGGACTTTTTTCAGGCCATCCTGTATAAAATGAGCAAGTACCTAACGGAAAGACATCTAGCAAACCAGCAGCCCCCCAAGACAGCCCCTAAGCCAGCCAACACTAGTATGCTTTTCTTCTTCTAGCCTTAATGAAACCATCAGATAATGAGAATCAGCAGAGCTGCTTATGGATTTAGATTCTTGGTTTTCATTCTACCCATTACCATTCTGAAGCTTTCTCCATGATTCCAAAAAATAGCTCCGCCAGGCAAAAAAAAAAAAATCCCTACCTCCTGGATTTCCACTGTCCCCCATCCTCTCTCACTCCCAGAACCCTCAGGAGCACCACCTACCTGTGACCTTACCCAGGCTGGTTTTCAGGAAGTCAGGCCTCAGCTCTTCAGCACTTGCGGACTTCACGACAGAGTTGATTGACGATAAGGCGTTGATGAGCTGGGAGTTGAGGGAGCCAATCTGTGAGTGAGGTTCCCCAAAAGCTTCTGCCAGTTCACTGTAGTTCTCAGCCAGCAGCGCCTGCTGCTCTGCCAGCAGCTTCTGGACACGCTCAATGTAGTGATCCAAGCCTGTCACCATTCTGGACGGAGCCTGGGGCTGGGGGCTCTCCACGAACTCTCCTACGGGCTCGTCCCCAACCCCTACACTCCTCCGGCTGCCGTTCGGCCCCACTGTCAACTGTGGAGGGCCACAAGCTATGGTCCTCATTTTCAGACCAACCAGACAGTTGTCGTTAATACTGATGTGCCCCACGCCTGACTCTTTGGTCTTCACAGAGGATGGCCTGTCGAACCCAGAGGCACCGGAGAGCACCGTTCCAACTCCGACGGACCGCATCTTAGCGGAGCTGACGTCCTTGACGCGGCCTTCTCCGACCGCCACAGTCCGCATCTCCACAGTCCGGGTGCTGGTGTGCTTGTCCATGGTGCTGAGGGAAGTGTTGGTGCAGGACTCTGTGAGGGTAGCTGTCTCGGTGTTGGTGAACTGGGACACCTGTTCTAGAACCGTGCTGCTGTGCTGGCTCGTGGTTCGAGGCACTGCCATGACAGCAGCTTCCACCTGGCTGACGGCCTCCGTGTTCACACTCCGGGAGATGCACTCCCTTGGGGAGCAGACGATCACATCGACAGAGCAATCTCCGCAGCCGATGGAGCGGACTTCTTTGAGATTCAGGTTGGTCTTGAGGAGTGTCAGGTCGCTCACAGACTCCTCCGTGTTGCTGCCTGTTTCACAGACGCTGATGTCCACACCCACGCTCTTGTCACACGTCCCCACAGACCGCCCAGTACATCGGTCGTGCATTTCCACCCTTTCCTTAACAATCCACCAATTCATGGGCAGCTCAGGCCCCACCATTTTATTCTCACGATCGGGCTGGCAGGAGATGCCTACGCTATTTGTCTGCACACAGGTCCCGACACAGGTGTCAACCACGTCCACGTGACTGCCAGCTATTTGGTCTCTTGTGGGTATCACTGCCTCCACCACCTTGCTGAAAACAAGCGGCTGGGCCATCATAGCTTTGTCAACTTTTTTTCTCGAGCCAGCAGCTTGCAGCTCTTGCTTGAGCTTAGTCATCTCCCGGTCATGGGTGGTTTCTTTAAGCTGTACTTCCAGGCGATAGATCTTTTCCTTTAAGGCTTCTATGGTCTGCTGTTGCAGCTCAATTTCTTTGTCAGCTTCGGTAGTCACTCCAAGCATGGCTTCTGTCACACTGACCCCAGAATTCTTCGTCGCGGTGACCGTGCCTACAGCAACATCCTTACAGGACCTGGCGCCCCTGTGGTGCACGACAATGCTGTCCATGTTCTCATCAGCACCCACAGCCACAGACTGGCACTCTCGACGCCGACACTGCCCGTTCTCCCTGAGCTCTGAGGAGGCCTCACAGCTGCTGTCCTGGATCTTCTGCTCCAGGGCCTGCATGTTTGCTGTGAGCTGCCGGAATTCCTTTATCCTCTGGGTGCTCTGCTCCGCCCCCTCCATTTCTCCCTCCTCATAGTCAATGTATAATTCCCCGCCACTTCTCTGGGTCCTGGAGAGGTGTTCCAGCTGGGATGCATTCCCAGCACTGTAGGACCTCTTTCTCACACCACAGACATCGTTCTGGGATGCAGCTCTGTGGTCTTTCAACTGTGAAGCCAACTGCCTTTTCTCCTCTTGCAAGACAGAGATCTTCACCTGGAGCACAGGGATGGTTCGCACCTGCTCTTCTAGCTCTTTCAGGCGTTTCAGGGCAATGGCCATCTGCTCACGGATGTGCTGCAGGTGCATGGGGCTCACGTTGGTCACTGGAGTGGAGATCCCTGAGCTCAGAGGGCTGTGGCGGATGGAACTCCCCATGGAAGAGGTGGTGGCAGCAGCTGGGGCATAGCCACCATAATCCCCGTTGCCTTGGTATCCATTCTGATGCTGCTGCATGGCGTGATTGTGGTTTCCAGAACCCATAAATGAGGAGAGGGAGCTCGTGGAGTCCACGCCTCCAAAACTGGCCAGCCTGGGCCTTCGGAACTCACCAGGTGCCACCTGCATGGTGACTCTCTCCTGTTCGAGTCTTCTCCGGGTCTCCATCAGTGTCTTGGTGACATGAAGGTTGTGCTTTGGGAGTTGCGGGGATGGTGGTGGCAGCTGTCGGCTTTCTGGGATGGTAAGAAAAGTGGGTGAGGTCTCCAGAGGGGCAGGTGGCCTTGGGACTGGAGCTGATGTAACTTCACTTTGGGCTAACTGCTTGTTGCCATCACTGCTGGAGGATGAGAGGGACTCGGTGGAAGTCCACACACCTTGATGGCCAGGTGCGGCCCTGGTTTCTGGGCGTGGCACAGATGGCTTCCGCCTCTTCTGGATGTTCACTTTCTTGATGGTGTTTCCTTTCTGTATGTCATCTACGTATTTGAGGAAATCTAAGTCTAGTTGATAACCATAGGGGGTCTCCACAAAATAAGGACCTTTTTGTCCCCTGTCATGATCTCCATTCAGAACATCATCTGCTTTTCCTAAGAGAGAAAGAAGAGAATATTATAACGCCATGTAATACTCATAATGGTAAAAACTAACATGTGTCGTATATTGCAGTGTGGTAAACTAGTATGATTTAAGAGTTGACAAATCTATGCTCTAACCCTGAATCTACAGCTTATCAACTGGGTGAGAGAGTTAACAAACTTCTCAGAACTTCAGTTTCCCCCTGAGTAAAAATGCAAACAAGTATTTAAATCATAAGGTTGTTAAAAGAATGTAATGAGAAAATGATTTTTAAGAGCCAGGCACACAGTAAGTCCTTACTAAATACTTGATTTTTTTAAAAAAGAATGCATTAAAAAGACTGGAAAGCACTTTCAAGTTGATCATTTCTTTTGCCGTCTACAGTCCCTTTGAAGTATAGACAGCAGTCGTTATGACGCCTACTTTATAAAGTGTACTCTGAGGCACAAAAAAGTGAGAAGTCTTAAAGTAACAGATCAAGTCAGTTCAGATCCAGGAAGCCTGGACCTGAGTTCTCCCACCTACTGCTCTTTTGCAGACCATACAGCCTTTCTAACTGGTGGCCAGCGTACCCCGGTGGCTGACCACCCCCACAAGGTCCCAATTTGCCTTGACACCTTCCTTGCAGAGAAAGCGGGGACACAGGGGACACTGAGTGATTAACTCCAGCAGCATGGGGGCAAGAACAGTTGGAGGACAGACTTCACTTCACCTATGTTGTGTGTCTTCCCATTTAAAAACAAAACCAAACCCCAAACGTGTTTTCCTCTTTGACTTCTTTTGGACAAAACATTCACTATTCCAAGAATACCTTGTTTTGCATTTGTGATGGATCCAAACAGATTCAAAGGAGAATGAAAATAAGGGCAAAACTATACTCCAAACACTGGATCGTGTGGCATTTGATAAATGCTACTTCTGGCTAAACCATTTAGAAAAGGAAACAGGAATCTTTCAAGGCACAGACCTTGCTGCTGACCTGAGCTATGCATTTCAAACTGAAAACCAAGGCCATTTTTGTTTAAATTGCAGGATTAAGTAATGTGTTTTCCTAGAGTCATAATACCACGATCTGCATTTGAGAGTTATGGGAAGGATCCCAAAGTGATGAGTAAAAATGCAAGCCATCTGTACCCCTGCCCCTCTCCTTGGGTGTAAAAGTCCACCTAACTGCTGTCAAGGTCCAGGTACTTCCAGCAATTTGGAGACTGCTGGCCTGTCCTTCCCACCCTTGACAGTGCTGAATGTGACACCCGACAGAGTGAGAGCTCTGAGTAAACCTTTTACCTCCACTCCCCCGCTTCCCTCTGAAACGCTGGAAAGAAAAGTACAGAAAAGAAAAATGCCAAGCAGAGGAATAAAAAGGTTATGTTCTCTTCGTGTCCTCATTTAAAACAACATTAAATTGTTCTGGCTGTTAGAATCTGGCCATTAGATTTCAGTTTTAAACCACGTGGAAAAAGGATTCTATTTGAAAGAGGTGTTCAACACCAATCATTTTCTAGCCTAAGGAAGGGTAAGCTGATGGGGAGCTCTGCGCCCGGAAACTTGTGCTCAGGCTAACAGAACATGTCTTCTTTCCTTTTTAACTCCACAAAGGACAACATGCTCACTCAAAGTATGCAGCCAGACCTGTTTCCAGTGCTGTCTGAAATTCCATCAGCAAAGAAAAACGGCAGGCTTGGGTGTCAGACAGATCTCACGGCACGCGTTGATTCTAAGCTGGGCCGGCCTAGACCCTCCCGGCCAGGTGCCCGCTGCCGCCCGCCCCGCTCCCGGGCCGCGGGGACTGCGCCCCGGGGGAGGCCCTGTCGCCCGCCCGCTGGCCGCACACCTACCGGGCGCCCGCTGCGCTCCCGCCGGCCCGCCGCCCGCACTCCAGCTCGGGGGCCCAGGCTCTCCACCCCGTCAGCGCAGGAGGGTGGACACTGGGGGAACTCGGCCGGCGGGCCGGGCGCACACGCCATAGGCCGGGTCCTCACCAATGAGGTCGCAGCAGCTCGCCGACCCCACCCCCGGGCGCCCTCAGCTACTCGGCGGCCCCCGCTTTCTGAATGCAAACAGGAAGCCCGGAGCTTTTGAAAACGTGTGTTCTTCTGGCCAGTTTTGCCAGGAGTCAAAAGAAAGCCAGCAGTTTCAATGTCTCCACAGAGAGGCTCTGTCTTTGCCGCACAGGTCCCTTCTTCATGAAAGAGTGTGTGTTCTGGTGTGGAAACCGGCGGCCTCGGCCCTGGGCCACCTGAGGAAGCCGGAGGCACAATGGGCCCCACTGTTCTCTGTGGGTTCCGAGAGCACCCGCCGCGGCATGGGTTCCAGAGCGGGCGGGCGGAAAGCTTCCCAGCCCTCGGCTCAGGACAGGGATCAAGGAGTTATCCTTTAACAGTCATCTCCACTGTGCCTTTGCCACGAGTGAAGGTTTCTTAGAAAATAAAATAAATAAAATAAAATAACTTTTTAAAAGCCACTTTGCTTGTTAAAAAAAATCACTATGCTGTACACCTATATATAATATTGTACACTACTACAATATTGTAAAGCAATTATACTACAAAAAAAACGCGATGAGGAATACAAAAAGAGAATGTTATGTACGGACCATCTAAAGTAAAAAAAGTCACTCATATCTCACCATCTAGTGGCAATTGTTAGTATTTTGGTATAGCGCTTAGGTTTTTCTGTGTATGTCTTTTTAACATCGTTAATGTTCCCACTTAGGCATTTTCATTAGGAAAGGTTAATTTTCATTGATTTCTCCTCAAAAACTTTTGTTTTTAAATGCACTAACGTCAGGATTTAAAAAAAAAAAAAAGCACATCCCATTTTTTAGCGAAATTCAACTGGCCCATCTTTAGTTATTTCTGAAGTTCACAAAAGGCACAGGTCATGCTGAATTATCTCTAAATGAACTTCAGACTTCTATATCTGGGAATCAGGAAAGGTTAGAATTTAACCATGTTAAGCTTGATCAGACTGTTCTAAGGACTTGTAATCCAAATTTCATTCTCCAGCAACTAAAAAGCATGATATATTCTCAAGGTGTCATTTTTCCAAACAGTTGTCCACGGTACAAATTATTCTACCATTAAATAAAGACACCTAGTGTCATGATTATTTTATCTTCTGCTTTCTAGTGTACCTTTACATACATTAACACAAATACAGCACTTATATGCCCTGATTGATTTACCAACTTTTTCATATATGTTTGTCTTGTCTCTCAGTACTAGACTGTAAGTATCTTTAGAGCAACAAATTTAATTTTTAAAAGTTCTTTCTTTGCTTTCCCTTCCAACCACACACATGAATTAACAAGATGCTGGGGACTAAGATGTTTTATAATGTTTACTGAAGGAATAAATGCATATACAGTATAGCAGAGAACCTTTAGAAAGATTTAGAAAAACATCTAAATACTCTGTACTCTGAAGTTGCTTGTTCTATATTAGTGTTAAGGACATTTCTTACATGATGCTGTTTCAGTGATTATCTTTAGGTTGTGGAATCATGGTGATTTTAACATTGTTCTTACAAATTTTTACAACACATAGGCATTTATCTTCTAAAAAAATATGATTACAAGAAGTCACTGTTTTGAAGCAAGAGGAATGTATTTAAATAAACTCCAAGAAAGCTCATTTGACAGAGGGATGTATGGGGCAACCATAGCAAAGATAACTAGATGTTCCTCAGTATGTGTTACCTCGTTCTTCTACACTAATAGGACTCTCTTTGTTCAGTTGGTCAAATATAAACACTGTATTTCCCTAGCCTCCTTTGCTGTTAGTATGGCCATAAGCAGATATGTCATGTAGCAACTCCCAAAAGCCTCCCCTAAAAGACACAGGAATTGTTCTTTGACAGCCTTTCTCTTTGTTCCTTCCTCCATCCTGCGGCCTGGAATGCAGAGGTGATGACTGGAACAATAGCACTGCTATCTTGGACTATGAGATCATACTTATGGTTGGAGGAACAAGGTGCTAGAAGGAACCTGGGTCTCTAAGAGCTTTGTGGATCAGAGCACTACACTACTCCTGGAAAGCCTACCTCTACACATTTATGTGAAAGATAAACTTTTATTTTGTTTAGCTATTGTTTGTTTGGGGTCTCTGTTACTTAGAGCTAAACTGAACTCTAATGGATACAGTACTCTCTCCTGTGTCTTCTCCCTCTCACAAAAAAAAAAAAAAAAAAAAAAAATTAAGACCAGATCTTGAAAAGAAAAATGTTTAATGATAAACTGGGGGACATGTTACATTAAAACATTTTCATCACAAAAAATTTGATAAATTCAAGAATAATTAAGGATGTGTAAAAACAACAGTTAAAAACAAAAATCTCTGAATGGGTTATAAAGGAGACTCTTAACTTCCTAAAAAGCCTTTTTGGACTAACAGAGCTATGCCTGCTTATACAAAGCCAAAAACCACTGGCTGTTATCTGCAACTGGAATCCGGAAAGTAACAGCTTCTAACGAAATAGTCTGGAATCAGAGAGCTGTCCCTGGTGTTTACAAGAATTTTCTGAATGTCTGGAAATCCAGTGGTAGAGACTGCTCCTGGCACCACCTCCACCCTCATTATATAGCATTTATTGAAAGCTTAATTGGGTGCAGAAAATGGTCCTATTCAATGGAAAGAGTAGGAGGAAGGATTTATAAGAAATAAACTGAGGTACAGTCTAGCTGTGAGATAAATGCCAAACACCCTAAACATAACACTAAGTTAGGTCAGTTACAAAAGTATATTATCAACAAGCACAATCTGATGATATATGAATAAATGATCAAAACAGAATGGAGTGAACCAGGAGATGAGTTCTGAAGACAAGGTAAGTGATGACAGAGTAAAAAGGAAAGACAGGTAGGTGGTGGAGAAGAGCCAGGCAGCTCAAGGAAAGACGAGGCTAGAAGAGAGGGGGGTGACCAAGTACAGAAGAGGACACCACACGGGGTCCCGGAGCAGGGGAATCTCATCCATTTAGTCACTGATAGACTGCATACCGGGCCTTGTGCTAGGGGGCTAAAAGGCTCAACAAGGATGGTCTTCATAGCTGTGTGTGGATTAAACTGAGATAGGGAAAGAGATTAAATTCAAGGGAACCAGTTAAAATGTTATAGTACCCAAGCGTGACGTGAGGACCAAATAAAAAAATGACTCATATATTTAACTTATATTTATAATCAATATTGATTAAAGAAAAACAATTTTGGTAACACCTCTCTCTCTTATTACTATTTTCCAGGTACTATTATTGTAGGAGCTGGGGACACAGTATGAACAAAGGAGACAAGGCCCTTGTTCTCACAAGGCTCACAGTCTAGTGGGAGGGGGGTAGGTAGTGCATAGAAAAATAAATAAATAAAAGGCAAGGCAGAAGTGAAGCGAAGAGGCGGAACCACCAGAATTTATATCTGTGTGCCAGGCTAAGTGGATGGGCTTCTAACAGTGGTCCACCTGGCTTCTCAGGTTGCCATCATCTCTGGGTCGACCAACTTCCTAGACACCAAGGGTCAGAGTCCCTCTTCCCTCTTCTCTTCCCCAACCCAGTTTGTACAGTTAGCAATTTGGGGTAACCAAACACCAAATGTGAGAGCACCAACTAGAGACAACTCCCCAAGTCCAGACCAAATTCCCATGTGTTCAGAGAAAAGCTAAAATCAACAAACTGATGGTTAATTCTACTCTTTATTTATACGTTTGCTACCTGTAAAACTAGCGCTCTGTGACAAGGGCAAGTGTATAGACTCAAGAACAATTTGAAATTTTCCTTGCAATTTTTCTGCATTAACAAAGTGCAATGGAGATATGGATATTTCAAAGTCATTTCATTCAGATTCATAAAGCATTATATGGTTCTAACTTTTCAAGGAAATTAAACTTAATATCCAAGTATTTGGTTTGGGAAGACATAAAAAGTAATGTACTGGCCAGGAGGTAGAAGATTAGAGGAAAATTAGTCTGGGAGTACTAACCTGCTAGTAGTGTTTCTCAACTGTGGGTGATTTTGCCCCCAGGGGATATTTAGCAAATTCTGGAGACATTTTTGCTTGCCACAACTAGAAGAAGTGGTGCTACTGGCATCTAGTAGGTAGACGCCAGGAACGCTGCTAAACATCCTACAATGCTCAGGAGGGTCCTACCTTTCCCAACAAAGAATTATCCAGTCCAAAATGTCAATACAATGGGCCCTCTTTATCTGTGGAACCCACAGATACAGAGGGTCAACTGTACTACGTCATTATTTATATAAGGGACTTGAGCATCCACGGATTTTGGTATCCCTGAGGGATCCTGGAATCAATCCCCTGTGGATACTGAGTGCAGACTGTGGTGTTGAGGCCTAGAGTGCCTATGCTAAAGGCAGTGAGCAGAGTAAAAATTCACATACAGCAATTGAGAATCTGGCCATGTAAGCTGCGGTCTCCAAGTCTTCCTTTTCTCAGTGGAACCACACCATCATGCTTAAGTGACAGGGTAATAAAAATGCCATTTCTGAGCCAGAAACCACTAAATACTTTTCTACATACACTATCACAGTGAGCCATCTTTACTATGAGCAAAAAAACACTGGAGGTTTCTGAAATAACGTGTCCCGGTGAACTTTTAAATGGACAAAACTTTGATATTATTACTCTATCTATTAATTAGGATACAATGACTTCTTTGTTCTGGTTTCACTGCTGCAAACTCTAGGCCCAATTACTGACTAATGGTGCCGTGAAAAATAATTGCACCTATGTGCCAAGACTTCCACACACTATGTGTTTTTCTTCACCAGATAGATAGTCTACCTGACTATTGAAACTGAAGAACTCTGCTAAGTCCCATTACCGTATTGCCCCCTCTCACATGAAGCATGAAGTTTTTGCCTTAAGAGCTGAGCAATCCCCTAGAAGCACATAATTAAACACAGATTCCCATACTTAAAAGCAGCAGAGGGTAAGCGTCCTGCTGTCTGAAGCAGTCAAAAAGATTCAACATCAGCTAAGGCTGAAAGGCAGGAGAGAAAAGCAGTAGGATCAACTCAGAGATGAACTTTAAGAGAGAGAAGTTCTCATGAAGTTACTCAGAGTATGAAAGTAATTGAGCTAGCGAATCAACTTTTCCCGGCATGGAGCAGGGGAAGAAGAAGACAGTGAAGTGGAACAGGTCCTTCTGGACAGGTTTAACTGGAAAGCTCTCCTGATGACACTGTCAGCGTTAAGACGGAGACCCAAGGAGCTTCTCGTACCAAATCTATTGAGAGATACCATTTGTTAGAGAACACACAAAGAAAAGAATAACAATGTAAGTGTTCCTCATTCTGTTTTCCAAGAATGTATGGCAGATGAGAGTTTCTCTTGTTTTTTTCATTTACCAAAGAGTTATTTTTATATCTGCTCTTTTCCCCTCCTAGCTAACAAATCCATCCAATCATTCATTCAAATGATGAGCACCTATTAGATGTTAGGGCCTGTTCTATAAAGCCTGAATCCCTGTTCCATGGAGTTTATACTACCTACCTGATTTCACCTAGACTTCTTCTCAGGTTGCAGCTGTTTTAAACAGCTACCCAAATGCTTTGTTCAAATAAAATGACAACATGAAGAAAAGCAAAGTGCATGCCAGAGTTCATGCGAAATACCAGGCCAACTGACACGTCGTACGTAGCATAACTCAATTTTACAGGCTTGGTTTGTTGACGTGGCTAAGTTATAATGTGTTTTTTTTCTCATAATCCGAAACACTTCATAACTCCTTCTGGCTTCTCCCCCTAAATAGTCAGATTTCCTCACAGCTGATCTTATCTCTGCTTTTGTAACCTGTCCCCACAGACATTAACCTGCACATTCTTCCACTGTCTCCCGTCACTACTCCTCTTCATACTGGTCCCACATTCCAGGTCTACCTGTTCACACACCCCAGAGAGGGAATTTGACCTGGGGAAGATGCAACTGTCAGACTGAAAGATGGATTTATTCTTTCATTCAGTAAGTATTTATTACGAACCTACCATGTGGCAAACACTGCTAGGGGCAAATCAAAATGGACAGAGAGCCTACCTGGGTAGAACTTGTGAACTATAGGAGACAGACAAAGGATGCATATATAAAAGCAACTGTGGTAAGTGCTGTGAGAGTAGAAGACAGGATTATGCCAGGGCAGAGCAGGGATCCCACCTGGGCTGAGCGCAGGGAGTGTTCTGCCAGGGTGCTGTATTTGAGGAGTCCACTGGGCTAAGGGCAGGTGGCAGGGAGACTGGGATGGCAGAAATTCTAGGCAGAGAAATTCTAGGCATATGTGAAACCTGCCACTTTTAGGAACTGAAAAGAGCTTTGCATGATAAAGAAAACACGAACCCAGGCAGAGAAGGGACCAAGCCCCAATCACACAGGGCCCTGGGAGTCAGGTCTGTGGTTCTCAAGCGCATCAGGTAGCTGCTGAAGGGTCTAAACACGGGAGTGAAATGATGAGATTTGCATCTTAGCAAGGCTGATCTGGCTAGATGCTAGAGTATGTATTAAAATTCTCTTCGGCGGCCTCCATTAGGTTTTCCATGGACTGTTCAAGTCCCTGTGAATTTTTCTTGTGGTATTACAAATTCCTTTCAATGTGTGAGTTTTACTTACTCAACTAGATAAGTGCTAGCCATAGTGTTAAAACCACCAGAACTTAGAGCCTGCCTGCATTTGGCGGCAGCCTGTGGCCCACATCTTCCCCCCTAAACTATTCAAGAGGAAACTGAGAAGGCCTGACAAGTCTCAGCTCCTCTGGGCAGAGCTAGAGACAGGGATCAGTCTTTGTACTCATCCTCTGGGGCTCTATCTATGACCTCATTCTGCTAATAAAAAAGAAAATATTTTTCTTTAAACCAATGGATGACTCACTGTAGAGAAAAATGATGGGATTTCCTTTTGAGAAGTATGATAAATCTAATCTGGGAGGAACAGGGGTGGCGTGAGTGAGGGCAGGAAGAAAGAAGAGAGGGTATTTCAGGGAATGCAGGCTCCGATTTAGCATGTTGAGATGCAGAGCACAAACTTGCTCCATATTTGAAACTCGAATGGGCACAGCAGGCACTGAAAATCTCTGTGTAGCAAAGACAATGTTGACCCTGGCAGCCAGCAAGTGTCTTCGTGGAGGAGAGAGGGAAGAATGGGTGGCATGCTATTGCCAACCCATAGTGTGCTCCGAGCCCCAGCCCCTACTTCTCTGCCCACGCTGACCAGGGCCTGAGTTACCCAAGGGAAGGCTAAAGACAAAGGAGAGGGTCTGGGAGAATGTAAGCAATACACTCTGAAAATTCAAGACTTCTACCTACTACATGGTCTCTGACAAGCTGAACTTCAGATCGGCTTGCCTCTAGTCACCTGAGTGCTCTGTCTACCAGCCTGACAAGGACCTTGCTGCAGGTGACCCCTGTTGCCTGAGGTGCATACAACCTTTAGAACTCAGATAACAGGTGCTACCTACTAGTTATTAACCTCAAGTGTCAGCACACATCAGATGAGCTATTTAAGTGTCAGGGGTCTAGCTGGCTCCAAAACTCTCTTAGGTTCCACTGTCCAAATCTGGGATAATTTGGGCATCAAAATAATATGATTAATGATAGTAGCAGATTTCAATCCACTGAATAAATCAGGTATCTGTGAGTCCATAATGCTGTAATATATAATACAGTGCCAATTTATAGTTCAATAAATAAAGAATCCTGGAAACAGAAAATCACCATTTAACAACGATTATTAACAGTAGCTGACTCAGGCAGGAATCATCAACGGCTGCTAAGTCTAGTGTGTAGAGATTTCCTACTGAAGAACAGGATATTGGTGTGGCCTCAGAACGCCTCCCACAAAATACGTGTCAATCACAAAGAGAAAAATGGTGATGGTATGGTGCAGAAAGCTGACCAAGAACCACGTGGACCCGGTGATCAAGGCTACCAACACGTGCCCCTGAGGTCATATTCTGAGAAGAGCACAGTTTCATTTCTGTTAGGTTTCCACCCGGAAGGCATGCCTGAATCTGGAAATGTTCATGGATCCTACCTGAAAGACATCCTACAGAAGGACAGGTCTCTCTTTTTTTTTTAGGCTGCACCATGTGGCTTGTAGGATCTTAGTTCCCTGACCAGGGATCGAACCCAGGCCACCGGCAGTTGAAGCGCGGAGTCCTCATCACTGGACCGCCAGGGAATTCCCAGGTCTCTATTTTTATTTTATTTTTTTACTAGATCTTTATTGGAGTATAATTGCTTCACAATACTGTGTTAGTTTCTGTTGTACACCAAAGTGAATCAGCCATATGCATACATATGTCCCCATATCCCCTCCCTCTTTTTTTTTTTAAACATCTTTATTGGAGTATAATTGCTTTACAATGGTGTGTTAGTTTCTGCTTTATAACAAAGTGAATCAGTTATACATATACATATGTTCCCATACCTCTTCCCTCTTGTGTCTCCCTCCCTCCCACCCTCCCTATCCCACCCCTCTAGGTGGTCACAAAGCACCGAGCTGATCTCCCTGTGCTATGCGGCTGCTTCCCACTAGCTATATACCTTACGTTTGGTAGTGTATATATGTCCATGCCACACTCTCTCTTTGTCACAGCTTACCCTTCCCCCTCCCCATATCCTCAAGTCCATTCTCTAGTAGGTCTGTGTCTTTACTCCCATCTTACCCCTAGGTACTTCATGACCTTTATTTTTTTTCTCTTAGATTCCATATATATGTTAACATACGGTATTTGTTTTTCTCTTTCTGACTTACTTCACTCTGTATGACAGGCTCTAGGTCCATCCACCTCACTACAAATAACTCAATTTCGTTTCTTTTTATGGCTGAGTAATATTCCATTGTATATATGTGCCACATCTTCTTTACCCATTCATCTGTCGATGGACACCTAGGTTGCTTCCATGTCCTGGCTATTGTAAATAGAGCTGCAATGAACATTGTGGTACATTACTCTTTTTGAATTATGGTTTTCTCAGGGTATATGCCCAGTAGTGGGATCGCTGGGTCATATGGTAGTTCTATCTGTAGTTTTTTAAGGAACCTCCATACTGTTCTCCATAGTGGCTGTACTAATTCACATTCCCACCAGCAGTGCAAGACCGTTCTCTTTTCTCCACACCCTCTCCAGCATCTATTGTTTCTAGATTTTTTGATGATGGCCATTCTGACTGGTATAAGATGATATCTCATTGTAGTTTTGATTTGCATTTCTCTAATGATTAATGATGTTGAGCATTCTTTTATGTGTTTGTTGGCAATCTGTATATCTTCTTTGGAGAAATGTCTATTTAGGTCTTCTGCCCATTTTTGGATTGGGTTGTTTTTTTGTTACTGAGCTGCATGAGCTGCTTGTAAATTTTGGAGATTAATCCTTTGTCAGTTGCTTCATTTGCAAATATTTTCTCCCATTCATACACCATGATCAAGTTGGGTTTATTCCAGGAATGCAAGGATTCTTCAATATACACAAATCAATCAATGTGATACACCATATTAACAAATTGAAGGAGAAAAACCATACGATCATCTCAATAGATGCAGAGAAAGCTTTAGACAAAATTCAACACCCATTTATGATTGAAAAAAACCTGCAGAAAGTCGGCATAGAGGGAACTTTCCTCAACATAATAAAGGCCATATATGACAAACCCACAGCCAACATTGTCCTCAGTGGCGAAAGACTGAAACCATTTCCACTAAGATCAGGAACAAGACAAGGTTGCCCACTCTCACCACTCTTATTCAACATAGTTTTGGAAGTTTTAGCCACAGCAATCAGAGAAGAAAAAGAAATAAAAGGAATCCAAATCGGAAAAGAAGAAGTAAAGCTGTCACTGTTTGCAGACGACATGATACTATACATAGAGAATCCTAAAGATGCTACCAGAAAACTACTAGAGCTAATCAATGAATTTGGTAAAGTAGCAGGATACAAAATTAATGCACAGAAATCCCCTCCCTCTTGAGTCTCCCTCCCACCCTCCCTATCCCATCCCTCTAGGTCATCGCAAAGCACCAAGCTGATCTCCCTGTGCTATGCGGCTGCTTCCCACTATCTATTTAACATTTGGTGGTGTATATAGGTCCACGCCACTCTCTCACTTTGCCCCAGCTTCCCACTCCCACCCCGTGTCCTCAAGTCTATCCTCTATGTCTGCATCTTTATTCCTGCCCTGAAACTAGGTTCATCAGTACCATTTTTTCTTTTTAGATTCCATATATATTTTTTTAAATCTGTCAAGGTCATCAAAGAAAGGAAAGGCTAAGAACTGTTTCAGATCGAAGGCGATTAAAGAGATATGACAAATGCATGTCTTTATACACATACACACACACACACAAGCACATACATACATGCAAAAAGAGACAGAGCAGATGTGGCAAAATATTAACCACTGGGGAATCTGAATCTGGATGAAGGATGCATGAGAGCTCTTTTATAAATTTTCTCTAAGTTTGAAATCATTTCAAAATAAATTACCTAGATAGAGATGATAATAACCTCCTCTACTTGTGCCTCCAGTATCTCTGGGGTACATGAGAGCAGTCAGTGTGAGTCACCAGGGAGCACAGCCAACACTCTGCTGCTTGCTCATATGCACATTAAGTGGCCTGTTTTTTATCAAGCCTAATGTCTCTGCTCTCCTATATTACATATTCTTTGAGGAATTTTACATTTGTTTGAGGTATCCCTGGAAACTTATAGAGCTCCTCAAATATTAATTTTGCAGATTGGTTGCCAGAAGCCCCATTATAGAAAATAAAGTCCAAAAGTTCCTTTCTGTTGCATTAAAAGTCTTCAACAATTTTGCCCCAATCCAGCACTTCCCAGTTTCCTCCCTCCGCCCACCACCCCAACTCCGAATCTCAACCAATCAAGCAAATTTAAGCCTATCTGCCTTTGCTCACTCTGTTCCCTCTACCTGGCATGCCCTTCCCCAGCTTCTTCCATCTGTCAGAATTAGCTGCTTTCCCCTTAGGGGCCCAACCCAAATATCCCATCCTTTGTAGAGTCTTCCCTTATCCCTAACTGCTCTGTCCTGGAAAGAACTGGTCACCTTCTTCCCTCCATTCTCCTAGCACTCTTTGCTAATGCGTACTGACCTGTGTTGTGACTGCCAGGCGCATGCCTGTCTTCCCCCAGCAGACTGCAGGCGTGCTGTGGGGCAGAAGCCAAGTAGTACTTTTCTATCTTTCAGTGCACAGCGTGGTGCTTGGCACACAGCATGCTCGGTATTCGGTGAAACGAAAAACCCCATGTCTAGGCATGTACCAGTTAATTAAGTATGGTGGAGGAAGAGCTGTAGTGATTAAAATCAGGCACTCTGGCACCAGACTGCCTGGGTTCGAATCCTGCCACTGCCACTTTCCAGCCATTGGCAAGTCAGATTCTGTTCCAGCTGTATAACTGGGAAAATAAGAGACCTGCTTCAGTGTTTCTGTGGAGTACTTAGAGCTATGTCGGCAGACTACTATTATTATTTACTATTATTGGACCACCCTCTGTTGTTTGGTGAAGCACATAGCCCTGGCATCCAGATAGTCCAGAACTCCTCTCCCTCCACCCTGCTTTTTCTCCCCCTACCCCCACAAAGCTAGGGTTTGAGGTATTTGTGATGCTTTTCAAAATCGAGTTTGCTAAACATCTGAATTGGTTTCTGCTGGCTGAGGGAGATGCTGGCTGGGCCCTGCAGAGGATGTTCATGTGTATGTGTGTGCACACTAGGGCTCAGGGGAGTGGAGTATGGGTGCTGGTTAGGTATACAGGGAGCCCTAGTCCAGCATCAATTATGCATAGGAAGGAAGTAAAATAAGAAGTAAAAGTGGAAAAACTTCCCCAATCTTTAAAAGTATATTACGACCAAGTTAAGATATTTTCTTCTCACAATAAGAGGACAAAGGCAGGCACTAATTTTTATCAACAATCTCATTCTTCTATCTGTACTGAAGTCATAAGAGTAGAGCATTCTTTAACACACTGTGCAGAGACGTGTGCTTTAGAACCACTGACTGCATTTCCATGCAGTCATCCAGAATGGCTTGCCTAAACTTGGGGGCGGGGGGCGGTATAATTTTTTCATAAAACAAGTACAGGAGCCATAAATACTTCCTAGTTCACAGACAAGCAATGGGCAACAAGGGTCTGGAATTGCACACTCAGTGACAAGGTTTGTACGCATAAAATGAGGGGACTGGTGGAACTCGATGATTTCCAAAGGTTGCTTCCAGACCATGACCCTTTCACTATACTTCACACAAAATTCCATAACATCGCATGCTATGTGAGCAAGTGAAGGAAGAAATTAATTAGAGCAGTTGTCAGACTAGAGGAACTCATACAGAGCCCGGGGCCTTGCTCTCTGCCCACTCCATTGGGCAGCACTTTCCAGCTGCATGGTAACAAGGGGCACAACTTAACAATCCCCAAATGCAGCTTCCTTTTGCTGTATCATCAGTCCTATCCTGGGCAGGCCTTAGAAGTCCAGAAGCCAGGCTGCAGGTGAGCAGTGAGAGGGAAGAAAGTGGAAAGGGTTACAGTTCCTGGGAATGGAATGGGCAATGTGTTAATAAAGGACACATTGTAGTAAGGAGGACGTGACATTACAGAGGCCGGGAGGGTCACATAATGGCCCTCTTCTCCAGTGTTCAGTGCCAACTAGAAGATGCAGCGACTCTACCCAAAATCTGTCTCGTAATAGTCAAGATACCATGGGCATTTCAGTACTTGTTCTCACCAGCCTCAGCAGAGCTGCCTTCTAATGTCCACTGTCTAATTTAAAGACTTACTGATGAACTAGAGCCTAAATTTGTCATGCACGCACAGATGGGACATAGCTTGGGGACTAAATGCTGTTTTCCAAACTTTCTTCAAAAATAACAAGTTGAGGGCTTCCCTGGTGGCGCAGTGGTTGAGAGTCTGCCTGCCGATGCAGGGGACACGGGTTCGTGCCCCGGTCCGGGAAGATCCCACATGGTGCAGAGCGGCTGGGCCCATGAGTCATGGCCTCTGGACCTGCGCGTCCGGAGCCTGTGCTCCGCAACGGGAGAGGCCACAACAGTGAGAGGCCCGCGTACCGCAAAAACAAAAAACCAAAACCAAAAAAAAAAAAATAACACGTTGCTCTAAGCATACACAGGAAATGTGCCAAAGAGTAATTCTGTGAAAAGCAGAGAAGCAGCACAAGCTAGGACTTCGGGACAGAAAGGCTTTTCTAACAAAGCATTACAGTTTTTTTTTTTCTTTTCTGGGGGGTGGGGCTAAAGTAATTATATGAATCCCAGCCCTTATTTTGTTTTACAGTATTTACATAAGAAAAAGAAACCGGCTTTAAGGCACACTGAGCAGCTCCCTATTAGAAAAACAGAGCTCAAAACAAATGACCAAAAACGGATTTACTAACAAGAAAGGAAATTCTGTGATTTAAGTAAGCCATAAACTCAACAACTCAGACCTTAACATATACATACAACCTCACACTCCCACGACAATGACATCTTTATGTTAGAGCCACGGGCTAAAGCTGAAAGTGTCACTGAACCAAAAATCCAGGACTGAGTTATTCTTTCCAGCCTGTAAGAAAAGCAAATATTTTTTATAACATACAGAGCTTGAGTTTATATTTCACCAACCCCCATCCAAATGTCACACTCTCCTCTATTTTTCTTTTTTTGTGCTTTCTTACTTACCCACCCAGAAACAAAATAACTGTAATTTTCAGCAAGCAGGAAGCCAAGTCTCAGGCCCACTTCCCTCAGCATTAAAGGGCCTGCACACGTTAGCAGGCAAAGAGCCCAGGAGCTGCTGCAGAGCATTTATTTATACCCATTTGGAATTTCCTGACCAACTAACAGCCTGCTGGCCACGGGGTTTAATTCCAGGACTCTCGGCGTCAGTGAGACAGCAAAAACTACCAATGAACGAAACTGCTAGCAACGATCTTAACCCAGAGGTAAAGACAGACCTCTCACATGCCCCTTCCAATTTTTCAAACAAACTATGCTCATATCCTTCAGACACATGAAGTGCTAACCTAGAAATACAGCTATAAATCTGCTAATTCTAGGAAGAACACAGACTGAAAGGCGGCAAATGTGTCATTCTTCCTGCTGACTTAGTCCCTCCCCCAAACCCTCCAGTGCTGAGAAAAGTTCCCTGTCACAATCTGAGCCATAGCGCAGGGCTGTTCTATGAAGGAAATGATTCAGTGTTATGCTGAACCCAGGCTGGGCTTGAGGCGAGTGATTTCTTTTCTTGGTTTATTCTTATTTAATGCAACATGTAATCTGAAGGCTAAAAACACTCCCATTTGTAAACCACAGACCCAACCCTTTTTTTTTTCATAGTTCCTTAAACATTTTATTCCAATTAGATCATGTGACTTTCAAAGACACAGAATTAGTTCCCAAACAAATGCATTCTGGTTTAGGGGGATAATATTTTTGAGCGACATTTTGTTTCTGTTTTAAACGTTTACTAAGAATGAGATGTCCCTCTAATGGTTTAAATTCACCACCAAAAAAAAAAGAGGGAAAAAAGGGTTCTTTTAAATCTATTCTTCACTTGTGCCTAAGTATATTGGGTAAATGTGACTGACTCTAGTGGAATAAAGTTTAATTGATCTCTTCTACAGGGCAAGTAAGAAAAGCTAGTTCTAAACAGTAAAACAGAGATTAACAAAGATTAAGGATGACTCTAAATGGC
The DNA here is from genome assembly GCF_964270905.1 of Leucopleurus acutus. Lineage (NCBI taxonomy): Eukaryota > Metazoa > Chordata > Mammalia > Artiodactyla > Delphinidae > Leucopleurus > Leucopleurus acutus. The sequence continues at coordinate 51,519,057 of NC_139150.1, read as the reverse complement.
CTGTTTTGTAAAATTCAAAATGGGACAGCTATGTGGAGAGAGGCAGAGTTTTACAAGAACCCCTGGATTTGCAGAGTCTAACTGGTCCATCTTAGTGCTGGCACACACCCTACCTCACTCCACTCATATTCTCGTGGCTGAGTGCTTTAAAAGTGACTATCTTTGAAACAGACATTTTCCTGCGTGAAGCTACAAAGATCAAACTTTTTAAGATGACGTGAAATTCATTTGGGCTTGTTTTACGCCAATAAACTGATTCAAAGAGAAATAACAAACTAATAAAGAACAAAGCTTCAAGTGCCAGATACTTTGAAATATAGGATCCAAAAACTTCCAAGTTATTTTACCCAACGACACCACATTAGATAAGAGATTTGAGTTAGATCAATTTTTTCCTTGTTTTTGGACTTTCAACTTTTTTGAGATATTTATGTACCATAAAATTCACCCGTTTTAAGTGTACAGTTTGATGAGTTTTAGTTAATGTATATCGTTATGCATCCATCCCCACAATCCAGTTTTAGAAAACATCCATCATTCAAAAAACTTCCTTAGGCTTTTTTTTTTTTTTTTTTTTTTTTGCGGTACGCGGGCCTCTCACTGTTGTGGCCTCTCCCGTTGCGGAGAACAGGCCCCGGATGCGCAGGCTCAGCGGCCATGGCTCACAGGTCTAGCCGCTCCACGGCATGTGGGATCTTCCCAGACCAGGGCACGAACCCGTGTTCCCTGCATCGGCAGGCGGACTCTCAACCACTGCACCACCAGCGAAGCCCCTTAGGCTTGTTTTATCATTTGCTTTTAAGAGAGAAATTTTCTCCTCTGTACTTCTGAGAATATTCTGGTATTATTTAGTCACATTATTATATTCCAAACTAAGTATCAATATCAAAAGACTCGTTCTTAAGAATTAAACTGAGGAAAGCATCTGAATGTAGTGTTCCTTAATCCTGGAAAAAAAAATCTGCTAAATTTTTATTTTATAAATATGAATATAGTTTATTCTACAAAAAGGTTGAAGGTTGTTATTTTGTCTGTGTGCTTCTATGAAGGCAAGGTCTCACAGAAAAAGTCACTGTATGCAAGTAAACGTCTAGTCCTTTATCAAGGATGACAAAAGTTGGGATGGAAGAAGAATTAAAAATAGGAGCTTCCTCTGACTGGAGAGCGTCAGTCACAACGGTTCCCACTGTCGGGAGAAAGACACACCTCTCTGCCTCTACTCTTCTTTAATTTATGTACAGAAGAAGCCACCAAATGAGATCTGGGAAAATGAAGATGTGCTCAAGACCTTTCCTCAGACAGGTGGGGAGTAGCCAGGAAAGGTGACTCCTTGTGAGAGGGGAAATGGACTGTAGGCAAAGGCTTCTGTGACACCAGGCTGGCAGACAGTGCCCCAACGGTCCTTCTTCCCTGGACGGTGGCTGCAGGACTTTGAGATGGCAACCAAGCATATCAGTAGCCACAGTTCTGCTGACTCGTCCCCCCATCCCCACCCCCAATGAATCAGAATCTCTTGTGGTGGGGACAGGGGCATCAGCATCTTTAGAAGCTTCCCAGATGAGTCTCTGCCACAGCGAGGGATGAGAACCTCGGCTCTAAACCAAGCAAACTCTGCAACTCTTAAGTGTGTTCTTCACCTTGGCTTCAAGGAAGCTGACAGCCAAACTGGGGGCAGCCCCTTAAGCAATTCAAGTAGGCTCAAGGTTCAGATCACAAGTTCAACTACCTTCAGAGTCCAGGTTAATGATGGAAAGGAAGGGGTTCAGAGGGATTTGGGGGCGACCAGAAGGCACCTGTCCTCTCCAGATGACTGTGGCCCTGTGGAAGTACACATCCAGTGATCCAGATCTTTTGATTTTTCAAGATAAGCTGCAGAAATTGGTTTATTTATTTTTAGAAATTGGTATTTTTATATGAAATTATCTAATGTAAAAAATCCTGGCAATTAATTCAAATTAAAACAAAACCTTGGGTTGGTCAAACTGAACACGCTCCCAGGTCTCGGTATGACACCAAGCAAGGACTTCACGGTATTCATTTGGGATGCAGTTTCATTCCTGTTTCCATCCCTTTCCTTTTCCCATTTTCCAGGTGGCCAACTTTTTTTTCTTCTCATTTAAAATTGCTAGAGTCCTTGTTGAAACAAATTGAAGACAAAGACAACAACCAAAACAACAGCCTAGGATCCCTACCACCATTTCTCTTGCAGGTAATCTTGATAGCAAAAACCCTACCTGTAAGTCTGCATCCTGAAAAGAGACAGGTTGAAAGCAAGATGCTCTGCTGTCATGCTCATGAAGGATCTGTGTTGAGACTTCCCCTCAACCCTTAAAGAATTCAAATACCTTATCACGCTACGTCACCCATGCTTCTCCTCTCAGACTTGAGATGGGATATGACACCAAAACCTGGGTGTCTAAGGGAACTGCAGTGACAGAGAAAAGTGGGCACAGTTCCCTTTCTCACCACCAGGGCTCCTTCTCTACCAACCTCCCTCATAGCCCAAGGAGGCTGACAGGACTTGAAGGGGATTAGAAGGACAGGACAGGTCCAGCAAGGGCTTACAGTTCTTTCCCATCCTGTTAGGTGCGGACAGCATTGGGTGCTGGAAGAGCACTCCTCTTTACCTGCCTGGATTAGAAGGATCTGCGCCTAAAACTGAACATCAGGGAGATTTTCCAAGAAGAGGCCACGACCAACACCAAAAGGGTGTGCCCCAGCGGAGGTGTGAGGTTCCAGCTGGGAAACTGAAATCAGGAAGAGGATGCTGTGGATGATGGGCCCATCTTGAAAGGCCAGAAAAGAATCCTCTGTCTTCGTTCAACCTTACTCAGCAAAGTGCATTCCCCCAAACACATTTAAGGTTTAACACTGGAGTCACACTGAATTTCTGCGGGTTGGGTTTTTTTCATGGTCTGGGTTGACTCATGATTATTACTTTCATTAAGTTTAAACTAAAGACTTTCTCACAATATATTTTCATCTGAGATTTGAAATCAACATTTAAAAAAGCCAAATGACAAAAGGAACTGGGGCATGAAACTAAAGGATTTAAAACTTTAACTGAGATTACCAAAGAGACTATAAAGGCTGTAAATGATGAAGCAGTAAGGACAGTTTATTTCCTCCCATCTAAAAGGGGTGATAGATCTGTAGAGACCTTCCCCAAAAAACCGTGGGTGAGAAGGAAGGTAGACCAATGGCCATACTCCCACCTTAGAGGTCACCAGCTCAGGTTCTCATCCACAGGTTCAACCAGTCCACCAAACCAGACTAGATAATAAGCAAGAGGAACTGACTGGAGCTCCCCCACCTCTCTCTGCTTGGATTGTTAACAAGCTGGGAAAGGAGCAAAGAGGCCATGGGAGCTAGAAAGAGCTTTCCAAATGGCCTCCAATAATACTCCTCTCTGGATAACCACATCGTACCTGGTCTCCTCTCCCTGGAACTCAAGGCATTTAACAGACAACACCATTTTAAGCCCACCTTAGAGCACGTGATGGAGAGAAAGTATACGCTACAACTTCCACTTAGATGTGAGGTACGAGGAGGAAGAATCCAAGTATGTGTGACAGAGTGAAAGCCACCTGTTCATGCAGGGGAAATATCCAGGTGAACAGGCTGGGAGAAAATTGCCAAGAGTATGACAATTTAAGATTGGCAACTGGTAGGGCTCAATTCAACCCCACAGATTCCTAAGCAGGCACTGTGCCTGCGTCTTGCTCTGTATTAGATGCCCAGCGTTAAGGCAGCACCAAGGAGGTGGGCTGCAAACATTTGTTGGTTGAACACTGAGCCTGTTGGCTATGCTGGGTACTACACAAGCCACAATGGGCATACCAAGATGAAGACGACATGAATCCTGCCTCTTAAGACCTCAGAGATTACAGATTAATGAGACACACAACTACAACGCTTACATAAAAGCAAGTGATGGCAACTATTTAACAGAATACAAAGCTCTCCAGGAATAAAGAAGAGGAGTGGGCAAATTCCCACTGGGAGTATCTGAGAACACGTGTTGGAAGAGGTAAGAGAGGAAGCAGGACTTGAAGCATAAGAAGGGCTCACATAAACAGATACAGGAAAGACATCCAAGTAAAGAGAACAGCGCTTTGCGCAAAGCCTACAGGGCAGGTAGGAGTGGGGGAGCAGCAGCTGGGGTGGTGGAGAAGCCCCTGCTTCTTTCACACCTCTTTGGACAGAGCAGGTCTGTTACTACCTGGAGCCACGGAGAACTGGGAAAGCCAACTGTGATTTTTGCAGGCATTATGACTGAAGAAACAGAAATAGACTATGATTTCTGTCAAAATAAGGCCCAAAACAAAGGCTCAGAATAAAGAGCAGAAAACAGAGATTAAAGTTAATGAAAGCTAAAATGTTTGGAGAGACAGAGAAAATAACAAAAGTATAGAAAGCTCAATGACCCTTAATCTTGCAAGCCATCCTTAACAAAACAAAATCAAAAAGTAGTGAGAATAAGGCAGAGACAGACCCACTTTCACAGAACCTCAGGGTTGGTCCTTCCACAAAGAAGGGAAACAGGTGCCCTCTGCCTAGTAAATTTCTGTGCAGTCTTTTAAAAGTGAGCTACTGAATGAATGAGCTCACTGAACTGAATTGTTTCTACTGAGTTTTGTATCATTCTTTCTGGTAGTCCAAAAACTATACCCTCACTTAAATTTACCACTATTTGGAAAGCCTCCTTTTTCTGTCCAGAGGACAGAAAACCGAGGGATAACGTCCCAGAGGAAACGCCCCCAGCTCTAAGCCCTCTTTACCTTTCCGGAAGCTTTTCTGTCTTGGATTTCTTCATTTAAAATCAGTATCCTGAGGTGGTGTAAGTTCCAGCACTGTCTTCCAGTTCTCAAATAATTTCCGAGCACCCCCTTTGGAGAATCCACGGCTCCTTGTGTGTGTGTGTGATGAATGAGCGTTGAGAAGGCATTGCTCAGGGCCTGCTGAGATTCCTCACAGGACAGGCTGACAGGTAACCAACCACAGAGCTTATGATGTGACGTGACCTTTTCCCCTCACATTGCCAAACAGCTGTCCCTGAGGCAGATTTGAAAACTGTGTAAAGTGTGGTGCTAATGGAAAAATCTGGCGGCAAAGGGCTTCAGTATTTTGCAATTTTTCCCTGTAAGCTGCATTGCTGGAATGGTTTGACACGCAAACCATTCCCTCCTCCCCGACCGGCTTGTGGACTTCCAGGTCTCCGCCCTGCTGTGCTATAGAAGTCAGTATACCATCGGGCTGACTCACTACGTGAAGAGGTGGAATACTGGCTAGGGGACATGCTGCATGAAGCCAGCAGGTACTTCCACCTCCTCTGCCAGGTCATGGGAAGACAAATCAGGCTTTGTCCTCACAGTTGGAGGGAACATGCCAAATGGGCTGCCTCAAAAAACACTGCCATGGGGTGGCCCTGATTTGAATAAAAAATCCCCGTCAATCAATCTGAAATGCTAGGGAAAAGGCAATAAACCAGCCGTCACTTGCTGGGTACGCTGTCTTACATGAGGGGAATACTGAGAGCAGAGGAAGAGTGAACTTTTTTCTGTTTTAGTTAGGAATGTAAGAACTGATGCACATGACTAACGATTTAAAGAGATTAAGCAGTTGGGCTTATGAATTATTAGAAATGTCACCTCTCTCTCCCTCTGTTATATTTCTAATCTTGGCATATTCTCCCCCTTTATTTCAGGAGACGTTTTTTTATTTGTGGCTGTGTTGGGTCTTCATTGCTGCTCACGGGCTTTCTCTAGTTGCGGTGAGCAGGGGCTACTCTTCGTTGCGGTGCGCGGGCTTCTTATTGCGGTGGCTTCTCTTGTTGCGGAGCACGGGCTCTAGACGCGTGGGCTTCAGTAGTCGTAGCTCGCGGGATCAGTAGTTGTGGTGTGCAGGCTCAGTAGTTGTGGCGCACGGGCTTAGTTGCTCTGAGGCATGTGGGATCTTCCCGGATGAGGGCTCGAACCCGTGTCCCCTGCATTGGCAGGCGGATTGTTAACCACTGCGCCACGACAGAAGTCCCCTTTCAGGAGACTCTTAAATGTGCCTGCTGTACAGAAACACTCGAAATGCCTTTGCCTAATAGATAGTTGATGCAAGAAAAAGGCACTCGGAAAGTGGACAGGGAAGGGAAAATTTGGCAGGACAAGTTGAATCAATGTTTGCAAAGCTGATGGAATTTATCAACTAAACCAGATACTGTGAGATCAAATTCAGAAAATCCCATGACTATCACTTGATTCTATCCAACAGAGATCATGTCCAAAATGCAAAAGATCCCTTGGAGAGAGAACTGTTCCAATTAATAAAATCACAGAAAAAGGAGCTAAAATAAATTTAGTACTTGTGACTATTAATAGCAAATTGCTTCCATAAACTATTACTCTAGCACCAGCTCCTTTAAATAAAGGTTTATATGATGAAATGTAGCCATGTCCACAACCTCTGATCCAGCCGGTAGAAATGTCACGAACCACTCAAATCTGGCTTGTCACAAACAAGACAAAGTAAGAGTACAAAGATTTAAATTTCAGGATAAGAACAAAAATCCCATGAATCCAATAATTTTTTTCTCTTGGTCCAGTTCTCCCTCATGTCTGTAGTTCTGCTTTTCATTCTGTTGGTTAGAAAAGCCTTCTGAATGTTATAGAATATTATTCAATCTGAATTTTCAGCCATGGCTTGCTCCAAGAACTACGAGGATTAGAAATCTGGTCACTATTTTTAAAAATCCTCAATATAGCTACATACTTATTTTTAAGCTGTGAGATCACTTGTCCATATAGAACTGCCAGCTGAGATCACTAATGCTGTATATGTAAGTGGCTGCATATTTTAAACACTTCTCTTGTTTTCAGGCTTCATAATGAACTGCAACCCAAAAGCAGAGCCAGGCTTTATCCTTTAAAACATGAATAGCATATGGAATAGAGTACACTCCAAAAATATCTCTAATAAGGCAGCCAAGGGAGGAAAGATAGAATCATGATTTTTTTTTTGACTTAGAACTTCTACAACTGTATGAATGAATCTTACCAAGTCTGATTTCCTGGTTGGGTCTTATTTGAGGTTTTTTATTAGAGAAGTCTACTCAATGCCATTTTAAAATATGTTGCCAGAAAACAGCAAGAATTCATTATCTCTGTGAATTTAAGAACTATGCTAACTATTTTTCATGCCAGATCAAAGAGCCTTTTATAGAAAAGGTCCCCAAAGCAGAAACTGTGAGCTTTAGTCACCGATTTTCCTCCAAACCCATTCAAACCTTTCTCAGAAATTGCACCAAGGAGATGAACAGGAATTATCCGGGACACAGGAAGAAGGAAGCTAATGGGCTCAACTAGCCCACCCAAAGTTCTTCCAGAAAGAGGGGAAGTGTATAATCAGAAACAAATGTCAATACTCACGATGGGAAGTCTGCGGGTGAGCAGGGCACAAAATATTCAAGTCCTTGTAGGAAGGGCTGTTGTAATCCTTTGCCTCACTATGCAGTCTCCTAATGATAGCAACAGCTCAAGTTCTTAACATAGCCAATCTCCCTGTTGGGCTTTTATTTTGTGTTTTTTCTTTTTTGTTGGCACCCACGGTGTATCATGGCAGCAATCGACAACTGAAAGGTACTTTGCCCAGCACTCAGGACTAGAAAGAGCCTGGATTCTATCCTTCTTACACCCAAGTCAGCTGGTACTTGCTGGGAGATAAGTCATCCTTCCTCAGCTTAGCTGGAGAGCTAATCGCCTGGCTGAAATCTGATGCTTAACCCATTATGAATCGCTCATGGTTTGAAGCAAAAATCTTCTAAGGCGAAGCTAGCTACAGCTTAAAACCAAAGCCTTGAAAGTTTATAAAACAGGCAAGCCCTGACAAGGGAGGGACTCTTCAGAGCCTCTTGGGGGCGGGACAAATTCTGGGGTTCTGATTAACCAGACAAGCACGATTCTAAAACCCAGGGTCCCTGTTTGTAGGTGGTCTTGGCATTTTAACAGTAATGAAATTCAAATGCAAATACTTCTTACTTAAAAAAATAACTATCTTACCAAACACCATCACTATAAGAAAATAAATTATTTCATTTATAAACTTCAGTGTGAAATTAGCCTTCAAATAACTAACAACGAAGTTTCATTTGAAGTTGAAATGCATAATCTAATTAAATCCAATCAGTAAACACATCAAATAACAGGATGAAACTGCACGATATACTAAATATACAAATATTATATATATATATATATATATATATATATGGTATTAGAATACGTTTGTTAATTTGGCTCTATGAAACACGTCACACGAAGAAAAAAAATAACCCCTGTCAGGAAGGACGTGTTATTTGTAATCATTCTACTTTTGGGTTTTTTGTAGTTTTCTTAAATACATACTTTCCCCTTGATCTGTTTCCCCTTGATCGGATCTTCATAGACACTATACTTCTGATTTTTAATGTCAACAGAATGCCTTAAACAAAGGAAAATTACTTCCCATATTCAACTTCTGGCTTAGCCATGGTGGCAAGTCGTGTTTTGCCATCTGAAAATAAGGAAGGGAGATTGAACAGGAGAAATCAAAATCCTGGCTAGCTCTTACGTATGTTTTTATGTTAGGCAACTCTGTGTTACCCTCTCAGCTCTTCTGATAACCACTGAACACGCCGCTTAGGGGAAAATGCAAAGTACAAATAGGAACACTCATTTAATCCTCTTGCAGATTGTATCAGGAGACCCTGGAAGGTCAAGAAGGGTACCCATGAATTAAAGCAGCCCCAGTTTCTAATCAGCTTACTCTCTGTCTTTGGAGTAATACAAACACAGAGGTCAGGTCTAAGACTCACCACCATGAACACACCACCTCTGCCATGCTCTGTGACATTCTTTACAGACGGTCTCAGAAAACACCAGGTCGGCTCTAGCCAAACCAGTCAGTGCAAATTGGTCTTGTCTTGTACTTGACAAACAGCACGCAATCTCTGCTGTCAGGTTCACCGCAGTGGGCTCAGAGTTCTGTTTGAGAAATCTTCCTGCCCAGAAAAAATATTTACACAATGGAGAGTGGGCTGTACTGCACTGCAGCCTTCTGCCTGCTCGGCCATGAGTCTTTGGCTCTCTCTGGTTGGCCAGGTCTTATCAGTGGCCTTTGTACCTCATTTAAGATCAGCATGGAGAAAAAACCTGGAGCCAAATAACTAACCAGGGTAACAAAATTTTATGAAAGTTATTATATTAATTTAAAATGACAACCAGGGCTTCCCTGGTGGCGCAGTGGTTGAGAGTCCGCCTGCCGATGTAGGGGACACGGGTTCGTGCCCCGGTCCAGGAAGATCCCACATGCCGCGGAGCGGCTGGGCCCGTGAGCCATGGCCGCTGAGCCTGCGCGTCCGGAGCCTGTACTCCGCAATGGGAGAGGCCACAACAGTGAGAGGCCCGTGTACTGCAAATAAAAAAAAAAAAAAAAGACAACCAAATGTTTAATGTAGTTCAATAAGTATATTAAATGAGTAAGTATGCATCTGTCTGGAAAAATTCACATGTATTTGGGCTGTGAAAGAGAACAGCAAGAGAGGGAAAAACTGTAATAAACTAGCAAAGGCAAGTATTCACAGAAATAAAAATGGTGATGGCAAGCATAAAAAGTCACTCCCTAATGCTCATCTATCCATTTCATTTAACTGTCAAAGGACAGTAATTCAATTCTTTCCCCAGCATCACAGCATCCAACAGAGCCTGGCACAATGGCACCTGAGCCGGTGTTTATTAGATCAGGAACTTATAACAGAGATAGCAAAACAAGAAGGATGGTGATTTCTCCTGATATCTGACCAGCACTTTACATTGTGTTTTTACGGTTATTGTTTTACTTTTTATTCACAACAATCCTGTGAAGAAGGTAGGACAGGTGTTATTATCTTCATCTGACAAATAAGCCACTTGTTATTTGGCTTCTAAAGAGATTCTAGGTTCTAATTAAAGTTTCACAACATTAATTAGTGTTTACAGAGGCATCGATCAGTACACTCAGTTTACAACATGATGCAAAAACTTGGGGAAAAGCACACTGTCCCTATCTCTAAATTCTTCAGAAATACAGCAATTTACCCAACCAATGACCCCCATTTACTTACTACTTGGCTATATAAAAAGAGAACAGTCAGCCATGAGCAATTTATGATGTTCATAAGTCATTACATTAACAAATGACATTAGGGTACTCTTAATAATACCATAATAAAATGTTTTAAATTAATGAAAACAAAACTGGACCAGTCAATAGAAGTAGGATAAAGGATCTGGTGAAAAAGAGATAAAACTATGACAAACAATTGATAATGAGGGGGTTGCCAGTAAGAAGGAAGATGCAATCTGGAAGGGGTTCACAGGTAAGGTTGCCAGGTTTAGCAAATAAAAATACAGGACACCCAGTTAAATCTGAATTTCAGATAAACAATGAATACTTTTAATAGTATAAGAATGACCTCTATTTTATCTGGATACTCTGTCCACAAGGAGACTTCAACTTCCACTAGAATGTAAGATTCCTGAAAGCAGGGATTTTTGCCTGTTTTGTTCACTGTTCTATTCCCAGGGCCCAGAACGATGTTTGGCACATTGTAGGTGCTCAGTAATATTTGCCATGTACTAGTTACGTTTATGTCTTAAGCTGTGATGGTATGTACATGGGTGCTTGTTATATAAACTTTACGTATTTTGTATGTCTGAAATGTACAGTAATAAATTTACAAATTACAGCATTAACTAACTGCTCTTATAAGGGGGAGGGGGTGGGGGGAGGGATGGAGTGGGAGGTTGGGGTCAGCGGATGTAAGCTATTACATATAGAATGGATAAACAACAAGGTCCTACAGTATAGCACAGAGAACTATATTCAATATCTTGTGATAGGGACTTCCCTGGTGGCTCAGTGGGTAAGACTCCACGCTCCCAATGCAGGGGGCCCGGGTTCAACCCCTGGTCCGGAAACTAGATCCTGCATGCATGTTGCAACTAAGAGTCCACATGCAGCAATTAAGAGTCTGCATGCTGCAACTAAGAAGTCCGCACGCCGCAACTAAAGATCCCGCATGCCTCAACGAAGATCCTGCATGCTGCAACTAAGACCCGGCACAGCCAAAATAAATAAATAAATATTAAAAAAAAAATCCTGTAATAAGCCATAATGGAAAAGAATATGAAAAAAGAATGTATATATAACTGAATCACTTTGCTATACAGCAGAAATTAACACAACACTGTAAATCAACTATATTTCAAAAAAAAAAAAATCAGTACCTTTTACCCAATCTAACTGAAGGACTCAATGGGGAAGTCAGAGTATAAAAAGGACTTGGAATGGTCCCTTACCCAGTTTAAACTCTAAACAGGGACGTGAACATGGGATGATCAGTCTTCAGGTGTGTTTTGCAGCCAAGGGCACAGTTTAACTAGGTGGTACTTTTCTCATCTGTCTTCTTTTGCATCTGCTTTATTCCTAAGACCGTGGAAAGTGTTTCTTTTGCCAGTGCTCTGACTGCACCGTCACACAGGATTTCTCCTCATAGTCTATGGAGCCCAAAGCAGTGATTTTTCAGGGGTAGGGGTAGGGAGGGATATGCCTTTCGGGCATAACACATCTAGGGGAAGTACAGTTTAAAAAAGCATATTTAATATTATACTTTATTTTTGGAAAATGAAAGAAAACCATATAATTTACTCCACATTTAAAACTTCCACTAAACTATCCAAATAATGTAACTTTTTCTCATGGGAAAGATCAGTAACCAGCCTTCATTAGCTTCCATAAAGCTCTCTTTATCCCATCTTAATCTGGGTTTGTAAATGTTCTTATGTTAATTACATTTCAAAAAGTATATTTATAACTCACAAACACTTTTGCATTGTTTGAGTTTGGCTTTTTTTTTTTTTAACAATGGGCAGGTATTTCTTTTGTAATACAAAGTGAGAAAAGAAAATGTAAAATAAAGATTTTTATAACTATAATCTCCACTATGTGAAATGCATAAAATTTAAAGAAGGAAATAATGCCACTTGCAGCAACATGGATGGACCTAGAGATTGTCATACTGAGTGAAGTCAGACAGAGAAAGACAAATATCATATGATATCGCTTATATGTGGAATCTAAAAATAATGGTACAAATGAACTATTTACGAAACACAAATAGAGTCATGGATGTAAAAAAAACAAACTTATGGTTACCGGGGGGGGAAGCGGGGGAGGGATAAACTGGTAGATTGGGATTGACATATACACACTACTATATATTGTAGGTGCCATTATATATTGATATAAAATAGGTAACTAATAAGGACCTATTGTAGAGCACAGGGAACTCTACTCGAACTCTGTAATGACCTATACGGGAAAAGAATCTAAAAAAAGAGTTGATGTATGTGTATGTATAACTGATTCACTCTGCTGTGCAGCAGAAACTAACAACACTGTAAGTCAACTATACTCCAATAAAAATTTTTAAAATAAATAAATTAAATTAAGAAAAAAAATTTAAAGGCCATATGGAAAATGAGCAAAAAATTTATTTTAGGGTGGTGGTATTGCCAGTAATTCTTGCTTTATGTTTTTGGAAAACACTAAACTTGTGTATTATAAAATTTTCTCTAATGAATTTCATATATATGTATGTGTATGTATATGTATACATAATATATACATGTATATGTACCTGTGTATGTACATACACACATATATGCATATATAAAATTAAAGTAATTGTGTATGACTAAGCCTCTAATCAGATTTGCTTACAGGCTTACAGAGGTCATGGTGATTAGAATAAACAAAAACCTTCCCTTGCCTTGTCCAGGTACCTTTGTGCAATAACAATTCATACCCTGACACCCAAGAAGTCACAAATCAGAGAGCTTTTCTTCACTTTCAGACTCAGTCCCCAGACCTGTTAGGCAGGACACCAGGTGAGGAAGAAAGGTTATAACTCTATCATCAGACTTCAGGAACAAAGGAAAAGGGATGCTCCAGGACAAGTCAAGTTGGAAAGGGAATTAGGGTCACTTGGGGTAAGTATCTAAAACCTTGAATATATTGATTCTGCCAGAGATACCAGAGCGTTCCGAGGCACCAACAGCTTCGAGCCCCCTTCCTCTGAGTGTGTGAGAAGAACTGAGGGCAGGAGAGGGAAGGGAGACCATAGCATCATGGGGGATTGAAACCCGCCCACAAGTCTCAAGAAATTTCACAATGTTTCAATCTCTTCCCTTATCAAATATTCGACTAGAGAAACAAGTTATAATCCTTCCTTGACTTCCCTTTCTTCACTTAGGTAAGTTACTGAGCTTTTCTGTGCCATCATATAGGGATGACAGTGGTGGTGGTGATGATAACAGCATACTCTCCTAGGATTACTATGACTATTAAGTATGGTAATGCAGGCAAAACATCTTGGGCACCATGGTAACACTAAGTGCTCATTAAATGTTAGGTATTGTCATTCATATTTTATTAATGACAGCAGTCCTGAGCAGAATCTATAATAGTCCTGAGAAGCTGAGCAGTAGAAAGGACAGGAAAAAGAATGAACAGAGTAAGATCAGTTGTTCCATAATGAACAATTGAGTTTATTTGGGTTTGGTTTGGGGCAAGCTAGAGCATCTTTCCAGAGGGGATACTTGCAGCTGGGATTGCTGAAACAGAAAGCCACACACGGGCTGGGTGGGCCCAATTCAGAGGTCTCCTCCTTCTGCTGTTGTTTTACAACTTACACGGCACTTGTGTGCACATTTCTGGTGCTCTCATTGGTTCTAACCCTGCAGGTGGGTATACTTACTGATGTCTTACACATGGAGAAATAGTCCTGCCCCGTAATTCACGGTTAATGCAGGAGATGGGTCTCCCGATTCCAATCCCACATTCTCTCCATTACCCAGTGCTCAGAGCCAGCAGAGCGAAGACCTTGGACTCAAGCGCTCCACAAGAATTCCCACATACACAGTTACTGCTCTCACACGTTCTGCTATTTGTCAGATAGCTCAAAAGAAGAATGAACACTTAAGAGTACCATTTTGGACAGGTTGTCATCTTCTGTCATATACTGTCTCTTAGGAGGCTTTTCTCAGCATTTGTTCTATAAATTTCTCCAAAATCTTATATAAGCAATATTGAAATAGATATGCAAACTCTATAGGTCTCTAACATAACCAAAGCAATAATAAGAATACATACAATATTATGATTCATAATATATTTGGTTTGCTGCACATTCCCTCTGGGAAAGTTACTTTAAACAAACAAAAGCTGCTTGGGAGTGGATACTAGGAATTGGTTTTAAGCATTCAAACTCATTTCCTCTTTCATCGTTCAATCCCTCATAAAGAAGCGCAAGAGGAGTGTACATTATTCTTGCATCAGCATTCAGTATTTTACATTTATCTTTCAACACTCCAATAGAATTGACTTAGGTAATAATTTACCTAGCTGATTTCTGTACATAAAGACTCTAAAGATAAAAGCAAATTCTCTAAGAGATTAAACAAAACAACAACAAAAAACTTCAATGGACAGAAATTGTTTGAAATCCTAGTTATCTAGGCAACTTATTATTTACCCATTATTAAAAAAGAAATAAATTAGTTTGAGCAAAGACACACACTAATACACACACACACACACACACACACACACACACACACACACACTCCAGAACATGGAGTTACCTGAGGCACAGCCGTTAACCTTTGTGGTGTGAGCCATGCTGGCTTGAATCCAAAGACAGATACAGAAAGGAGTGAGGAGTCATGCAAATTTTATGCATCAAGTTCCCAAATGCACTCAACCTGAAACAATAAAGAGAGCTCCATCAAAATGGGTCATTTAAAAATACGCACAACACTAAATCTTAGACTTCTGTTTACAAAGATGACTGCTAATGGAGAGAGCAAATTGGAAGGGGGGAGAGACAGCCTGTGGAACAAGGTGGTGACTGCCCCGGACCTGGCCACTGGGTGTTGAGAGTGACACACCCACAGATGCACCCGTGGACAGGTGCTGAAAGCAGGTCTCTAGACACAGTACTCTTATGGGAGATAAAATATGTTCTCCAGAAACGTGACTTTTTAAGGAAGGTGGCCTTCAAATACAAATACGTATCATTCTGTATCATTTCACAAACTATTTTTCATTTTGACACTTATCCTCCTTTCCAAATGTTGGTTCAATAGTTTCATTTTCTCAACTGAACCAAAGCAGCTGTTGCACCAAATGCTCATTTTTTTAAAAGGTTAAACTTCATGTGAATTCTTCCTTGATAGCTCAAGTTTTTCACTGACCTAGTCTTTTTAAAACATAAATCTGACCCAGGCAGTCCCTGTCTTAAAAAAAAAAAAAAAAACTTCAAAATCTCCTATTTTCCTGTTGGATAAACTTCAAATGACACAGCACGACATGTGGTTTTGAAACATTTAGGGTTTGTTAGGCAACATATTTCTTATTTTATATCGATTTTCTGCTTAAAAGTTAACTGAGATTACAAGACATATTCCAATCACAAAATTTAAAACAAAACACACACAAAAAACCCCACTGCTCCAATCTTTGCTTCTTCAAAATGCCTTTTGAGAAATGTTGGCAAGGGCTTCCCTGGTGGCGCAGTGGTTAAGAATCCGCCTGCCAATGCAGGGGACACGGGTTCGAGCCCTGGTCCGGGAAGATCCCACGTGCCGTGGAGCAATTAAGCCCGTGCACCACAACTACTGAGCCTGCGCTCTCTAGAGCTGGCAAGCTGCAACTACTAAAGCCCTTGCGCCTAAAGCCCATGCTTCGCAACAAGAGAAGCCACCGCAATGAGAAGCTGGGGCGCACCACAATGAAGAGCAGCCCCCGCTCGCCGCAACTAGAGAAAGCCCGCGCGAAGCCACGAAGACCCAACACAGTCAAAAATAAATTAATTAATTTTAAAAATTGTTGGCAAGGAAAGCAAACAATGGTACAGACAGAAATATTCCATTTCCACTGTGTCCAAATTCTCACTCTAAACCAACAAAATCCGAAGAAATTGAGCTTAATGAATTCCAAGCTGCGAAATAAAGTGTCAATTTAGAAACCCACATGAGCTTCTCAAAACAGAATGCTAAAATAAATAACATATCCATTTATCCTGGATTCTAATGCAGCCATTGATGTCATTTAAGAGCTTTTAATGATTAAAAAAAGCTATTCTGTCATAACCTATTTTGTTAAAAATACATATGTACATATTTACACATCTATTTAAAATAATTAGAAGTAAATACGCCAAAATGTTCTTTGTGGTTGCCCTTCAGTGATGCAATTATGGATGATTTTAGCTCCTTCATTACTTTTGTAATAACAATTATTTAAAAAAGAAACATTAGATACTTCCTGTCAACTTGGTTTTATCTGCTTTAAAATGCACTGAAGAAAGAAAAAAGTATTTTAAAACACTATGCAAAAGAAAACTATCAGGCCACAGTCATGGAGATCATAAGAGATTAGAAATATAAACAAATAGGAAGGAAGAGGAACCAGCTGATTGCTTTGATCACACAGGGTGAGAATTTCTTGCTGCTTAGCTAGGGAAATTTTCTTCACTGTTTGAATGGGTTTGCACTATGGTTCAAGGCTGACTACTGAAAGCAGCTCAGTGCAAACTCTAAAGGACCGGTTTCTACAGGCTGCTTCTGACAGCTGTGCTCCTTGCATGGCTTTTCCAGCTATGGTGACTACTGCTCAGCTTACCCACAGAGACCTGATTCTCAGCCTCCCACTGAAGGCCTCCCAGCTCCCTGCTGGTCCCCAGTTTCTGTCTGGCAGCCCACCAGGAGGGCAGGATGACTCTCATCTCTCTCTGTGGCAATCACCTGACATTCTGTTGGAAACAGGCACTGGTTCAGGTCCATGGCATTGAACTTGGAGAGTCAGGGCTAGCTGAATCAAAAGGCAGACTTTAGGGATAGAGTGAGCATTATGTCTGACAAAAGTAGCTTTGTTAAGAAAAAAAGGTGGGGACTGGGCCAACTGAAGAAGGATGAGTGAGTTGACGAGGGGGCAAAAGAAAGAAGTCCAGCTTCTGGAATTATTCAACTAATTATACTTCTAAAAGCAACAACAAAACCTAAGCAAAACTGTTTACCGGCCTCAATCTAGCCCTATGTGTTTGTATTCTTGCTTCATAATGGCTTGTAAATGCCACCATTTAAATTCTTGAGGGCAAACAGAAGGCCAGAAGAAACAAGCTGCTTGTGTTATGGGTGAATGAAGTGTGTGTCAAGGTATTTGGATGGACATGTGCCCAGAATCTTCCTAGTCAAGCTTCATAAACTTTGGTACAAGGTTCTCTCCTGTTATTGAACCTCTTTCAACCTGGCAGAAGATTTTTATCTCAGATTGAATTTGGTCTCTCCCACCCTCCCCCAAACTGAACAATAAAATCAAAATGAGGAGGAAGCCTAAAATTAGGAATCACAGGCACATCACTGGTAAAATAACAAAACATGCCTGTCACTGGGTGTGGATCCCGGCAGCGTCTGTGCAGAAACAACAGTTTTATATTGTGTATTGATTTTTCCCAGTTATTGTTCATGCCTGACAGGTGGCCTCAAATTGTGAGGACTCAGTCTTCTTAATGATATGCAGATTCTTATGTCAGTGAATTGTATAAACCAGAAAAGATTTGGCTGTGATCCATTCTGTTACAGATCAATAAACTGCTTCTTTTCACTGTCAGAGAAGACTGCAAACCAGTAAATCTTAAGTGGTACAACAGTGGCTTGGTTTTGCTCACTAAGAAAAAGTGCCTCAAAAAGATTTAGGAAAATACACCAACAGAGAAAATAAAGAATTTGTCTTCTTGTCTGTTTATTTTAAGAGACTGATCTGCATTGAAGAACATTTTAGCAGCTCTCCAAGTATGGTGCAGAGAATAATGCAGACATTGCACGAATTAACCCCATAGATACATTAGCTTAATATGAAACAGATATGAAAAAGAGCGCACTAGACCTTTTCTAAGAACACATGAATGAAAACAAATAAATGAAACAGAAATTTGATGTGCGCTCTAGGCCAGCACTGCCAACCAATCAAATGGCATTGCCTTGGTTAGAACCAAGATAATGATGATGACAGCCACAACACTGATGACAATGCTGATGACAGCCAGTGTTTATCAACCTCTTACCGCTGTTATCGAAATCTAAAACATCATCTACTCCAAGCTGCACCATTATTTTAAGTACCTTTGATTTTTAAAAAGATATTGCTAATTAAATGGTAATAAAGTGCTTCTTAAAATTACATTAATTGTAAGACATATCCTCATTTCACAAGTGTTAAAATGTGAAAAATGTGCATCTTGGAATTGGCAAAATGACGTTACCTTTAAAAGCACTTTTAAAAGCGCTTAACGGTTATTCCCTTAATTAAACCTCACAACAACCCTATGAAGTACAAAAATCCTCTCTTCCCATTTTACAGATAGGAAGCTGAGGCACTGGGAGGTTTAAAATGTGCTGAAGTCACACAGCTGGTAAGTGAAAGAGCTACAATTAAAGCTAAGCAATTCGGCCCTACGCTCATGCTCCAGCCCGTGATTAGTGATTTAGAGTGAGGGCACTATTTCTTTAACAAATAGCAACGTATATGCGCATAGTAAGGTCCCTTTCAAGGAGTCACCTAAGGGATGTATATGCCTGTTGCAATGATGCTCTGTTCAAATCCCTTTTAGGTAGAAAGTTATGTTTCAAAGTTTTATGTAATATTGGTTTTAAAGCAATTGTATTTCCAGCTTTACTCTTTGAGATTACATGTTTAAGAGCTTGAGGAGCTACTTATATGACACACAGGGTATATCTTAGCACTTATTGGTCATACTCTCTTCCAGACTCCACATGATATTAATCAGCTTGGTTATCAATCTTGTTCCTTAGACTTTGCCATGAATGTCATTTGACTCTTTCAAAAAATTAAGTATACTTAAAATTTTTTCCGCCACTGAGGACAGGTGAGAGATTCTCAGTGGCACTGCAGGAGTTTAAAAAATGGACAGGATCAGTGCAGCATAACTGGAATAAGAACCTTGCTGCTCAAAATGACAACTATGAAAGGGGAAACAACCATTTTGATGTGTAAGTTCTAGAATGTCTTTTATAGCATATAGTATTTTTCCTAAATTAAAGAAGCAATATAGGGCTTCCCTGGTGGCACAGTGGTTGAGAGTCTGCCTGCCGATGCAGGGGACACGGGTTCATGCCCCGGTCCGGGAAGATCCCACATGCTGCGGAGCGGCTAGGCCCGTGAGCCATGGCCGCCTGTGCTCCGCAACGGGAGACGCCACAACAGTGAGAGGCCCGCGTACCGCAAAAAAAAAAAAAAAAAAAAAAGAAGCAATATAAAGAATTTGACAAAATCTAGGCTTCCCTGGTGGCCCAGTGGTTAAGAATCTGCCTGCCAATGCAGGGGACACAGGTTCGAGCCCTGGTCCAGGAAGATCCCACATGCTGCGGAGCAACTAAGTCCATACGCCACAACTGCTGAGCATGTGCTCTAGAGCTCGTGAGCCACAACTACTGAGCCCACGTGCCTAGAGTCCATGCTCTGAAACAAGAGAAGCCACTGCAATGAGAAGCCCGTACACTGCAACTAAAGTAGCCCCCGCTCGCCATAACTAGAGAAAGTCTGCGTGCAGCAACGAAGACCCAACGCAGCCAAAAATAAATAAATAAAATTAATTAATTAAAAAAAGAATTTGACAAAATACGGAAAAGACAAAACATGCAAAAAATAATCATTTACTATCTCACAATCCTAATGTTCCATTGTTACCACCTGAGGCTATTTCTTTTGAATATATTGACTATATGTATATTTTAATTATGTTTTATGTTAATGTGTTTTAAAGACTACATCATCCTAGAATTTGTACCAGCCACTATTTTGTTTCCATTTTAGAGAAATAAGATAAACTAAATTATTATGCCATTCCCAGAAGCTCACACACTAGTGCTGGAAGCAGAAAGAGACACAATTAAAGGCGAAAGCACTGAAACAGCAGTGTATACACAGTTCAACTCCCATCCATAGTAAGGTGGTCTTACTTTGCCCAAAAAGGGTGGGAGTAGCTGAAAAATGTATTCAGAAGAAATCACTTGGCCTAAGTCTTAAAGGATGAATGCGTGTTTTTTAGGGCAAGAAATGTGGAAGGGCATTCTAGGCAGAAGGAACAGCACATGCAAAGGCAGGAGACGAGAAAGTGGAGGTCTCAAAGTGTGGTTCCCAGACCAGCATCATCATCATGATCTTCTGGGAACTTCTTCGAAATGCAAATTCTCAGGCTGCCCCAGACCTATTGAAACTTTGGGGGTGGACCCCAGTAGTTTGTATGTTAACAAGTCTTCCAGCTGAGTCCAGTGTAGGCCAAAGGTTCTCAAAATCACTGACTTAAAAGATGGGTTAATTGGGGAAAAAGTATGTCCTAAGGCTCCAAGAGCCAGGAATGCCCTCTGATTTTAAGAAATGATACCCAGGGGCTTCCCTGGTGGTGCAGTGGTTGGGAATCCGCCTGCCAATGCAGGGGACACGGGTTTGAGCCCTGGTCCAGGAAGATCCCACATGCCGCGGAGCAACTAAGCCCGTGCACCACAACTACTGAGCCTGCGCTCTAGAGCCCGGGAGCCACAACTACTGAGCCCACATGCCACAACTACTTAAGTCCACATGCCTAGAGCCCATGCTCCACAACAAGAGAAGCCACTGCAATAAGAAGCCCACGCACCGCAATGAAGAGTAGCCCCTGCCTGCCTCAACTAGAGAAACCCTGCGGGCAGCAACAAAGACCCAGTGCAGCCAAAAATAAATAAATAAATAATAAAAATTTTTTTAAAAAGAAAAGAAAATGATACCCAGTGATTTAGAAAACATCCCCCAGAATGCCTGACCTTTCTCCATTCACTTATTCAAAAAATACTGATTGGGCATTCAGTATATAAGAGGCACACTGCTGGGCACTAAAATGGTAAACAAAATAGACTCAGTTCCTGACTTTTGGGGGCTTTTAGGCAGGAATTACACACATACCAGCAAATTTTTAACAAATTATGCGAAATGTATAATACAGGTGTAGAGTGAGACTAATAGAGGCTGAACTTCTTAGGATTAAAGTTGAGAGTATGGAGATGGATGAAAATGGGTGGTCCTTAGAGGCTTCTCTAGGGAAATGACACTGTAGGTGAAACCTGAGGGATGGGTAGGAGTTAGCTGGGGGGTGTATGAAAGATAAGAATGGTCCAGAGAACAGAATGGAGCCCATAAACAGATTGACACAATGCTCTCACCTGCTTTTCCCCAGTGGTATATGAAACTCAATAAACTCAATAAAGGAAGGAAGTCTTTTAAAAAAATGGTGCTAGAGCAATTTGCTATGTTTAGGCAAAATAACAAAGCTTCATCTTACTCTTTCGCCATATACAAAAACTAATTCAAAGTGAATCATAGTTTTGAGTGTAAAACCAAAACAACTATAAAGCTTTCAGAAGAAAATGTAGAAGACCCTTGCAAACCCTTGCAGACCTAGGGTTTGGAGAAGAGTTCTAGATGTGACACCAAAAGTTGATAAAGTGGACTTCATCAAAATTAAAAGTTTTTTTTCTGTAAAAGAATGGCCCAAAGGCTCTGGGGCAGGGAAAGTTTTATCAGCTGAGCAACTGAGTTTATTCAGAGAGCAAGAGAGCAGACTGGGCTGAGAGGAGAGGTGAGCAGAGGCTAGATTATGAGATTTGCCGGACCTTGCTGGCCATGGTAAGGAAAATGAGTTTTATTCTAACTGCAAAGTAAAGTCATTGAAGGTTTTAAAGCCAACGAGTAACATAATATAAATGATCTTATTTTCAAGTAGTTTGCTTATTAGGCTTTCTTTAGGGAGAGGTAGGTCAGGGCTTCTTTAGTTATATTATCATGGTGAAAGGACACTGGATCTTGCAGGAATGGTTTATTCAGACCAGTCCTTTAATTTGACTTTCCACAAACATTTTATTTTCTACTCTTTAGAGCAGAAAGGCTCAGTCATGCTAAACAGGAACTTCCCAGATGTTCTTGTGTTTTCCCCAGAAGATACAAGTTCTTACTTAGGAGAAACTCAAGAGTTGGTCAAGTGCCTAGATCACAAGGTACTTTATAATTTGCTGCCTGACAAAAGTTCCCAGAATGTTAAACTGTGTTATCAATACAGCATATGCACTTCAACTGAAAATGGTTACAGGAAAAGCTGGAACCAGAAACCGAATCCAGCGATTTAAAAAGAACTAGCGGGCTTCCCTGGTGGCGCAGTGGTTGAGAGTCCGCCTGCCGATGCAGGGGACACGGGTTCGTGCCCTGGTCCGGGAAGATCCCACATGCTGCGGAGTGGCTGGGCCTGTGAGCCATGGCCGGTGAGCCTGCGCTCCTCAACAGGAGAGGCCACAGCAGTCAGAGGCCTGTGTACCGCAAAAAAAAAAAAAAAAAGAAAGAACTAGCATCTCCTATGCCCCAGCCACAGTCAAGTTCAAGTTGCCCTTAACATGCCATACAAGCTATTCCAGTGTCTTGAATGCTGCCTTCCTTCAGCTGAAATAAATCTGATTTATGCTTTTATACTTTTAATAAAGACTCAGAACATTTTCTGCTATTTTGTCGTCTCGGGCTTTCCAGCTGGGACAAGCATACTGCTTTCATGACTGTGCAAAAATCCAGCTCATGTTCATCTACACGTGCGAGGCGGCAAACACTAGGGCGCAGGGTGGGGGAGTTGTTATCTGCTATGTAGATTTCATTTAAAAATGGGAAATGACTGAGAACACTTGTTTCCTGCTGGTGTCCCATTCCACTGAGGGATGCTCTGGATAATAGCAGTACGCGCCAGCCTGACCAGTGACAGGCCACGCCCAGGAGAGAGATCTTTGTCCTCTTGTCAGCGGACCCTTGGGGTCATTCCCACCAATTTCAAATGGGCAGAGGCCATAGATGCATCCTCTGAGGGCCAAATCAAAAGCCATCAATCAATCACCCAACACTTTTGCCATGTCCAGCTGGGAAATGCAACAGGCCAAGGGAAGCCTCCTCCACAGGCAGGATTTAACTTCCTTCTTCCTCACCTGAGGTCTGCTTCTTCCTTGCCCCGCTTCTCTGTTCCCCCTTCTAAAAGGCTCTGACAGCTATGTCTCAACTCCACCACGCTAGGAAAAGTGCCAGAGCATGGAACCTGCCAGAGAAAAGGCTTCACCCCTCACCCAGGGGCAGAAAGGTTGGGCTCAAGCCAGAAACATAGTCTGAAGCCATGTCCCAAGGAGACTCACAGAGCCTGCAATCTGGCAGTGCTGCGGAGCCAAATGCAATCAGCTCCTGAGATGAGGGCCTTGGGGCATTAATGAACATTTAGCCTCCTGGGTGATAACACCTAACGGGCAGGGTCCGAGGCAATGAGGACGCTACAGAGCAAGATCCCCAAACTCAGAAAGACCATGAACAGTGAGATCCAGACAGAGGGGGATCAAAGGCCTGTTAGTACATTTCTATCACATTGAAGCAATGTTAATTCACAAACATTTGTTTGAAACTACAGGTGGGGGTAAAGAGAAGCAAAAACAAAAATTTCTAGCCATCAAGGGAAGAGGAATGTTCATTAATGGCAAAATAGCTATTATTTCTAATTTCAAATGTCTGACAGCTGTGCTTTTATTTGTTCTACGCTGTTCTTTTAAAAAATTAAGTTTGGGGCTTCCCTGGTGGTGCAGTGGTTGAGAGTCCGCCTGCCGATGCAGGGGACACGGGTTCGTGCCCCGGTCCGGGAGGATCCCACATGCCGGAGTGGCTGGGCCCGTGAGCCATGGCCACTGAGCCTGCGCGTCCGGAGCCTGTGCTCCGCAACGGGAGAGGCCACGACAGTGAGAGGCCCGCATACCGCAAAAAACAAAAATAAAAAAATAAGTCTGGGTTGATAGGCATTTACATGTGTTGGTTAACACCTTCTAAGCCCCTCGCTACTCCAAGCATGGTACCCTGTAAACAGCAGCAGCATCTGTGTGACTTGTTAAAAAAAAGTAGAATCTTGGGCCCCACTATAGACTACTGAATCAGAACGTGCATCCTAACAAGAAGCCCAGGTGGTTCGTACACACACTGAAGTGGGAGAGGCACTGGCTTAGCCCTAGTTTCCCCATCAGGGCTTATGCTTCTTAACAGGTTATCTTCTATCCTGAGGGACCCATAGCAGCGGTTCACAACCTTGGCCGATCATTGGAATTACTGTCCAGGTCCAACCACAGACCAACTAAATTACTCTCTGGGGTTGGGGCCCAGGCAGAAGTTTTTTGTTTTTTGTTTTTGTTTTTTTTGCGGTACACGGGCCTCTCACCGTTGTGGCCTCTCCCATTGAGGAGCACAGGCTCCGGACGCGCAGGCTCAGAGGTCATGGCTCACGGGCCCTGTCGCTCCGCGGCATGTGGGATCTTCCCGGACCGGGGCACGAACCCGTGTCCCCTGCATCGGCAGGCGGACTCTCAACCACTGCGCCACCAGGGAAGCCCCAGAAGTATTTTTTAAGATTCCCTTAGGAGATGCCAATGTGCTATGCTTGAGTCATTGGCCGATTCCAGTGATTCTCAAAGTGTGGTCCTGGTCCAGCTGCACTACCAGGGAACTCGACAGAAATGCACATTTCTTTCTTCCTTCCCTCCTTCCCCTTTTCCCTCTTTCCAGCCTTCTCTGTCTCTGTCTCTGTCTCTGTCTCTCTCACTCTCTCTCTCTCTCTCTCTCACACACACACACACACACACACAGACTGGGACTATCTTTACAAAAAGAGAACTCAGTAAAACCTCAGGAAGTTCTCAGAAGGCAGGTATTCTGGTGTCTCCTTTACACAATTTATTTAGCACCTGAAATAAAAACATGTATGCTTTGTAAAGATGGCATAAAATTCATTTTAAAATGAGGATGAAGCCAGGTAGATACATGTCTAGGGGCTAAGTGGGTCATAGGGTCAAAGCATGCAATGGATGAGAAAACTGTGGCTCAGAGAAGTAGGTAAATTCTTCTGTCCCATGGTGATTTGCAGGGTTTACCTGATAGCAACATTATTTCCCGAAATCTGATAATGCAGCATCCCAAGACTTTCCCCACAGATTCTGATTCAATGAGTCTGGCACAGAGTTGAAAATTTGTATTTTTCACACAGATCCCCACGTGATTCTTGTTATCAGAAAAGTTTAGAAAACACGTTGCTTTACAGGCCTTCTACTCCCTAAGTCACTGTTTCTCAAAGTGTGGCCCTGGACCAGTCGTGCCAGCATCACCTGGAGACTAGAAACGTATATCCTTGGGCCCCACCCTGGACCACCGAATCAGAAACTCTTCAGGTGGACCCAGTGGTCAGCGTGTTCACAAGTCCTCCAGCTGATTTGAAAACTATGGCACTAGGCTATTTTCAAAACTCTTACATATTGTAAGTGGAAACTACCTGCTCTTATTCAAACACCTAGTTTTCGGTGAGAAGTACAAAGGAATTCTGGCCTCATCTTGGGCCTTGCCTGTGTCTTTCTTATGGAGGGGACTGTCCTCTTCCAAAGAACAGCATGAAAGAATATATTGAAGACAGTCTTTGGGTGTAATCATAAATTATACACATGGACAGCAACACAGTGGAGTGCACTGCCGAAATGAAAGCCATTGTGCTACTGTGGTAGGATTTTTTTAAACTATCCTAACATTTTACTTTAATTGGAAAAACAATCCAACAGCAACAGGAAACAAAGAAAACAAGTGGCTAATGTGGTGAGATATCTGGGTCTTTCTAGTTCCCAGCCTTTCTTTCTCTCTTCCCATACTATTGTTCTGTCAAGAAACATGTTTACCACAAAGGTTTGAAAACCAGTTCACAGTTTCATTACGTCCAAATGCAAGAGAACTACTTGCAAACTTAGGGAACACAAGACAAAGAATATTTACAACAGAGTGACAGGTCTCAGAGGGTTCTTGAAACCCCCAAACCAAATGCAAAGTTCTGTGGTTTCTAGCAAACCCACATTGTTCAAGGGAGAGGTTCTGCTGCTTTATGAATTATCCCAAAGAGGCCGGGACCCAAGGTAAGTCAGGAACCTCTGAATTTCCACATATTTCACAGGACACAGATTTGGATGAAAGGGCTAACAATTTAATGTTCTAAGTTACGAGAGGAAATCCATTCCCTTACCTGGAAACCTCTTTCTTTCTGGCCTTTAAAGCTGCTTGTGAGAACTGGGGGGCTCATCCACAACAGCAGAACTCGGGGTGAAGCAAACTAGCAGCCCAAGACCAGGAACCTGGGAACCACATTTTCATTTCAACTTGACCTGGAACTACCTCCGGGGCTCTGGGAAAGTTACTTAAACGGGGCTTCCCATTCTTCGCAGCTGGACTAGCTCAGCCCTAATGACACTTCCAGGCCTGACAAACATTCAGTAATTCTGTTCATCTAAATCCTGGGCCTAACAGGTACACACGGCTCCCTGGGGCTGATACTGCCAAATAAAGTCAGGCCGTAGGGAACCTTGTGTATAGGTCAGCAGGACAGGGGTCGTGCCCCACAGGCCCCCACTGTCTCTGAAGCTCCTCCTGGCACAGCAATGACCAGTCAGAGAATTCCCACCAGTCAACATAAAAGGGATGCTGAAACAGCAGGGCTCCTGTTTCTTCTCCAACTCAGCTCCCAGGGTGACTGCTTTTTTTCTGAACCTTCCAAATTATCTTTCCCCCCTTCAATGTACTAGTATGAAATTTTCAACGAAATTGACATGTACACACGCTATATTTAAAATGGATAACCAACAAGGACCTACTGCATAGCACAGGGAACTCTGCTCAAGATTATGTTAACAACTTAAATGGGAAAAGAATTTGAAAAAGAATAGATACATATATACGTATAACTGAATCACTTTGCTGTACACCTGAAACTAACACAACACTGTTAATCAACTATACTCCAATATAAAATAAAAAGTTAAAAAAAATAAATTTTTAAGAGAGAAAGTGAAAAATCAGCTATAATTCCACTACTATCAACATTTTGCTATGTAGCTTCCCAATTTTTCCCTGGGCTTATATACACATGTGTATAAGTATATACAGCGCCGGTACGCGGGCCTCTCACTGTTGTGGCCTCTTCCGTTGCGGAGCACAGGCTCCGGATGCGCAGGCTCAGCGGCCATGGCTCACGGGCCCAGCTGCTCCGCGGCATGTGGGATCTTCCCGGACCGGGGCACAAACCCGTGTCCCCTGCATCGGCAGGCAGACTCTCAACCACTGCACCACCAGGGAAGCCCTATAACCATCTTTTAAAGATAATACCTATATCTCCTTTTGATACCTGCATAGTGTCCCCTTTCATATTTGTGCTATATTTTATTTGACCTAGTTTTTTTTAACATCTTTATTGGAGTATAATTGCTTTACAATGGTGTGTTAGCTTCTGCTTTATAACAAAGTGAATCAGTTATACATATACATATGTTCCCATATATCTTCCCTCTTGCGTCTCCCTCCCTCCCTATCCCACCCCTCTAGGTGGTCACAAAGCACCGAGCTGATCTCCCTGTGCTATGCGGCTGCTTCCCACTAGCTATCTATTTTACGTTTGGTAGTGTATATATGTCCAAGCCACTGTCTCACTTTGTCACAGCTTACCCTTCCCCGTCCCCATATCCTCAAGTCCATGCCTTCAACAAGAGCCCCACATTAAAGCATGAGAAGCACTGTGTCTTTTTTCCCGTCTTACCCCTAGGTACTTCACTGACCTTTATTTTTGAGTATTTAGATTCTTTCCAATTTTTTTTATTATAAACTCTTTGAGAAACATATTTTTAAATACAGCTTTGTGTACGTATCCAATAATTTGCTGTGGATCAATTCCAAGAAGTGGATTTGTGAGAGGAAAAGACTGAGCCTGTACATTCTGATGGGTAATGTCAGGTTGCCCTGCAGAAAGGTGCCAATTTAAACTCTCACCAAAACCACGTGGGAGGGCCAATGGAACTGGACTCCATGCCTATGTACGTTTATTGTTTTTAATACAGCGCACACACCCTCAAAACAACGTACTGAAAATCTCTCTGTAAACAATATGTTTTCGCTAAGTTTGTATTTAATACAGCAATTTTAGTTGCTCAACATGGGATTCTATGCTCATTCTTCATCCTCAGCTCAGAGTAATTTATAGTTTATAAAACTCAACTCCTGTATGTAACAATGTCTCTGGGGGTAAATGTATAGAAAAAATTAATTCTCTCAACCAGAAGTCTGAGGATGAGAAATCCCTGACTGACTGAGAGTGCTTCTTGACCTACTACATGATAACGGGGCTTGATGTGTAACCAATTAGTGAGAACAGAGATGTGAATAAATCCCAGACTTCTGTCCTAAGACTGTAGAGGTCATGGTGTTGAGAGAACACACTTAGTTGATTACTCACAGCTGGACCCAAAGTACCTTCTGAAACAAGTACTCCTTCATCCTCTCAGAACAGGTATCTAATGTACACACACCCCCAAAACACGCAGATGCTTAGAGAGAATGCTGGTAAACCACAGAAGAAAGTTCTAGCCTTTGCTAGAACTGTGAGACCAGATTCCTTAAATTAATATTGTGGAGCAGAAATTAATACAGCCAATTACACATAACATAAAAAATTTTTTGAAGCTATGAAACAAAGTAGATTGGTTTTTTTTTTAAGAAAGAACCAGGAATATAGGGGAAAATACAAAATTTATATATACTAACTTATTTTGGAGGTGCCCTTATAGAAATAAAACCATACTGTTAAAGACATATGTATATATTATATACAGTACCATATGATCATAAAGCTCTTAGTTGCTATGCATTACAATCAAAAGGGCTCTGAAAACCACCTAAATCCAATTCCTTCTTTTGTAGATGAAGGACATTTTGTGAAATAACAGAGGTTGATAGCCAGAATACAGTCACACAAACTAGTTAGCAGAGGTCCGTGTCTTTATATAGAGGTATGAGGAGAGGAAGGCACATCACAGTTTTTTTCCTACTATGGAAGCAGGAGGGAATGGAACTTTCCTTTTCTGAATTTCCTATTTATTTTCTTAATCTTTTGCTCCCCACTCCTTTCCTCATAACCCTTAATAGATGTAAAAGGAGCCAGTTAATTAAAAGAAAAAGGCGGGGGGAGCCCATGACTGGAATTCTAAGCCCATGGAATGTATATTTCTTTATTCTTCTCATTAGCAGGAATGTTGGGCCTCTGTAGGGGATACCTTAAGATTTTTAAAGACAGGGAACTGTCTGGACAGTTCCTCTCGCTCTCACCTCCCACTAAAACACACAACTCCTGACAGAGGAGAGACTCTAACGTCTTTGTCACTATAACTTGCCTGTGGTGCAAGAGTGAAATCCAGAGTCAGAACCCATCAGGGCACTCATTTTCCAACAACTCACTAGACAAGCAGTGGCCCATGGTCCAGCAGTACCAGTATCCGCTGGAGCTGGTCACAAATGCAGAATCTTGGGCCCTCAGCCCAGACCTACTGTCTCAGAATCTGCATTTCAACAAGAGCCCCACATTAAAGCGTGAGAAGCACTGTTTCAAGGAAGATCTTTATACCACTTTTGCCTCTCTGGAAAGTAAAATGGGGACAGCAGTAAAAGGGCCCATTCCATTGATTTTTCTTTATTTTCTGTATTTCCACCTTCACTTTGCAAGATTTAAGTCACACACCTTTCTTCATGGCTCATGAGTGCAGAGAACAACCCCAAACTCTAATACAGCTGTCAACAGAGAACAGCAGAGTTCTGCATTTGCTTTTAAACAAGCAAATTTGCAGTGAACTTTCTCAAACTGCCATGTTTTGAAAATACTGGGGGCTTCCCTGGTGGCACAGTGGTTGAGAGTCCGCCTGCCGATGCAGGGGACACGGGTTCGTGCCCTGGTCCGGGAAGATCCCACATGCCGCGGAGCTGCTGGGCCTGTGAGACATGGCCGCTGAGCCTGCGCATCCGGAGCCTGTGCTCCGCAACGGGAGAGGCCACAACGGTGAGAGGCCCGCGTACAGCAAAAAAAAAAAAAAAAGAAAGAAAGAAAGAAAGAAAATACTGGGATTGCATATACTAAAACAGTAAAGTAACCCCTTGACCTTTTTTTAAAAATTGAAGTATAGTTGACTTACAATGTTGTATTAGTTTCAGGTGTACTTTTTCAGATTCTTTTCCATTATAGGTTATTACAAGATAGTGAATATAGTTCCCTGGGCTATACAGTAGGTCCTTGTTGTCTATCTCCCCTTGACCTTTATTAACGCTGGCAGGAGGGGACAAGAAGATTTATTCCATTGTACTAGGGATTGTAAGCAGACACACAATGTGGCACCTTCCTCCTTGCAGAATTCTATTTTTTAGACCTTTCACTCCAGTCTTCTCACTCTAAAAAGGGAGGAGGCTGTGGCAGAGATGCTGCAACGTAGGCCCATCCCTATAAACTGCGTCTTACTCATCCACTTTAGTCACACCATGAGAGCCATACAGGTGGGGAAGGGGTGATAGACATGTTTTACAACCCCCTTGGTTGGCTGCCGTGGGTGAATGATGGTCAAAAACAGGATCAATACCATCATAACGCATATGCTCACAATGAATGAAAACCTTGAGGGGACTTTAGAAGGAATGTCAGCCTTCAAGCTCCAACAAACCATGCTTGAGTGAGAATCTTTCAAGTGGCAAAGCTGCTGTTCTGAGCCAGGGTGAACAAACACATGCTCTAGTCTTAACAGCTCATTAGAACCCTGCTGTGATGTGAACTGATAATCAGACACAATACATGGACTTAAATCTCTGAGTTGAATTTCATGATATTACTGGACCAAATCCATATTCCATCAGTCAGTTCAGCGGCTAAGGTCAGTTACCACAGATCTTTACAATTCCACTAATTTGCTGTCACCTCATTTCCTTCTATGCCTTGAGCCTGGGTGGCCATATAACTTATGGTTCAGACTGGGATATCTTTGAGAACACTACAATGCTAAATAGATGAGATGTTGGGAAAACTGACATACACTAGGACTGTCCCAGGCAAACTTGGATGTATAATACCCCTACCTTTAAAGAACTAATAGAAAAAAGGGGAGGGAAGGGAATAACAATAAACAGAAACACTGGGAGACTGATATAAAGACACTCTAGAAACCAACTATAAAAAAAGACGTCTTAACATATAGCCCAATGCCACGAGGTTCATTCAATACATTCTTATTAACAAGATACAGTAAAAATGCATTGTGAACGCTAAGGCTAACAGTAACATGTGATATCAAACACAGCTGTGCTATTCCCAATGTCATCACCACTTAGCATAAACACCAGTAAAATAATTTCTAGAATGCAAGGCTCCTAACAGTACAATCTCAAACATTCTCCTGGGAACTGCATTTGACACTGACACATGTTTCTCTCACTTTACCCACAGTCTCATAACTGGGTTATCTAAATGGTTTCAGGATTAAAATTCTCCCAGCTTCTATTTTAAACCAAACATGGCAACAGACACGTCCACAGCTTAACAATTTTACAATGTTTTCACATGCATTATCTTAGCTAAGCTTCCAAACAGCTTTGGAAGATACCTTCCCCTGTAACAGATAAAGAGACTAACATTCAGAGAAGTGAGCTGCGTGCATGACTCTGCAACATCACTTACTGTGCGGCTCTTCCCCACTGGGCTTTTAGCTTTGCAAGTGCAATGATTATGTCACCCTAGTCTTCTAAGTATCTAGCACTCAGAGCCTAGGACAGCCAGTGTTCAAAATTATTTTTAATTAATTAAAACTCTTTTTTGAATGAGTGAATGAATTCCATAAGAAAGGAATTGGTACATTTCTATTCCTGTGTCTATGGTCTCACTTTATGACCCAGGGAAGGCAAATCTTCTATATACATACAGAATTTTTAAAAAAAATATTGAGAGGATCCTACTAAATAAAGGTGAAAGAAACAAGGAATTTACTACTAAGTAGAGCTAATACAGCTTAAAGGAGAAGGAACATGCAGAAATGGTGGTCTCTAATAGGTAGCAGATGAGCTGAGTAAGGTGTGTATGAAAGCAGAAGGTTGAAAGATACTAGAGCAACTAGATCCTTTAGTTTTCCACCTGATTTCCTTGGACTTCAATATCAGCTCTGTGAATAACACCTTCCCCAAACTACCCACTGAAAGTCTTGGATTGGGGCTGGTGTTTCATGTCTCTGCTATATATAAGTATGGGCCAAAAGAAGTGAGGTTGGTCAGTGCTTTACTATTTGTTCTTTCTTTACTATTCGTTCTTCTGAGTCAACGAGGAAAACATAGCTTGGAACACTTCATGAGACCCTGGCAAGAACTTCTGCTCCTAACACTTCCCTTTCAGGGCTTCTCCTCACTTGACACATGGGTGCACACAACTCGTTTTCCCCTCAAAACCACTCCCTTAAAGCAAACTGGAATGATTAAAAAAAAAAAAAAAGAGTGGGGAGTAAATACACATTTAACGGGGAAAGAGTATAGACATTAAAACACTATACTGCATATATACGGAATCTAAGGGAAAAAAATGTCATGAAGAACCTAGGCGTAAGACGGGAATAAAGACACAGACCTACTAGAGCATGGACTTAAGGACACAGGGAGGGGGAAGGGTGAGCTGTGACAAAGTGAGAGAGTGGCTTGGACATATATACACTACCAAACGTAAAATAGATAGCTAGTGGGAAGCAGCCGCATAGCACAGGGAGATCAGCTCGGTGCTTTGTGACCACCTAGAGGGGTGGGATAGGGAGGGTGGGAGGGAGGGAGACGCAAGAGGGAAGAGATATGGGGACATATGTATATGTACACCTGATTCACTTTGTTATAAAGCAGAAACTAACAAACCATTGTAAAGCAATTATACTCCAATAAAGATGTAAAAAACAAAACAACAAGAAACACTATACTGTTTTTTCTGTAGTTTTCACTAGTTTGAGACCTGGTCAGTGCTAAACATAAACAATTATAATAGAGTGAATAAATTTCATGGGAAGGCAGAGAAAAAAACAGAGGTATAGGGGCTTCCCTGGTGGCGCAGTGGTTGAGGGTCCGCCTGCCGATGCAGGAGACACGGGTTCGTGCCCCGGTCCGGGAGGATCCCACATGCCGCAGAGCGGCTGGGCCCGTGAGCCATGGTCGCTGAGCCTGCGCGTCCAGAGCCTGTGCTCCGCAACGGGAAAGGCCACAACAGTGAGAGGCCCACATACCGCAAAGAAACAAAACAAACAAACAAAAAAAAAACAAAAAAAACAGAGGTATAAAATGATAGTCTTCTTAAATTTAGGCTTCTGTAATTGCTTATTTCTCATATTTTATCAATATAATAAAAGTACAATACAGCATACTTATTATAATGCCAAGAAATATCATAAAATATCATTATTCGATAGTGACATATCTACCCAGAACTTAGTTGCCTAGCCACTCTGTTTGGAAAACGAATGAGAAAAGAAAATAACCAAATAAATAAACTACAAGAAAAATAGTATCTATGAACTTAGCTTACATAGAAATCCCAAACCCATGAGCAATTTATTCTTCTTTCGCATATGGTTCTATTAAATTTGGTTGGGGCTTCCCTGGTGGCGCAGTGGTGAGAGTCCGCCTGCCGATGCAGGGGACACGGGTTCGTGCCCCGGTCCGGGAAGATCCCACATGCCGCGGAGTGGCTGGGCCCGTGAGCCATGGCCGCTGAGCCTGCGCGTCCGGAGCCTGTGCTCCGCAGCGGGAGAGGCCACAGCAGTGAGAGGCCCGCGTACCGAAAAAAAAAAAAAAAATTTGGTTGTTTGGGGTACACCCCTCTCCCCAATAGCCCTGGTCAGATTATAAAATCATGGGGATTGCTTGAGAAGTCATAGTAACTCAAAGGCAAATTCCTATAGCACAGGAAGAGATTTTAAAATAATGTTAAAAAAATGAAATGTTGGGAGCAAACAGCCCTATGAGCTGCATGTTTCCTGAGGGACATTGCTGTTATTACAAGGATAGACCTAACTTTCTACAAGAAGCTTAAATTGTGTTCAATATATTGTTTAAAAAAGTCTGTAAGAAATGCTCTAAGTTCTATGGCTATGTTTTTCCATTAGAAAAAAATTAAGGTATAATTCACACACAGTAAAATTCACTCTAAATTTCTGTATACAGCTTTGCAAGTTTGGACAAACATGCAGTTATTTAATCTCTGCCACAATCAAGATATAGGATACTATCACTCCAACAATCTCCTCTATACCCATCTGCATTTAACCCTTCCTTCCACCCCCCATCCTCTGGCAACAACTGATGTTTTTCAGTTCCTATGGTTTTGGCTTTCCCAGAATGTCATATAAATGGAATTGTGCATTATTTTAAAAAAAAGTCTGTAAGGATATAATCAATTTCAGAAATTTTTCAAACCAAAATGGTTCAAGTGAGAGGGACAGAGAAGACATAATTAGAGGGACAAATCCTGTGCCATTGGGAAAGCTCAGCTATCCAGAATAGCATAGTCTCTGATGGAGAATACAACCTACATTTTTACTACCATTTATTTTCAAATATTTAAAAAATATTTTAAAATGATGCCTGGTGATATTTATATTTTCCAAAGGTGTGTATTACTGTCTAATTAGGTATCCTAAACAAACTTAGAAAAACATAAAAGTAAAACAAAGGGTCAAGGGACAGTATTAGATGCTGCTCTGCCCTGAACTGTTAGCTCCAGGGATCTACCATCGTGCTTTGGTTCTCTTGTTATTCCTGCACGTAGTCTAATCTACACTGAGCATGTGGTAAACATTCAGTAAGTGCTGTTTGAGGGGGACTTCCCTTGTGGTCCAGTGGTTAAGACTCTGTGCTTCCACTGCAGGGGGCACAGGTTCAATAACTGTCACGGAACTAAGATTCTGCATGCCACACTGCAAGGCCAAAAAATTTAAAAATAAAAGAAAACTTTCTAAAAATAACTCCTGTTGAAAAAAATATTTAATTTTTTTCAACAAGCATTAAGTCAGAGCATTGAGGCCAAAAATGAATTTGTGATCAAATCACGAAATAATTTAATACTTTATCTTGTTTTTGTTACATAAACCAATGTGTATATTATTAGTTTTTAAACATTAGAGATTTCCTTTTTAAAAAATGTGACCTCTCTTATTTCACTGATTATTAACTTAAGGCCTAATTCTTAAACTCCTAAAAATTTCAGAGTTGTCCTTTTTACCCAGGTTAATGGTAATACTTCTTCTCAAAGCAGCAGTACAAACACAAAAATCATAGGTACTTATCATCTTGACTGAAATCATAGTGAGTGCACATTGATTAAAAATCTGTGCTACAAGGAGATCAACTCGGTGCTTTGTGTCCCCATAGAGGGGTGGAATAGGGAGTGTGGGAGGGAGACACAAGAGGGAGGGGATATGGGGATATATGTATACATATAGCTGATTCACTTTGTCATACAGCAGAAACTAACACACCATTGTAAACCAATTATACTCCAATAAAGATGTTAAAAAAACAATCTGTGCTATGTTTAACTACTTTCCCAGAAGATAATATATACTTCAGTCTCCAGATCGAACAGGCTAGGATCCACTCCACTTCTGTTACAGAGGTTAAAAAGACTGGCCTTACCACAGACATCAAATGGAGAAAAACCAACGCAATCATGGTAAAGAACGACACGTGCTTTATGTAATTACACATCACAGACTGCACTAAAATATACATTTTCCCACATACAAAACAAATCAAAACTAAGCCTAGTTAATTTATGCTAAATCCTTTGCTTTTAAATCGAATTCTCATGAGAGAAGCTCCCTAGAATTTGAACCAAAATTTTGAGTGGACAATAAACAAACAAAAAAATGTATTACAGAAAGGATCTTATGCTGCCAAAAAAGAAGCATTTAAAGAGTTAACCAATATTGAGAGTTGTTTTGAAAACAGCAAAGAGAAGATCTTAAAACAACTACAGTAAAAGTTATCAAGTAGATATTTAAAGGCAGTGGCTTTGAAAAGTCTGTGAAAGCTATGGACTTTTTCATCAGAAAACGCAGATATGTACACACACAGAGACACACAAATCTAAATGCGATTTCAAAAGGAGATGGAAATGGAGGACTGTCACCATCCTCTCAACAGATCCATGGTTTAAAACTTTTGTTTTAAAGTATAAGACCTTTTCAAATTGTGATCTAACCAGATACTTTAAAATGACTTTCGCTTTGCTATGTTTATGTTTCCAAATAGGCTTTCCTTTTTTTTTTTTTGTTTATGAAAAGCCTCATACGTATTAAATATGGAGCTAAAAAGTAGGTGAAAAAATGACAAATTTACTCAGTTGTAAACATGCATGAAAAAAATCTTCCAGAACACTAGGGATACTTACTCTCACCATCACTCCAACACTGGCTTACAAGAGGAAAAGGCTGCCAAGAAAAGGCACAGAAATAAAACTCTCAAAATACCAAATTTCTTCCATCCACAGTAGAAGCTCATCAGAGGGAAGAGAAAAAAAAAAAGATGGTGACAAGGACCTATTTACTGTGAAGGACACAGAAAGAAATTAATTTGCCTTTAGAAATTCAATTACATTTCAAATAAGAATTAACCTGCCACATAACTTCTTGTCTAGCTTGAATTTTTCTCCCCCTCAAAGACAGCATTCTATTGGCTGGTCACTCATGGAGCCACAGACCATCTCTCAGTTCTGGTGGCGGAGTGTGCCCAAGAGCCAGGAATTAGGGGTAGGAAATTTACAAAAGTAAGCTTAAGCACTGCTGAGATCAGTAAAATCAAACACTTGTTCAAAACCAGACCTGCCACTAAATTCCACTCTCCAATTTTCAGTTTGCTGAAATGTAAGTCAATTCAGAGACGTTACTGTGAAAATAATGTCTATTTTTTCAGGTTTGAGAGGATAAGGAAATGGACCTTTGAACGTTATCCTCAGAGAAAGGCTGTTCTCTCCCACTACTTCTGTGAAGTAGTGGGAGAGAACAGTGGCTTGAGGATGCCTCCTTCAAAGTTCCTTAGGTGCACAGCCATTTTCCTTAAAATTCTTTGGAATCCCAATGCTTAGAACACCCTGTACATTGCTCCATTTATGTGTTAATGATAGTGGTGGTAATGATCTTATTAGCTGTTTCACAAAACAATACTGGTTTGGAAAGGATGGAAAGAGTACTAACAAAACGAGCAGATTACCAAGATGGATGTTCTTTTTTTTTTTGCGTCATGCGGGCCTCTCACAGTTGTGGCCTCTCCCATTGCGGAGCACAGGCTCCAGACGTGCAGGCTTAGCGGCCCAGCCGCTCCACATGTGGGATCCTCCCGGACCGGGGCACGAACCCGTGTCCCCTGCATCGGCAGGCGGACTCTCAACCACTGCGCCACCAGGGAAGCCCAAGATGGATGTTCTTTACTTCCAATGACCAAAGTAAACGTGTGACAAGGCAGATTTTAACGCAGGAAACAATTAGGTAAAGGATTTTCATTTGTTTATCTGATAAAGACACAGTACACACACACAAGACCAGACTACCTCTAACCACACCGCACACATCTAATTGTATTAATTATCACTTTCATGGGGAACCTCATTTCTTACAGCTGAATTTCTCACCATTACATGGCTTTTTCCCACACAGGACTACGTTTTTCAGGCTTGGAGTATCATTGATGGTAAATGAAAAATTGGTTAGGGCTATCAACATGGCTGTTGGCTACATCTATTTAAAAACTGATATCAAAATCAAGCACTCCTCTTTTAAAATTTCACTGCAACACAGGCAGACATTTTAAAATGTTGATGCGTGTTCCAAAAAAAGGATTCCCATTCAGACTTCACCTGCCTGAGCACTTAGGACAAAGCCGAGCAGGCAAGAGTCTAATATTTTACAAAGCATAGGATTGGGGATGAGAGCTTTTGGGTCCCTAACTCAGGTGTGGAGTTACTCTAAAATGAAGCTATGTACAATGAGATCTGGAGACATTACCTAGAGCCTGAAACAGGCAGGCAGGCAGGCTGACAGACAGACAGACAGAGAGAGAGAGAGAGAGAGAGACACACACACACACACACACACACACACACACACACACACACACACAGGCAGAAGGGTGTGGCACTGCTTGGTAAAATCATCCAAGATCAGCATATGGAAAGAAGATGGGTTCTTGAGGAACTGATTACTGCCAATGATAACAATGAGAGAAAATTAAAATGGAGGTACATATTTAAGTAAAATAGAGTGGAATATAATCCTAGATAAAGCAAAATGAGAGCTTGGAAAGACCTTTGAAGACTGGTGAAACAACCTGTTTAGCATCAGATCTCTGGGGGAAAAGTGCATCTTTTAGAGTGTTCTTATGGGGCGCCTTTAGGAATGTAGCACTCAGACTGAGATATGTTTTTTTATGTACTATTCATTTTATGAAGCTTCTAAGTCATCAACCTTGTTTAGATGAATGTATTAAAGTACACACAAAAATAAATGTAATCAAATCCATCTGTGCCACCTTAGGTTAAAAAGAGTAAACTGCTCCTAAACTGCGGACCTCGTTATGTCCCTTTGCTCTCTGACCTTGGCAGTGGCACAAACTGAATGGCAGAGAGAAGACTCATTCTGTGGAAGAGTCAGAAGGAAATTTCAACACTCACATGGATTCAAGGATCAGAGGGATCTTCAGAAGAGAACTGTAGGGAACGAAGTGCTTCAATGGCAGAAGTCAAACTCAACAAGTTGAAGACAACAAAGCCAGTCTTTCTCCAAAGAATGGACGACTTTTTGTTTGCCCAGAACCTGGGAGCAGAAAACTAACTCATTCTTTGCCAAATATTCTGCCTCAAGTTGACAAGACACATTGGGACACTTTACAGAGCTGGTGCCAACAATGTAATTTGAGCACCGATGGTGAGGAAATAGTTATCTGAGACTCCATTGATATGCGTATTCTGAACAAATCAGGATATCCCTGACACAGCAGAGGGGGCCAAGCTACAGTTAGCTTCTGGAAATGCAATACGGTGGTCCAGAGAGCAAAACCTCAGGAAGGTATAAGAGGAGAGAACAGAGGTGGCTAATTTGGTGCAGGTGAGACTTCAGCCAAGGAGGCATTATATTGATAACACCGTAGGTAAGAAAAATAGCAGGATCAGGGGGCCTACGTGAGTGAACTCACTGCCCTGCCTTGCCTCTCCCATTCACTCAGTTGAATCCTGTCTGCAACCCGCCTGACACAGAAGTTGTATTTGTCTACATTTCACGTCATGCTGGATAGGCCAGGATTCCACACAGTGAGATAAGACTGATATCTTTCTTCATGGTACTGGTCTGCCAAAAGAATCCCTGGAACTGCAAGATTCTATGATATACCCTGAAAGTATTAAGATGTTTTAGAAGTTGATGAAAAGCCTCAGATAATTATAGTGTAGGTGAAAAAGAACAGTACACTTCTTGTATGAGCAATGTCTTAATCTACCACTAATGATGGAGAGCACACAGCTAAATTAACTTGCCTCTCAATGACTGCTCTACTCATACCTTAATCACTATTTTTTTTTTAATAAATTTGTTTATTTTATTTTTGGCTCCATTGGGTCTTCGTTGCTGTGCGCAGGCTTTCTCTAGTTGAAGTGAGTGGGGGCTACTTTTCATTGTGGTGTGCGGGCTTCTCATTGCAGTGGCTTCTCTTGCTCTAAGTGCGGAGGCTTCAGTAGTTGTGGCACGCGGGCTTCAGCAGTTGTGGCACGCGGGTTCAGAAGTTGTGGCTCGCAGGCTCTAGAGCGCAGGCTCAGTAGTTGTGGCACACGGGCTCAGTAGTTGTGGCACACAGGCTTAGTTGCTCCGTGGCATGTGGGATCTTCCTGGACCAGGGCTCAAACCCATGTCCCCTGCATTGGCAGGCAGATTCTTAACCACTGCGCCACCAGCAAAGTCTCTTAATCACTATCTTTGATAAGAACCTCTGGATCTTCAATTTCAGTTTCCCCAACAGCGACTGCTGCTATATAAGCTAGGATATAAAAGTGTGTATTTGTATGTGATCTGGATATGATGTTTGGCACTTCTGCAGCCATTTTGCAGAGCCAGTTGAGGACACATCCACATATGGTGGATGGCAGAGTTAATGACAATAAGAACCTAGGTCTTTGATGATATCATTGGGCTACTGAATCATCACCCCCAAAAGCTGTTCTCTGGACTTCAGTTATGAAAACCATTAACTTCCTTTATGCTTACGGCAATTTCACACCTGTCTCAATTAAAGAGTTCCTTTTTTTTTTTTTTTGTGGTACACGGGCCTCTCACCGTTGTGGCCTCTCCCACTGCGGAACACAGGCTCCGGACGCGCACGCCCAGCAGCCATGGCTCATGGGCCCAGCCACTCCACGGCATGTGGGATCCTCCCGGACCGGGGCTCGAACCTGTGTCCCCTGCATCGGCAGGCAGACTCTCAACCACTGCGCCACCAGGGAAGCCCAAAGAGTTCCTTTTAAAAATCTATGATATATTGGGGATCCCAAATGAAATACTCTGAGTATCCACTATTAAGAGAAGTATCTGAAAAACACATATAAAAATTCTAAACATTCTGACATTAAATATTTAACCTGAAAACATATACACTCATTCCTGGTTTGTTTTTTGGTCCCACAGGGCAGTGGTTTTCAAAGTACAGCCCCCAGGTAAGCAATATCACCATCACTTGGGAATTTAATAGAAATGCAAGTTTTCAAGCCTCACCCCAGACTTGTTGAATCAAAAATCCTTGGGAGTAGGGCCCAGCAGTCTGTGTTTGAATAAGCGCCCCTAGTGATTCTGATGCACTCTACAGTTATAAACTACTGCTGTAGGAAATACTACTTATGACATCAGGTATCAGTCATCACTAGTCACAATCAAATGAATGTTGAAACATACAAAATGGGTGAAACAGGTACCATCCACGTTCTAAACAAAGAAAGTATTATCAATAGATGAAGAAAGGCAAGAGGGACAAATGAACATTCAACAAAGTCTTAAACAAAAACTTTCACATCATCGTTGTGTAGTGATTATACGTAGTAAGATTATTTGGCAGTGTCTAAAGGAAACAAACTTGGGAACAGCAGGCTTGAGAAAGAACAGAGTTGAGAGAAGCACAACTATTCCAATTTACCAGTTAAGCTTTTTTCTGATGAAACTGAAATTAAGAGTTGTTAGAGAAGTGGAATAAAGCAGAAATTGTCCAAAAGGGACACATAACTGGATGAAACAAAGCACTGGATAAAATATTCCTGAAAGGTATAAAGTTTTGAACAGGGGACTTGAGAAGGGCTGGGGATGTCTGAATTGACGTAGTAGAGGCTCTGAGAGAGCAGTTGGCTTTCTGGGCCTAAAGGGAGGCGGACATTCCATACGGGCTAACAGAGTTATGAAGCTGACAAGCAATGCTCAGGATCCGGACAAAACTACTCTCTTGATGGAAAGTGACTGAGCTCCACGACTTCCTCACTACTGCCCTGAATGCTGTGGAGCAGAAGGGAAGTGAGGACATGCTTATGATCCGGGTGGAGAAAGGGAAGAGGGAAGTGGATACTAAACACACAGAAAAAAGCATCTACCTAGCATGGTTAGACAAGAAAGAAGAAGACATGGCCACCATCTGGACAAGAACCCCGAAAAGTTTGAAATTATTCCGATAATTCTCACCAAGAAGGGTTTGGCATATGGATATCTAAGAGCAGAGTGTCCACTGGCTCCTGGGAAACTCCTAGATCTCATTTTATGAAAATAAACTTGGCCCTATTCCAGACCAATTGACACTTAAATATGATGCTTGGATATGCATATTTTTAAAAAGCTCCTCCAATAATTCTGATGTACAATGAGGACTGATTCACTGTCTGGGAGTATTAGAAAAACAGTCAAACTAAGAAAATCTAAAGCCGCCATGTACCATACAGAAACTGAGTTTATGATCCCTTATAAAAGGGATAAAAAGGGATGTGAGTGAATGGATGAAGAGAATATTAATAAACTGTGAATGCCATTTTTACTTTTTCTTGTTCAACTAATATGGAATTTTTACTCTTCTAATAATAGAAAGGATGAATATTCTATTTTAAGGACTGGCTCTAGTCCCAAAGGGGCTTATTATGAAAAAGATGTAACAACATTTCCTTCTGTGGGTTATATCGGTCTTAACATGTTGGGGAAAGGGTTTGCACTTATAAAGTCAGGATCTATGGCTCTCTGAAAAGTACACTAGGGAACAGAGAGAAGCACAGACATGCCCAAGGACCTCAAAATCCCGTCAGAGAGATGTGACCTTCACAAAGGTGCCAAACGAGCAGAACAGAGGGTGGGCAAGGAAAGTTCCATGGAGCAGAGGACTTGGGAGAAGGGGTCTGGAGAGAAGGAGAGGAGGTTTACTGACAGGCAGGCACGGGCTTTGTAAGGGCCACCATAGGGAGGTCAAGATAGCTGGCAGTGGAGGTGGGGAAGAGGCATCCATAGTGAGAAATAGGGAAGGCCTGTAGTCCTGATGGTTGAACACGACCTAGGTTGGTTACCATAGTAACCTCATTCCCCTTGGCAGTGATTGGTTTAGGAAAGGACATGTGACTCAATTCTGGTCAGTGAGATTTAAGGAGACATTCTCTAGGACACTTCTGAGAAGTTCCCTCAAACCTCAAAGAGATACACAGTGCCTGGTCCGGATGTGATGCTTGCCACTTCTGCAGCCATTCTGCCACCATGCAGAGGATGCACCAGCAGATGGTGAATAGCAGAGTGAAAGGACAGTAACAACCTGGGCCTCTGATATCATTGGGCCAGTGAATCAACCTCAAAAGCTGCTCTCTTAAGTTATGAAAAAAGATTAACTTTTCTTATTGTGTAAGGCAATTTGATTTGGGGTTTTCTTGGGTTTTACTTGCACCTAAAACATATTCAAACATTAACACTAGAAAGATGAGTTGGAATGAATTCTTGGGGGCTCCTAGACCAGGTTCAGCAATATGGATTTTGCATCATGGGCAAAGAGAATTTACTAATTAGGAGCGGTGCTTACATTGTAAGCTTCAGTGCTTACATTGCTCCATAATAA
This sequence comes from Leucopleurus acutus, assembly GCF_964270905.1. Classification (NCBI taxonomy): domain Eukaryota; kingdom Metazoa; phylum Chordata; class Mammalia; order Artiodactyla; family Delphinidae; genus Leucopleurus; species Leucopleurus acutus. The sequence continues at coordinate 51,475,875 of NC_139150.1, read as the reverse complement.
TTAAAATAATTAATTAATTAATTAGCACTGTTGGTAGTAACCTGAATGGCAGGAAAAAGAGTAGTTAAGTATTATTACTTATTAATACCCATAAAATTTTTCACTCCCTTATTTTCTTATGGGACACAAAAAAATGAGTGTGTAAAAAAGTCAAGACTGGGCAGAAAATGGTATAGAAGCTCATAACACATGGAAAGAAAAGTCTCTTTTGCCTCATCCTGTTTGCTTCGCTAAAACACTCACTTTCATTATCTTCTTTGATGAGGCACCCAGGCAACTTCCCTGTGATAATCAATTCTAAGTTAAACCCTCAAGGTAGCTCATAAGAATGGAAATATCCCTCACCCTCCTCACACATTACAGAGACAGTCAATGTGCAGCTACAGAATTATGAAAAATCCCACCCGAAAGGAAGGATGTGCTTTGTGCCCTGAAGGCTGCTCTGCTAAACCTGCATTTGAGAGTAGAAGTTGTTAAAAAAAAAAAATTACAAACTGCTTTATTTTGCGTGAAACCTCCATCTGTACCAGTTACAGTATATGTAACAATTATCTTCTCCATGCTCCCAATAATTAACTTCTCTAACCAGTTTTAAAATATTTTCCATTCAACTTTCCTTTTAAGATGAACAATACAATTACTAAACCATTGATTCCTTTAACCTCTTCTCTTAGAACCTCAGGGAAAGCACAATTATCCAGACAAATAATTACATGCTGTGGATGTGTCACCCCAGAGATCAAAGTGCTGCAGTATGGAATTTCAGTAACATTTTTGGCCAAGAAAGTCTAGAAAGTCTGGCTGCTGATATCTGATGTTAAAGGAAAACATGAAATCTGACTTCAACAGAAGTTTGATCCTATTTTCTAAGGTTTGACCAATGACTGACTAGTCATCCTAAATTGAGGTCCATGTGTCCCTCCTTTTCATTCAAATCTTTATTAAGTGACTATTAAGGTGCTGGTCCTAGGGAGACAGGGATCAGTGATATAGCCTTTGAACTCATGGAACACAAAATGATGGAAGGAAATTATTATAACATACTGTAATTTAACTGTATGTTAAACACTTATCCTATTAATGTGAACTGAGAGGCAGAGAAACACAAAGGAATGGCAGATAACCCAAACTGGGATGTGGCAAAGGGTTATCAGAGGACATCACTCTTGAAAAGAATTTTAAAGATGAGTATGTTGGCCCTAAAGGGGAGGATGTGTAGACTTCAAAGAAGACATGCAGAAGATGCCAAGGCAAGAAGATACCAAAGGATGGGGTGTGTATGAGGGAGATGTGGGAAAGTAAATATGGAAGGGCTGGATGACTAAGGGCTTTGTATGCCAAGCTAAGGAGCTTGTACTTTATTTCAAAAGCAGTGGAAGTCAGTGAAAGTCACCTGAGCTCCAAAGCCACAGGATTAGGTTAGTTTTTCGGAACTGCTACTCTGGCTGACATGAGGAAAATGACTTGGTGAGTGGAGGAGGAATGTGAAAGCAGGGAGACGTCTTAGGAGTTGTTCCATACTGGAAGTGTACAACAGTGAGGGACCAGAAGGGACGTCTGGGCTGGAGGCACAGACATGGAGCCTAGCAGGGTTGGGACGGTTGAACTCAAAGGTATAGAGGACAGTACTCCGAGAGAGAGGAAAGGATCTTGAATCTTGGGGTGGAATGCTGTGGGGACCACGGGACTCTCCCAGTGAGGCTACCCAGGAGGAAGCGCCAAGAATTCTGGAGTGCTAAAGAGGCCACAGAGCATTTCACTTTTGTGTGGGCAGTATAACTTGCATAGATCATTCTGTTTGCTGGACGTAAACTGTACTGTATACTTAACCTGTTTTTAACTCAACTTGTGAATTCAAGCCCTTTGTCTCAAAAGCAAAGGAGTAAGAAAATATTTGTGGATGGGTGGGTGGGATGCAAACATGTTAACACTGAACAGAAACAGCAACAACAGATACATATCCTCTTAGAACTGCTTATACCAAGATATCTGTTCCCACCAACCAGTCACACACGGACCCTGCCTTTTTGTTAGACAACCTTGAACAACCAGGTCTTGGCTAAGATTTCTGCAGCCTCTCTCGCTTCCCTTTACTCACCTTCCACCTGAAACTCGTCTACGCTTTTGATTAATTATCTTTATTCCTATCGTTATCCCCTTTGTTCTTAAAAGGAGCACTCATACTCCACTAAGAAATGAGCTAATATATGCAAAGTGCCTAGTACAGGGCCTGGCATATAGAGGGCATGGAGTAGATAAACTATTATTGTCCGCTGTTTACTGCACTTTTCCAACATAAGCCTTGGGAGTCCCTTAGCCCAGTTCTCTCCACTTTGTTATACCCATTCTCTGCATACAGGCATAGGAGATGTATCTTCATCACGTTTGTACTGTAGATTGCAACTCTGACACACTGTAACTGAGTGAGAATTGAGTAGCGCTGTTTTGGACCTTCACTGGGAGAAGGGAGAAGAATCAGGTAGTGTTTGTTATTTATATTTGCTTCAGAGCCCAATACATTTTCTCTCAGGACATGTGTCTGGATGTTTATAATCTGTTTGTCTATGATATGCCTTACAGGAGGCACAAGGATAGTTAAGTTACTCAATCATAAAATGTCACTGCTTTTCCTAGCAACTCATCTGAGCAGATGACAAATGACTATTTTTACGGCTTGTTCCTCTATTACATGTAGAAATATTTATTAACACTGTATTTCCGTTGCACGTGTGCAACCAAGTTAGGCAGCTGCCAGGAAGGCTGGGGGAAGGGAGAGTGAATGGTGATACACTCTGGCTTTTGTCTGAGCAGGTGAGCACGCCTCACCTGGGGGCTGGGGAGCAGGCAACGCCCACTAATTCCCCTGAAGTCAAAAACAGCTAAGCAAGGCAACACCAACAGCCATCCAGAGCTACTCTCAACACATAAGGCTACATTTCATCAAGTCTGAGATGTCACCATTACAAGACGGACAGTATTTTATGTACCACTGAGAAATCGGGGAATTGGACAGAGGAGCCCTACGTGAACGTGGGCCACCAAAAGCCACAGAAGGAGATGGCAATGAGACCTTGGAACTGGGTGGAGGGAAGAGGGACTCTCCCGAGGATTTGGTGGGTGGGTTTGCATTCTGAATTCCCACCACCAGTGTGGTCTAAACACCCTCAGGCAGGGACTTTTATGCCTGGCCTCAGTTCGGCAGTGCCCCAGGTGACTGACAGAGGCAAACTCTCAAAAAGACGTGAACCTCAATAGCAACTATAAGATGCATCCCAATTTCAGATACATTAATACATAAAAATGTGTATATTGGGGAACAGAAATACAGGAACTCTCACTCACTGTGAGGCCCATCCCAGGTGTTATACAGGGTCTGGAGCTGACAATAACGAAACCCAGGAAGAGGGGGAAGATAGAAACCAAAGTTCAAAAAAGACAGAAAGGGATCCAACAGGCAACCAAATGCAGGGAATGAAAGCACACAGAAGATAGGCGGGGCACCCAGGATTCCAAAGCCAGGAGCAGGTCCTGACAAGCAGGCTGGGCTTGGGGCTAAGCCTCTGTCCACTTGTTTTTCTGGCTCCAAGAGCCAGGACAGTATCTTTCCCAGTTTCAATTCCTTATCGATAAAATGCAGAAAATACTATCTCTAGGATTACTGAGGAAATGGAACAAGCAACTGTATTTTAAAAGTGTTTTGTATACTATTGAAAAACACTGTGCCAATAACAACTATACTTATTTTTCTTGATATAAATATTCTAAATGCTCCTTTAGTCAGATCCTGTGATTTCCATTTTTTAATATAATTTTCATTTAGCAGAGGGCTGTGCTTAAGTCAAGCACTTAATAAATCCTTATTAAGTAAGTAAATAAACACCGCTAACCTCTGGCCTGAACCCTACTCGGCCCTAAATTCCTGAGGGCTGGTAAACACCACTGCTGAAAAGAGAAAGGGGGGAAAAGACAAAACACTCCCCCCTCTCCAGTCCAGAACATGATGTATTTATGCTTCAACAAGTACACAGATCCCACGCATCCACCTTGGTCTCCCTGAAACTCACACCTACCACAAAACCAAAATATTAGCTGAGATGACGTGATCCTTTCACCGCAGTGGATTGAAGGCAGATTCCAGGAGGCAACTTTACAATGGACTCAAACAGGATAGAAGATGGGCAGCTTCAAAATGGGAGGGTTGTTCATTACTGACAAAAAGACCCTTGGCATCACCAAAGAGCATCTTTGGCAGAAGAGACCAATGTCTAGATCTCCTGCAATATCCTGGCATCTGCCGGTCAAGCTTATTAACAGGGATCAGTAGGGAAAGGAGGTCCTTGCCAAGGCACATGCTTGAATTGGGAGGGGAGAGAAGGTACTAGGCTGGGAGTAAGAAACTGGAGGTCAAAGATGAGGGCTTCCCTTTCCACCCTGAGTGGTCTTGAGTATTCTAAGCGGATGCTGTGGATGAGGGAGAACAGGAGGGAAGGGAGACTTGGGTTTACCCAGGCTCTGTCCTCATCTACCACACGACTCTGGAACTGGCCATAAAACGAGGAATAGGACAGGATGATCTAAGGCACAATCTGTCTCTTACACTTTGTGATTTTAGATATTTAAGGATGGCAGTAGTTAAGAACTCTCTGTTGCTCACTCCACTTTTCGGCTGGGAATAAGGGATGGGGGCTAAGGGGAGAACAAATCAAATAAATAATGAACAAAGACAAACTGACTACACAGAAGAGTAGAAAGAGTAAGTTGGAAAGAAAAGATACTGGGAAATACTGGTGTACACACAGAGAATACAAGAAATTAAAGGGGAGGTTCAAAAAGTTGAATGGAATGTAAGGAAGTTTCTGAAGTAACTTAAGGGTGAGCTCAGGATGAAAATGATAATTTGGGACAATGGAGAGTGGCTGAAATTGGGAAATGAACTGAGTGATGGGAGAGATAAGCAGTCTAGAAAGAGGGCCAAATTCTGTCTTCAAATATACAGTGTGTCCCCCAAGCCAACCCACGCAGGAGACTGATCATTTCAAAGCATGGGTCCACGTTTGGCAAAGGAGGCCTGAAACTTCTTTCCATTTGTTTTATTCCGAACACTTGTTTAAGTATCTCTATTTCAGGATATTTCTGTGGGGGTTATTTAGTTAACAAATCAGGGAAAGGCAAAGACCTGTCCAAAATGCTAATTTTTAAAAAGTGACTAAACAATTTTGAGTTCTGGTCTTTTCTAGACATTCCGGGCAGAAGCAGGTATATAGAAATATAGAACTTTTAATAATGGGTAACTATCACAGGCTCAAACATGTGTTTGAGTCTTCATATCCACATATCCACACATGTTTCCTGTGGCTAAAAAGAAAAAAGACAAAAACACGGAGGCCCGACATTTTCCCAGAAATAAACAATTTTTCTGGGAAACTTCGATATAAGGTTTATTTTACCAAGGACAGACTGTCAGCCAGCATTTTTGCTGGACCCAAGTTCTTAAAGATTTAAATGTTTCCTATTCTCAACGTTTGGCTTACAGCTAAATACTTACCGGTTCCTATCTGGGGGCCCTACTTGATAAGAACTTGGGAAAATGTACTAAAAATATGTCTTAACAAACCTTTCTCATGACCGTACTGGTCTTTTTCCTCCTGGAAGAAACCTGGCTCTTACGGCTAATCTGCAGGAATCTGCTACTGAAGAGGGGACACCCTGGGGGGCTGAGGGGTCTGCCCTGGACATTAACAATCCCAGTAGCTGTATACCCTTAGTAGTACCTTTCGGACTCCAGAGCATCTTATAAATGTCGATGTCTTTGACATTCATGTTAGGTTTCACTGCCATTTTATAATTTAGAAATTAAGGAATGAAAAAGTTAGATAGTTTGCTCAAGGGCATAAAGCGAGAGTCCACATCAAGATCTAAGGTTTAAACCAAAGACTGTCTGGATGTACACCTCTTGTACTTAGAGGCGGGCTCTCTTTGGTGATTTATTGAGGAAGTTTTGTTTTGTTAATTAATTATTTAATTTATTTATTTTTGGCTGCGTTGGGTCTTCGCTGTCGCACGCGGGCTTTCTCTAATTGAGGCGAGAGGGGGGCTACTCTTCGTTGCAGTGCGTGGGCTTCACTTTGCAGTGGCTTCTCGTTGTGGAGCATGGGCTCTAGGCGCGCGGGGCGGAGGAATGTCTATTAGTCATGGGAAAGGAAGAAATGGATGATCATGAAGTTTCAGACTTTTCATCTCTAACTGCCCAGAATCTGTGTTCCTTGAAGATTTAAGAACAAAGTAGATTCACCAGTATGAAATGATTCAGGTTTAAGGCTTTAAGTCTTTTCTTTTTTTTTTTTGTTAATGGGCCATGAGGTTAGAAAACCCTGTGTGGATTCAGATTGTTTCTTGACATGATGCCTTGAGAATCTCTACACTTGCCAAGTCAGTATGGCACTCAAACATGTCTTGAGTGCACGTGGGGACTTTCCTCATACTTGTTTACTATGGTCAGTGATGCTTCATAAAGCTCACATACAATGCTCTAATTTTGGCAGAGCTAATAGAAAGAGTTCAAAATTAATTTATCTTTGATTGCACTTATTAACCATTTACCCTACTAACGTTATCTGATAGCCATCAATTGTTCAGTTACTCTTTTTTTTTTTTGCGTTACGCGGGCCTCTCACTGTTGTGGCCTCTCCCGTTGCGGAGCACAGGCTCCGGACGCGCAGGCTCAGCAGCCATGGCTCACGGGCACAGCCGCTCCGCGGCATGTGGGATCTTCCCGGACCAGGGCATGAACCCGTGTCCCCTGCATCGGCAGGCGGACTCTCAACCACTGCGCCACCAGGGAAGCCCTGTTCAGTTACTCTTATCAGATGAGGCCCAAAAGTACAATTCTTAGCTAAATACATCAGTTTCCCCAAAGGGTGAAAATGGACTTCAGAAAAGGAGCCTGAAAACCAGAGAGACAATTAAATACCTTAGATTTCTGGTATCAAGCATTCTGAAAATATTTCAGTAGTTTAGCCCTTAAATGAAAGTTTACATAGGCCAGATGGGAGAAAACAAATTAGAGAAGTTGACCCAAGAGTCTTAACTCTGATAAATCAAATCATTACCACTTTCCAATCTGGAATATGATCAACTCAATTAGCAAACTGGTGCCTTATATTTAGATAAAGAGGGACACATATTTAGATAAAGAGGACTGTAGTCACTGAAAAAAGAAATGCTACTTTTTATTCCTTCAAACTTTATATTGCTAATTCTACTCTACACCAACATTTTTTTTTTTTTTTTTGGCTTTTCTTGCAAAGAATTACCTGTTGCTCACATTGACCCACGAAATCAGGTTTTAGGTGATGGATTGTTAAGAGTTAATATCCTCTTCCAAGAAAGGGTGGGAAAAGAATGGGATGTGTTTAATGACACTGAGTAATACAGAGTAAGAGCATTTCAGAAGACACCAGAGTCTGAACGAAGTCTTGTGGCTTGCCTAGACCTGAACCAGACAACTGAGAATGTAACAAAAGAATTTAAACTAGCTAAATGTACTTGGAGAAACACTCCCACCGGAGGAAAATCTAGATTTTAAAGTATTTTTAAATTATAACAAAGAACTAATATGTTAATTAATTTTAACATTTTAAGTACGGGAATATATTATATATAAATCCCCTGAAAATTACAGTAACACTAACTTGAGGACATCTGTGTTTTGTAATCTGTATGTACCTAACAATTTGAAGGCAAGATTACTTGTGGTTCATCAAATATCTTTATCCATTCTGTCCCTAGCTGAATGCTGGAAAGCCATTACGATTACACAGCAGCTCATTTGATTCTAGAAGAATGGCATATTTAGTTATTCTGACAATGTCAGCTCTTCTTTGTGTAAATAATTACACATTTTCAAAGTTTAAAGCAACTGGGCCAACCCAAATCTGATGCTATGCAAAGGGTAAATCATGTCTAGCATCTGTCCTGAGGAAGAAGTTGCTAGGATACCAGCTCATTGCTGATGCCACAGCTTTGATTTCATTCTACCTGTTCCCTCCTGCCCCACCTTCCACTCAACTAGATAAAAAAGATTAAGCATCGAGATGCCTCTAAGTACTGTATGGCTTGAAAAATAACATTTATAAAAACTATTCATAAGATACCTACCCCAGGCCCCTAAACCTCCCCTACTCCTTTAAGACAAGTATGGACTCTGAAGAAAGAAATGAAGATTCAGCCCTACAAGGGGGCTTTTAAATGACCTCGGTACGCACTTCTTTAAAAAGAGTGGCTTACACTTAGTTATGGCTTATAGTTTTTTCCTCCTAAGGGTGCTGTGCATCTTCACCAACAGATAGTGAATGTTAGTTCAGAAAATGTTAAGTCCACATTTAAAAACATTTTCTTAATTCACAACTTACCCAAATAAGCAAAGTTTAGTCATTAATTCCCTACTTCTCTCCTCCAACAAGTTTAGTCTCCATTTTAAGGTTGCAGGTAAGTTTGTTCAACCTACTAGAAGCAGCAGATTGTACTTGGGATAATAGGGTGGAACCAATTCTACCTCAGGACAGACATGAGATGTTAGAAACCAGAAGAGAAAAGGTCCCCTCCCTAGCCAGTGTGTACAAGGCTCTCCTACTGAATCAGAGCATCTCTTCCCAGGTGACAAATTTGAGTGTTGTGGCTGGAGATTTTTAACTGATCAAGCTCCCTTATTCATCATCATTTAAAAAATTATTTCATGGATGTGAAGAAGTGAATTAGGTATCTACAAGTGAACTTAAAAAAAAAAAACTGCAGTCTTTGCTTATAAAGAAATTATGTCTTGATAAATATTTTGACTATGAGACAATACCCCTTTCTTGCATTAAAAATGTGATCTGGAACTGAGAACACTATACCTTTCTCAATGAATGCCTCAGTTCTACGTCACATGGGGTCTAGATCTAGACCTAACTTATTCTTGGAAATATTGTTCTTTATCCAAAGGAAGCTGAATTCCATGGGTAGTATTAGTAGAAATAATCTTCAGGATGAAGTCTTGTGTGCAGGGTGGATAACAGGAAGCAGGTGGGCCAAACGTGTTTCTTTGGTAACTGCCCACCATAAGCGTGGCATCCGGAGGGTGGTTCCATAAATACTGCTGACTGACAACACCCAGGATTCACTTCTTCCTCCACTCTGCCCACATCCTCTTTCCGTGAGCTATTTCATCCTATAAATATGTTTTCTTTTTGACCAAAGTGATAAGCCTTAGCTGAAGCCTACCCCTGGGAGAAACCTGAGCAGGAAAGAGGAACACAGAACAAGCAATTCAAAGTGTGTATAGGTGTGTCAGGAACTGGCCCGCTGATCTGAGTTTATGCCAAAGAAGATAGGTGCAGAGCAGCACCCTATCTGCCTAAATTGACAGTGGGAAAAATTCAGTCTGAGAAGCAACTTTTCCTCCCAGCCCATTTTGCAAGTGTCTCTTCTCACGGCCAGACGAAAGAAGAGTAGCTGGCTCCTTATCACCATCGAGTAGCTGTAAAGGTGACACTGGGCTCTTCCTGCCAGGCGGGCTTCTGGCCAAGAGCGAAACTTCTCAGACTAAACAGATACACCCAGGTGAGCATGGGCTGCCGTTTCTAAAAAATTAATAAGAAAGTAAAACCCAGGATATTAGACATTTGCCATCCCTCATTCCTTCTTACTTTTCCCCAACTGACTCCACTTTCCTTCTGAAGACAAAAGACACGTCTGGTTTTGAAATATAAATATCTAACAGCAAAGCCAACAAGTGACAGTTGTTGAATACAAATTGTTAAATTAAGCCACTGATAATTGATAAATTAGGTCCCAGTAAAATAATTTTAAAGATAGTTCAAACATATCATTAACTCTTTATTATACTTTATTAGTCATAATAGTAGACTCCTTGCAAGAATAAAAAACAAAAATCAACCTGACTGACCCACCATTCATTTATAGTACTATATTTTAGAAAGCTGAACAAGAATTACTCTTTCAGAATATTAAGATCTTTAGACAGGTGGTAGATTACATTACTATTCACCAGAATTTCCTGTCCCTTTCCAAGGGGGAATTATATGCCTCCTCCCCTGTGTGGCCATGTGACTGGCTTTGGGCAGTGACCACATATCACTTCCAGGAGGAAGCTTGAAGAGCTAGCATGAACTTCAACTTGCTCTCTTATCCTCCTTTGCTCTGAAGAGCAGCAGTGATGCAGACTGAGACTGCTCCATCAATAGATAAAGGGCAACACAGAGCAGACCTGCAGCTGACCCACAAGGGACATGTAGAACAACTGAGAAATCAATCTTTGTTGAGAAAGCCACTGAGATTGGGATCATGTAAGAATAATTACTATCATGACTGATATTAAGTATCTTACCTAGGGCACTTTAAAAAGCTTGGATGGACGGATGGGTAGATGGAGAGATAACAGGAAGTATTCATAAATTCACTGGTGAAATTTGGTAGGTTGAATCAACTGAATCTAAATCAAATATTTCTTTAGAGGGTGTGGAGACACGCAGCTTTTAGGTTAAATGACAGTTTAGAGAAGTGGCAAGTAAATAAAGGTTTTGTACATTAAAATAAAGACCTGGGTTACACAGTTTGATAGCAATTTAATCAGTATCTATAGTGTCTACTGTAACAATCAGCATAAGACCTGCCATCTTTAATCCAGTTGCTCCAGTGTGAGAAGAAAGAGTATCAACTAGGCCCTGAAGAGTCACTGAAGGAAGTAATTGCCAAGACAGCTTCTCTTTAGTCCCCATGGATACATCTTGTAATAAGGTAGTTCTAGGGATTGGATAAAAGTTAAAAGCCTAGTAAGCCAAGCAAGTGCCCAAACCTTGAAATTCCATTTTGTGGACTGGTATCTTCTAGCATTAAGCAGCATTTCTTTATTCAGCTTCAGTCAGGGGTCTGGTTCCAGGCTGATCCTGGGTGGGGAGGTAACACTAGTATGATGATTGCAGAAGAGTCCCTGTTGCTCCTTAATAGCAGAGACTTCCCTTAGGCTTTTGTGCCTTCAGAGGCTTGGCTAGGTGGGCAAACGGCATCGACTCAGGTGGAGAGCATATGTTATCAGCGGGCATACCTCTGGACCTTGGCATACCAGGGACCAGGGTAGGTCAGCATTCTTCCAGGTGGATTCAGCATTTGTTGTTCCTCTTCCCTCTTTCATTACCCATGGATCTTTTGTTAGATCAGGTGCCACACAGGATCCCCTCTACCACTATCTTCTGTCTTTAGATACCAAAGGGAAGATATAAAATTTGCTCCTAATGCCTTGGGCATACTTTATGGTGACCCAACCTATATCTAGAAGCTGGTCTTAACTGCACTAATGCAATGACCAACGAAGGAAAGTAATTTGGGACATACCAACTAATCTAGTCTCTACCAGGAGGATATACTATGGACTGGCCTTGAGCTAGGTACCATAAGAACAAACAGGAATCCTAGGGTCCAGGCCTTAAGCTCAAGTGGATTAGCCTAGTTGATGAAAAATGAAGATAGGAAGAAAACAAGATTACTCCTCTGCTTCTCAACTAGCACAATTCAAAAATTAATAGTACACGGGTACACAAACCGTAACTCAGGGGTAGGTGGGATCAGTAAGGGTTGGAGAACACAACACAGGCAAGGCTTCCTCCCACCCAATGAAACTTTTAAGGGAGGAAAAGGGGAAGTCTAGCAAAAAGGAAGAATATATGATGCCAGAAGGACTAAAAATAGCAAAGAGTTCATCCCCAACTTACGTATATATTTTCAATTAAAATGCAAACAAAAGACACTTTATAGTTCTCAAGAAAATGATACTAAAACTCACTTGTGAAAAAATAATTGTTGTAACTTTAAAAAGGGGAGGGGGGAAAAGGGTGGAGGAGAATGAACTATCTGGATGATGTGTAAATTAAATAGAAAGACAGTAAGGAGTACAAGAAAAAGTACATGATGAGATTATACAAAAAGTATAACAAAATGATATATGCACAATTTTTTACTATGTAAAAATTGTGTTTATGTAGAATTAATTGGAATCACAACCCATTAATAAATGAAAATGAGTAAAAGTTTAAGGTGACAGGGTTGTGGTTGTGATTTTTTAAAATATGAACTTATTAATGTACATCTGTTTAAGAGATTATGCCCTGTACATTCCACAAGTTCCTTTACTTACACCAAAACCTCTAATCCAGCAGTTTTCAACCCTGGGCAATACCACCACCCCTCCTTTGCCCCCTTAAGGAGGTACATGGGAATTTGTGTCATGGGTCATCATAATGACTGAGGGACACTTCTGGCATTTAGTGGACAAGGGTCAGGGATGCGGAATACCCTACAGCACATGGGACAGTCGCACACAACGAAGAGCTGTCTTACTCAGGACACCAGCAGCAATGCTATTAACAAAATGCCAAGAGGAAGAGGACAAAGACCAGGGCTACCCAAGATACACTGGAAAAACCCTAAAATTCAACCAAATACTGTTACTTTTATAACATTATGATTTTTAAAGAAGTCTAACTTTTTCACTTAAAAAAAAAAAGCTCTCAAAAAGAATGTAGTCTCTCCTCGAAGAGGGAAATGGACAAAAAATTTTTACATAAATAAAATAAATAAAATCTCCTCATTTCCTGAGAGAAGTAATACTGCTTTGATGCTAGAAATGATAATTGAGCAAATACTGAGAGTCTAAAAATTATCCTCACTTATTAAACACATTTTTGCCCCCTATCGTTTCACTACTATCCCATAGCTGGTCCAGAACCATTGTCAGTCACTCCTGCCTGTTCGTTTCTTATGAAAAGTGCCCCTCCAGTGCCACCCAGACGTGCTTGCAGCTGCAGCTACTATGGACAGCATCTTCTCCCTGGACCGGAAGAAAAGGGAAAGAGGAAACAGAAAAACTCTCTTTCGTGTGAGGTGTAGAAACGAGATCCCACATGTTCGGTTAAATGATTTTTCCTACTTTTCTGCATTTTCAGTACTTAAGAGATTCGAGACCACATTTAACTTTCCAAAAGGCTGATGATACTGCCATCTAGTGAATACAGTCCTTTCTATACCAGAAAGACAAAAATGTAAGTACTCATGGGCCCATTATTTCTCACACGTAGAGTTCAGGAAGTATAGTAAGTCTCCTGTTTTAATCTTATTTGAAGTATCAATTATTTTACATTTTAGAAGAGGGAAAAAAGGTACTAAAAGTTTGCAGTCTATGTATTATTCTTTGTATTATCAGCAGAATAGGGGCATATAAGCAAATTCTACTTGCCTGTAAAGCATGGAAGCCCTGATCTTTCCTCCAGCAATGACTGTACTTACTGGCTATGGCTATGGCTGTACTTAACTATGAGCACGTTGTTGACAGCCCAGCCCACTTGTCCCTGTGTGGTGAGTACTAGCAGTTTTTTTGAGTAACTAGTTTATTGAACCTTAAAGACCCTGTGAGCTATGGATCTGGTCACAATTCTCTCCTTGCCTTGGCTGCTGGAGAGCATGGACCCAAATCAGCCTATTTCCAGCATACTTACAAGACCTTACACAATACACAGTCTAGCTTTGCTCCTCATGTCCTCTTCTGGCTATCTCCCTTTGCCCAAATATCCTCACATTAATTTCACTTTGTATACTCTTTTAAGCCACCTTAAATTTCTTTCTGAAAGACTGCATACATACAAACAAAATCCATTCCTGTCATTTGTTGTGTGTATGATACCACCACTGGGACCCTGGTCACGTAACCATAAGCATATGGAAGGCAAGTGTCATGGGCCTTGGTGATTCCTGCCTTGTGTGACTCTTGGGTCCACTTTCCACTTGTTATTTTTTTGTTTTTTGGTTTTTTTTTTTGCGGTACGCGGGCCTCTCACTGTTGTGGCCTCTCCCGTTGCGGAGCACAGGCTCTGGACGTGCAGGCTCAGCGGCCATGGCTCACAGGCCCAGCCGCTCCGCGGCATGTGGGATCTTCCCAGACCGGGGCACGAACCCGTGTCCCCTGCATTGGCAGGTGGACTCTCAACCACTGTGCCACCAGGGAAGCCCCACTTTCCACTTGTTAACGCCTCACTAGAAGAACAGCTGATGGTCAAAACTAGGATTCAGAGTTATTTCTCACTTACAATCACTGTCTTCTTCACATTCCAGTATGGCCTCATTAAGACATCATCATCTTAGGGTGAAGGTTAAATTCACCCTTAGGATTTCAGGTTAAATTCCTACAGCTTCTTCAACTGAAGGGACTGCTTCTTCATTTTCCATCTGACAAATCCACTGGGTCTCATTGCTTTTAAACTTTGTTCTATTCCTATAGAAGTGATCCATGTATTCCAAATTATAAAATTTTTCATATAAAAGGTTTTTTAAAAAATAAAGTCTTATTCAAAGGCACGCATGAGGACAACAACACTGAAATCCCTAAGGCTTTCCCTTCTCCCTCCAGACGCACATAGGGCAATGCTAGGTACCTTATCACCACTTTAGCACACATTATGCTTATCTAATATGTCCTGCCTACATACTGCGGTACTGCATTCAGTCAGTGTTGTTTAGATGATGATGCCAAGTGACAGTACATCACTGGGGCATCTCAGACTTCATGTCAAAACACCCCTTCTTATCACCCCTAATTATCTACTAAACAATACAGACTGTAAAAATTACATTCTTAATCCTATTCCCAAGAGTGACAATTCTTGGCTCCATATTTTCTCCAGAATTTCCAAAAGCACAAAATAACTAATAATTTCTGATTGGCAAGTCAAGAGTGTAGGAACTGTGGGTGGGTTGGCGTGGGAGGTGTTACAGGTACTGTGTTTGTTCATCATGTAAGCGAAAACAGGTTTTATTTTAAAACATCAAATTTTTATGTATACAGGCAAGTGCACACGAAACTTGATGGTCAAGGTGATGAAGGTAACTGAAAAATTGCTAGGAAGATAAACTATCAAAAAATGCCAGGGAAACTGAATGATGGTATCATCTGAAGGTCAGAAAACTAGTGTCCGAGGTTCTGAACTTTAGACATATTCCTATCTAATGAGACAGACACTTTTATTAAAAAGCGAAGTGAAGCACAACTTCCTCAGTGGCTTCTTTGTTTGGAATTCAGCTTCCTTGCAGGGAGCAAGTGCTAAGATATGTCTGAAAAGCATGACAGAGAGGGGAAATGGGTCTCATAATTTTTATTCCAATTTCAGTCATCACGTGAGGCCTCTACCTCTTCCCATCTATGTCCCAGACAGAATCTTGGAGATAAGTCCAGACACCCAATTTTACAAACTGGAAACTAAAGTACAGAGTCTATGAGAAACTTGGCCCAGTAAGCAGGACTCTCCATTCAGTGACAATTATCTGTGACTTACTAAAAGATTCCTTAGTTTGCCTATTGTTTTTACAGGTAGTAAGCTTGGACTGGGAACAATACTAGCAAATGGAACACTGGGCACTAACAGCTAACACCCCCGAAGGCCAAAAACCACCATGCATGTCAGGCCAACCCTCCCTACAGATGTGAGGATGGAGACAGAGCTGACAGGCAGAGTGATAAGGTAACCTAATTATACTCAGGCTAGAGTAGCAAAATGAGCACACACAGGACACCGAAGACATCTTTCAGAGAAAAATAATTCTAAATAATTCAAGGAAACAACCAAGTGGAAGACTACCACTGCATTATTCTTCTATGGGCTCATGGAAGAAATTAACCCTTCTGTAAAGAGTGGTCTTATGTACGGGCTTCTTTCCCTTTGCTCAGCCACAATTCCCAGAAAAGTGGGAAAGGTCACAAACTTGATTTCTGCTGGTGGGTCTAGAAGATCAAATCAAACATACTCAGGTCACAAACTTGCAGCCAAAAGCACGTTTTCCCCTTAGCATACTTGAACTGTCTCCACTGGCCCTCCTGGCTTTTCAGGCCTAGGCATCAATCCAGGGCCTGGAATACACAATTCCTCTTTTATCTACAAGGATTCTTCAATGACCCTTAAACCCAGGAAAGCTGGGGCCTGCTGGTTCCAGCCACCTCTTGATCAGAGTCAAGGGGGCAGGGTATCACTTAACATTACCTGATACAGGAGACTGCACTTTGTCAAACCAGCTGCTATAGTAGACCAACAGTGGATACTTCTATGTCTTGTCCGAAGAAGGAACTGCTTAGATTCCATCTTTCAAATCATACAAATAAACCAGTACTTTATTTTTAAACTACGTAGTACACCATCACTACTTCCATATCATTCCACTCATCAGAACTATCTTTTCTCATTCTATACAACCTTTGCTTAAGGGGTCACTTGGAGAGTGGGCCTGAGGTCCCATAGAGAATTTATATTTTACATATTTCTATACCATTCAAATTTATTAGGATGATCATGTATTACTTTTATAATCTAAAAAGTCTTTAATAAATATAAACTCTTTAACCAAATCAAAACATGTTCATCCTTTTACCTCATTATTCTTGTGAATTTATCCCAAAGAAATAATTTATTATGGCCTGAAGATTTTGCTGCAATGATGTCTAAAGTAGCAAAGAATTACACACAATCTACATTTTTAACTTTAGAAAGATGGTTTATAGATCGTGGTCCATTAATATGATTAAATATTATCATAATTGTAAAGGCTTTGTAAATGAGTGGAAAACTGTGACAACTTAAGTAAAAGTAGTATTCCAAGTATACCACATAACTAAAATGTAAGCTAAATATATATAAGAGAGATGAAAATGTATTGTTAGAGTGGTAGAATTTACATGTAATCTAAAATATTTTGTTGATTTTCTTTAATAAAGAAATATAAAATACTTGCTAAACAATGGTTTTGCCATAGTTCCAAATTAAGATACTGACCTACCTCTCCTTTACTTAGAGTTAACTTTATTGGAATTTATAGCATTCCTAAATTTTACTGAAGTTCACTAAAGGAAATGAAGGATGTACCAATGGGTTAAAAGATAAAACACGGCAGCAGGATCAAGGTCTACTGGATCTATTTAAAATGGACTTTTTTTTTTTGAGGTAGCAATCAGAAGTTTAAGGAATTCCCCAAGAATTTACAAACAAATCCATTTAACACATAAGCCATAAACCAATCAAAGTACTTTCTAAATTAAAATACTGCAATGGCATCACAGTAATACCACAATGATCAGTTTAGCAACATGTAAATTTTTTCTGGTCAAAGCCAACTGCTTTGTGTAGACAGTCTTTTTAAAACAATTTTATTGTTTCAACCAAATTTCCAAAGCCTTAGGGGTCAGGTTTTCTTCCCTTTGGGCTCTCAGAACATAAGGATTTTCAATGATCTTTCAAAAGCTCAAGTCCCAATGGGTAGCTGGGCAAGAAGAAGAGCAGGAGGCCAGCGGTGACCCAGAGAACTACCAAGAAGCGTGAGTGCGCGCTCATGTGTTATTTCCCATGCTTCCATCCAAGAAAAAGCTGTATGGAAATGATGTGTATGAATGCATCCATTATGTATTAGCACCGCTGCCTTACCCCACTCAAAGTCTTAACACTGGCTTAGTTCACCTCTCTTGGAGACAATCTGTATCATCAACTGGGGTGGAGGCTCATAAGTAACTTTATATGAGTTGACTTCATCTAGGTGGCTTCTCAGGTGTGGTTCAATGGCCACACCCTAAAAACTGACAACCTTTTGTGAACAATTTGTCAAGTCTGTTTAATCCCTTGGTTTGAAGAAAGACAGACTGACCAAATCAGCCTGGGTGATGACTGCACTATTCCTGAAGTAGAGACTGCAGATTAGCCCACCCTTGTAAACCTCAACTCTCTTTATAGTTTCCACAGGCAAATACACTCAAGTTAACCACCTTCATCTCAGATGCTCTAAGACAATGACATTTTTCTAATATAACACTGCTCAATAGAGATTTCTTAAAAAGCCAAAATATTTCTTTCAGGTCTTTAAGTGAATACACAGATATTAATAAAGGAGAACTGGTCTATTTATTGACATGTAGAATGTGATACACATCAAATGAGTCATTAATGTTATAATTCTGAAAGTTTTATACTCTTTATTTGAAAGATCCCATGGTATTAGGTAAGTCACACACATACACACACACGGAAATTTTCAAAAGGAAAAACAAATGATACATACTATAGACAACTAGGTAAGGGTAGCAGAATCATGAAAGAGGGTTGCTATGGTGCTTCCCAGAGATAGCCTGATTTCAATACCACATCCGTTCCAGTGTTTTTTCTTTGCCTAAAAGTCCTTGCCACCTGACCATGATAGACCCTCCCAGCACAGTAAGTTACGAGAACAAGGAAAGGGAGAAGGAGTTACAGAGGTTCTCCCAGCCCTGGAAGCAAATGTTCTAGAACTCTACTTCTGGGTTGGGTGAAGAAAATAAGCCTGGCTCTCTTGGATTGGGGTGAGGCAGGTACGTGCAGCTGATTCTGGAACTGGGTGGAAGCAGGAATCTGCACAAGAACCAACAAGCTCACAGGAGAGGCACCGACTGAACCTGTGTTTAGCAGACTTAACCATCTGTTTGCAAGTGGATTATGATATGCCAAATTTAACCTTAGTGCCGTCCTGAATGACCCAACAGCACGCAAAGGGATTAAGGAAGGTGAAAGAGGGTATCATTTACTAATGACCAGTCTAAGAGCCAGTTTTAAAGAATGACCCACGAAAACTCATAAACTGGAATTTAAGTCCCAGCTCCAAAGTTTTCCCTAAAGATAAAACACTTAAAAATAAAAATCTGAGTTTGTTTTCTACATCTTTGACTCCTGTTTTGTAAATAAGTTCATTTGTACCCCTTTTTTAGATTCCAGAAAACAAACTTATGGTTACCAGGAGTAAGCAGTGGTGGAGGGATAAATTGGGAGATTGGGATTGATATATACACACTACTATATCTAAAATAGATAACTAATAAGAACCTGCTGTATAGCACAGGGAACTCTACTCAACACTGTAATGGCCTATATGGGAAAAGAATCTAAAAGAAAAAAGAATGGATATATGTATATGTGTAACTGATTGACTTTGCTGTACAACTGAAACACAACATTGTAAATCAACTATACTCCAATAAAAATTTTTTAAAAAGCTCCTACCCCCAAAAAAACAACAAAATAGATAAATAAATAAAAAAAATATGAATGGATGAGTATGCTTTACCAGTTTCTTCTTAGTTTTTAAAACAACTCAGTTGCCTGTCTTACCTCATCCAAATCCACTAGAATATACACTCCAAGAGAATAGGGACTTTGTCTTTGTTCTCTGCTCGTACACAGTAGTGAGAACAGTGCCTGGCACACAGTAGGGGCTCAGTATATATCTGTGGAGTGGATGAATACTCCACAGATGTATGTAAGAGCTCATTAATTCTGGTCCTCTTTTCCAACTGCAGTGGTCATATGAGTGCAGTGACTTATATTACATATTTTACTTTAAATTTAAAATATTTTTATTTATTATATATAAATTATATATACTTTACATAACATTCAATGCTATAAGTAGGGGACAGCTCCGTGGTTTTTCTCCCCCTATGGTCCTTTATCAAATCATCCTAATTTGGTAAAATGGGCTGCACGGTGAAATGAAACCCAGACCCAGAACACACTGTGTGGTCAATATTGCCTAACCTCCACCACTCTAGGGGGAAGGGAATCAGGACACAGGGCCAGAACATAGCACAGACCTGGTGCTCTCCCCACATGCTACAGGGAGTACGGAGACAAATTCATCCTGCTACCATTCTCTTTCCCATCCTGGTCACTGCCTAACCCATAGTAAAATAATTCTCACCAAGTATTCATCAACTTACAGAACCACATTTGCACAGCATTCTGGGTACACTGGCTTCCTTGAGTTGCTATTCATTTCATCATATTCCAAAGCACTAAGGAAGAGTGGGCCACCATGGAGGTCTCCTTCCCTATGAGGTCTCCTTCCCTATCCCCTTCTTAGTCCTGTAGCTCTGCTCAACCTCGTGAGCCTGGACCAACCCATTCACTTCCTGGGTAAATTTGATTGTGCCCTTTTTTTTTTAAAACTCAGAATATTTTTACAGCATGTCATTCACAGCCATTCATTTTTTGGTCTCCCCATCTCTCGAGCTGCAGAGAAGGGGTATAGGGGTGTGTGTGTGTGTATAATATATATTTATTATATAAATACATACATACACACACACACACACACACATATATATATATATATATATATATATTTCCTAGCGTTTATTTTCTTTCACTTCTTTGTGCCTTTGCCCAGGCTGATCACCTTGCCTACCACAGGAGGGCTTCACTTGTTTTCCTCCCACTCTTTAAAACCCAGTGTAGACATTTCCTCCTCCAGGAAGCCTTCCCTGATTCTCGCCCCACCCCCACCAGTGATAAATGCCCCTTTCCTGTGCCTTCACAGTACCCTATGCATAACTTCAAAGGGCTTAACATACTGTCGAGGTTTTGTTTTTATTGTTGTCATTGTGTATTTTGGTTCTTCAATTAATCCATTAGTTTATTTGGGAGATGGAATCTTCTATGTCTTTACTCCAGCACTGACCCACCTAGCACATAATAACTACCTAAAAATCCTTGATTCATGCACGAATGAGCTAGAGTTTGCTTGTACATACGATATTGATAACCTCTTGTATTTAGGCAAACTGGCATACTTAAATGCCTCCCTTTCATCAACCTTGTAAATGCCTCCCTTTCATCACTTGTAAATCAGGTATTAGCTCCCTCATAAGACTGGCCTATAGAATCACTGATAGGAAAGATCAAAACGTGATTGACAAATAGGAGGAGTTAAACCTCTAGTCACATACTTTCTATATCTAGCATCCCTTTGACAATATTTTTACCATACACTTACAGTACATATTCTTTCTAAAACATATTTAAGACACATCCTTATAGCATGATATTTTGTGGTGAAATGTATTTTAGACTCTTCAGCAGATGCACCTGACGTACTCCAGCCACAATACTCTGAAATTGCTTACTTCACTGCGTGGAGTTCAATTTTCCCATATTTGCCATTCTCACTGCTACTCATTCTTCAAGACCCCGAATCAAATGCCACTCTCCCATGGAGCCTTCCTTGATCACACTAGACAGAAAGCATCCCTCATTCCTCCAGTCTCCTACAGCACTCTGTGCCTCAATCATCTTTTTATCATCCACCACAGCATCTGATGTCATGCATGTATATGAACATATACAGCATATGCTCAACAACGACCATAGCAAGAATGGCCCTTTTCAGTGCTTAGTATTTATAATAGAGAAAAACTAGAAACAGACTAAATATTTGACCTCAGGGGGACAGCTTAGCAAGAACCATAGCACGTAACACAATAGGATATTATGTTCCTAATAAAATGACCATTATATGACTTCTGTCCATTTATGAAAACACTCATATAAAATAATGCTGTGTGGAAAAAATATACAAACAGAATATGAACTGTGGCCCAATTTTTTAAATTTTCTGAATGCACATTTACCAGGCAATTTGAAGTTAAATAACCTTGACATTAATTCTCATTTTTTTTAGCTTACATTCATACTATATCACATGACACTCGTCTTAAATTCTCCTGCGTTTAATATGTAGCCAGAGTAGCCTTACCACCTTAGAAATCATCAAAAGCATCCCCAGTAACCAATGGCTGGGAATCCTCTTAAGTGCTTTACTTAACATTGTTTCAAGTCCAGATTCTCAACAGACTTAGAGAAGCTTTACTTGCTATTCCATACCGGCTTTGAAACATACCCTACCTGAAACCATCAAACCAAGTCATACAAAAAGCTAACTCGAAGCTGACCTCTGTACCCCTGGGTGTGTTAAGAGCAAGGGATTCAGTGAGAAGCAGTGTTAGGCCAAGCCACTGAGAGCAAACAAACCAAAAAAAAAAGGATGAGAATCAAAAGAGTGTGGGGGAGGGTTTCCGTCATTCTATCACTGCCCTTAATCTGGGGCCTTCCCCTCCCAGGGCCTGCAGGCAGCAAGGAGGGCAGGACTCACTCTCCTTCCATGTACACCTGAATTTCTCACTGCACTGGGTCACAAGTCAAAATGCCATAAAACAAGGAAATTCTAATGACAAGAGATGCTCCATGTCATCACGTATTTGACTTCAGGAAATTGGACTTCAGTGTGTTCTGCTTATGCCAGTTCTTCCCCAATTTTTAAGAGTCTACAAATGGCACATATTCTATTTTAACAATCTTTTTCCTGCTATTTCGTTTTCTAGTCACTTCCTTAGGTGTCACTTAAGATACACGGCAGTAATAAGATACTTCCCATCCCCAATAAAAAACAGACCAGGACTAACTTCTTCTTACCAACATGGCAGTGTCTTCAATAGTTTATTAGTACAATAAGAGTAACTTTCTCTGAAAGATTAGTTGTAATTGGGTCGTTCTGTTATCCACCTCAGATGCACTTATAAGTAAACACAAAATGCTCTAACAATTTCCATCTCCTAGTATAAGCATCACTCACGTGAAAGTCACGTGATTTTTATACACAAACCCAATAGAAAAACAGTCTTTTAGCATTTATTTGTGATTGCTGTGTTTATGATATCCTCCATTTCTTTTCTTAGCCTAAGAAAAGAACTTTCAGACTATATAAGCTGGATACCTCCTTTACATCCCAAATCATCCATCACAGCAAAACCTTTTTATTAAGCCCAACACCTATGACCCTACTTGTCCAGAACCTATAAGGCAGGTTTTTAATTGTATGCCAGATAAAAACCCATCCTCCTCCTTTTCTCAAGACTACCTTCTTCCAAAAGAAGATCTCATCATGAGCCCAGCCTCATCAGAAGCTCACACCTTAGCAATTTAGGAAGAATAAATGTACATGGGGCTGAAGTCAGGGTTTTTTATTTATCCAAGGTAAGTTCCCAGTTGCATCATTTTGCCAGGCTTCCTGAATCCAAACTCTGTACAGCATTGCTGGGTGCAGGGTGAAGCCAGGGGCATTCGTACCAAAGGTCAAGGCAGTCACAACTGACTCATATTTATAGTCTACACACTGTCGTGTTTAGTGCTTCACTTTCTCTGCCATTAAATCCAATACTCTTCCAGCCTGAAGCTGCAGTCTACTCATAGGAAAGAAAAAGTCTAAGAGAAAAGTTATATTCAGCTTCAAGAAAAAGCATGATTGTACAATCTGGGAGCAATATACCTTTCCTCCTATCTAGTATTTTATATCTAGAAACCAAAGGCCTGACAACAGCTAAGCCAAAAGAAAAAGAAATCCTAACATTAAAAGATCATTTAAAAAATACTTTGAAGTATCTTAAAATTTAAAAATACTTTGAAGGAAAGGCAATCCTAAAGGCATTCTCATCTTTACTGACACGAAGGCAGCCACAGTATATATTGTATGGAATGAGCAGTGAACTCAGACAAAATTCAGACAGTTCTCTGGCTTATTAGCTGTGCAATCTTGGATAAGTCATTTAGCCTTCTAAGCACTAGTTTCCATTTCTGAAAAATTAGGAGGTTTCTATTAGGATTAAATGAGATGGTATTTACAAACTGCCCAGCACAATGTCTGGCACATAGTGACCATTTAATAAATGATTTTTATTAGCATCATCGTCATTATTTACCATGTCTCCAGAAAGAAATGGAATAAAAAACCCGAATAATCAGAACAATACTTGTTTAGTGCTTTGACTATATTACCTCTAACTTTTACCCTAAACACTAATGCATCTATGAACTGGTACCCTGAAGTCAAGATTCCATAGTATGAGAAGGCTTCTTGCTGAAATCAAGGGCCATTGGCACTCCACCCGCCACCTCAACCACGACTTCAGGTGAAACAAAAATCAAGCACAGGAAGTTTAAAACAATTTTGGAAATTTTAAAAGAGAAAAATTTAAACAAGTGCATTTATTCTTTTTAATTAAAAACAGAACACATTAATACTAATATAATAAGTAAAATATTTCTCTGTCCTAGACAAGGGAAAGGTAAAGATGATGATGACTGATGTAGGAATTATTAACAGTAAAAGAAATACTAAATGTTAACGTGGTGTCTCTCCACATAAGTAGAGTTACAGGCACCAGAAACAAGTTTTACACTATTAACCTTTAAATCGGATGCAAGACACACAAGCTATTCTTAGTAAATTCTTTTGGCTGAGTGATCATACAATGATTAGTTATCAAAGCTACTTCAAGCTCACTTACTGCTGCAAAGATAATTTACACATTTAAATGGGAGAGCTAGCCAGGCGTATTTTCAAAACATTACAACACCAGGCTTTATTTACAAGCTAGGGATTGTACTGTATTGTACCTAACCCCACCCCCAAATTAACATGTACCAGAATATGAAAATTTCTTACAAAATGCCAAAGCCAAGAGGAAAATTTCCCTGAAAAAAGTCATCTTTTAAAATTCTGATATAAACCTGCTTCTTCTTGAACAAGTAACAAGAGACACTTTCTCTGTACGTAAGAAATACATGGTAAGACCCAAGAATGAGTTTTAAAACAGAGCAAAATACTTAGGAAGATCATTATCACTGTAGATGATACAATTTGTAACATTACAATATGCCAATCATCACACACGAAACTGCCTTGAATTCATGCTTTGTTTTCACAGAAACTGCTAGCCAAAAGAGCTGAGATATAATAACAGAAATATAAAAAATTACAGAGGAAAAAGGCAGTCACACTGGAATCTCATCTAGGCAAGAACTATTTTGTAAGAATTAAAAGCAGCAGTCAAAAGAAATTACATTGGATCTCCAAGGAAAAGAGGTCCTCAATGCTTATAACTAATAAAAATATTTTATCAATGTCCTCTGACTGTAAGACTTCATAAGTAAAGTTATAAGGACACAAATAATGTGTCAAAAGTTTTGTGCCATATAATTAAGCAAAAAATGAAATTATTTTATTACAGGATGATCAACCTGTACCTAAACATTGAATTGTAAAACACTCTAAATAGGAATACTTCGGGTAGTATTTATCTTCTATAACTAACAGAAGACCAAAAGTTGTTATATAAATATGGAATAGACTAAAAATGAGAGTCAAAAATCCATGAAAGGTTAATGAAAGAATATTAGGGATGTCTAGATGCTAGCCCTAGCCTTTGAATGTAAAAGTATTTTTCCACAAAAAGTATTTTTCCATTCCATTTATAGTCAAAATGCCTACGTGTCTACAGGCCTATGTGCAGTAATTTTAACAACCCACCATTAAGTGGTGTGATCAAAATGATTTTACGTTAAAATGATTTACTACCCACCAGTGACAAGAGTGAGTTTCAGACCTGCTACACACCTAGGCTCACAGGGAAGAGTCTACTTTAAAATTGATGGAATATAGATGCAATGACACCCCAGTTGCAATGTGCACACCTAACAGACATTGCTTTCTAAACACCATTCTCCAATAAAAGGACCCAGGCTCCTTGAAGAAGTGATTGATCGATTCCAGAGCCAGGAAAATACAAGATGAACCTGTAACATCTGCAGATGCCGCTAAGTAAGGAAGTGCTTAAAAAAGTCTAGGAACGTGTCAAAAGAACGTTAGGGCTAATCTGAAGGAACCCCCAATGGCCAAAGCTGCAAGAATTTGAGCAACAAAATAATTATAGTATTGGATTATAACCCACAGAATAAAATATCTATCCATGAATCCATACTGAGATACATATACACACACGCATACACATGGACAGCTCTTCCTTAGAGAATTCCAATAAATAAATAAGCGTACAAGTAACAAAGGAGATAAAATCACTATTACACAAATAGTACAGTAATAATTACTGTAGGCAAGGTCTACCAATGGATGCTTAAATCAGTGGGCAAAAGCTTGCAGAGAAACAGGATATCTGCATACTCTCAAAGTATCTCCCCACAAGATATTTATTACTTACAAAGGGAATGATAATCATTTTATAGTGACAAGAGATACTACCTGAATCAAATTATTAAGGTTAGCATCACCAGTAATAAGAGAAACTGACATCAGATAACCACTCACCAAAAAACCACAATCACTTTTGTGGTATTCTTCCCCAAAATCCATACGTAACCTCAAAGTAAACATCAGAAAACCTCAGAATTATTGAACAAAGTAACTGACCAGTACTGCTCAAAAGTAGGAAGATCACGAAAGACGAGGAAAAACTGAGGTACTGTCACAAATTATATGAATCTAAAGAGACAGAACAACTAAATGCAATATGGATCCCGGAACAGAAAAAGGACATTAGTAGAAAACTGGATGTAATGTTAATAAGGTCTGTAGTTGAGCTAAAAGTATCGTATCAATTTAAGTTTCCTGATACTGGTAAGAACACTGTGGTTATGTAAGATGTTAACATCAGGGGAATCTGGTTGAAGGGTATATATAAACTCTGTACTATCTTTTGCAACTTTTCTCCAAGTCAAAAATTATTTCAAAATAAAAAGTTTAAAAAAACAGATGGATAAGGAAAGCAACTGTGGTATCCTTATTCCTCACTTCCATTTGGTTTTCTCTGAGTATTTTATGAAAGCATCTTCTTCTGCTTTATTGAGTTAACCATGGACAAGCATAGAAAGGTACGAGATGAGACTCAGACACAAAGAATATCACCGTGACCTTCCCCCCAAATGAATATGGTCTTCCTTCTGGAGTTTAGCTAAGCTTTTCAGTTAGTCCTGAACAAAACAACGTCTTTAACTTTAGAACATGTTAGCAAATTCCCAAACTGGTCTTTCTTGGATGGTGCTAAACAAGAAAACACTGGGTATTCACAGAATCTGTCAACAAGCAAAAGACCTTTTGGCATAAATCCAAAGCTATCTAAAAATGACTGCCAGCAATGGGTGGGGGGATAATGAAAGATATGTTAGGAGTGGGGTGGGGCATACAAAAGGCAAGAGAGAGAAAAGCCCAAGAGGCGCCTCCGTGCTACTAGCTGCTTCCACACCTGACAATAGTAAATTAGACTAAAGGTGCATTTTAAAATATCTTGTTTACATAGCTCACAAACATACCCAAAAGGATTTTATTACTTAACATTCTATTTTGATTACTACATATGTTACTACATTATATGGGAATAAAAAGGGTGAGTCACATCCTTCTTTTCTCCTTTTTTTTCCAAGCATTTAATTACTCATTGTGATGTTCTTAGATAACAGTGGGTAGCATCTATGCCCATAGTAGACAGGCTATTAAAAACAAAAACAAGATCTCTTACTGTCCATCAAAAGATAATATGCACACATTTTTTGCCTAAGCAATTTTACTCACAGGAATTTACCTTAGAGACATACTCATAGAAGTATATATTGACAAAGGTACAAGATTGTTAACTGTTGCAATGTTTATAACAGAAGAAACTGAAAACACACTAAATGCTCATTAAAAGAAAAATTTTAAACTAAACAGTACATTTGTACAAAAGGGTACTCAGCAGCATTTAAGAGGGATAAGGTCAATCTAGATATACTGACAAAGTATTCATAATCTATAATTAAGTAAAAATAAGTTAAGACATAGACAAAGTATATGAGTCTATCCAAAGAAGGAAAGCATATTTGAACATATGTGTATAGAAAATATATAGAAGGATATATATCAAACTTAAGAGGAGCCACTGTAGGAAATATCTGGAGAAACAGTGGGGTTCTTAACTAATTTTTAAAATAACCAGAAGAGATTATTTTTTTAACTTTAAATTTTTAAAAAGTAAAATAATGTATAAGTAGTGTTTCTATACACCTAGAATGAACAATCTGAAAAATAAAAGGAAAAATAAGTGTTGGCAAGGATGTAGAGAAATTGGAACCTTTAAGCATTGCTGGTGGGAATATAAGTGGTTCCGCTGCTATGGACAACAGTTGGGCAGTTTCTCAAAAAGTTAAATAGAATTACCGTATGACCCAGCAATTCTACCTCTAGGTATATACTCCCAAAAAATTGAAAACATGGACTCCAATACTTATGCATCCATGTTCGCAGCAGTGTTGTTCACAATAATCAAAAGGTGGAAAGAAATCAAATGTCCATCAACGGATTAATGGATAAACAAATTGTGGTATATCCGTACAATAGAATACATTATTCAGCCATAAAATGGTTGACCTGCTACAACATGGATGAACCTCAAAAACATGCTAAGTGAAGAAAGCCAGACACAAAAGGTCACATATTATATGGTTCCATTTACATGATATATCCAGAATCAGTAAATTAATAGAGACAGAAAGCATATAAGTGGTTGCCAGGGGCAGTGGTAGGAGGGAACAGGGAGTTACTGCTTAATGGGTATAGGGTTATCTTTTGAGGTAATGAAAGTGTTTTGAAACTAGACAGAGGTGGCTGCTGAACAACACTGTGAATGTAATAAATGCCACTGAATTGTTCATTTTTAAATTGTTCATTTTTTTGTCATTTGAGTTTTCTCTCATTAACGATAAATACAACTTTAAAAACAATAGGTAGGTAAGGGACTTCCCTGGTGGCACAGTGGTTAAGAATCCTCCTGCCAGTGCAGGGGACACGGGTTCAAGCCCTGGTCCAGGAAGATCCCACATGCCGCAGAGCAACTCAGCCCGTGTGCCATAACTACTGAGCCTGCGCTCTAGAGCCTGTGAGCCACAACTACTGAGCCCGCATGCTGCAACTACTGAAGCCCGCATGCCTAGAACCTGTGCTCTGCAACAAGAGAAGCCACCGCACCACAACGAAGAGTAGCCCCGACTCGCCACAACTAGAGAAAGCTCGCGTGCAGCAATGAAGACCCAACGCAACCATAAATAAATAAAGTTACTTATTTATTTTTAAAAAATTAATAATATGTAGGTAAGACCAAAACACCAACTGCCACTGAGTTACTTTACCCCAGAAGAGTGAGACTGATACCAGTGTGGATGGGCATCTTCCGCATCCAGATGCCTCTCTGTGGAACACTCTAGATAAAAGACTGTCACCAGGGGAAAAGAAAACCTACTAAAAACCAGGGACTGTAAGTAAGCACTGTCCCCAAGGCAGCAAAATGATCCATTGCCTGAGACACACCCTAGTTCAGCTTTAGGATAAGGGCTGAGAGGACAGATGGCCCTGGTTGCCTTTAGTCTCCTTTCTCTCCAAACTTAATCTACAGCAATGAACATCTAAGGAATTCCCACCCTCCTTTACAGGTGAGGAAACTGAACCATGGCTCATACACAGGACCCTGGGGAGGAACTTGCAAAAGACTTACTCATTTGGTATAAAAGCTGCTTGTTACCATTTTACCAAGTTCTAAAAATTAGCATTTCTCCTATTCTCTCAGCACAAATCTTCTCACTAGTAATCTATTATATTTGGAAAGACACCCTAAACAGCAGTAGAATCACTTTACAATTGATTCTTTGATGGTTCTTCTTTTTGTGGTGGGAAGTCCCCTCCAGAGTGCTTTCACAGCAATAGAAATTCACACCAGAAAAAGCACTGTCCTTTTAGTTACTTGTTTTCTGGGTCACATAAATTAACTCTCAGTTAATCCTTCTCAACAGGCACCAACAATTGCATTTTACTTTAAGCTATTTGCTTTGGCCATTTCATTGTGATTATTAGGAAACAAGAGAACTTCAAATCAAAAGGGAGCTTTTCAAAACTTCTTAAAATCAAACTGTTTCTGTAACAAGAAAGGGTGATATGAAGAACTATTATATCTTTGTCAATTCTCTTAATTGGAATAAACAGATCATCATCAATACAACATGGCTAAATCAAAAGAAGTTCTTTTATATGTTAGAGGAGGCTGGAGTAAGAGTGACAGGGAATCTTAACTCTCCAGAATTTTACGTTCAATTTTTTTCCAAATTTTCCTCATTTTAAGTGTCATTATTAAACATTACTAATGCTATTTCGAAAATTACAGAAACTAACAGTTAAAACCCCATTCAATATATGTGAATATTCAAAAATATCTACACTTGTAGATTTGATTAATTCTCTACTTCAGTTTGTTGGATCTTAAGATATTTTACAAACTATAAACAATCTCAAGCTTATTAACAATTTAAGATTTTAAAGCGTTTCTGCTTCTCTTTAATCCTTGGCAGGACTGGTTCCCATCATTTCATCAAGAGTTCCTGAAATGAGAACTCCATGTTAAGGTGGAGGATTTAGAGACTTACAAAGGCAAAAAAGAAATCATAACTCCTACATTTTTAATCATCCATCCTCCTGGTGTATGATTTACCCCATAATTCCCACAAGAAAGTGAATAAAGTTTTGAAGAACGAGTTATTCCCAATGTAAATCTACAGTCAGCCTCTGTCAATCATGTTAGCCTTTTCCCCTGGTTAGCCGTTCTCCACCTCCTGCCAGAAAACTATACCACCATTTAATTGCTTTGTGACTTCACATTTTATTAAGAGGCAGAAAAACATAAAGAGCTAAAACAAGGAGATAAGCCCATTGCTGTAAATTGTCCCCTTAAGCAATGAAACTCGCCTCTCTAGAGTAATAAGGTGAGCACTGTGAAAAACCCTGACAAGTGCAATTCTGCCTAAGTCCAGACCCCCATCACTTACAGAAACCCTTACAGTTCTCTGGACTGCAGTGTCATAGATCAGAACCTGGGGCAGCCAACTGCATGCTTTCGAATGCCAGTGTGAAGGGCACAGCCTGGTGAGTCACTCTGCTCTCTACCCTACTCCACCCCAAATTTATCTTCTGTTCTCATGGACCAAAAAAAGGGGTGGGGCAGAAGAGAATGAAGAGAGAGAAAGTTGTGAAAAATTTCGCAACCTGACAGCACGCCATCTGCCATCCTTTTTCCCTGGAAATCAAACTACTTGTTATATAACCCAGTGAAACATTTAGCTACATGTTCACCTTCATGAACTTGGAATAATTTTCTCCTTTCCCACTCTACTGGCTTCCCTTATAAGTCTCCATTTCTTCCTCTGTAGTGAGATGGAAATTATTATCAGATTATATTACATTCATGAATGTGCCCAAGCCCCTGCTCTCTGGAAGATTACATCCAGTGATTCCCACAAACTAAGCAAGGCTTGGTGTTCAAAGCCTTGGGAAAATATCAATGAGTAACTTCTCTAAGATGCTGCCAGCCAGAAAACAAAGGCTTCAAGTGTTTTTAAAGCCCACTGATGTATATAAGAAAGTGGTTTTAAGACATTGTGCAGAAAAAGCATGCAAGTATATGAGTGTGTGGGGTGTGTGCGTGTGTGTGTGTGTGTAAAGATCTAATATATTTACTAAGTATAAAAAAGGCTGAAAAGGTATACAATAAACTCAGCAGTGGTTATATTAAGGTGTGGGATCAGAAGGTGGGATGCAAGAGTCTTTTTTTTCTGTACACATTTTATGGCTTGAATATGTGACAATGGATATGTATTATTTTTGTAATTACTTTCAAGAGCTAAAATATGGAAAAGAATGGTGACTAATCTTTCAAAACCAAAAATCAAAATACATGTGCTGCCAAAGCATTTCGTCCCTCATCTAAATGCAACAGACAGCTAAGGAAAAGTAATTTAGTCATTGGAAAGTTGAAGTTTTCAGGTTTCAATAGTTTTTTTTTTTTAAAAAGGCAGACACAATATCTAAAACAAGATTGTCAAAATTTCTAGCAGGTTTCACAACATTAGATATTGAGCAAATAGCACAAGTCCCTAAATTGGTAACATTATGTCTTCCTTCCTCTTGGAAGCTAGGCTATGGTAGGTGACCCCAGGAGCATCTTTCCTGATACTGGGCCAGTATTCTCATGAGGAATTTGGCTCAAGTCTATGAACAGTTTCTGCATTTACTTTTTGCAAAAGGACTACCCAAGGAGAGAAAAACAAATGAAAGAAACAGAAAACAACATCAGAGTCCCTAAGGACTGTAGTTTGGGTTGGAGTTCTCTTTAAAAGAATTACAAAAAGAGCAATTGGCTACTCATTAGGGAAAAAATTAATTTTCATTCATATCTCAAGTCATACTTCAAACTAAGTTTCATACAGATGAAATATTTTAAAATGTGGAACAAAGCCATAAAACTACAATTAGAGAATATAGGTAGATTTCTATGCAATCTTGTGGTTAGAGATGTTGCTATTCATTCATTCATTCTGCAAACACTATGTACTAAGCATTACAGACCTGGCTGTGGACCACACAGACACAACCCCTGTCCCTATGGAGTCAGAGGCTAGAGGAGGAAATAGGAAATAGAAAACAAATAAAAAATAATTACATATTGATACATGCTCAAAGGAAAAACCCCAGGATTATGAGATAGAGAATACTAGAGGGAAAGACCAATGCTGAACAGGAAGGCACTCTGTCTGAGGTGAAATTTAGGGTGAAGCCTGAAGAACGAGGAGTATGATAACAGCGAACCACTCATGTGCACCCTGTGAAAAGGATAGTTTTCTAAGAGCTGTGCATGAATTAACCCCCTTAATCCTCTCAACAAGGTGAGTTAGGTACTATTACGATGATGATTCCCATATTACAGGTGGGGAAGAGGTGAAGTAACTTGCCCAAGAAAGCAGAGCTAGTGAACAGGGAAGCCAGGGGAACCCAAGCAGCCTGCCCCAGAGCACTCTCTCGGGAACTGGCTCTCTGGACGAGGAGTCAGCCATAAGAAAGGTGCACGAGCGCAAGTGTGTGTGTGTGCACACGCACGCACAAGACACGTTCCAAGCAAAGGAATAGCGCCTGCAGAATCCTGGGAGTAGGAAAGAGGCTGACGGGTTCCATGAATTCAAAGGAGGCCAGTGGGGCTGGAACAAAGTGTTCGAGTGTGACAGAGGTGAGGTCAGAGAGCAGGCAAAGATGGATCACGCCGGGCCTTGCAGGCCATGGTAAGGAGAATGCCATGACCAGCTCAGGCAGGGGTGTGCCAAGATGTGATTATACTTGAAAGAGATCATTCTGTTATGTGAAGAACAGACTTCCGGGGAATAATACCAAGGCATTCTTGCTTCGTAATTACTCTATGTGGAGCCATAGAAAAAAGATTCAATCACCTAAAATTAAATATTTACCTACTTTTAAAAACACTGTACAGGAATTCCCTGGTGGCGCAGTGGTTAAGAATCCGCCTGCCAATGCAGGGGACACGGGTTCGAGCCCTGGTCCGGGGAAGGTCCCACATGCCGTGGAGCAACTAAGCCCATGCGCCACAACTACTGAGCTTGTGCTCTAGAGCCCGCAAGCCACAACTACTGAGCCTGCAAGCCACAACTACTGAAGCCCGCGTGCCTAGAGCCCGTGCTCTGCACCAAGAGAAGCCACCGCAATGAGAAGCCCGCACACCGCAATGAAGAGTAGCCCCCGCTCACCGCAACTAGAGAAAGCCCACGCACAGCAACGAAGACCCAACACTGCCAAAAATAAATAAAAATAAATTTTTTAAAAAAAGAACATGAACACAATATTCAGAAAAGAAGAAATACAAATGCCTTATAAACATATGATAAATGTTCACCTGTGCATAAAACTGGATAAAGTTTTTTAAATTCTATGATCTAATGTTAAAAAGAGTGTGGGAAAAGAAAACCTTGCATAATATCAGTGGGATTGTAAATTGGTTGTCTTTCAGGTAACATAGATCAGAGACCTTTTTCCTGATTTTATAGTAAGAATAATTAAGAGTAGCCTCAAAATTATAGTTATCCTCATAGGCACTGACACACGTGTCTAGAGGGAGATTTGTTAAGTACATACATTCCTAAAATAGACTCTTTATCTACCTTTAATAATTATGCAGCAATGATAGTGACATGGAGAGAAGTTTACAACATACCAACTGAGAAAAGTAGGTTGCGTATTTATATTTAAAAATCTTATTTAAGCATATACACATAGAAGAACCTCTGGAAGAATATTAACAGCAGTGATGTAACGGTGGTAGGACTGTGCACTTTCTGTTTTAAAATATTTTTATTTTCTAATTTTTTATACAAGTTTTAAAGGTTACGCTCTATTTACAGTTATTACAAAATATTGGCTATATTCTCCATGTTGTACAATACATCCTTGTAGCCTACATTACACCCAATAGTTTGTACCTCCCACTCCCCCACCTCGATATTGCCCCTCCTCCCCCAACCAGTAACCACTAGTTTGCTCTCTTTATCTGTGAGTCTGCTTCTTTTCTGTTATATTCACTAGGTTGTTGTATATTTTTTAGATTCTACATATAAGTGATATAGTATTTATCATTCCCTGCCTGACTTATTTTACTTAGCATAATGCCCTCCAAATCCATCCATGTTGCTGCAAATGGCAAAATTTCATTCTTTTTTATGACTGAGTAGTATTCCACTGTGTATATATGTCACATCTTCTTTACCCATTCATCTGTTGATGTACACATAGGTTGCTTCCATATCTTGGCAATTGTAAATAATGCTGCTATGAACATTAGGGTGCAAGTATCTTTTCGAATTTGTGTTTTTTGGGTTTTTTTTTCAGATCTATACCCAGGAGTGAAATTGCTGGGTCATATGGTAGTTCTATTTTTTGAGAAACTTCCATACTGTTTTCCACAGTGGCTGCATCAACTTACATTCCCATCAACACTGTAAGAGGGTTCCCATTTTTCCACATCCTCGCCAACATTTGTTATTTGTCTTCTTTTTGATGACAGTCATTCTGACAGGTGTGACGTGACAGCTCACTGTGGGTTTTTTTTGTTTTTTTTGTTTTTGCAGTACACAGGCCTCTCACTGTTGTGGCCTCTCCCGTTGCGGAGCACAGGCTCTGGACATGCAGGCTCAGCGGCTGTGGCGCATGGGCCCAGCTGCTCCGCGGCATGTGGGATCTTCCCGGACCAGGGCATGAACCTGTGTCCCCTGCATCAGCAGGCAGACTCTCAACCACTGCGCCACCAGGGAAGCCCTCACTGTGGTTTTGATCTGCATTTCCCTGATGATTACCAATGTTGAGCATCTTTTCATGTGCCTGATGGCCAACTGCATTCCTCTTTGGGAAAATGTCTATTCAGTTCCTCTGCCCATTTTTTAATTAGGTTGTTTTTTTGATGTTGAGTTGTATGAGCTGTTTATATATGCTGGATATTAATCCCTTATAGGTCATAGCATTTGCAAATATTTTCTCCTATTCAGTAAGTTGTCTTTTTGTTTTGTCAATGGTTTCCTTTGCTGTGCAAAAGCTTAAGTTTAATTAGGTCCCATTTGTTTACTTTTGCTTTTATTTCCTTTACTTTAGAAGATGGATCCAAAAAGATACTGCCATGATTTATGTCAAAGAGTGTTCTATGTTTTCCTCTAGGAGTTTTATAGTATCCAATCTTACATTTAGGTCTTTAAGCCATTTTGAGTTTATTTTTTTTTAATATGGTGTTAGAGAATACTCTAATTTCATCCTTTTACATGTGGCTGTCCAGTTTTCTCAGCACCACTTATTGAAGAGACTGTCTTTTCTCCATTATATATTCTTGCCTCTTTTGTCATAGATTAATTGACCATAAGTGTGTGGGTTCATTTCTGGGCTCTCTAGGATTGTGCATTTTCAACAGGTCCTTTTATTTTATCTATATATCTTTCATTTATCTACCAGTCAGTATACATTACTTTTAATATTAAGCAAAGTATCCAAGCAAAAAAATATCTAGGACACCATAAAATAAAAATATAGAAATGCTAAACTGTCTTGTAAAGGAGGTCATAGATAGAAGACTCAGTGTAGACTGAAGTTGAATCAGAAAATGGTGTGGCAGAAAGGGACACTGGGAGGCATCTATCTAGTCTAACTCCTCATTTCACAGATTAAGAAACCATCTAATCTCCCTACTTCACCTTTCTGACTATAAGCACAGTCCTAACAAGGTTTCCAGAACCAAAAACTGAACTAGTGCTTCTTCTTTCTCCACTGATTAAACACCCTACACCAAGGACAACTGTGTACAAATATTATCACTGCAGTACTTAACTTCTGAGCAAAGGGTACCCCAGGACTAGAGCACAGCCTGATAGCCACTGTGGTATTTGGAAACAAGAGGATTATTGTAGAGTGTGATTTCCTCTCATTCCATAGGCAACTGAGGAATTTACCTTTCCTAATGTCGAACCAGTGCCTGTCTTACCCTTTGCTCACAAAGAAACATCCTTGTCTGGCAAGTGTACATTCCCAGCACCCCTAGAGCAGGGTTGCTGGGGGTCCTAGAATCTGCCAAGTTGGTGCCTAAACATTATCTGGGTCCTGTCTCTTGTGCTGCAAAGGTCTTTGGTGGCCCTTTACTAATTCCCTGGCCCACTTCACACCTTGGCTACTCTTAAGTAGTTCCTCTTTCTCAAATCAAAACCCCCAAACCCACCATTCTTATTCTCAACGAATACTTTCTTCTTTATTTAGGAGGTATATTCAGGCCATAAGTCTTCAGCCCTCTCAAATATTCCTTCCTACCTCCAGGCACCTGAGTCTCTATCCTCCATCTCTTCCTTCCCTCCTCCCTGCTTGCTGCAAAGAAGGAGCCCCCCTCCCTCCAGCTCCTCAGCCAGCCCTATGGGTCCTGCAGTCCTGGCCTCTTCAGTTTTCCCTTCTCTTTCTGATCCCACTCCCTCCCTCTCCCTCTTTCGTTCCCTCCTCCCTCCCCACTGGGTCCCTGCCTTCTTTTCAATATGTCCAAGTTCCTTATCCCAAATCTGCTTCCTCCTCCCAGGCGGCATCCCTCTTTGCTCCTTCCTTTTCTGGTACATTTCTACACCTCGGTATCTACACCTGCACCTCTTCAGTCTATCGTTATGTCACGAAGTATCAAGAGTAAGGATTTACAGTCGGAAGGCCTAGAGTGCACATTCACCTCTGCCAGTGACCATTTCCATGACCTCAAGTGAACAAGTCACTTAATTCCTCCAAGTCAGTTTCCTCCTCTGTAAAAAGAGGTTAATGATACCTGGCTCCACCTCCCTCACAGTTATGTTGCGAGGATCAAGCGAGATAATGCATGTGAAAGTGCTCTCTCTGTGAGCTTATAAAGCTCTTTAACACTTTAGTTATTCCTGTTACTACTCTCCCCTCGGTACCCTGACCTTGCATCATCAACAGAGACAGGAATGGTTATTCGTGACCTTCAGACTGCTCACGGTGTTAACATATAATAACACCATGTAGTTTCTGCTGTGAATTACTAATTTGGTAATAATCATATTTAATTTAAAACAAGTATAGCTGACCCCTGAACAACGTGGGAGTTAGGGGTGCCAACCCTCCACACAGTCAAAAATCTATAGTCGGCCCTCCATCCATGTCTGGCTTCCTCAATATCCAGAGTTCCACATCCACAGATTCAACCAGCCACAGATCGTGTAGTACTGCAGTATTTACTACTGAAAAAAATCTGTGCATAAGTGGACCCGCGCAGTTCAAACCCATGTGGTTCAAGGGTCAACTGCATATAAGATATGGTTTTTTAATTATATGAGCATGGACTTCTGGAAGACAACAGCGGTAGACAACAATTACTGAGCACATACCAGGAGTCATGCACTTGTTCTAGAATCCTTTATATCAACTATCACCTAGCACCACCACAGGAAATGGCTTTATTATTATTTCCATTTTATTGATGGGGAAACTAAGGCAGAGCAGTACTGCCATGATTTGAACCCAGGCATCTACCTCTAGAGCCCATGCTCTTATCCATTGTCCTGCAGCTCCTTTAGTGACAAAATGAGGTCTACAGTGGAGACACAGAAACCAGTCAGGAGGCTATGGCTCTAGAGGGTTAGAGGCAAGAAGATGGACCTGACCAAGGACACCTGGACTCTTTTAAGAAGGCAAACAAAATTATTCAATTGCCAACTACCAATGTCATTGAAGGCTTAGGGTCATCAGGCACTTCCATATTCTGCTAGTGGGAATACAAACTGGTACAACCTTTCGAGAAGGCAATTAGAAGAATGCATTGAACACTGAAGGATACATTCCCACACTGTGGCTGACTCAGCAATGCCACTCGCAGCAATCTGCCATAGAGAGATAATCATAGATGTGCACAAAAGATATTATTACAATGCTGTTTCTAAAACTAAATCAAGAAAAACAAATAAATGTCCAACAAAAGGAGATGGGGTAGAGAAACAATTGCATACCCACATAAGTGAACACCATATAGTCATGTAAAATGATGCTTCAGGAAAAAAGGTATAAGCACATTGTCAAGGAAAAGAAGTATGTAAAAAAGCCTGTTGGTATGGGCTTTGGCATCTGATTGGTTCAAGTTCTGAGTGGGTTTACCAGCTATGTGAGCATGGGCAAGTTATTTAATTTTTCTGAGCTTCAGTTTTCTTGTGTACAGATGGGGATAAGAAAGCACCAACCTCATAGAGTTGTGAGAATTAATAAATTAATGTATGTAAAGGGGTTGGTACAAAGCTGGTACAGAGCCTGGCATGTAGCAAGCATGTGATAAATGTTTCTCATTTGCAAAAATATAGCAAGTTAACACATACGACACACACACCCCATTACAAATATTTGTAGAAACAAATATTATAAATAATGCAGTAAAATTTTAACACTGGTTATCTCTGGAAGTGAAATAACACATTTTTTTCTTTTAAATTCCCTGTATTTTCCAAATTTTCTTTACTTGAATAAAGCCAGCAATATATTAATACTTAAGTATCTTCATTTTTTCAGGTAGACTTAATAATAAATACTCCTTTCAATTTATTTTCTCTAGTATAATCCAGTCTATGCATCTTCTGTTTAAGGAAATGGGGTACTTTTATTGATTTAATCTGAAGAGTAATACATTTCCCCCTTTATTCTTCAAACAGCTTGCTCGTATTTCATTATATAAAAGTCTTTTCTGCACTCATATACTTGAAGATTAAGAGCACTCTGAAGTGATTAATAGAGCATAAAAGGTAGAAGAAAAGAACAGATTAATGTCTCTTAAAAAGCAAAGTTAAAGAAGAAAAGCATGACAACTTCATGATAGTTATATGGAAAAAAGTATACCTTACCTAAGTATGTAAGGCCAGAAATTACTGCAATAAATATCTCAACTCCATGGACAATTTCCTAGTGTGGTCAAAAGACAGAAGTAATTCAATAGCTCAGCAGTCCATCCAGTACAGTGACAATCATCCTGAAAGAAAAAAAGAGTCTCATTGAGGGAAATGTGATGGGGCAATACTCCTTTCCAACAGGAGAGGGGGAATCAATTACTAGAGACAGCTATGCAATTTATTATGGTTAAGTCATTCTCCAGTTGGGGGTGGAAGGTGCAGACCAGAATAAAAAAGAACCTAGGATATCATGCAAACGTGAGTCTCCTTTGCTTTAGATAAAAGTTACTCATTAGCTCTAGGGTGTCTCACCACCAGTTCAAAGAAAAGGGCTGGTTCCTCACATCCTTTCACCTTCACTTCCATTACTGCTCTCCATGTATCCATCAATATGTACATAAGTCAGCTCATGAATACCATCAATTTTTATATTTGGTATCTTTGTCATTTCAGAATCAGACAAGCCCATAAGAAATACATGGCCTTTCTCTGAAAACTAGCTCCACGGAGGATTTTCTTTGTGAGTGGCAGTTTCCCTGGATTAAAATTTTGGGATTGTTTTCACATCAGCCTTCTCCATCATTGCCCATTCCAACATCAGTCCACTGCCACTTTCCCTTGAATGTCCGTCCTACTGCTCTCTACTTTTTTTTTCACTCCTATGTCTCCACTAGTACCAAATTCTCTGGTACCCCCACCTGTGTACAACAGCAGCCTCTAACCTGGCCTCTCTCTGCAGAACACTACCCATCCAATTGCTTTCATTCCATTACGTGGGTAACCTTGGGTAGTTCCGTCTCCTGGGTCTCAGTTTTCTTAACTGTAAAATCAAGAACTGATCAATGTTCTCCATCCTCATTGTGCTCTGAAGTCAGATGTGCTGAATCCTGGCCCAATCACTCTAAAATCTCTGACAAATTATATTTCCTCAGAGCTCATTTATTATACATAAAATGCGAATGATATCATCTACCTCTAAGGTTGCTGTTAAAATAAGAACTATGAGATCTTGCACCTGACATACAGCATGTACAACAAACATCAGTCATTCCCACCCCACCATACAGGATACCTCCAGCTCTAAAGTTCTTTGTTCTTCTCATCTCCAAATCTAGTGTTCTCCTACATCCATTTCCACAGTGGTAATACATTTCTCTTCCATTAAATGTAAACGCCTTTGCTGACTTTCAGGCTCTTCCATAATCTGGCCCTACTTTATCTTATCTTCCTCCGGCTTCCAACGAACACCTTCTGTCTTAGTCAGGTACGTCTTATTGTGTTCCAAAGAACACATACTCCTACACCCTGATTTTGCAACTATCATTCCCCGTGCAAGATACAGCTTTTCTTAACCCCTCTGTCAAGGCCTATCTCGAGTTCACAGACTCGGCGATCCCACCTTCCAGATAATTTAACTCACACAGTGTCTCAATGGTACTGGCCACTGTTTCTAGTTTACTGAGCTTAGCTCTCCAGCTGGAAAGCGACTATTCTGATTATTTTTAGTTTGTCATTTTGGCACGGACTACATCAAAGTTTTGACAAACCTGGTATTTTTTGCATCAGCTCTACAAATGCTCTTTGAAATTCATAAGCCTTTGTGCCTTGACCCAAGATTCGGTTGTTAACTCCACTATTTTTGTTTGTGTGGAGAGGCTCACACAAGGAGATTATTCCATCATCAATAAGTAGGCCATTCATAGACAATCCAGGGGCCTTCTCCTAGAGCAAGAGATGACTTCTAAGTACCTCCAATGTCTGTAGATTTTGAGTCAAAGCCAACACATTCTAATTCCAAAAACCATTTTATGACCAAACTCCAAGGAGCAGCAGGAATGACTCACAGTAAGGAAAGACTGGCTGCTAGACTTTTTACCTCAAAAAAGATGACGGTTGAACCACTAGGACTAAACAAAGGTTCTAAGGGGAGTCAGTAGAAGACACAGTGAAGGTTCAGGGAGATGGAGGAAGAAGAACCAATGAAGGAGACCGAGAGTGGTTACAGAGGCAGGAGGATAACCATGGGGGTGGAGAGGCACATCAACCCAAAGAAAGATAAGGGACTTCAAGCGCTGTGGATGGGAACTAACAAGGTGTCACTGGATGTAACAATTAGTAAGGAGGTCACTGGTGACCCCTGAGGACAATTTTCCATAGGGCTGGTCCAGGATGTGGACTGCAGGGGACTGAAAAGAAGACAGGAGGGCAAATGGAGACAAGCTGAGACTTTCCTGTTAAGAACTGTGGTTATCAAGCCAAATGCTGGTCTTTCTCTACCCTGAAGTTTACTTACCAGCCTGATAAAAACTCTCACTATTATTCCCTTGCTCCTTGCCTTTCCATATGCACAGAGCTTGACTACTGAAAATAATTTAATGGAAACCCTTCCAACCTCTCTCTCCTGACATCACCCTTGTGTGCCTGGTTTTGGTTCTCTAAGTGACCTTGCGGAACCATTCAACAGCTATATGCTATCAAGTGTGAACATCTAAATTATATTTTCCTGCTCTAGGTAAATGATATTTATTTAACAAAGAAAAAGAAAATAGACACTGAAATGTATCTGATCAACAGAGCAAAAATCCAGATTCAGGTCAGATACCATATTACTACCTCTGGGTAACCTACATAATAGATCCGCATTGTCAAAAGATAACTTTAAATGTTTTTTCTTCCTTCAAAGTAGTCTTGTTCTCTACCAAAAGTTTACAACAATCCAATATGAATAAAGAAAAGAATGATAAGCATCATTAGCATTTTTGACTTTTCCTTCTACTTTGGTATGCTTGCATCACACATCCATAGACATAATAAACCAATGTGTAAGCATATGTCATTTTTACTAAAAGTGAATTCTAGGCATTATTTGTAACCTACTTTTCCCATTTATTTTTATTTTGATGGAAGTGTTGCGTCACTTATTAGCCTTCTATGCCTTTATTTTTAATGAATGTACAATAATCAATTTTAATAAACCCCCCTGAAGCATTTAAGTCACTTCCAATTTTTGATTATGTAGATAAAGCTGAGATGGATATCCTCAAATACACCATTAAGTATTTGCTAGGGATAAAGTCATGGGTCAAACGTATGAAAAAAATATGCATTTGATATTGTTGACAGCTTGTCCTACAGGATGTTTCACCCAATTTGTGCTCTAGTGGTATATGAGTGGTATATAAGTGGTACATTTCTCCATATTCCCTCTAAAACTGGGTAGTATTAATTTTTAAGTTATCGTATCTTATAGATTCCAAAAGTTCACTTTTATTAGCCTATCTCTGAGGTTGAACATTTTTTTACTTTTCTGCACTTATTGTATATGCCCTTTG
Organism: Leucopleurus acutus; assembly: GCF_964270905.1. Lineage (NCBI taxonomy): Eukaryota > Metazoa > Chordata > Mammalia > Artiodactyla > Delphinidae > Leucopleurus > Leucopleurus acutus. Next base: position 51,433,502 of record NC_139150.1, on the reverse strand, counting down.
TTTTTCTGCTACAGTGTTCATATTATTCATTTGTAGCATCTCTTCATCTATGAAGGATATTATTAACTTGGTACCCTAATAATGCAAAGAAGATGGTATACTAATTAGGAACCTTTGGCTATCAGAACAAACCCAACCAATTCCAGCCTATTAGAGCCAGAAAGGACCTCTACCACAAGGATACAGAGGCATCCTTACATAAGGATACTATGTATGAACTTTGACACGTGTTGCAAATAGTTCCAATTTTTAATTTTATCTCTAAAATGGAAATACCACTACTTCACTGGTCTACTTCGAGGATTAAAGAAAATACAGGTAAAGTCATGAATGGAAGTAATTATTGTTAAAGCAAGCAAAAACTCAAAAAACAAACTAAAAATGCTGTTTCTTATTCAGTACTTACTGAGGTGCCTTATTCTTTTGATCCTTACAATGAGCCCATTAGGCAGGTGTTATCAGTCCTCTTTTACAGATGAGATGTAATACGCATGCATAGTTAGTAAAGTAACAATCAGATTTTTATTTTACAAATGAGCTCTGCATTGATCCTAAAAAAGGCTTGGTAACGAATTATTCTCAGCTGTGTTTTTAGTAACACTTCTTTCTTAAAAGTCATCGCGGGGACTACTCCAGCCCTTGCACCAACAGTAAACCAGGTTACTAGCTTCTACACCATCCATTCCTTTAAATTTCACATTAGTGACCTCTCTTCTTCTCCCTCCTCTATGATGTGCCTTTACTATTAAGTGCCATTCTGGCAACAAGATACACATTTCTGTTTAGGAACCAAGGCCACTTCATCAGTCACTATTAACTGAACCCCGTGACAGACACTTTACTTTCTAACATTCCAAATACCCTTAAAGGTGCTTCAGCTGCTTACACGTAGTGATGTCTGTAGTAACAGCGTACACCCGAACCTATGCTTTTGTCAGGGGTGAAGCAGCACTGTGCTGTGTAAATATTTTATGCACAGCTTGTACTGAAATTCTAGATGAAGAGGCATTCACAGTTCCTACGTAATATGCTGATTGCCCAAGACCACATATTTTTTATTAATGCTTTGTGCAAGCTTTGCCATCTTCTATAGCACTCCCCTTGATTTAATGCTAAATATATACTTCCAAAATGTTTTTATTTTTTAATGCATTAGTTGTGCTGTGGCCAAGGTAGCATCTAAAACAATGGCAAAAGGAAGCATTGAAACTGGATGCACTCACAGTTAGTCTAGTCACTGAGAATTCTGACAGTAAAAGTGCATGTGTGTGGGCCAGGTAGGTAAGTTTCTCGGCAGGAATATTAGCAGAACTAAATTATCCACTGCCAGAAAAGGGAAAAGGAAATCTTTCCCCCATACTTTTATAAATTCAATAAGATTTATAGAAATGCTTAAGAGTTTGAAGGCTACTCTTCTGGAGTAAACAGGTTTACAAACTGGCTTTGGAAACATCCAAACAACAAATGCCTCAAACTCCTGCCAGTTAGGGGCAGGTACAGCCACCCATAAATCAGCAGCCACGAGGAAGAGCAGGTGATGCCTCAAAGCGGGGCTCTGCCCACAGGCGACCGCTGCTGGGTGACCACACAGGAGGCAGAGCCCTGCACACCGCCTGCTGCAGCCAGCACTTGGAGAGTTACTGGCTAGGAGGCTTCCTCGATGTTTTCTCTCTGGACTCTCCTCATGCACGTGGGGAGAGGGTTCTGGCTTCCCTGCTTCAGGGAGGCTGTGGTTGGGCTTCCTTAAGGAGGAAAGGGTTTGAGAAGAGAGAAACACCCTCCCACCCCCACCCCCCTACATACTAAGAGGAGATTCTTAGAGGAGAGTGAGTGTGAGACTCAGGGCAGCTGAAGGCCATACCTGCTCCCTGGCAGCACCCCCAGATGTGTGCCGGAGCCCCAAGACAATGGCCAGATGCTGAGCTTGGTCTCCTGGCTGTGACAAAGCATCCTCCCCAGCCTCAAAATGGCCCAGAAGCAGCAGGGACCGATGTGAACAGATGACCCAGGGCGCTTTCCTGCCCTCGTGACATGTAGTCAGAGTCTGGAACCTTGGCATGACCCCCTGGGAGAATGGTGTAGGAAAGAGATCCAAGCCTGACCAAGGTTACTTTCCTGCTACCCCAGGGGAGCAGAAGCTTACAGTCAAAACTAATTTGATTCAGGAAAATGCACTATTTCTTGCACTCCTCAGTTTGTGGACTAACAGTCATTCCCAATTCAAATTAACAACTGAGCGAACAAATGAAGGCAGAAGGGTTAAGATCTAGTAACCTACATATTTTTCTGGCAAAATTAGTTTTGTTTAGTTCATTGGCTTCTATCAGTGGGTCAGAATGTCATTCAGAATAAAGAAAGCTTTTAGAGCAGAGACTCAAGAGGCTTTTGCGTTATGCAGGCATTTCCCCAGGAACACCCAGCCTCGCTCATCACCACTGCTATTTAAAGGGTCTGCACTAACAGAGACAGGGGTCTCTGGAGGCATCTGAGGCTGATAGCCACAAGGCCTCATGCAGTGGAGTCACTTTGGAAAATTCACCACAATTCAAGACCCTGATTCAGTCTGGCCCAAAGTTTTTCAGGTCTAACATCCAGATTTTCTAGGAGCCAAAGATGATTACTCCCCCAGAGTGGGGCTAATGCATAAACACACAGCAGCATGTTAATGGTATGTGTGGGGGGGATGACACGGCTTTTGTCCCCTCTATGCAAACTACTCCCTTCTTTGGAATTTTCTGAGCCAGCCACAGGGTCAGAGGTGGGCCTCCCATGCCACCTCTCAGAGCACACACACCTCGCCCATCATGGCTCACTGGACCACTTAAAGACCTCAGATCCAGGCTGGGCAAATCTGTCCTCCTCTGAGGCTTAGAAATGGGGGCTGAGGAGCTGCCAGCCAGGCTCTGGGTGCAGGTGCACCTGGGAACAGCTCCGCAGACAGAGCTGGTCTGCAGCAGAAAGGTGAAGATAAAGCTGAGGGCAGCAGGGCCAACACACAGAGTCTTTCCAATTCCTTGCGCTTTCCCGTGTTTGATTCTAGGTTGTCTCTGAGGATCCTGGATTCTTTGGAGCACTTCAGTATCCTGACAAAATGCTCCTTAAGTTGGTTTTATTCCTTGCAGTCAAAGATTCCCAACTGAATACCATTCTTTCCCTGTTACCATGTTATCAAGCTAATAACGGGGTGTGCTGGGCGAGTGCTGAATCAGATCAGAGGGAGGTAGACCCGGGGTGGGGTGTGGAGCGGGGAAGGACTCCCCCCCTACCCCACACTATGTACAGCATAGTTCACGCCCTCAACTACAAACAGCTCCCCACTAGCTAGACTCTCTCGTCCCTCCATTTCTGTGTGCCTCCCTGCCAAACTCTGCCTCACTGAAACCCATTCTCCTAGGCTAGCAGGCTGAATACTCTACCTGAATATATTAAAAAATACATATTCAGGGCTTCCCTGGTAGCACAGTGGTTGAGAGTCCGCCTGCCGATGCAGGGGACACGGGTTCGTGCCCCGGTCTGGGAAGATCCCACATGCCGCGGAGTGGCTGGGCCCGTGAGCCATGGCCACTGAGCCTGCGCGTCCGGAGCCTGTGCTCCACAACGGGAGAGGCCACCAACAGTGAGAGGCCCGCGTACCGCAAAAAAAAAACAACATATTCAAACCTGTGTATAGTCAATTTCTCCTGCTACTTTCAGCTGCGGACATTTTATTAAATCAAGACATAATAGTAAAACTCCGGGAATTATGAATATGCTCTGCTCTCAGTGCCCACCCCTTGCATTTTAAGATATCAAGCCTATGCAAGCCCAAGTAGCTTGGGTCAACATTTTCAAATAGAAGTTAAATATTACACATAGGTAGGAGAAAACGGTTGTCAGAATATTATGTTTTCTGACAGAGAACTGGTAGGGTCTGGAATAATTTCTCCCATAAACATGCAAGCACAAGTTCTTGAAATGGTAAAGAATGGTCCTACTTGGCAATGGGTATTTTATTTTCCATTGTCACCCTTGATTTTTCCTTAAGAACTTGCATCGATGTTGTGACAGTGTATAAACCTAGCTGTTTATGGATGCATTTTTTAAATCACCAATGAGATATCCTCAAACTGTGATACAATCCTAGAGAAAAAAATAAAATAGATATGTATATTAAATTTTTAAAGTATTGTATAGAGGGCTCAAGAAAAGCGCTTTTCTCTTTTAGGATTAATCAATCAGAAATGAAATATGTGACTAACTGCTATCCATGTAAACTATATCGCTAATATATGTAATTGTTTACCCTCCATTGTTTGGCACAGGCCAAAAAAACCCCAAAAAGTTACACTTAAGAGACTGCATAAGGAATAAGGAGCATTCAGTCATCCAAAGCAACTTCCTTACTTGGTATCTAGATACATAAAGTAGGAAGAACATTTCCACTTAAAGCAAAGAAAGCAAAAGTTTGATTTTTTTTTTTAAATGATCAGATCAGAAAGTGATTTCCTCTCTGATGGGGTTACCACTTGGCTCAGTTCTGCCCTTTCAACAGTAAGCCCCAGGATGGAAAGCTCTATACCCTCTAGCACTTCTCTCTCGTCTTTCAGTTCTCTGTGGAGGAAGGGACCACATCTGGGGGTGACCTGGGGATGAGGTGGCAGGAAGTCCCCCTCGCTGGGACTCTGAGCAAGGGAAGGGTGTGTGAGCAGGTATCCATCGGTAGTCTGCTCTTGGTCAGCTGCTTTGGAGGATGCCATATTATCTTCAGTGTGCCCTTAATCCCAAAGTTTAAATGTGAATCATCTTTCCTTTCCTGGAAAATTATAAGAGAAGGTACCACCTTAACAAACCAAACACCTATGCCTCTTGCCTAAAACGATCGGTTCTCAAATGTTAGCATAAATGGCAATCACTTTGGGGGCTTATTAAAGTACAGATTACTGGCCCCACCTCAGAGTTTCTGATTCAGTAGGTCTGGAGCGGGACAGCTGCTGCTGAAACGGGGGATGACAATTTGAGAACCACTGCCTTAAACAAACAGAAGTGAGTTGGAAGGGGACACAAGCTCTTTAGGAGATGATACAACCAAGTACAGTATCAACAGTTGTTTACCAAGCACCTTACCTTAGATACAGGGAATACAATACTTTACAAGAGAAACAAAGTCCTTCCTCCCCTTCTCCCGACATGCCTGAAGTAAAACAGCTGTTCCAGGAAGAAGCACCAAGTTTAGCAGGAAGCTTTCTATTTCTCAAACCCAAACTGCATGCCCTATGAGCCAACGCACAGCTCCCAAAATGAAACGGAATATCAACTCTCTCATCAAAGAACCAAAGCAAATGGATGACAATGAGATTACAACTAGAAGATGTTAAGTACCAATGAAGTATGAGGAACATCCTTACGGCACACACATGACTGGGGTGAGGACTGAATGCAAGAGACCTCGTGGAAGGCCACCTTCGTGCCTGGCATAGCACAGGCAGCCCAAGTACTAGTTCCTCTTCCATCTCCTGACCTACCTTCTCTCTGTACCTTGAAAAGTCAGGTTCTGAGGGCCTGCTAAGGTCATCTGTGCTGGGGCCGCTAGGGAGGCTGCCCCACTGCTTCCTGCCTCAGGTGCATCACCTCAGCAACCCCAAGCATTTAAACTATACAAACAATTATGGAAAGACTACATGAAGCCAGTGGTTCTCAAACTTTATAGAATGCATCGCAAGTGTGAGGAAGGCCTTTTAAAAACACAAAATGCAGGACTCCCACCTCCAGGGATTAATTCATGAGGTCTGGGGCAAACCCTAAAAATTTAAGTATCTAACAAGCTCTCAGATGATGCGAACGATGCTGGTTCAGGATCATACTTTGAGAACCATTTGTTATACTTATTCCTTGCTATTAACTAGAACACTATCTTACCCAATTAATTTATTATATAAAAACAGAAGTCTCTTCTTACATAAAGGACTAAGAATATAGATTCTGTCATCAATCATGCGACATCTCAGGCAAGTACTGTAGTAACTTGTGCTTTAACTTTCCATATGTAAATTGAGACTACCTACATCCATAGTATTGTAAATCTGATTCAAAGTTATTAACATGTAATTTTAAAGATGTTACCAAGTATCAGTTGTTGCCTTGTCTTTTATAATACTGTTGGCTTTAACTGAAATAGTTTGTAACATTTAAGACAAGTATTGGATTTCCCACATTCACCAGAAAAGACAGAAGAAATCTTTATCCGTGAAAACAGATAAAGCCTAGCAAATGTGAGCCTTCTCAAAATCCAGAATACTCTGAGAAGATGCTTTTGATTCTTCCTCATGAAAAAAAAATTATTTTCCAATCAAGTTCCACTATGTGTATAATGACAGAGCAAATATACACAGGTTTCAAATTTTTAAAATATATATGCTTAAAAAAAGAGAGTACGTTCAATAAAGAATCACAAAATATAAAGGCTTCCTCCTGTCGAGAATAGGATGGTACAGGTGTTCATTTCAATACTAACAATCACATAAATGCCAGACTGCAATCTTGGGAGGAAAGAGCTGGAATGGAGGCCCATTTCCCCAGAGTGACCCAGTCAACTGGGTCAGGCAGTAGAATACGCCAAGGAAATGTTCTCTCAAACCTCATTAATTATCAGAGCCCAGGCTCTGGTATTTCAGCACAGACAGCTAGCTGGCGGCCTGCCCACTCACCCTCCTTCTGCTCCTTAGCCTTTATGGGATGTTACAGGCATAGAACTTCTGTTACCTTTCCCAAGGGAGGAGTGGGTCTGAGGTGGGCCTTTCAAATATTTGCAGCCCAAGGACCAAGGCAAGATGCTGCTGGTGAAGCATCAGTGATTCATACTTCCGTAGGATAAGATGACTCCTTTCACTATGAAGACAAACCAGGTTACCCTGGCAAACATCCTGGTAGCACAGAGCAGAAGTGGATGGGCACAGCCCCATTAATCTCCCTGCCTAACCCCTATAGGCAACTCCTCCTAGCTCTCTACTCTGAGCCTCTCGTTAAAGCTAACTGAAATTACGAAGCTAACTGAAATTCCAAGTTCTTCCATACATAGACCCAAAGGTAAACTGGAAAGAACATTGCTTGGTGAATTTAGGACTGAATTTTATGAGACAAGAAGCTAAAGAACAAAATCTGAATCTTTACTAGATACTTATTAAGCATTTTCCTATAAAATTTTCCATATTTCTTTTTCCCTGAAGAATCCATGCACTGCCTTTTAAACAAAATTATTTCCATTTAATTAATCTCTATGTATCTAAGTTTCTCAGCTGAGACTCTGCTCCAATGGCATTTCGGCATCCATTCAAAAAAAACAGAACTGTGTTAAGTCGCTAAATGTAAAATTACATGAGATTATAAGTGCCCAGGGACCAGAGAACATATCTTGGTCCTTGTTTCTTGTTAAAAATGTGTTCTTATAAATATTTTTTTTATTTAAAAGCAAATCATAGCTATTTCCTTACCTTTTTCTTTTTTTAAGCAACCTACTTTAACAACTTGTGATCTCATTTGCTAAATTTTAAGCAATGCATTCCCAACTAAGGTTTTTTATTTTATATTTTTCCAGTGTAAGTGTTCAGAATTTTCATTTAAGTAGGGCTCCAACATTACAACAAACCCATTAACACGTGTTGCCAAAGGAAAACTATGTAACTTCTGCACTGGCACAACCTCTAGCAATTGTCAACAATCCCTCAGGTGAAGCTTTTCTCTGGCTCTGGTGTGTACATAGCTGTATCAAGTGTCACTGTTTGCCTTGGTAACAATGCCTTTTCTTGTGGAGAAGACACATGACACCACCCTGTCACACAAAACACCCTGCAGCAGAGTTGGTCTGGAATGGAGCACCACAGCTGGGTGGAGGGGCCCAGACCACCCATCCCACCCTGGGGCTAGGTCTCCAGGCAGACAGGCGCTCACACGCCACCGTGGGAGTGGAAAGTTTTCCATTTTGAAAAGAAAGCAATTGGGTAAAATGCATCAAGGGTCTTTCATGTGGTTCCAGTAATTTTACTCACATATATACACACACACACATTTGTAATTTCTGACCCATTCATTTCCCTTCTACTAATATACGCTAAGGAAACAATGTTCAAGAAAATCCCACAGATTTAGGCACAAATACATTCATTGCCCTACTACTGTAACAGCAAAAAGTCAGAAACTTAAATTATTGTTAAACTATTATGCAGACATTAAACATATTTACAAAGTCTCATGAAGGACTAATACAAGGAGTCTTAAATAACTATTAAATTCATACATATATATTGACTATATTCCCATAACTTCCAAAAAACAAATGTTCAAATGCTTAGTATATATGAAAATTAATATAAGTTAACGGAGGCAGATGCTTTTAAAAAGGAAAGTAAGTCTCAAATGCTCAGTTTCTATAATAAATAGTGTGAAGCAGGATGTGCCCAGATTTTATCAACAGCATTAAGAAAATTATTTCTGCCTTTTATGATGATGAAAGTTCCTCTAACAGATTAACTTTCTAGTCAGAGTACCTCAGGGACAAGGTCTAGGTCATAGATTAGGTTTCCAGGGACCTGAGTCTTGATTTCTTTCCATATCACAGGCTGTACACCCAGTTGGGCCCACTGGGCAACAGTGCAGCCAGAGAGTAAGACTCAGTTATCCCAAAACTGTTAACCGTGATAAGAAAACAAGCCCAGGCTTCATGTTCAGGGCATGCTAAAGATATCATATTGTCATGGTAAGGAAGATACAGTACAAATTTTTAAAATTAAGTCTAAGTTAACTTTACAGAGATACATCTTTCCCAAATGCCCATATACACACACATATATTTATAGATATATAAGTATATATATGAAAAATTCAATACATTCTGCAAAGCAGCAAGGATAGGCCATACTCTAAGCATATTACAACAAAACCATCACAGAAATAAATAACAGGCATTTAAACAAAACCTCAATACATGAAGAAAAAGAAACTATTCTCCCAAATAATTATTGTTTCAAAGAAATATAAATCCTAATATGAGACTGTTTTGAAAATAGCGAAATGAATTAGAATTGGAAAGGCATAAAATGAATAAAAACAGAAGCCCTAATTATCAAATCTTATGGGATCTGGTCAAGGCAAGCACAGAGATAAATGCAAGCCCTAAGTAATCAAAATAAGTGGACTACAGCTCCAAAGGAGCAAAAACACTCATTTGTTTGAAAAAAATTATGACAAAACAAAATACTTCAGCAACAATGAATGCATTAAACAACAGAAAAAAACAGAAATGGTAAATCCAAAGCTTGTTTAAAAATCCAATCAAAGAGGGCGTCCCTGGTGGCGCAGTGGTTGAGAGTCTGCCTACTGATGCAGGGGACACGGGTTCGTGCCCCGGTCCGGGAAGATCCCGCATGCCGCGGAGCGGCTGGGCCCGTGAGTCATGGCCGCTGAGCCTGCGCGTCCGGAGCCTGTGCTCCGCAACGGGAGAGGCCACAACAGTGTACCACAAAAAAAAAAAAAATGCCAATCAAAGAGATAAATCTCTTGTAAGTCTACGTAAAAGTGAATACAATTAGAAACAAGGTAAGTACTGTGCCATTCTGAGTGGATATAAGTAAGACAATGCTTTGCAAAATGCAGTGGACAGAATGGAGGCACAGCAGGAGGACTGGCAGAGAGTGCGTCAAACAGTTGCAAACGCTTGGTGTCAGGCAGACTGAGAAGAGATCTCTGCCCTGCCAGCCTCCCAACACCCCACAGTGCAGTGGATCCAGGATGGAGAACCACAGCTGGAGAGAGGAGCATTGGAACCATGTTTCCCTCCCCCAGGGGCTATAGGTCCACAGGGAGACAGGCACCCACACACTGCAATGGCAGTGGACAGTGGTCTCATTTTTTTAAAAATCAGTTGGGCAAAATGTATCAAGGGCCTTGAAAGCAGTAAAAGTTTTAAAAATAAATGTTTCTAACTTCTGACCCTATAATTTTGCTTCTAAGAATACACACTAAGAAACTGTTTAAAAATAAAACCACCCACAGATTTAGGCACAAATACATTCACTGCCCCACTATTATAACAGCAAAGCATCAGAAACTTAAACTATTATTAAATTACTATAGACTTTAACATATTTATGAAAATATTATTATGAGGAAATGCATCATTTATAATGTTACATGAAAATGGGAATGAAGTTGAAGAGATTATACAAAAATATGTACAAATGACTGGAAGGAAAATACATCAACATTTTAATAGTGTTTGTCCCTGATCTAAAAATAGTCTTGAGAGACTGATTTTTAAACCTCTTAGGCTTAAATGTGGTGAAAGTGAATAAGATAATGCATGTTAAAACACTTATCACCATACCTGGCATAGAGTTCGTTAAAAGAAATGCAAGCTATCCTCATACAGGGTCACCTTCTACCTCACAGCTGACTAGTTTGTGACTTTAGTCAAACTGCTTAACTCCTGATCTTTGTTTCCCTCTGCAAAGTGGGAACAATCATAGTTACCTGATGGGAGCATGAAGATTAAATGAAACAGAGAACACAAAGTGCTGAACTTAGGCATTCAATAAATGTTAGTACTCTCTTCCTCTCTCTTTTTTGGAGACTATAAACTTTGTTTATACTGTACAGTTCTGATGCAGTTTAAAAAATTGACTCTAAATTCAATAACACTTGGCCACTTAAAGTTATAAAACATATGCAGAAACAGACTCAGATGAGAAGGTCTGACTCTGACAAGCTCATGCATTGCTCCAGATGGCAAACAGGCTTTAAAATGGGGCAACACTGACCTAAAGTTCTGCAAGGAAGGGACCCAGCATGCTGCTTTTCAAAAGAAAACATTCCCATGCAGGTATAAATAGGTTTCACATTCCCAACCATGGCTTCATTTATATGGCACTTCCAAACTAGGAAATCCTGCAAAAATTTTTCTTGTTGACTCCAACCTACTCAGAAGGGACTTAGAAGAAATGAGTTGTGTTCTGTAGAAGAAATCTTTAAACTCCTGTCTGTATAAGGCTGAATGGAAGCAATCATGAAACCATTATTTCCCAATCCAAGAACTACAGGTTAATTCTTAAAGATGGAGCTGCTATCATTTTCTCCCCAGTAGTAACGAGACAGGAAAGGTGGATGGATAGGTGGATGGATGGGGAAGAACTTTACAGGATTAAATGGTCTCCGGCTCTCTGGTTTACTTAAGTTACAAAAACTTTGCCTAATATGCCTAGTGTTCTTCAAAAGGATATAGGCATGGATTTGCAAAGGAAAAACAGAGGAAGTCAGATTTTGGTGTCTCTTTTAGACCTACAGGCATATTTGTGTAAAGGTGAGGCCAGTCACCATTCCAGCCTCACCAGGCCCCTTTTCATTGAAGCTGTCTGAGCAGCCACACTTGTGCCCAGTGACTCTGTCTCTCACTTGCTCAAGCCACCTGTGGGGAACAGAGTGACTTTCCAGGAGAAGCCAAAAATAAGGCTATCAAAGAGATTCACATGAGTTGACCTGACATGATTAGGTGAACTAGCTAAATGAGAGTCTGACTCTCAGGAATCTGAATTAAGCATAGAGAATAAGCAGTTACCAGTGAGGGGAGGGGAGCCATGAAAAGCCAGAGCTGGGTACAAGCCCAGATCACGAAGGGGCCAAAAGTAGGAATGAGAAGAAGTAAGTATATGGTGTACCTTTTTAGATATTACTTAATATGAAGCCATCAAGGTTATCAATGCATTTTAAAACACTGCTTTTCATCTTTCTTATTTTAACATTGCTATTATGTGTTTTATATCATCAGCATAAAACAATCTGAGCAAAAACAATGTATCCTCAATATAGACATGCATAAGTATATAATTTATAAATAAGTGTCTATTTGGAGGACATATGCTGAAACAATTTTGTATGAATGGGGAATTCTAATCAAAAAAAGACTTCTACTCTGACACAGAACGTGCATATTTTATTACATGGGGATACAGAGGTGAGAAGTCAGGATGCCAAGGAATGAGTAAAGCATACACTGTGTCCTCTAGGGCCTCACCAACCATGATGTTATAGATAAGAAGAGAACCTGTTATTTTGATCAGGTCTCCAACATATACCTGTTTAGCACCTATGAGTACCCCATACCAGTCTAGGTGTTTTATATCACTTTCCAGAGATCAAACAAGCTACCAGGGCTGAAATGAATTTGTTAGGTCAGAGTCCCTCAACCTTTCTGGACCACAGACGAATTTGAGATTCTGATGGGAAAAAAAGCAGTGGGAGTGGGGGGAACTTCTCCCAAACAAAGCACTCATAAACAGATAATTCTGGATTCAATTTCACTGATACTTCTCACCTAAAGCCCAAGGATTAGACACTGGTGGTTTTACTTTCATTTGAAAATACAGAAATATATGTATAATCAAGCAATCCTAAAATGAAAGATTATATGTTTCAACAATGCACACTTATGAGGTTTATTCATATGCTTATCTTTTCCATAACATATTATTAGTGGTAATGAGAGATGTCCCATCAGAAATAAAACAGCACATTCCCAAACAATGCATGGAACTGACACAGACAGAATATCACTCCAGTTACACAATGGCTATTCAGAATTCTCAGTTAATGGAATATCCACAGTTTAAGACTGAACACAATGCACAAAGAATAGAAACATAGACAAAGTTGCTATATTAGGGGCATGGATAACAGAAGTAGTTTCCTGGCAACAGAGACTTCAGTGAGGGCTATATATAAAATAAAATTAGTTTCTATTAATGGTCAATAAATAAAAATAAAGTCTGACAAAATATTTCATCAATTTGCTTTGAATGGTTTTATACAACAGAACTATACTATACAGACTTGTTTCATTTTTTCTCTTAAACAACCAAAAAAGTACTTGCTGTAATCCCTTTTACATGTGATTAGAAATTACCTGAAATTGTAGCATCTGGCTGTCAGAATGATTTGAGAATCAGTGAATCTCACTTTCCCCATTTGTAAGATATGAATAATAGTACTTATTCCGCAAAGATGAGAAGTACACCTTTTCAAGGAAAAAAATGTTCCTCTATGCCAGTTCAGCCTATATTTCACAAATATTGTCTTGCATTCATTCACTAAATATTTAGTGAGTTGCAACTATGAGTCAAACATTAAGAAGACAAAAGTAAAAATCAGCCCCCATTTCTTCTTTGATTAAGGTTAGAAAGATTCATCCATTAGAAAGATTTAGGCTGATAGTTCCATTAGGTGATAGTGACAGCTAATATTTGTATAGAATTTTAGATTATAAAGTACCATCCTATATATCATCTCATGTAATCTTCATGATAACTCTTTGAGAAGAATTGATAATCAGTAATTATTCATCACATTTTACAGGTTAAGAAACTAAGGCTTAGGCGTTCAAGTTGCTTACCCCAGCAGTGCAGCTGGAATCCACTGCCCTGATGGTATCAAAACACTACCTCATCTCACTGGAGTTAGGCTTTGGGTGATGAGGATAAAACATGTGCTAAATCATTTTAAGCTCTCTATTAGGAACATGATCTAGAGCAACTTTTTACCTGTTCCCATCCGCTCCAGAAGCAGAAGTAACCAGCTCTGGTAGTGTGTAGAAAATGCAATTCACTTAGTTTGGAAAAGCCCGACTTACCTAAGTTATTAAAAATGGTTAATCTGCCAGCAGTTACCAGCCATGGAGACTCAGGACTGAGTTGCAGCCTGAATTACATCTCCCTTCACTGATTAATTTCTACAGTCGTGTGTGTGTGTGTGTGTGTGTGTGTGTGTGTGTGTGTGACTTGTTTTACTGCAATAGTTGCTTTATTGTGGTGGTCTGGAACTGAACCTGCAATATGTCTGAGATATGCCTCTGTGTGTGTTTTTATTTTTGAATTATCAAATCAGTACTCTTTTAACCTTATTCACATATTTACCCTTTCTATTGCATCTTCCTGCAACTTTCTACTTCCATCTGTGATCACTTTCCTTCTGCCCAAAGAACCCCCTTTACTTTTTTCTTTTCTCTACAGTCCTTTTTGATTGCAGGAATCTTCTGCAATATTTTCCTTACAGATTCTTAACAATTAGTTTGCTACAACAGTATGACTGACATGATAAGACTGAAACATCACCTCTCTAGATAAAATAATCATCTGGTCCTATGTAAAAACTCTCATGGTATTTTTGAAGGGATCTCAGATCATGGTCCAACATACAACCCATTGCCAAAATCCCTTCTACAACATCTCTGACTTGGGGGTGGGTAATCCAACTTCTTTAACATGTCCAGTTCTACTTGGTAAGACAATTTGGCAATAAGTATCCAAAGTCTTTAAAAAAAAAAAAAAAAAAAAGACTAACTTTGACCCATCTATTCCACTTCTGGGAATTTGTCCTAAGGATATAACCTGACAAGCCACACAGTGATGAGAATCTCTCAAAGATGTTTCTCATCCATTTACCTCCCTGGTTTGCCCTCTGAAAATGTGGAGCTCAGAACTGAATGCAAGCCCTCAGAGGCAGCCCAACCAAGGCAGAAAACAATGGGATGATTATCTCCTTTGTTCTGAGAGCTGTGACATTAATGCTATTGGAGATGGCCAACAATGTCAAATGGCTGGCTAAAATCTTAAATCTCTTTAACAAGAGCTGCTATTGACCCAGGTCTCTCCAACCCACAGGCACACAACTTTTTTCCCTCCTATCCCAGGTATCACAAAGTTGCATTCAGTAGAGCTTAGCTGTACATTTGTTCATTTTGTCTTCAGCTTTTGGGAGCCTTTTTCTATCCCGATTTCTGACATTCCATTGCTTAGCTTCCCTCCCAACGTTGGAACAGACATACATTTGATACGCCTTTCTTTATCAAAGATCACTTTCTCAAACCAGAACACCATGTCATTTTGGAAGGGCTATTCAAACCATTTTATTTTATAAGACTTTAAAATATTTTTATATTAAAACAAAATGGGTAAAATATGAAATACAAAGTGGATTCATCTTTGTGAAAAGACATGAAAAAAGAGAGGAAGAGCACTTTCAAGGAAAAGAGTTAAATTTAAAGCCTAGGTCACAAAAGTAGAAAAATAAACAAGTAAAACTAAAACTGTGCTAGAAAGTCATGAAACAGGGAACCAGCCAAAGAGAAAGCAACAGAGGGGCTAAAAACTTAAGCTGAATAAGTCAAGTAATTGGATAAATGATTGAATTATCTTAATGGAACAAGGACATTAAATTTTAAAATCCCTCTTTGGATCAATGGAGTAATGAAAAAACAGCTATTAAAAAGGAAAAGCTTATAGTCACTGTGTATAATTTATTTCATTGTCCAAACCTTAGTTTTCTAAGTACCTTTTTATACATCATGGCACCTTAATAATTATACTATTACTTTAAAGTGATCTTGGGTATACATTTATATTTTATCTTATCAAAGAGACCAAATAAGCATGAAATGCCATGTAAGGTAAATAACACTGGTGCAACTGACTATTTCTACCTCTTGCATTCTTATCCAGATCACTCAACATATTCAGAATCCTTACTTTATTTTTCTTGCAAAAAGAAAATGAATATGGTAGTGCAATTTATGAGAATGAAAGCTAACATCACAGATTACTTACTAAACACCCTACAACAACATGAAGTTGATAATATGATTATACCTACTTCACAGATGTGGAAACAGACTTCATGGTTGAATGATATTGTTAGGGTCACATTTAGTAACTGGCAGCACTGGGACTCTAAAACTGGCCTGGCTGACCCTAGAGACTAAGACTCAACCCACACTCAATCAGAGGAGAGCACAATTAAGACATTAAGGTTCCCATATGCTTTGCTGGGAATTACTAAATGCACACTGAACTTCTCTCTCTGCAGCAGATACATACATACATGCACAAACAAGAGAATTTTTATATGGGCAATATACATTCTTAATTTAAAAATAAGAAAATTAAACAAGATAAACTAAAGAATAAGTTCTAATAGATCTCAAGATTTTTTTGAGGTTCATTATGAGAAATGGCTCCAAAATTTCCCCTCCTCCTTAAAATAAAACTTAAAAAAATGCTTCTGTATTCAGTTGCAACTTTTTGGTTTCTTCCTCCAAACTAAGCCAAAAAAGACTCCAGAGCAAGAAGAAATAAGAATTGCAACCTAGCCACCCCCTTCCCGCCATCAACCTTGAAGTAATATTTTCCTTAGAGTAGAAAGATTAAAAAGTAGTTTTCTTAAGTATAGCTCTGAAAAAGTTTAATGATTACTTTAAATATGACCAGTGATATTTGTCTACACACAAATTAGTGATATTATAGCAACATGAAGGTTAAAAGTTTTGGTTTTTTTTAGAAAGGCTTGTCAGCATCTTTTATCACCACTAAAAGGTAATTTTAGCATTTCAAAGGAATTTTTTCCTAATTGTATTCTGAGAAACACATTTTCAAAAACTGTTATGCACTGGGAACCCACAGATCTTGTTAAATCAAATATTTTATATTCCAGTACAAGTCTGGACGCATCAAATCTGAAAGAATTTCTGAAGGCTTTCCAAACAGCCTATGTGATTTAATTTCCAGCCAAATAGGAATCTTAAACTCTTTGGGTTATTGCAGCTAATTCTCAGTCACTGCAAGGAAAGGAGAAATCCAGCAAAGCTTCTGGCACCAAAACATCCCAGAGTAAGGACAATCCCCATAATATACAAATTAGAATATTTTATCTAATTGGTTTTGGAATCCTGATTTGTTTGTTCATTTGACTCATTTAATTTAGCAGTGTGGGCAATTATGTCATACACCTAGCACAATGGGAGAGTTCAATCATTGCAGAGTTCACAATGTGTGCATCTGGCACATCTAAGTTATGTGTTGTCATGACATGGTATTGGCAGGAGGAGAGGCAGATGACCTACCATTTTTCCAAGAGTGGGAATGGCTCCATGCAGTCACTGTACCACTCCTGACCCTGGTGGACATCAGGATACCACTCTGCTTTGGGTTGTGGATATAGTCTGAGACTAGGAAATGGCCTTCTCAGGGACAAGCTACTGGCCCGTCTAATTTCATGAGCATTATTACTGTCCCCATACCAGTGATTCTCAAAGTGTGGTCCCCAGATCAGCAGTAGCAGCATCACCTGGGAACTTGTCTCAGACCAGTCCCAGACCTCTTGAATCAGACAGCCTAGGGATGGGGCCCAGCAATCCAAGTTCTAATACAGTCCTTAGGAGATACAGACGAGCATTAAAGTTTGAGAACCACTGCTATAAATGATATCTTTAAAGTGATCATTCACAGAGACCACCATTATTACACTTGGGTTTAATTTCCATTATACTCATTAAGAGTAATCTACTGATCTTCCAATATTCCTATAAAATAAATTCAAATGGAGGGAAGCTTTGAATTTACCAAAAGTTCAGGGTAAGAGTGATGAATGTGAAATTTAGCAATTTGCTTCTATTTTTTTCTTATGTGGTCTCTGGAACAAAATCTTCACAATAGTTTATAAGAAAATATTTCATTACACTGCTCAAATTTACTCGACTCCCTATATTACTCTGGTTCCGACTCCCAACTGCAGCCTAAAACAAACTTGACACTGAATCCAGAACTGCATGCGGCTGAAGAGCAAGGGCCTGAAAGGGCCTGAGTTGGTCTAGGCTGTCACTTCCCACCTGGGTGCCCTTGGAAAAACTCACTTAGTTGCTTTAAGCCTCAGTTTCCCCAAATGTAAAATGAAAATTATAGTACAACCTTCATCACAGGGAAGCAGTGAGAATCAAAGATGTTTAAAGCATATCGCCTGGCACAAAGCAGCTCTCAACGTATTATAGTAATTTTGTCATTATTAGCTAACAGAACTATTCAACTTTAAATACTTCTGAACATGCTTAAGTCTCTAGAAAGAAGAGGATGTAAACATCTAAATCACTTTCTAGAGATAAACACCTGATAAGTGATTTTTTAAAATAAAGATGATAAAATTACAACAGCATTTCATTCCAAACAAAGGATCCCATGATAGAAAAACAGCTCATTCTGCAATAAAAGGAGTGTACACAATATCTAAACGCAAATACACTGATCAAGAGAAGACCTTTCAAAATATTTTCTTTTGAGATCCCTAAGCTGTTATAGGGAAAAAAGCCAAGGCATAGTACAGGCTTGAGCAGATTAGTTAAGAATGAATTAAAGAAATTACATTTTTGGCAAGGCTAAAGTAAAAGGCAGGCAAAATTCCAAGTTTCTGCTGGTTCATTCAAATGAGTACTCCCCTTGCTTTTTGCAGCTGATAACTTAATATTAAAACACATTTTATATTATAATTAAAAGATCAATAATCCATGTCAAAAGAAATGTTACCTAAGAATCTTTTAAATATGTTCTGGGATGACATGAACATCATTACCAATTATTATTTAACAAACAATGATGATGCCTTTATTTTCATACAAACCTGGGTTTGAGTCCTGGCTCAGCTATTCACCAGCTAATTAACCTTGGGCAAGTCCCTGAGCTTCCTAATTGATCTTCCTGTCTCTACTTTTGTCCTCTTCCTGTCCATTCTCCTACAGCAGTCAAAGGATCCTAATCTGTTCCTGAAGCAGGCTAAAACCCCTTCCTACCTCAGGGCCTTTGCATATGTTATTCCTACCTCAGAGCATCCGCTCCCAACCTCTGCCCAGCCAATTCCATTAGGTATGCCTTATCAGCATAGGCTAAATTCTCTCCTTATATGCTCCCTTTACTTATTTTGTGGTAACTCTTCTCACAGTTATAACTTCATTGTTCTTCTGTAATTTTCTATTTAATGTCAGTCTATCTGTGCAAGCAGTGATTATGTCTGCTCCCTAGCACCGAGCACAAGTGAGAGTGATCATTATAAACAGTTCTCTGGGCATTGTTTCAACAAATCAGAGTGACCATCTAATTCTGTAGAGTTAAGAGGTAAACACACTTTTGGATCAGTTGGGTTTTCAGACATGCAATATTGTCAGATGAGAAAGTAAACTCTTTCAATATCTTTCTGGTTTCCAAAAGCAGCATCAAGTAAAAGGTGAGAAACAACTTTGGATCTTCTGCATTTAAAGAGACAGCTAACTTCAGATTCAAGAAAGAATTCTGGGAATCATGCTGATAATACCAAATAATCTAGAATACTGGAGCTGGTATTAAATGGCATCATGGTTAAGGACTATATCTCCCATCTAGTCAGTGTGGTCTCCCCTTATCTTTCTGCCTTTATTTTACCTGGGAAAAGCCCTGGGGGGTGAAGAGAAGCCTCCTGGTCTCCTCACCACAGTGTTGGTTATACACAGCCGTACATGTGGTATCAATCAGGAACCCGCCACCCGATTCATGTCAGGTCCCTTTATTTCCTTCAGTTTCCTACTTTGCTCTCCTCTCTGGCCCCTCATCGCTTTTCCAGCTTTCCTTTAATCTCTCCCACTCAACTTTCTCAAGATGTGAAACACGGTGATATGGCAGAAAGAGGGCTAGATTTAAAGTAAAGACTCCTGGAGCTACATTATTTTGGAGAAACTGCTAAACATACGGCAGATTATTCTGGAGTGTGGGAAAAGGAAGAAGGGCTAAAGAAAATCAAAAGACAGCTCAGGAAAAGGATGGAAAAAGAAAGTGGATAAAATGGAAGGGTTAGGGAGAGAAGACTACAAGGTCTTTTTTTTTTTTTTTTTTTTTTAGTAATTAACCCCCTCCCTGCCATAAACCCAAAGACCTAGAGTGGAGAG
Organism: Leucopleurus acutus; assembly: GCF_964270905.1. Lineage (NCBI taxonomy): Eukaryota > Metazoa > Chordata > Mammalia > Artiodactyla > Delphinidae > Leucopleurus > Leucopleurus acutus. Next base: position 51,413,749 of record NC_139150.1, on the reverse strand, counting down.
CTTGTATCTCCCCTCAGGCTGCTAGCCATTGCCTCCCACCTCTGAGAGGATTTAATCCTAAAAGGAGTCCAGGTTACTTTCTGTCGGGGCAGGGTGGGAGGTCGCTTATCTGTTTCTTGCTGCTTAGCCTGAAGGTATATATTGTTGAAGATCCACATTCAGGCTTCTGCACAGATATGGGGAGGAAAGGGTGGCTTGCACCATGTTTTTAAATAATGAGTGATTTTTGGTAATAAACACCCTAATGGCTATCATAAAACCTAGTTAAAGATCAGAGCTTCTCTTTAGAATTACCACTATCTAAAAGATACTACATATTACAACCTCAGGGGGGATCCTACCACAGATTAAGTCTACTTATTTATCCCACCAGCAATGTGTTTTTTTTTTTCCCCCCCATAGGAAACTGTTGGAATCCTCATCTAATCCAGTGGTATTGAGACCAATGATGTTCCAGACATGCCCACATCAGAAAGCAAGTCCTTGCTCCGAAAGGGCTCAATTACTGTGGAGGGAAAAGACCAAAGCCCACCAAGGTGGTTTTCCCTAGGGAACCTCTTGACCCCAGGACTTTGTGTGTGCAATCTCCCAACCCCAATTAAGGATCGTTCTGCCCTCTAGAAGCTATCAGAAGATGAATGCAGTCCCAGGAAGAACGCTGTTCACTTCCTCCAGACAGACAACAGGCAGCCACCTGCTCTGGGATTTATTCGCCAGCTTCCGAGTTCCTATGTCATGGAGTCACTGCCGCTTGTGCCTCAGAGGACAAGGAGAAGAAACAAACAAACAAGCCAGGTGGCTGGGGCAGAGAGAAAAGTCAAACTGCCGCATGCAGCCTGGGGCTTGTGGAAGCCAGGTTGCTCCCCATCTCAAGCTGTGTTTTGAGACAGCTGTTTGCGTGGTAATAGGAAAAGGAAGGAAAAAAACAGTCTTTTATTCTAAAGGAATGAGAAACTGCTAAACGTGAAACAGAGCCTGCCTTGAAACACTGTAGGGCTTTCCTCTATCAGTCTAGTTCAATTCTGCCATAAATAACTTCTTGGTAATTCTCTTCACTAATAAACTGAAGTACTTTGAACTGAACTAAGTTGGCCACAGAATGAGGCATGATCACCATGTACTAAGTAAAGCATGCTTTTCCCACAGGGCTGAGTGGGGCGTCGGGGAGACAAGTGGCCCAGAGTCATAGCCACTATAGGAAGCTGGGGGAAGATCTTGCAGAACGGTTTCAATGGGGCATTCTCCACTCCCTCCAGAAGGCTGTGGAACAGGCCTGGAAGAAGAACTATCGAAGTAATAGAGAAGAAATAAAATCAGAAGAAAAGATGAAACTCCAAAAATTCACATATGCCTCCTTTCCCTCTGTTTTCCTGTGGAAGCAATACAAAAAAAAAATTCTAAAGAAAAAAGAAAAGAAACTTCTTTGGAATTATTAATGGAATTAAAATAAAAAATTAATTTTACACAATTTATACAATCTCATCTATAATTTCATGCAATGTATAGTTTTTTAACCAGACTATAAAATTCCTGCCATTTATATATTTACGCTTACCTCCCCCCATTTTATTTTTATTGCATAAATATAAAATGTTCATCATAAAACTTTAAAAAATCCTAATCAGAAAGAAATTTTAAATTATAATTCCAAATTACCACTGTTAACATTTTAGTATATCCATTCTGTTTGTTTTTATGCAAATGTATATATAATATATAAATACATGTGAGTCAGCTGGTGGAGGATGTTTGTTTATAAAAATTTCCTCATACTACACCTACTGGATTTTTTCACATAAGTAATGAATATCTGTTTGTTCAAATACATATAGGTTTGTTTTGCATTTTCTTTTCAAACATCCTTGGCAAATATCTTTGCTATTTATTGTGACAGTAGTCCTAGAAAGCAAACAGGGACATCTATACATGCTGCTGAGGGCATAACAGCCTAGGAAGTACCAAGTTCACCTAGAGTAATCACAAAAGCAGGAATCCACCATGTATCATTGACAAAGCTTTAGAAAGCCCTCCTGGGTTAATAATTAAATAACACTAAGAAGGAGCTGGGATTCTTCCCCAGAGAATCTTCTGCTGGTTGCCTGAAGCAAAAAAAAAAAAACCTTTATTAATTATTTTCACTGAGGCTTGCAATATGGTAGAAAGACTGTTGACATTATCAAGGTATAAGGATTATCTTTATTACCTTCCCTTATTTATCCATAAAAATACTTTCCTCTATCAAAATACCAATGGCATTTTTCACAGTACTAGAACAAATAATTCTATATTTTGTAAGGAAACACAAAAGACCCCAAATAGCCAAAACAATCTTAAGCATAAAGCTGGAGAGATCACACTCCCTGATTTAAAACTATACTACAAAGCTACAGTCATCAAAGCAGTATGGTACTGGCACAAAAACAGACACGTAGATCAATGAAACAGAAAAAAGAGCCCAGAAATGAGTGCACAATTATATAGGCAATTAATCTACAACAAAGGAGCCAAGAATATACAATGGGGAAAAGACAGCCTCTTCAATAAATGGTGTTGGGAAAATTGGACAGCTACATGCAAAAGAATCAAATTGGACTACTTTCTCATACCATCTACAAAAATAAACTCAAAATGCATTAAAGACTTATATGTAAGACCTGAAACCATAAAATCTGTAAAAGAAAACACAGGCAATCTGCTCTTTGACATCGGCCTTGGCAATATTTATTTGGATATATCTCCTCAGGCAAGGGAAACAAAGCAAAAATAAACAAGTGAGACTACATGATACTTAGCTTTTGCATGGCAAAGGAAACTATCAATAAAATGAAAAGGCTATTTGAATGGGAGAAGATATTTGCCAAGAATATATCTGACAAGGGGTTAATGTCCAAAATATACAAAGAACTCAACATAAAACAACAACAACAACAAACAACCCAATTAAAAAATAGGCAGAGGATCTAAATAGACTTTTTTCCAAAGAAAACATACAGATGGCCAACGGACATGTGGAAAGATGCTCAACAACACTAATCATCAGTGAAATGAAAATCAAAACCACAATGAGCTATCATCTCACACCTGTCAAAATGGCTATTATCAAAAAGACAACAAATAATAAGTGTTGGCGAAGATGTGGAGAAAAGGGAACCCTTGCGCATTGTTAGTGGAAATGTAAACTGATGCAGCCCAACCACTATGGAAAACACTACAGAGATTCCTCAAAAAATTAAAAACAGAACTACCATATGATCCAGGAATTCCACTGTTGGGTATTTATCCAAAGAAAACAAACACATTATAGAAAAGATATATGCACCCCTATGTTCACTGCAGCATTATTTACGATAGCCAAGATATGGAAGCAACCTAAGTGCCCATCAATAGATGAATGGATAAAGAAGACGTAGTGTGTATATATACAATGGACTATTGCTCAGCCATAAAAAAAAAAACAAAAAAAACACGAAATCTTGCCATTTGCGACAACATGGATTGATCTAGAGGGTATTATGCTAAATGAAATAAGTCAGAGAAAGACAAATACTGTATGATTTCACTTATCTAAAAAACAAAAATGAACAAACTTAACTAAACAGAAACAGTCATAGATACAGAGAACAAACGTGCTTGCCAGAGGGAGGTAGTGGGGAGGGAGATTAAGAGGTACAAATTTTCAGTTACAAAATAAATGAGTCACAGGTGTAAAATGTACAGTGTGGTGAATATAGCACATAATATCATAATATCTTTGTATGGTAACAGATAATTAGGCTTCTGGTGATCATTTTGAAAAAGAAGTATCAAATCACTATGCTGTATATCAGGAACAAGCATAGTGATGTAGGTCAATTATACTTCAAAATCAAACAAATTCATAGAAAAAGAGATCAGACTTGTGGCTACCGGTGGAAGGGAGAGGAAATTAGATGAAGGCAGTCAGAAGGTACAAATTTCCAGTTGTAAGAGAAATGAGAATGAGGGATGTAATGTACATCATGATGAATACAATGAACAGTGCTGTACGTTACATATGAAAGTTGCTAACACAGTAAACCTTAAGAGTTCTCCTCACAAGGAAAAAATACATTTTTTCCCTCTTTCTTTAATCCATCCATATGAGATGACAGATGTTCACTAAACTTACTGTGGTCATCATTTCATGATACATGTAAGTCAAATCATTATGCTGTACACCTTAAACTTCTAAAATGCCATGTGTCAATTATATCTCAAGAAACTGAAAGAAAAAATATTCTTTCCTCAAGGAATCATCATAACGAATTTTTAGTACCTTAATAAAAGAATATGGCAAAACCAAAGACACATGAGAAATAGTTTTCTCAACTATACATAACCACATGCTATTGTAGTTATAAAGATAGATTATGAATTTCATAGTATGGAGAACTTTAAAAACAGGATAAATGTTTATCAATATTTCCTACAGTCCTGACTAAGGAAAAATTTTAAATGTGAAGCAATCTCAAACTGTTTCTTAACTATATGGTCAATGAATTTGCCATATTGGGGATAAGATTTTACATCAATATTCTTTAGCCTAAATCTTCCCATTTCCTGCCCACCACCACTTTCCCCTTTCACAGCATGGGCTGGTCCACTACAGAAATTTAAAAGTTACAGTGTGCTTTACTATTTTGTGACGTTATAGACTAGGTTAGGGCTATACATGCAGATACACAAAAGGCATCGTTATACCATTTGTATATTGACACTCACCATGCAGGAAGAGAATTTTTATCATCAGCCCTATCTTTTTAAATTATATGAAAAATCAATTTAATAGGAAGGGGCCTAAAATATGCCTCTATATACAATAATTAATTCGGAAACAATATGCCCAAAACCGAGGCATACCTTGCATTCAGCATGCATATCTCATTTTAATCCACCTCCACTACCACCATTTTAAAATTAAGATGCTTCCTGTTCTTAACCCACACATTCTCACTGTCTTGCACACTCTTTGACAAACCTTAATATTAAGCTTGTCTTCATTCTTTCAAGGGCTTTAGATTTACCCACTGTTGCAGGGTAAAATATTCCTGAAAACAGAAAAAGCAAAAAAAACTTAGCTCGTCCAACTTACCCAGGACTCTCCAAGGCTGTTCTGTGAATTCAAGTGCTTCCCCATTGACAACACGTTACAGTAGATTTCCCTGTTCATTGGACCCAGGACACTGGCAGCTCCAGGTTAGGGGGGGCTCACAATATTTCGCCAGCAACCTTTTGTACCGTGCAAAACACAGATTATCAAATAAGCAGCCCACATGTCTGAGGGACTCTCACGCTGCAACCTGAGAAGGCTGAAAAAGGACACCAAGAGAGGGAGCTGCTAATTAATTCTTCTCCTCATCAGCCCCAAATGTTTCAGACAACAACTGGTCTGGGAACACAGTTTTGACATGGTCGAGATAATGACTTGATTTGTTCCCAAAACGCTGGGAGAGCTGCTGCAACCCTATCTGGTGAGAACCATTTGTACTCTTTTCTTCCCAAAGCCAGAAGCAAGGCTTGCTTCTAAAGACAAGAAATACTTCCTGTCTTTTTTCCAAGCCTGACAGTCAAGGGGCTGACTGACCGTGCATTAAAGTCTTATCAACCTGACACTGAATTATGGGCTACTTTAGATTAGCCAAAGCAACATCCGTCTCTGGGTTGCCAAAATAGAATTTCCTGACCGATGGTATTAAAATACAGATGTCTTACGATACGGCCAGAAACAGAAATTAGGACACAAGGTTACCTCGCATTAGTCTTTATTGGGAGGGTAGGGGTGGATAGTGAAAATGGCTAAAGGAGAAAAAACAGGTGAAAAGCTGCAACTTGCTGAATAAGAATTATATGGTACAGAGGTGGGGAGGCAAGATGAAAAGTGCCACAAATGAGCCTGTGCCGAAGTACATAAGGATACTGTTCTCAGCTCCACCCTCAGCTACCACACTCCCACAACCCTCCTCTTCACAAAGATCTTGAAAGGTTCATCTACATCCAAGTTTCTTAACCTTTGCACAGTGGACATCTGGTGTGGACGTCCTGTGCACCGTAGGGTGTTTAGCAGCATCCCTGGCCTCTGCCTACTGGGTGATAGTAGCACCCACCCTCCCTGGTTCAGTTGTAACAACCAAAAATGTCCTCAGACGTTGCCAAACATGCCCTGGGGGTGGGGCAAAACTGCCCCGGATTGAGAACTGCCGATCTACCCTAGGCCACCATGCAATGGGGGATGGGGGTGTAGTTTGCACACTAAACACAGGCACCAGCTAAGGCGGCACATGGGAACTAAAGTCCACCCATGGCCCACTCACCAAGTCATACACCCCCCGGACTGTCTCCACCCACAGGGGGCACACCTTTTCCTAATGCCCTCAAAGGCTCCGCCCAGGCCAACAGAAGCACTACACCTACCCAGGCACCCAGGCCAACAGAAGCACTACATCTACCCAGGCTGCCTCTCCCTCCTCACTTCCCACCCACTCTTCCACCCTCTGCTCTGGGCCCAGCAGCCATCAAGCCTCTGAAACTGCTCCTGCTGCCAAATCCAGCAGATACAACTCAATCCTCAGGGCGCCACAGGATCAGACACTGGTAACTATTCCCTCCTTGAAATGCACCCTTGAGGGCTTCCTCCAACCTTGGTGGCCATCCCTCCTTGGTCTCCTTTGCAGGCTGCCCTTCAGGGTTCAGCCCTCAGCCCTCTTCTCCCACTCTACAACGCCACCCCAACTTGGTGGTCTTATTACCTCACAGCTGCAATGACCATCCATATGGGGGAGACTCACAGAATTCAACTCACTGTGCTCTTAAATCTGCTTTAAACGCAGATTTCCAGCTGACATCTCCCTTTTGCTGTCCTGCAGACCCTAGAACTCAACCTAATAAGCTCATCATCCCGCAGCACAAACCTCCCAGGAATCATCTCGCCTAGCAGCAGCCAGCCTTCCCAGAAAGCCGGGCACTGTGCTCCACGCTTCCCTCCCCGTTCAATCAGCTCAGAGCCCCTACTCCTAAACCTCCACTCCGTCCACCTTGCTCTAGCCCCTTGGCCCCTGCCCTCGCCCAGACTAAGGCTTCTCCCACCTGGGTATCACTGAGGCTGCCTCAGTTCTCCCGCCACCCTCACATCCCCCAAGCCGGAGGGAATTTTCCAACCTGCACTTCTAATTGCATCATTCAACAGCTTAAAACTCTACAATGATTTCCTACCACCCTTGAGATAAAATTTCAAATTTCTTAACATGGCCTACCAGGCCCTTTATGACCTTCCTCCCCATGCCACACCCCATCCCCAGCCAACTGCACCCTCCAAGTTGAAATCACAAGCTAAACTCTCTTTGATTCTGAACACAGGATGCTCTTCCTCCTCTAACTGGAGTAGCCTCTCCAAATCTACCGCTTCACCCGGCTAATTCCACCTACCAACAGGTTTCAGCTCAAACTTCTCTGACACCCCACCTCCCACTACTGTTCCCAGTTTTTTTTAAATTAATTAATTAATTTATTAATCTTTGGCTGCATTGGGTCTTCATTGCTGCGCACAGGCTTTCTCTAGCTGTGCCGAGAGGGGTCTACTCTTCGTTGCAGTGCACAGGCTTCTCATTGCGGTGGCTTCTCTTGTTGCAGAGGACAGGCTTCAGGAGTTGCGGCACGCGGTCTCAGTAGCTGTGGCTCGTGGGCTCCAGAGCGCAGGCTCAGTAGTTGTGGCGCATGGGCTTAGTTGCTCCGCGGCATGTGGGATCTTCCCAGACCAGGGCTCAAACCCGCGTCCGCTGCATTGGCAGGTGGATCTTCAAACACTGCGCCACCAGGGAAGCCCTGTTCCCAGTATTACGTGCCCATAATAGCCTGTAACTCCCCTATCAGAGCACTTACTCTGCTTATTTGCTTGACTGCCCAACTAAACATGCTGCTTCTCCTCTTTTCACCACCCATCAGCTTCAACCTTGCTTAGTTCTCCATACAGTGTTGGCTGGTCCCTCTGTTAACTGCTAATCTCAAATCTGTTATGGCTCATCATCAAAAGCGAATATAGGCAGCAAAACTACAGAATACCCCTCTCTGCACCAGAAGCTATAGAGATATCAACACATACATATAAATATATGAAATAGAACTAGTCCTCGAGAAAAATATCAAGGTGGGGAAACAGCGTAACATGAAATGTTCTACTTACTAAGCAATAGGTCTACAAATTCAAACTAGTAAAGGCAGCCTGAGAAAATAGGTGGTTAGGAGATGTGAAATGGGGAAATTATCAGGATGAAGCAGAGACAGTCTGTAGCCTCCTTCTAGAAAGATTTGGACTTAGATTTTGAAGGTGGTGAGAGGCAAACTGACAGGCATAGAAATCAACTAGAGAAATGTCAAATTTTGCAACCATCAACAACTTTGTAAAATCAGTTGGATTTATCGTGTTGTAATCTGCTCCCTGCTAGTTTCCGGTGGCACTGACAGCACAACATGGAACAGTCACTCTTTGGTGGCACGAGAACTGTAAGGCACAGAGATCTGTGCTGACTCTGCCTCCATAAAAGGAGCAGTGAGTCCAATTTTCTCAAATATATAATTGGATAGAAATACTAATAAATAGGTTGGGTAAAAACTAACTTCTTGTTACCTCTCAACACACTTACTTACATGACTTTTTAAAACTGGAAAATTTTCAACCTGTAACCTTAACAGGTATCATTTATGAAGCTAGATGTCTTACAAACATGCCTTCATTTGATTCTTATGGCTATCTTCTGAGAGGAGTAGTATTATGCCCATTTTACGAATGGGAAAATGAGGCTGTGATTGGAACAGACAGAATTTTCTTAAAATCTTACTCCTAAGCCTATGTTCTAAGCTTACTCTCAAAACAAGTACCTGAGCAAGAAATAGCTTTTTCCAAATAGTACCCAATGGCAGAAACCCACCTGTTCCAAAGGAACCTTTACAGGTATCTATAATTAAGTCAGGAATGTTCCAACTTAAACTAGTTTCTGTCATTTTAGTTTTTAAAATAGCTCTGGCCTGAGGCAAAACATGCCTCTTAGGTACTTTTCAGACTGTTTTGTCAATCATGGAGTAAACTTTACTGAAAAGCTTTAAGTTCTCCTCCTTTCTGGAGAGCTGAGAACAATGCTGAATACTTAAGAATTTGTGCCTCTCCTTTATATGCAACTTAAAAAAAAAAAAGAGGTCCTAGGCTCCTTGGACTTTGAACATGCCTCAAAAGAAGACATCTATTGAGCGGTATTACATGTCAAACATGCTGTAACACCATCTTTCTTAAATTCAGTCACCCTAAATTGGGTGCTATTGTCACCTCCACTTTACAGATGGGAAAGCAGAGGCTGAGAGAAGTCCAAAGCTGTGTTCTTTCCACTCTCCCTACCATGCGGACTTTGCCGCTATCTGCTTGTCAGTGCTGCCCCCAAAAGCTCTGCTCTGAGACGAAAAAGGAGGACTACCTTAACAAGGGTAGGGGAAGAAATCAACTCAATAGGTAAGTGTCTGAGCCTACTAGGGGTAAGAGGCTGTGTTGAGGGAGAAACTAAAAGGATTGGAAACCTAACAGAAATTGTCTATGTGCAGTGCTAAAGACACAGCCAAACCAGTGAAAAACAGAAAACGATCCCTCTAAAGGTCTCTCAAGCCTCAGCACGACTGACATTTTGGGCTGAATAACTGTCTGTAGTGAGGGCTGTCCTGTACATTGTAGGGTATCTAGTAGCATCCCTGGCCTCTACCCACTAGATTCCCCTGAATCATGAAAATCAAAAACGTTCAGATACTGCCAAATGCCCGCTATGGGGCAAATTCACTCACCCCAAACCCCTTGAAAACCACTGCTCTAAATGAGATAGGTGCTGAAATCCATAGACATAACTGGCTACTTCAGGGCCTTATCTGCCTCAAGTGCAAGTCTTCAGAGCTCTTTTTCAATATATTAAGACATGAACCAATCAAATGCAGAACTATAATCTTAGGAGAAAAAAAAGAACCCCCCAAATTACTCCTTCATAAAGGACATTAGTAGCACTTAAGAGACAATGTTTACATTCTCCCAGACCTGTGGTTTGCTCAAAAATTAATTTATCCCATCCATGCTTTGATCTTCTAACAAATTATTTCCTGAGACAAGATTTAACTTGTGAGGGCCCTACAGGCTGAGCAGCTGCGAGAGGGGAAGCGGCATCAAATTCCAGGTGGCAAGCGGAGAGGGGGCTTCCCGTCTCCCCAAGGGGACCCTGCTCAGAAACACACCCAATGCCTCAGAGGGGTCCGATTTTCCCATGGAAGATTAGAGGTTCAAACTACAATGCAGCTGAGCTTTGTCTTCAAAGAAGAAAGCCTTTTAGGAGGTGGGTCAATTTTACATACCAGTACTAGTATTTCCGTTATGAAAGGCTTTTTGTTGTTTTAGTTTTAGTTCTTAATTTCACAATAAGGAAGACAGTCAAAACCCAAGTGGTCTCCTTGCTTCTATCCCTCCTTTTCCCTAAAAGAGGGAAGCAGGAAGCTTCCAGTCTTCCAACAACTTTTGCTCATCTCACACCTGTCCTGCTAGATGCATGCTGCCAGCCAGAAGGAACTCATGAGCCCTGAATAAAATGCTTGTTGTATCAGAAACCACATGCTTGACCTATAGGAATGCTGGCTGCAAACTAAGACAGGAGAGTTAATTGTGTAATGTGTTCATACCTTGCCTTGTATGGTAGGCAGAATAATGCACCCCACCCCCAAAGATGTCCAAGTCCTCGTTTCCAAACCTATGACTATGTTATATTATGTGGCAAAAAGGTCTTTGAAGGTGCAATTATAGTTAAGGAACTTTGAAGTGAGATCTCTCTGGGTTATCCAGATGGGTCCAATATAATCATGAGTACCTGAAAGCTGAGAGCCTTTTCTGGCTGTGGTCAGAGAGAGACAGGACGATAGAAGTTGCAGCAGGAAAAATGCAAAGCGTGAAAGGGACGCAATTCACTGATGGTGGCTATGAAGACGGAGGAGGGGGCCATGAGCCAAGGAACGTAGGTGTGGCCTCCACGAGTTGGAAACAACAGATTCTCTCCCAGAACCAGCCCTACCTACCCCTTGATTTGATTCCATGTGAGACCTGCGTTGACCTTGTGACCTACAGAACTGTAAGGTAATACATTTGTGTCGTTTTAAGCATTAAATTTGTGGATTTTGTTACAGCAGGGATAGAAAACTAATACAAACTTTGGTACCTGGAAGTGGGGTGCTGCTATAACAGATTCCAAGAAATATGGAAGTGGCTTTAGAATTTGGCAGTGAGTGGAGCCTGGAAGACTTCTGAGGAGGATGGTAGAAAAAGTCTAGATGGCCTTGGACAGACCTGTTCATAGACATATGGATGTTACGGATTGCTAGGGAGGACTCAGAAGGAAGTGAAAAACATGGGAGAGAAAACATAAACTGCCTTAGAGAATACAGCTAAATGGTCAAGAGCAGAGGAAATCACACACACTACCATTCTCCCATGCTGCCTACTGTGCGCTCAGAAAGTAAAACCCCAGAGTGGGGGAAGGCCCCTGACAAATTGGGAACACCTCTGCTACACAGCAGCCTCACTGTACAGACTGTCTCACTTGGCAATGAGCAAAGGGGCTGTCCTTGGAATGCTGCTACCTCCCAGCCATGTGACCCAGGGCAAACAACCTCTCTGACCTGCACACAGAGATGATGTTATCAGTAGCACCCATCTCGCAGGACTATTCTGGGGATTAAATGAGGTCATGCACAGAAAGTCCACAGTGCGGTGCTGAGTACAGAGTAGGCACTCAAAAGTGTGAGCTATTTTTTTGACCCAGTCTAGAGGGAAAAATAAGTGGAGAGGAATATATCCTTCCTTTCTCCCCCAGGAAAGTCTTCCCTAGGGAAGACTTAGGGCCTAAGCATAAAAGAAGAAAACAGAAGCAAACTTGGATGTTCAGGAAGCCAGCACTCTACAAATCAAAGGCAAGGTTTGGGGACTCAATGGGGCTATTCCAAAAGGCAAGGGACAGATAGACTGGGGGCTGGGGAAGCTGCCCAAGGCGGCACAGAGAGACAAAAAGGAGGCTGAGTTGTTCCTCTGGGTGACTCTATTACTGGAAACTTGCCAGCTGCAGTTTGAGAACACTGGGCAGAGATACTGTGCCACCGCCAGTGCCAACTTGGACAGGAAGTGATGCGGCTGGGTCCCACGGTCAAGAAGCCAGCAGGAGGGGGTGAAGGGGGTACCCACAAAGAAAGACATCATTTTTAATTTCCCAGCCTGGCTTCCTACCTCAGCTTCCCCTCTCCCCTGCCTCTACCCATCACCATCCATGGAATTATAAAACACAACGAAAATTAAAAGACCACAGTTATTCATATATGGGTAAGATAGCAAAATTTTACAGAAACTCATAGAATTTTCTACTTAAGAAAAGTTTTCCTTTTTTTCCTATTGCCAAATTTTTTTAGTTTTGGAGCTTTCATAAGGTTTCTGGGATAAGACATCACCGGGAAGTAAAAAGGCACTAAAAGCATTTGAATATCCTTTCTGTCTCTGTACCCTTGACGGTAAATTACAGTAGTTCATTCCCCAAGATTAACAGTCAATAGTTAAATGTCAGCCAGCAGGCTACTGCATAACTAAGAGGGGAAGAAAATCACCTTAGGAATGATTACGATAAAACCAAGTGGCAAAGAATTAAATCATTCTCCACTAGTATGTTTATAAGATATATACTTCTGCCAACACAGCATTTTCTGCTTAACAGCAGCATTTTCCTCCTTTAAGAAAATCTGGTGCCTGCAGAAAAGATATCACATCTTACATTACTTTGTTGACAGTAAAACCCACAGCTTCGCTGGCAATGTGATTAAGGCACACATTTTTATGAGCAAAGCACATGTACCCACTGAACACAATAATGCTTTCAAAAAAGAACAAGTTTCAAAAGTTCTTCCAACAAGCCCATTGTTTTTGGATTTACAAGCTGGAAAAACGTACATTTCTGAATTCCATTTTCTGAATTTCCACAAGCTGGGTAGGTCTAAAGGCTAATTCTTCATACTCCCACTATTATTATTCATGCCCTTTCCCAGTAAACCCAGATAGGCAGTTATCAAGGCAGATGTATTATTTGGGTACATATGACAACAAAGCTGGATCTTATTTCTGCCCACCCCTTTTTCTGCTCCCCATGCTGCAAACCTCTCCTAACCCTTGTGGATAAAAAAGAGTGGTAAAAGGAGTGGGTGGCATATTCTTCTCCTTAACTGAACCCAAATCTGTAGACTCTGGGATTGTCAGCTAGTCAATCTCCAGATCCTCCTGAAAGGATGATGTGAGCGCCTAGTGATTTTGTTTTGCTTTTCATAAAGCTGGAGAAGGGAGGTATGGCTTGGAGACAGTTAGATAATGAACTTAGCTACTGAAAACAAATTCCAGACTACTTTTTGAAGAGGAAAACAACATAATGGGTGGGAACTGTCCCAAGTTCACATGACCTTTGCCTCACTCACTCTAGAAGTGCCACCCCAGTTTTGATGGACAGTGCCAAAAACCAACCTGTTATCCCTGACTTTTTTTTTTAAATATTTATTTATTTATTTTGGGCTGCATTGGGTCTTCGTTGCTGTACGTGGGCTTTCTCTAGCTGTGGTGAGCAGGGGCTACTCTTCATTGCGGTGCACGGGCTTCTCACTGCGGTGGCTTCTCTTCTTGTGGAGTATGGGCTCTAGGCAAGTAGTTGCTTCAGTAGTTGTGGCTCTCAGGCTCCAGAACACAGGCTCAGTAGTTGTGGTGCCTGGGCCTGTTGCTCCGCAGCATGTGGGATTCTCCCGGACCAGGGCTCGAACCCGCATCCCCTGCATTAGCAGTCAGATTCTTAACCACTGCACCACCAGGGAAGCCCTATGCCTGACTTCTTAGTAGGCAGTGTTCGCCTTCAACCAGGATAGTCTAGAAATCCAAACATGATCTAGGAAAAACTATTTGGGATTCAAATAAGTCAAATAATTTAGACTGGAAGATCGTAAGTATTTTGAAGGATAAAAATATATATAAACTTTATATATAAAACTTTCCATTTTATGTCTCTTTCAGAGGCAAAAGAGATTTCATATACCACTTTAAATGCATTGTGCATTATTTCATCTGTTCCTTACAAAGAACTGAGTAACAAACTGTTTCTGTGTTTGTTCATTCTTCAGATGAAGAAACTGAGGCTTAGCAAGGTTGAACACGCCCGAAGTCACAAATCGGCACACCTAAACTCTGACCCCAAATTCATGCCCTCAACCCAGGATTAACTAATCTTTGATATACAGTGATTAGCCCCAGGTTCTAAAAACAGCTATGACTCCTCCAAATTGCCCTGGGGGGTCAACAAATTTTACTGACAATATTAATGATTATCTCCTTTTTTCAACCATCTTTGTTCCTACATTATGAAAACCTTACACACCCACCTTTGCCTCTGACTGGCAATAAGTCACAGCATCTCCTTGGCACTGGCTTCAAAGCAATGCAAATATTCAAAAGTGCCTTCCTCTTCAAAGAGTCACCATCACTGCAGGACAAAATCCAATTCCAAAACTGTTCTGACCAGCAACTACATGGTGCCAGATGCACCACCATCTTCAGAAAGTTACCTACGGTCTCTGATCACAGCTACCTCCCTGCTCCCTCCTGCAGCTGTGTACACAATGTTTATTATACCACAATGGCCAGTTTTGTCTTCTGGCCAAGAGAGAAGATATGCACAGTTGATTGAGATGCTACTGTTGGTAAGGAAATCTTTGATCTACTCTATAGAAATCTGGAAGTGCATTTCTTCATAATAAACTCAGGCAGTTTTACCCACTTCCAAGATGTTCCAAAACCAGTGATTAAGACTGGTTTTGGAACATCTTAACGTTCCAAACATTAAGACATTTTACATTTTAATCCCAGGCTTAACCAGCAAATTGTATGCTCAAGCAAAGGAGCTTGGTGAAGACTTTCAAATAAGGAATGTTTAGCTTCTGAGTATCAGCTATATATCTAAACATAAAAATGAAACAATTGGAAAGCAGAATAGTAGTTGTCAGGGAGGAACGGGAGGGGGAAATGAGGAGTTAGTGTTTAGTGGGTACAGAGTTTCTGTTTGGGGAGATGAAAACGTTCTGGAGATGGATGCTGGAGATGGCTGCACAGCAATGTGAAGAGACTTAATACCACTGGATTGTACACTTAAATACGGTAAAAACAAACAAGAAAACTTATCTACCATTCAAGTGAATGCTTCTTTTTTGAAACCTCTCACTTACGAAGGGAAATGAGGCCACAGCACCTTTTAAAACAAACCACTGAAAGACCTTGGGCCTATTCTCGGCATTACAGGGAAGACTTTAAACACAAGTTTTAGTCCCAGAGTTCCTAAAGAAAGATGAATACTCTCAAATTACTTTCCAATCTATATATGCTGTAATGTCTAAATGGAGCCGAAGTTTCCTCAGAGTCCTCTGAAGAGAGGACTGACCACGGGGGCTCAGAACAGCCCACCCATCATTTTACAGTCTTGTTATAGACTGAATGTTTGTGTCCCCTCCAAATTCATATGTTGAAGCCCTACTCTCCAATATGATTGCATCTGGAGGTGGGACCTTTGGGAGGTAATTAGGTTTAGATGCGGTCATGTGGGGGGAACACCCATGATGGGATTAGTGTCCCTGTAAGAAGAGGAAGAGGCCAGAGCCCTTCCTCTCTCCATACGTGAGGACACAGCAAGAAGGCAGTCTTCCACAAGCCAGGAAGTGGGCTCTCACCAGCACCCAACCATGAGGCACCTTGCTTGGATTCCCCAGCTTCCAGACCTGTGAGCAATACCTGTTGTTTAAGTCACCCAGTCTGTAGTATTTTGTTACAACAGCCTGAGCTAAGACAAGTCTACTCCCTAATGTATCTGTGCTTCCTTAATGTTTTAAACTCATTAAAACAGTTTCTGAAATGCCTCACTCATGAGCATGGTTTCGGGGCACCATAGCTCAGGCAGCCACCTAGACAAGTTCTTTTCTTTCTCGTTGTCTCAATATTAATATGGTAACAGTCTGGCACTCTCTCTCTCTCTCTCTCTCTCTCTCTCTCTCTCTCTCACACTCACACACACACACACACACACACACACACACACAGAAGTGGCAACTGTTTTTTCCTCTTTATGGGCTATTTCGGAGTTACACTGAGGAGAGATGCCAACAAGCTGTCATGGTTCGGAATGAAATGGTCTCCGGTTCACTGAGTCTCTTTTTTCATCTCAGATGAACAAAGGCTTTTCACTGAAGGAAAATCACCAATGCTGCTTGCACTCCAGTTGACTACTGATGCTGTATTTTCATCACCTGAGAATGAACTAAGAGTTGCTTCTCAAATGACTTGGAGCTCCTACAATAAAGTCTCATCAACTCTCAAAGAGTTTTGCTGTGCAATTGCTGACCGATGTAATCATTTTTCCCCCCTCCCTCAAGGCTAAATGTTCTGATGTGTAAGCCAATCTTCATGCCAAAGGTACGACTTACCCTCCTTTGGGCATCTTGTCTTCCCCCATTGGAAAAAAGAAAGCAAGCCTTGAGTTAGAAAACTATGACCTTTACCTAGGGTGGTGTACTTCTTTTGCATTATATAAAATTCTGATTGGTTTCCTTTAAAATTTACATAATTCATTTTTAAGTGTCAGTGCAGAATTGATGATTAATATCAACAAAAAAATAAAAACCTAATTTCCCTACTACAAAAATATGTTGGAAAACTTTTAACAATTAGAATAGTGTTACAATTAAAATATGAATAGCTCAGCAGATCAACAGAACAGAAATGAACACAAAAACATGGGATTTAATATATGATAAAGGTGGCATTTCCAATCAAAAAAGAAAAATGAATTATTAATAAATGGTTGGGAAAACCAGCAGCCATCTGAAAAAAGTAAACTGAGATCCCTACTTCCTAAAATAAATTTAAGATGGATTAATAATTTAATTATAAAAATGGAAACTATAAAAGTACCAGAAGAAAACCTGGTCTGGTCAATTAAAAATATATATTTTAGGGTGGAGAAGATCTTTTTTCCTTTATGGAATTCAATTCAAAGGCCTTAAAAGAAGCAGTTGGTAAATTTACCTACATGGAGAAATGCAACATAATCCAAGTAAAAAAACATCAATAATAAAGTGGGAACAACTCCAATTCTTACCAATGATAAGGGACCTATTTCATTTATATATAAAGTGACACAACTTGAAAACTAATAGCCCAATAGCAAAAGATACAATAGAAACGTAAATATTGTACAACTGGCTCTTATAGACTCATGAAAAGATATTCAACCTCCTAAGACAAATGCAAATTAAAACCACAGGAGATCCATTTGTCACTTATCAGATTGCCAAAGATTAAGAAGTTTCATAACATACCATGTTGGCAAAGATGCAGAAAAATGTACTTTCATACCTTGCTGGTGACAATTATATATATTAGCACAGCTTTTATGGAAGACATTTGGGGCAATATCTATTACAAGTACAAATGAATACATATCCTTTCACTTGGTAATTCCATATTCAGAATTTTGTCACATGTGAGCAAAATAATGTTTGTACAAAATTATCCCTTGCACCATTGTTGCAAACAGCAAAATCAATAGGAAATATAATAGCCTGAACAAAACATGGGAGTATCTGTAAAAAGAAATACTATGCTGTTGTGTTTAAAATTATAAAAATATAGGAGAAACTGTACCTACATGGAGGAATCTTGAGACATGATTACATCAAAAAGCAAGGTGCATAACAAAATGTAAAGTATGTTATAATTTGTGATCTTAAAGGGGGGAAGAATATGAGAATATACCCACATTTGCTTTTTATACAAAAACAGAGTAATTCTGGAAGGAAGGGCACTGATTGCCTCTGAGGAGGGAATGTGGTGGCCAGTGGCAGGAATTGAGAGGCTTTTTATTTTGCTCTTTTATATTCAAGCCATGTATTATTCATATGAAAATTACTTTTTAAAAATTTCCTATATATATATATATTATTGGAATATAATTGCTTTACAATGTTGTGTTAGTTTCTGCTGTACAATGAAGTGAATCAGCTATATGTATACCTATATCCCCTCCCTCTTGGACCTCCTTCCCATCCCCCACCATCCCACCCATCTAGCATGTCACAGAGCACCAAGCTGAGCTTCCTGTGCTTTACAGCTTGTTCCCACTAGCTATCTGTTTTACGCATAGTAGTGTATATGTGTCCATCCTACAATGAGGTTTCACCTCACACCGGTCAGAATGGCCCTCATCAAAAAATCTACAAACAATAAATGCTGGAGAGGGTGTGGAGAAAAGGGAACCCTCTTGCACGGTTGGTGGGAATGTAAATTCATACAGCCACTTTGGAGAACATTATGGAGGTTACTTTAAAAACTAAAAGTAGGGGCTTCCCTGGTGGCGCAGTGGTTAAGGGTCCGCCTGCCGATGCAGGGGACGCGGGTTCGTGCCCCGGCGTGGCTGGGCCCGTGAGCCATGGCCGCGGAGCATGCGCTCCGCAGCCTGTGCTCCGCAGCCTGTGCTCCGCAGCAGGAGGGGCCACAACAGTGAGAGGCTCGCGTACCGCAAAAAAATACATAAATAAAATAAAATAAATAAAAAATAAAAAAAACTAAAAGTAGAGCTGCCACATGACCCAGCAATCCCACTACTGGCCATATACCCTGAGAAAACCATAATTCAAAATGAAAATTACTTTTTAATGCAGTAAAAGGGTTGTGAGTAAAGCTGAAGAATTCAACCCAAAATTGAAAAAAAGAGACAAAGACCTAGAAAGGAGAAGGGGAAACGGTAAGAAAATCAGAGGATTGCTCCAGAAGGATCAACATTGAAAACAGGGATTCAATCAAGAGAAAAGAAAGTTATCAAAGATAATTCAAGAAATTTTCCAATAAGTGAAAAACATTAAGTTTCTAGACAGGGAAGGCCAGGCCACTCTGTGTCCAGAAAAATCAATGAAAATAGATCAGTTAGACTACTTGGGACAAATAAAAGATACTAAAAGCTTTCAAAGAGAAGGTGGAAAAGTTCCAGCTTTCATAAAAGCCTGGAATTTTAGGAAGCAATATTCTCAAAGTTCTGAAGAAAAAGGATTTCCAACCTAGAACTGTATGTTTAGCTAAACTATAGAGAGTATGGCAGTGGGGGTCTGGGGTACAACTTAGACACGCCAAACCTCAAGAAAATATATCTCCCATGCACCCTTTCTCAGAAGCTGCTGGCTAATGCCCTCCATCGAGATAAGCGATCAAGAGAGACAACAAGGAAAGGAAACACCACGGGATCCAGGAAAGAGAAATGAAGGGCATCTCTGGGGTGATGGACACACTTTCATAAGGGATGCCTTCAGGAGGAAAGGCTCAAACGGCAACCCTGAGGTTTTTAAACATAAAGAGAGGAAGGTTAGGCTTCAATTTGGAGTGAATCAGTAACAGGTGCATAAAGCTAAAAAAGCAATTCTTAACTCTGGGTAAGAAAAAAGTGTATTGGGCTTCCCTGGTGGTGCAGTGGTTGCGAGTCCGCCTGCCGACGCAGGGCACACGGGTTCGTGCCCCGGTCCGGGAAGATCCCACATGCCGTGGAGCCGGCTGGGGCCGTGAGCCATGGCCATGTGTCCAGAGCCTGTGCTCTGCAACGGGAGAGGCCACAACGGTGAGAGGCCCGCATACCACAAAAAAAAAAAAAAAAAGAAAAGAAAAAGGTGTATGAGGAAGGAAATGTCATTTAAATTACACATCTCAGCTATGAATGATTTTCACATTCACTATAATCTAAATGTTATATATTAATCCAATTTAAAAAAACTATATTTACATTAGGAGGATTTTAGAAAAGAGTGTATGTGAGAAGTTTTAAGTTTTATAGTCTCATCTTCCACAGTATGAAGACAGGAAATAATATTCAAACTCTGATTTTAAAAAAATCAAGAAATGACAGAACAAGCATATTTTTCTCAAAATACTGTCATTTTCACAGTCTAAGCCAGTCAGATATCAGCATTTTCTTATGGCTCAACAACATTAGAAGAAAAAAAAATTTCTAAGTAGTTTCCTTTAAGGGAAAGGAATCAGGGAGAGGAAAGTAGGGCAGAGAGGTACTATTTTCACTTACAGGCCTTATAGAACAATTTGACTTTTTAAAGTATACAAACACATACATACAAAATGTTAACATTTTTCATAGAGCCAATATTCAAGGTTTTTTACACATGAGAATCAATGATGGGCGAATCTGCACTGCCAATACAATAAAATCCATATTTCAAATACCATCTAAGAACACTCTATGGTTTTTAAGTTACTGGTGCTGGTACTGCCCACCAACTCCTACCTGAGGGTTGGGGACACAGACATCATCTGGCTGACCCATTCATTAGGAGAAGCACCTCAGACACAATGCCAGGATGGCCAAAGTCCTTGAAGGTTCGGCATTTGTCAGGTTTTCTCATTAAAATTAGAATTCCCAGTACTGGTGTGTTTTCCAGTACCTCATTCTCATGAGAGGTGAAGTTAGGGATTTGTGTG
This sequence comes from Leucopleurus acutus, assembly GCF_964270905.1. NCBI lineage: Eukaryota > Metazoa > Chordata > Mammalia > Artiodactyla > Delphinidae > Leucopleurus > Leucopleurus acutus. The sequence goes on along the minus strand of NC_139150.1, from coordinate 51,393,135 downwards.
GGTTTGGAGGCAGAACTTGATTAAACGCAACTTGAATAGGAAACTGAGGTGATCTGTAGAACCAATGGCTTTGGGTAACCAGATTTTTAAAACAAACTGAAACTACTTATCCTCTGAGGGACAAATTCAATTTGTTAAAAAAAAAACTAGTTGCATGGTTACTAAGGAGTCACTGCGAAATCCCCATTTGCAGCTCTAATGCATAAGCAGCAGCCCCAGGAGCAGGGAAACTGGCACAAGCCTTTGAGGCTTACTCTCCTAGGTCACAGTGCTAACTGACATCACCATATGCCTGCTTAAATGAAAGTACACCACTTATTAGAATCATTAACTCAAATTTTGCCAACTCATAAATAATGAAATTCCACAGATTTTTCTAAGCACCTTTGTGAAAGAACTTGCCCAAACTGAAAAGGGTTTTCTCCAAAATCTTTCAAGCAAAACTGAAGTTCCAGGAAGACATTTAGGCCTATGGCTTTGGATACCCCCTAAAATTACTCCCATTTGAAAAGCATGCACTAGGACATTAGTTATGTATCCAGACTGAACAGCCTCCCGTTAATTTAATCCTTTCTGGTTTTAGCCAACAGTTCCTTTTATTGAACTGTGGCAAGAAATTTTTCAAAGCCCATTCTGTTAGAAATTAAGGTCCTTGGGTTTAAGAAGCAAGAATTTGGAATTGACTAGCCTAAGAGGTAGACAATAGTATCAATAGTTTACAAGTATAAATGTACTTGTAATTCAAATAAAAGCCTACAGAGAGATGGCATATCCAAAGGTGCTGTTTCAGAACACTGATCAAACTAGTAAGTGGCATACTACCTGAAACAATGGTGCTGACCTAGCTGAAAGTTAAAAAGAAAACCAGCTATAAGCTAAGACAAACAAATCTCTTGGACAAACTGTGACTTCTCTGTGAATTCTTATACACCACTCACTCCTAAAGGTTACTTGAAGGGTCTAATAATAAAAGGCATAGTTCTTGTCTAAAAACAAACAAGAAGAACGACAGAGCAACCTTTCAGCAAATGAAGGCTGGGGAGACAGGAAAGGAAGGGAATGACCGTATTATTTTACCTACATACTGAAACACAGAATCACTATGAAAGCTGAGCATGAAACTTAGTTCCTGGCATCCTGGTAGCCAAAGCATAAAAGGAAATACGGGGCTTCCCTGGTGGCGCAGTGGTTGAGAGTCTGCCTGCCGATGCAGGGGACACAGGTTCGTGCCCCGGTCCGGGAAGATCCCACATGCCGCAGAGCGGCTGGGCCCGTGAGCCATGGCCGCTGAGCCTGCGCGTCCGGAGCCTGTGCTCCACAACGGGAGAGGCCACAACAGTGAGAGGCCCGCATACGGCAAATAAAAAAAGGAAATACGATGAGGTACACAACTTTCATGACTGAGGAAAAGAAGTCCCACTTTATCAGGGAAATACTGTAAATGTTTTTCTTTTTCTTTTTAAATAAATTTATTTTATTTATTTATTTTGGGCTGCGTTAGGTCTTTGTTGCCGCGCACAGGCTTTCTCTAGCTGGGGCGAGTGGGGGCTACTCTTCATTGCTGTGCATGAGCTTCTCATTGCGGTGGCTTCTCTTGTCATGGAGCACAGGCTCTAGGCGTGAGGGCTTCAGTAGTTGTGGCAGGCAGGCTCAGTAGTTGTGGCACACGGGCTTAGTTGCTCTGTGGCATGTGGGATCTTCCTGGACCAGGGATCAAACCCGTGTCCCCTGCACTGGCAGGTGGATTCTTAACCACTGCACCACCAGGAAGTCCCTGTAAATGTTTTTCTAACAGTGAACTGAAACATACACTTCCTCCTATGAGGGATTCTGAATGGCACAGCAAATACTCATCAGTAGTTTATTCAACAACAAAGATCTATTAAATGCCTTCTACTTTTCCAGGCTCTGTTCTAGGAGCTTGATATACATCAGCCAACAAACCAGATAAAGGTCCGTGCCCTGGAGAAGCCCATACTCTACTGGAGTAGATGGACAATAATCATAGTAGGTAAATTACATATGTTATTATGTTATGGGGAAAAGAAAAGGAAGTGCTAGGCAAGGGGGATCAAGAGAAAGCAGATTATATTATTGGACAGACAGTTGAGGCACGGAGATGGTGACATGTGAGCAAGGGCACAGCGTGAGCAAGCATGGAGATAAGAAGAGCACTCCGTGCAAAGACCCTGAGAGGAAGCACACAGGCACGTCTAAGGAATAACAAGGGGCCAGTGCTGCCAAGCACGGGAGCAAGGCAAGCACAGGAGAGGACATTAGAGAGTTAACAAGGGAACAACCAGGTCAAGAAAGCCAAGGGGTTCACTGTAAAAACTTCTCCTCTTATATAAACAGGAAGTCAAGAGAGGGTTTGAGCAGAGAAGTGTCACATCTGACTTTTGTTTTTAAAGGACCACTGGTGAGAAGGGACTGTAAGGGCAGAAGCAGGGAGACCAGTTATGAAGCTACTGCAATAATCCAGGTGTGGGAGGGTTGGGGGAAAGGAGGAAGAGGTGACAGATTCTGGATATTTTTCTAAGGTAGGGTCAACAGGATTTGCTAATGGATTCGAGGTGGAGTGTGAGAGAAAGGAGAGTGGAGACAGCCACAGTTTGGGGGTTCTGCCATCTATCAAGAGAAGGAAACACCCATTTATGATAAAAACCCTCTAGAAAGTAGGCATAGAGGGAACTTACCTCAACATAATAAAAGCTATATATGACAAACCCACAGACAACATCGTTCTCAATGGTAAAAAACTGAAACCATTTCCTCTAAGATCAGGAACAAGACAAGGTTGTCCACTCTCACCACTATTATTCAACATAGTTTTGGAAGCTTTAGCCACAGCAATCAGAGAAGAAAAAGAAATAAAAGGAATCCAAATCGGAAAAGAAGAAGTAAAACTGTCACTGTTTGCAGACGACATGATACTATACATAGAGAATCCTAAAGATGCCACCAGAAAACTACTAGAGCTAATCAATGAATTTGGTAAAGTAGCAGGATACAAAATTAATGCACAGAAATCTCCTGCATTCCTATACACTAATGATGAAAATTCTGAAAGTGAAATTAAGGAAACACTCCCATTTACCATTGCAATAAAAAGAATAAAATACCTAGGAATACACCTACCTAAGGAGACAAAAGGCCTGTATGCAGAAAACTGTAAGACACTGATGAAAGAAATTATAGATGATACAAACAGATGGAGAGATATACCATGTTCTTGGACTGGAAGAACCAACACTGTGAAAATGACTCTATTACCCAAAGCAATCTACAGATTCAATGCAATCCCTATCAAACTACCAACGGCATTTTTCACAGAACTAGAAACACAAAAGACCCCGAATAGTCAAAGCAATCCTGAGAAAGAAAAAGAAAAACAGAGCTGGAGGAATCAGGCTCCCAGACTTCAGACTATACTACAAAGCTACAGTAATCAAGACAGTATGGTACTGGCACAAAAACAGAAATATAGATCAATGGAACAAGACAGAAAGCCCAGAGATAAACCCACGCACATATGGTCACCTTATTTTTGATAAAGGAGGCAAGAATATACAATGGAGAAAAGACAGCCTCTTCAATAAGTGGTGCTGGGAAAACTGGACAGCTACATGTAAAAGAATGAAATTAGAACATTCCCTTACACCATACACAAAAGTAAACTCAAAATGGATTAAAGACCTAAATGTAAGGCCAGACACTATAAAACTCTTAGAGGAAAACACAGGCAGAACACTCTATGACATAAATCACAGCAAGATCCTTTTTGACCCACCTCCTAAAGTAATGGAAATAAAAACAAAAATAAACAATGGGGACCTAATGAAACTTCAAAGCTTTTGCACAGCCAAGGAAACCATAAACAAGACAAAAAGACAACCCTCAGAATGGGAGGAAATATTTGCAAACGAAGCAACTGAAAAAGGCTTAATGTCCAAAATTTACAAGCAGCTCAATATCAGAAAAACAAACAACCCAATCCAAAAATGGGCAGGAGACCTAAATAGACATTTCTCCAAAGAAGATATACAGATGGCCAACAAACACATGAAAGGATGCTCAACATCACTAATCATTAGAGAAGCGCAAATCAAAACTACAATGAGGTATCACCTCACACCAGTCAGAATGGCCATCATCAAAAAATCCACAAACAATAAATGCTGGAGAGGGTATGGAGAAAAGGGAACCCTCTCGCACTGTTGGTGGGAATGTAAATTGATACAGCCACTATGGAGAACAGTATGGAGGTTCTTTAAATAACTACAAATAGCACTACCATATGACCCAACAATCCCACTACTGGGCATATACCCTGAGAAAACCATAATTCAAAAAGAGTCATGTACCAGAATGTTCACTGAAGCTCTATTTACAATAGCCAGGACATGGAAGCAACCTAAGTGTCCATCGACAGATGAATGGATAAAGAAGATGTGGCACATACATACAATGGAATATTACTCAGCCATAAAAGGAAACAAAATTGAGTTATTTGTAGTGAGGTGGATGGACCTAGAGTCTGTCCTACAGAGTGAAGTAAGTCAGAAAGAGAAAAACAAATACTGTATGCTAACACATATACATGAAATCTAAAAAAAAAAAAAAATGGTTCTGAAGAACTTAGGGGCAGGACAGGAATAAAGACGGAGACGTTGAGAATGGACTTGAGGACATGGGGAGGGGGGTAGGGTAAGCTGGGATGAAGTGAGAGAGTGGCATGGACATATATACACTACCAAATGTAAAATAGACAGCTAGTAGGAAGCAGCCACATAGCACAGGGAAATCAGCTTGGTGCTTTGTGACCACCTACAGGCGTGGGATAGGGAGAGTGGGCGGGAAACGCAAGAGAGAGGAGATATGGGGATATATGTATATGTATAGCTGATTCACTTTGTTATACTGCAGGAACTAACACACCATGATAAAGCAATTATACTCCAATAAAGATGTTAAATATAATAATAATAATTTTTTTAAAAGGCTGCTGAGAGACATAAAAGGGATCACAATGTGTGAGAGTTTCCTGTGGGTTTTCTTTTTGTTTTAAATTAATTTATTTTTTTTTTGGCTGCATTGGGTCTTCGTTGCTGTACGCGGGCTTTCTCCAGTTGTGGCGAGTGGGGGCCACTCTTTGTTGTGGTGCATAGGCTTCTCACTGCAGTGGCTTCTCTTGTTGCAGAGCACGGGCTCTAGGCATGCGGGCTTCGGTAGTTGTGGCTCGCAGGGTCTAGAGCGCAGGCTCAGTAATTGTGGCACATGGGCTTAGTTGCTCTGTGGCATGTGGGATCTTCCTAGACCAGGGCTCGAACCCGTGTCCCCTGCATTGGCAGGCGGATTCTTAACCACGGCACCACCAGGGAAGCCCCTCCTGTGGGTTTTCTTAAACTCTTTACTGTCCCTCAACAATGTAAGCTGAAGACATCATACATCTAATTCCTTAAAAGAAAACAGAAGTTAAAGAAAGTACAACAACATTCCAAGTACCCAATATTCTGATGGAAATGGTGTGTAAGATCCTTTAGAATTTCATGAATGAGCACTATTTCTGTTTTCATTAACAGCTGGGGCAGGCAAGTGCTCAGGAAGAACCTAGATTGCAACATTCAATGTCACCAATCAAGGGTCCACTTGCAGAACAAATCTCAGCATTCTCATAAAAATTATCCAGACTCTCTTGCCTAAACAGATGGCCCCCAAGTTTATACAAAGGGTGTGAGGGTAAACATGGAGGAATGACCAAGCTCCCCCCACCCCGACAGAGTTCTGAATCTCTCCACCATGTAGATGGTGAATAACCAATCCAGGCACTAAAGTTCTACATCTCTCCGTAAGTATAATTATAATCTGCCATCTTTCTTTAAAGGATTCTGATTTTGTATTTTTTAAATAAGAAAGAAATTTCCCAGTAAGAATATTAGCAAAAGCTCAGAAATTTCACTTGTGAAAGAAAAATACCAGGGAATATTTACTAGGCCCTAATAAATTTTAGTTTTGCCAAAAGGCCCCATCTCTACCCTTCTCTTGACAGTCTGCCTTTAATTGACTGCCAAGACCATATTAAATTCAGACAATTAAACAAAAGACAATGACCAATAAGATAGCAGTAACACATGGAAAATCAAGACATAAAAGTCCAGAGAGTAAGAAGAGTCATTTCTTGATTAAAATACAGATCTAGACCCTTGAAAAACCATGAGTGGAAAGTTACCGAATTGTGGGTACAGCTCTGCAGCTCATAAAAGATTAATCAGTCCTGTACAAAAATCAGACACTGTTTTCCATATCTAGGCAGATTTCTGAAGCATAACGTTTTCAAAATAAACCCTGAAATACAGATTTAATCAATTCCGAAAGCTGTTTCTGAATCAGCATACAAGCCATTAAACTTCTTTGAATTAAATAGTTTTCCACTATGGTAGATCATGTTGTTGTTTCAATTATTTGCCGCCCTCCCCATAAGAGGATTTTACCTCATATACCATGTGACTTATAGAGTCTCCAGATGGAAGTATTAATCATACTTTCCTACTCTTCTGTTAGTAGGCTTAGCCATGTGACTTGCTTCAACAAACTGGATGTGAGTGGAAGTATCATATAAGCAGAAGCAGTAATAGCCATGAATGGATTGGTCATTTCCTTTCTTACCCTTTCTTACCCCCATGAGATTCTGTCCCAGACTGGGTGGCTCATTTAGCCTGATCTAGAGCAAAGAAGACCCTTGGAGCAGAGCCATAGCTGTCATGGAATGTGAACAAAAAATTAAAATATGTTGTTTTAATCCACTGAGCATCATCTAGTCTAAGCTGAGAAATGAAGCCAATGTTTTGTTTCAAAAAATGTTTCAATGCTCAATGGAATAATTAATACCCAGAGCAGCCTAATAAGGGTGGATGAATGTGTAGGTCTTAGTGCCAGTGAATTTTCATGCTAACCATCTGCATAAGAATATAATAAACTGAAAATAACATCTGCCTTTTTCTAATTAAAGTTTTTACTTTTATAAATATGTGCTTTAGGGGGAAGGGGAAAACTTAAGTTACTTGTTTGACTGACTTTTAGAAGACCTTGTTGAGAACAATAGTAGGTTCAAAGAAGATAAGGTTCAACAGCTCACCCTTCCACTGGCATGTAATTAATTAATCTCTAACTGATGTGGGGATAAAACAAGAAACAAGGTTACAAATCTAACTGACATAACAGTCTCCTAGCAAAACAAGGAAATGTAACTGCCTGAGATTTTATGGGATGTAGAAATCATTCTTTTAAAAGTCTAGGTTAGGTTCATTTTCAACTTTTAGTATTAGTCCCCTGCCTGGAAGTCTTAACTCACCAGGTATAAGATCTGATGATGCAAATAGTCTTTCAAATGATCAATCAGAACAGAACTTCAGGAAAATTATTAGATCTCTCAAATTTTTTCCTAGAAGGTGAAGAAAAACAATGCCCAAAGTTAATACTCCTCTCATAGCTGCTCTGATAAAAAATATACATGAATTCACTTAAAAACTTAATTTCTGAAGGAAAAATATTCAACACCACCTCTTGCAAATTTGCGATGAGGTCTTGGCAAGCTAGAAGTCCAGAGAAACTCAGAACACTTACTAAGACTAAGCTGACAGGTTGTCATATCCAGAGGCTGTTGTAAGAGTCTATTTAATTAGGAGGGAACAGTGAAAACAAGGCAGAGTGAGAAGGTGCCCAGGGGAAGGTCAAGAGCAATTCTAAAGAACTCCACTCAGGCATACACTAAGTCAAGGTTTACAGACAATCCGCAGCTTATCCAAGGGACTAGGAAAGAGATAGTGCTATGCTCTGCCTTCAAAAGTCCTAAATCTGGGGGCCCACGGTTCCCTCCACTAGGGTTAGCAAACCCATAATAGATAATCAGAAAAGCTGTCTGCATTGCTAAGTTCAAATCAAGTTAGGAAAAATAGTTGATACAAAGCTACATCCAGAAGGTGTACATCAGCATGCATTTGGGAAATTATTCCATAATTGCAAAATAGTACAAGGTAACAACAGCTCCTTCTGCAAGACGAGTTTGTGGTAGAGAAGGCTCCACAAGAAATTAGGGCCAAGCTGCTGGGGTATCCTGTTTGGAGGCAGACCATGACAGTCTGATTTGGTTGGGTGGGAAGAAAGAATTTCCTGGGGACTCTTTTCCCTGCTCCAAATAGTGGTTTGAAAAGATGGAGGAAGCAGATGTTCAGCAGAACATGTGGTAGGATGGCAACCGTTTTCTTCCCACATACAATGCCCTTTTTAGAAAAACCCACCCATCCTTAGCCTTGGCTGCTCTGTGTTATTTTTTGGGTTTTTTTGCGGTACGCGGGCCTCTCACTGTTGTGGCCTCTCCCGTCGCGGAGCACAGGCTCCAGACACGCAGGCTCAGCGGCCATGGCTCACGGGCCCAGCCGGCATGTGGGATCTTCCCGGACCGGGGCACGAAACCGCGTCCCCTGCATCGGCAGGCGGACTCTCAACCACTGTGCCACCAGGGAAGCCCTGTGTTTTCTATTTGATCCCAGACTCTCTGACCACAGCTGACTGGAACACCACAATGGTTCCCATTCTAAGAGGGAAAACGGAGGCACAGGCTAAGCTGATCAGCAGGGAATGAGAGAGGGCTAGAAAGAGTTAATAACCACATGGTACAAAAAACTTAGGCTTGAAATGGGAGGTCATGATAAGCAAGGACTGTGCTTCCACTTTCTACCACGTGTGAGCTGAAACAGAGAAAGGTGGTCTGTAGAGAAACACCAAAGAATGGTGCAAATGCTAGAGACAAGATACCATGAGTGTCCAAAAGAAACCATAACTTCCAGCCCTAACTCCCCAGTTCCCAGGAAGACTGGCTGGGCTACCATGCCCTTGGGCTTCCACTGGATTCCTTCCTTCCAACAAATCCTTATTGGGTTGGTTGTTGTTCATTTGTTTATTTGTTTTGGTCAAATTTCTTATTGTTGATGTTAGTTTAAGCCAGTTGAAATGAGCTTCTCTTTTATGCAGCCAATAAGCCTTATTAGTTTGTTTTAATTTGGGGCTTATTTATTTTTAAATGCTTGATCTTAATAAGCTTTTTAAATTAAAGAAAAACACACATACAGTAAAGTACATAAATCTTAAATATCATGATGAATCTTTTTTTTTTTTTTACAAATGAACATATCCAAGTCAGCAGCACCTAGATCAAAGATAGAGAACATCATCAAGGCCCCAGAAGTGCCCCCAAGCCCCTTCCTAGTAAATACATCCCTGTGCCACTTCTGCCCTATTCTGACTTCTGTCACCATCAAGTATTTTTACCTCTTTTTGAGTTTCATATAAATGAAATCATACTATATATACACTTATTTCTGAATTCTTTTACTCAATATAATGAGATTCATCATGTTCTGTGTATCAGTAGTTTGTTTTTACTGCTGTGTAGTATTTCATTGCATAATCATACCACACTTCATTTACTCAATCATAGATAGTTGGATTGTTTCTATTATGTTTCTATTATTCTATTATAGAAACGGAAATGCTTGTAAATGTTTCTGGTGCGCATATGCACTCATTCCTGTTGGGTATACATATCTAGGAGTATAATTACTGAATCATAGGATGTAAGTTTGTTAAGTTTTATGGGTAAGTACAAATAGCTTTCCAAAGTAGTTAAACCAATTTACATATCTATCAGCAGTGTATGAGAGTTTGAGCTTTTCTATATCTCCATTTGGTTATCAGGATTTTTTTTTTAATATTAGCCATTTGGGTGGGTATGTATTGGTATTTTATAATAGTTTTAATTTGCATTTTCCTGATGACTGATGATACTGAATGCCCTTTTGCTCATTTTAAAAATTATTTTTTGTTTTTCTTACTGATTTGTAGCTGTTCTTTACATATTCTGGACAAGTTTCTTGTTGGATATATGTTATGACAAATATCTTCTACTTTGTGACTTGCCTTTCTTTGCACTCTTAATTTGTACTGCTGAACGGAAGTTCTTTATTTTAGTGAACATGAGAACAGACAAAATAGTACATGTTGCTGTGAGAAACAGATCCAACTCTCAGGGTCTACAAATACACTGATTTAAGGAAAGTTGACTAGTTAACTGAATGGGACCCAGCCTTTGCATAGGCCCTGTACTATAAATACAGTGTTACTATCCTCACTTCCCCCAAAACTTCAGCTACAAGGAATCACCAACTCACCAGGTAGTATGCCCACAGTTTATCAAAGGTATTTTCATACCATACATTGTTATAAATGGTGAATAGTTTGCACCACCAGCCCTTAAAAGTCCCACAGCATGCTTCCAGCATAGCTCAGCACAATCAACGGTCCAGAGTATTCTCCAGAAGAGATGTTCAGAGCACAAACCTATGGTACCAAGAACATTTTTCTCCCCATCCCAGTACCCCCCGAGAAAAATATCCCAACCTCAACAGCCCCCCAGAGTTACCAGGAATCCTATTATCCTCAACAGCCTGTGAAAGTTTCCTTGGCCTGGGGCAGCAGAAGGTGCAACAGGCTTCTCCAACGATCAGATTTCAAGGAAGCTTGGGTAGGGCTCACACGTCTATTACCTCATTGATCCTCACAGCTCCTCTGTGTGGCACCTCTCATTATCCCCATGTTACAAGCAGAGAGAGGTTATTCTGCTCAGCCAGAACTGTGGAAGAGCATGCAGAGAAGGGAGAAGAGCGGTGGCGCTACATGCAGTTGGGGTTTCCTACTGGACCCGGGTCCCTGAGTCTGCCTCTGCCTTCTTACTTGCTCCCAGGGTTCTTCTTTGATCTACTGTGTGCCACCTGCGATCACGGCGCTTTCTCTGCTTCTCCGGCCATAAGCAAACAAGATAGCTCTTTTGAGATTTTTGGTGCCAGGGAGATTTACAGTCAGGAAATACTATATCCTAAATGTTCCTTCCTTTATCTTACCTCTCTTCTCCCTCTTCTCTCTCCCTCCCTCCCCCCCACACCAAGACACACGTAAACACCATGGCATGATTATATTACTCTTCCTTTTCAGACACACAGAGGCAAAAAAAACAAAAACAAACAAACAAAAGCAAAAAACATGCCTGGCAGGAAGCAGTAGACTTGAGACCCTACAGCCCAAGCTCCTAACCACTGCCCTTACTGAATCAAGTCCCTTCAATGTAACCCATCCAAAAATAAAGGTTAGGAAATGGGGAAGAGATGGGAACGGAAAAACTGCCCTGGGTCATTGAGGGTCAAGTAGAGAAAAGGAGATGCTTAGAATGATAGCAGTTTCCAGGAATTCAGCACTCACAACCCTACCTGGGACCTAGGCTAAAATACATACATTGACATGTGACGAACAGCTTGAAGTCAGGACTCAAATGAGGTCAACTGATAAGCAGGTGATTTGGTCAACTTGGATGTGATGCCAGAGGTTTACAACACCTTCTCTTTGAAAGAGAAAGTTCCCAAGAAAATGATTAATAAACTGTATAAACTTCAAGCCCTTAAAGCAGTATTTCCTCCTTTTACTGGCAAAGGTGAAAAGTGCAGGAAAGTGACAGTTTTTTCCCATTGTACTAAAGGTACTTTACTGAATCTTTCTGGGCTGGCTAAGAGTCCTCAAGGACTTCTTACTCATTCTTGACTTTGACAGGTGAACCACTGGCACACCACTGCCAACAAAAGGCAGAAATGAGTCCAAACATAGCAGCCCTCTATTTTTGAGTGAGAGATACTTTGGTTCTCTAGAAGGTGTGAAAAAGCTATGTGAGCACAAGGGATTTCACCAAAGAAAAACCAAGTCCTTCCAGTTAGCTTTTCCTGGTTTCCAAAGAGTAGCCTTTTGTTTCCTGAAGTTGGTTATAATAGACAAATGAAAGAAACAGTTCTCTTTCTCTATTAGCCTAAAACTGATTAAAACTCTCCTGGAAAAAACAGAGTCTACTGAATGTGGGGAGGATAACTTATAGTACTCTCAGGCCTCTAAGTTCATACATACAGAAGAAGGTGTGTGTGAAGAAGAGTGCTAAGAATCAACACCTGACTCACATACACACCTGGCAGCTGGGGTCAAATCTTGTTAGGACAAATCTCTTTACAACCAAAATGTTTAAACTTCAACTGATGGAAGCATGAAATTCCTGATCGCCTGCAGGATAGGTTACCATTCAGTGGGCACCTAAACCACTATAAAAACTGATGAACTGATAACCCTCATGCAGATCTGGCAGCCTTAGTATGCCGCTGATGAAAGTATACACATTCATTCAACAAATACTGTTGAATGCCTACAAAGTGTAACTTAGTCACTCCCCTCCCACTTGGCCACTCCACAAAAAGCCCCTTGTGTTCCTCAAGGCAGTGTCTCCACACTGTGTCCCCCTCCCACATGGCTGTCATTCTCAACATGATGAACGATTCTCAGACCCCAGTCGACAGCTGCAACTTTCCCCTTTCCAACCTCCCCCAAATAAAAACGTATCAGAACACAAGTAAGTTCATATGACTTTCATTAGAGAACTAGCCTTGAATTCTCTCAACATTAAAAAAAAATTAAATATACACAAACTTTCATCACAGTGAACTATTTGAGTTGCTCCTCCCAATTGTGACTGAAACCCTGCCAGGGCTGAGAAATTCTGAGGTGTAGTAAGCAAACCTCAATCATTTCTCTCCCAGCCTTCTCTCCATGATAAGGATTCAGCCAACTCTCCTCCCACTCCTGAGTCATAATTCTAAAGGAGAGCAAAGGGTGACGTCTCTGAAGACAGAGAAGTCTTATTCTGCCCTCAAGGTCAGAAGCCTGGATTCTCCAAATACCCTTCAGGTTATGCCTCACAGGATTTAATCTTGCTGCCAAGAAACCAAACAGTAGCCACAAATACCTTAGAAGTATTTAAGACCAATAGTGTTTAAATAGTGTCTATCCCTCGGTCAGTAATACCCCTAGAAATATTTAAGGGAAGACAGAACATACTCACTGAGGAAGTACAGAGCCAGGTTGCATTCTTAAAGAAGCATACAATCCTTAAGAAGAAACAATTGAGAAGGTAAAACAGGTGTCCTAAAGAGAAGCAGAAGGATGAATTTCAAAAGGCCAACAGAAAATAAATCAAAATAAACTCAAGCCCACCAAATCATCCGTTAAGTTTCATCAAAACTACTTATTTCATTTTCTAAGAAATGGCAAAAACTTTCAGCATGGACACTGAAGCTTCACAATATCCAGCTTATCCCTGTGTGGACAACCTCTGTTTTTCCTTTAAAAAATTATGCACCAAGGGGCTTCTCTGGTGGTCCAGTGGTAAGGAATCCACCTCACAATGCAGGGGACGTGGGTTCAATCCCTGGTCAGGGAACTAAGATCCCACATGCAGCAGGGCAACTAAGCCTGCATGCCACAACTACTGAGCTCGCGCACCTCAACTAGAGCCCACGTACCGCAAACTACAGAGCCCATACGCCCTGGAGCCCACCCCACAACTAGAGAAGAGAAAATCCGCATGCCACTACAGAGAAGCCCATGCGCTTCAGTGAAAGATCCCGCATGCCTCAACCAAGATCCCACGTGCTGCAACTAAGACCCGACGCAGCCAAAAATAAATTAAATAAATAAATATATATATATATAAAATAAATCTTAAAAAAATTATGCACCAAGAACTCAACTCTTCTTTTACATTTTCATGTGGAAATCTAATTCCTGGCCAACTACAGAGCATGACCCATGCAAATTCCCCTATAACAATTTCACAGTGAATAGCAAAAATCAATAGATTGATTTAACAAATTAGAAAAGTTGAAAGAGTAAGACAGCATGAGCAAAATTTCAGTCTTTAAATATACTGAATACTTTAATTCTCAGAACCAGTAAAGTTTATTCACGAATTTCCACTCTTTAAACTTTTATTAGTAGTAAATCTCTTGAGATGCGTCTCCTACCAATTAAAAGAAAAAAAACTCACAAGAAATGAATTATACAGCATGGAAAAACAGAAAAGCCAGACTAGTTAAGAAACTGATATAAAGTCTCAATGAATTCTTTAACTGGCCTACCTTTCCTATCTCACTGTGCCATAAAACAAAAAGAATACGAGCTCTCTTTGAGGTGCTCATCTTCATTAGTCATCTGGGGAATTCAACAACACACATTTACTCGAATGGCTAAAATAAGACAACAGACACTAACAAGCATTGACAAGAATGTAGAGCAACTAGAACTCACATACCACTGTTGGCAACATAAATTAATAAAACCATTCTGGCAGTCCCCACTACAGGTGAACTGTGTGGCCCAGCAATTCCACTCCTAGATACTTATCCAACAGAAATGTATACATAGGTTCATGAGAAAACATGCACAAAATTGTTTATAACAACACTGTTCATTATTGGTCCAAAACTGGAAACAACCCAATGCACATCTCCAGTAGGATGGATAAACAGTAGTACATTCACACAATGGAATACAATAAGCAATGAAAATGAACAACCCAGAGCCACATAAGACAACAGATCAATCTTACAAATAGGACATGGAGTGAGAGAAGCCAGACCCAAGAAAGTACACACTCTGTGATTCTATAAAGTTCAAAAATCTGACAAAAGTAATCAATGATATTAGAAGGATATCCTTTGGGCTACAGTAGTGACTGGAATGGGGTATAATACAAAGATGATCAGCTTGGGTCTATGGTTCTATTTTGGGGAAGGGAGATGAAGGAGTATTTCATAGAAAAGTGAGTCATAACATCACATAATAGGGACAATTCCAGCCCCTAAAAAGGGCTACTCTTAAACATGTATTTTTTAGAGGAAAGAGCAGTTCTGTTAAGAATAATACAAAAGAGAGGGAGAAGGGAAGAGGAAGGGAGAGGAAGGAAAGGAGGAAGGATGAATAAATTCAGGCTTGATTTCTACCTATTTCTACCTAATTATTTTTTCATATTTTCCCCAAGGTCAAAGGGTGAACAAGTCGGAATTACCAACAGAAATCTGAACAAATGTAGCCAAAAATGTAATGCAAATATCAACAAATTTACATTCTTGCCTCTAATCAAGGCAAAAATTAGATAAAATAAATATCAAAAGGAGTTTTAACTGCAATATGCAATAAATGTAAACCAACAAGAATAGAGGTTCTTCTTGTGTGCTTCTCAGGGGATTAGATAATTATAAAAATGTATTAGTATGTCTCCTGAGACTTAAACTATGCCCCATTGGTCAATTCCATTAACTAAATGAATTTTTTTTTTTTTTTTTTGGCTGTGCCGAGTGGCTTGCAGGATCTTAGTTCCCTGACCAGGGATTGAACCCAGGCCCCAGCAGTGAAAGCGCCAAGTCCTACCACTGGACCACCAGGGAGTTCCCTAAATGAATTTTTTAAAAAAGGAAAAAAATCACCCTAGAACAGAGCTACAGGGTTCCTGAAATATATAACTCTCTCCAATTAACTGATTGCTTCTGTAACAAAAGAAACATAAGGATACTTATTTCTGACAGGTTTTCCTGGTGTATACATCCATACACAAATATCCAGCTCAACAGTATATCTGTTTTAAGCTTCTTCATCAGTGAGAATATCATTTGCTTCCAGCATTCATACTTCAAATGCAAAACTGAAGAAAGGAAAAGGCAAACGAGCACCTGAGTTTAGAAGCCAAAGAGAGAAAATAAAAACTGCTGGATTATGTCACCCGCTCTGCTCACGCAGAGTACATGCTCAAGGCAATTCACACACCTAGTGGCTGCAGTGTTTTAGTAAGAGCCTCATTGTCAGATGTCCCCCACTGAAGACAGTTCTGTTATTCTCCTTCACTGCCCCTCCCAAAGACACACACACACACACACACACACACACACACACACACACACACACACACACTCCAACAAACATGAGCGTTCCACCTGCCATGGCCTTGTCAAGTGTGGAACACGTTATTTAAAATTATAAAGGTAGGGACTTCCCTGGTAGCACAGTGGGTAAGAATCCACCTGCCAATGCAAGGGACATGGGTTCAAGCCCTGGTCCTGGAAGATCCCACATGCCGTGGAGCAACGAAGCCCGTGCACCACAACTACTGAACCTGCACTCTAGAGCCCATGAGCCACAACTAATGAGCCCGGGGGCTGCAACTACTGTAGCCTGTGTGCCTGGAGCCCGTGCTCCACAACAAGAGAAGCTACTGCAATGAGAAGACTGCACACTGCAACGAAGAGTAGCCCCCACTCATCGCAACTAGAGAAAGCTGGCGCACAGCAACGAAGAACCAATGCAGCCAAATAAATAATTTTAAAACAATTATAAAGGTAACTGAAAAGAGAACTAAAATTAATAAAATAAAAATAATACAATATCTAATAAATATTGGGAGGCAAAGGGGAGAGGAAGAAAAGAGAGGTGGGAGGTAATACAAATTCCAGTTCTTCCTTAGCAGGGAGTTAAGAGCTATTGTCAAATTTGTGAAACAAGTGTAGACTGTGGCAGGTTTAAAAAGAAGGCTGCACATGCTTTGACACTCTTCCCACCAAGTGGCCAGTCTATGTCCTCTCCCCTTGAGTCTGAGCAGGCTTTGTGACTGACCCAATCAACAGAGCTTGGTGAAAAGGAAGTTATGTAACTTCTGAGGCTGGGTCATAAAAGGGCAAGAAGCTTCCAACTCCTTCACTTGAGGCACTCATAGCTCAAGTTAATTGTGTGTGTCCTCTTGGAGGGTGTTTTGGGATGAGATTAGCATTTTAATTGGTAAACTCTGGGTACAGCAGATTGCTCTCCATAACATGTGGTCCTCATCCAATCAGCTGAAGGCCTGAATAGGGCAAAAAGATTGGCCTCCCGGAGCAAGGGGGAATTCTCCAGCAGACTGCCTTTAGTCTTCATCTGTAACACCAGCTCTCCTGGGTGTCCAGTCCACTGGCCCACGCTGCAGGCTTTGAAATCACCGACTTCCACAAATGTGTGAGCCAATTCCTTATGATAAATCTTTCTATAAACATATATACATTCTACTCTTCTGTTTCTCTACAGACCCTGATTAATACCTGGAGGAAGGTGATGGCCATGTAAGCAGTGCAACTACCTTGGGCCAACATGCTGAAGCTGCCATGTGTAGGCACTCTAGTCAACAGTTAATGCTGAGCCCAGTCTGTCAGCCAACCCTGCCAAGGCGCACGGCACGGAAGCAAAGCCTTACTGGACCCTCCAGACCAGCCCATTCACCAGGTGTGTGCAATAGAGAGACCTCAGTCAACACCACAAGGAGGAGAAGCGGCCAAGCCCTGCCTGAATCCTTGACCCACAGGACACATAATACCATGAAACAGTTGTTCAAGCCACTAACTTTTAAGTTAATTTGTTCAATGATAACAACCAAAAGTACTAAAAACAGACATAGTTGAGCTAGGATCAGAAAAGAGTAATGGGTTTTAGCTTTCATTTTAAACCCTTCTTTGTTATTTTCATTATTCTTACTATGTACAAATATTACTATAGAATTTAAACAATTATAAATTAAAGAAACAACAGCAAACATGTTTAGCACTTACTGTGTACCAGGCAATCCTCAACGTGCTATGTGTTTTAACTCATTTAATCCTCATAATAACCCTGTCAGGGGAGTGCTTTTTATTATCCCCTTTTTATAGATGGTAAGTTGAGACACAGAGAGGTTCAGTAACTATATGAAAGGTCACACAGCAAGCAGCAGCACCTAGATTCAAACAGGCCAGTCTGGATTCAGAGCTACAACATTTCCACAGAGATCACCAGGCTGGTTCATAATCACGAACCACTGGATGAAGGGCACAATCTCAAATTGCCATTCACCTGGGTCTCTAAGCATGTGACTGACTGACAATGCTATCATGTGTCAAGCACTGCTGGACTTCCTTGCTCCTTCAACAGCCATGGCCTAAACTGCAATGTCTTTTACTCTAACCCCCACCTGAACACATTCTTCAAGGCCCAATCTCCCTAAACATCAACCAGATCTCTCTACTCGGTGTTAATTTCCCCTACATTTCCAATGAGCCATTTATATCAGATATTTCCATCCTTCTGCCTCCTATTCAATTCTGTATCCTTACATCTCCCCATCTGCTATGAACCATATGAGGGTCTTAGTCTCTGAATTCCCCCCACCAGGGCCTTGCATAAAATAGAAATGTAATTATTATTTATTAAAGTTCATTGATATTGGTTTATTCTAAATGAAAGTTGGTGGAGCAGCCTTCACCTTAGAGGAATTTTCACTGAATTTTATTTGAGAGGAAAGAGGGAGGAGAGGAGTTAAGCACAATTCTACTCCTGACTACATCCCCTATACAAATGTGTACTGTGTATCAAGCCATGTAGTAGAATGTTCACAGTCACACTAGTCCCCACAGACAAAATTCGGAAACTACTCAGATGCCCATCAACTCTAGAATGGATAAACTGTGGCACAGTCACACAATGAAACATTGGACAGCAATGATAATGGCCGAAATACAGCCACATGCAACAACACGGCTGAATATCACAAACATAATTTTGACTAAAGGAAGCCAGATACCAAACCAAAATGAAAACAAAACCCCCCACGAAAACATACTGTATGATCCCATGTGTATACAGACCATGAAGACAGGCAAAACTAACCGATAGCTGGGACAGTGGTAACCTCTGGGGAGACAGTGTGACTGGAGAAAGGCAAGGCAATGCTCTGTTTCCTGATTTCAGTGCTGGTTATAAGTTTATGCTCACTTTGTGAAAATTCATCAAATTGTACACTTAAGATTTATATGTATGTTATAGTTCAACTTTAAAATTACTTTTTTAAAAAAGATGCTAAGCCAAGCCACCCATGCAACAGGCATAAACTATCCTGTAACATTTGAAACCAACTTGACTTCACCTGATTGGAGGGCAGAAGAGCAGCACAGTGGTTGTTGTGTAATTTGGATAGCTTCAGCTCTGCTCACTAAAACGTGATTTTCAGGGCTTTCCTGGTGGCTCAGTGGTTAAGAGTCCACCTGCCGATGCAGGGGACACGGGTTCGTGCCCCGGTCTGGGAAGATCCCACATGCCGCGGAGCGGCTGGGCCTGTGAGCCATGGCCGCTGAGCCTGAGCATCTGGAGCCTGTGCTCCGCGACGGGAGAGGCCACAACAGTTAGAGGCCCGCGTACCGCAAAAAAAAAAAAAAAAAAAAAAAAAAAAAAAAGTGATCTTCAGAGCGCGCACAAATAGTCCAACAAAATGCTTAAGGGTCCGAAATTTCTGAGATTCCCCTTTGCTGCTTCTGAATCTGCTCACCCTTCTCCATTTTAACAGACCTCAGCTCCCACAAGTACTCCCCTTTCAGCCTTTCTCCAGCTCCTTTCCCCAGTTTCTTGAATTTCCTCCAACTAGACCCTTTCCCATCCTCCTCCTCCACCTCAGACCAAGGGTTAATACATGAGCACAGTAGCTCATAGGGCTATTTGAGAGCAGGTGCTGATACTCATGAAATGAACCCAAGTCTTGAATGTATCCATTCTAGTGGCCATTTATCTGTGGTTTCTTTCTTTGGGGACAGTGGATACTTTAAAACAAAACTAACACCTCCCCCCAAAACACATACACAAAATAGAACTCGCATTTGCTGAGGCAGAACCTCAACTGGAATGATTTGTGGACTTGGCAAATCTAAAGTGTGAAAGTGCCCCAAAGCACTGGCGTGCCCTACCTACAGGGATAAAATGCATTCCTAACTTGTGTATTTTTTATTATTAACTTATTTATTCATTTATTTATTTTTTGGTTGCGTTGGATCTTCGTCGCTGCGTGTGGGCTTTCTCTAGTTGCGGCGAGCGGCGGCTTCTCATCGCTGTGGCTTCTCTTGTTGCAGAGCACGGACTCTAGGCGTGCAGGTTTCAGTAGTTGCAGCATGTGGGGATCAGTAGCTGTTGCTCGCGGGCTCTAGAGCGCAGGCTCAGTAGTTGTGGCACACGGGCTTAGCTGCTCTGCGGCATGTGGGATCCTCCTGGACCAAGCATCGAACCCGTGTCCCCTGCATTGGCAGATGGCTTCTTAACCACTGCGCCACCAAGGAAGTCCCTAACTTATGTATTTTTAAAGGAGGCAATTATTCCTCTACTGGCAGCTTCTCCTCCATCCTTAGACACTGTAATCTCACCAGAGGACAGCCCATTCTTAATTTTTCTTCCATTGCTCAGCAGCAGCACCTTTCCCCAAATCTACTAACTGAAAAAGGGCCGAAGTTAATAATCTCAGTTTTCTCATTCAATTTCTGTCTTGGGAAAGCTTCACTTTATAATGAGGGAGTGAGAGGCTGGGGGAAGGGGAAATGGGGAATAACTGCTTAATGGGCACTAGGTTACTTTTGGGGGTGATGAAAATGTTCTGGAATTAGACAGTAGGGACGACTGCACAACTGTGAATACAATAAAAAAAAACCACCGAATTATACTCTTTAAGTGGGTAAATTTATGGAACGTTTATCATATCTCAACTTTTAAAATAAATAACATGTGGGAGTGCCCAACTTTTTTGTAGAGAAAGTTGGATGAAAGAAGCAACTAGCAGATGGACAGCTAAGTACCACCTAAAAAGCAAGGTGAATACACTCATGAATTAAAAAAGAGGAATCTGGCCCTGATTTCCATCCAGCTCAGAGGTGGATGGGATGAAGCTGGGGCAAGAAAGTGCACAACTATAGATCTGGATGATTAACCTTCCTTGTTAGTCTCACGGCTCCCGTCTTGATATAGTGTTTCATTAATTCGACGAACCTCCGTAGAGACGATGTGCAGAGAGCGGGCGCTGGGGGACGCCACAGATTGTTTTTAACGCTAACTTGCCAAAGCCCTCATCAAGTCACCCCCGCGCAGCACAAGTTCTTGCTGACTTGCAGGACCCGCCGCGAAGAGTTGCCTCTGAAAGTTCCCCGCGAACCCAGGTGGAGAAGAACGGTCAAGGCGAGGAGACTGCCGTGGGCATGGAAGGGGCTTGGAAGAGGGGGGGCGTTGAGGGAACAAGTCTGCTTAAGGGCGCTCGCACCCTGCCTCGACACGACCACCAGAAGCCCACGCTGTCCCGGCCGGGTTCGACTGGCCCCGGAGGCCCAGAGCTCCCGAACTCCTCCCCCACCGCCCGGCCCCTTCAACCCTGGCCGGAGCCATCTCGGAGTCCGCTGAGGGCGACCGGAGGCCACCTGCCGCTCCGCGACCGAGGAAGAAAGGGGTCGACCGCCACTCCCTCCTGCGGAGCGGAGCCGAAAACTTCCAGGGGAGACGCCTCAGAGAGCTCTCTCAGCCTACCCGGGCTAATAAAGGACCCGGGGACACCCAAGGGCCGTGCGTCCCGGCCTGAGAGACGCCCGCACCCTCCCGCCTCTCAGCCCGGCCCGGACTTTCCCGCTGCCCCAAAGCCGCGCGCGCCGCGCTCCCCTTCCAAACCCTCGAGCCCCGCCGCCGCAGTGCGCCGAAGACGGCGGACCGCGGGGCCGCAGCAACCTCTCGGACCCCGTCCCTAGGCCCGTCCTGAGGCCGCCAGGGTAACCGGGCGAGCGGGAGCCCGCGGGGGCTGCCCTCCGCCACCGGCGCGCGCCAAGCTGGCCTGGCTGAGCGCGGAGACCGGCCCGGGGCAGGGGTCGGAGACCCGAGCCCCCGCGCTGACCCGCAAGAGAAAGGGGGCGCAGCGCAGCCCTCAGCTCCACTCACCTCCAGTAGCTCCTCTCAACCTGCGGCACCCGGCCAGCCCCTCTTTTCCTCGCCCGCGGCTCCCGGACCTCGGAGGAGGGGGCGGGGCGGGGCGGCGGAGGGCGGAGCCTGCCCAGCTCGCAAGCGCCAGAATTAAACCCCGAAACGTACTGGAACCACCTGGGACCCGCTGCTACCGCGAAAGCGAGATAGTCGGAGACCCACAAGCCTCCGACTCCGGGTGGGAAACGACTGTGGCTGCGTCCCGGAGCGCGACGGAGGCACAGCTCAGGCCTGCGAAACCCCAGGCGGCTCCCGAGACCTCAAGGAACCCCGACTCTCGGCGGCACTCTCTTTGTACCCCGGAGCCGGCCGGCGGGCAGACTCCAGTGCGCCTGCGCGCCGCTCCAACTCCACCAGGCCCACGAGGCACCTTCGCGCACCTCCGCCGCCTCGCCCAGGCCCACTGGCTTCGGCACCGCGAGAAGCAAGCAGAGCAGCTCCCTCCGCCCCGGCACGCTCCTGCTGCCTACGCGTGTTTACTTTCTTTCCCCGAGGGAGGGAAAAAAAAAATCCATCCCCAGTGAGACTTGCGTCAGATCGATTCTATCATCTCTGGCCCAGAGGAGTACCTGGACGCGGGAGGCTGGCACGGTTAACACCCCCGCCTAGCACCATTTACTGCCCCATCCCTCCACTAAGAAATTGCTCAGTGGGTGTCGGTTTGTTTCCAGGCCCCTGGTGAGAGCGGGACTCTGGAGCATTCAGGGATCTGGTTTCCTGCAGGTGCCTGAGCGGGACAGTCTGTGGACCGGCCTTGTGTCCTCTGTGCGCTCGCGCCGGCTCGGATGCAGGACGGAGTCCTCGGTGAAAAGGAGAGAATGCGTGTCCAGAAGGGTGCAGGTGTTCGGGGGACCCCAAAGAAGACGCAGTGCCTGCCTGGGGAGCTTAGAACCGAGCTAGGAAGTCAGACACTCGATTCAGAGCAACCTAAGTGGGTGCAAGTGAGGCTGTGACTTGAGGCTTCTTTCAAATTGAAGATGGTTTGAATAAAAAGGACGGGGGGACCGACAAATATGACCCAAGACAAGAAACAGTAATGCCAGCTCTCCAATCACTGATTTTCTTAAGCGCGGGGAGCGGGGAGCGGGGAGGGGGTCACCTACTGAGCTCTCCAGCAGAGCACACACCCAGAGGGGCTTTAGGCAGTCACAGTGTTTTTGCAAATAGGTTACAGTGAAGAGTCACCAAACCTCACAAGATGCTAGCCTCTGGGGAGAAGAGGCTGTGAAATCCCTACATGTTCACAGCAAAGCACACCTGCAAAATCCTGAAACTGATGGCCCCTGTCTGTGAAGAAGACAAGCAAAGGGCAGCTCACAGATACACAGGGGCAGGAAATCTCACTTTTAGCCTCATTCCTTTGCCAGCTCACCGGGTGACAGTAAACAAAGTCTTTCCTCCTTCTTGGCCTCAGTTTCTTCATCTGTAGAATAGGCTATATGGATTCAATGGATCTTCTTTAAAATCCCTCCTCCCACAAATGTCTATGATTCTATGAAAAGAATACTTATTCCCAAGGGGGCTCCTGCATACACAAAGTGCCCTCCATCCTTTATTTCTCCTTCCTTACATTTAGTCAGTACACATTTATTTTGTAGGTCCTCAAAAGGAGACAAACCTAATCAAAAGTGTGGCAGATTCTGAATTTTTAGTGGATTTATATTTGAAATTTTACTTCATTTTTAGTCATTTTCCCACTGAGATACAATTCACATAGCATAAATTTACTCTTAAAGTGTATAATTTAGTGATTTTGAATATATTTTCAGTTATGCAACCATCACCACTATCTAATTCCAGAACACTTTCATATCATTACGATAAGAAACCCCATACTCATTAACAGTCACTCCCCAGCCCCGCCACCCCACCCCACCCCCCGCCGTAGCCCCAGACAACCACTAATCTACTTTCTGTCTCCACGAATTTGCCTATTCTGGACATTTCATATAAATAGAAACATGTAACATATAGCTTTTGGGTTTGGCTTCTTAAACTTAACATTTATATGCAGGGTTCATCCATGTTGTAGTGTGTATCAGTACTTCATTCCTTTTTATAGCTGAATAATATTCTACTGTATGGATAAGACCACATTTCGTTTATCTATTCATACATTGATGGGCATTTTGGATTGTTTCCACTTCTTGGCTCTTAAGAATAATGCTGCTAAGACATTCATGTACAAGTGTTTGTGTAAACACATCTGTTCATTTCTCTTGGGTGTATGTCTAGGAGTAGAACTTCTTGGCTATACAGTAACTCTATGATTACTTTTTTGAGGAACTCATATACTTTTCCAAAGTGGCTGTAATATTTTACATTCCCATTATGAGGGTTCTAATTTCTCCATATCCTTGCTGACTGTTGTTATTGTCATCTCATATATAGATAGTAAGTGGTAGCCCATGGTTTTAATTTGCATTTCCCTAATGGCTAATAATGTTCAGCATCTTTTCATATCCTTACCAGCCATTTGTATATCTTCTTTGCAGAAATGTCTATTCAAATAATTTGCCCATTTTAAAATTGGGTTATGTGTCTTTTTATTGTTGGTCTTTATAAGAGACCTTTACTTATATCTGATAAGTGATACTAGTCCTTTATGTGGTATATATTTGTAAATATTTTCTCCCATTATGTGGCTTGTCTTTTTCACTTTCTTGATAGTGTCCTTTGAAGCACATATGTTTTTCATTTGATAGTCATCTATATATATTTTTTTTTTAATTTATTTTTCTCTGCGTCAGGTCTTAGTTGCGGAACGTGGCATCTTTTATTGTGGTGTGAGGGCTCTTCGTTGCAGCACTCGGGCTTCTCTCTAGTTGTGGTGCGCCGGCTCCAGAGCACACAGGCTCAGTAGTTGCGGCGCTCAGGCTTAGTTCCCCGCCCCCCAACCCCCGGCATGTGGGATCTTAGTTCCCCGACCAGGGATCGAACCCACATCCCCTACACTGGAAGGCAGATTCTTAACCACTGGACCACCAGGGCAGTCCCTATAGTCATATATTTTTACAAAATAACATAAGCTAACACATAAGTAACACTTAACAGTTTTCTAGACTATAAAAGTGATGTATAGGGGCTTCCCTGGTGGCACAGTGGTTGAGAGTCTGCCTGCCGATGCAGGGGATACGGGTTCGTGCCCCGGTCCGGGAAGATCCCACATGCTGCAGAGCGGCTGGGCCCGTGGGCCATGGCCGCTGGGCCTGCTCGTCCGGAGCCTGTGCTCCACAACAGTGAGAGGCCCGCGTAGCGCAAAAAAAAAAAAAAAAAAAAAAGTGATGTATGACCATTATACGAAAAAGATTTTGGAAAAATATAAAAAAGAATAAAGAAAAATAACAATTGCTTATGGCTCCATCACCTAGATATAGCCACTGTTAAGATTACAGCAAATTTCCTTCAGGCACTTTTTAACACACATTATTTATTTATTTGACATCACCCCCAATGGCATCATGTGGCCCAGTGCTCTACACTTGTGGTCATATCGAGGACCGTCTTACTGGCAGCATCCCCATGTTCAGAACCTTTTCCTCTCCCTCCTTTCCTGTCAAAACCAATTTGTCCTGTGCCCATTCCCTCAGGATTCAGTTAAGGTAATCTAGTACATTAATAATGAACATGACCATAAGTTACACACACTTTGCAGTTAAAGAGTATCTACACTGGTACATTCTACCAGACCATTTGCATTGCGGCCCTTCATGTAATGCAATTAGTCATCTGTCATATACTAGGACTTGTGTGCAAACACCAGCAGCCAACTCTTTAACCTCCCTGAGCCTCAAGCGCCTTGTCTGTAAAATGGAAGGAATACCTACTGTGCCTGCTTCATCAAGTTACAGTAAGGATCAAACCTCACAGAGTGAGTTGCACGAGAATGGGCCTTGGATATACTGCAGGTAAGAATCTGGCACCTTGAGAGTGTCCCATACACTCAGGCCCAATAAGGTACATGGCAGCAAGGAGAGAAATCAGGAGAGAGCAAGGAAGACACAGGCAGGCGGCCACCAAAGTTGTACCAGACCTTTGGGACCGGTAAAATTGGGGCAGGCCCTGGAAGCAATTTCCTTCCTAATACTCTACCCTTCTTCATCTCCTCCACCACCACCCCCCCCCCCGCCTTTTTGTTTGTTTCTTTGTTTACAGTGGATGTATACCATAGTTATCATTGAGATTTTAAGTTTTGTCATTCTCAAATCTTTTACAGAGATGTGAGGGAAGGGGTTTTAGCTGTCTTCATGCCAGAGTGTCAAAGGGAAGTCAAAGTGGCAAGAATGTGTCTGTGTGTGTAAGAGAGAGAGAGTGTGGGTGCAGACCTGAGCACAGCACAAGGGAGTCTCCCTCAAAGGGAAGGTGAACTGGGGGGCAGGGGGACTGTGCAGTTGAGACAGCTGGATCCACCACCTGCAGATCCTTTTCCAGTGCCAACCTTGGAAGTTTATTAAGGGAAGCCGTGTGTTCCCTCACCCTTGCCCAAGGTCTTACTACCGCTAAGGAATCTTCTTTTTAAGGAACATTTATTAATATTACAAAATGCTAGTCTACGACTCACAGTCTGGAAGACTTACCTTCTGCCAGTGGCTCTGTGGTTTCCTCTTCCAAAAGAGAGCTTCAGCTTCCCGGGTTGGAGAAATCTAAGATAGAGAAGCAGAAGGGAATGGCCCATAGGGCCAGCTCTGCTACTTTCTATATCCCAAAGCCCATAACTCACATTTCACTAGCTGGTTTGCCATTTAGTTAGAAGCATCACAAAGCTTAGGAAATGAATGTAAAATAATCTAGTTGCTGACTGTTGTCAGAAAACACGGAAGATAATGATTACCTAAATCTAGAAAAAAAAGAAGGCCTAATTTATTTCAATCTATAGCCCCACACTTCTGGTTCCTGGAAACGATTGTTTGAAAGGTAAAGGACTCAGCAATTCATTTGCTTTAGTTATTTAACAAAGTAAGTTAGGGTTCAGTTTGCATTAGGCTGAAACCCTGTGTGAATATGTTTTATATGCTGCTGAAGGGCTTAACCCTATTTCAGGAAATTTAAGCTAAGAGTAATCTTTATTCATAATTATAATCTTCATTACATCATTGTTACTCTTATAAAATATTTATAGAGCATTTAAAGGTGTATGACATTCTCCTAGGATGCTAAGTGGAGGGATTATGTGTACAAGCCTATCCCTGCAGACCCACTATATTTAGAACATTTATTTATTTAACAAATACTTATTGAGGGTCTACTGTGTCCAAAGCATTCAGTTAATTTTTATAAAGGACACAAAGATGAAGAATCCCGAGAAACCACCTGACCTTTAGGGGAGTTAATACATACACTAAATTAACTGTAATATAATAGACTTTGACTTGAAAGATGTAAGTATTAATAAGTATTATTATAATCTTATAATAATAGGCTTAGTTATATAATATTTATAATAATATAAGCATTATTATAATTAACAATATAATTTTAGTAATTGATAGCACTTATTGAGAACTTGCTTCTCCTGTGAGGTAGACATGATTATATCCACAGTTTGGAGCAATGAAGATGGAGCTTTAAAGAGTTTCAAATATCTGCAGAAAGCCACAGTGCTAAGTGGTGGAGATAGGATGCAAACCCACGTTGCAGGAGTGCAGAGCCAGAACTCAGCACTGATCATTCCAGCTAGGACAGCATGTGCATTACATTGTTTTGTTTTGCTTTTGCAACCATGTTAGCGATAACTTTGAGCTGAGTCATTGTCACTGAAGCTTTTTCTCCTTTGGCAAGGAAACCCCGACCCAGTGACCTTTCGACCTTGACCTCATAGCACCATTCTCTAACCCAGGAGTTTTCAAACAACTGAGCTGTCTTTTGAGCCTTGGAGCCTTTTCATCAGACAAACTTTTAACGGAAGATAAAAACGAAGTTTCTCTTAGTGAAGCTGACAGGGAGGGGAGTCTTCCGTGGGTGGTAGGGGCACTGAGTGGGGAGGAGGGGAAAGGAAGGAGGCTGCCCCACATTCAGTTGAGGATGATCACAGCTGAAACTTAATAAGGAACGCTGATGTCAACACAACCTCAGTCTTGTCTTTAAAGAAGTGTTAATTCCCCCTCCCTGCCACTGGCAGGGCTGCACCTAAAACCTCATCAGAAAAAAAATAAAACAACCTCATCAGGTTCGTGCCCATCAATCTAGTTGACGAGCATGAGCCTGATGAGGTTTTAGAATTAGTCATGTTTAATGTTTCTTAATATATTAAGTGTAGCTCCCTTCAATCACAAATTATTTTTTAAATGTTAAAGATGGCTTGCTTACCCGGTGGTCCTCAAAACCCTGTAAGGAACATGAGTAAAGTCAGAGCTTCAGCACCAGAACCAACCAAGCTGGAGAAATGATGGCTCCTCTCTTACAGGATCTGGTTACGTAAGAGCCTTTTAATGAATGCTATGTTCAAAAGGAGGCTTGGTACATATATTGTCGTGCTGGATTTCAGCAAAGAAGGGCTTAATCAACTTCTTTCTTCCAGTCACAATTGTAGACCCTGACAAAGCACAGCCAAAGGAGGGGAGGAGAATGGTGAAATGGGAGGAGACAGACACACAGTCTGGGGACAGTGGCTTTCGTTCAGGGCTACCCTCTCTGAAACTCTGCTTTGAGACTTGGAGCAAAAGTTTTATTGTCTAATGTCATTCCTATATTTCAGCAGGAAACACTGAATTCTAGAAGACTATTATTATTATTATCTTCATAAACAGGTTGACTCAGCTCCTTTGTACTCACCATCGTAGACCAGCCTAAAGGGCAGCTCACTTATTTAGCCAACGTTTGTGTCCAATATCTGCTTGTAGTCTGTGTGTACCTTAGGAGGGCATGCTCCCTCTGTGTTGTCTTTTATGTACCTAAGAGCAGGGACTTAGTCTGTTTAACTCTCATTTAACTCTGTTAACTACATTGTTAACTACCTCTGTTTAACTACATTGCCCAGCTAATTGGCACTATTTTTTATTGTGCCAGCTATTATTTTGTTATTATTTTAAAAACTGAAAGTAACTCGAATGTCCTGCAATAGGGAATGTTTGAGATGATGTGACAAAGCCACAGGGAGGAATGCTATATAGCCAGTAAAAATGCTAAGAATGTTGCAATCTGTTGGTACATGTGAAATGATTCTAAGGGGGAAAATCAAATACAAAAGGAGTGTATGCACTGATAACAAGTATGTAAAAAATAACTGAATAAATGCTTATAAACTACCAAGGATCAATGGTGATATTTAAAGACCAAAGGTGATAGAAAAATGATAGAAATTGGATTAGATCCAATATAGTCTATATTTTCAAAAGTTAATTAAAACATATACATATGCATATATGTATATAAATTTAAATTAACTGTTGAATATACACACACACATAGAGTGTTAGTTATTTGTTGCTGCATAAACAAATTACCCCAAAACTTAGAAGCTTGAGAGTATAAAAGTTTATCATCTCACAGAGTTTCTGAGGGTCAGTAATCTGGGATCTGCTTAGCTGGATGGTTCTGACTCAGGGTATCTCATGAAGTTAGAGTCAAAATGCCAGTGAGAGCTTTTGTCATCTGAAGTTTTGACCAGGGCTGGTGGGTCCACTTCCAAGAAGGGTCTGACTCTTATGGTTGTTGGCAAAAGGCCTCAGTTCCTTGTCATGTGGACCTCATAGGGGGTGCCTCTCCGAGGGGGCCTCTCCACAGTGCTACTCATGACATGGCAGCTGGTTCCCCAGAACAAGTGATGATTGAGAGAGGGAGAGAAAGAGAGAGATCAAGATCACAGCTGCAATGTGTTTTATAACCTATTCTCAAAAATGGCATGCCATCACTTCTGCCATATTCTTTGGTCCCATAGACCAACCCTGGTACAATGTGAGAGGGGACGATACGAGGGTGTAAATACTCAGAGACAGGGATCGTTGGGGATCATCTTGGAGGCTGGCTGTCACAACGATTCATAACAATAATAAGACATTTTTGTGCAAGAGCATGTTTTGGTTATTAAATATACATTTCAAATGTACACTGAAATAGATATTTTGAAATGCCTAATCCTCCTAATTATACTTTTCAAGAAATAATCATGATATTTATTTAGTACATTTTATGTGCCAAGCTCTGTGCTAAGCATTTTATGTGGACCCTCTCCTATAACCCTCACAACTCAAAAGTAGCCACTTTTAGTTGCCTCATTTTGCAGAGATGGAACGTGAAGCACAGAGAGGTTAAGTAACTTGCCCTAGGGCACACATCTAGCAAGTAAGGAAACCAGAATATAAACTCAGATCTATCAGTTAAAGCACATACATCACCACCAAGTTATACTGATTTTCTCCAGTCACAGTTCTGTGAAATAAATCCTAACCTACCCATGCTTTACAAGAACCATCATTCCAGGTAAGCAGTTTAGGATTTCCCTGCAGTCACAGAGTAGATAAACTAAGACTCAGAATTGGAAGTTGGGTTCATGGAGCCCCTAATCATGATTAAGACGATAATAGTTACTTGGTCCTCTTCCCTCCTCCTCCCCTTTTCCCTCTCTCCACTCCAGCCACACTGGCCTCCTGGCCCATTCTTGGAGCACTCCAGGCATACTCCCCCTTCAGGTCCTTTGTGCTTGACGTTCCTCTTTTCATCCCTGGAGCACTGTGGCTCCTGCCATCACCTCCTTTCCTCAAATGTCGCCTTCCCAGAGAGGCCCACTGTTACCA
Source organism: Leucopleurus acutus (assembly GCF_964270905.1). Taxonomy (NCBI): domain Eukaryota; kingdom Metazoa; phylum Chordata; class Mammalia; order Artiodactyla; family Delphinidae; genus Leucopleurus; species Leucopleurus acutus. The sequence goes on along the minus strand of NC_139150.1, from coordinate 51,362,659 downwards.
TGCTGTTTAAATTGCCACTCCACCCCTATCACCTAGTCCCATCTTCCTGCCCGTTCTCCTTTTCCTACGGCACTTATCACCATCTACAGCCTACAGAATTCACTTATGGAGCAAGCTTATATTTCTCTCCCAACCCCAGAATACAAGCTCCTCAAAGGCAAGGATTGGGGTCTATTATGTTCACTGACCCCTGTTTTGTTCAGTAAGGATTCCTAGCACAACAGTATCTGGTACCTAGCATATGCTCAATAATAAATATGTGTTGGATAAATGATGAAATAACAATTGGCAGACTTAAAGTGTGTAGTTGATATCAGAGTAGCTCAGTTGAAAATGTAACAGTCAATTTACTTTCCAGTCATACCTCTTTAAATTTCATTTTGAAATTATCTACAGATTTTGTCCAGATAGATGTTTCTAGAGAAAACTGCTTTCTTTGAATGGACATTTTACTTTCATTGCCATGTGTGTTTAATTTTTAACCAGAGGAGATATGTTAGAAGTTTCTGGAAACAAAGAAGTTCTAGAAACAGAAGATGCTTTTAACCTAGAAGACAGATAAGCTAGGTTAGCATTGAAGTATTTCCACTGCCCAAGTAATAGCCTATCCCTCTGTCTAATGACCCTATAAAACCTGAGCAAATATTTACCTTTGACGTTAGAAAAAGTCAGCGAAGCAAATGACATTTCATAATGAATGAAATGAAAGAACTTCCTTCCTTTATTTATTCTGGATAATCTATTAATTTTTAGTATGTTTTGTTCCCCCAGACAAAGAGGTATTGTTTGATAGAAGGTCAGCATTCATTCTAACTTTTCCCAGGTCTACCTAGAACTATTTTTTTTTAATTCAGTATTAGTTGAATGAATGATTTTTAAAATTTATTTATTTATTTTGGCTGCGTTGGGTCTTCATTACTGTGCGCAGGCTTTCTCTAGTTGTGGCGAGCGGGGGCTACTCTTCATTGAGTTGCGCGGGCTTCTCATTGCGGTGGCTTCTCTTGTTGCACAGCACGGGCTCTAGGCACACAGGCTTCAGTAGTTGCAGCACACAGGCTCAGTAGTTGTGGCACATGAGCTCAGCAGTTGTGGCTCGTGGGCTCTAGGGCACAGGCTCAGTAGTTGTGGCGCACAGGCTTACTTGCTCCAGGGCATGTGGCATCTTCCTGGACCAGGGATCGAACCTGTATCCCCTGCATTGGCAGGTGGATTCTTAACCACGGTGCCACCAAGGAAGTTCTAGAACTATGAACTATAATCTTGGTCATTTCAGAGTGCCTATTTACTAGTTGACAGTATATTCAATAAAGGTCTCATTGATACTGAGTTTTGTTTCTTCAAACCAACTAAACCTATCAACTATAGTAATAACAGCTAAACTTTATTAGATACGCGCCAAGTGCCAGCCATCATGCCTATATGATCTCTAACACTTGCAGCAACTCTACAGGAGAGATACTATAGTTATAAAGCCCAGTGAAGTTAAGCAATTTGTTAAGATCACACAGTCAGGGCAAAGAGTCAAACCAAGATTATCTGCCTGATTCCCAAATCTGGGCCAGTTTCAAGGTGCCACTCTCTTGCCCTAACCATGAGCCTAAGTTGTAACAACCAAATATTGCAGGGCGTACACTTACACTAAAATTTTTTTCATGTTTATCTAAAATTCAAATGTAACTGGATGTCTTGTATTTTTATTTGCTAAATCCGGCAACTATGTGGAAGGAACCTTGGGGATTGTTGAGTTTCATGGTTCGTAGCCAGGAGTGCTTGACAAAATGATCTGGACGGCTTTTTCAATATATATACACAGGTTCTAACCCATACTGCAAGGATTCTAGAGTGGATCCAGGCCTGTGAATTTTCAAAAAGTTTTATTTGTTCAATAAAAATGTGTTGATTGAGTACCTACCCTGTGCCAATGACATTTTTAAGTTTTGGAAACACAGCAAGAAACAAAACAAAAACCAAAAGCTCCACCGTTGGGGATCTTCCCCCGTGACTCCACAACTCATCCCAGTTACGAAACAATGGGTCAAGCACCTTCATTTTACAGATTAGGGGAACAGAGGCCCAGAATGGTGCCACAGTGGTTCAAGATCACTGACAGAGGAGGGACTAGGGATCAAGCCTCCTAACTTCCAGTCTAGTACTTTTTAAAAAATGTCTCTCTGCTGCCCATATGTCCTCAATTTTCCAGAATACTCCCTTTTCAGTATTCTGTTATCCCTAAAATTACAATCCTCAGAAAGTAAAATATGGTCCCAGAAGCTACATCATCCTTAAAATAATACAGTTAGTACTGCTTGAGGCTCTCACTTGAAACCATAACACCAAGATGATAGATGTCAACAGACAGCAGTAATAGAGAATCCTGACCCCAACTGAAAGTGGCTGTGCTTATTGGTGCTTCACTGGACACTGTGTGCAGCATTTTTCCTATGCATTGACTTATGCATCCTCCCAATAATCCTGGGATTGAGACAGGAAAGATGTTATCATAACTGTTCACATATCCAAGTTCAAACAACTCATAAGGGGCCAGAAGCTGGGCTCAAATGCAGGTTTTTCTCTCTCCAAGTAAGAATAAAATAATCTGAGGGTGAATGACGACTTGAGCTTGTTTCATTTCTTCCTCTTCCAGCACGAACGGGCAGCAAAGGCGGAAGAAGCCTGCTGTTACTGGTGAGGCACTAACCTCCTTGCCTGCTCCAAAGCCTCTCTCTCCCCAAGAGCACTGCCCTCCTCTCCTCTCAGGGTCCACATCCCCACTACACTGGACAGTGTGAGCGCAGACCAGTGATGGCAGAAAAAAACCTCAACCAAAATGCACACAAGTTACCCAGGAACTGTGCCCCAGAATGCCCCCATACTTGTAGGCGTTCGTGGAACAGAATGACTAGTTTAGTATTGAGTTCATAGGGAGTTAGTGGCCACACTGGACCATTTCCTTATGACTATGAAATTATGTTGGGCCACAGAAGAAGAAACCTGGAGATGAGAGCTTAGGAAAGTGGGGCCTAGGTTTGATGGGGAAGATGTTGATTTCTTGTGAAATTTGCATGAATCCCCAAGGCAGGCACACCCTTTATTAGGGAATAAAATGTAAATTCCACAAGAATTAGAAAAATAAAACTACTGACATCTGTGCCCCGAGCCTCCTGTTACCAGGCTGCCTTTTGCAATGAGGGATCACTAGCTGAGGGTTTAGAAGCCTGACTCTAACCCACCTCCATCATTTGAAGACTGATCAGACTTGCCCAGGATAATCGCCCGGGTTCCACCATCAGTTCCTCCTATCCTCACTCCCACCCTCCGGCACACGCATACCATTGTTTTCCAGTTACCTACCACTCCCGTTATGCTCTCCAGTGCCCTATTGATGACTCACTGATTTTAACAATGGTATTAAAACTTGGAACGAAGTTCTGTTGCCCCTGGGATCCAAATCAGTCTCAAGTACTGGTACAGACCCCCTATGCATCTGAGGTTTCTGCAAGAGCACCCTCCTAAACTGCTCTTCATGCCTTCAATCCCCACCCTTCCTCCCAACCTTCCTATATGCATCTACCGGCTGAATTCTCTAAAAGACCACCTTTATCCTGGCACTCTCCTACATAAAAATAAATTCACTCTCCTACGTAAAAATAAAAGCCTTCCATGGCACTGCGTTAAAAACAACAATGCCTATTCACCAATAATCCTTGTCTGATCACATGCGTTAGGTAAGGATCAACTGAGACAATGTGTGTGAAAATGTTAAAGAATATTGTATGTTACCTTTATATAGCATTTCAGGGCTTTTGAAGTACTTTACATGTTTCATGTGGTTTCAAGAAAACAGAGAAGACAGGTTTATGTCACTTTTCATGTGTATATTTTGTTTCTAGAAGTGGGCTGTTAAATTCCAAGTCTTTCACTTTTTTGTTAGTTGACTGATATGAAATGTAATATTTCATGTTAAATTACGATATCAAATATCAATTACTATATCATTAAATACCAATTAAAATTAATAAAGCAGAGCACTTAGTTTTTCATCACAAGAAGACCTCAGAATAAGACTTTTGCCACAATTAATCCTTATTTGCAATATGTATTGAGAAGCACAGAACAAAGTTGTAAGAAGCACAAAAGTTTATGGCTCCTTGAAATCAGGTGGATAAAAATTGTTTTATAATGCTCAACATCATTAATCATTAGAGAAATGCAAATCAAAACTACAATGAGATATCATCTCACACCAGTCAGAATGGCCATCATCAAAAAATCTAGAAACAATAAATGCTGGAGAGGGTGTGGAGAAAAGGGAACACTCTTGCACTGCTGGTGGGAATGTGAATTGATACAGCCCCTATGGAGAACAGTATGGAGGTTCCTTAAAAAACTACAAATAGAACTACCATATGACCCAGCAATCCCACTACTGGGCATATACCCTGAGAAAACCGAAATTCAAAAAGAGTCATGTACCAAAATGTTCATTGCAGCTCTATTTACAATAGCCCGGAGATGGAAACAACCTAAGTGCCCATCATCGGATGAATGGATAAAGAAGATGTGGCACATATACACAATGGAATATTACTCAGCCATAAAAAGAAATGAAATTGAGCTATTTGTAATGAGGTGGATAGACCTAGAGTCTGTCATACAGAGTGAAGTAAGTCAGAAAGAAAAAGACAAATACCGTATGCTAACACATATATATGGAATTTAAGAAAAAAAAAATGTCATGAAGAACCTAGGGGTAAGGCAGGAATAAAGACGCAGACCTCCTAGAGAACGGACTTGAGGTTATGGGGAGGGGGAAGGGTGAGCTGTGACAGGGCGAGAGAGAGTCATGGACATATACACACTAACAAACGTAGGAAGGTAGATAGCTAGCGGGAAGCAGCCGCATGGCACAGGGATATTGGCTCGGTGCTTTGTGACAGCCTGGAGGGGTGGGATAGGGAGGGTGGGAGGGAGGGAGACGCAAGAGGGAAGAGATATGGGAACATATGTATATGTATAACTGATTCACTTTGTTATAAAGCAGAAACTAACACACCATTGTAAAGCAATTGTACCCCAATAAAGATGTTAATAAAAAAAAAAAAGAAATAAATGATAGTTTTTGAAAAAAAAATTGTTTTATATAATTGAACAGCATATAAAATACGGAAAAAATGTGGGTGCTTTGTTTGCATTTTATTTTTATAACAAATAAAATATAAGTTAAAAAAAGGCAGTGCCTCTGCATGAAAAACCAATGTAACTCTGATTAAAAGCTGATGTTACGTTAATTTTAATTTACAAGAGACAGTATAGTGCACTGGTTAAGAGCATGGCTTCTGTCACCAGTGTGGCTGCATTCAAATCCTGCTTCTGCTACTCACTCACAAGCTGTATGGCTTTGAACAAGTTAATTAACCTCTTCAGACCTCAGTTTCCTCATCTATAAAATGGGAATAATAATAGTACCTACCCATAGGGTGCTTGTGAAGATTAAGTGACTTATTAGTTGCACAATACTTAGAATACATGTTAAACATCTTACAAAGGTAATGCAGGGCTTCCCTGGTGGCGCAGTGGTTGAGAGTCTGTCTGCTGATGCAGGGGACACGGGTTCGTGCCCCGGTCTGGGAAGATCCCACATGCCGCGGAGCGGCTAGGCCCGTGAGCCTTGGCCGCTGAGCCTGTGTGTCTGGAGCCTGTGTTCCTCAATGGGAGAGGCCACAACAGTGAGAGGCTCGCGTACCGCAAAAAAAAAAAAAAAAAAAAAAAGGTAATGCAATGATGATGATGATGGTGATGATTTGAGGAAGAAAGACAGGATGAAATTCAGAGTTACACAGCGTCAAGGACTTGTTCAGGTTCTGGTATGTATCCTGGTTAAGCAATTTACCTTTGCAGGCCTGAATCTTCATCTGCAAAATGGCTCTTTGGTCATAGGTAAAACAATTCTAGAATTACAGCAGATCTGAAGGTGGGCATTCCTATCTGAATATCCACTTAATAAAGGTTTCAACTTTAGTCATTAGAGTCTGGTCAATAATTTTTGGAGTCAGTTGAGTCTTCCCGTTGCAAAAGATGGAAAACCCCAAGTCAAACTGGCTTAAGACAAAAGGGAACTTGTTGGCTCATGTGACTGAAAAGTCCAGGAGAAGGACTGGCTTCATGTTTGGCTTGATCAGTTTCAACCAGTGACCTCAGGCCCCAGTCTCTCAACATCTCTTATTTCTCCCTTCTGCAGTGATCGCTTTACTCTCCGGTTCTTTGTGATGTGGCACCTTGTAGCTCCAGGCTCTGGTCATCAGTACTGCAAACAGGCCCAGCCCAAAGGAATGTGGGAACCTCTACCAACACCTCAGATGAAGTCTCCTTATGATTGCAGATGGGCATGAGATATTTTGGGGATTATGGAAATGTTCTAAAACTTGATTGTTGTGATGGTTGCTCTGTAAGTTTACTAAAAATCATTGAATCGTTATACTCTTCAAAGGGTGAATTTTATGGTATGTAAGTTATACTTCAATAAAGTCAATATTAATATAAACAGATTTTCCTTGTATCTCTCTGGCTCTGATAGGGTCACATGCCCATTTCTGAACCTATCACCAGGTCAGAGGAATGTGATGCTCAGGGTGGCCTGCCCTAATACCACACCCACACCCTGGAGATAGGGATAAAGTCAGTTTCATCCAAAGCACAGGGACTGAGAGTATGGAGAGAATGGTTTCCCAGTTGAAAACTGGGTTAATGGCTTTTGTTCCCTAAGGCCCAAGGACCAAAGCTGATCTAGCAGCCGTCCATGCTTTCAGGGCCTCTCTGAATTCAAACTTGGGCCTGTCATGAGCCAAACCACAGATACATGCCTGTCTTGTGAGGCCTGACTTTTGTTTTTCTTGGCTTTTCCATGGCAAATGCCAAGGTGGGGTGAACCACACATGCTAGATTCTCATTCTCGGAAACAAGAGATGTCCCCAGTTAAACCCAGAAAGTCCTCCTCTCGAGGCTCAAACACATCCATCATTTCCTGCCATGTTGACCAAGCGCTGCCCAGCACTCACGGGGGCCCACCGCAAAGCCGGAGATGTGGGAGGAGTCCTGTGTCACTTCTCTGTGCCCCACTCGGTGAGCCACCTGCCCCATGCTCCCTGAGAACAACCAGAAACAAACCCTCCACTTCTTTTTTTGTGTGTCATTTTATACCCTTTATCTCACCTCTCACTATCTCTTTCAGACTTCATTCTCAGTGCTTGTGACTGTAGGTCCAAAGGAGGGATGAGGTAATGGATTAGAATGAACTGGATGGCTCTAGTTGAAGTGATCTTCCAGGGCACAGGGGCAGGTAGTGCTTGAGGCTCTTCTTACTTTGTTGGAAGAACCGCAAAATCCAACAAAAGCCGACACATCCGGAGCCTTCACTCAGGGTGGAGGCACTGAGCTGAGCGCTCGCTCTACATCCATTGTTCTTTTAATCCTCACAACGACCTCAAAGGGAAGATCATTTTAGCCACATTTAGATGTGAGCAAACTGGCTCCGAGCAGTGAATTTAGGCCTCACAGGTAGTCGGAGGAGAGCTGGGCTTGGAGTAGGGGCTGTCTGTAAGGCGGGCATTTTTAACCACTAGCTGCCTGTCTGCTTCTAACCAGTCTGGCTGTGGTCTGCAGTCCCCTTCACTGTCACGGCCAGTGTCCTTGAAATCCTTGGAAGGGGAAGTGGCTGCTGGCAGCTCACCTGTACAGAAGCGGCGGGGAGCCCCTAGGGGTGCAAACTGACAGCCCACCAGCTGCAAATGGCAACAGATGGATCTGTTTGCCCAACAGCATATTGTTAGTCTTGTTGTTTTAATGAATTCGATGACCTTCATGGGGCAGGTCCAATTCACACCTGATTTCAGCACTCCTTATGGCGGTACACGAGTTACTTCACACCTATAGGTTAGCTGTCTGGCTCTGAAAGGCATTTGCCTTTACACCTTGGAAAGAGCTAGCAAGTTGTCAGAAATGCCTGCCCAGGCCCCTCTTCTACCCTGTGGTGTTAGCAGGTCTGAGTGGAAAGCAGGAAGAATACCTTTTCTGTTTGCATGAGAAACTATAAACTTCAGTCTCGTTCTGGATCAATGAGGCTTTTAAGGGTAGGACCAGGGACCTAACCTTCATTGCATACCACTTTTTCCATCTAACCTAATCCTGTATCAATCCTATAAAGTACAGACTTCTGTAATCCCCATTTTACTGGTAAGAAAACTAAGGTTCACCCAGGTGACATAACTGATCCATGGTGACAGAAATCACGTCCAAGCCCCTCAATCTCACTCACTGCCTGTGTTCTCAACCCTCCCAGCACATTAGGATCACCTGGGGGGAATCTTGTAGGATACCAATGTCTGATTCAAACCCAAACCAATTAAATCTGAATCTCTAGGGGCTGCGGCTGAGGCCTCAGTGGTGGTTGGATTTTTTTAAGTGCCCCAGGTGATTCTAATGTGGTGAGAAGGTGGCATGATTTGGAGAGCAGGTGATACAAGTTCCCACATCAAATGGGTGCTTTGTTTGGGAAGTGGGGGATGCTTCTATCAAACGACAGGCCTGGCAGCTGCCTCTGGCAGTGGACTGTGTGTTGACACATCCACAGGACAGGTACAGGAACAGGAAGTTGTATTGTGTAATGGTTAACAGTTGTAGCCAGTTTCTGGAGACAGAAGTCTTGGGTTGGAATCTGTGCCCTCATTGACTGGATGACTTTGGGCATGTCTTTGGGCAGCCTATGAGGCTCAGTCTACTCATCACTGCAGAGGGGATAACAAAGGACTCCACCTTAGAGGTTGCTGTGAGGAGGCAAGTGTCAGCGTGCATCTACTGAGCTCAGCACAGATTTGGGCACCTTGCGGGCAATTAGTCACTGTTAGTTACGGATGGCAAAGAATACAGCCCCAAGCGCATGTTATAAACACTAAGTAGTTTCAAAGACAAATTTAAACTCTCAGAAGGATTTCTGCCTCCTCACTTCTGATTGTCAAGATTTTAGACTTATCCTCTGAACTCATTTGCCTTGGTTTAGCATCGGGGGAACTGTCCTACAGGTGGCCGATTAGCAGTCTGTTGACAGTCTGCAAACAGGCAGTCGGGCTGGGGTGTGGAACAGGCAATAGAAGGAGAGCTCTAAGGGCTCTGACTGCAGGTGGTGGGGCCCAGCTAGGGGAACTGGGGCCCCAGGAAAAACCTTCAGCTCCCAGTAAGGAGGAGCAGGACCCAGCCTCAGAACGGAATAGGGGTCTTTTTCTAGGATCCAAGGACCTCCCTTCTACACCCCAAGCCCGGTTGCCTTTTGGCTTTTCTTTTGGTGGTGGTGGGGTATCGTTCTCACCACCTAACAACTCTACTTTCCATTATCTCAATGTGGTTTATCCTTTTATGCCCAAATCAAGCCTTGGCTATTCTGTGCCTCTTGGAGGACCAATCTAGATGAAAGTTAGCAATACTTCCCCCGAGTGGCTATAGGACTTTATGTAATTTTGCCTGGAATTGTTAGTTGCCTTTGTATGAGCATATCTTGTTTTAAAATATTTTTGAGTTCTAGAGGTTGGAGACCATGTTTTATACTACTAGGCAACCCCGCCTCCTCTTACCACAAAGGTTAACACAAGTTTTTGGCTCTTAATAGATAAAAGGGCATTCTTTCCACATAAAACAAAACCCAGAAGTCAAAGAAGGCTCAAAGATCTTTTAGTCCAGGAGCAGCAACCTGTCCTCTTGACCCACAGGCTAAACCCTACAGATATGTGTTATTTGGCCAGGCCAATGCTTTAACATTTCACACAATTTATCAGCCCGATCCTTAAAGGCATGTGAGCCTGTGACCCCTAATCTGAGCCCAGATCCCCAAATTCTTGGACCTTCTTGCCCACAACATCCCTCATATGTGGCCCTCCTGCCTATGCTTCCAGAGTTCTTCCTGAATAAAAATCATTACTAGAGTAGCCACCTGAAATTAACCTGCTACAAATTAACTACTTTAAATCCTTTTGATAGCTCACTGTTCACTGCTGAATGCTTTTCCCATTCCCAAGCATTCCATCACCAGACTGATATAGCCTTTTAGATACATTTTCCAGCTTGTTTTTCAGGAAGATGACAGGTAACTTAGAACTATATTTAACTTTGCTCTGCAACCCTGGTCACCTTAAAATGACCTTGGCAAATATCCCTCTTCACTCTTGCAGAATACTGGCTTTGTGTGTCTGTCCAAACTTTTGTACTTAAGAGTGAACTTTCTCAATAATCATACGTCTAGCTCATGATTGTGGGTGAGCTGAAAGTCTAGGCTGCACCAGCACCCCGGAGGCTGCAATCTGAGGATGGGATAGATCTAAGTAGATCTTACCTCCTGTGGCCCTGTTAGGCCAAGAGGTTTTCAAGGCCTCATGCTGCACAGAGGTTAGCTCCTGCCTGAATGCACAGGAATGCAACCCCAGCAATTATTTACCAGATGGAATGTGCTTTTTTCTGTATCTCTCTGTCTTAAGGGAACTCTGTCAAAATTTTTGGTTCTAGTTTTTGACAGAGTGGCTTGTAGACCTGTTATAACCTGATGAGCAGGAAGAAATTCCATATTTTTCTGTTTTCAGGAAAAATAATTCCTACATGAAGGGCCATCTGGAGAACTAGGTGTATAATAAATCACTGTTAACACCAATTACACTTACTGGAAGCCCAGTTATTTTCTTGCAAGTAGAGACAGGAGGACATGGTATTGGCTTCTGAAAACAATGTCGTCATGAACTTCCTTGTGGGAAGCCAAAGGTCAGGAAGAAAAGAGTTGCTACACTAGAGGAAACGGAAGACTACTAGAATTTTTCCTTTTTCCTTCAACTGTAGTCATCACAAAAATCGAATATGGTCTTATCCTGTATAGCTTTCTTTACATACTTTTAGAAAGTACTGTCCTTTGCAATTTGTACTGATCCATTGATCTTAATCAGGATGCACGCTTTCAAGTCAGTATCACTTAGTAGCTGAATCACCTTAAGCCTCTCCTTCCCACTTGGAAAATGTGGCCAATGGAAATGTATTTGTGTGTCTAGCCTCCTGGCACACATGAATTCCATTCTCTTGCAAGCAAAAAATCCCAAAGAAAAGGGCGTCTACACGCAAATGATTTTAACTAGTGAAGATTTCAAACAGGAAAATAATTAGAAACAATCTAAATGTTAAAACAATAGGCTGTTTAAATTATTTATGTGTTGGAGATATTAATTACCCTTCTTCTATGAACAGATTCCACCTTCTCCCTTTTCCCCACTAAAGGAGTGGAAAATCAATCTCAGAAAGGGCCTCTGTGTCCCTTCTTTTTCATCACAGTGGTTGGTCCACGATGCACACATGATCTAATCCAGGTCAAAGGTTTTCCCTGAGATTTTTCTGTTGAAAAGACTTTGTCCTCCCTTTCTGGCGGAGAGTTGTATGATTGAGTCCCACATTTGCAGGTGGCATGGCCCCCATCATGTGGAGAACTCTGGAAGGAGAAGGAACAGCGGAGAACTCTGGTGACATCAAGCCCCTGGCCCCTAACACTTAAGTCCTCAGGGCTGCCTGGTTCTTGCAGTTCAGTGAGCAATCCCAATATTTTCTCATTAAATTTTCCTTTTCCTTACGCTAGTTGGAGTTGGCTTCCTGTTACTTGCAACTGCAAGGGTTTTAACTAACAGCTTATGCATTCATTAACGTTGATGATTAGGAGGACCACACCACAGCATGGAAAGTGATTTTGATGAATTTTACAAACAGCACCATATAAAATTATATGAATGATATCATTACAGTTATTTAATCATTCACGTGCAAAATAAGCGGAAAAGAAGTACCTTAAAAATGTAATGGAGGCTTCCCTGGTGGCGCAGTGGTTGAGAGTCTGCCTGCCGATGCAGGGGACACGGGTTCGGGAGGATCCCACATGCCGCGGAGCGGCTGGGCCCGTGAGCCATGGCCGCTGAGCCTGCGCATCCGGAGCCTGTGCTCCGCAACGGGAGAGGCCACAACAGTGAGAGGCCTGCGTACCGCAAAAAAAACAAAAAAAAAGATGTAATGAATGTTTAGCATGGTAGAGTTGTGGGTGATTTATCAAACTACGTTCAGTATGCAAAGTTAAATGTGGCTTATTGTTTTTCTACAACTGACCAAATCTCCCTCATCAACTTCCTTCATACTGACCATTAACTGTATCTTAGTCTCTTTGGAGAGGAAAAAGGTTTTAGTTTAAAAGAGTTGCTTTGTTTTTGTTTTAAGGTAAATGGCAAATCTTGTATTGTTTCCTGCCCTCCTTTCCAATATGGTGCCTTAGTTCATTGCAGAGGCAGGTGCTTGAGGCAACAGGAGAGAGTGAGCTTTAGATTTGTACCCCTGTTATCAGGGTTGGTGTCATGGACTGAATATTCGTGCCCCCTATCCCAAATTCATAGGTTGAAGACCTAACTCCCACAATGTGATGGTATGTGACATGGAGCCTTTGAAAGGTAATTAGGGTTAGCTGAGGTCCCACGGGTGTGGCTAATCCCACCAATCATGGGATTAGCGGCCTTATAAGAAAAAGAAGAGAGAACTCATTCACTCTCTCTCTGCATGCACAAAAACAAGGAAAGGCCATGTGAATACACAGCGAGAAGTTTGCCATCTACAAGCCCGGAAGAGAGCTCTCACCAAGAACCCAATCAGCTGGTTCTTCCCAACTCTAGAACTGTGAGAAAATAAATATCTGCTGTGCAAGCCACCTCGTCTGTGGTCTGTTGTTACGGCAGCCTGAGCTAAGACTGTTGGTGCTGACGTTTTTAGCAATGTCTCTGGGTACCTGGCTGGTTGTACTACTGACCTCTGTGCTTGGAGAAACTGTGGCTCTTTCTAGCTCAGTCAGAGCTGGAGGGTCTTCCCTTCTGACTTGCTCCCAGCTGCAGACAAAAAAATGTTGCCTGTCATTTCAGTAAACAAAGAATGTTGCCTGCTATTCCAGTGAACAACACATGTTTCCAGGCCATCAAGTCATCAGCCACTTCAGCCGCCCTGACGGCGCACCCTGGGGGGAATTCAGGATGGAGAAAAACAGGATACTGGTTCTAGATAGTTAAGATGCATATCTAAGGAATAATTTCATGAGCCCAGACTCTTCCATCTTCCCCTAGAAAAGCACTAACATCATTAACGTGAGATGTCATTTTTTTGTGATTAGCAGTAATCTTTTAATGTTCAAGTACATGTTTTTTTGTTTTGTTTTGTTTTGTTTCAGCAAAAACTCCTATATATCCTGGCTCCTCCCTTACCTCTTCAGAGTAGTTCCTCAGAGCTATCTGAGAGGCCATCTCCTGGGCTACAGTCCTCAGTAAGGTCCCCGAATAAAGCATAACATGCAACTTTTAGGATGTATGTTTTTCTTCAGTTGACATTGCCCCTACCTTGGCTTTGGTGGCCCTGCAGACCACCCTGTGTCTCAGCCACATCCCTCATCTGGTCACTGGCTTAGGTTAGTCAGCCAGCCCATCCCTTACTATGGCAGCCAACTCTCAACTCAGCTGCACCCACATTCTGGAGGATGTGTGGAGATGTCTTGGTCCCTCTTCTGCCACTCTGGGGCTGAAGAGGCCCAGAAGCACTCATGCAGACCCTCTGCCTGATAACCATGCTGTAGTGGTGTTGTTTTAGTTGTCGAATGATCCTTTATTGAAATAACTCCCTTTGCAGCTCTTAAGTAGCTGGGCATTCCACTGTACCACTGTTGAGGTTTATCTATGATGCCATGAGTGTGGTGGCCATCAACACAACAGGCCCCTGGATCTCCTTAATGGTTCCAGAGAGCTCTTTGGCTAATGATAGGTACTACATCTGTCTGGCAATGTTGACAATTCCATCTGCAGTACTATTTCCACTGTGCTTAATGTTCTTCTGCTTCTTTCTGTCCCTTGTGGTCCCTTGAGGGCTTTGATGATCAGGGAAGAGGCAGAAAAGGTCTGGACTGTCTGTTCTGAATGGTCAGTTTCACTGTAATCCTCAGACCCTTCCAGGTACCGGCTGCCTTGACAATGTCTTTACCTAGAGTTTTTGGAGACAGACCCAGGGGGCCACTCTTGGGGTCCAGGGCAGATGTGACACCAACGTCCCCATCAGTGCACTCCAGGTTTATGACTTTGATCTCACTGAGGTCGAACTTGGCAGCACAGTGGAGGCGACTGGTGTCTGATGACCCCAACGTGGGACACCTGGAGAAAGTTGCGTCTTGGCATTCTCTGAATGCTGAAAGGCCCATGCTGTACGTTCATTCTCCTCCTTTGTATGTGCTGGCAGGGGCCACTTGTGTGACAGTCCGTTGGCTGAGTCTCATGAGGAGCAGGTCACAGTTTCCCTGTCCTTTCAGGGCTCCTTTCCCTCAGTCTATCTACCACCCATGATCTCAGCCTTGAACGGAGAAGCCAGGATACACGTAAGTCATTTTTTCTCCTCCAACCTCTGTCTTGTCTTCTGATAGCACTCTCTTAGTTTGGAAAGGTAAAACAACCCATCTTTTCTGTGCAGCAAGGACACCCCTTATGTCAAACCTCAGTTCTCTGTACCCTTGGCTTTGAGCTCAGGTCTGACCTTCTGACCTTTGATATGTTAATGGGAGTGATAGGAATTTACAAAATCCTTTTCTTTTTCTACAACCTCTGACTTCTAAAGACTGTTTTCATAGAAGCTGAAATTTGAAAGTCAAAAGCTGGATGTGTACATTTTTTTCTTTTTGCATTCCTGCTATAAGAATCTCAAACCTCCCCAAGGCATAGAGATACCACCAATTGATCAGGGGAAAAGTCATTCACAGAGTATAAAAGAGAATAATATATTTAAAATATATTATCCTTATTACGTTTTTTTCAGACTTTCCATGATGTCTTTTACCTGTTTACCCATCACCCAAACTCCCTGACCACCCCTGCCCAAATTGCAAAATGGAATAATACTAATTATTGTTTATTGAATGCTCAGTGTCAGCCAATAACCCTATAGCTGTTCATATCTCCACTGAAGAGATGAGAAACTGGGGCTTAGAAAGGTGGCTTGTACAATGTAACAGAGCTAACTTGCAGGAAAAAAACTTTAGAAAATACATTTCTATCTTTTTTGCTTTTGCTTTACTTTGGCTCAAAAGTCAAGCATTTACTCCAATATGGCAAATGTAAAACTTAAAAAGACAAAAAAGAAAAAAATCCATTAAATAAGTTGGTCCTTAACACACTGCTTAGAAAATAGTAAGCTCTCAAAAGGAGGGCAACAGTTATTATTTATTAATATTATTTCTATTGATGTCCCAGGAGATGAGCATCTTAGTATATACAGATGAAAGTCCATCGTGGTCAAAATGTTGGTACAATTTGATATTTCCACAGCTGAGCAAGAAAGTAGGTGAAGTACTTTGGGAAGGCAGAAGCCCCTGGTTGAGTTGGGAACATGCGGTTGGCCTTCTCCTTTTCTTTAGGCTAGGAATCCGAGAGACCTGGGCTATTGCTCAAGCTTGGCCTACAATGCGGGGAGGCCACGGAAGGTCCTCTTTATGGTTTAGTTTCCTCATCCATAAAATGAGGGGTTTGGGGACTTCCCTGGTGGTCCAGTGGTAAAGAATTCGCCTTCCAATGCAGGGGATGCAGGTTTGACCCCTGGTCGGGGAACTAAGATCCCACAGGCCGCGGGGCAACTAAACCCGTGAGCGCCAACTACTGAGCCCACACGCTTCAGCTAGAGAGCCCGTGTGCTGCAAACTACGGAGCCCACATGCTCTGGAGCCCACGTGCCACAACTACAGAACCCACGCACTCGGGAGCCTGTGAGTCACAACTAGAGAGAAGCCCACACACCACAACGAAGAGACCACATGTTGCAACAAAGATCCAGCGTGCCACAAGAGACCCGACACAGCCAAAAATAACAAAATAAAATAGAAAAGAAAAAAATTAAAAAAGAAAAATAAATAACATGAGGGGTTTGGAAATCACCAAATGGTTGCTGAGGTTTCTCCTAATATTAGGAATCCTGGGGAAATGACATCCTCAGAGTTGGGAAAGTCTAGACAGCCCCAGAGTGCTGCATTGTCACCCGAACACCAATGTCTCTCTACCTTTTGTCCTCCTCTGATCTCTCCTGTGCTCAACCCCAATTCAGGGGAGGAAGCTGAAAGAATGTGGCGATAGAGAGAGAAAGGGGGGAAGGGCAGCAAGGGGGACAACAAAATGCAGATGATGGAGAGTGTGGGCAAGACAAAAATTACACACATACACTTTTAGACAAAGGACATGGGGAAAAGGAAGGAGGAGTCAAAGAATGACCATTTACCTTCTTTTGCTCAGCAAATAAAACAACAGCTGAAACATATGAAGCCCTCATTCCAGGCCTGGCACCTTGTTGAATGTGTCACGTGGGTTATCTTATCTCATTTAGTCCTCACACATCTCATTTTCTAGACAGGTGAGAACTAAGGCTTACAAAGTTCATCAATGTGCCCCACATCTCTATCTTAGACCATTCAGGCTACTATACCAAAGTACCATAGACTGGGTAGCTTATACACAACAGAGATCGGTTTCTCACAATTTGGAGGCTAGAATTCTGCTATCAAGGTTCAGGACAGACTATGTTTGATGAAGACTCTCTTCCGGTTGCAGACTGCCTATTCTCACTGTATCGTCACACTACTGAAAGACAGTGAGAGAGCTCTCTGGGGCCCCTTTTATAAGGATACTAATCCCATTCGTGACAGCTTCACCCTCATGATCTAATCAGCTCCCAAATGCCCCACCTCCAAATATTATTACATTAGGGGTTAGGGTTTCAACATATGAATTTTGGGGGTCACAAACAATTCAGTCCACTGCAATCACTGAGTAAGAGGCAGGACTAGGAATTGAACCTCAGTGTCTTTGATTGTAGGGCTGTACTCATAAAAACCAGCCCACACTGCTCTCCTCTGTGCTAGGGAATGTCTCTATGTCACTTAAGGCTGACTTAGCATTTAATCTTGATGTCATGGCTGACCTAGCATGATGAGTTCACCACCCAGAGGCAGACAGACAGTCAGGCACCTACCTACACACTCACTCACCCCTTGATGACACTCAAGAAGGCTCAGCAAAGAAAATTCAAAACAGTGAATAGTATAAATATAAAGTCTTTTTTTATTAGATGCCATCGTATAGGGACAACTGTTTCAGCTTCTTAATTAACTCTAGCTTAACTGAATGTTGAAATTAACTCTTGTTCCTTCAGATATAAGTTCATTGTCTGGACACATTCCCAGATCATTCTCAGATGACCACAGATGCCTGAGGTTTGTTGGGGGATAATATACATATAAATAAGTGGTGACTACCCCTAGCTAACCACATCAAATTTTCTTAGCATCATCCCTATCAGAAAACCAGAGTAAGCCTCATTTTAGGGTACTTCTAAGCTCACCAAGGACCATAAGAATTACAGTAAAAGATAGAGCTGTGGGCTTCCTTGGTGGCACAGTGGTTGGGAGTCTGCCTGCCGATGCAGGGGACACAGGGTTCATGCCCCGGTCCGGGAAGATCCCACATGCCGCGGAGCGGCTGGGCCCGTGAGCCATGGCCGCTGAACCTGCGTGTCCGGAGCCTGTGCTCCGCAACGGAAGAGGCCACAACAGTGAGAGGCCCGCATACCGCAAAAAAAAAAAAAAAAAGATAGAGCTGTGATGTGATAGTGTCTCATTAGGGGTCTTTCACATGTGATCATTTCCCTAACATTTCAACTGTGGGATTTGTGAGGAAACTTGGGGAAGTCTGCATCAGATCCCTACCCCAAAGTCTCTGAGGTCCATACACTTTCCCTGGATCTTTCTTTGTTTCATTGTAGGGATATTATACAGATCTTGGAACTACTGAGACTCAGGTTCAAATTCTGCCTCTGTCATTTACTGACTGTGAGGCAGGGGGGCCAATCCCTTGCCCATGGAACTGCAGTAGCTTCTCCTGTCAACAGGAATCACAGCCCAGGTTATTTTATGGATCAGGTGAGCCCGCACACAAAACACACCAGCATAGGACCTGCAGCACAGCAGGTGTTCAGTCACTGTGAATTCTCTTTCTTCCTGTTTCAGTACGTATTACCGTATAACAAACCATCCTGAGGAAGTGGCCCTAAGGACTATGCATGCCCATTTGCCGTGAGAGCTTTAGCTAACTTACTTGAATAACAGCCAGGTGTTTGCTACAGTTCAGCCATCAGGGTTGGGCTCACCTGGAGTCACTAATGCACTCCTGCATCCCCTCAGGAGGCTCAGTTGGTCTCAGATATCCAATATGGCTTCACTCCCATATCAGGCACCTTTGCTAGGATGGCTAGAACAGCTAGGACCTGGCCAGGGTCCTCTCTTTCCACGAGGCCACTCCAGCACAGTGGTTAGCAGGGCCAGCTTCATAGGGTGCAACATGTGTAGTCACACAGGGCCCCATACCTAGAAGGGTGCCTGCTTGGTTTAATGCTCTGTTACCACTGCCACTGCCTTGAAATTCTTAATACTTTTTTTTTTTTTTTTTGAGGTACGCGGGCCTCTCACTGTTGTGGCCTCTCCCGCTTCAGAGCACAGGCTCCAGATGCGCAGGTTCAGCGGCCATGGCCCACGGGCCCAGCCGCTCCGCGGCATGTGGGACCCTCCTGGACCGGGGCACGAACCCGCGACCCCCGCATCGGCAGGTGGACTCCCAACCACTGCGCCACCAGGGAAGCCCGCTTAATACTTTTTAAATAAGAGACCCTGCATTTTCATTTTTACACTGGGTCCTGCAAATTATGTAGCCAGTACTTGTAGCCACATCTCTTTCCCCAAAGGCTCCAAGCTCCAAGAGGGTGAAAGAAGAAGCTGGAAAGCTTCTTAAGACTTAGGCCAGGACTCACACAGTATCTACGTCACTGCATTCCACGGGCCAAAGCAACTCACAAGGCCATGCTGACTCAAGGGGAGGAGGAGTAAAGTCTCTGCGGCCATCCACCTTACGGCCGTTTCCTTCCTCCAGCATTCCCATGAACAGTCAGGTCCTGACACAGCTCGTTTGGTGCTAAGAGGCAGAAACCCACCTAAGCTTCCTCATAGAAAGAGGGATTGACAGTAGAGAGTCAGAAATCTCCCAGAAATAAGGGTAGCCACACTTTAGGAAAGTGGAAATGAGAGTTAGAAACTCAGAGCCTGAGGCTATGCCTTGCCTCTCAGGGATCACGTTGGTTTCCTTGGTGAGTCAGCCGGGATCTGGGGGCCGGGGTGGGTGGGTGGGGAGCAGGAACTTGGTCACTCAGAAGAGACAACTGCCCCTTCCAGGGGCTGTAGGCTGGATGGGCTCTCAACAAGGGGCTGTGGATAAGGTGGGCCATATAACCTGATGGAATGCTTGTCTTTATTTATCAACTATTTATGAAGGGCCAATAATTATGAGCAAGACCATGTCTGGGCCTATGGGGATATAATTTGGCCCTAGAGGACCAGCGCCCCTTCTTCTCAGTCACATAAAGGCATTTTTGGCTACCTCTTTTTTTTTTTTTTTGCGGTATGCGGGGCTCTCACTGTTGTGGCCTCTCCCGTTGCGGAGCACAGGCTCCGGACGCGCAGGCTCAGCAGCCATGGCTCACGGGCCCAGCCGCTCCGCGGCATGCGGGATCCTCCCGGACCGGGGCGCGAACCCGTGTCCCCTGCATCGGCAGGCGGACTCCCAACCACTGCGCCACCAGGGAAGCCCCTGGCTACCTCTTATTGAAGCAAAGGAAGGGGTGGGTGTGGGGATCAGCTTTCTTTTTATTGTTCCTTGGGCCCAGAGGGTCAGTTCTGGTTCTTGCTGGATGGCAACACCCACCTACAATGGAGGTTTAGGAGAATGCATTCTCTTACTAAAATGTCAGTTAGCCTCACAGAACGGCTGAGTGATGAAGAACCATAAATTGTGACTTCATCTGAGTCGACTCTATCCCACTCCAGGGAAGATGGCCAACTTAGGCTCTCAGAAGGAGGGATTCCTACACGAGAGCCCCATCTCTCTCACACAGCTCTCCTCAGTGTGATCCCCACCCCACCTCTCCCATTTCAGCCCCTTACAGTTCCTTCCTTCACACCCTCATCCAGTGTACTCATCCCTTTCTCAGGAAACCCCACCTACTTCCCCCCATACATACTGCCCTTCCTTGTTCCTCTCTTGGTGCTTTCTTGTAAACTCCAACATTTACAGTCTCCGCTGGTGCTGGGGTTCTCCTATGCCCAGTTTCGTTGGCTCTGAAAGACAAGGTTCCATCTAGCGAGTGAAAGAGACATTGGTGAGGGATCAGATCCCAGTGCAGTTTCCCGCCAGTGACAGCTGTGGGAGAGTATTTTCATTCATTACCTAAAACACAAGCAACTTCAGCCACGTGAACGTTCATATTTCCCAGTGACGACACAATCTAGTTTTATTTGAAGAAATGATATTTTTCTTTATTAATCTGACTTTGACTAGCTCTTTGTTAGCAGTAAACTTGGCATTATTTAGTTGGAGAATTAAAATTTTCTGGTGTCTAGTCTACATGATAAGAATCACCACAAGAACTATGAACAGGTCTGTCTTAATTACCCAGGACGGCTAGTGTCTACTTGGATAAGAACTTCCGGATCGTCAATCTCTCCACTGATAAAAAAGGATAGCTCCTGGCCTCAAGGAACTTCCAATCAAGTGGAGCGGACAGTCTTACACTCAGATAAAACCAAAGAGTGAGGGGCCGATGAGAGATGGGCAGGAAAGGGAGGAAAGTTTCAAGAAGCAAGAGTGAGACGGGGATTAGCTTGCAGCTAGGTTCCAAGTGGGAGCTCAGGTATAAAGGAGGGCGGGGACCCTTTCAAACTGCAGCCATAGCTGTGTGCACACAGATGACCCCACTGGAGTGGAGGTGTTCTCTCCGGGCAGGGGGCTGGGTCTTGTTTCCTCATCTGCAGGAAAGCCTGCCCGGCTTGCCCTCGCCACTGTGTGGGCTTGCCGTGAGATTCAGGGTTCAGGCAGGTGAAAACCAAGCCTGGGCACAGGCGGAGGTTCCTCTCAGGAGACTTTACTAGACACACCCCCCGCCCCACTTCCTCTCACTCTTCACTCCAGATACACATTTAGCTGCACCTTCTGGGTTCCTCCAGTTGCAGGGAACCCAGGAAGGAGATTTTAGCACTGTGCCTATTTCCCATGATATTACTTTACTTGCTTCCCACTTCGACTCCATTATCAGGCAGCTTCACAATTCCTGAGACGAATGGTCCCCGAGCCTCCCCGAAGCCCTCCTAGACGCTGTGCAGCATCTCCCTTTCCCAACTTCCGGCTACTCACCGCCAGACTGAAGCACCTTTCCGCTCCTGACTACAACAACAACAAACCACCCCCCCGACTCAACGCGCGCGCAGGCGCATTAACCACGCATTATCCACCCTCCCCCGCACCCGGGGGGATGTGGGCGTGGCGGGTTGCTTGATTTCTCTAAGCCGCTTTTAAATTGGGACGTTTGCTGGGGCGTCCTGTGTTCAGTTATCGGTGGGTTAGGACCACTGAGTTTCCTAATCAATTTCTGGGTTCCACGCAATCCTTTTTAGAAACTTTTTGCTTGATATGCATCCGGAGACATTCGCGTCCCGGCTGCAAAGCTGGAGCCTATGGAGTGGATGGAGCAGGCAGACAGAGCCTGGGCTTCTCAACGAGCAACGTCAGCTTAGTTATTCCGGATCTGTCCTGGCTGCCAAGTCCTCTTTTTCTTCTTTCTTACTATAAGGGAAACTTGCCGCTCAGTAGCTTTCTTTCAAGTGGAAGTCGGTGTGCTTTGCTACCCTCCGGGAGCATTTACAGGCGGGGGACACAGGTGGGCTGTTGGAATCCGTGTATTTACCTTCTAGGGGAATGCACTGGAGACACGCTGCGCTAGAGGAGAAGGGAAGCCAGGTCAGATTGGCTTTCCAGGCGCCCCTGTGTGCCCTCTCCGTTCCACCGTTTCCCTTTCTTCTTCTACCCTGAAGGCCCTTGCTTTTGGCCTTGGCCAGACCATGGAAATTGACACTGCAAGTTGAATAGACCAGGCATTTATTTTCTGATAAATCAGGCCTCTGTCCTGCCTGCACCTTTGGCCTGCTTTTGATAAATGTTGCCGGCAGCGAATGCGACGTGTGGGGTTCTGGCTAAACTTTCTGGAGGTGTCAATTGTAAATAGTGTTTCCTTACATTTGGGGCAGCACTTTCGAGTTTCCAAAACATGCTCCATGCAGTAATTGTCTCATTGGATTTCCTCAGCAGGTTGGGAGAAGATGGGGCAACTCATCCCTATTCTGCAGTGAAAAAACCTGAAGCTCAGAGAGGTAGAGTGACTTGGGCACAGTTGCAGGACTAGAAAGCACAATAGAAGAATAAGAAACCAGGACTTCTGATCCTTGGTCTAGAAACTTCTGGCAGTCACATAGTCTTTTTTGTTTGTTTGTTTTTTTAATCTTACTAATTACCCTGATAATCCTGTTGGATAACAGAACAATTTGTTCATCCATGTCATGTTCTCTTGTTGCATAAAGGAAATGATAAGGGACAAGAGAGCTGATTTCTCAGCTGTAACCTTTAGAGCTCTGCCACCTTGCTAATCACTCGCTTATCCTGGATACCAGTGATTTGCCATCTTCCAAACGTGTGGGGAAAATAGTAAAGGTGAAAGCCATTTAGCTGCCAAGCTTATGCCACAAAGATCATCATCAGACCAGGAACGGGGTTGGACTCAGTAGCATCATTCCAGAGAGAGCACTGCTCCCCCAAGATGTGCTGCAGCATCAAGGCCTTAAGGATAAGGAACGTGCACAGCTCTCCAAACAGTTTTCACCCAAGGCTGTGCTACATTTCCTTCAGTAATCCCATGGCAGAAAACGTAGTGACCATCAGAGCTTTAGCTTTTTAATCAGGCTCTGTGATTCTTATTAAGGCTAAGGTCTAGGGTGATTCAAGGGAAAAGAGCAGAAAAGGGGGAAAAATCCTCTTAATTCTGGCCCATGCATTCATAATAGGTAAAGTCGAGAGGGAATAGAAGGCCATTCCTCCGGGGCTAGTTGACCTTAATTGTCTGTCCTCTGTTAGGTGCTTTTAGCCGAGAGATACAGAAGAGGCACAGTCTGACAGAAGTCATCACTGATGGCCACCTTCATCCAGTACTTTGGTCATTTACAAACATTCATTGAGTGCCCACTATGGCCCAGGCCCTAAGGATGCCATGATGAGAGACACAATTTTGATGCTTGACTTTTTCCACTCAAACCTACCATAACTTATTCTATTTCCCTGTTGCTCTCACTTTTCTCCCAGCGCCCTTCCCAGCTGAGTTCTGATGCCTGATCATTTGTGTCATTTTTGGCAAGACACTCCAGAGGATGTATTACTGGTACAGCAAAACCTTCCACTCCCATCTGTCCCAGTCCCCACTCTTTCAGGATAAGCCCTAAGTCCTCCTTCATGTACTGTATATCCCTTTCGTCTCTCCTTCTAGGGAAGATGCTTCCAGGTCAATGGTTGTGTACATGATATGAAATAAACTGTAATCCTGATCTCCATAGAAGTTCCTTCTTCTGAATGCATTTACTTTAAAGCAATGTTCTGCAAGGAGCCCCCGTGGTTTGTTACGCTTCTTTTTCCCATTCTTCCTGGTTCCCTGGGGAACCACCGGCCCCTCTATCGCTAGCCCTGTGGTTTGAGTTGATATTCATCCTGCTTCTCCTTAGAGGGGAGAACTTTGTTTAGCCTGAGCCATCCCAATCAGAGTGAACCCAAAGAATTTGCCTGGGAATTCTGGAACACAGACTCTCTTTTCTTCGTGGAGCTTGGTGGTATGAAGTTGTGAGGCTCAGGATTGCCTCTGTCATGACGGATGAGCCTGGAATTTCCAGGGACCACTGTTGAAAGCCTGGGGACGGAGCCGAACAAGAGAAAGCAGAGAAGAAAAATGCGCCCATGACATGGTGGGTAGGCCCTGAATGCAGCTGGGTCGGAACCAATTCTACCTCTGGGTTAATCTGTTACGTGAACCAATTAACTCCACTACCCCCTTGGAAAACACTAATTTGAGTTTGGTTTTCTGTTCCTTACCAAAAATTGCCGGCTAAGAACTCCCCTTAGGCTAAGGCTTCCCAAATGGTGTGCCGTGGTGCACCTGTGAGCTTGCTTATAGATATACCTGAGCTTGATGGCCCTAGCCTTTGCGAGGGACTCAGGGCAGCCAGAGTGCCAGGGCTGGTCATCTCTAGCAGCAAGTAGCTTTGTCCATTTATCCCAGTGAGACAACAAATGCAAAATTTTAATGTGCCCCATTGTGATTTTAAAATGTGTTCAAAAATTCTTTAACACGCCTCCATTCCAAAGGTAGAGCCTACTTCTCCTCTCCTTGAATGTGGACTGAATTTAGTGACTTGCTTCTGAAAAATAGAATATGGCAGAAAAGAGAGAGTATGACTTCTGAGACTAGGTCATAAAAAGACACTGCCACTTTTGCCTTGCTTCTCTTGAACTGCTCATCAAAGGGGAATTCAGTGAGCACTCATGCAGTAGGGGCTGAGGTCCACAAGCAGAAGAACTGAGGCCTCCCATCAATGACCAGCACCAACTTTCCAATGTTATGAATGAGCCACCTTGGAATAGAATCCTCCAGCTTCAGTCAAGCCTTCAGATGAGGGCAGCTTTGGCCAATATCTTGATTGCAACCTCATGCAAGACCTTCAGTCAGACTGCCCAGCTAAACTAATCCTAATCCACAGGAACTGGGTGAGATACTGTTTATTGTTGTGTTAAGCTAATGAGTTTGAGGGCTATTTGGTATGCCTTGATAGATAACATTTATACCCGGAATGTGAAAAAGGTTGGGAAACACTGTGGACATACCCAGCATTCTGGAATAGAATAGAACCTTTAGTTTTAGTTTTTTTTTTTTTTTTAAATGATACTTAGTCAATAGCAGCTTTACAACATTTGAGATAACAAGCATTTAAAAATACATTCAAAGCAAAACAAAAGCTCCCTGTGTTTGAAAACATACTAGCAAACCACAATTACCAGTGAGAGCTCTAAAAGTTTTTTGTTTTACAACTAATCTATTGTCATGGAAAGGACTTCTTACTGAATAGAATTATGGAGTTTAAGACAATGTGTGGCAAGACAAACCCAAACAGGTCTATGCAGTATATTCATCTTTCACTTTCATGAGATTCTTAAGAGCTGGTGACAGTTGCACCCTTGACCTTGCTAAAGGAAAAGAGGCAAGAAGCTGATCAGATTTCTCCCATAAACTTTCATTGAAGAGTTTTCCAAAGTAAAGTCAAGAGGCCTACCATGGCATAGAGGTTTCTCCAGTCTTCAGGATTCAAAAGGCCTCATGTGCTTTACTCTTAGCAATGTTTGAAATGCTTCTTTCTTAACCCCGTATTTAGGATACATAATCAGAGGACCAGTGCCCAAGTTCTTTGTTTATGCCGTTACTTATGTAAGTGCAGCAATGCCTCCACTTCATTTATAACTGTTACATAAAGAACAACTAAACTATCTGGAATTGAGAAAAGAGCCAGGGTTAGCCTAGAAAGAGTATGAGCTAAACCAGTGTTGACCAGTCCACACTTGCCAACTCCACCAGCTTCACTTCTAGGTGAGCCCATGCGCTCTCAGTCAGAGTTCTTTCTTACTCTAGACAGTATTCTTCCTACATTGGTTATCTATAGTCTGAGCCCACAGATCAGAGGCATCACGTTATAAAAGTTGGAAGCTTCTAGAATTGTACCATCCAATACAGTAGCCACTAGCCACATGTGGCTATTGAACACCTGAAATGTGGCTGGACTTGAGATTAAGTGTAAAGTGTAAAATCTCTAAATATAAAACACATACATACAGAGTTTGAAGACACAGTATGAAAAAAAGAATGTAAAATACCTCATTAATAATTTTTCATATTAATTACGTGTCGAATTGATAATATTTTGTATATATTGGGTTAAATGAAATGTATTATTAAAATTACTGTCACCTGTTTCTTTTCCCAATTTTCTTTAATGTGTGTACTAGAAAATTTAAAGTGACATATGTGGCTTGTATTATATTTCTGCTGCACAGTGCTGGTCTAGAAGCAGGCCTATTCACACTCATTCATTCATTTAATTATTCAGCTTATGCTTATTAAATGTCTTCTGTGTGTTGAGTTCTGGGCTAGGGGATAGAAATGCAACAGTGGACACAGCCCTTGCACTTGTGAAGCAAGTGGTACCCACTGCGGTATAAGAGAGACTGAAATCAAAAGTGACAACACGTATCTACAAGCAGGGGACATTTAATCCGGAATATTTTAGGTCATAGGATTATTAGGGCTTTTAGAGTTCAAAGCCAGGCCTACATTACTTACCACCTAAGGCTTATTGTTTGAAGGCAAAATATAATAGGTGTTGATAATAATGGCCACCCTGGAGTCACTCAGGAAAGGTTACCTTCCACAGGGCCTGTTCTAGTCTGCTGTGTATTATGGCTACAGCCATACAGATGCTCTTCCTCACTAACCTAAGAGGCTTTGGAGGGCAGTGACAATGTGGTTTGACCTTGGTCTCACCCAGTGTCTCCCACACAGAAGATACTTAACAACACATGGAATTAAAATATGTCATGCGTACTCATTTAAGAAAACAAACACATCATATACTTTAGAAAGAGTTCTGCCCCAAATGCCTAAAAAACAAAAACTTTGCCCCTTAAACTAGTAAGCTTTAGTAATTTAAAAACAAAACAGTCCTCTTTCAGAATATAAATTCATGCATACCTGATGGTGTAAGCAAAAAGTTCTCGGATATCCAAATTAAATTCTCTCTCATGACCACCAAGATTAAATATTATATACGAGGGGTGACCCTGGATAGCACTGTTTGACCAAGGCCATGATCATGCATCTTTCTTCTTCTCTGAAATGCTTTACAAAAGTCATGAGTTGTCGAAATAAAAAACACGAGTTGCAAAGGGAAACATTTTGCTTGCAATTCTTATTACATTTTTAGTACCAGTCAAGGTAATCAGTCATATTAAAAAATATATAATTTAATTCTCAAATAATAACTTTGTTCCTCTTTCTCCTAAAGTACACTGTCCAAAGAATGCTGAATATATTCTTTAGTTGATGTACACATGCACAATGTTCAGAAATGAAAGTAGAAATATTACCCTTTTATAAAAATAAACTTGGTCCCAGAGAGGACGAGAAAAAGAGCAAGCAGGAGCGAGCATAAGAAAAAACGCAAAGCTTTGGAGGAGAATTGGTTCAATTTAAGTAACTGCAGCATCTGCAACTTTGGGCAGGTCACTCAGAGTACCATTATCTCCTAACTCAGTGCTTCGAGTGTGCTCCTCTATAAATGCATGTTAAATTAACCACCTAACAGAACAATAAAGCAAAAATAACTATACAACAATAAGTCCACCGTTACCAAAAGGGTAACAAGTTCACAAATAATTAATTGATCCCCACACTTCCAGCCTTCAGGATCTTCGGATTTCTAGTAAGGCCTCCCCTCACAGTTTTATTGGAAATGTTTTGTACTCCAGCAAGGTCACCTTCCTTTCCCATAAAGAGAGGAGGAGAGAAGTTCACTCTGAATAGTTGGTGGACAACTTGTCCATTTTCCCTTGGGCAATTTGGGTTTATCTAAATTCAGGTTAAATTCAAATACAGGCGGGAGGAAGTCATCAGTTCCTGACCACTCAGCAGGAGACGCTGTTTATGCTTTGTTTTGCACAATTATGCGAAAAAACATGGCTTAATAAATATACAGGCACCCCTGATTAACCATCCTCCACCACCTCCATCCCCCAAATGCCCCAGATCTGCTCAGACCCCATTTGGGTGTAATTCCCATGGTCACTTGGATCCCAAAGCTTCCAGAGTGCTGTCTGGCCAGGGAGCATGTGGCATGTCCTGTGCGGCAAATGTCCTGTTTTAAGTTCCAGCGGGTCCTTCTCCAGGGTCACAGGGCCTCCAGTCTTCATGCGTGAAGATAGCTTTTCTTAGCTGCCCTGTGACAACTGGGTTTCACATTTCCTGAAACTAGATCTGTGGAAGGAGTCTCTGAAATTAAGGAGGGAGAGAGGACAGAAGTAAGAAACATCAGTTAGCCTTTTAAAGAGGAAAATCACTCACTAGAAAAGTACATCAATCATGGAGAACTCAGTAAAGTAAGTAAGTATGGGAAAGTGCGGCCATGCCTTCGCGCTGTGCCGGAAGAAATAACAGGCAGTAATTCGGCCCTGGGAAGATGGCTGGCAGAAGGCCGCATGGAGGGGCCCCGGAGAGGTCAAGAAGGCACAAGGGCAGCGGGATGCAAGCAGAGCAGATCACGCTTGGGTGGCTTCTCTGATTCCAGGGCCCGCTCCCACACCCAGAGGTTCTGCAGTTCTGATTGCTGGGCCTCAAGCGCTATCCTTTATCCTCTGGGAAGAGGCCTCCCCTGCCCTCTTCTTACCTCTTATGACTGTCAACTCTGAATATCGGCTTGTAGAGTTCTGGAATTTTCCGCTCTATCATTGGCCTGAGGTTCTCTCTCAGCTTGTTGTAGTTCTTTTTGAGTTCCATCTGGTACTCCCTCTGCTCTGCCGTGATGAGACGCTTGTTTTTCTCTACGGCTTCACCGCATCTGAGATGCAAATATCAGGGTGGGGAGAAAATGAGGTTGCATTTCATACAAGTTTTAAGTGCTTACAAATTACATATATATATATATATATATATATATTTTTTTTTTTTTTTGGCAGTACGCGGGCTTCTCACTATTGTGGCCTCTCCCGTTGCGGAGCACAGGCTCCGGACGCACAAGCTCAGCGGCCATGGCTCACGGGCCCAGCCACTCTGCGGCATGTGGGATCTTCCCAGACCGAGGCACGAACCCATGTCCCCAGCATCGGCAGGTGGACTCTCAACCACTATGCCACCAGGGAAGCCCAGAATGGATTGATTTAATTCACCCTGGAAGCCAAAACCACGCCCTTAACTGGATTTTCACTTATCTTTTAAGTTTGACATTAATTGAAGCAAACTGTAGGATACCAAAGGTTACATATCAAGGTTTCAGGGAAGAGGTAGGAAGGGGAGGTATATAGCCTTTGAATCCTGAGAAATCTACATCACCCCTTATTATTTTTCTATTGCCTCTTAAACTAACAGTTATGAGCTACCACAATGTGTAAAATGAAATCAGTTTCTTCAAGGAGACTTCAAGGACCAGTTTTATAACACTGGCAGACAAGAGACCTGCAGGAGTGAACCGCTAACTTGGGGATGGCTACTCCGCAAACTTTGGAAGAAGCAACTATACTCTCTGTGATCTTTGTTATCAGAAGACATAATAGCTATAAATATATATAGTGTTTTGTTTGGTTTTTTTTTTTAGTATAGTTTTTAGCTCTTGTTCATTGGTGGATTTGGTTTTTTGGTTTGGTTGCTCTTTCTTTCTTTTTTATTATTACTTAAAAAATTTTTAAATTTTTATATAGTGTTTTAAAAAGAAATATATTAATAGGTGGAGCGAATTTTTTAACTTTAAATTTTAACAAATTTTATACCTTATAAAGTTGTTTCATAGACATTTTCTGTATTTCTTCCTTCCATTTAGATTATATTCTCTAGATTTTCTTATTAAAGTTAAAATAACTTCCACTATGTTAATTTAAATCCATAAACTAAAGAGAGCCATGCATTATGTTTCCCTCCTAGAGAAGAGCCACATCTCTTGGGAAATGTATACAGGATCATATAACTACATTGCAAATCATTTTTTAAAAATGGTCCTATCTGTAACATTTTCATTAGGTCCACAAACAGCTGAACTGTACAACTTTCACTCAGTGACACCACCATTCCAGACAGCCCCCTCCTTTGCTGCTCCCTTTGTTGATAAGTTCACTGAACACAAGCATTTTCTTACAGTCGATGTGCTGGGATTTTTCAGCAGAGTCCTACAGAAACCAGACTGATGGGGACTAGAAAGGGTGGGAAGTTGTGCTTCCAGAACGTGGTTCCCGGTTTTGCTGGGGTAACTTTCATAGTCCTCTATCTAAGGTGTCTTTTCTACAGAGAGTGTGGTCATGCAGCCCTCACCCTCTGCATCTCTTGCCCTCCCTTCTCTGTGATGCTCCTTCAGCACAGCTCACATATCAGTCCCTCAGTATGGCCAAAAAATTGCTAGTTGCTTCATCAACAACCATTCCCTCTCTTGCTTAGCAGCAGAACTCCAGGTGGTATACCCACCTGGAAAATTACATTCCCTAGCCTCCCTTATAAATAGGGATGGCTGAAGAGCTATAAGATGAAGTCACTAGGAAAGCTCTTTAAAGGGGTGTAGCCTTTTGCTCTTTCCTCATTTCTATTCCTGATACCTGCCTAGGATGTAGTTGTGATGGCCAGAGCCTTAGCAGCCATTCTGTGACTATGAGGATGGATATACTATAACCAGGATAGCAGAGCAAAAGAATGGAAAGAGCCAGGGTCTCCAGCTAAGGTCCAGTGACCACCACACAGCTCTGGGATGCCTATCTCTGATCTTGTTTCATATGAGAGAAAAATAATTTTCTATCTTATTTAAGCCACTCTTAATTCCATTCTGTTACTGGCAACTGAATGTACTTCCTAGAGAGAACAGGCTCTGGAGCTGGAGTGCTCACCTCTGAATCCTGCTTTGCTACTTATTGGCTTTGTGACATTAGGCAAGTTACTTAAGCTTTCCATGCCTTAGTTTCTTCACCTGTGACATGATGGTGAAAATAGCCTACCTCATAAATTTTTGTAAAGATTAAATGAATTAAATATATAAAATGCTTAGAATCGTACTGTTACATAGCTAAAACCTAGAACACTTATTGTTATTATTATTGTTACTATTCCTGATAGACCCAGTCTGAGTGCAGAAACTATTTGTTCTACATAAGAATGATGATGGGATGTCAGAGATTTTATATTCCAGTCCCTTTTTTTTCATAGTTGATGAAACTAAGATGCAAAGAGATGAAGTGCCCTGTCCAGAGTCATATACCTTTGGGAACAGGAAAGGTGGATGTAAATCCAGGATCCTGTTGCTCCCAGGCTGATGTCTCATCAGCCCCACTGTGTGTTATGTTACAAACCTTACAGAGGCACACAAGTCATGGGCAGACAATGTCTATATTTAAATCAGATTAAGTCTCTTTCCTATGTAAATCAATCTGGTTTCTATTTGCCCCATAATGTTATATTCATCAATCACTTCATATGTGCCAAGTCCTATTCTAAGCTCTCTGAATTGACTCTTTTGATACTAACTTTAAGAGGTAGTTACTATTTTATCCCCATTTTACAGTTGGGGAAACTAAGGTTGGGTAACTAGCCCAAGGTCACACAGCTAGTTAAGGCAGAGTAGATATTATTTATTTATTCACTTATTGTTTTATCTTTGGCTGCGTTGGGTCTTCATTGCTGCACACGGGCTTTCTCTAGTTGCAGCGAGCGGGGGCTACTCTTTGTTGCGGTGCGCGGGCTTCTCATTGTGGTGGCTTCCCTTGTTGCGGAGCACAGGCTCTAGGCGCACGGGCTTTAGTAGTTGTGGCACGCGGGCTCAGTAGTTGTGGCACATGGGCTCAGTTGCTCTGTGGCATGTGGGATCTTCCCGGACCAGGGATCAAACGCGTGTCCCCTGCAGTGGCAGGCTGACTCCTAACTACTGTGCTACCAGGGAAGTCCCAGAGTGAATATGTGAAGCCAGGCAACTAGGCCCGAGAACCCACACTCATAACCCCAACACCACAAATGCTGCCTAGGAAAGATCCTGACCCTTCCAGCTAGAATCCAAGGCATACGGCCTTGGTCTCAAGTTGGAACTATTCTCTCCTGAGTCCCAATTTGTAGTATTCGGCGTTTCTCATCTTCTTCCTGGTAACACTTTAGCAAGTCTCCAGCTAAGGTCCAGTGAAAAAATACAGCTGCCGGAGGGAGAGGAGAGATACCGGAGAAACTGAGGGATTGGCTCCCCACCCCCTCCCGTGACTGGAGTGATATATGTGGTCCAGGCCCTTGAAGTTGAGGAAGGATTATTTGGGGGCAGGGCACCAAAGGAACATCTAGCCTTTCCACAGGAAGGGCTGCAGTGGATGTGAGGGTCCCCTGGTCAGAGCCACCTCGGCTGGCACCTCCAGCACTGTCCCCTGCATTTCCTCCCTCCCAGCCCGACCTCTACCAAACCCCAGATCCCAAGGGCAGCCGGTCTCAGTGGAAGGCTAGTCTAATTCCTGGTTCTGCCACTTACTTGCTGTGTGACCTTGGGCTAATCGTGGTCTCCTTCAACCGCACTTCCTTCATCTATAAAGTGGGTTTATGAGGATGAAATGGTGTGGGGCGTGTGAGGACCTGACCAAGCGGCTGAGGGAGGAGTGCTGTGCAGGCGGCGTGGCCTGCCTCTCCTGGAGCGAAGCGGGGGAGACAGCCCACCAGGAGCACTGTCCTGGGTGCCCCGCTGCTGCCTGTGGGGAGGCGCCTGAGGCCGAAGGAGCAGGGCACCACGGGGGCAGGGAGCGCACCCCAGGGCAGACAGGAGCAGCCGTGGCTGGATCCTCCAGCTGTCGCCCTGAGCCCCCTCTACTTCCCTCTGGGCGGCCCCAGAGGGGCCGGTGGGGCTCCCCGCCTCGGGGAAGTCACAGTGGCCCTGCTTCCTCCTCCTAAGGGGGCGAGATTGGGACTACGGGCTTGGGAAGGTGTCCAGGCTCGAGTCTGACACCTGGAAGCAGGTTCTGCGGACCTGCTGAACACTCCAGAACCCAGCGGGGGGTGGGGTCCGCCTAGATCAGACTCTAGGCTAGTCTCTAGGACCTGACTCACATTACACTGTCTTCCGCCTCCTTGGGCCCTGGGCTTCTGTCCTGAGGAGTTACAGAGGCCTGTGGTTCCAACGATCGCACACTATTCTCGATTTCACAGTCAGCCCAGACACCCTCCCACGCGGTGCCCTGGCCCTGAAGTGAGAGCACTGTCAAGCCCTGAGGATCGAGACCTTGTTCAAGAGAACCGGGGATGGAGATGCGCTAAGAGAAGAGGACAGGATAGCACTGTAACTGAAATGGAATTTTTCCTCTTGGGAATGGTTGCAGAAGGCCTGGGAGGGGGAAGCCACGTGCACGTGTGTGTGTGTGTGTGTGTGTGTGTGTGTGTGTGTGTGTGCTGCTCCACTCAGCTCTCAGTTTTCCACTCAGCCTCCTAGGCCCACTAAGACAGGTCCCTGTGACCTGGAAAAGGGACAGAAGTCCTTCATATGTCCCTGCTATGGACCTGCTCTCGAGCAACCTCTCGTAATGTTTCAGGCTTTGTTTTGTCAGCTAATGTTTCAGGTTTTGTTTTCCCACCAAATACTCAGATCTCTTTTCACCTACTGCTTCTGTTTCCACCCACACTACACACAGTTGGTTCTCCTTTGGCCTCTCCTTCCTCCTCACAGACCTTAACTCCCGTTAAGACTCTTTGACCATTTATGCGGTGGAACTCTACTGATGTATCTGAAACTATGTCCCTTAAAGGCAACCTGGACCTGGTGCCATTGAGTCCTGTTCTCTTTTCTTTAAATATAAAAAATGAATTTAAAAATCACTTAGTCTTTATAAGAATGAGAAAGTTCACATGTTATGGAATGAAGGTTTGTGTCCCTCCCAAAATTCACATGTGACTTCCATGTGATGGGATTTGGAGGTGGGGCCTTTAGGAAGAATGAAGGTTTAAATTAGGCCATGAGAGTGGGACCCACATGATGGGATTAGTGCCCTTGTAGAAAGAGACCAGAGAGCTATCTTCTTCATCTCTCTACCAGGTGAAGATACAGTGAGAAGGTGGCCATTTACAAGCCAGCAAGAGGGCTCTCCCTAGGAACTGAATCTGCGGGCACTTTAAGCTTGGACTTCCCAGCCTCCAGCACTGCGAGAAATAAATGTCTGTTATTCAGCTACTCAGTCTGTAGTATTTTGCTATAGTGGCCCAAGCTGACTAAGACAGAAATATAAGAGGAAAATTTAAAACCACAGACTGGCACAGATTACAGTGTTTAAAATGGTCTGGGTGCTCTGGGGAGCAGAGGAGGGAAACAGTATGTTGTACCTCTCCATCTTGGCTTCTGAAACCCTGAGATGTTTCAGAAGGGGATCCAGGCCCCAACTTGGCAACCATCTGAAGAGCTGCAGGACTGGCTGGATCAGGTGTCAGCTGCAGCAGGTCAGCCTGCCAGGTTCTTTATGGCTTCATCCAGGCCCACTACAGCTGAGTCAGACAGGCCACTGCCCAGTGGCAGGACCCAGCTACAGTGTACCCAGCAAGTGTACATTTCCGTTATTAGCAATCAGCCTTGGAAGGCTCACTTATGTTCACCTTGGAAACCTGGGCTTATCTACCTACAGCCCAAGTCTGCTGAGAAGCTGGAGCTCACTCAAGGCAACAACGGGAACGGTTTCACACCCAAACATTTTCCATTCCTGCATCATCTCTGCTGATAGCGGGTTCCAGGGAGAAAACACAGGGGTGCAAACAACTTGACCAAACAATTCCTCTATTCATTACAAAGCTGTGACTTGCTGATTGGACTTGAGAAGCAATTAAGCAATGGAGGAAAGGAAGGTTTCCTCACCTACTACTTGTACTGAGGGTATAAGTTGCAGATCATCACATTTACCCTTGTAAATAATACAGTTTGATTAGTTTTAGTAGATTAATACAGTTATGCAACCTTCACCACAATCTCACCCACTACCTTTTTTTTTTTTTTTTTTGTGGTATGCGGGCCTCTCACTGTTGTGGCCTCTCCCATTGTGGAGCACAGGCTCCGGATGCGCAGGCTCAGTGGCCATGGCTCACGGGCCCAGCCGCTCCGCGGCATGTGGGATCTTCCCGGACTGGGGCACGAACCCGTGTGCCCTGCATCGGCAGGTGGACTCTCAACCACTGCGCCACCAGGGAAGCCCTCACCCACTACTTTTGATGCATGTGAAATAAAGTGGAATGAAAGTCACTGTACTTCAACTTTGACAATGAAGTAGTGAGCAGAAGTACTGTTTTGCCTGTAGCCTTGTCTCATTTGTACTGGAATTTCATCTTTGCACACAGGTAGCAGGGTGCCTGGCACAAAGTATGGGCTCAATAAATGTTTGCTGAATGAACTGGCATCTATAGTTGTTCAAAGGTGTTAATAGTAATGGCACATTTCCTCCTGTGAAGGGAGGAAAGGGGAGGAAAAAGGGTGAGTGACAGTAGGCAGGACCTGACGCGTGAAGCCCTCGGGGAGGGGGCAGGGAGGAGAAAATGTGAGATGGCGGCAATCAAGCAACCTCTACAGCTTTGCAGCCTCTGCTCAAAGATCGGTCCCATCTGGCAGCTTCAGCAGCACCTGGGAGCTTGTTAGAAATGTAGAGTCTCAGGCCCACCCCAGAACTACTGAATCAGAATCTGCATTTTGACAAGATCCCCAGGTCATTTGTTTTGCACAGTGAAGTTTGAGAAGCGCTGACAGATATTCTTGTGGCATTCTTAGAACAGGGCGGCAGCCCACCCAGCAGGGGGAAGGTCTGCAGCCATCAGCAGGCGGACTCTCAACCACTGCGCTACCAGGGAAGCCCTCGACAGGGATTTTATAAGGACATTTTAACTAAAAAATCACTTCTCTTAGCAAGCTTCCTTTTACATCTATATTCTATTCAGAGCCCCACTTGTCAATAGTGCTGTCTTCCCAGGCTCCCCTCCCTGTGCTGGCATGCCCACAGAATGCACTGCTCTTGCCAACTCAGAGGAGCCCAGACGTATCAAGGACAGCCCTGCCTCTGTGTCTTGTGCTACTGTTGGTCCCTTTACCAGTAATGCCTCTGTCTTCCCACTGCCCGCTTCTTACCACCTACATACCCAAGACGAGGTTAAGTGATGTTTTCCCACAAAGCTTTCCCTAGCCACTGCAGACTGCAACTGACCGTTCTTTTCTGAACTCTTAGCCCTATATTTTGTGTACTCTCCACAGTTCTTAGAACATGCTGCATTGCTTTGTTATTTAGCCAGGTAAAAGTCCTATTGTCAGGAGCAGAGGAATACCCAGCTCCTGTATTCCTACAACAAATATCATACCTGGGTCCTAGTGTGTGCTCATTAAACACTTCACAGGTCCTTGCAGAGGTCCAGAGAGGCCCGGGCCACTGCCACCTTCATGGGCCTTTCACAAGAACTTCATTTTATATGAAGATATGTGGAAAGTAAATTGATCTTTAAAAATTCCCCCAACACTTTTCTAGCCTTTTGTTTTATGAAAATGCACTCTTTACTGAAGAATATCTAGATTTTGCATAATGTCAAAATTGTTATGAAATACAGGAAACAGTTCAAATACAAAACATTAATAAATATAATTTCTGTCTGTGCATGTGTATGTATGTGCATATGTATAGTGTGCACGCACACATACACACACACACACACACACACCCCTATTACTAAGCAGCTGAGATTCACCGCAGGACAAAGAATGTCTCCTTTATACGTAGCAAATTTACATATGTCTCACCAAAGCCTGTGAAGGAGGAGAACCTCACCTGACACTAGCATTCTGGTGAGTTTTCACTGAATTTAGCAAACTTTAACTTTTAGCCTCCTTTATCCCCGCCTGCCAAGTGAAGATATTCCTATACTTTATACGCTGCTCTAAGACCCCGGGTGAAAAGAAATACTAGTACATGTACTTCTGATGTCCTTCTCTCTTATGCGTGAGGCGCCATCCACATCCTTCATAATCATTCCTTTTAGGGCCACTGGAGTCCCAGTATACCTGTGTGCATTGCAGCAACTTGCAAGACCTTGTCCCAAGATTCACTTCCTATCCAGCCTGAAGAGGCTGCTCTTGGAGCCAGCTCTACTGCAGAATTCAGGAGCAGAGAGGACGCTTGTCTGCCAGTGGGAATTGCCGTAGAGATGATTGATACCTTTGTAAAATTCTAGTTTTAGAATCTCGCCTCTATCTCTCAATTTGAGGCAGTGTCTTCTACATTTATAAAAATAAGTTATTGTATGATATGGGAAACTACAAAGACTGCCAATACCAAGAACCTCTCAGGCTCTAATTCATCAGTGGAACGTCAGCACGTTGAAGGAAGTATTCGCTACTTGGATTCAGAAGACCTGGTTTGAACTCAGCTCTGCTACTAACTTGCTGTGTGACCTTAAGTAAAATCATTTCCCATCTCTGAACCTCCATTTCCTCTTTTGTAAAATGAAGATTTATTTTACAATGTGAGATGATAAATATGAAAGCACCATACAGTTTGTGAGCTACTAGTGCAAGTAGTGTTGCTCTATGCAGGCTTCTCAAACTTGAACACGCATCCGAATCCCCTGGAGGACTTGTTAAAATACGGGTTGCTGGGTCCCACCTCTGGAGAGTCTTACTCAGTAGGTCTGACTGGTATCTGAGAATTTTCCTCTCTAGCAAATTTCTCAAGTGATGCTGAATCTGCTCGCCTGGGGACCACAATTTGAAAACCACTGCTCTACTGAAATCCCAGCCATTTCCCCTCTTACCGCATTATGAATTCTTTAAAGCATAATCTCAACTTGTTGTGATGTCGATAGAGTTTTGGGTCAGCTGGAATTTCAGCCAAAAATACTTGGGCTACTTCCAGTGGTCCCTGATGGGAAAAGTGAAAAACATTACTGATGTTGGAAAGAAAGCGAAATTACTTGGGAGGAAATGTTGGGAGTGAGGTCATAGTTTGAACATTTAATTTTGTTAGTTTGACCAAAACAAAAAATCAAGGAAGGTCTTGAACTTCTCAGGAAAATGCTGATCCCTTAGGAGGAGTTTGCAGTTTTAGGAGAATATTCAAAAGTATAAATGTATTTCCTTCATCAAATACTACTAATTACAGATTTTCCTTCATGTAGAAAGGTAATATACTACATCAAAGGGTATGTGATTAGAGTTGCTTTTCTGAAAATAGAGATTCTCTTGATCCAGCCATTCATATTCATTTGTCTAGTTGCCCTAGTGGCAAGCACCCTTTTGCGTAATTGCTGGCTTGAGTCAGAGATATGCATAGTACATGTGTAATCTATGGTTGTGGGCTTATAAAGTCTTCCATTTTCATTAAAAGATTGGGACTTACAAAAGCAAAAGCCTCCTAATATTTTCTGATCATAGAAATGTAACAAATACTATTTCTGTCCCCTTGATATTATGTGGACAGAGGATTTTTGCTGGGGAGTCCAGTTGTGCCGAATGAGGAAAGGGTCATGGCACTCATTGAGTTTTTGTGTGTGGAGGTTCTGATCTAGTTCTGAAATTAAGGAAGCACACTGGACAGAGAGAACTAAGCTAGTATGCCCGCCATCTGAGGCCGGATTAGTTCCATGCCGAGATCGGAGTTAGAATTCTAATGGATCTGAGAAGATCCGGTCTGTTTTGAAGTGGCCCAAGAAGCCGGTTCCAGGTCACGCCTGCTTAGCAACGCTCCTGGCATACTGGTTTCATCTGGTGACTGACCCAGGTGAAATGTCCTAGACCCTTTCCCTTCTCTCCTACAGGCCTTCTCAGATTTATCTCAAGCCTTGCAACAACTCTGCCTAAATTGGGCATGACTAAGCACTCCATCTGGATCATATTGCCAGGACTGGCCCCAACTTCTCCAAAAAATGCTACTCCTTAGACACGGTCCACTCATCTCTAGGATTTCTTGTCTACCTTGGGTTGTTACATGAAGCAGAAGGGACCTCCTCAAGTGTTCAGTCTAAGTTTAGGAACATCATTTGTATGTTGATCAGACTCCTCATTGACCTCAAGAAAGGAGGGTGCAGGCATACAGTAACACGAATCAAAATAACAAGAACCAGAGGAGTTGCCACCAGCTGGTTTTGCTTACCTGATTGACAGTAGCTCCGACGGAGCCTTGCAGCACCATCTGAAGCATCTTGGCATCAGGAGGCTCCTGGTTAATGGCAACTGCTAACTGCAGGGTCTTCTTCTTCATATCTTCAATGGCAACTTCAATTGGTGTCAAAACAAACTGAACGTAAGACATAAATGTAGGAAAGTCATTGTCAGGTCTTATAAGCCACGGACAAACCTGGAGCTATGACAAAGAGGACACTGGGTTTGAAGCAGCAGCTAAGAAGGCTTTCAGAGAAATTTAGAATAATCAGGACAGGTTAAGAGGACGAAAGAGCCTAACATTTCTTGAGTACTTATTATGTTCCAGGAACTTTACATGCATTTATGATTTACTTCTTTAAACAACTTCCTATTCTCTCCACCTTGCAGTCAAAGAGGATTTGTAAGGTTAAGTAAGTGACACAGGTCATAAGTGGGGAGGTCAGATTTTGACCACAATAATGTCCACATTCAAAATCCATGTTTTTTTCTACACTGTTAGGTTTCCTTTCCTATTGTGGAAGAAGTTACTTGACTTATAATTGGGAAAGCTGTTAGAAGCACAGCATTCAAGATTTTCTTCTCCACCATAACACAAGATTTTGGCATCATGTGTGCCTTTTCTAACTCACCCTGAAGGTGAATTCTTAGTAAAGAGAATTCTCTTAAGTGTCAATCTGCTAGTTGCTAAGTTCTGTTGGCTTGGAGTATGACCTTTTCTGAATTTTATTGATGGAGTCATGTCCCCTCCAAATTCAAGTATTTAATTCCTAAACCCCAGTACCTCGGAATGTGACTTTATTTGAGACAGGGTCTTTATAGAGGTAACCAAGCTCAAAGGGGGTCATTAGGATGGGCCCTCATCCAATATGACCTATATGTCCCTACAAGAAGAGGAAATCTGGACATACGGACATGCACAGAGGGAAGATGACATGAAGAAACACAGGGAGAAGGCAGCCATCTACAAGCCAAGGAAAGAGGCCCGGAATAGATCCTTCCCTCACGTCTTTCAGAAGGAACCAACCCTGCCAACACCTTGATTTTTGACTTCTGGCCTCTGGAACTATAAAACAAGAAATTTCTGTTGTTGAAGCCACCCAGTCTGTGGTACTTGGTTACAACAGCTCTAACAAACTAACACACTGAGGTTCTTAGGGAACTCCAAATGGCCCAGAAAAATTGTGAGGACTCTTACTGGGACTGTGAGTTTATTTCTGTGCTGTGCTGACATGTCCTAGTGCTCAAGAGTCTACAACAGTAAGAAATACAGCAGATGCCTTCCAAGCAAACCCTCCCTTAGCTGAGTCATCAGTTCTGGCTTCCTTTGCCCTCTGTGAAAACCACTCTCTGATGTGGCTGCTGAACACCTGAGCTGGTGGGTGGCTCTCCAGTAACCTCAGCCCCCATGCTCCTGCCAGGGAGGTGTGTATTCACCACAACTCATCAGTGTTTGTTTACCAACTTGCTTATGCCTGTTACACTTGTTATTTTAATGAGCTAATCTAATTCAATAATGCATAAACTGGTGAACTATGGCTGTGGAAAGAAGAAGAGTTGTTTCTATGAAAACCAAGCTAATGCTTGGGCAAGATGTTATGAAAGCAAGTTGCTATAAAAGATTCCTGTTGGGGCTTCCCTGGTGGCGCAGGGGTTGAGAGTCTGCCTGCCGATGCAGGGGACACGGGTTCGTGCCCCGGTCCGGGAAGATCCCACATGCCGCGGAGCGGCTGGGCCCGTGAGCCATGGCCGCTGAGCCTGTGCGTCCAGAGCCGTGCTCCACAACGGGAGGGGCCACAACACTGAGAGGCCCGCATACCGCGATAAAAAAAAACAACAAAAAAAGATTC
The DNA here is from genome assembly GCF_964270905.1 of Leucopleurus acutus. Taxonomy (NCBI): domain Eukaryota; kingdom Metazoa; phylum Chordata; class Mammalia; order Artiodactyla; family Delphinidae; genus Leucopleurus; species Leucopleurus acutus. The sequence goes on along the minus strand of NC_139150.1, from coordinate 51,321,862 downwards.
CTGTCTTATTAGGTGTGCACAAGACAATGGTAAAAGGCTAGGGGAAAAAAAAATCATAAAAATCCAGAAGCATTCTGCTCTTATATTGTTTAACAAGGATCTTTAAGCTCTCACTCTGCTTTACAGAAACCCAAACTGAACATCCTGGACATTGCATATGGGTAGACATTGCATATGGTTTATACAAGAAAGACAGTGCTGAATCGTGATCAGCCAACCCTAAATCACAGACAAGGCTGTGGCTCTACACAAAATGAATGACAAATAAGTGCACATATATATATTGTAAAGTAAAATGTTTACAGTATGTCTAATTTTGAGCAGTTTTGTAGCTTGAGAGGTCTTCTCCATCAGTGCCATTACAATGAACTTGAAGACTTCTGCTACACATGGAACCAGAAAAAAGAAAGAGGTCTTCCCTGTATCAACATTTAGATAAGGAAACTGAATGAAAATAAGAGCCTTGTGCAACGTCACAGGAGGATGCTGGGACTAGAAGACAACGGGTCTCCTGTCTGACTGGCATGGTGCCCTCTTCCAGCTCAACACAGACTCCTTGGGGCTGCTCACTTGCTGTTCCTGCCTCTGACAATGAACAACAGAACGCTGCCTGAATCACACGTAAGCTTTTAAATATATAAAAATCTAATAAAATATTGTAAACTTTGATATTTCATGTAAATTTAACATTAACATATAAAGACATAGTAAGTGTTATAATTGCGTACATAGATTTATGTTAAAGATATAACTTTAAAGTAGAAAATACTTAAATATAAAGTGTGCTATAAAACATGTAGCTGCCTAAATGGATTCCCTGGCACCATGAGAGTGATAGGATAACCAGCATAAATAATATTTCAAAGGCATCCCTTTTTAGATGTGCACCTGAGTCTGCCATGAAGGAGCATGAAGGAGGTTTGTGTGTCAGCCTGGGAGATGACCCAGGCCCACTCCCTCGGTGGTGGCCTCTGTCCAGAGCCCATTCCCTCCAGTGCCGTTACCTCCTCCTTCTGGATGACGCTGATCCTGGTCTTGATGTAGGGGAAGGCGTGCATGGTGGTCAGGACAGTGTTCCTCCGGTACTGCTCGTGCAGTTCTCCCCGAGGCCGGCCCTCCAGGGTGAAGGGGGTGGTGTACATAAACCTCCGCAGATCGAAATTCTTCTCAAAGTAGGTTAGCCTGTCTTTCATCTCATACTCGTCAAAGTAGGGCTCCACAAAAGTGATCTGTATGTAGGCCTGAGGGGGGAAAGGTAAGGGATGAGCTGGTCTGCAAACGTCCACCCAGGATGCACTGGGGGGCACGCGGAACACAGAGGGGCAGCACCACCCCTCTGCGCTCACAAAAGCCACGGAAGCTGAAAGCATCAGGCGAGACATCAGCCATCGGCCATCCTTCCTCTCCACCCCAGGGATATGAGAGACGGGACTGGGAGAAGGGACGGGAGTGCACCCGTGTGAAGTCAGGTCCACAAGCTGCCCCTCCTAGCAGAGCTGCTGATCCAACTGAAACTTGGTATGAGAGTTTGCAAACTGCTATTCAGAAGAAGCAAAGCTTTCCTTTTCAGAACAACTATGACCACTGCAGGTTTATTAGAATGGCCAAACTAAAGCAACTGACAACACCAAGGGCTGAGAAGGATGGGGAGCAGCTGGAGTGTTCACACACTGATGGCGGGAATGTACGGTGGTACAGCCACCTTAGGAAACAGGTCGCAGTTTCTTATATAGTTAAATTATACTGACCATACGACCCAGCAATCCCACTCTGGTGCAGGTGCCCAGTAGAAATGAAGACTTGTGTTTACACTAAACCCTGTACACAGATGTCTATAGCAGCATTATTCACAATAGACAAAAAACAGGAACAACCCAAATGCCCCTCAAGTGGGGAATGGATAAACAAACGGTGGTACATCCTTACAGCAGAATACTACTCAGCAATAAAAAGGAATGGACCCCTACAAGATGGATGAATCGCAAACGTATTGTGCCAAGTGAAAGAAGCCAGACTCAGAAGGCTCTATGATTCCACTTATTTACTGTATCACTCCATTTATGTGGCATTCTGGAAAAAGCAAGACTACAAAGACAGAATGCAGATTAGTGACTGCCAGGGGCTGAAAACAGAGGGAGGGAATGACTACAAAGAGGCATATGGGGAAATGTTGTGCGGTGACGGAACTTTTCTACGTCTGATTTTGGTGGTGGCTCCATGTGCTTGCCAAAATTCATAGAAATAAACACCAGAAAAGCGAATTTTACTGCACCTATTTCATTAAAAATACGTACACACATACACACGAACACACACACACATACTATGAAGAAGAGCACTTATTTAGAAAGAAGGCCTTGGGCTTCCCTGGTGGCGCAGTGGTTGAGGGTCCACCTGCCAGTGCAGGGGACACGGGTTCGTGCCCCGGTCCGGGAAGATCCCACATGCCGCAGAGCGGCTGGGCCCGAGCACCACACCTGCTGGGCCTGTGCTCTAGAACCCGTGAGCCACGGCGGCTGAGCCCATGTGCCACAACTATGGAAGCCAGTGAGCCTGGAGCCTGTGCTCCGCAAGGGTAGAAGGCACCGCGGTGAGAGGCCTGTGCGCCGCAGCGGGGAGTGGCCCCTGCTTGCCGCAAGTAGAGAAAGCCCGCGCACAGCAACGAGGACCCAACTCAGCCAAAAATAAATAAATTTATTTAAAAAAAAAGAATAACAATGATTATAGTCACTGCAATATCCACCTACTGAAATGGATGGATGAGGTCACTGATCTCAGACCATAAATCACTATTGAGTGTGATGAAATCTGGTTGTAACTCTGGCTGCAGATTCTCATTTAAAACTCTCACAACCAACTTTGGGCGTTTTAACAGAGGGGAAAAGAGCACCGTATCAGGGATGTCACTGGTAACTCTATGTGGCATGTGCTGTGCCCAGATCACTGTGGGCACACAGCCAATCCTGTCTTTCAAAGACGTCAAACATTTCTGTGTGAAGCTTAGCTCAGCTACTTACCACAGTTATTGCTTCCAGGCTAGATTAGGGAGTGTATCTGAAGTGAGTGAGTCCTTTGAAATGTGTAGAAAAACAAACTCTTAGATTTGGACACTTCTCCCTACTTGCATCATCTTCATAATATCTTGGAGGACAGAACTGAGAGAAGAGTCTGAACTCTTCATTTTATAGGCCTGCCAGATGATGACTGCTCCTCTGTCCCTCAGCCCTTAAAAATACCTTGAACTTGCATTATTTCCAGCAGCTTAGAAAGCTCTCTCATGTGCATATCTGTCTGTGAGCTGGGCTGAGTGGGTAGGCATCACCTGTGGTATAATAAAGAATGTATCGGGGCTTCCCTGGTGGCGCAGTGGTTGAGAGTCCACCTGCTGATGCAGGGGACGCGGGTTTGTGCCCCGGTCCGGGAAGATCCCACATGCCACGGAGCGGCTGGGCGTGTGAGGCATGGCTGCTGAGCCTGCGCGTCCGGAGCCTGTGCTCCGCAACAGGAGAGGCCACAACAGTGAGAGGCCCACGTACCGCAAAAAAAAAAAAAAAAGTGTCTGGTATTTGTCCTTCTTTGCTGGCACAGAGCTTCAAAAACCCTTGGAATTTTCTGAGTGATAGAAGTGTCTTTGTTATTCTCATGAGGTAATTCATGGTGGGTCCCTAGATGGCTTCAGGATGGTGGCTGGTCATCGAAAAGAAGGAACTTCTGATTAGAGATCTGAGACTCTGGGCCAGCCTGACTGCTGGGGTAGGAGGGGGCTGGAGATTGAGTTCAGTAATGTAGTTGATGATTTAATCAATCATGCCTATGTAATGAGGCCCCAATAAAAACCCTGGACACCAAGGCTTGGTAGACCTTCCTGGCTGGTGAACACATTGACATGCCAGGAGGGTGACATGCCTGGACTCCACAAGGAGAGGGCATAGAAACTCTGGGATACATCCCAGATCTTGCCCTTGTGTACCCTTTATCATGAAACTATAATCATCAGTGTAGCCCTTTTCTGAGTTCTGGGAGGCATTCTAGTGGTTTATCTACTGAAAGGTGCTATGGGAACCCACAAATTTATATTTGTCTGGTCAGAAGTGCAAGCAGCCTGGGGTCCCACTTGAGGCTGGTGTCTGAAGTTAGGGCAATCTCCGCAGGACGAGCCTGTAACTGGTGGAGTCTGACCCTAACTCTGGGTGGTGAGCATCAGAATTGTATTGCAGTACACCCAACTGGGGGTGAGACAGAATACACCCTCACTTGAAAAGTGAGGAAACTGAAGTCCAAGCCCTTTTCATCATTCCTCCAACAGCACAATGACCCTGCACTTGGCTGAAAAGAAGGCCTCCACCAAATGCTGTCAGTGAGAAGTTTGTATCTTTTCAACATATTTTAAATTGAGGATTCAAGGTTTTAATAGAAGGGCAATAAAGAGAAGTGATTAAAAGTGCAGGTTTGGGACTTCCCTGGTGGCACAGTGGTTAAGAATCCGCCTGCCAATGCAGGGGACACGGGTTCCAGCCCTGGTCCGGGAAGATCCCACATGCCGCAGAGCAACTAAGCCCGTAGGCCACAACTGCCTGTGCTCTAGAGCCTGCGAGCCACAACTACCGAAGCCCGCGCGCCTAGAGCCCGTGCTCCACAACAAGAAAAGCCTCCACAATGAGAAGCCCGCGCACTTCAATGAAGAGTAGCCCCCGCTCACTGCAACTAGAGAAAGCCTGTGCGCAGCAATGAAGACCCGACACAGCCCAAAATAAATAAATTAAATAATTTTTTTTTAAAAAAGAATCATCTTTAAAAAAAAAGTGCAGGTTTGAGGATGACAGACCCTGAGTTTGAATACTGGTTCTGACACTTGCATGATCTTGGAAAGTTGCTTACCCTTTCTTTTCTCATCCGTAAAATAGGAATAACAACACTTATTTCAAAGGGCTTTAGGAGGATGAAATGAAATGGTGTACGTAAAGGGTCTAATGTAGTGTCAGGCACACAGATGATCTTTAATAACTGGTAGCTCCTATGATGATCCCTGCCTTTGAGTATTGTTTCTTTAAGACCTAACCAAATAGTAGTTAAACCGTAGACAAAAAATATTTGGCTGCATTGAAATGACTTGAAGAGTCCAGACAGAGGAGGTCATGTTATGTTTTTGGGTGTAGAACAAAGGGAATCAGAGCCAGATGGTTGTTTTTTGCAATTTTCCCATACCTTGTTAGGGTCCAACTTGGTTTTGTCCACAGGAGCAGAGTCTTTTATCACTTCCACAAATTCTGCACCAAAACATTGACTATAAAATCCCTAGGCAAGAGAAACCAACAGATTATAAAGGTTATTTTAATATATTGCAACTCTTTGTCTCTCAGAAGTGGAATACGTTTGGAACAAGCGTAAGGGAGAATATGCTCTTTGATTACTGAAAGTCCCTCTGAGCTAATGAGGCAAGTTCAGCATTTCCTGAGACAAAAATAAAAACATAAGGAAGTCCAGCATTGCAAACTGATATATGCTTCCCTATAAACTGTACGCTTGACATCTAATTCAACCAACATCATCATATTTCCTAAAGACGCTCCAGGGGCATGGAACTATTTATTTCTTGCCTTTTGTACCCTAGGGTTTTGGAGGTCACCAGGCTTCCCATAATGGGACAAACCACAGCACACAGGAAGATAAAATATATGCTTCTAGTACTAAACTGGGGAAACATATTAGGGAACCAAGTGGCCTGGGGTCAATTGCTAATTCCTCTCATGAGCTGAACAACTTTGGGCAAGTCACCCAACCACTCTGAGCCATGGCTTCTTTGGGTCAAGTAAGGATTAAAGTCTCTTGTCTCATTTGGCATGGATAGAGCAATTTGACAATGAAAGTGTTTTAAGTTTGACAGCCACGAAAGGGCATAAATTCAAAGCAATAGCAAGAAAGCAAAGAAGGGAATCTCTGGCTGTTGTCAGCAGTTCAGGGGAGCCCAGTTATTCGGTCTGAGACAGTTTTGTTTTGAGGGCACCCCTTGACTTTCCTCCTGAGCTCTTCGTGCTTGGCCCTTTCAACGTCTGCTTCTTTTTTTCTCACTTTTCTCTATGTTGTTTCTCCTTTTCTCCAGCCTTTCCTCCAAGAACATGCTGCTCTCTTCTGCTGTGTTACGGATCAAATATAAACAGCAGGTTGGATTGGGGCTGCCAGCCCATGTAATGGGACACTGACTCTGATTATCCAAAGAGGGGTGCTCCTGGGTCAGCAGGGAGAGTTCATTGGTTCCAGGTCACAGCGGGCCTCTAGTCAAGCATCTCCGTGTCAGAAGTGGGAAGTGCTGTCTGGTGACACCAGAAGGATGACCACAGCATTTTCTAGGGGTAATTTGATCATTTGGCCCAATGACTTCAAAGTCAAGATGATAAACTTCAAGCTGAACGACTATTACTAAAATTTGGAAAGGTTTATAAGAAAGCACATGACATTGATTGAATGTGGATGCTCCTGAAAATAAATATGCACCATATACACTTACAAAGTTTGAAGAGTATGTACAGAATCTTAGGGGAAAGCTATCCTTATCTTGCTTTACCTCATGATCTCACCTAATATCTTGATATTGTACAAGCAACGGGGGAAACTTTATCTATGGATCAACGAGGAATCCATGACTCTTGGTTTTGTGGTAATGACCCACTCTAACCTGTCTGTGTAAAGCACACAATGTCAATCGCCCGGAATCACTTGGCTTACCTCTAGTCTATGAGAGATCTCAGGAAGCTTGGTAATTGCAGGCTCTTTGTAAACGAATTCCTTCTCATCCAAGTCCCCAAATCTGGATCCGTAGAAACCAACTCGAAAGTAGGTTCCAAACATTCTCTTATGACCCTGATGAACAAAATAAGAGAACCTCTCCTTAGTTATGTAATTCATGAGGATCCACTGAGATGAGAGGGCAGGAGTCTTCTCTTGTTGGGTTATAAAGCATTCTATTCCTGTGGCTAATACAAACAGAATTCACTCCTTTAAAAAGTTTTTTTAATGTTTATGGAATAAACTTGGGAAATAATGGCAAAAAAAAAAAATCCCATGAAAGATTTCTAGGACTTCTCTTAAGTGAATTGAAGATTTTCACATTCCTGGTTGTAAAGTAATTCAAGCTGCCTTCTTTCACGGTTTGAATCACGGTCCTCTGTCTATTCTCAGCCCTCTTCCGTGTGATAGGAGAGAGCTACAGTAATGATGTCCTTAAGGTAAATCACTCCCTAGAGAGGAAGGAGGGCTAAGCATCTCTGAGACAGGGTCACCTGCCGCCAGATTATAGGACCTGTTAGCCAGGATGCCCCCGCTACCTTGCTAATGATGCTGTCAAAGGCCTTCTGCAGCTTTTCGTGGGTGGAGGTCAGCTTCCGGAAGTCTCGATGAGCTTCCAGGATGGGGATGACCAGCTTGTAGACCTCATTGACCGTCTCGTACAGTCCTCCCTTGGAAAGAGGAGGAAAAAATCAAAGAGAATTTAATCCACTGGAAACTTAAAAGAGCAACCAGAGTACATTAGGCATTGGAGAAAGGATTTATTAGGGGCACCACAATATTTTATAGAGCAGGAATAAAGTCTGAACATCTCTGGGATGGCTGTAGCATTCAAACTGAACTAGACACACTAAATGGTCCTATTTGATAATGTTAAGTTGGAAAAGGGGGTTTCCTGGGGAAAAAAAATAGGACAGGAGACTGGCAGCAGGAACTAAGAACAATTCAGGAAGGCAGCTTTAGCGTATTTAAATGTCACCAGGGGTCCTCCTGTAGCCAGATGTTCATTGCATTCCTGAAAAGAGTTAGGGGTCTAACTACCTGGTTTTCTAGAATTCCAGGAAAAACAAGAGTATCTTGGACTTTATGTGAATTCTGAAAGGGAAAGCTGGAAAAAGAGAAGACAGTCAAAAGAATAATTAAAATACATAGATTGTAGGATGGAAACTTGGGAATGAAAAGTAGAGCAGAAAGAAAAATATCAAGATGAAAACAAAACTGGATCAGCTAAACAGAGTGAAGTATTAAATATTTGCTTGGCTTAAAATTTGAGGGAGGGCTTCCCTGGTGGCGCAGTGATTGAGAGCCCGCCTGCCAATGCAGGGTACGTGGGTTTGAGCCCTGGTCCGGGAAGATCCCACATGCCGCGGAGCTGCTGGGCCCGTGAGCCATGGCCGCTGAGCCTACGAGCCACAACTTCTGAGCCCGCGAGCCACAACTACCGAAGCCCGCGTGCCTAGAGCCCATGCTCCACAACAAGAGAAGTCACAGCAGTGAGAAGCCCGCGCACCACAATGAAGAGTAGCCCCCACTCGCTGCAACTAGAGAAAGCCCGCGCGCAGCAACGGAGACCCAGTGCAGCCAAAAATAAATAAATAAATTTATTAAAAAAAAAATTTGAGGGAGTAGGGAAACTATGAAAATGAACAACATACTTTCTTCCCTGCCCTGAATCTCAATGACTTAATCTATATATTTTTAATCTCTATATATTTTTCTCTTATTAGGAGTGTTTAGACCCAGATTAGGTTAATGTGGGGAGTCTCCATGGCTTCCACCCTCACATTTCTCTGAGCTGTCCCTGGTCTGTGACGATCCTGAGGATTACTCAGCTGTCAGCTGAGTCCCTCTCTCAGAGAGAGGGAAAACAAGAGAGTGAGAACGTGCCTCGTGATTTACTGTGTAACCCTGGGCAAGCCATTTCCCTCTTTGTGGCTTAGTTTCCACCTCTGTTAAATGGAAATAATACTGTGAAACTGCTGCCCAGCCAATGAGCGTGCAGTGAAAACCAGAATACTGCAGTGATGAAGGGCCTTCCCACCTCCCTGAGAGCTGAGGCAGTGAAAACCAGAATACTGCAGTGACGAAGGGCCTTCCCGCTTCCCTGAGAGCTGAGGCAGTGAAAACCAGAATACCACAGTGATGAAGGGCCTTCCCGCCTCCCTGAGAGCTGAGGCAATCTACATATGTCAAAGCCCTCCATGCCCTGCATGCCCCTGCACGTGGTGTCATCATGAAGTGGGACTGGCTGGACGTTAAGACCGGCACTCAGGGCACCGACGCCAGAGTTCAGGCTGACTGTGGAAGCCCGGACAGCTGTGTGCACTGACCGTGCTGAAGAGCTCGGCCGCCTGCTCCAGGAGGCCCACCAGGCCGCTCTCGGTGAAGTACCGGCCAGAGCACACCCCGTCCTCGTCCGGCGACAGGGTGTCATCAGAGACCGCAGACTCCTCCAGCACGTTGGAAGAAATATTCTGAAAGAGATCACAGTATGAGCCAGGAGAACAGGGGAATCTGACTAACAAAGGCACCACAGGAACCCATAACATACGGAGGAGGAAGCCTGGCTCCAAGGTCCTCACCATCCCTGATCATACAAGGTCTGTAATTCCACCCAGAAGAGCCTTTGGCTGCCACTCATTTTGAAAGAAGGCACAGAACAACTGGCCTTCGAAACTCAAGATTTTCTTTTCTTTTTAACTATTGGGAGATACAGAAAGGACACTCACCTCAATGTAACAATAGTTGAGTTGCTTTAGAGAAAGGACCCTAAGGGACGTCCAGCAGGGGTCGTGGTTTTTAAAAGCCAAAGGCCAATGAACAGTTAACTAGACTCCTTGTTTCACCAGCTGAGTGACCCTCTGAAGTACTTGCTATGACTGACTTGGCTTTTAGGTGAATGGCCATAATATCATATGACAATTGCAAATGAGAAGGTTTTCTTTATGAAATCTTTATGGCAATGCAGCAGTTACTATTTTTTTTCTCCCCCCCCAAACATTTCGCTCCTTTCTACACACTTTTCTTTTACATAAACCATAGAGTTTAGAGTCTCATAGAGAATGCAGTGATCAGGGCCAGGATTAGGGTGAACGAGGTGAAAACAAAATTTAGGGAACACTCACTCTCAGCGTCCTATAAGTCGTGACCCTGAACTTGCTTGACCTCAAGAGTGAGTGCTTCCTTAAATTCTGCACTTCATGTGCCTCACTCACCTCACCCCAGTTCTGGCTCTGGCAGTGACTCTCATACTTTTGACAGGTCAGAATCATTTTCTTCAACCTGTCTCATGGACATAGAAGAAATGCATATGGAACATAAAAGAAACTGGAAACCTTTGTAGCTTAGGACTTGCATACAGGTAGCACATTTGCCATTCCTTTTATAACTACACTCATGGCAGACAGAACTAATTAATTATAGTACTCTTTTCCCTGAAGCTTGGATATGGTCTCAGAATTCTTCTCAGCATGGTACCCCATTCAGCCACTACCAACGGACCAGAGTTGGCTAGTGAAGTAAAATCGGTCTGCCTCTTGCAGGCCTGGCTCGCAAGATCAAGTGACTCATCCTTAGCAGACAAGGAAGAGAGAGTACCTTCATATCCAAAATTATAAGGTAGTTTTAGGAATATAGGAGGCCTTCAGAACCTTTTGTGGCCAGCCTTTCTTTCAAACCTGGTCTTTCTATTATGATGTTTCTGAATTGGAAATGGTAAAAGGTCCAAGAGATTCAGTTGAAAGAATCTAATGACCCAAGAAACGAATGCTATTAGTATTGTATGCAATTTTCCACATGTAGAGGAATATATCTGCACTTATGCAGCCTTATTAGCTGTCATCAGAGGGAAAAGATTCCAGGCAGACTTTCCCGGCTTCAGAATTAGGGAGGTGAAAGTAACAGCAGTTATGTGAGAATGTATCCATATCTACATTTGTGGAATAAATATTGTACTCTGGGGCATAGAATTTCAATGATCTCAGTTCCTTGGAATTCTGTGGCCTCAGAGTTATTTTCCTTGCACAGATTTATTTATCTCCAGTTTATAATTCTTTTCAAAAAATTCAATTTTACTGGAGCAGAACAAGGTTGAAAACTAAAGCACACAGCATTTAAGAAATCAACACCAGACATCTGTAGTTAATGCTGCCCAGAATTCCTTCATCCTTCTATAAAGTATAGCCTCCTGAGAAACCATCCATAACTCCACGTGTGGTCCTCAACTCTGGCTCTGGCTCAGCCAATCACAGCATTCCATGTCTCTGGCCACTATGATTGGTTCAGAGATGAGCATATGACCCCGTCAGAACCAATAAGATGCACTGAGACTGTCTCTGCAACTGCTATATATGAGGCATTTCTCTATTCTCCTGTACTTGAACCTGGGAATATGTAAACATAAATATCTCTCAGTGAGTGTGGGAAGCCTGTGAAGAATGAAGCTGACATAACAGAAAGCAGAGACAGGAAGTGATGATGACACCGAGGTCTGATGACATTGTTTGGACCCCTAGGTCCAGTTTGGCAGGTGCTACTCTGGACTCATCTCTCTCATGCAAGCTGATAAATTCCATTTTTACCTTAGGTCCGTCTGGGTTAGGTATTCTGTCACCTGCAAGCACACATTTCCAGAAAGATTTGGTATGTCTCATTTGAGAGAAAAGAGAATTGGCTCATAAGCGTCAGTGTAATTTGGCTTCTCTTCTGTAGCTGAGATCACCTAACTCACCATGTTCTGTGTATTCTGAAGACCTCATTCTTCACAGTTCCTTCTGCTTCCCCCTCCCGTTCCTCGTCTTTCTGAGCGTTCCATGACCCCCAGGCTGAGTCACGTGCTAAACACTCACAGCATCTTGTACCTCTTTATTACAGCATTTATCACAATTGAAATTGAATAAGAAATGGAAGAATTCGCTGTATGATGCCACTCTCCCTGGCTGGAATGTAAAGTTCATGAGGACAGAATAAGTGCTCAATAAATATCACCTAAAAGACTGAATACGTGGATAAAGGTCTATGAAAAAATAGAGCTATATGCTCCCGTGTAGGGACAATGTGGAGTTTTTCTGTTGTTTCTAGAAGAACTGTTCTACTCACCTTGGCATGACTTACTATAGGCAAATTAAAAAGAATTTATAAGCAATAGTAATGAAACAAGACAAGAGGTTGATATAATTCCACATTAAGTGTTAAACCCAGAGATTTCTGGTAATTGAAAGAGTAGCACTTATAATATTTATCCTTGCTAATATTGTATGGCCAAAATAAATTTTACAAAAAAGCAAATATGTCTAAAATTGATTTTTATATCTTTCTTCACTTTTATGTGATTCAAAATCAGATATGATTTTTTATGCTGTTTGGATAAGAATTAAATTTTTGGCTTTATAATGAACATTCCTGAATTGAGAATAAAATTTGTTTGCTGAGAATAAAATGATAGAATAAATACTATTGTTACTGAAGACCATAAGAAAGGAGGAATTAGCGGTATGAGGCAATACCCAGATTGCCTAGTGAACAGTATTCAGGAAATCAGAAACTCCTGGCTCTACCAGCAACAGTTTTTGTGCCTTACTCTATAAGCCTGGGAAAGCTACTTTGAACTGTCCTCTCTTTCTGGTTCACACAGCATCACAAAATTGTGTTGAAGAGCAACAATGAGAACAGAGCCTTTTATAAAAATCAGTCATGAAAATTCAAACAAGAATAATCCAAACACTTGTAAATGACTCTGTGAGTCTGGCTTGAAAAGGGCTTTCTTACTGTACTATATGGTTACAGGTTTCAGGGATTGTCATTTGTACAGATTATGCCTCTAAAAGCACTCGTAAAATTTTCTGTTTCCTCTAAAGACTGTTTTAAACTACTCAGCCAAAACAGTCCAAGTGGCCACTGAGCATCCCAGCCGGAACCAACTTTCGGGCCTAGCAGACAATTTCCCTCTGCTAACTATGGGTAATATTCAGCTCATCCTAAGACAGTATTGATCCAGCCCTTTTTTTCCCTTCCCAGGTCAATTTGGTTCTTTCTTTTTTTTTAAAATAAATTTATTTATTTTATTTATTTGTTTTTGGCTGCGTTGGGTCTTCATTGCTGCGTGCGGGCTTTCTCTAGTTGTAGCGAGGGGGCTACTCTTTGTTGAAGTGTGCTTCTAATTGTGGTGGCTTCTCTGGTTGCGGAGCATGGGCTTTAGGTGCGCGGGCTTCAGCAGTTGTGGCTCGCGGGCTCGAGAATGCAGGCTCAGTAGTTGTGGTGCACGGGCTTAGTTGCTCTGTGGCATGATCTTCCCGGACCAGGGGTCGAACCCGTGTGCCCTGCATTGGCAGGCGGATTCTTAACCACTGCGCCACCAGGGAAGTCCCAATTTGGTTCTTCCTTGATTTTAGATTAGCGAGGAGGATATTACAGAGTTAGGGAGTGTAATAAAAGGAATGGGCCCTGAGGGAAATAATTTCTCCAATATTTAGAAAAAATACTTTCACAGTTGTCAGTATACTGTGCCAACTACAAGTCTTTGAGAAAGGGTTTAAATAACCTTAGAAAAGTTGCTCTCTCAGTTTATCTGTGAAGTGGGAGTAATAATACCTTCTCTGTCTGTTTCACTGGTTTATGGGGAAGGCCAAATGAAATCATGGACGTGAAAGTGTTTGGGAATGTCTAAAGTGCCTATCGACTCTACATTTATTGTAAACAATAATTTTTGGGGGGCTTCCCTGATGGCGCAGTGGTTGGGAATCCGCCTGCCAATGCAGGGGACACGGGTTCGAGCCCTGGTCCGGGAGGATCCCACGTGCCGCAGAGCAACTAAGCCCATGCACCACAACTACTGAGCCTGCGCTCTACAGCCCGTGAGCCACAACTACTGAGCCCACGTGCCACAACTACTGAAGCCCGCGTGCCTAGAGCCCGTGCTCCACAACAAGAGAAGCCACTGCAATGAGAAGCCCGTGCACCGCAACGAAGAGTAGCCTCCGCTCACCACAACTGGAGAAAGCCGGCACGCAGCAACAAAGACCCAACACAGCCAAAAATAAAAACAAATAAATAAATTAAAAAAAATTTTTTTTTAAAAACCCAAGATGGTAAAGCAATTAGAAGAGGCAAATTTAATACACTAAAGCAGGGTTTTTCAACCTTGGCATTATTGATGTTTGGGGCCAGATAATTCTTTGTGGTGGGAGCTATCCTATGCATTGTAGGGTGTTCAGCAGCGTCCCTGGTTTATACCTATTAACTGTCAGTAGCACCCACCTTCCCACCCTCAGTTGTAACAACCTAAAATGTCTTCAGAGACTGTCAAATGCCCCCAGTTGAGAACCACTGCACTAAAGGAAAAGCTAAACTTGTCCCCCCCACCTGAAAGCTGACGCTGCCCACAGGCAGGTAGCTGTGGTCCTCCAACATGCTCAGATATTCAGCCACTAAGGCAGCTGCGTGCACCAGGCACATGGCAGCTTCTGTGTAGCACTTCCCCTTGGTGTGCTTCTCCGCCATGTTCTGGAGCCAGGTCAGCCGCAGGTCAGGAGATGTCTGGTAACTCTTGGCAATTCTAAAGATGGGTTGAGAAAGTTTCAAGGACAACGGTTAGTGACAGTGTTTTTCTGTTGTGCATGGCCAGTTTTTTTCCCATTAAGAGTTTTGCCTACATGTTCAATGAATGAGAGAAGAGGCAAACATCTATCAGTCCAGCTTTTTTCATTCCATGTTTGGGTTGTGCAGGATGCCAAGAATGCTATGATTTAGTTAAAGATTTATGGGGGGGGGAACCCTGATAAAATGATGTCTATTTGAATGGAGCTCTAGCAATTTTCTTCTTTTCTCGCAAAAAAATAACAGAAGACAGAAGCACTATCCTTGGGCTTCCCTGGTGGCGCAGTGGTTAAGGATCCACCTGCCAATGTAGGGGACACGGGTTCGAGCCCTGGTCCCGGAAGATCCCACATGCCACGGAGCAACTAAGCCCGTGCGCCGCAACTACTGAGCCTGCGCTCTAGAGCCCACGTGCCACAACTACTGAAACCCGTGTGCCTAGAGGCTGTGCTCTGCAAGGAGAGAAGCCACTGTGATGAGAAGCCCGTGCACCGCAACGAAGAGTAGCCCCTGCTCGCCGCAACTAGAGAAAGCCCGCGTGCAGCAACGAAGACCCAACGCAGCCAAAAAAAAAAAAAAAAAAGTACTATCCTGCTTATGACATCGCATCAGAACAATTTTGCCTCTGTAAGTAGTTTCTCCTAAAACAAGGACTATAAGACAAAATTTTAAATGACAGAGTAAAATATGATTTCTAAATAAAACTTACATGTATGTCTGAATGTAAGTGGAAAAACATTTCAGAAATAATTCATGTAACAGGTGATAGTTCTTTTCTCTCATTCTATGGTAAGTAGAAAATAATTTCAAAAAATAAGTACCTCCCTTTAAATTAGGGAGATCTTTCTGAAAACGTGTACATGAATCAACACCCTCTGAATGGTGTTTTGTCAGCCAAAACAGTGTACCCACATTTCCTGTGATCATTATATTCATAAGAACTTCATAGTGACAAACCCTAGATCCTCAAGTGACACCCTTTTGATTTTACCAGAAAAGTTTACCTGTACATGAGATCCATAAGCATCTCAGGATCTTCCTGAAATTCCCTCATTTTCACTGTGTCGTATAAGATGCTATTCAGATTGCAGAGAAGTTCTTCCACCTGCAAAAAAAAGTGTACGCCCCAAACAGTCTCAGCTTTGGAGTCCATGGTAACAAGTTAGGATGCATTGAAAGTCCAAGGGGCAGCCATGGACAGGCTTCGCTAAGACAGGAGAGAGCACAGGTGAGGGGAGTCTAGACTGGATCCTCTTTGACCTCACCTTTGCAGGTCCAGGCACTTCCGAGGCCCAGATGTGAGTTGGCCCTTGGGATCCATGAATTAGTCCTGAATCGTTATATTATCTTCCCTCTCCAACACCTTCTTGGTTAAATTAGTTTGAACTAGTTTCAGTTATCTGCAACCTGAAAGCCCTCAACTGTACTCTAGAACATCAGACCTTTTTATACCAAGTAGGAGGCAGCTTAGGACCTCAGCTTAGATTCCATCTAATATATATCATAATATGTTATATAATTATCTGTATCATATGACATAATTATAATATATATTTCACAAAAATTATATAATCCATAACTATATATGTTATATATTATATGGAATTATATATTACCTACATATACACATGCACATATATATGCATGTATAAGTATGTATATGTGTGTGTGTATATACACACATACATACACACACACGAGTTTATAGCTGGCTGATCACAGACAAGGCACGCTCTTCAGTCTACCTGCATGGGGAAGGGAGTGGTCTGCATGTCTGTGTCCTCTTCCGCATAGGCCAAAATTGTCCTCAAGGATCTTCTCAGGTACTCCTCATTAAAGTCTGGTGCTTTTCCCACCAAAGATGCCAGAGACATGGTGACTTGCATCTTTACTCTTGCAAAGTTCTGAGTCAGGAAAAAATAATGATGGAACAAATAAGAGGCACTCAGCTAGTAGATAATTGAAGGCAGTAGAGCCAGATACCAATAACTCTCCGGTGTTTCTTTAACCCAGTCTCAACCATTTCCTTTTTTTCCCAATGAAATATGAGCTATACTTCGTTCAAGACTCATACTGTTGTTTAACTGGTTTAAGTGGCTATTGCCCTGACATAAATCTGTCCGTTCCCTTTAAGTTTTCATTGAGGACCTGACCAGCTCCGTGCAGCAAGGCTGGAAGGTTCCTACAGAGTTGGGTCACAGGATGTCTCCCTTTGTGTCAAGATTCCTCTTCTTGGAACTTTATTTAAACTGTAAAGAGGAACAGGATCTATGTGGGCAAGATTTCTGAGATTTCTGGATTCTGGGTACGCAGCAACTTTGTTTCTCCTTTCCTTCTAGGCCCATGGAAAACTGTGGCTATTCCAAGGGCCTCTGGCCTCTGAGGAATGTCCTAAAGGCTTTTAAATAGTTATACCTAATACATTCTGAGGGCCCTGCCTTTCTTCCATGGGCCAGGTTATCTTTTCATATCAGTTGAGCACGCGCATTAACGTGACTACAGATGTAAATTCCAAAAGAACATACTAAAATCTAGACAAACTAAGACGGTGCTGTAATAAAGCTGAATTCCAAAGGCTGCTAAGCTTCAATTAACACTCAGGTGTGGATGACAGCGATCATTGCAAATTCTCTTCCACAGGTCATTCTGGTACCAATCAGATTTTAGAAACAGGACAAACTCTTCTGAAGTCCTAATTCTGTTGTATTTTTTTTTTCCCACAGATGACAACCTCGAATCTACACATATTTGTTCATTTCTTATTGAAACACACGGATGGAAACCACTGCATTCATCAATCTTAATAATTTACTTCTAGAAGCAAAGTCAAACAAAAGCTGCTATCCATCTACATGCCCAACTGTTTCCTTCCCACGTGGCAGAAGTCAACTGCAATAGTGCACACTCTTCCTCCCCCAGGGCTTCGCATTGACTCTCTCTGCTGATTCTGGGTCGCCCTGGGCGCTTACGCTGGTGGCTCCAAAGCTGAACCTCATGAGGAGGTAGAGAGTGGCGCAGGCTTGGCTCCGGGCGACGTCCATGCTGCTGCCGCAGTGATGCAGCACTCGCTGACACAGGTCCGCGCACTGATCCACTTCCTCCTCAAACAGCAAGTCGCCGAACTAGGAGAGACACAGGGGCCATAAGACGTCACTTGGCACGATCGTACGCTTTCTGGACTGGATGCCTGTTGAAATATGGAAATGGCTGCTTGGACAAGCAAAAAGTCCACAAGAATTAATGCGCTGCTCCATACAGATGATGAGTTCCTTGAATCAGAAGATGAAGTGAAGCAACGGAGTCGACTTAAGATCTCATTATGAGCTGCTCAGCTAAGATCAGGGCTGTGTAATTAGCTGCACGGTTAGCCAGGCTGCCTTCCCTGCTGAAGTCCCAACTCTGAAGGAATTAGCCTGAGTTTACTGGGTTCCCTGGAAATTACTGGTGACTGAGAAAGAGCAAATGATAATGACAGGTGAGAGCAGAGGGATTCCACTTTATTTTCTTTTTCTATCCCACCCACCCTCCACGGCCACGCTGCACGGCTTGCAGATCTTAGTTCCCCGACCAGGGATCGAACACGCACCCCTGCAGTGGAAGCGCAGAGTCTTAACCACTGGACCGCCAGGGAAAGTCCCGGGATTCCACTTTCTAAATGTAAAAAATCCCAGATAGAAGGCATCAACCGAGATTTTCAATAAAGGGGGAGATAGGAATCTGCAATAGACTGTTTTACCTCAGGAAAATCTATATTCTTCAGGCTATGAGAAATGTATTTCTAAACCTTCTGCATTTTATGACATGATATTTTGTAAGATTTACGAATGGGAGTCATGTATAGGAATTGAATCTCACTCTGATAAGGTACTAAAGAAAAAGGGTGAAAAACAAAGTTGCTCAACTGATTTCCACTCTCATGTCTTTAGTGAGTGGCCATTTCAAATTTCTATAGTTGGGCCCACATTTCTAGTGTGAGAGGCACTGTTTTTCCTCTTTATGGTGAGTCCTGTAGAAGCAGTGTTATCTGCTTCCTTCCTAATGAGACTTAAGACTTTTACCGTAGTGTCACTTAACACAGTGGTCTGTGGGTTTTGGTGCACCTGAAGCAAGAAATGTGAAGCTAGATTGATGAGAATCTTAACTCTTAATTAAGAGTAAGAAAGCAAGTGTCCCATGTTTACCTTGGCAATGAGAGCACGGAGTGTCGCAAAGCAGTGAGTCAGGTAGGTGGTGCTCTGATCACAGCTCAGAGAATTCACCAGGACCCTTAGCACGCCTCCCAGCAGGTTGTCTTTACAGTCCAGAGCCAAGCTTGCCTGGGGGAACAGAACAGCATCAATGAATCCCTGTGCTGTGCCCATGAACTGAGGGGGAAGACACAGGTGGGTGCTCTTGGCAATTAGCACAGGGATGCTGATGTTTCATCTCTCTCCGTCTATGATCTTAAGGGTTTGGGAATGCATCCCGTATATCGTCCACTACCAGGCGAGCTGAAGACCTATTTCCACATGACTTTATTCCCAAACTCCCAATTGATTTGGGATTTATGCCTAATTCTGGGCTGCTAAACCAAGTTATAAGGTACACCTTCCCCCAATCCTGGGCAACAGCTTTTGGAATGTTCTTTCCTTGTATACAAGGCACAGCTTTTCTTGTGGGCTTTCAAACCACAATTGTGGGCTTCCCATTACACTAGGGGCTGCTTGTGGCAGTGATGTTTCTAAATAGAAGCTTATTTATCAGCTGCAGCAGGACTAATGTCCCCAAGATCAATGATAAATAAGTTTCAGCTTCCTTTGAAAACTGTAAATATATTTTGAGGACTGGGGTTAAGAATATAGCACTCAAAGCAGTATTGTATAAAGATATAATCAACATGATGCCAAGTATTTTTTTTTTTTTTTTTGCGGTACGCGGGCCTCTCACTGTTGTGGCCTCTCCCGTTGCAGAGCACAGACTCCAGACGCGCAGGCTCAGCGGCCATGGCTCACGGGCCCAGCTGCTCCGCAGCATGTGGGATCTTCCTGGACCAGGGCACGAACCTGTGTCCCCCGCATCGGCAGGCGGACTCTCAACCACTGTGCCACCAGGGAAGCCCGATGCCAAGTATTTGATAACAAGTATTTATCAAAGGTACCATATACTTTTGGTCTTTATTTTTGTACAATAATCACTTTTTAAAAGATAACTTAAAAGTTGGATTACTAAGTTCAAATATGTTTCGACAATATTTCTTCTTCTAGCCCTCTAATAAATGATTTTTCATTGGAAACATGTAAGGACTCATTTTTCAGGTTAACTAAAAACCCATTATCACCTAGATGTCTTGAGAATTTCTGGAAGCATTCACTTAGAAAATGAAATTAGTATGGTGGATTGTATTACTATAAAATTCACATTGATATAACACTTTTCTACAGCAGGGATGGCAAATTCATGGTACAAATGATTTTTCTTCACTAATTTGTGTCCAAAACAGACATCATTAATCACACTTAGCACTCCTTTTACCTAGCCCAGTCATAATCTTAGCTCCCATACAGACATCAACTATAATTCAAATGGAGTTGACCTATCAAAAAAAACCCCTACCACCCCTATTCTAGATACTGAACTGTAAGCCCACCACCCACATTATAAACTTTGCACATGCGCAGGCAGATTTAACTATGAGAGTCAGTCTTTCAAGCATCTAACTCTTTCCAAGCAAGCTTCAAGTCAATAAATCCAGAAGGATGTTTGGTAAGTATCTCTGGAATTTGTAAGGTGGACACTATTGTAAATGGTAAATTTCCCAATTTCATTTAAACAAAAAGCATTTCATATCTCGTTTATTTCTTTCACAATTTTCTATAAAGAATTCCTTATTAAATTCTAGTAAACATATTCACGTTGAATAGATCAGTTGTTTGTTGTCCTCACCTGGATAATGTTTTCCTGCATATCCAGGATGATTAAATTTGCTTCGGTAGCTAGATTGCCACTGATCAAGGCTTCTTGATCTAACTCTGCTTTTGTTCTAAGAAACAAAAAGAGGTCAAATTAAAGTGCCTATCAAATCTGGCCATTTCCCAATGATGGTAATCTATATTCCAAGTGTAAAGAAATCTTCTGAAGAGTCAATCTTGAAGTGAAAACAAAGCAGCCGGTTACTGGTAACTAAGGAATATAGGTGCCTTCTGTAATTGGTGTCTGGTTAAAAAGGCTTTCTAGGTAAAGTCTCCAGGCCATCCCCATCCCCCCTATTATGAATAATGATAATTAAAAAAATAACAAAAAGGGTAAAAAAGCAATTATTGGTTATTATTAGCAATTAGGTCAGCCAATCAGATTGGTGCTTAAAGCTTCAGGGTCGGGCTTCCCTGGTGGCGCAGTGGTTGAGAGTCCGCCTGCCGATGCAGGGGACACGGGTTCGTGCCCCGGTCCGGGAAGATCCCACATGCTGCGGAGTGGCTGGGCCCGTGAGCCATGGCCGCTGAGCCTGCGCGTCCGGAGCCTGTGCTCTGCAACGGGAGAGGCCACAACAGTGAGAGGCCCGTGTACCGCAAAAAAAAAAAAAAAAAAAAGCTTCAGGGTCATTCTTGCGTTTCACCCATGAGAACCATCTCCTGATCTGAGCCAAGAAGCCTCGGCAACAAGCTAGAGGAGGTGAGACTGGGTGTGATGTGAATTTGGCTAATCGCGATGCTGCTTGATTCGGAAAGGATGATGTTTCAGAACTGGGTCAGGGAAGAGTCAGTGTCTTGACTTTCCAAAGACTGCCTTGGGGTTGCACAGTCAAGTATGGGCCTTTTGTCCTTTTCCAATGGGAAGCAAGGTTGCATTCCTGTGGGGCAGGCCATCTAACATCCTGCTGGACGTCAGTGATTATTACCCACGAGGGAATGGGAAATTACCTGGTGCTGCTTCTCTATTAGGTTCCTTTTTAAAGAATCAGAACATTTTATGCATTAATTTATCCTTTCTCATAAAATCCAAGTGAAGATGTAAAGAGACATTTTGTATCTCCTGAATATAGTGGCCAGGAAAGGAAAGTGTGAAGAATTAAGTTTCCCAAGATGTCCCAGTGGCCAACATGTTGCCATAGGGGTTGGGGCATCCTGATATGAGCTCAAAACTCTTGGTCCAGGATAATCACTTAGCTGTGCTTGAGTCCCCTTCACCCAATGATGGGGGCATTGCTATGGCTTACATACCATCAAGGGCTCGGAATAAATATTTCCCTGCATAATTTTATTTATTTATTTTAATTTAATTTAAATTTTTACTTTTGGTTGTGTTGGGTCTTTGCTGCTCTGTGTGGGCTTTCTCTAGTAGTGGCGAGCGGGGGCAACTCTTCATTGCAGTGCACGGGCTTTTCGTTGTGGTGGCTTCTCTTGTTGCAGAGCATGGGCTCTAGGCATGCGGGCTTCAATAGTTGTGGCATGTGGGTTCAGTAGTTGTGGCGCGCAGGCTCTAGAGCGCAGGCTCAGTAGTTGTGGTGCACGGGCTTAGCTGCTCCTCGGCACATGGGATCTTCCCAGACAAGGGATTGAACTTGTGTCCCCTGCATTGGCAAGCGGATTCTTATCGGCTGCGCCACCAGGGAAGTCCCTTCCCTGCGTTTTAAATGTTTTCACTACGGAGAACAGCATGGAGGTTCCTTAAAAGACTAAAAATAGAACTACCATACAACCCAGCAATCCCACTACTGGGCATATACCCTGAGAAAACCATAATTCAAAAAGAGTCATGTACCACAATGTTCATTGCAGCTCTATTTACAATAGCCAGGACATGGAAGCAACCTAGGTGTCCATCGACAGATGAATGGATAAAGAAGATCTGGCACATATATACAATGGGATATTAGCCATAAAAAGAAACAAAATTGAGTTATTTGTAGTGAGGTGGATGGACCTAGAGACTGTCATACAGAGTGAAGTAAGTCAGAAAGAGAAAAACAAATACCGTATGCTAACACATATATATGGAATCTAAAAAAAAAAAAAAAGGTCCTGAAGAACCTAGGGGAAGGATGGGAATAAAGATGCAGACCTACTAGAGAATGGACTTGAGGACATGGGGAGGGGGAAGGGTAAGCTGGGCCAAAGTGAGAGAGTGGCATGGACATATATACACTACCAAACGTGAAATAGATAGCTAGTGGGAAGCAGTCGCATAGCACAGGGAGATCAGCTCGGTTCTTTGTGACCGCCTGGAGGGGTGGGATAGGGAGGGTGGGAGGGAGGGAGACGCAAGAGGGAAGAGATATGGGTACATATGTATATGTATAACTGATTCACTTTGTTATAAAGCAGAAACTAACACACCATTGTAACGCAATTATACTCCAATAAAGATGTTAAAAAAATTTTTTTTTAAGTAAAGAAAAATGTTTTCACGCTTAGGATAGGCTCTGTGGTCCCAAGCTGCTCTACATTTTTCCCTCATTCTCCAAATGATAATATTTGTGTAAAATAAGTGAAATTTAAAAGCTACTTTTTATTAATTTACTGGAGGTTTAGATTTAGAGCAAAGCTATCCAAAAGAAACATAATGGGGGCCACATGTGTCATTTTCTATTTTGTAGTAGCCACACCAGAAAAAGCCAAAAGAAACAGGTGAAATTAATGTTAATATATTTTATTTAACCCAATATATCAAAAAATAGTCCATGTGTAATCACAATAAAACTTACTAATGAGATATTTTACATTCTTTTTATTTGTGCTATGTTCAAAATCTGGCATGTATTTTTCACTTATAGTACTACCTTGGCTATTGTACTGGACAGTGCAGATCTAGAGTGACCTAATCTGGATTTTTTTTTCCAAATTTTTCAATTGCGGTAAAATACACATAACACAAAATTTACCACCTTAAGCATTTTTAAGTGTACAGTTAAGTACATTCATATTTGTTGGGCAACCATCACCACTACTAGTTTGAGTTTTAAAAAGCCATTTTTTTAAAACGATGGCTCTCAAATTTGACTACACAAGAAACACCTAGGGAGTTTCACCACATACTGATTTCTGAGTCCTGCTGCTAGAGATTCCAAGCTAACTGTCCTGGGGTACACCTGGGCACTGGGAGATTGTGAAAGCTCCCCAGGTGATTTTAATGTACAGCCCAGGTTGAAAATGACTGCTCTAAAAGAAACAGAGCCAAAATAATTGAAAAGTGATCCGAAAGAAAAAAGGTGAAAGACACCACTATTATAATTACAGAAGTTTTCCAAATAGCTTAATTTAGCAGTTACAATTTTACTGTGTTTTCTCTTTTTAAAAAAATCACCCCTGAAGATGATCAGAGGAGAATCATTAGCTCTGATTATGAGCAGTCCATCCCGTAGCTCAGGGCTGAGACTTGACCTGGAGCGGTTTGGTGCACCCTGCATGGAAAGTCTCAGTATTGTGTTGTTTCTGCAGCAAAAGGGAAAGGTCTCCCCAAACATCCACTCACACAGCCCAGGCAAACATGCTTTGTTAGGCTCTTCTTTTAACCTCATGGCCTAACCACCCAAGCAGTTCTGTGGCAACTAACTACATACAATATTTCTTTAATTTTGGGGGGGCAGGGGGCGGGTTTCATTGCCTGAACTAGAACTTATGCACTCTCAGAACCAATATCTTATAAATCAGTTCAGGGAACTTAGAACAAGCATAAAATACCCAAACCAAATGGATATTGTTCATAAGACCAACAACTGGGCTGTGCAAGTAACACATACAATAAAAATATTTACCTCCTTAATGTTTTAAAATAAATTTGACTCCCAAAAGTCCCATAAGTGAGCCAGATTGATTCATTCTTGTGGTAACAACCAAGATAGTAACATATTTATTTACAAAACAACACTGCTACTCAAGTCTGCCCCATCTCCCATCCCTCCTTATGATGGGCGCTTTATACACCATGGGGATACCCTACCTATGCCTTGTCAAGTGTGTGTGTTTGGGGGGGGGGTGTCTTTAGCCATATAATGTTTTGCCAGTGAACCCTAGGATTCATTAGGCTACCTGTTGCTAAGAGGAGCAGCTGATATGTGCTATCTATTCAATTTCATTTTAGCATTCATATGTCCAAATTGTTGCACCTATAGCAATACGTATATAGCATATATTGCAATCCAAGCAGGATTTTTCTTCTTTCATTTCATTTTAGCATTGTTTTCTGATAATACATCATAATACAGATCCGTTGTAGGACACACAGCAAAGTATAAAAAGGAAAACATCACTTACACATATTCTCAACACCCAAAGAAAACCATGGTTAATGTTTTGGTAAATTTCCCTCCAGTCTTTTAAAAATGTATTTACTATGTGTAGCTGGAGGTTTAAGATTGTACTCTAAAAACAAGTATCTGTTCTGCTTTGTTCACTTAACATTATATCATAAGCATTTCCCATATCATTAAAATGATTTGAAAACATTTAAATGCCAACCTAATATTTCATTACATATTTCCCTATTCTTAAGCATTAAGAATGTTCCAGTTTTTTTACAATTTTATGTAATGCTGACATAAATGTCCCTGAATATACATCTTTGTACACATTTCTGGAGTGTAAATATGGATTGAAATGATGTGGTCCTGGGTACCCTGTCCTGCCTCATCAGCGGCTTTTCTTAAGCTAGCTGAGATTGCTAAATATTAGTTTTCTTTAAATGCTTATCAGTGTGATAAATGTTTAAGGGCTGGAAATCATAACTCTTTATACCTTTGATTATCCCGGGTCCCTGGATGAATTGAATTTACACAGATAATGATGTTTCATTTTCTTACCCTTGGAAGGATGTAGTTGTTTCAGTAATACAAGTAGCCTGGGAAAAATAGTTTTGAACTTTAGGTAAAAGTAGTACAAAGTTGCTGAGTGACTTACTTATCTAGCTTCTCATTAGCTTGCCGCCAATGTGTCTGCTCTTTCCTCCATCTCAAATTTTCATTTAGGCCTGGAAATCGGTCATTCCCTAGGAGTTAAGAAATGCACGACAGGAATTTGATTAGCAGTAGCAAGATAACCAGAAGTTCCGTAACAAGCTCAACTGAGAGGACTCAGCATCACTCCTCTGGCTAATTAGGATCCATGCTGGGTGCTGGTGGGAGACGAAGCCCACAGCCAAGTCTGGGCTGACCTGCTCTTTGATTGACAGGCTAGAGTTTAGAAGAACACCTGCCCTTCTGGAGTGTCAGCAAGCACATTTCTCATGAACGCAGGGTTCCGGTGAAATTGGGGGTTCTCCCTGAATTATTGAAAAGGAGAGTGTTTGTGTTGAAAGAGGGTGTCCAACCACCACTGAAAAAGCTCGTCTCCTTCCAAGTTCCCTACCATGGTGTCCCACTGCTAGAAGGAGCTGTCACTCTGTTTTTCTTGAGCACAGTGAATAAGACTGAGGGTGCCTGAACACTTCACTCTATCCTACAGAGAAGAGCTCAGCTTTTTGGAGATCATTCCTAATGTGGTGAGATCCCTGAAGGACTGGCACACTCTGAGACCGTTGCGAGGATTGGATCCATTCTAATAGTGGCCTGCATGATTTGAGAAGATGATCTTGGAACCAGAACTATCCAGTAGAACTATCTACATAGACTATTCAAATATCCCGGGGGGAAGTGTCAGCCTTGAGGGAGACACCATTAATCTCATCCTATGACTCACATTCTTGGACGGGACCTTTTACCACCACCAAGTTTGAAACAGAAGATGCCATTTGAGGACATTTCCAGGGTTCTTGTGATCTCAGGAAAGGAGCTTTCCCTTAGAGGAATGGGGCTAACATCACATACATCTTGCACAGAATCCCAGAAGCTGCTTGTCTCTATTACCATAACATCTTAAGAAAGTGATGGTGTCTACTCATCATGTGGGGAGGACACTCCTTCCCACAAAGGGTACAAAGCTCTGCTGACAGCAGGGAAGGGCCGATCCAACACACCTGGAGCCCGGCAGCGCCGCATCATCTCCCCTCTGGCCCCTTCCCCACGGAGCAAAGCCTCTTCCAGCCTGGCCTTGACATCCCTCGACTTCTGCAGAACTTGGGTACTGACTTTGTCAGAACTCTGTTTTCCCTGGATCGGACAGAAGCAGAAGGACATTAAGTTTGGTTAGATCTCGGTTCATGGGGAGAATCCTAAAGACAGAACACTTCATGGTGACATCAGCCAGTTTGGACATGTGCTACACAGACACGCCCCAAAGGCTGAAATCCTGTTAACGGGAATGAGATTCTCTCTGCAGAAGGAAGAGATTCTTTGCCGGTGGAATTATCATAGCTACATAGGTTATGGATATACAAATAGGCTATGGACTTTAATACAGAAATAAGACAAAGTTAAGGATGCCCCCACTGCCCAAACAGAGGGGAACAGTGACAAGACAAGATAGAACTTGAACAATACCTTGTATTCAAAACATGAGACACAGATGAAAAGGAGATCTAAAATCCTGTTTAGTTGCATTGATGGCAGGTCAGCAATCCACTTCCTAAGGAGGCTCTGATCGGCATTTTTCATGATCCAGAGGAAGCAAATCATGAGGTTTCGGGTCGTGTCGGCATTCAGCATGTTGTACTGCTTGTAGGGCTGAAAGCAGGCAGATTGGGAGATCGAAGTAGGGCAAGAGGCCGAGCAGCAGACACATTGAAAGGGATGCTATTTCCTAAGACACAGTAACGGTACTTCACCTTGACGGGGATGTTTCTGGGAGCTCTGCCCTCCTCCAGCCGGGGAGGCCATGTTCCTTTGAGCTGGGCGGCTCTGCAAAGGGGCTGGCCCGGGGCAGTATTCTAACCAGGCTTTCAGCCAGGGCACCCTCTGTTTCAGGAGCAGTGTGGTCTGGTGGTCTGCCCTGGACCTTGACCATGCCCTCCCCCAACCCAATCTCAGTGATAACACAGGGCCTTCCCAGCTGTGAGATCTTCAAGTATTATATTTCTCCTTCAAGCTGGCGACTGCAGGGTTGGACTTATAGCAGAGAACTACCCTGGCTGGTTTCCCGAAATACCCTAACTGTTCCAGATTTAGCTTCTTTGTCAGAGTCCAAAGTATAAGGGTCGTGAACTGCTCAGCAGATTAATCAAGTGCATAATTCAGTGGAGGCCTCTGTAATGGGACTTTAACCACAATTTCTGCTCTCCTGGGGGGGGGAGGTGTAGGGGCTCAGGCTGTTTGCTTTCATACTTTGGCTGCAGTGTTCATTTCAGAGTGCTGAGCACACTTTCTGTCACTCATCCAATCAACACAAAGCACAATATGTGATTCACGTGGCACAGCTAACATCCAACGGAATGTAGTGGTGAAGCTGCAGTGAGGTATTAGTTCATATGTGAGGGAAATGGTAGGTCTGGATGGGAATGATAGGGCTCACGAAATTACTTTAGTTTTTCTGAGTCTGGCCACAAGAAGTGAAATCTTTAGATGTATTGAGTATACACACAATATTATAACTTCATAGGAAATAACTTCCAAGAGGTGAAGGTTCTTGGGCTTTTGAGTTTCTCTGTCGGAGACAACCATGTAAAAGGCACACACCACCTCAGGCAGCTAACTTTGGTAAGAAGGTAGGAAGGTGGAGGAGGTCATAAAGCACACCATATTTATTCAACTGTAGGATGACTGATGTCAACTCTCCAGTGTTTCTTTTCTCTTTTTTTACCTCCTGTCCTTCAACTCTCATGGGGGTGTGTGGGGAATGGGGGAGTGCTGGAGGGAAGAGAAGAAAGTCACCCAGCAAAGCAGAATTAGGTTGAGAGGCTGCCTTCCCGGGAAAGAACTGAGCTGAGTTCTCTGCAGATATGAACGCTACACTGAAATGCAAAGTTAAATTAAGCTGGAGGATGCAGCACTGTCTTGACGAAAGGATTGTCAGAGCTCAGCAAGGAACAGAGGTAGATCCCACCTCAAGTGAATCAGAGGTTGTATTCCTGCACGAGCCCCTCTTCAAGCCCATAGCGTCTGTGCAAAAGAACAGAGCCAAACAACTCTGCTTAGGCTCTCTGGGGACCTAGAAAAGCTGAAGAAGCTTAAGACACACCCTACCAAGTGACCGGCCTCCTTCAATCTTTTTTTTTAAGGCAGACACAGAATGAATAATATATGCATAGAATAAACACAGTGCCAGCCTCCCACCTGAGGGAGCCTAGGTTTGATCTCCTTTGCAATATCTCAGGTTTTCCAAGTTCACCTTTCTTGGTTTTCTGAGCCTTGAACTTGGCACCATTGAAACTGCCTGAATTTGATCTGTGAGTCTCTTGCTGTTGCCAGAACGCTGCCTGACTGTGTGCTGCCTCAACTGTGCCATCTCCCTTTCCAACTGCTAGCCTCACAATGATTCCTTCTAGCGTCAAGCAATGAGGCAGAAATCTCACTGCCTGCTCTATGCTGGGTTCTGGTGGGTGAATTTAGGAACAAGCCCATTAAAGGATGGGAAAAGACACAAAATGAAAAATAAACAGGAGAAATTGTGCACCAACATACCAGGGAAGACAGCATTGTTCCACTTGTCTTCAAAGTAAAATTCCCAGCTATGGCTAGTGCCACATTCTGGTTAATTGCACTGGTCCCTTCTTGCTCTTCATCTGAGCCATTGGTACGATTTTTTCCACTGCGGGCATCTGCAGCTGCAATTAAAATACTATTGGTCTTACCATATGATCCAGCAATCATGTTCCTTGGTATTTACCCAAAGGACTTGAAAACTTCTGTCCACACAAAAATCTGCACATGGCTGCTTATAGCAGCTTTATTCATAATTGCCACAACTTGGAAGCAACCAAGATGTCCTTCAGTAGGTAAATGGATGAATAAACTGTGGCACATCCGGACAATGTGCTAGAAAGAAATGAGCTATTAAGCCATGAAAAGGTGAGGAGGAAACTTAAACGCATATTAATAAGTGAAAGAAGCCCATCTGAAAAGGCTACATACTGTGTGATTCCAACTACACGACATTCTGGAAAAGGCAAGACTATAGAGACAGTAAGAAGTTCAGTGGTTGCCAGGGGTTGGGGGAAGGGAGGGATGAATAGGCAGAGCACAGAAGAATTTTAGGGCAGAGAAACTAATTTGTATGATACTACAATGCTGGATACATATCATTACACATTTGTCCAAACCCTTAGAATGTACAACACCAGGAGTGAAACCTAATGTAAATTAGGAATTTTGGGTGATTACGATGTGTCAGTGTAGGTTTATCTATTGTAACAAATGCACCCCTCTGGCGGGGGATGCTGGTAATGGGGAGGCTGTGCATGTGTGCAGGCAGGGGGTGTATGGGAAACCTCTGGACCTTCCTCTCAATTTTGCTATAAACCCAAAACTGCTCTAAAAAACAAAGTCTTAAAAAAATCTTTCTTGCCATCAAGCCAAAGATGCTATTACCCTATGTTCCCTACCCACTGCCCCATGTGTGACTGATACTTAGTTACTAAGGTCAGCACAGTCTTTTTAAACCTGAAATTTAGCATTATTTATCTGCTACAGGAAAACAGCATCTATTTATCATCTATTTATTCCTGTTTAGCATCTATAGGAAAAAGTAGGCATTCTAATAAAAGAGAGAACACGTCCAGCACAAGATTAGGCTAGAAGTTAATTTTTCAAACTGAAAAAAAATTTCAAAGCTTTCATAACACTTTTCTATAATATGATATTTTTACTTCATTCGTATATTTCAAATAATGATCAAATAGAAAGGAACCTATAATTACAGAATTAAATAGTACCTTATAGAATAACAAGCTATTATCACAAATTCAGCAATAATTTATTAAAATTTGAATGTTTGAAATAAATGTTAATTTATTGTATCCATGTAATATAGATGTATCTATATTTATACATAGGTCTACATGTATGCAAACAAAATAAGGACCCACCATTTAAAAGGCTCGTTTTAAGACCATTATGAATCATACACACAGAAAGTATTAATATTTGTTTAAGCAGTTTTGAGAAAAGTGTGTTAAAACACGTATGACTGATCCATTAAAAACCTGTAATTTTACTAGACCTGTCAACATTATAGTATTTTGACTTTCAATTTTTCATAAAAACTAGTGTCAACAGTATTTTCACCTGCCAAACATAAAAACAGAACTCAATTTTTAAAAATAATAATTCACTGTTGTTTTTAAGTCAGTTGAGTTTTTAAACAAATGGTGAAATGAAGAGATGTGGCAATTATTCAAGACCTGATAACTTTATCAGGATTAATGTGAGCATACGTTCTCATTTCCCCTAAATGTGCACAGGGTCATGGTTACAAGACAAGGCGAGGAGAGGATAGAAACATTTGCTGCCAAAATGCTTTTATAGAAGTTCTCTCATTTCATCTTTATCACAACCCTAAGATATAGGCATTGTTATCACATGTTTACAACCGAGGAACGGAAGGGAAGGCATTAAAAGGCTGAGGAACTTTCCAAAGGTCATATATAGTAATAAATAGGCTGGAATTTGAATTCAGTTGTATCTTTTTAAAAAAATATACTGTATTCTTATTAGTATCAATCGAAAGATTTCATATGTAACAGATGCACTATATTACCTCTAATAATAGAATACTTATACTGTTTTCCCACTTGTCAGCTACATCATGACTATAAAGTTCAGTGCACACGTAAAGAAACCATTGAGACTTAAAAGGCTCAAAGACCAAGTGCTGAAAAGTTTTGATCCCAAGTCACTGATTTGGAAAATTCGAATCAACAAGGAAGCTTAGGATAATGCATGCTAATGTGATTCCCTGCTTTGGGAACAAACAAATCACAGGTCTACAAGTGAAACTTTCTTGAAAGGTCCAGGCAAAATCCTAGAAATGGTCTGCAAGTCACCTGCTATGCTCTGAATCGCATCTTTAAATCTTGAAGACAACTCTGTTCTCCATTTGCCCTCCAGTCAGGCACTGCTACAGGAAGCTCCACGCACCTCACCCTGCAGCTGGCTCATCTCTTGTGCCAAGCTTGCTTCTGTAATTTCCCTGCCCATTTTTTCCTCATTCTATGAGCTAAAGAATTGTCACCACAAGGATTTTAGAAATAACTTAGTCACATAGGACACTTTGCATTTGCAGGAAGCAAGAAAACATGGATGGTTCTAAGATTCCGAGCATGACTGCTTCCAAGGATGCTGGGCTCAATAAGCGTTCCTTGGGATCCTTCCTCAGTTGAGACAACAAGCAAGGTAATGTTTAAGAACTTCCCTTTGCTGAGGAAAAAGCAAGAACCACTCTGAAGTGGCCAGAATTGTGTGTGTGTGAGTGTGTGTTGTGGGGAGGGTAGGCAGATGGGCTTGTCTTTCTAAGGTCTCAGGTAAGATGCCCTTTTTTGGGAGAGGGTAGTTTTGTTTGTCTACATTCCCTAATCCACACAGCAACATGCAAATAAACCCAGGAGGTACACAAAGGCCTTTCAGACAATCTATCCTTTCCTCTTGTGGCCAAGTGGGAGATACTGACTTTCAACCTTAGAATGAGCCTCTTAGTGCCAAAAGCAAAATTCCTCTGCCGCGGCAGAATCTCCTAAGCGTGTCAGATACAATGCCTTTTTTTTTTTTTTGCGTGGTACAAGTGTTTAGACTCATTTGAGTCTGCTTCTTTCCTTCAAAGCTCATAAAAGAAAAAAGAGAAAAAAGGAACAACTTTATTTCAAGGCATTAGAGCACGGATCTCCAAAAGAAATAATTCTGTTATTATCTTATCCTTTGTGGTGTATGGTCTATAATGTTCATCATATACCAGCAGACCAATGAGTGAATGAATAAACAAACGATTTCTAAATGAAAAACATATACAGGTCTATGTGCCTTAAAAAAAAATACACTCATTGGGGCCCATGTTAAAAAAGTCGGTGTTGGGAATTGCTCACACAAGCATGTCAACACTGGAGCTAGTAACAGAAACCTCATTTTAGTGGGGCATTTGGCAAGCGCTCCCAACAATCAAACGAAGGAAACAGAAGGCATTGTTACCTGTAAAGTCACAGAGCTGAGGCAAAGCATCCAAAATGATACCAACCAAAGGCAGGTAGAGGGCAGCAACTTTGACCTTCACCTCCGGTTTGACACAACGCGGGTCCAGGTCGTGAGAACTGAGCAGGCTGTGGATGGCACTGACAGCTTTCCTTTGCACTTTGCTGATCCTATTGGCACCACACAAAAAGCCAAAGGTTAGAGTGAAGCGAGGTTGACCAGAATGCTCCTAAACAATGGGGTGACGATGTGAAAACCAAGCAAAGCAGGGTAGAGGCCTACAGAATCCAGAGACAAACTGCCTGTGTTCTAGTCCTGGCTCTGCTGTTAGCATGATGTTTAAAGTTCACCATGTTGTAGAATCAGTACTTCATTCCTTTTTATTGTTGAATAATATTCCATTGCATAGTCAGATCACATTTTATTTATGCATTCATCAATTGATGGACATTTGGGTTGTTTCTATTTTTGGGCTATTATGAATTATGAATGCTGCTATGAATATTTGTGTATAAGTTTTTGTGTGGTTATAGGTTTTTTATTTCTCTTGGGTATCTACCTGAGGATGGAATTACTGGATCATCTGGTAACTCTATATTTAACCTTTAGAGGAACCACCAAACTGTTCTCAACAGTGGCTACATCACTTTACATTCCCACTAGCAGTATAGGAAGGTTCTATTTTCTCTTTGCCAACACTTGTTATTATCTATCTTTTGTATTACAGCCATCCTAGTGGGTATGAAGGTGCTAGGAACTGAATGTTTGTGACCTGCCTCCCAAATTCATATGTTGAAACCTAAGCCCTAATGTGATGGTGTTTGGAGGTGGGGCCTTTGGGAGGGCTTTAGGTCATGACAGCAGAGCCCTCATGAATGAGATTAGTGCCTTTATAAAAGAGACCCCAGAGAGCTCCCTTGCCCCCTTCTGCCATGGGGTGACACAGCAAGAAGATGGCCATCTGTGAACTAGGGCGTGGGTCCTCACAAGACACTGAATCTGCCAGCTCTTGATCTTGAACTTCCCAGCCTCCAGAACTGTGAGAAATAAATTTCTGTGGTTTATAAGCCACCTATTCTAAAAATATTCTATGATATTTTTGTTATAGCAGCCGAAAGGAACTAAGACAGAAGGGGTATTTAACTAGTTTTGATATACATTTCCCTGATGGCTAATTACGTTGAAAACCTTTTCACGTACTTATTGGTCACAGCTTCGTTGGAGAACTGTCTATTCTGATCCTTTGCCCTTTAAAAAACTGAGTTATCTGTTCTTTTATTATTGAGTTGTAAGATTTTAAAAATATGTTTTAGATACAAATCCCTTATTAGATCTATGATTTGCAAATATTTTCTCCCATTCTGTTTGGTGTCTTTTCACTTTCTTAATGATGTCCTATAAAGCATAGACGTTTCCATTTTAATGAAGTCTAACTTATCTCTTTTGCTGGGTGTATTTTTTATGTCAGATCTAAGAAACTACTGCCTAATCAAATTTCATGAAGATTACCCTTAAGATTTCATCTAAGAGTTTTATAGTTTTAACACTTACAATTAGGTCTTTCATCCATTTTGAGTTAACTTTTGTATATGGTGTGAGATAGGGGTCCAACTTCATTCTTTTGGATGTGGATATCCAGTTTTCCCAGCACCATTTGTTGAAAACACTATTTTTTTGCCATTGATTTTTTTCGCACTCTTGTTGAAAAATCAGTTGACTATAAATGTAAGGATTCATTTATAGACTCAATTCAATTTCATTAATTTACACAGGTCTATCTTTATGTCAGAACCACACAGTCTTGACTACTTTTGCTTTGTAGTAAGTTTTGAAATTGGGACGTGTGAGTCCTCCAACTTTGTTCTTCTTTTGCAAGATTGTTTTGGCTATATTGGAGTCCTTCGAATTTCCACATGAATTTTAGTATCAGCCTGTCAATTTCTGTAAGGGCCAGCTGGAATGTTGAGAGGAATTGGATTGAATTTGTAGATCAATTTAGGGAGTATTGCCATCTTAACAATATTAAATTTTCTGATCCATGAATACGTCATGCCTCTCAATTTATTTAGATCTATTTCTTTCTAAAGTGTTTTATAGTTTTCATTGTACAAGTCTTGTACTTCTTTTGTTAAATTTATTCCTAAGAATTTTACTCTTTTGATGCTACTTTAAGTGGAATTTTTCTTTTAATTTCATATTGTTCATTTCAGGAGTATAGAAATACAGTTAGTTTTTGTATATTGATCTTATACCCTGCAACCCTGCTGAACTCACTTATTACCTTTTTTTTTTTTAACAGTAGGTCCTTGTTGGTTATTTTAAATATAGCAGTATGTACATGTCAATCCCAAACTCCCAGTCTATCCCTCCCTCCCACCCTTCCCCCCCGGTAACCATAAGTTCATTCTCTAAGTCCGTGAGTCGCTTATTACCTTTAATAGTTCTTTTAGTGGGTTCTTTAGGATTTTCTATAAACAAATCATGTCATCTGTGAATAGAGATAGCTTTACTTCTTCCTTTCTGATATGGATGCCTTTTATTTCATTTTTTTGTCTAACTTCTCTGAGTAGAACTTCCAGTACAATGTTGAATAGAAGAAGCAAGAGTGGACATTGTCTTGCTCCTGACCTTAGAAAGAAAGTATTCAGTTTTTCACCAGTAAGTATGACGTTAGCTGTGGGTTTTTCACAGATGCCTTTATCAGGTTGGGGAAATTCTCATATATTCCTAAAGGGTGTGTGAAGTGTCTTTTTTCAGGAAGAGTTAACGGATTTTGTCAAATGCTTTTTTCAAACTTTTAATTTTATATTGGAGTATAGTTGATTAACAATGTTGTGATAGTTTCAGGTGTACAGCAAAGTGATTCAGTTATACTTATACATGTATGTCTATTCTTTTTCAACTTCTTTTCCCATTTAGGTTGTTACATAATATTGAGCAGAGTTCCCTGTGCTATATAGTAGGTCCTTGTTGGTTATCCATTTTAAATATAGCAGTGTGTACATGTCAATCCCAAACTCCCCAGCTATCCCTTCCCCCAACCCTTCCCCCCTAGTAACCACAAGTTGGTTCTCTAAGTCTGGGAGTCTGTTTCTGTTTTGTAAATAAGTTCATTTGTATCATTTCTTTTTAGATTTTGCATATAAGCGATATCATATGATATTTCTCTTTCTCTGTCTGACTTACTTCACTCAGTATTTATTCACCTATTGAGATGACTGAGTGGGTTTTATCCTTTATTCTCCTCATATAATGTATTGCATCAATTGATTTTCAGATGCTAAACCAATCTTGCATTCCTGGGATAAATCCTACCTAGCCATGGTGTACAATCCTTTTTATATGTTGTTGGGTGCAGTCTGCCAGTATTTTTTGAGGATATTTATATCAATATTCATATTTGTCTGCGGTTCTCTCCTGATGTCTTTGTCTGCTTTTGCCATCAGGGTAATGCTGCTTTTATAGGATGAGCTGGGACGTGTTCTCTCCTCTTCTATTTTTTTGGAAGAGTGTGTGAAGGATTGGAATTAATTCTTTAAACATTTGGTAGCATAACACAAAGATGCTAGATAATTTCCACATTCTGGAAAACCACTACGGATTTAATGATATGTGGATGTTTGTGGATACCCCCAGGTAAGGGGGGCTCCAGAGAGATCCATTAGAAACTAGACCTGTGGCTCCTTTTCAGGAGTTCAGGTACTGAGATGTGTCCCACTGGCCTTGCGCCTCATATGGGCAGGTGTTGGTGAGTCTACTAATTACATTGGCAGCAAAAGGAAGTACTGATCAAAAGGAAATATTGTCAAAGGATAAGATGTTTCTGAGATTTTCACCCACATGGTAAAGTCCGTGATGGTATTTTTAATGACTCTCCAGGAGAGTAACTGACAACACCGCGATCAGGGATTACTGTGTCGCCAAAGGAGTGGCACTCTTAATTAGTTTCCTCTGGGGGGGGGGTAGAAAAGGTACCTTGTGTGTATTTGTGTGTGTGTACACGTGTGAAGAATGTACCTACCTGATTGAACATAATCACATCATGGCTTCTGAACATACTCTACTCTGTTGCTAGTATTTAAAATAACAGCAACAATTTTAGGAGGAATCAAAACAGATGTAAAGGCTGTTTCCTTAGACATTTCACTAGAAGAGAAATGGAAAATAGAAAGTACCGTTTATGTAAATACTAAAGAGCACTTTTAGAAATCACGTGAATCCATGCTATTAAAGGACAATTAAGACAAAGCGTGTGTGTGTGTGTGTGTGTGTGTGTGTGTGCGTGTGCGTGTGTGTGTATGAAGGCAATTTTCTTTGTGTATAAGCCTCCTTCTCAGCGCCTTTCAGCATATTTGTCAGGGCACTTTGTGTTGCTGTGGAAATTTATGTTAGCTACAGAGTAGAAAGTTCTATTGAGAAAACTGAGAGGAGTTTAGTTAGGGTTGAGAGAAGACGAAATTGAAGCCTTGGAAAATGAAGCTCTCTAAGGATACACTTGACACCTGAATTTCTGGAAGGAGGCAGAATTCTGAGCTAAGAACATCAGACTTCCCACAACGACCTGCTGGGCGACAGAGACCTACATTCACTTAGGCAATATCAGGATGGGCAAAGCGCTTAGGACACATTTGTTATTGAAGTTACACAATCTTGTGCTCCTGCAATTGTTTCATACAATGATGTCCTGTTTTTGCCACAAAATTATAAGCACTTCGAGAGAACCTGAGAGTTTCCAATCAGACAAGAATCTATAACATACAGCCATGCTGCCGTTAGTCAGCGTACCCTATTCCAGTGCCCTCTATTAGCAGAGGAAGGAAGAACGTAGGCATTGTAGGAGTAGGTTCCCAGGCAGAGGTGATGTGGTATAGGAGGGTGGGCCCTGAGGAGGGACTCTCAAGACCATGGCTCTAGACTTGGCTGTGCTATGTAACTTTCGGCAAGTTCCTTCAGTTCTGTGGGCCTCATGTGAACACCAAAAGGGCTGAACCTAAATTATTTTCCAATCCTAAGGCTCCTTGGATTTGAGCCCCTGAATGGTGAGCTCTCTGGGGGCAAGGGATTTTGTCTGTTTTGTGCATTGAAATATCTCTGATATATTCCAACACTCAACTATGTCTGCCCCTTGGTAGGCATTCAGTAATTGCTGAATGGAACGTGTAGTATTGTGGAAGGCATTGTCTGCTTCTGTCCAGTCAGGTCTGATCCTTTGGGCTTATGGAGGAGAGGAAAAGAAGGAAAGAACAGAAGTCCCAGTTCATTGACTTCAAGTCCAGATATTGCCACGTGCCTACAGGTGATCAGGTGTATAAGCAGTGAAAGAACGTGTAAGCCCTGGACCTGTGGCATCTCTCTTAGACCGGGAAGGTCTTTTTGCAAGAAACCTAATCTGGACACGGGGCAACTACCTTCTCATCAGTGGCCACTTCCTTTGTTAGCACTGATCCAAACGGCACCTGGCTGCTGCCTCTGCGTGCACACATCACCCAAGGCACGCACTAAAAACAGTGCTCCTGCTTCTAAGGAGCTCACGAATCAGCATCCCTGGAAACCTAGTAGAATTGGAAACTTCCTCTCAAAGAATAGGAGGTTGAAAAGAGCTATTTTATGGTTTCTCTCCCTACCCCGTGCCTTTCCACATTCCTATAGCAGCATTTTCTCTAAACGTGTCTGCTTCTACTCTTCGGAACTGGTGAATGGTGGAGATTTTCGCCAAGCAAGAGAGGCTGAACTGCAAACTTTATTAAGGAGCAGCTTTTTTTTTCCTTTGTGTTCCATTATAAATGTCTGAAACATACCCTTCCCCTTCGGCATCCAGGGCAGCGGCCAGCTCGGTAAAGAGAAGCCCAGCGAGGAAGTGCTGCTGGCGGTACTCTGGTGTCAGATCAAACATGTTGGCAATCTTCTGGTCCTGGAAACTGGAGCAGGAGCTGGAGTTCTACAGAAATGCAAGGAGCAGTTCTATGAGTGACAAGAACTGGAATTAAAATCATGATGGCTAGTGTTTATTGAGCACATGCTATGGCCAGGCTCTGTAGGCACGATGCAGTGAAGCAGGTACCACTCGTGTCCCCCTGTGACAGATGAAGAAACTGAGACTTAGAGCGTTCACTCTGCGTTCCCAGCAAAGAGGACTGAAATCCTAGGATCACATCTGGACAGGGAAATGGGGACTCTATCCAATGCTATGGCTGTGAGCAGGTGATTCCTCTGTAACCAACTGCCCCCTTTATTTAAGGCTCCTGTTACACTTCTGAAGATGGCTTACATACATTCTCTGAAGTTTGCTGGCCTGGAAACCAGAAGCAGCGTCAGGCAGGGAAGTGTCAGATTGACCAGTCCTGGGCAATTCCTGTGTTCTTATCTTGGGGTCATACTTTATATGTCACTAGGAGAATCCAAAATGTCTCTGGAAAGCCTTTCCAGTTTGGTGAGGCTGGGGCAGTCAGAAGGGGAATGTGGGAGAGGACCCAGGGCAGAGCTGGCACGTCTGGAACAGCTGCTTGTCGGTGAGCTCTTTCCCAGTTCACAGGAAGATGGTCATGCAGTGCACATCTGGATCATGTCATTTGGCATGAATAGCTAAGAGTTTTAAAAAATTATTAAGACGAGCCTTCTCCTTTGGGCTAGTATTCAAGGAATATGCATCAGAAAGAACAGCTAAGAAGAAGAAATCTTGCCTGCTGCTCTGAGCTACTGATTTGCTCCCTATAAATGGAATGTGACTATTAAACAGCATTTCTTTAAAGTTTTTCTAGAGGACACTAGTCCCCCGAATCATCGATGGAGGAAAAAAAAGATTTCCAGAGTCCAGTCATATTGGGAATCACTGCTTATCATACACAGCCTCCCATTTCCTCTCCTACCCCACAGGCATTTACAATCTATATGAACAAGTTAGAGACACTTGGATGTCCTACTGCAAAGAAACCTGTTAACACAGGGTTTTCAAAATGGATTTGTCTTTGGAATTCTGTATTTGCATAATACCTCTTAACATCCTGTAGAATCTGGGGCCCACCAAACTTAACCTGCAAAATATTGTTCTACAAAAAAAGATTGGCCATGTCAGTCAAAGCCTCATCTCTAAATTTTAATACAACTGTTACTCTTCTGGGCTGATGAAGAAAAAGACTTGTTGGAAATACACTCTCTATAAAACAGAACATTGATTAGTTTACAATGAGATCTTTTCAGTGTTTCAAGAGCAAATTATCTGGAATATGATTCAAGGAGGAATCATCTCATGCCGAATTCCATTCTAAAGCAGAAACAGCAGAAAGTTCTAGGATCGTTCAAAGATATAATATCCATGTTAAAAACCACTACTAGATCATTTGGGAATCAATATAAAGGAAGCTGTCATTTCTTAAATTTTATGGTGTTGAGGTTTAGGAAAAGGGAAGTGAGCAAAGGAGACTGTCAGTGGAAAGATGACTTTCAGACAAAAGGAAGATCTGTGACTTTTCTATGAATTACACATTTTTCGTAGTGCACATGGATTCCTTTTGCTCTACTTGACCTCAGCAGGGATCCTTGGACCTAGGAAGAAAACAATCACGTAGCTTGTAAATGATTAGTCAGATGGCACAACTATGGGCATACTTGTGTGCATCTGGATCAACTGATCTGGCTTGAATAGCTCAATTTTTCTTCTAATTAAGAAGACCAATCTTTACAGGAATAAATGACTAAACTAAGCTATTTCAATGAAATAGCTTAAACAATTTTTCCAGTTAGCCGATTACCTGGGAAGATATGGAGGGACAGGGAGACGCTGGAGCAGTATCAGTATTCATAAAGAAGAGGTTCAGATTGAGGTAATGTTCGTGGCTGCAGAGAATTCTCAGGAACTCTAGCCTCATGGAAATGAGCATTGGAAGGTTGTTGAGCTTGGCTGACAGCTGGGAAGAAAAATGAGGAGAGAAAAGAGGTGTTTAAGGTGAATGGAGTTGAGGTTGACAGACACAAAAATATCCTTTCTCCCCAGATTAAGGCAATCAATCGAATAAAAACGAATGGGACAGGGCAACAGATGTCAAACTCTGCATTACCGGGAGGCCCAGTAAATTTTTATCCATTACTGTTCCCTTTAATG
Organism: Leucopleurus acutus; assembly: GCF_964270905.1. Lineage (NCBI taxonomy): Eukaryota > Metazoa > Chordata > Mammalia > Artiodactyla > Delphinidae > Leucopleurus > Leucopleurus acutus. The sequence continues at coordinate 51,281,429 of NC_139150.1, read as the reverse complement.
ATTCTAGTCTAACAGCTGTCTGAAATGAGGATGCTTACGACTCCCACCCTTGTCAAATCTCTAAGACCGTGGCAAGCCTGTGTTAAAAATAATCTGGAGGTATGTCTTCAGTGTAACACAATATAATTTCACAAAAATCCCACTGTGTCTGAGAAACTAAATGAAAGGAGTTGACCCTACATGGGGTCACACAAAACTAATGGAATAGGACTGGATGACTTCAACGCCACAAGTGTTCTTTTGTGGTTTCTAATTAAAGGTCCCCCTGGGAAGTTCTCAAACCAGTTCCCTAGATGAAGGCATCAAATTACTTAGAATCTAAGTATGTAGTCCCTGCATAACAGCCAAGGAGTTTGCCCCAGAGTGGGAGAGGAGGAAGCGGAGGAGAAAGAAAGAGAAAGCTGGAAGAGTTTCCAGGAAAAATCTTCCCTTAAACAAACCAACCCTGAAATAAGCAATGAAAAGCTGGCAAAGGTGACAGTCTGGAAGAGATCTCTTGCTTCCCTCAGGTAGGTTGACAATTGAAGGACCGAGACTCTATGGGCTGTGACTCAGAGACAGCTTCCCTTAAGGCAAAGCAAGGAAAGGAGGGTCTTGATGGACCTTCTACCTCTCAATATATCATTATAAATACTCTGCTGCTGCAGCACAGGAAACCAAGCATCTCATCCTTACACATGGCCATGCTTCCTCTTCATGCACTTTAAGAGCAGTTTTATAAACTATACAATTTAAATGAGCACATATTTTCAGTCATTTTAGGAAAAGCCATTGTGTTGTGGCATTTTGCCTATAGAATCTGCAGTTAGATAGTTACTGGAAACAAATGAATACCATTATGTATTATAGAAAAAAACAGAATATATGACTTCTGTGTAAAAACATTTACCAGAACCCGTACTCTTGTCAATGTGCATTACTGGCTGATTTTGGACCAATGGGAACACCAGCAAATTGAACTGATTACAACTCGGTCTTATGCCCATCACTTAATGGCCACTCACAAAGTTGTTGGGTCAAGCCAGCTAACAGAATTTGAAAGCACAAGATTTTTTTTTTTTTAAACATTTGAATAAGCCTGTTTTAGATCTTTTATTTAAATTATTCTTTTTTTTAAACATCTTTATTGGAGTATAATTGCTTTACAATGGTGTGTTAGTTTCTGCTGTATAACAAAGTGAATCAGCTATACATATACATACATCCCCATATTTCCTCCCTCTTGTATCTCCCTCCCACCCTCCCTATCCCACCCCTCTAGGTGGACATAAAGCGCCGAGCTGATCTCCCTGTGCTATGTGGCTGCTTCCCACTAGCTATCTGTTTTCTATTTGGTAGTGGATATATGTCCATGCCACTCTCTCACTTTGTCCCAGCTTACCCTTCCCCCTCCCCGTGTCCTCAAGTCCATTCCCTAGTAGGTCTGCATCTTTACTCCCATCCTTCCCCTAGGTTCTTCATGACCTTTTTTTTTTTTTATTTTTTAGATTCCATATATATGTGTTAGCATACAGTATTTGTTTTTCTCTTTCTGACTTACTTCACTCTGTATGACAGTCTCTAGGTCCATCCACCTCACTACAAATAACTCAATTTCGTTTCTTTTTATGGCTGAGTAATATTCCATTGTATATGTGTGCCAGATCTTCTTTATCCATTCATCTGTTGATGGGCACCTAGGTTGCTTCCATGTCCTGGCTATTGTAAATACAGCTGCAATGAACATTTTGGTACATGACTCTTTTTGAATTATGGTTTTCTCAGGGTGTATTGCCAGCAGTGGGATTGCTGGGTCATATGGTAGTTCTATTTTTAGTTTTTTGAGGAACCTCCATACTGTTCTCCATAGTGGCTGTATCAATTTACAATCCCACCAACAGTGCAAGAGGGTTCCCTTTTCTCCACACCCTCTCCAGCATTTATTGTTTGTAGATATTTTGATGATGGCCATTCTGAGTGGTATGACATGATACCTCACTGTAGTTTTGATTTGCATTTCTCTAATGACTAGTGATGTTGAGCATTCTTTCATGTGTTTGTTGGCAATCTATATATCTTCTTTGGAGAAATGTCTATTTAGGTCTTCTGCACATTTCTGCATTGGGTTGTTTGTTTTTTTGATATTGAGCTGTATAAGCTGCTTGTATATTTTGGAGATTAATCCTTTGTCAGTTGCTTTGTTTGCAAATATTTTCTCCCATTCTGAGGGTTGTCTTTTTGTCTTGTTTATGGTTTCCTTTGCTGTGCAAAAGCTTTTAACTTTCATTAGGTCCCATTTGTTTATTTTTGTTTTTATTTCCATTTCTCTAGGAGGTGGGTCAAAAAGGATCTTGCTGTGATTTATGTCATAGAGTGTTCTGTCTATGCTTTCCTCTAAGAGTTTTATATTTTATAGTGTCTGGCCTTACATTTAGGTCTTTAATCCATTTTGAGTTTATTTTTGTGTATGGTGTTAGAGAGTGCTCTAATTTTATTCTTTTACATGTAGCTGTCCAGTTTTTCCAGCACCACTTATTGAAGAGGCTATCTTTTCTCCATTGTATATTCTTGCCTCCTTTATCAAAGATAATGTGATCATATGTGCATGGGTTTCTCTCTGGGCTTTCTATCCTATTTCTATCCATTGATCTATATTTCTGTTTTTGTGCCAGTACCATACTGTCTTGATTACTGTAGCTTTGTAGTATAGTCTGAAGTCAGAGAGCCTGATTCCCACAGCTATGTTTTTCTTGCTCAAGACTGCTTTGGCTATTCGGGGTCTTTTGTGTTTCCATACAAATTGTGAAATTTTTTGTTCTAGTTCTGTGAAAAATGACATTGGTAGTTTGAGAGGGATTGCACTGAATCTGTAGATTGCTTTGGGCAGTATAGTCATTTTCACAATGTTGATTCTTCCAATCCAAGAACATGGTATATCTCTCCTTCTGTTTGTATCATCTATAATTTCTTTCATCAGTGTCTTATAGTTTTCTGAATACAGGTCTTTTGTCTCCTTAGGTAGGTTTATTCCTAGGTGTGTTATTTATTTTGTTGCTATGGTAAATTGGAGTGTTTCCTTAATTTCACTTTCAGATTTTTCATCATTAGTGTATAGGAATGCAAGAGACTTCTGTGCATTAATTTTCTATCCTGCTACTTTACCAAATTCATTGATTAGCTCTAGTAGTTTTCTGGTAGCATCTTTAGGATTCTCTATGTATAGTATCATGTCATCTGCAAACAGTGACAGTTTTACTTCTTCTTTTCCAATTTGGATTCCTTTTATTTCTTTTTATTCTATGATTGCTGTGGCTAAAATTTCCAAAACTATGTTGAATAATAGTGGTGAGAGTGGGCACCCTTGTCTTATTCCTGATCTTAGTGGAAATGGTTTCAGTTTTTCACCATTGAGAATGATGTTGACTGTGGGTTTGTCATATATGGCCTTGTCATACATGGCCTTTATTATGTTGAGGTAAGTTCTCTCTATTCCTACTTTCTGGAGGGTTTTTATCATAAATGGGTGTTGAATTTTGTCAAAAGCTTTTTCTGCATCTATTGAGATGATCATATGGTTTTTAGTCTTCAGTTTGTTAATATGGTGTATCACATTGATTGATCTGCGTATATTGAAGAATCCTTGCATTCCTGGGATAAACTCCACTTGATCATGGTGTATGATCCTTCTAATGTGCTGCTGGATTCTGTTTGCTAGAATTTTGTTGAGGATTTTTGCATCTATGTTCATCAGTTACATTGGTCTGTAGTTTTCTTTTTTTGTGACATCTCTGTCTGGTTTTGGTGTCAGGGTGATGGTGGCCTCCTAGAATGAGTTTGGGAGTGTTCCTCCCTCTGCTATATTTTGGAAGAGTTTGAGAAGGATAGGTGTTAGCTCTTCTCTAAATGATTGATAGAATTTGCCTGTGAAGCCATCTGGTCCTGGGCTTTTGTTTGTTGGAAGATTTCTAATCACAGTTTCAATTTCAGTGCTTGTGATTGGTCTGTTTATATATTCTATGAAAGCACAAGATATTTGCATTTGAAAGAAGACCACGTTGTGGCCATCTTTCATAGGTCCCTTGAAACTTCCATGAAGACAGAAATTTCAAAAATAATTTTAGCAATGTTTAGGAAAGAGTAAAGTGCAGTTCCCAAAACATCCTTTGCAAAGGTCAGGACCCAAAGCAGTAGCCTCGATGGCCCAGTTTTCACAAGGATCTTGCTAAGTCAGTTTAGCCAGAATCCCTCACCCTTGATATCTGATCACTCTTGAGATCTGACCAAATTCCTCATCCCTCACCATCCCCCAGGTGGTATATGATCACCTGGCCTGCCTTCAGCAAAATCCTGTTAGGTTAGTTTGGCCAGAATTCTTCCTTTACCCCTGATGTTTCCTCTTAGTAATTTTTCATCCACTGACTATTCCTACCCTGTTCCTTGGCTATAAATTGGCATTTTTCCTGTTGTATTCGGAGTTGAACACAATCTCTCTCCCCTACTGAAAAACTGTGGTGCAGTGGTCCCTACACCTATCACGATGGTCCTGAATAAAGTCTGCCTTACAGATTACCACGTGTCATGCATAAATTTTTTCTTTAACAGAGGCTAACCCTGGGCTTATAGTGGTATTCCAGTATCTCCTTTCCATATATTCAACTTCAAGTTTTGAAAAACATATTAATTTATATTTGCAATTCATCCAGTGACCTGCCATCCTAAACACCCGAGGGGGATGGCAAAGAGAAATGGCACATTCCTCCACCACTCCAATCTGGTGGAATAGGGACAGAAGATCAATGCAGGGTCAGGAGGTCAGGCTGCACAAGATGTTGGTGCTCTGGGACTTCTGATGTTTCCTTAGGATTCGCTTTTTACAAGTCATCTTCCGTATTAGGAGTCTCTTTAGAATAGTCATGGTCTTTTTACTGGGGAGAGGAGATCCTTTTATTTTATAGATGAGGAAATGAGACCCATAGAAATGTAATGACTTATCTAAGGTCACTAATTTCCTAGATAAGAAATTAATGACTTATCTAAGGTGCAGAGTAATTAACCTACTGTACCTCGAGTTAGGTAGCCATGGCTCTTTCTTCCCTGGAGAAGTTACATAACTCCTCTAAATTTCAGCCTTATAATCTGCAAAATGTTGACAATGACACCTTGCAAGGATCAAATGATACAATTTCTATAAAGTGCTTAACACAGTGCTTTGTCCAGGGGTGGAAGAAACCAGGGGTGGTGACAGTGATGGTGATGGTGGAGGTGGTGGGTGGTGATACTGGTGGCAGTGAAGACAGTGGTGGCCGGTAGTGATGTTAGTGGCAAGGATAGTGGTGGTGGTCCTAAAGTAGGAATATGGAAGGAAAGGAGCAGCAGCAGTAATAACTGCTACTTACATTTCTATTGTTGGGACAGTTTGAGGAGGATAGAGAACAAAAGAAGAATTCCATTTGAAAAATCTGGGGCACTGATAAAATGCTCCTGGATTATAAAATACGGTCGGCCCTCTGTATCCACAGTTTCTGTATCCATGCATACAACCAACTAAGAATTGAAAACTATTCAGAAAAAAAAAAATCCAGAAAATTGAAAAAGCAAACCTTGAATTTGTACTGGCGACTAGTTATATAGAATTTACATTATACTTGATATTATAAGTAATCCAGAGATGAGTTAAAGTATGTGGGAGGATGTGTGTAAATTATTTGCCAATACTATGCTATTTTATAGAAGGGACTTGAGCATCTGTGAATTTTGGTATCCTTGGGGGAGCTGGGGAGGGGTCCTGGAACCAATCCTCTACAGATACACCAGAGGACAGTATTTGCTTCGTGCCAGGTCAAATTCCGTCTCTTTGATTTTACCAGGGTTCTTTAATGTCAGAATTTCACAACTACAATTTAATTAATTACCCTGATAGGAGAAAAGAGACCTCATATTTTCAGTTCTATACCTGGTCAAAGACTGAATGCTACAGTCATGTAATTTCTGTTAAATTGAAGAAAGCAACTCATATCACTAACACATTTCAATTCCCGTAGATTAACTTGTCGGCTCTTCTGTGCTGGGTTGGTAAATGCTTCAGGAATCCACACAAACCAGTGTGTCTACAGACGTCCATGGCACAAAACAAATGACTTGAAGAATATACCACAAAACCCAGAATGTACAAGAGTCAAGTTGCCTAACTTGGCAATGAACAAAAGAGCATGCCACGGCAATGAGCATCACATCAGATGGGAAGGAACCAGAACAACAGGGCTGGGTCTGAGGGAACACTCACCTGGTTGCAATAATGTTTGATGAGGTTAAACACAAAGCCACGATCCATGAGTGAGAGGAGGTCGTACAAGAAGAAAGCCAGGCTGATGTTGATCTTTTCCGCCTGTTCAATTTCCTTAAAAACAAACATACAAACACCCACATCATTTGGTGGTAAACCCTGGTCATAAACTCCCAGGTCTCTGATGGGAAAGTTGGGACAGGCAGGTCCTATGTTTTTAGCCAGTGTCCCTCTGGAAGATACTGAGCAAAGCAGGTAACGCTGCAAAACTATAGCAAATATAATTTAGAACTTAATTGATGCCATGAGTGTTGAATGAAGTATTTCCTTATCTACTGTTAATATTTAGATACATTTCCTTCTAGGCTTCTTTTCCTACGTGCATATTTATTTGTATATAATTGAGCTCATTCTCTATCTACAACAGGGTCCTGAATTTATTCATTCAACATTATACTATGAACATTTTCCCACATTCTGGTTTCTCATATTTCTTATATTTCTTTATATTGCTCTACTATAATTTATTTAATTCTGATAACTATTGTTTTGGCAAAACTAACTTGAAATGTATTCACTATCTTCAATGAGATAGACTCAATTTGTAAGGACTGTTGCAGAAAATCTAATCAGGATACAAGAACCAGTTTTTACTTAAGGATTTTTTTTTTTTTTTTTGCGGTACGCGGGCCTCTCACTGTTGTGGCCTCTCCCGTTGCGGAGCACAGGCTCCGGATGCGCAGGCTCAGCGGCCATGGCTCATGGGCCCAACTGCTCTGCGGCATGTGGGATCCTCCCGGACTGGGGCACAAACCCGTGTCCCCTGCATCGGCAGGCGGACTCTCAACCACTGCGCCACCAGGGAAGCCAGGATTTTTTTTTTTTTTTCTCCAATTAGATAGCATTCTCAGCTTAAGAGAGGTCAGAGTCATACATGGTCAACTCTTGCATGAATTGAGGCCATGGTTTTGTTTGTATTACTTCTCAGTGCTCATATTTATGAGGGATTTTCATAGCACTTCAGAGCAATTGGGGATTCACTTTTTCATGTTTATGTCCTTTATTCTCAGAAGTATAAATCAATGTGCTCTGACACTATTGAAAATATGATTTTAAAATATTTCCCTCTTGTTATCATGTACAGTTTGCAAATTCAGGCCAAGCTGACCAGCCACTGGCATGGATGGAGACTTGGTAGTTTCCACAGTTACCATGGAGTGGCAAGTCCTCATGCTTTTAGCATCCTCCACATGGACCACTCCTTAAGAGACTGAATATTCTGGGCTTGGAATCTTCAGTCTTGACTTTGCTGCTAGCTGTGTGACTTTTGGAAAATGTATCAACCTCACTGTGCCTAATTTTTCATGCCTGCCAAAATGGAGACACCATTGCCGCTCTCACAAAATTTGCCATAAGAAATAACCAAATGGAAATTTCTTCTCCTGAGTATTTGTATGGTAGCATACAAATTCTTCATAATGATAAAGGTATTAATAATGATCACTGCTGCTTCCATTTTTTTTTTTCTTTTTTTTTTCAAATTTTATAGAATTTTTTTTTTTTTTTTTTGCGGTACGCGGGCCCCTCACTGTTGTGGCCTCTCCTGTTGTGGAGCACAGGCTCTGGACACGCAGGCTCAGTGGCCATGGCTCACGGGCCCAGCCGCTCCGCGGCATGTGGGATCCTCCCGGACTGGGGCACGAACCAGCATCCCCTGCATCGGCAGGCGGACTCTCAACCACTGCGCCACCAGGGAAGCCCCTAGAATTTTAAATTCTGCTTCAAATTTTAGAATTTTGTTTTATTTCATTTTACATATTTTTTTACTTTCTACTTTGAAATAATTTCAAACTTAAGGAAAAGGTGCAAGAATAGTAAAAAGAACTCCTTTAACTAGACGCATCAATACTTGACATTTTGCTACATTTGCTTTATCATTCTCTCTGCATATACAATTTTTTTTCTGAACCATTTGAGAGTAGGTTGCAAATATCATGCCCATTTACCTCATAATACTTCAGGGTATATTTCCTAAGAATAAGAATATTATCTCTTGTAGCTACATTGATACAATAATTTAAACTATTGCAATTCCATATTGTAATTTCTTGCTAGCAGTCCCCAGCCCCACCCCAGGGTCCTGTCCAGTATAATATACTGCACTTAGTTGTTATGCAGTATGTTAGTTACATTTTAATTACTGTTTTAAGATGATGCTTATTTTTCTTTGATTATGAAAATAACATATGCCCAAGGTAAAAAATTTCAGAAAGTAAAGAGTAAAATGACACAGTTACCCTCTGAGGTTTTACTAAAAGGGCTGCAATCTCCGAGGTGACCACATTAACAATAGTAGTTATGTCATCTTTGAAACGGTCGGAGAAACGAGTCCTCCGAAAATTGTCCCGTTTGTCCATGTTGTGTACATACTGGGCCATGCTTTTCACCTGCAGAGAAGATAGGGGAAATGTCAATGTGGAAACTGGTGACCTGCTTGTACACTGTGGAAAAGGGGAAAAGCCTGGAAGAAAAGTTCATTAACAATGGACTTTCTAACACTCTATCTGTGCTGGTGGTTGCCCAAGCAGGCTCTGATCTGAAAAACGCTCCTGACACCCGGATGGTTACCATGGTGGCAGGAGGTGGGAAGGGTGCCCCCTTCTTGACCCCAAGTCAAGGGGCTCCCTTCTTGCTGCTGACAAAGCCAGGGAGCTTAATTCTTTAGCTGCGGTGTCACAAGACTCCCTTTCTCTCAACTGGGAAGGCAGACGTAGACTGGGCCCCTAGGGCCACTGAGGCACCACCCTATCATGGCACACAACACATTCCAGAAAGAGGAAATGTTTATGAGACTGGTTTTGATGTGAACTGAAGTAATTTCTGTCTCTGAAACTACAGCAAGGAGAAGAAGACAGAAATGGTAATCTTATGTCAAGTTTCCAGTTGAACAGGAGAACAGTTTTTCCAGAAACAATTCTATAGTGTGCTAGCTGGAAACTTAACCACTGCTTGGAACATTACCTCTAGGAGAAATTATGTTCTGAGTTTTATACAACTAGCTTGCTAAAGATACATATCTATGTATACATTTATATGATATAATTATATATTTAAAATACATATTTAATGTATATGTAGTTTAAATAAAAACCTGTATACCCATCAGTGATTCTCTGTATTATGACTAGTACAATACCAGCTCAATGCCTACCACAATTTTAAGTCAAAATCGTGCTTATTTTTTGGATTTCTTCCTGGGCCAGGAGATTATGGGTCAATACACCCCCTTTTGGTACAGCCTGAGGTTGCGTCTTGTTGGAAGCTGCTCAGAGCTAGGAAGAACAGTCTGATGGGAAAGGCTGGGAGAGGCTGTGGGCAGGTGCCTACCCTTTCCATAAGTGTGTCCACACTAGTCTGAGAGTCACTGCATAAAGAAATGGCCCTGGAACTTAAACCACCCACACTGGCCTGACGGTGACCCACTAGGTCAGGGCTGGAAGAAGAGGGAAAATGACTTTCACTCCCAAGAGCGCTAACCGCAGACTTCTGTTTCTGAGAATGCAGGGGTGGCAATACTTTTAGCACTGAGATAAACAGAGATTAACCAAAACAAAACAAAACACAGAAGAGGTAAGTTAAGAAGTGAAAACATACAGATAGGTAAATGTGTTTTCTGTGTTCAGATAATGCCATCGCCAGTTTGGGGAAGATCTAAGAACATAAAATCCTGAAGCCCAGGGTAAGAACCACAGTTTCTCTTCACAGTAGAGTCCCCCTTGGCTCAGGACACGCTAAAGTGTCTGTACCTCGCAGAGTCACATGTACTTGATGGAAGACCTGAATGAGAGGTGGGAACTGGACCCAATATTTGTCTGACAGAACTCCTCTCTCACTATGATCCTAACAGAGGACCGAGGAAGACGAGGCCCCTCTGTTTAGAGCTACCTGCTCCTGATTCCCTGCTGCCTAACCCACCCCAGCACCGGGCTTTTAGAACTCACTCTTGTGTTTGCCTCCTGCCTGCTGAGTGTGGCCATCCCACAAACAAACAGATAATCCTCACAATACCATACTTCCAACCACTGGCCTCTTGCCGGACTGTCAGCTACTTGCCAACTACTATGTTCTTTGCATCTCAAGAGAGGAACACCCAGTGGAAATAGTAGTGGAGACTGGGCCCGTTATTTGTAGGGTGGGATAAGGCAGGAAAATATTTTCCTCCACATCAGCCTCTGTGACCCATTCAAAGCTGGGATACCAAGAACCCCTTGGTGTAGAACTTCACGTCCTGGGTAAACGGGGTCACCATTTACCTCTGGATCCCCAAAGTCTGGCTCAGCAGTTTCTAGAAACATGGGAATGTATTCATTAGCAAGTGTGAAATCTGCCCAAGGATTGTGTTCAACAGCTCTGATGCCAAAGTGGTTGTTCATTAGCACGTGGGCATTAATACAACTAAAGGGTGTTAAATTGCCCAGGTTGTTGGCTAAGCCCAAGGAGGCTGTCGTCCTTTCTTCTCAAGCTTCTTGGGAAAAAAACTGTTTTGGTTTTGCAACAACTTCCTAGGCATCTGTAAGGCAAATGCAAAAGCAATGCGTGGAGGACTAGGCGTCCTGTCTGGGTCCAAGATCGGTTTCCTTGCAAAGTTCTGGCTGGGGCTGACAGTCTCCATTTGCCTCCAGATGCAAACTCCAGCTCCCTTTCTTGTCCTTCTCCATCTATCTCTGAGCCCTGGGAAGCTGATCCCTATAGACTACATCATTCAGGACTCCTTGAACTTAGGCTTCTGGTTGGACCTGGCAAATGGGAGGCACCATCAGGGGACCAGTGGGCGGGAGAAGAGTGGTCCAGGTGCGCATCCACTCCACTGCCCTCATCCCCGTGCAGCGTGCTTCTGGCAGTGGCAGTGTTTCTCTAAGATGCCAGCTCCTTGTCACGTGGACCCTCTTCTCTGCCTCAGCTTTCTCTTGCCCCCAGTTACACTATTCCATACCCTTGCTTCTTTAGAGCTAGGAGAGAGAAATGCTTCCAGCGCCTTCTGCTCCCAGGGTGCCTCACCAACCCTTATCTGCTCCTGTAACCTGGCACATACCCTGGGCAAAGTCCCTTTGATAAATGTTTTCCAGTTAACCCTTTTGAGCAATGCCAACGCTGTCTCACGAGGACCCTGACAGACTTAGTTATAACCTGCAGAGCCCTGGGTCATCTGCATGTTGACCAACCCCCTCCAAGCACTCGTATCAGTAGGACCTTCTTTCCAGCTTCTGCAGCTGTTTACCATAAAGGACTCCTAGAGGAAGGAGGGCTATCAGCTTTAGCTTTTGCTTTCTTCCCTGAGCCTACTGAGTCCTAGTAAATAAATGTGCAAGATCAAAAGCAATTTTCACCTGTTCCATGGTTCTCAGATCCCTGCAGTTAGGGGCACTGAAGTGGTACTGATGAAGTCTTTGGCGGACCTGGAGACTTCTCCTTATGGCCTCCACCCTTCCTCCAACCCCATCTGTAAACTGGGGATGATGGAAAGCTGCTGCCTGAGGGTCGTCTGAGGATTCAACCAGATGATGCTTACAGTGCTTACAAGGGTGCCTAGCATGTATATAGATGCTCAACACATTTTAGGTGTTATTATTTTTCCTTCCTTGGGGATGCCAGCTGTCACTGGTATTATATAAGGACAGAGTATCATTACATTTGCAGAGAATGCAAACTTGCCTTTGAAAGAGAGCTCTAAGATGTCACGAGGAGCCATTTAGGGCTAGCAATGCTGAGTTCATGCCTACTGAGAATGGGACAGTGATTGCAGCACTCCATTCAAGTTGACTTCAGAATACAAAGGTTTTGCATGTTGTTAATACGTTAGGCTAAGAAAATGTTTTGTCACGTTACGCTTCCAAGGAGAAGCAAAATGGCAGAGGAACAGAATTTGGACCAGAGCATTGCGGAACTGAGGCCCTGCCCCTCCCTGGCTGAGAGGGCTGGGCAAACCCCTCCTTAGCCTCAGGGTCCTGTGTTTGCACCGGGGATAACTGCTCACGATAGAGCTTATAATACAGAGCTACTAAATAAGATCTAAGAATGATTAGGTGAAGTGTGTGCATATGTGTGCATGTGTGTGAGTAAATGACATGAAACATCTTTGAACTGAGATACTGCTTTCCTTTGGGACTCTCTTCTAAGAGATTCCACAATGTCAAAGTGAGTTTTTGCATCATGTCTTTTAAAATTTGCAATATGGCAGATCAACTCAGTTGAAGATTATTTGTATGAATTATCTATAGACGGATTACCACCTGAGTAAATCTTCTTTATGGAGAAACTTGATGGTGGTGGGATGGGTACACAGAAACAGGATGTACTGGGCACACAGTGGTGGTTTTGATCCTTCTCTTGCCTCAGGACAGAGTTTATGGCCAGCCTCTTCCTGCCAGATTGCAAAGCTCGTGTCTCACTGCTAACGCGGTTGCTCCAAGACTTGTGAGCTGCAGCCACCCACCCGAATCAGCTTGGCTTTTAGAATGCAAACTCCTGGTGCTGGCTGCATACAGAGACCCTTAGCTCTGTTCGGGCCTCACAGAGCAGAGGTGGTGTGGACTAGTGGATCTTCAGCACGCTTGGAAGGCACCTGGGCAGACAGGTTCATGCAGTGCCGGCTTCCCCCTCCTCATTGCACTCAGTATTCTAGGCAGGGGCTCCAGATCTGCTTTATTCTCACTAAGCACCCTAGGTGATTCTGCTGCAGGCATCTGGGACTGTGTTTGGAAAAGACATCTCGCTAGCAATACCTTTCTCAAACGAGGGGTGGGAACTTGGTGAAACTCTAAGGGATTTGCATCCTGGATGTGCTTCTGTGGCATGGGCCTCACTTCTTTTTAACTCTGTTGCACACTACTTCCCATTTCCTCCCCAATGTATGTTTATTTTTGTTTCCTTTGACCCTCTTGTCCTCTATGTCTTATTGTTCAGTATTGTTCTCTTTTACTTGGGCTTGAACTTACATAGATAAACTAGAGCTCAGGTGAAAATCCTACCATCTCTCTCAAAAAAAATTATCCACTTTAACAGTGTCACAGAGCAAAGAACCCAGTCAATATAAAGCTAATTCTATCACTAAATCTCAGTCCACTCTATCCTCTGGATTGTTTGCATGTGCATTTTTATGTAGTTAGTGTCTGTGCTTTCACACCTTTTTCATTTCACCTCATTTCGCAATGCATCTCAATTTATCAACATTGACAAAATGCTTATTCTAGTGGCTTTATGGCAAAATCCTTTCACTTCTAGTATAAAATAGGTATTACTATTATTCTCTTTATTTTTAAATTAAAGACTATGCTGTCCCTTTTGCTTTTCTGCTAGAGAACAGATAGAAGTTGCAGGTAAACAGTTTTACAAGTCTCATTTTTTCCCCCCAACAAATATTAGTTGGCACTTGTACGATGTCAAGCCATGTTCTGGGGCTAGAGATAAGATAATGAAGAAGATAGACCCCAATCCTAGAAATCCAATAGGCAAAAGAGAAAAACAATTACAAATTGTGATAAGTGCTAGGAAGGAAATAAAGAGGGTGTTTAAAAGGAGAGGAATAGAGTGGAAGATATATTATGGTAGAAGGTGGTCAGAAAAGGACTCTCAGAAGTGGTGACACTAAAGCTGAAACCTAAAGAGAAGAACTCCCGAAGTGTGTATGTATGTGGGGGGCATGAAAGGTACGGACAGGGGAAAGAATCTTAAGAAGGCTCTGAGGCTGAAAAGGTCTCAGCATCTTCAAAGGACCAAACTGGAAACAATGTGGCTGAATGAGGGGGGGAATAGGGTCTAAGATAAAGTTAGAGATGAATGGAAACAGAACCATCCAGGGGCTTTTTAGGCCGTGAGAAAAATGTGTGCTTTATTTCCAGTACACTGGAAATCACTGAAAGGTTTTAAAGAGGGGAGTGTCATTATCTGCTTAATTTTGAGTTGCCCTGTGCAGATTGGATGGGCTGAGGGCACAAATGAATGCAGGTGGGCAAAGAGGAAGCGAATGCAGACATGATGGCAGCTTGACTAGGCAGGGAGCAGTGAAGATTGGTGAGAAGCGGCAGGTGGAAGTAGATTTTCAAGGTGGAATCAGCAAGATTTGGTGGAAGATGGATGAAAGGGTGAGGGAGAGTTAAAACCGAAGGAATGATCCCAGGTTTTCTGCAGGAGCAATTCAGTAGATAAGATGTCAGTTCCTACCATGGGAAACCTCACTGCCTGTCTGCTTTTCGTGCCCTACCGAGCACAGATATAAACATGCAAGAATCTCACCAGAAGTTCAAAGAAGAACCAGGAGTACTTGAAGACTGTTTCTTTCACCATTCCAGTGCTGACCACCATCTGCAGGGCAAGCTCCTCATGGAAATGCTGGACACACAAACACAAAAACATTACACTTACATAATGATGGTCTGTACTAGGTGCTTTATTCGCCAACCCCACTTTTCTTTTTTCCCAACTGTAATAGCTTGTTAGTATGTGTCCTAGATGTCTTAGACCACAGTGGATGGCAGAGTCAATGCTGACACAATCTGAGACTGGAAGGCCTTTTCAGTAGGTAGGAGAAGGCTGTGTGGATCCCATATCCCCAGAGCCACACAAACACAGGCAGGAGTTTCGAGGGAGGAAGGGGGCACAGCAGGAGTGTATTTTTAATCCTTTCCTGAAAAGGAAAGGCAGTAGAGCATTCTGAGTCACTGGAAACCTGGGCACCTGGGGCTTCTAAACCTTACTGGACAGCTGGGTTTGAAGGACTGGCCTCGGCAGGGGAGTGAAGCTAATACATTCTATGGGGGAAGCATTCCTGGGTAGCAGTCGGAACTGAGACTCTGTTCTTTTCCTTCCAGGTCCCACCGTAAACCCTCTGTGTGACCACGTGTAAGCTGTTCCTCCCCTGACCCTCAATGGTCTCATCTATAAACTCAGTTGGTAGCAGTGGTTCTCAAACTTGAATGTGCGTCAGAATCCCTTGGAGAGCTTGTTAAGGAACAGATTGCTGAGCCCACCTCCAGAGTTTCAGATTCAGTTGGTCTGGGGTGCGGCCTGAGAATCTGCATCTCTAACAAGTCCCCAGGTGATGCTGTCACTGCTGGTCCAGGGACCTCAATCAAAGAACCACTGTCTAGATGGTATTTCAACTCCCTTCTAGATGGAACAATTTTTGTTTTTATAATCCTGCTATGGCTTCGTGGGGAACGAGGTTTGGGTTCATCAGTAGATTGTCTGCATTAAAAGGCATAGGGGTAGCAGCTTGAACTCATCCAACTTCTATACTTCTTTGTCCCAGGGTCAGTTGCTCCACTTTATGTCTACACTGCCTGTCAAGTCATCTGACTGCAGATGTAGCAGACAGTGATCTTTTTACACCTTTTGCACCCTTCCCATTCCCTGCTTTATCTGGGGAACAAGTTTAAGACTAAAGGTGGGGCAACCAACTCATCTCAGTTTGCCTGAGACTGTTGTGGACAAAAACAATGTCGCCTGTCATTTCAGTAAACAATGTTGCCTGCTTATTCCAGTGAACAACAAATGTTTCCAGACCATCAAGCCATCAGCCACTGAGACCCAGACGGTGCACCCTGAGGGGAATTCAGGATGAACAAAAACAGGATACTTGGCCCTAGATAGTTAAGATGCATATCTAAGGAATAATTTCAATGAGCTCAGACTCTCGCATCTTCCCATACACAGAAAAAACACTAAAATCATTAACTTGAGATGTCTGTTTTTCATGAACATCTTTTGATGTTCAACTACATGTTTGTTTGTTTGTTTTCAGCAAAAATCCCTATATATCCTAGCTCTTCCCTTACCTCTTTGGAACAGTCCCTCAGATATCTGAGAGACTGTATCCTGGGCTATAGTCCTCGGTAATGTCCCCGAATAAAACATAATTCTCAACGTTTAGGATGTGCGTTCTTTTCAGTCAACACCGTCCT
The DNA here is from genome assembly GCF_964270905.1 of Leucopleurus acutus. Lineage (NCBI taxonomy): Eukaryota > Metazoa > Chordata > Mammalia > Artiodactyla > Delphinidae > Leucopleurus > Leucopleurus acutus. The sequence goes on along the minus strand of NC_139150.1, from coordinate 51,265,208 downwards.
GGTCTTAAAATGGAAAGTCCTACATCCCAAGGACCCCCTAAGTCCCGGAGAGACTGGGATAGCTGGTCACCCTAACTGACGGCAGAAATGATGTCTGGGCATTTTCTGTGGATTCCATTCATTTTACAACCATAAAATCTAGAATAAATACAGATGAACTCATTTTTTATTCCTCAGTGGGTAAGAAAGCTGAAACTACTTGAACAACCTAATATCACATCCTAGAGTACTGGCGTATGTGGAAATAAAGTTTTAAAGTCAACACCCAAAGCAAAAATTTATTAGAACAAAGCTTACCCTTGACAAACCTTTAAATTACCCACAGTGTACAGTAGGCATGCAACACAATTTACTGATTCTTATGTACAGTAAAATTGGAGAGTTACTCAGCTAAACTGAAAGGAGACAAATGGAAAAATCTCTGTGCAGATGTCTGGGTATTCAAACTATTTACATCCCCTGACGGTTAATGGGGATGAATGGAGAATGCTGAAGTGTTTCAGCTTGTCATTGGTCCCACTTCATTCTGTCAGGCGAGTCAAACCTCTATAATCTCAATACACGTGAACACAGTTGTGTGCTGTTGCGAGACATGAGGGAAGCTCTCCCACCTGGGAGAGGTGCAGGGCTGCGTGTTAATCTAGCAGATGGTCTAAGCTTGCCCTGATGTAACTCAGCTACACCAGGATCTTCCCATTGTAGGGAAGACACGCTCCACAAGCTTCAAAGGTAACCTCTGGAAAATAGGTCAGTTTGACTGTCAGAATCTTAAGGCAAGAGGAGATTAGAGGAGGATAAGCCGCTTCTTAAAGTAATTTATGTTGCTTACCGGGCAACATTATTACAAGAACACCTTGCTCCGGAGGGTACAGAAAATAGCCAAGCAGCTAAACCCAGTTTGCTGAGCTATTAAGGAAACACACTGGTTAAACCTCCCTCTGAAATGAAATGATTCTCTTCTAGTCATTGAAATGACCAGAAACAAAATCAAAACAAGGCAAATGTGCCCAGAAGAAATCAGGCCCTGCCTGAAGCAAGCCAGGCTGTAAGCAAATCATGGTTTTTAAGAAGGAAAATGGTACTGGTAACCAGTCCCTGCGAAGCCCAAAGCTAAGATTTAAAGTAGGTGAAATATTTATTTTCAGCACCTCATGACATCTTCTTTTACTCCTCCTGTTAGAATTAACTCCTGGTACCTCCTTCCAGACAAATGGAGCCCGTATTGCTGCCAAGTCTGCAGGCGCTGGACCCTACCAGGGCCTCCTCATGCCCGATCTTTCCCTCAGCCAGTCCAAAGCGAGCTGTGCTGAAGCTCATTCCCTCCATGCCTGTTTAACACATCTTTCCCAGCGGTGTTAGCTGTTGCAAAGAGCTTCCTGTGTTATCCTTCCAATCAGCATATTTACATTTTAATAGGGGTCTTGAAAGACACTCAAGACCTTAAGTAGCTACTAAAATTGTGAGACTCTTGGGTGCCTGGCGGAGGAGAAAACTTGGGGCAGACAGTTTCTTTATCCTCCACCCCTTGGACCACACATGATGTGACAACTGGAGAATCCTCTTAATATGAAGAGTTCTTTCTGATGAGCAGTTTAACAGCTTGTCAAGTCTCTGAACTCAGAGGTAAGGCTGATTGGAAAGAATTACAAGGCTTTTCATGTCTGATATCGTATTGAAATAAATGATACCTAATTATTGCCATTCACTTTTTGAGGATGAATTGTCCCCAGCTCTCCTTTTACCAAAAAAGAAGCTAATACAGCAGTTCTCAGGTTCTCAAAGTGTGGTTCCTGGGTTGGCATCAGCTGGGAACTTATCAGAAATACAAATCCTTGGGCCCTACTTCGGATCTATTGAATCAGAAACTCTAGGGGTAGGACCAGCAGTCAGTTTTAACAAGCCACCCAGGTACTTCTGATGCATGGTAAGCTGGAGAACCACTTAGTAGGTAATTAGGTGGTCAAAAAATGGGGCACCTGGGACAGGGCTGCAAAAGTGTGTGTGTGTGTGTGCGTGCGTGTGTTAGGAGGGCAGGAACAAGACAGGAGAGTACTTTATGGCATCTATTTTCAATCATAGTGAGAGGCCGGGCAAATTATTCTCACACTGCCTGTTCAGTACCTTTTTGCTGACTGGCCTTGGGGTTGTTGTTGAACTTGGAGCATCATTATTGCCAGAGCAATAGTAAGACATCCGGATGCAGCTACGATCAGCCATCTGAAATACACAAACCATGACTCAACAGTCAACCAACAGTGGTCCCCAGAAAGATGAGCCAACGGCCTGGAAATCCCAAGCTTAGAATTCATTGTTAACATATTTCTTTTTCTTTCTTTTTTTTTTCCTGGTTACAAAGATAAAACAACTGCCAAAAATAAACATAAAACAAAGCAAAGAAGGTAAAGTTACATCAAATTCTACTTGCTCCTGAGATATTCACTGTTAGTTGGTGTGTAGCCACCTATAGTTAAATCCTAGTTAAGAACCACCGGGTGCTGAACAGTCCCTTCAACTTTCTAAGTCTCTGACTTAATTGGAAGAGCAGGAAAAAAAAATGTGTGGGAACAGTGCCTCTCTGTGGGTTAGCACGGTACTTTACCCAGTCTCCTAAACACTCTAATAAATTGTCAAAAAACCACTTCTGAAAGGAAGATCATGCTTGATACTTCTAGTTAGACAAAATTCTTTCCCCTCACTACAGAATAATTTAAAAATTCTTAACCTAGTCCACAGAGAAAATTTAATATTTTCACTTTCATTAAAGGAAACCGTAATAATCAAGTCTGTGGGTAACAGCTGCTGACCACTTCGCCCCTCGGCGATCCGCAAAGATCCTGCTTAAAGAGGACTTAGATGCAAAACTGAACCAGGCTGTGCCGGCAAATGCTTAACAACCAGCTCTCGGAGGGGAGGGGCTGATTGGTAGAACCTGCCGATTTCTGTGCTTGTGAATGCTTCCATCATAGCTGATTTCAAGTTAACATGACGTTACCGAATATGGTGTTGCAAAGAGATGTGCAGTAGCAAACCACTGTACAGTAGGCATAAATAACCTCAAGAACATAGATAACAGTAAAATGTAGTAAAGTAATTAAGAAGGGATGAGGCTTGGGTACTCCCTTAAAAAGGGAATAATTTTAGATTTATGGACAAGTTGCAAAGGTGGTTCTTGGATACGCTTCACCAAGTTCCTCTTAATGTTAATATCTTACATAAATATGGTACATTTGTCAAAACTAAGAAATTAACATTGGCACATTAACTATTAACTAAACCACAGACTTTATTTGAATGTCACCAATTTTTCCACTAATGTCCTGTTCTGCTCCAGAACACTGCATTTAGATTACCTTTGTTTTCCATATAACTTATTTGTTAGTTTATATAATTTAATTTTTAATAATGTCTGCGTTTAACAACTTGTTCAGAAAGTTCCTGAAAATTTAACAATCAGCTCTCAAAAACTGGTATGAACCAGCTCCAGCACATCCCTGGGTTGATTCTGTAAGTCAAAAAGGATAGAATATCAACAATTTCATATGATACAACCTATAGATCATCAGAATCTCTAGGAGTGGATCTATAGATGATTCTTACATTCATCCAGTGTTCAGAACTTCTACAGAGATGAGGAAAATAAGGCTCAGGGCAGGAATTGACTTGTCCATGACCACAGGCCTGGGTGGTATCAGATCGAGACCCAACCCTGGTCTCCAGATTTCCTGTCTCACAACGTACTGTCTCAAGTAGGTGGTTTGTGTTAGGGGAATGATGTCAAAACCTAGAGAGTATGATTTATCTTCATTAGAGGAAATGACATTATTCCAAAAGCTTAGCCACCCTGAGGCCACAGATAACTGGAAAGAAAATTCAGATTAAGAATTCATGGTAGCTTTGTACATATATGAAAAAACCACTGAATTATACACTTCAAAAGGGTGAATTTTATGGTATGTGAATTATATCACAATTTTTACAAATTTCAAACGAGAGACGTTTTACAAAATACCTGACCAGTATGCCTCAAAACTGTCAAAGTCCTCAAAAACAAGGAAAGTCTAAGAAATTGTCACAACCCAGAGGAGCTAAGGAAACGTCACTACAAAATCTAATGTGGGATCCTGGGTGGGATCCGAGAACAGAAAACAGACATTAGGAAACAACTGAGGAAATCTGAATAAAATATAAACTTCAGTGAATAATAATAATATATCAATATTGGTTCATTAATTGTGACAAATGTGCCGTTCTAATGTAAAATGTTAGTAACAGGGAAACTATGCATTGAGTACACAAAAATTTTCTGTCATATATTGACAATAATTCTATAAATCTAAAACTTTTATAAAATGAAAAGTTTATGAGAAAACATAAAGAATTCATGGAGGGAAACAATCTAGGGCGAGTCACCAACCCTCCCAGGATCTCGGTTTTTGTTTATAAATTTGGCTTTGATCTTTGGGATCCTTACGTGGGATAATCAATCCATCTGTGGATGTTAATGAATCTAAAAGGCAAGTTATTAAAAAATAAAACAAAAAACAGTCTTTCTAGGCATCAAAAACAGTTAAAGCCAAACTTTCTTCCTGGAAGATAAAATTCATGGTATTCATCAACTCCACGGAGCTAAACCAGCTATGCCCGAGAAACTTCCCACCAGAGTTCACTAACTCCGCGCATACCTTCAAATGCCAGTCTTGCCTGGCATCAGAATGATCTCAGTCACTTCAAAAGAAAAGAATATTAATAACTTGAAAGCTGAGCATTTGACCAAGCCAGTGGGCAGCAGCAGTGGTTGATTCCGTGTTGTCTCTCCAAGTGTTAGTTAAAAATAAAAAAGCCCATGTCTCTTTCCAGGGTTTGACATCTTCCTCACCTTTGAAGACATGATGTTCTTAACCTCCTCGTCTGCTGCAGAGTGTGTCCCCACGAGGTCTGGGTTACTGCTGCTCATCACTCGGGCCTGCATCAGCTTTGAACTCACAGCGGCAGCAGACGTGCGTCCGTATGTGTGGTAGCGAGGGTCTGGGAAGGAAGTGGGGCTGCCTGCACCCCACCAGGTATAGACATGTCAACAGAAAGCAGATCAGAGTCACTTATTGGACTTGAGAAGGAACTGAGGAGGGACGGGGTAGATAGTAGAGTGGAAACCCACTAGATTAGGTCTTGGAATTAGGGTCTTATTAGCAAATGCCTAGGAGAGGCCAGGGAGGCAATGTTTTGGTGGAAAGATAGGGTGTGAGGCAGTAGGGAGGGGTGAGGACTGTGGTAAACTGGAAACACATGCCTCATCCAAAGACAGGGGCTGCTCCTCATCTCCAGCTTCTTCTTGCCATGGGGAAACAGCCCACGAGGTTCTGATTTCTGAAGACAAGCTCGAAATGTGGATATTTTTTATTTCTTAGTATTTAAATGATGACGGCTTTATAAGTCTTGCATTTCTGAGATTTGAGAATCCAAGGAATCATCTGAATCTTATGAGAATAAGTATACACTGTATAGCAATGTTTCTCACCTTCGAGTATTTACATGTGTTCAAAGGTGATTATGTGAGTCTATGAATATTATGAGTATTTTTAAAAAACATTTAAAATTACAGGTTTACTTGAAATGAGGCTGCATGGAGTAATAAGTATGCCCAAGTTCCTTTGTCAGAGCCTGGAATTTTGTTAACTTATTGATGCTACTTTTTATATCATGCTGACCAGACGTTCTGGTTGATTATTATAAAAAGACTGGAGAAATGAATTATTATTTCAGAAGTTTAGTTTGGGGGAAATGAGAAAAGGGATTTATTTTTTCATAATGAAAAGTTTAGGGGCCACTGCTTACCACAGCTATCAAATATATATTATTTTCCTTATCATTATGATCCTAGAATCCTAGGCATCTGTTGTCACTTCTCCAGCTTTTAAAAGAAGGGATTTGCAACTGAATCAATTTCGTTTCTTTTTATGGCTGAGTAATATTCCATTGTATATATGTGCCACATCTTCTTTATCCATTCATCTGTTGATGGACACTTAGGTTGCTTCCATGTCCTGGCTATTGTAAATAGAGCTGCAATGAACATTTTGGTACATGACTCTTTTTGAATTATGGTTTTCTCAGGGAATATGCCCAGTAGTGGGATTGCTGGGTCATATGGTAGTTCTTTCTATTTGTAGTTTTTTAAGGAACCTCCATACTGTTCTCCATAGTGGCTGTATCAATTTACATTCCCACCAACAATGCAAGAGGGTTCCCTTTTCTCCACACCCTCTCCAGCATTTACTGTTTGTAGATTTTTTGATGATGGCCATTCTGACCAGTATGAGATGATATCTCATTGTAGTTTTGATTTGCATTTCTCTAATGATTAATGATGTTGAGCATTCTTTCATGTGTTTGTTGGCAGTCTGTACATCTTCTTTGGAGAAATGTCTATTTAGGTCTTCTGCCCATTTTTGGATTCAGTTGTTTGTTTTTTTGTTATTGAGCTGCATGAGCTGCTTGTAAATTTTGTAGTGAGGTGGACAGACCTAGAGTCTGTCATACAGAGTGAAGTAAGTCAGAAGGAGAAAAACAAATACCGTATGCTAACACATACATATGGAATCTAAGGAAAAGAAAATGTTATGAAGAACCTAGGGGTAAGACGGGAATAAAGACACAGACCTACTAGAGCATGGACTTGAGGATATGGGGAGGGGGAAGGGTAAGCTGCGACAAAGTGAGAGAGTGGCATGGACATATATACACTACCAAACGTAAAATAGATAGCTAGTGGGAAGCAGTCGCATAGCACAGGGAGATCAGCTCGGTGCTTTGTGACCACCTAGAGGGGTGGGAAGGAGGGAGACGCAAGAGGGAAGAGATATGGGAACATATGTATATGTATAACTGATTCACTTTGTTATAAAGCAGAAACTAATACACCATTGTAAAGCAATTATACTCCAATAAAGATGTTAAAAAAAAAAGTACCGACTGGGTGAAGATCAGTGAGGGATTATCAAATAGGCAGGAAAAAAAAGTGTTTAGAATATAAAAATAGGGAGGAAGGCAGATAGAAAGCAAGAGAGAAAAATCTAGACATGAACTTTTTTTTTTTTTTTTTTGTGGTACGCGGGCCTCTCACTGCTGTGGCCTCTCCCGTTGCGGAGCACGGGCTCTGGACGCGCAGGCTCAGCGGCCATGGCTCATGGGCCCAGCCGCTCCGCAGCATGTGGGATCCTCCCAGACCAGGGAACGAACCCGCGTCCCCTGCATCGGCAGGTGGACTCTCAACCACTGCGCCACCAGGGAAGCCCGAGACATGAACTTTTAATTTCAGCATTCATGTAAGTTTTGTTTATTCTGAAAGATAAAAATTTAACTTTCGGGCTTTTAATTTTATTGTGAATTCTGTGGGGCGGGGGTGAGGGTGCGCTGCCCGCCAGGCTCCCATACTCTGGTGGCAGGGTGGGGGTGGGACAGGGGGACGTTACCTGACTTGGGTACGTCCCTCTGCGGCTCGGGCAGGCGGAAGACGTAGTGCACATAGGAGGCCAGCAGGCAGTTCCTCCCATGCTGGTCCTTGCCCAGGCCCTTGCTGTTGTGCAGACTGTTGGCGGTGACCACCACAGACTCGAAGGCAAACTGGGAGAAGTTGGCTGAGGAACCAAGAGAAAAATGGGCGGCCCTGCAGTGAGTCCTTAATGAGCCTGAGGTGGAACATTCTTTGGGGCAGTGACAAGGAGTCCTGACCGCTGACCGGCTGAACCAGGCTGAACCCCCTGGGGCAGGGTGAGTGGTTTTAGTAAGCTCCAGCATGCCAGCTCTGCTTACTGCAAAGGACTTCACATTTCCTCCTTCTGCCAGCACTGTGGTTTTTCAGGACGAAGATGCGAGCCTGTCCAGACCTCCTCCCCTCTCTAAACCACGCTGTAAAGTGGTGCTACTCAGTGGGGTCTGTCCTGACATCATCAGTATCACCTAGGATCTTATTAGAAATGCAGAATCTCAGGCCCCGCCCAGGACCGACTGAGTCAGAATCTGCATTTTAACAAGATGCCCAGGTCATTCTTACGCACACTATGGTTTGAGATGGGCTGTTGAACAATATGGATTCTTGGTGTACAGATTAATCTAAAAACGTATGTGTATCATGTCAGTCCCTGGACCTGTACAAACAATGCTTCACCGTGTACACTCTCTTGCTGAGGAGTTCCAAACCCTCCACAGTCTGGCTCCACCCTACTTATCCCACCTGGTACCCTCTTCTGCTCAAATTCAACTTCCTTAAAATAAGGCAATCTTTATACTGTCCCCATTGCGCGTCTGCTTCTCACGTCTGCAGTTTTGCTCGTGCTGCTGTCCTCACCTAGAAAGCCCTCCTTGTTCCCACCCACAAAATCATACTAACCTTTCGATGCTAAGCACCATCCCACCTCCTCAATGAAGCCTCTGACACCACTCAGTACAGGGCTTAAGTGACACCAAATCACAAGGTTCCTGGGCTGTTTCCAGTGGGAAATTCTGTCTCTCTGATAGGCTGGAAGCAAAGTGCATTTCTCATACTTTCTTCTCTCCCCACCATGCCTTCCATGGTGCCTGACACAGATAAGTTCTGAATAAATGCTTGGAGACCAAGTGCCTCCACCTCTTCTGCCTGTCCCAACACCCCGGAGTCCCACATATTGGCTCAAAATGTGTGAATGAACGTTCTGTCTAGTGAACAAGTCTACACTCCATAGCTGGGGCCTACAAAGCAGTGCACCACATATGTGGAGGGCGTAGAAGGAAACCCAGGGAGGGCACAGATGGCCACTGCACAGGCCTCTAGCTGGAGAGGCAACGGCTACACGTGTGAAAAGGTAGCCGACAATGTAGGACGCCTTATCTGTGGAGCCACAGCAGAGGCATCCCAGGATACACTGCAAACTGAGGGATTCAGAGGTCACTCTCTTCCCTAGCTCTGAAAGCTCCCCCATGTGTCCTAGGCTACAAGTTATTTCTCCCTCCTCACCAACTTACTCATATTCCACGGCCCAACAGTGTTATCTCCTCCATTTCTGACACTCCCAGGAAAGTGGTTTTTGACACTTTTTTCTGAACTGCTTTTTTTCTGATCCAGACACTCTGGCCCTCTGCCTTTGCCAGTCTCTGTCCCCATTTTGGCTTCTTTCCCTCTAACCCCACTTTAAAGCCATCTCAGTTGCAGGCTTCTTTCTGGGGGCCTTCCTCATCCTCCCAGATGGATGTCTTCGCCATCACCCCAACAGTATTCAGCTGGGTCCATTTGAGGACTTGTGTCCTGGGCTGCTGATCTTTGCTATATTTTATCATAAGTCCTCTGAGGTTCAATATGCTCTTGATTATTATTGCAAAACCTACAACTCTAAGCACAGTACTGGCAGCATGGATGGTACCCAAAGATATCTGCTGGGCTGGAGAGCACAGACTAATACAAGCCCAGCTGAAAATAGTGTCAAACAAAGATGCCCTACAGCAGCCAGTCTACCCCTGCAGGAGATGGAAGAACCACTGGACCCAGGCCCTACATGACATTATTTCCAAAGGAAGTCTTACACATTGTATTTAGTGTTCATTTGTTAAAAGTAAGCATTTAAGGTGGGCGTTTGCTGCGTGCTGAGGGGAGGGGAGAATGGGGTGACTGTTCAGGAGTGTGGGGTTTCATTTGAGGCTGATGAAAATGGTCTGGAATTAGAAAGTAGTGACAGTTGCATTACCTCATGAATATACTAAAAACCACTGAATTGTACACTTTAGTGAATTTTATGGTATATGCATTTTATCTCAATAAGAAAGGGATCACATTGAATTTCAATTTAGACAGTTCCTTTCCTTCCATTTAATATGGGTTGTCTTATTTCTTTAAAACATTGGATTCCCTTGTTGGTCAAGTCAACAAAAAATATCTTCGAGGTAAAAGAAAACCATCAATTACTAGGAATGGAATTTAAAGGATTGGCTTCAGTCATTCAACACATTAATGTAAAAAAACCCCGATAATTTTAAGCATCCTATATTAATGTTGTTTTTTTTTAAACATCCAGGGAATCTCCAAAAAAAAAAAAAAAATAGCAGTGGACTTGGTTTCCCTTGGACTCACATCCTCAACAGAAAGATCACATTGGCCCTGCTCCCGGAACTTCTGGAAAATCGTGTTTCATAAAACAAGGCACTGCCTGCCTCCTCCCAGGCCCCCAGGCCTCCTACCTGTCTGGCCAGCGATGACCATGGGCTGCACGAACAGCTGGAAGAGCTTGTCCAGCACCAGGTGCAGGAAGAGCACAAGGGGCTCCAGGCGGGAGGAGTTGAGGCAAATGATGCTGAGCTTCAGCTCATGCTCCAGAGCCGCTTCACTGATCTTCTGGTCCAGCACGCGGATGGGGAAGGTCACCTGGCTTTCCAGGGAATGGCAGAGGGTGAAGAACTTCTCCAGGTGGTTGTCCTGGGAAAGCAGATGGCAGGCCTCATGGGTCTCATTCCCTCAACGCTCACCAGTGGATTCATAAACACAATCAGATAGCTCCTTCTAGGCAAAACCTCTTACCCAGTGTTTCAGAGCAGAAGTTCTAAGACACGGGTGTTTCAGACCAGGTTATGACTTTCTTTGTAGAGTGTTGTGCACAAAATAGAACCTCTCAATAATTATTAGCTGAAGAAAAATTAATTTGGACTCTGACACGTTCTGTAAGCAGAGGCAGGGATACCAGGCAAACACATTGCCGAGACAGGGGTCTAAGCAGATGCAAAACTCAAGACAGTGGCAGGAAAAGGAGAGAAAGTAGAACAACAACAACAAAAAATCTGGAAGAGAAATGGCAGAATTACAGAGGGAAATGAGACAGCAACAGCAGGAAAATGTTTAAATGACGTCTCCCCACGAAACTTCTCAACCAACAGTGCAGGTGCCAAGCTGCTTCAACATTTTTATAAGGTCTTTCTATGAAAACAACAAATAAAACCTAACAGGCTTGCAATTTCCCACACAGAACTAAAAGGGTTTTTTGGTGTTGTTTTATCCAGGCACAAAGATCTTCACTGATCTTTTATTGAACTGTCCTTAGAAGTTTCTCTGCTGCACCCCATCTTCATTATTAGCCTGCTGTTCTGATTTAAACTTGACCTGGATACTCCTTACCTGGGTGTGAACAGAAGAAACAGCTTGCACTTCAATATTGAATACTCCCTTATGTCCTTCAGCCCATTTAATGGGAGGATTCTGCAAAGGGACTTTCTGTGTTAAAAGAAAACAAATTAGCAATTCAATTCCCTTTTCTCAGTACTAACAAGCAGAGTAAAGCAACTTGACAGTAGATGTCAGGGTTATACAAATATAAATCTCCCTGGAAAACTAATATAACTGGCCTTAGAGTTAGGAGCCCTGGGTTCAAGTTCAGTTTTACACCAAATTAATTATTTTCACTTTGAGAGGTCAGTGAAACTTTCTGGGCCTTCATTTTCTCATGCTGAAAGAAGGGGTTTGAATCGAGTTATCTATCTAATTTAAGCTTCCATCCAGCACTGGTAATCCTTGATTCTAGGAATAAAATAAAGTCATATCCTAATGATTTCTCCATTAATCAGGAATGTCAGGACAAAGTGTAGAATATCTTTAGAAGACATGAAATTTTAATGCTTTTGAGAGACTACAGTTTTGTTCCCTTTTAACAAAATGTTTCCAAGTAGCAGTCCTTCTAGGCTCCTGCTTTAATTACTCAAAATGACTTTTATAATATTTATATATCAATAGCCCTGTAGTCCTCAGAGACCACTTCTTGCCTTAAAATCTCAAGGGAATTGTCATCCTACAGTGTTGAGTAAGGAGGGCCTTGGCAGACTTGGCCATGTGAGCGTGGGTTTTGTGTCTCTTGCATTTTAATGGAAGGAAACATACTGTACTTGCAAGGGTAGGATGTGTGCACGGGGTGGGGACCTTTGGAACTATCTCAGACAGAGTTACAAACTGGGGCCCAAAGCTGGATCCAGCCCACAGACAGGTGCTGTTTGGCCCAGTGTTAGAAACTGTCGAATTAGTTGCCAAACATTTGAATGTCAGAAAATTTCACATGAAAGCCTGCTTTTCTATCGTCTTTTGAGAATCTGAAGATATGAAGACGTTGGTCTTGCATCCCAGCATGGCACCAACGTGCAGAGCAAAGGAGCAGCTATGACCTTGGGTGGGAAGACAGTCTCCAGTGTGAACAAATTCCACCAGGACCTTGTACTCATTATTAATGAGTCTGACCTGTGGGGTCACTGGAGTTTGCAGTAATCTAAAGCAACACTGACCACTAAAGATATAATGTGAGCCATCTATGTCATTTAAAATTTTCTAGTAGCCACATTAAAATTTTTTTAATGTGAGCATAATTTTAATACTATGCTTCATTGAACCCAATATAGCCTAAAGATTATCGTTTCAACATGTAATCAAAATAGAAAACTATGAATAAGATATTTTATATATTTTTTTCCTGCTACTAAGTCTTTGAAACCCAGTTTGTGTTTTATACTTACAGCACATCTCAGTTTGGACTAGCCACATTTTAAATAGCCTCATGTGGCTAGTGGCAACGATATTGGACAGGGCAGCCCTAAAGCATATTAGGAGAAGCTGAGGGCATATTGATAAAGATAGCTTAGGGCGAGCAGGAAAAAGGAACTAATATTTACTTAAGCATCGAGTTTGTTGCTTGATATGTATTATCTCATTCAATGTTCACAGCTACCTTGCAGGCAGGTCTGGGCTAGGTTTCCTCTTTGAGACTCAGAGAGGGTAAGCAATTCAGCCATGTTCACACAGCTAGGGCATGGCAGAATCTGGATTTTGGATCAAGATGTGTTTGTCTCCAAAGCCAGGTGTGTTTACTGGGTGTTCTAGGAAATTAGAATGTGCAGCCTGATGCTGAAAAGGTGGTTTTGAGGGCTCCAGCAAGGGGCTGTGTGTCCAAATCATAAAAAGTAACAGGGAGTATCTGTGAACATACTCACAAAACCACTTAGGTGGTTTTGAGGAGAATAGTTTTGATCTAAATTCAGGCATATGCCTGTGGCCCAGGGCAAAGGAAGCTTCTCTCTCCAGGGGAAAAAAAAAAAAGGAAATAGAAAATGGAATAGCCTGGGGAGTGGGGGTGGGTAGTCAGAATAGGAAAGAAAGTTGACTATAAAATTTGGAACAAAACTCAAATTCCTGGGAAATTCAACTTGAAATATGCAAGGAAAACAAAAGAGATGAAGGGGCACCTATAGATTAAGAGCCTTAAAAGACATGTCAAGCAATAGCAACGTATAGAGCTTATTTGGATCCTCATAGGCAACAAACAACTGTAAAAAAAAAAAAATGACATTAATGAGATAATTGGAAATTTGATCACTGGATATATGACGGTATTAAGGAACTATTATTAATTTTTAAGGTATGACAATGGTATCGTGATGGTTAAAAAAGGAGCCCTATCCTTTAAGATAAAATACTGAACTATTTATAAATGAAATGATATGATGTCTGGTATTTGCTTCAAAATAAATCTTATTGATGTAAACCTACACCAACCAGACTGAGAAGCATGAGAGCTGGTGCTGGTGCAATCAGAACGGAGGGTTCACCGGGCTCCCTTTAAACTAGTGGATTGCAGCAGACTGTATGGGCAAAAAGGCGGGACAGGGAACGGGAGGAGAGAGAGAATATTGACATTGGCCTCTTTAGAGGAATAAAAGCCCCAATATCCACCTGGGGACTGTGACAATTGACCCAGAGGAGAAACCAGTGGAATCTGGCATGGGAACCTTTTGTAAGGATGGGAGCTGAGAGCAGTTGTTATCACAGGTGAGCTCTATTTGCCTTTTTTTTTTTTTTTTTTTTTTGCAGTACGCGGGCGTCTCACTGTCGTGGCCTCTCCCGTTGCGGAGCACAGGCTCGGGATGCGCAGGCTCAGCGGCCATGGCTCACGGGCCCAGCCGCTCCGCGGCACGTGGGATCTTCCCGGACCGGGGCATGAACCTGTGTCCCCTGCATCGGCAGGCAGACTCTCAACCACTGCGCCACCAGGGAAGCCCTGCCTTCCTTTTTAAAATACCCCATTCTGTAAACCCCTTTGTTATAGATAATACAAGGTAATGCTGCCTGGGTATGGGTTGTATTTACCCAACATTCTGAATTGGTGACAATCTAAATTAATGAGGTCTTAAAACCAGTTATTTCTCCCATCCTATCAGAACAACGTGCTCTCAGAAAACACCCTGTGCTGACAGATGACTGCTCCCCAAAACACGCTGAGCATCCTTAGTCATGTATAAAGGAATGGGAAGTGGCTCTGGAAAGGTGGTCCAAGACCATGGCTGGACAGGAACCAGGTGATGGCCAGCTTGCTGGTTACCTCTGCAGAATGCATAGAGTAGTTGGGTGGCAGCTTCTCCAAGGCAACTGGGAGACAGTAGGAGCCAGTTTGAAGACGTTCGTTTAAGAGAATTGGCAGCCACTGAAATAGATGATGTAAAGAATAAAATGGGATTTATTACAGCATATAATTCTGGCAATTTATCTAGCTCACAGTAATCAAACGCAACTAAATGATGATTAGATATTGACCAGAGCTCTTTTGGGCAGTAATTTCTGTCAAGTTCTTAGATTTTAAATTCCCTGAGAGCTCCTGAGATGGTAATATCAATGATTCACTGCTTTCGGAGCCAAAGCAGTAGCATTTTTCTTTATAGCCAATGTGTGTGTATATCTGGAAAACATCAATGCTTATTTTACCTTTTATATATTTTAAAGAAATAACCTTTTCCCCTTGGGGAAAAAAGAGCTATTTTTATATGTGAAGCATATATATAAAATTTGGAAATAATGGACATTGTAATGAGAGTATTCTTTCACTATCTCTCACCCACTACCTTTCATTCCTGAAATAGTCATTTCCTAAGTCAAGTCATCTCTGCTCTTTGCTGCAATCTGGTTTGGCACATTTTGCTACTTCTGACAGGAAAAAAGCAAGTGAATAGAATTTAGCTGTTTATCTCTGCAGGAACCTTGGAGGCCCCAACAACTGCAGAGTGAATCTGCAAGTTGAAAACAACTCACTGAATATCCCAGGAGACTTTCTACGGAGTTTCCTTGCTTCTGCTGACAGCTGATATGGTAGAAGGTGAACAGGAGGTGGTGATTTACTGTGAGCTTAGCAGGGAGCTTAATTTTCACTTCTTCATAGAAGTCAGGAGACCTGTTTCAAAAGCACATTAGACACAAATAACTTTTAGCAAGAATGATGGCTTCTCTGACTGTAAATTGTAACACCACGGACCCTTTGCCCCTCAGAATTCGCCTGCTTGGTGTTTTACTTTTCATTTTACATCAGTCTCCTCCTAAGCTTAAAGTCCTGAGACCAAGCTTATGTCACTGGATACACTTCACTTATATAAGGTTGCTCACAAACAAAAAGCTTTGCCAGAAAAAAAAAAATCCCTGCACACAATGGAAAAATCCAACAACTTAATTTGGACAGAGGATGAGGTTTGGAGTCCTGCTGTGACCTCCTTTTCTATCTCTACCCCAAGAACAGGGACTGGTGCACAGCCAGCACTCATCAAAGGATTTGGGGGAAACAAATGAAGGATGCAGGAAGGAAAGGGAATCTGATTTTACTGAATTATGATGTCCCAGGCGGTTTACTAAGGGCTTCACATACATTATTCATTTAATCCTCATTCCAGTCCAAGAGGGTGGGTTCAGAGAAGTATTCAATACTTAAATGGGCCAAGGTTATCAGGCCGGAATCAAACCCACAGATGTCCTACCTGGAAATGTGAATAACAGTTTAGACATTATTCTCTGACTCAATTTACCCACATAAAAATGAGTGTTTCATTTCTCGTTTGGTCAACTTAAATCTTCTTAAAGTAGGCAGTGGTGCAGGTACGGATAGAAGACAAGGAGACAGACCAAGGAGGCCTGGATTTTGTTTCTGGCCCCTCCAGTACCTCAAAGCAAGGCAAGAAATTTATTTCTTTATGGAACACCATAAGACCTCTCTATATCACACTAGAGTAGAAGGCTCCAGAAAACTCAAAACAATATTAGGTTCTTGAAGATATGTTCTTCTCCCAATCACAGTTAATGGCAAAATTTGTGGTTCTCCAACATAGAATCAGGGAACTGGCATGGATTTCCTCTGTCCCTTAGTCCCTGAATTATAAATACTGGTAGAAGGAATTACCTAGGGGATTCAGAAAAGCCAGGAGATAATAAAACAATCTTGGCATATGTTTAGAACTCTGAAATATACTTACTTGTTGTGGTATGTCACAGCCGTGTAAACTTCCTGCAGAAATTCAGGCCCATTGGATCTTCCAAAGATGACCTGTTCACCGGTACAGAAAGGGCCAAATTAACTGTGATATTTGGTTAAATCAAATCAATGACCATCAGCCCAGTAGGAGGTTCTGGTCTCATAGAGCTGCATTTTGTAAATTAATAAGCGGCCCAACTGATGCAGAAGAACTGGCCATGAAGGGTAAACGGAGACCGCAGTGGCTACATCAGTGACCAAGGGCCATAGGCTTGTGAGACTAGAAAACCAGTGCTCTCTAGATCTGCCTCTTCCCCAGAGGTCTATACTACAGGGCAACATTACAGAGTTGTGCCCTCTGTGAGAGATCCCTGGTCGAGGCTCTTTTGCCGGGTCACTTGGGTCATCAGGACCATCACTGGCCACACGTTTATGGTGTTTAGAAGAAGACACCTCTTTGGGCCTGGGTCAGCCCTAAAGGCACATGACTTCACACATGGACTCACCTCTGGGTAAATTAAAAAACAGCCCTTCCTACTAGATGCACTAATGCCCATGCCAGGTCCCAGGGCTTGGTGAGTGGTGAACAGGCTGGAGTCTGGCCCCCACTCATCCCTGGCTGGGGACCTTGGCTACCACAGCTGTACCTGGCAGCCCTGATGGATCTGCCAGGGGTGAGAGTGGGGAGAACCAGGGGAGTCTTCCTCTAGGATTTCTTTCCCACAACCATTGCAAAAGGATGCCTTGCATTGGGAAGGTAGGTGGGACATTAAAAAGATGTTTTTTTAAAAAAAGTGGATATTTGAAGAATGGAAGCACCGGAAAAAAGTGACTTCAGTAGAAAGGTATATTAACTGAATTCTACACCTTAAATAAAATAGTAGTAGCTAACCACCATCTCGTTTGTTGGCAGACAGTTAAAAACATACAAATTCTGGCATCTTGGGTTCCTTAGGGAACACTGCATTATGTATTTATTATTTGATTTACATTTTACCTCAGGATGAAGATCCATTCCTAGAAGGCGTTGAGATGGTGTATGTTTATTATGACTAAGCAGTACTTTCTATTATATTTATCTTTAGATGTGGACTGGGGCTTAGGCAGATGTGTACCGCAGTGCACATCTGAAAGTACAGCAAGCATGACTGACACCTTGGGCCTGTCTTTCTACTTCTTATGCTGTTAGGGTGGCATGGAAAGAATTCATGATATTTTTCAGTCTTCTAAAATGATCTGCATTTCTAAATTTCCCAGCTCACTGTGGCATAAGTTGGGAAAGAGACTTTCGATTTAGGCTGACCCTGCTTCCCCATCAGCATCCTGGGAGCAATACTGGACCAGCCACAAAGGCCCGTGCACACGGTCAGTGGTACTGGCCTGAATCAACACACACACTCGACGCTGATCAGCCCTTGATTTTGTCTGTGTGAACCAGCAAGGGAAGTTCAGCCCACCCTGGTTCGAGGCAAATGTTTATCTCCCTCATTACCGGCATAGCATTGCTGGCATCCTCTCCACACATAAACTGGATCTTGATTGTGATGTTCCGGGCAGATGCTAGTTTGTTAGCAAAGTTCAGCCTCTGTGGGTAGACATAGAGAAGGTTTCTGGAAAACAAAAGATGAGGAACCAATCAGTAAGGTCTAGAGTTTCTTTTAACCAAGTTCTTCAGGGAATGCTAAAGCCTGCACTCATGAGATGACAGTTCTGAAGGAGTTTTTCCTTTCAGAAGCGAATTACTTTTGGAGAGTGAGTTACTGTTGATTCTTCCTCTTCAGCTGCAGTGATCTGATAATAACCAACATTGTTCTCTGTTTTGCTACACAGACAGAGGTGCCTGCTGCAGCTGAGAAAGTCTCGTAATGTCTTGGAATGTGCAAATCTGCCTAGCGGTAACTATATGTCTGATACAAAGATAAGAAGGCAAAATGTTCAGTTCATTTTAAACAAAACTCATGGCCATAGACAGCGGCCTAATTTCAGTTCTCCTCTTTCTCCTTTCTAATGTTATGTAGTAGTTCAATTTTTTTTTTTTTTTAATCTTAGTTTGGCCACGCTGTGCGGCATGCAGGATCTTAGTTCCCTGACCAGGGATTGAACCTGCGCCCCCTGCAGTGGGAGCGCAGAGTCTTAACCAGTGGACCACCACGGAAGTCCCAGTAGTTTCCATTTTTTATTGGCATGACTTTCTGTATTGGTTTAACTTTCTTTTTACAGCTGCCTTGGGTCTTAGTTGTGGCATGCGGGATCTTCTGTTGTGACGTGCCAGCTCTTTGTCGCGGCGCACGGGGTTCTCTCTAGTTGTGGCGTGTAGATTTTCTATGTCTAGTTGAGGCGCATGGGCTCAGTAGTTGTGTCACGCGGGCTGTGTCCCACGTCAATGTGGGATCTTAGTTCCCCGACTGGGGATCGAACCTGCGTCCCCTGCATTGGAAGGCAGATTCTTTACCACTGGACCACCAGGGAAGTCCCTAACTTTCTTTTCTTACATAAGATGACAGTTCAAACTTCCAAGCCCAATTAGCTACGTAACACAATACAAAACTATGAATAATATATCCATCCATTCAAAAACTATAGGACAAGTACCAGGCTGACTATAATTTTGTATATTTTTTCTTTCTGTTTGCATTATTACTACTATAATCCACTCAAAGGTAAGCTCCATGAAGGCAGGGATTTTTATCTGATGTTTTTGATTCACTGATGTATCTTCAGCAGCTAGAACAGTGCCTGGGACATAGTAGGTGCTAAAAAAAACATACTTGTTGAATAAAAGAATGAATGTATATACTTTGAATCATATTCCTGACTTAAAGAAACAATAGTGATACTAATATTTATAAGGTACTTATCCTAAGTTGGGCAATGTTTCAAATACTTCATATTTATTAGTTTAATTCTCATAATTATTCTATAGGTAGATACTATTTTGATGGCATCATCCCCACATCACAAATGAGGGAAAAAATGACATACAGTCAGTGGATGGCAATCAAGAATTAAAGTCAGGCACTCTGGTTCCAGAGCCATGCTCTTAACCTTATCTAAGTTATATCCCCTCAGATAAGACTGCCATTAAATAAAAGAATAAGAATGGCCTTTTCAGACTATGTTATTCATGACATCTCTCAGAGGCAAGCTTGCCTTAATTCTCTGGATCTTATTAACAGTTGAGTGTCAACAGTACACCAAAGGCTGACTCAACTGTGTCATGTTCTCTGGGAAAATGTCTTGTCTTCCTCACCCTTGGTCCACTATTCTAAGTCCTAGGTAACACATTCTCCCCAAAGGCTTCAAGAGGACAAAACAGCCTTTGTGTGACCTAGACACCAGGAGAGCAGTGACCAAGAAGGAGGGCCAGGTGACCAGATTTTCCCTCTGTGAATATAGGCTCTCATAATACTTTACAAGGATTTGCATATTAATTGATACCAGGGTTTCAGCCTCAGCACTATTGACATTTTGGACTGGACAGTTCTTTGTTGAGGGGCCGTCCTGTGCACTGCAGGCTGTTCAGCAGCATCCCTGGCCTCCACCCACTAGATGTTAGTAGTATCTCCCCCCTACTCAGTTGTGACAACTAAAAATGCCTCCAGATATTGCCAGATGTCCCCAGGTGGGGCAAAGTCACCCCCATCTGAGAACCACTGAGCTATACATGTGAATTTTGCATTATGGATCTATACAACTATACCTGGCAAATTTCCTGTCTTTAATAGATGTAGTCAGTGCCACCTACTGGGTCCATACTCATATGTAAGGTTTGTTCCATTGGAAAAGGGTAAAAAGTCAATACTCAAGTACGAGGGAGGAGAAGGAAAATTTTAAAGTCTGATTTATGAAGTCTGGGGCAGTCAGGAACTGAAAAACCAAAAGAGAAAGACTAGGCTGACCAACTCTAACCTCTGCATTGTCATAACCAGAATGATCCTCCATCCTGTGTGTGTGCATGTGTGTATGTGCGTGCGTGTACGCAAATGGTCTTTCTGGACCAGTATTTGCATAAATCCGTGAATTTACCCCATGGATCTTCCTTGCTACAACAATATCAAGAGTGACAACACTAATAACCACAACCCTGGACAAGTCCCAGTGAATGGCCTAGGGGACCTGCATCTGATGGTCATGCAGATGAGAAACTGAGGCCCTGAGAGGTGAAGTGATAGTTCACTCCGTGAATTAGCCACCAGTTGGGCACAGCGTCCAGTTCAGTGCTGTTCTGACTCTACAACATGGATGTCTCAGTGCCGCTTTCCAAATCTTTCTCTGTCACACTGAGGGACCCCAGTCTCAAGGCAGGCAGACAGAGTTGAACCTCTGATGCTGTCAGGAGAGGCCACGGACGTAGTAACAATGGCAGAAGGCAGTTCACGGTTGGGATGCGGGGATCTGTGTGGGGTATACTCCCCTCTCTGCATGAGAGAGGCTGCATGCAGAGAGGGGAGTATAATGGCTGCATGATCTTCCATATTATGAGGGTACCATAATGTACGCAGTCTCCAAAAATAAGCACTAAGATTTTTTCCTTTTTTGTCAGTTACGAAGCTGGGATGAACACTTTCTCTATCTTGCCCCTCTGCAATGCAGTATA
This sequence comes from Leucopleurus acutus, assembly GCF_964270905.1. NCBI lineage: Eukaryota > Metazoa > Chordata > Mammalia > Artiodactyla > Delphinidae > Leucopleurus > Leucopleurus acutus. The sequence goes on along the minus strand of NC_139150.1, from coordinate 51,244,334 downwards.
CTTCTGGGAGAATCCCTTTTAGTTCTATATAGTTCAGTTTCTTCATCTTTGAGTTAATTGAAAAGACACCAGTCAACCTTTCTTTATGCTGTGCTTGAAGAAATAATGAGCTACAGTTTGTAAAAATGCTTTGAAGGAGCCAGATGAAAGGGTCTGTGTAGATCACAATGGTAGCAGCCCTGCCAGAATGGATAAGCAAGTCAGCTGTCACCACACTCCTCTCCTCCATCCCAACACATGGGCACCACCGACTTATCCCACACACCCCCCAACACCGGTCAACAATTTTGCACACGGCTTCCAAAGGGTTTGCTGACCCCCTATATTCAAACATCATCACCACGGGCATACAGTGTTCTGCCCGTACTGAATGCACTTTCCACACAGTACAGAGCAGGAAGGAAACATCAAAGAATTTAGTCCAACATCCCTTTTTGCAGGCCACAAGCCGGCTCCCAGAGACATTAAATGACTTTGCTTAAGAATTTTTTTAAGAAGATGCATTTCCCAAGGATCATCATAGTTCTTACTGGCAAGAATGCCAGGTGACATGTTTTGTTAAATCTGCATGATTTTTAAGAAATGAATATAAGAAAATAATAGTGTTTTCTCTTGGAAGGGAAGATCTACCTGCAGGATCAGTGATACACAGAGGCTCAACCAGATAAGAGTAATGATCAACAAACTGAGAAACAGCCTCATACGTTTTACAGATGGTAAATTAAGTGTCATATTAGCTAGAGGAAAATCCTAAGAATTATATTATCTAATGATTTTTGAGAAGCTCACCCGTAACTGAAATAGGAATCCCTTGTTAAAGCAAAGTTACTTTGAAAGTTTCTCCAGTAACTACAGGTCCAGTGTAAGTGCAGTTCATTTAGTATAATCTCATCTTTCCCCAAATACAGGCAAAAATGCTTCTCTTCAGTCATATGCATCACAACATTGAACAGGACATTTGGTATTCATCAACAATTTTCTTTCCAACGCCACTTCAGATGGCTTCTCTTGATTAAAAATTATTTTAGAAATTTTAAATTCTTTCCACTGATTCAGCAACAGCCCCTCAACTTATTTTTGAACTGCTGGGATTGAGCAGCTCCAGGAAGTTAGAGGTTAACTTGCAGAATTTGGTCATTATTAGATCCAATTGTTGACCAAGCTCTCTCTGCTCTTTACTGTCTTGGGACTATCCTCTACTTCTTTTGCTGAAAACAGGTTAACTCAAGGGACCTTGAAATCTTTCAAAGCCACAATGCCAAAAACATCAGTTTGGCTTCTCCTCAGTTTAGCCTATTCTTTATCCACTGCAAGGAAACAAAGAGAAAAGCTGCCCTACAAAACAGAAAGACAACCTACAGAATGGAAGAAAATCTTTGCAAACAATACAACTGACAAAGGAATTATCTCCAAAATATACAAACAGCTCATACAACTCAACATCAAAAAAAACAAACAACCCAATCAAAAAATGGGCAGAAGATCTAAACAGACACTTCTCCAAAGAAGACATACAGATGGCCAACAGGCCCATGAAAAGATGCTCCAAGTCGCTAATTATTAGGGAAATGCAAATCAAAACTACAATGAGGTATCACCTCACCCCGGTCAGAATGGCCATCATCAAAAATTTACAAATAACAAATGCTGGAAGGGGTGTGGAGAAAAAGGAACCCTCCTATACTCTTGGTAGGAATGTAAATTGGTATAGCCACTGTAGAGAACACCATGGAAGTTCTTTAAAAATCTAAAAAGAGAGCTATCATATGATCCTGCAATCCCACTCCTGGGCAAGTATCTGGAGAAAACCATACTTCAAAAAGATACATGCGGTCTTCCCTGGTGGCGCAGTGGTTGAGAGTCCGCCTGCCGATGCAGGGGATGTGGGTTTGTGCCCTGGTCCAGGAGGATCCCACATGCCGGAGTGGCTGGGCCCGTGAGCCATGGCCGCTGAGCCTGTGCGTCTGGAGCCTGTGCTCCGCAACGGGAGAGACCACAACAGTGAGAGGCCCCCGTACCGCAAAAAAAAAAAAAAAAAAGATACATGCACCCCAATGTTCAATGCAGCACTATTTACAATAGCCAAGACATGGAAGCAACCTAAATGTCCATCGACAGATGAATGGATAAAAATGTGGGGTATATATATTATATATATATATTTATTTATATATATGTATGTATGGAATGGAATACTACTCAGCCATAAAAAAGAATGAATTAATGTGATTTGAAGCAACATGGATGGACCTAGAGATTATCATACTAAGTGAAGTAAGCCAGACAAAGATAAATATCATGATACCGCTTATATGTGGAATCTAAAAAAAAAAAGATACAAATGAACTTATTTCCAAAACAGAAAGAGACTCACAGACCTAGAAAACAAACTTATGGTTACCAAAGAGGATAGGGGGTGGGGGGAGGGATAAATTAGGAGGCTGGGATTAACATATAAACACTACTATATATATAATATATATTATGTATATATACATTTCAGATTATTTTCCCTTATAGGTATATATATTTTATATATATATATACATATGTGTGTGTAGGTGTAACTGAATTGCTGTACACCTGAAACTAACTCGATATTGTAAATCAACTATACTTCAATTTTAAAAAAGTGTGAGTATACGTATTAATAAAAATATTGCTGACCAAAAAAAAAAAAAAAAAAGCTGCCCTGTCACGGGTTCAGTGTTCTCTCCCAGAGGCTTCTCCAGCTCGGAATGGAGCTCAAGGAGCAAGTAAGCTAGAGCAAAAAGCATCCTGGCCACCTGATTAAACAACTGGTTGCTCTGAACACCTCTTTAGCTGAGCTTGTAACACAACTCAGTCAGCAGGAGAGGATGAAAGGAGGCCTTGAGAGGCGAGCTGAGCAGCCCCAGCCCGACAAGAGGACAGAAGGCCTCCATCGGCTGGTTGCAGGGATGAAGCCCAGGGAGAACTTCAACGAGAAGCTGAAATTGCTAGAGCAGAAGCTGCGGGAAGCTGTGTTATTCAAGGCAGGTGGGCTCTCTTTGACTCGGGTAATGGGTGCCGTCATGGTGAGTAGATCGTTATTGATAATTTGAGTTAACCATGATTTTAACAGATTGGGAAATAAGCCATAAGGTAAGATGCATCAAGGTGGGCTTATTTCTCCTGTGCAAAAGCCTGGTTAAAAAGAGTAGTGGTACAGATTAATCCTTTGGGATGCAAATACTCACGTATCTTCTGTGGCTGATAATGCCAACCTAAACCATGTTTTGAATAAAAACGTATTTGTGTCACTCACTACCACACCTGCCAAGGAGTACATAGAGAACCACTCAGTCAGGCCATAAAGCCAGAAGCCTGGCCTTCTGTACTCTGAGAATATTACAGGACCTTGGAAATCCCAAAGACAGCCAAGGGATCAACTGTAGCTGTTCAGGTCAGACAATCCTTGTGCTACTTATGTATCTCTTTGAAAGTGAGACTGAAGTGAGTTAAATGGCTTATACTCATTGCATAATGTGGAGTGAAAATTTAGAATATAAAACATTCTGTACGGAAGGGCCGTAAATATTCAGAAGTTGAATATGCATAAAGGATAAGGGCTAAAAGATGATCTGGGGAAATGAAAAAGGTAATGTGATTTTGAGAAGAATTGGGGTCAATTTTGGTTTTCTTTCTGTTACTTCACTATAGAACCTGTAACAAAGTAATAATACCAAATACATGTTTAAAAAAAAGAAAAAGAAAAAAAGGAGAAAAAAAAGAATTGCAGGTCTTGTGGCCTGGGTTATCTTCACTGTCTTCTGAGTATCAGTAACGCCTGTAACCTAAGCTTCTTTTATACCAGGGAAGATGGGCTTGTATGGAGACGTATGATTAGTGACCCTCACCAGGTAAGAAATCGGGTGAGAATGTCCTTTAAAAAACTGCAAAATGTTCTACAAATAGAAGGTGGACAAGTCAATTTCCTCACCTGTAATAGAAAGGTTGGAGTTAAGTCTCAAATGCAATGATACTCCAAAAGTGCTTAGTAAACTGCAATATATGACACAAATGAAGATTCTCTTCCTATCAAAATTGTAAAACAGCTGAGTGGACTTTATAATGCAACTTTAAACAGTCTGCAGGACTGTGAGATCTTAAAACATATTACTTACAGAATGGATCAATTTCTGTGGGTTTCTCTCTCCACCTTTCAATTTATCTACGTCTCTCGTATATCTCTTGGTGGCGTTCTCTCTCTCCTCTCTCTCTCTCTCTCTCTCTCTCACCCACCCCCTGTCTTTAATCCGTGTGTGTGTGTGTGTGTGTGTGTGTGTGTGTGTCTGCGTCTCTTTCAGTATCCCTCAGTTTCTCTCTTTCTGTCTTTCTGATACAGCCTCTACCATCTTTTTCTCTCTCCCATGGCCTCTCAGAAAGGCAAAATGCTCTTTTTGCGGGGGCGCTCCTTCAGTTTCATCTAATCACTGAAATCCATTTCCTTACAAGTTCACAAGCATTTGATGATTTCCCACCCTGAGCCGGGCCTGGGTTACAGGCAGAGCTCTTTCTTTCTCTCAGGATGACAGGCACAGAGCCCAAGATCTATGAACGTCTCAGGATTCCAAAAAAAAATGCCTGAGACCCTCAAAAATGATTAGCTCCAAAATATGAAAAGTAAAACCTCAAGATCAAAATTAACGAATTTTAAATTAAATGCTTACCAAATGCAACATTTGGTCAATTAGTCAACAGTAACTCTATTGAGTTTAACCTACAGGTGAAAAAATTTCCCCCCTACTTTGCAGATTGCTATAAAATTATACATAGGGTATATGTAATTAATAAGGAAGTGGGTGCATCTTAATATGCTTTAGTTAACATGTGGTCTGGTACTTCGGGTTTAGGGAGGGTTTTTTTTTTTAATTTTTTAAAAATTTATTTCTTTATTTATTTGGCTGCCTTGGGTCTTTGTTGCTGCACGCGGGCTTTCTCTAGTTGCGGCGAGCGGGGGCTACTCTTCGTTGCGGTTCGCGGGCTTCTGCTTCTCACTGGGTGGCTTCTCTTGTTGCAGAGCACGGGCTTTAGGCGCATGGGCTTCAGTAGTTGTGGTGCATGGGCTCAGTAGCTGTGGCTCGCGGGCTCTAGAGCATAGGTTCTAGAGCACAGGCTCCGTAGTTGTGGCACACGAGCTTAGTTGCTCCGCGGCATGTGGGATCTTCCCAGACCAGGGCTCGAACCCGTGTCCCCTGCACTGGCAGGCGGATTCTTAACCACTGCGCCACCAGGGAAGTCGATTTAAGGAGGTTTTAAAAGGAACTTGGCTATTGATATGGGAGAGGGGAAGAATAAAATACCAGAGAAACTGGTTTTTCTGTTTTATTAGTTTTCTTATAGCTAGAGACGCAAATGTTGGTTTAATAGCAGGCCACTAGCAAGAGGCACTGGATTGAAGTAGATAGGGTAGTAAATTAGTACCCACCTCTCCTGATACAAAACAATTGAAACAGCTTTCTATATAAAAAGCTCTCCAGGTTTCTAAACAAACACTCTCAACCTAACTATTTTGGCAATTTCAAAGTAATTTCTTTTTCTTTCCTTGTGTTTTAAAACCTTCCCTCTCCAGCCGTTTTTACAAAGACAGAGCCAAAGAACTGATGAACTCTTTGCTGAAGCAGAAATGTAGCAAAACCAATTGTAAGAACGGGATGCCCTCATTCAAAAACTACAGGAAAAGGTTGGTGTCTCTTACTTCCTTTTAGCAACAGACTTCAATTTGAGCAGAATGAAATTCAAATAACAGTAATATCTTATAGTTATCTGATGTGTTTTACTCAAGCATTCCAAAGAAAATTGCAAACCTAGAGATACTATTTTGAGGTACCTAGGCATGGTAAGAAGCTGAGGAGGTGGTTTTATTTTTCAGTCACATTTCACTTCCAGGAAAATTTATTTTAAATGTAATAGTAAAAGTAGCTAATAATATTTATTTTTTACCATGTGCAGGCACCATTCTAATAACAGCTAATGTACCAATGACAGGTACTACTATTTAGCCTCATTAGGCAGATGATAAAACTGAGGCACAGAGAGGTTGCATAACTTGCACAAGGTAACACAGCTGGCAAATGGCACAGGGCAATTCAAATGTGGGTGCCCTGAAACTCATACTAGACCCACTGCCCATAACCTCTGCTGCTTCTAAGAACAGTAAACAGTTTCTCTGGTCAACAATCAGACTCACCAGAACTTTATCATGATGTGGTCTTTTATTAAATTGTTCAAGGGCTAAAGGATTTCACCAAGCAAACTATAAGTTGTTTTTTTTTTTAAGTTTAAAATAACAAAGTTTAAAATAACTGAGAAGATGAGGGTGAGTACTGTCCCTCAGTGTCAGAAGTTTTGGTGTTTTAAATACATCAAATGCAAATGAAGTTAGAAATCTCAGAGTTTAATATTTGGTATATTCTGGAAATAGGAAAGCTGCAAGCCTAAAGTGGCTATATATTTTATTTTTTTTATTTTTTATTTTTTTTGCGGTACGCGGGCCTCTCACTGTTGTGCCCTCTCCCGCTGCGGAGCACAGGCTCCGGATGCGCAGGCTCAGCAGCCATGACTCACGGGCCCAGCCGCTCCGTGGCATGTGGGATCCTCCCGGACCGGGTCACGAACCCGCGTCCCCTGCATCGGCAGGCGGATTCTCAACCACTGCGCCACCAGGGAAGCCCCCTAGCTACATATTTAAGTGGGATCATGTTTTGTAAATGCTTTTGGATGAGCTGACTTTGCTACTCAGAGGACATCCAGAGAGGAGCAGCATCACCTGGGAGCCAGTTTGGATGCACTGCAGACCTGCTGAATCAGAACATGCATTTTAACAATACCCCAGGTGATTCAAATGCACGTTCAAGTTTGACAAGCACTGATCCAAGGGAACTGGTCTGTTTTTTAATTTGACAGATGTATGAATCCTGTAGTTCAGGGGTTTTTTTGTTTTGTTTTGTTTTTGTTTTTGGTTGCTAGGAAGCTCAAAGTCAAATTTGCAGCTGACTTTGTAAGAAAGTGTAGAGGACCTTAACCTTACCCAGATTTATACCGATTTCCTTCTCCTTATTTTCCTTTCGCCCAGAAATTTTATTCCTTGTTACACAATCTCCATAAGCTGCCTCACATTCTTTTCTTAGAATGGGAATGTTTATAAATAAATGCATAAAAATAAAATATTTGCTACCTCCTGTCTTGTCGTTCCATGGTCTCATGCCATTATTTGTGTTTATTCCTATTTCTAATACTTAAGGTTAGATCAAATCACAAACTCACAAAGGAATCAGTGAAAAACGGAAATGGGAAGAAAACACCTAACATGTAGGGTGAAGAGAACATTCCATCTTCAGAAATCAGAGCAAGAAAAACGGAATGTGAGACTTGTTCTAGGACACCAGTCAGGATCAGCACAAGGCTGCCTGCCCTGCGAAGAGGCACAAGAATGGAAGGAGGCACCGGGGATGCTGTCACAAGCAGCAGCTTGACCCTTAGTAACCTCTGTGCTCTGTGGGCTAGGCTACAATGCTTTGTATAAATGCTGGTACTGTATCCTGAACATTGCGGACCTCTACCCTCTGCCCCCACAAAAAGCAAACACCGTTAAGAAGCCAGAGACAAAATGTTACCATGTTGTTTAGAAACACTACAGTGACCCAATATGCTCTCTCCATAGTCTTGTTATGTTAAAATAATGCACTCAAAAACAGAAATCAAATGAGAGAGAGAAAAACAAAAACAGCAAACTCTAATACTTGTTATTACACCATTTTCAAGACTTTTGCAGGGAAAATGGTTTCTACGCTTTCTCAACTGATGAACTACAATTTGAACATCAAATACGGTGTCTTTACATAGGACAGCTATTATAAGTACTAAGAATCTGTCTTTGAACATGAACTAACTAAATGCTCACAGCTCCTATATTTGCAGAGTACCTTTTCTGTTACATCAATCCCTATCCCTTCTTTTTATGAGATAGATAAAAAGCTCCTCTTAAGTGAGAGCTTGAAAGGCCAGCATTCCTATGAAATAATGCAGGACCTCAAGCTGGGGCAAAGAAGATGTTACCTTTTAGAAACAAGTGAAAGCACTCTAGCTCTCCTTAAAACCCACTTACTTGTTTAGGAAAAGTCCAGCTAGTTTTCAATAGCAAAAGACCCAAAGGGAAAGTTGGGATGTTTATGATCTTAGGCTTTATCTAGATCAGATTCCCAAAGAAAAGAATCACAAATACATAAGCACTTGAAACATGCTGGGGAAAACTGACTGCTTCAAGAAAAAAATAAATCTCTAACCTTGCTTGAAATGTTTTTTTTTTAAAGATACTTTGTTGAACTGGCTGAAATTTTACCAGTTAAGATATTCATGTTACCATATATTCTTTTGAAACTCTACTTAGCAGATTGAATGTATTAAGTGGTTTATATATCATTCACTCCCACCTTAGTATGAATTAGTTTACCCAGTTTTTTCCTTCTTACAAAGAGGTTAGATTTAGGGGCTGTCAGGTGTGAGTGGTGAAAGGAAATAAAAAGGATGACCTGGTAATTGTTAACCATGAGGCACTGCTTTGAGGAAGATTCCCCAGTTGCCTAGGGTGTCAGGGAGAGTGACAAAGTAAGGGGAAAAGTTGGAAAAGTACCCAAATCCAGACTTTTTATTCCACAATTTTTTTTCTATAACTTTCTTAAACTTGACACTGACAACACAGTCAAAATATTCACTGCATAACTGCAGCTCTTTCAACTCCCAGCTACCATCATGGAACCCATGATGTGGTTTTAAGGTCTAAGTTATTTGGATATTCTTTGTGATTCTGACTCAGGGAGGGCTCAGATATTTGTTAAATAGGTCAAGCTCTCAGTTGCTTTATTAGCCTATTTTCAGTGGGTTTTTATGGATGACTAGAAAATATTTAATAAGCATGTATTTTATTTTACAGGAGCAGAGATTGGAACTACTCTAGCAATATACATTTCAGACATCCTATAAAACTCACCCTTCCACAAGTACATTCTGCATTTCACTCAGAGGATTTATATAGGTTTTATATATGTATACAGATGAACAGATGAGGTGAGTCTATGATAGGGTATAAGGGGGGAGTGGGTGGGTAAGGTGCTACATGCTGGGCAATGGGATAAAAGACCCCATTCCTTAATATGTACAGCTTAGGGTTTTTTCCTACTACTATGAATCTAAGAAAACTTGGGAAATCTCCTTTAACCTAGGTGAAAAAACTGTTCCCCCGCATGGTAGTCTTGTTTCTTTGGAGTGTGGGTTCGTGAGGAGGGCTGGGCTGGGGGCAGGGGCAGGGACGGACTCTTCTCACCTTAGAGGACCTGTCAAGAAGCTGTTAATTTTCTATTAGGGAGAGGTGTATTGTCCTAAAAATATACCAGGCTGATGGGAACACTGTCCACAAGGAGCCTGGTCCTCTGCAACAGCGGAAGTAATCCACCCTCCCTCACTCACCTTCCCACCTCCCCACACTCCTTCCAATTCACACAGCTGGAGTGCCCCAACTTTTGGTAGCTTGGTTAAGAACTATGGTAGCAGCTTCTAAAGCTCCCAATGATGGCTGCCTCCTGGTGTTCTCACCCTCTGTAATTCCCTCCCCTCAAGTGTGGGCTGGACCTAGTGACTCATTTCTACCCAATAGGATACAGCAAGATTAGGTTACAAAAAGACCCTGGCTGCTATCTTGCTTTCTCTCTCTCTCTCTCTCTCTCTCTCTCTCTTTCTCTCTTTCTCACTTATTCTGAAGACCCCAGTTGCCATGTTGTGAGCTGCCCTACAGAGAAACCAATATAGCAAGGAATTCGAGGGGATCTCTTGCCAACAGCTAGAGAGGACCTAAGGCCCTTAGTTTAACAGCGAAAGAGGAACTGAACACTGTCAACAACTTCAGGAGTGAGCTTGGAAGTGAATTCTCCCCTCGTTGACCCTTGGGGTGATCCCAGCCTTGGCTGACATCTTGAATGTGGCCTTTGGAGAGCCCTGAGTCAGAGGCACTCAGCCCACACCTGGATAACCCACATAATCTGTGAGGTAACAACTGTTGTTTCATGCTGCAAAGTTTTGGTTACACAACAATAGGTAACTGATACGAGTATATACATTTTAAAAAAGTATATGTTACATATTTGCTGATATTTAAACATGTGATTCCTTTAAAAATCCTTTAGCCTGTAACATTTCTGCCTCTTAACTGTATCTCAGGGTTATTATTCCTGCTCTAAGGAGTATAATATCATGACTACCTAGAGGAAAATACTCAACATCAAAATAGCCTCTATGGAGTCCATCCAATCACCAACTAAGTATAAAAACTTGAGAATTTAAAAGTATAGGAATAACTAAATTTTCTTTGGTTCTAGTTTTGATTCTATTCACTGAATTAATGTTTCTTAAAGAGGCTGTGACAGGTCAGATAAAAGAGGAGAAGAATGCTTTAAAGTACCGACCACAAATACCTTCTTCCTCCCTTAAAACATCAAAATTTTAATGAAAGTTTCCCCCAAACAAAACAATAATTTCAACATATTTGGCTTTGCCAAACATATGCTTGGTAAATATTCAAGCATTTCAACAATATTTGGTTTTGTGAAAGACCTAAAATTCAAGTTTAAAGACACCATTTTGATGCCAAATCTGGGCAACGTTTTTCAAAAGGCCACCAGGCAGAATTGTCACGTGAAGGACTAACACGAACCAACCTGCATGTTCTTTTGAGAGACGGAGGGAGCACATTTTTTCCAGGCTTTGCAAATAGTTTCCTAAAACAAATCTGCCAACTGACAAAAACTCATACACATACCAGAAAATTTCCAAGTTTTGCTGTTGCTGAAGCTGACTTTTTTCTTTGGGTTTGAGGCAGAACTTTTACTAGTCCCCTACCCATTAAAAAAAACAAAAAACAGCTAATGAATAAATCAATACTATTGATTAAAATGCTTGCTTTAACATTCCTGATGATTTTAATATTGGCAGATGTCTTGGTTCAGGTTGGGGAAGAAAATATTGGAATTGGAGGAAACAGCAGGCCTACTAAGAAATAAATTGTTCATATGTCCCCAACAACTTCTAGAAACATATGCCTGCTTTGGGTACTTGGTGAGAGAGAAGGCTTGTCTGGGTTTTGGAGGCAGGAGAACCTGCAAGGATCTCAAGTGACTGCAGGACAAAGTTGCATGCATGTCTTTCTGTAGATCAGTGTGATTGTGAGGGGTTCCAGTGTCTCCAGGGGACTGGGGTTTACCTCCAAGGAGAGGCAGTCCTCCTCTTTGTCTCTCTCAGCACCAAGCATTGTGCCTGGCACACGGCCGGGGCTCAAAAATACGTTAGGTGATTGCACGAACTTTATTCATAGGGTGACAAGTATTGCTCAGTTGGTGAGATTTTCAAAGGACAGGTATCTGGGACTTCCCTGGTGGTCCAGTGGTTAGGACTCTGTGCTTCCACTGCAGGGGGCGTGGGTTCGAGCCCTGGTCGGGGAACTAAGATCCCGGGTGCTGTAACGTTGGCCAAAAACAAAAAAACAAACAAAGGACAGGTATCCTGCTCTATGACAGAGGGTGAGGAAGGAGGAGAGGGAAGAGTTCTCGCTGCCCACACTCACACCAGAGTGACAAGTCCACAAGGGTCTATGCCATCCCCAGACCATTTGGAAGGTTGAGTAACAGTCATTGTTATGGACTTTACTTCTCCCTGACCTAGAAACACAAAGAGGCAGCTCTTTGTTGGCTGCTGGCTGGGATAGGGATTTTGGATTTTCGTGCTAGAGTTGGTTTCGTTTCAACTCAACTCTGGGAGAAGACATTAGAGAGCATATAAAAGAAGTGTATCTCTCTCTGGACTCTTGTGCCCAGAGCCTGAAACTAATATAATATGTAAATCACCTATACTTCAATAAAAAAGTGTATTCCCTTTAAATAAATTAATAAATAAAAATAAAAAAATGTAACTCCAGGAAAAGATGAGAAATGGGCTTTGAGATGTTCTTATTGCTAAATATATAATTATTAGTCTAGGCATGAAATCTCTTTTAAATCATCAAAAGGAGCCATTAAATTGAGCTCCTCTACTTTTATCTTTATTAAACTGTAATATTTCTATTTCTGAACCACTGCATGGATCTCAGTTTACATTTCTTTTTTTTTTTTTTTTTTTTGCGGTACGCGGGCCTCTTACTGTTGTGGCCTCTACCGTTGCGAAGCACAGGCTCCGGACGCGCAGGCTCAGCGGCCATGGCTCACGGGCCCAGCCGCTCCGCGGCATGTGGGATCTTCCCGGACCGGGGCACGAACCCGTGTCCCCCGCATCGGCAGGCGGACTCTCAACCACTGCGCCACCAGGGAAGCCCTCAGCTTACATTTTGAAGGTTGTCAAACAAAGAACATTAAACAAGTGAGGTGGAACAGCACAGTTTGGGAAGTTATAGTTTAGGCCAGTGGATAAATGAAATTCATTTTTTAATTATAAAAGGTACATGATATGTGACTGATAAGCCATGGCTTTTTAAAAATTACCTTCTTACACTGAGTCAAACCTCAGTCCCCCCACCCCTCACACTCCTAGTTCTATTTTACTTTGTGCTGTTGGGCTAGCCTGCATTGTCCTCACCCCAAAACCCACTTTTGCCCTGGGAAGACTGACACAGCACCTAATATTTCGACCCAGGGCATTCTGACTTCAGCAGAGAGGGGCAAAGCGCAGCGTATCTGAGTCCTTAAAACCACAGGACACCCATTACTGGAGAGTTATTAAAACACCTCTCCTTTAGAGATGGCCAAACACTTCATGGGAAGACTGGATCTTTAAAGTATACAGTAAAGTCAGAACAAAGAATGAGAAGCTAAAAAGCAGAGAAGATGTTTTTCCCCCTAAATGGTCAAAGAAATAAGAGGGAACAATTCCCCGAAGGATATCTCATCAGAAGACAAAGCCACTTCAAAGAACTAATTTTAAAATAACAATTTAAAAAACTAACAGAAGTAGAGAAGTCAAAGAAAGAAGGCTTTTTGAATGTTAGGAAGCTCCTTCTAATCTAGGCAAACTATTCATCATCATCATCAAATGCAGGCCCAGATTTGCCGCATTTTCATTACCATTTCTCTGTTGCTTCTGCCCCCACCAACCTTACAGTCCCACCCCATGTAAAAACAGGATGCTTCACGAACCTTACTGCTGAAATCTACATAAAGGATCTCTGGGGGAAAAAATGACATTCACCCCCAATATGTGGACAGAGCAGGATTTTTGGTTAGGACAGTTGTTTACAGGCAGTAACACTAAAGCATGATGGACTCAAAGGGAATGAGTATAAAATAGAGACTAGTGAGGGGTTGTGACTTACTTAATGTACACAGAACCTCCTTAACACTATTTCATTACTGCCAAACCACATTCTTTTACTTTTGTATTTGAGGCAGGTTTGGTGAATGTGTAAAAATGTATCGTGAGCAATACAGCCCCAAAACGAGATTTTGCTGTCTCTCTAGACCACAGGATACATTTCTCCATCCTCCTCTCCACCACGTCTTTCAACAAAGTGACAGATTTCTAAGTTCCTGACTTAACTGATGAAAGAAGGCAGAAGCTGACAGGGTAAAAGAAAATCCTTTGCAAAAAGGGCCAACAGTGATCTCTTGGGACACTGGAATACCTTCCCAGTTTTTCTTGGTCCTGCACTTCAGGCCAAAAAAATACAATGCATGTTTGCCTTTAATAAATCACGACTCCATCTGCTTAGAAACGGAAAGGTACCTAGCTGCTTCTGAATCTAGAAAATGAGCAAATTGTGCCCTCAAGTGGCTAAATGTTGTATTGGAAGGGGAGCTTCGCAAAACCTGCCCTTGCTGCTAAGAAATTTTAGGTAACTTGTTCCCTCCTGAGTTTTTTCATTCTTCTAAAAAGAGGAAGGATGACTGAATTTTGGAGGAAAGTGAGGATTGTGTTCCTGATTTATTATTGAGGCCAACTTGCCAGAGCAAAGTCAAGTACAGGAGCTTAATTATCTGGGTAATTTTGGCATCAGGAACTCACTTTGCCTTTGTCTCCATTACTCAGCCAATTTAAATGATTAGATTTTGCCTGGGCTGTCATTGCTATTCCTAAATAAAGTGTTTGTTTATAATAAGCTTCATGTTCCACAAACAACTGCTCACTGAGTCTAGGAAGACCAATGACTGAGCTTCAGGGCTGTCTTATACTTACAACAGTTATTTAAACACTCCTTTAAAGGGTGAAAAGTAGGAATTTATACCACATGCTTGTACATGTGTGAAAGGTTATATAAGATTCTTCATTTTAACATCCTTTGTAATGTTAAAAGATTGGCAACATCTTAGATGCTCATTAGTCTGGGGTTAAATGAATTATGATACAGCCATATAATGAGATTCAGTGCAGGTGTAAAAAAGCACAAGGCCACTCTGTATTCATATAGAAATGCTCTCCATAACATAGTGTTCAATGAGAAATCAAAGTGCAGAACAGTGTGAGGATTAGGCTATACTTGCACTCTGAAAGGAAAAGTGCAAGGTTGTACTGGTTTGTACAAACATAGTTTATTTCTGGAAGGATAAACAAGAAACTGAAAAAAATGGCTGTTTCCAATTGTCAAAAATAGGATTGAGCTGTGAAATATACATGACTTTCATCTGTTTTGTTCACTAGTATTTCTCCAGTGTCTAGAAAAGGGCCTGGCATGTTGCAGGCACTCAATATTTGTAGAATAAAATGCATGTATGTATGTGTGTGTGTGTGTGTGTGTGTGTGTGTGTGTGTAAATATATATATATTTTAAGACTGTCTCCAAGGAAGGGAATCTACAGTTGGAGGTCAGGCATGGTAGAGAGAATTTTCACCGTGCACTTACGTACTTTTAAAATATTGAAATATTAGAATAGGATACCTATTCCAAAATAAATAAAATTCAAACAACCAAAGAAACAAATAAGAATGGGGAGTTATTATTTGGAATAGTTATTTAAGTAAGGCATTGTTTTGTGGTGATTTAGACCAGGGTCAATCACATCATAAACTACTGACCATTAATTAGCAATAAGCCTGGAGTACTAACAGCATTGAGGAGCATTACGCCATTAAAAAAACATCGTCCTCACATGGAGAAGTTTTCTGGGTGTTGTAGATTCCTGATAGACAAGTATTGAATACTTGCTCTTCACCGTATCCATTTCACCTGGTATCCTGGCATACGATAGGATTGCTTTCCAGGTCAGAGGGATTAAGTCGCAAGGCTCTTTCCCCTGAGTTTCCCGTGGCTTGCGTCACTGTGGACTTTGGATGACTCCAATGAGTAGAGGAACTCATTAAGAGGGACCATGAAAGGGAGGGAGAGGCTTTGATCCTCAAAGAAGCGTGTTGTACCCTTAAGACCCTACCCCAGGCCTCCTGAATGGGAGTCTCCAGGTAGGACTGGACCCTTGCATTTTTACAAAGCTCTGCAATGAACTCTGAGGCACACTACCCTTCTTCCCCTCCCCCATCCCACCCCCAACACTGAACAGATCCACTCTGGATGGAGAGACAACTGGGCTCAGAATGGACAAAAGAAAGTTCCTCTCAAGGATACCTTCCATTCTCCATGCCCTGACTCCTTCCTAAACACGTCACCCAGAATTATTTCTGGTTTATTCCTTAGAAATGCTATTCACTAAATTATAACTTCCAGACAGTCATTCAAGACCAGCTTGCACATTTATCCTGTGCCGTGCTTTCTGCCCCTGTAGGATGCAAGCCCGGCAGTGTTCCTCAAAACGCCATTGTGATACGAAAGGCACCTCCCTGTTAGACCAGAATGCAGACTTCTGGTCTGAGAACATTCAGCTAAATAGGAGGCAGCCTGAAAACAGCTAATTATCCATCAAAGAAATCATGTTCTAAGTGATATGCTTGTTCACGGCAAGCATAGTCGTCCACGGCGAGTCTGATAATTGGATAAAACGAACTCAGAGGCTATTGGGGGCTGGGATGAGAGATGAAAACGCACTTTATGTGGATCTCTCTAATGTAATCACCAGTTACAGGGACGGCAAGGAGCTTAACAAGCTCATTACAACCTCAGCGCCTGTGATCTCCGGGCAAACTCCAGTAACTGCCACAGGATAAAACGCCCTTAAAGGTCTCCCTGGACCTTGGCCCCAGGCCGCATTGTTTTCATTCTGCCTCCACCAGAAGGCAGCTGGAGTCTCCATTACCAGTTGCTGGGCCACATGGAAAATCAGCCAGGAGTTGGTTCAAACGTGTTCTTGGGCTAACAACCAGTATTTTTTTAATCTGGGCATGGAGAAAGGAATGCCATACTCAGAGTCGGATAATCCTGTTTATCGACCTAATTTTTCCAGCTGTTCTGCTCCGCTTTCGGAATGACCGTCCTTCTGCTTGTGATTTTGAAATAGCTCTTGCCTGGGTCTGCTTCGGTGTACTTGTCTGACCCCCTGCCTCTCACACACAGAGGCTGCCAACAGCACTGCAGAGGCCCGAGGCCCTGGTTGGGGAGATGCTCGCCATTCCTAGAAGGAGTACTTCTGGCTCTAGAAGTTCGTCTCTTCCCTCAAAGTGAGTGTTTGTCTTATGAGGGACCAACACTCTCATGGGTTCATGGGGATACTTCCTCAGCCAGGCCCAGTTCTTTTATAACCGATCTAGATCACTCCTCAAAGTGAGCTGAATTAAGGTAGAGGCATGAGGCAGCATCCGCAGAGAACAGAGTATGAATGGTGCCCCTGTGGGCAACACAGTGACCCCACCTGAGGGCACCTGAAGGGGCAAGGCTGTCAAAGGAGGCACCTGAAGAGATCGGAGGACGGAGAGACTGAGGGCAGGAAGGCAGCTCAGCCTATCCCAGGCCAATTTTATCTGAGGCTCCACAGCAGCTGCTCTTTAAGAGAGATAAAGAACCTGAGTGCTATTCATATGGTATTAAACTGAAACCCCACCCATATGACAATCCTGTAAAGCACGACTCTGGCCACAACTGACACTCAAGGCCAGAAAACACCTGCCATTCGTCCATGTAATAGTTCCCTCCACTCAAGGGAGCTCTGAAGTTTATATGAAAGATACGCAAATTGGAAATCTGAACCCTGGCTTTGTCACTGTAGGTATTCCTTGCTTGGCCCAATAGATATATTCTCCACAAGTTCCAGGTAGATCAATTTATTATGTCAAGCCATATTTCAAATTTATGAGGTGAGTCTGCTATCAAGCAAAGAATTATCCCTAAATTTATCTGCTCTGTAAATCTTAATTTCCATTTATTTGATTTCCTTAAAGGGATACAGCCAGAATTAGAGACATGGAAATAGCAAGGTCAACGTGAAAAGTTACCCTACATGCCAAACCCTGAGAATGATGTCCAGAATTCAACTCAGTCAAAGGAAAACTTTTCTAAAAGAAACAGGAACTGCTGTCCCTACTGAAATAATATTCTTGGGAGAGATAAGACTTTAGACCTCACCTGTTATTGGTACCATAATGTAAAGAGGTTTAGAGACCTTTGCTTGAAAGGAGACTTTGATTTGGAGAGGAGAGGACAGAAAAGTCAAGAGGTTACAAGTTTTGACAAAAATGAGAAGATGAGGTCACCAAGGGTAAACTGAGTCAACTTCCCAATTTGACCTGGGGTTCGGACCTGACTTGAGTCTTCCATTTCCGTTTTGCGAAATGGGAGTGGTGGTGGAGAAAAGGGGAGAATTAGTCTAGGACTGGGTTACTGTCCAGACCAACCTAATCAAAACCACTACAAAGCATTTGAGGCCTGGAGACGAAACACTTGAAAATTTAACAACAGCATGAGAAATTTAGACAAAATGTTCTCTCAATTCCTTGACATTTTCACATAGTAAGATTCTGAACCAAGTTCACCACAACCCTCCTCCCTTAAACAAGCTATAAAATATGGTGGCCTGGGAGCCAAGAGAAGACAGAAGACCAAAGCTGGAGGGAAGTGTTGTCTTCTATCATTCCTAAGAGACCTGATTTTTAATGGGGTGGCCTTGGCATTTCCACAGTGTACAGAACAGCTAAAGAATATTCACTTTGCACTTGTGGGTCTGTTTCTCATGATGCCAAGTTGGGTCCATAGTAATCTGTTCAAACTTGTCCTCCTCAGCACTCCTACATTTCTGAACCAGTAGGTGCGCTAACGCATTGAGTCCCGCTGTGATGTAATTAAGGGATAATGTTTGCAGCAAGGAGTAGAGAGAGTTGTAAATGCCTCCCATGGGTGATTAAAAGCTAGGGGAGGTGGAATCACTATAGAATGCATTTGGTGCAAGTTTATTCCAATACCAAGAGCATTCTTTTTTCCAATTATAGGATAGGGTTTCTAAAAAGATATACAGCATCCATAAGCAAACATTTTCATGTCTTCATCTCCCTCTAGGGAATGGAGAATGGAAACTACTGCATCCTAGGAATGCTTACTTATCCAGGAGGGAGACTTGGCTGACTTTGTATTTAGGAATGAGAAGAGAAAACCAAGAACTGCTTCAGAAAGGATTAAATGGGGGAAATGCATGTGTACTTCAATTTTGAAAGGAAGAGGTGCACTTCTAACTGTAGGAATGGTTGGTTGTAATTCTCACTGCCATTTTTAAAAATTGAAGTAGAGTTGATTTACAATATTGTGTTAGTTTCAGGTATACAGCAAAGTGATTCGGTTATACATATATACATGTATATATATCTATATACTTTTTTCTTTTTAAATATTTATTGGAGTATAGTTGATTTACAATGTGTTAGTTTCAGATATACAGCAAACTGAATCAGTTATACATACACATAGATCCACTCTTTTTTTAAGATTCTTTTCCCATATAGGCCATTACAGAGTATTGATTAGAGTTTACTGTGCTATACAGTAGGCTCTTATTAGTTATCTATTTTACACATAGTAGTGTGTATATGTCTATCCCAATCTCCAGATTTATCCCTTCCCCCAATCCTCTGGTTAACCATAAGTTTGTTTTCTACATCTGTGACTCTACTTCTGCTTTGTAAATAAGTTCCCATTTTTTAGATTCTACATTCTTTTTCTATGATTCTTTTCCATTATAGTTTATTACAAGATATTGAATATAGTTCCCTGTGCTACGCAGTAAAACCTTGTTGTTTTACTCACTGCCAGTTTTGACATCAACAAACCACTCACTTATCCTGTCTGGGTCTCAATTTTATACATCTGAAAATGTGAGGGGTAGAGGTACTTAGATTAGGTGAGTTCTGAAATTCTTTCCATTTCAGTCCCACATACCCAGACATCACAATGGAAAGTATGAGTGAGGATCTGGGGGAATCAGAACTCTCCTACACTGCTGGAAGGACTGCAAACTGACACAATTTTGGAAATAAGTGGTGGTATAAATAAAACTGAAAATATATATCACTGGGACCCAATAATTTTATTTCTAGGCATACTGCTTAGGGAAACTTTCACATATGTGCACAGAGAGACAAAGACAAAAATTCTCACTGCACAGTGTTTATAAAAGCCCAACATTGAAAAAATATAAATATCAATAGAAAAATAGGAAATAGATAAATATAATATGGCCTCTTCACAGAAAGGAACACTAAATAGCAGTTTAAAAGAATGACAAAGCTCTATATAAATCAATATTTCTAAAATACAAGCTATCAAGGAATTCCCATTGGTTACATTTGTGAAAATCTGAGTAACTAAAAAAGAATAATGACTGCTACTGAGTGTAACACACTGAATCAATAAAATTCATGAGTCCACAATAATACTCAAACAAAAAAGAAAAAAACCATACTGTTGGATGAAAAGTACAGTAGTACAGTATAATACATAGAGTATGAATCCATTTACATACATTTTAAATGAATATAAAAATAATACCATTCAGTGTTCACAGATTCATAATACATGACTCTGTGTGTGTGTGTGTGTGTGTAAAACCAGGGAAAATAGAAAGGAACTATGTAAGTTCATGACAATGTGATGTGAGAGGCAGGGTAGGGGTCTGTAATTGGAGACTGGGGATAAAGGAGACTTCAACTTAACCAGTATGATTGTTTGTGTGTGTGTATATATATATATATATTTATATACACACACACACACACATAACAACAAAATGTCATTTCTAGATGCTGGAGAAAAGGTGCTTATTATAACTTTCTTCTCTGCATTAAAAAAAATCTTCTCAAAATAAAAAATAAAAGTATATGATCAGCAGTGCTTTCGGCAGACAGATGTTGACAAGCTCCCTCTGAGCCCCCATGCAAAGGACCTCCAAGAAACTGAGGCAACCTAACCTTTTAGGTCTTTTCTGTATAGTTCCATGCTAGCCAATGTGGTAGCCACCAGCCACGTAGAGCTACCTGAATTTGAATTCAAATTAATTAAAGTTAAATAAAATGAAAATTTCAGTCCCTACACTGTACTAGCCACATTTCAAAGGCTGAAGGGCCACATGTGGCTAGTGTCTATTTTATTGGGCAGCACACATACAGAACATTTCTTTCATTCCTCTAAATTCTATTGACAGAGCTGGTCTTGAGCTAAAAACCTGCCTTTTAGACAACCAGAACACTTTTAGTCATTGCTCTTTCCCTAATATGTCCTTCTGCCCACAGGAAAACCAAGGTAATGACTAGGAGGATTTTTTTGTTTCTAGAAGGAATATGTCCACTATAATTCTACATTCCAGTTTTGACTGAAGTAACATTTTCTTGTGAAAAAAATGAGATAAATCATCTTTAAAAATTGATCTTAAGGGCTTCCCTGGTGGCGCTGTGGTTGAGAATCAGCCTGCCGATGCAGGGGACACGGGTTCGTGCCCCGGTCCAGGAGGATCCCACATGCCGCGGAGCGGCTGGGCCCGTGAGCCACGGTCGCTGAGCCTGCGCGTCCGGAGCCTGTGCTCCGCAACAGAAGAGGCCACAATAGTGAGAGGCTCGCGTACCGCAAAAAAAAGAGAGAACAAATTGATCTTAAAAAGTAATTATCTATAGTTTTGTAAACGTCATATTTCATTTTCCCCAAAACTTAGGAAGTAGCAAAATAGGTCAAAGGATGATGAAAGCATTACCCAAACAAGGCTCAAATTTTTGGTTCAATAATTTTCCAAGAGCTTTTGTTTCTTACCTGTACACAGTGTGAGGGACATACACTTCTCGGATTGGAAATTCCAAAATCTCTTTGTGTGGGCGTCCCCGGTTTTCAGGAAAGGGTCTCACTGGCAGCATTTCAGGAGTCAGACAGCAACTGGTCATCTCTGGAGCCAGAGAAATCTCCAGTTTGAGCAAGCCTAAAGAAAGAAAATAGGACTGTCTTAGTAAAGACGTCATATATGAGGGAGTCAAGAAAGACTGCTGTACTATATTTCTTACGGAAATGAGGATAAGTTGTGTGAGTATAAGCACTTTGGAATACCCAGTTAATTTCCCATAGTTTGAGAAAAAGCATATCATGACAATTTTTGAGATTTAGTTTCTAGAACTTAAAAAGCAAGAAACTGTAAAATGAGTAACAACACATTAGAGGATCTTTAAAGTCCCTTCCAGAACTACCACACCATAAGTATATAGTTCAGTAACTTCTCTCATTACAAGCACTAAAAATTGGTGGTTTTCAAACTAGGTTCCCTGGTACCCCAGGGGCTGCAGAAGTGCCTCAGGGGCTATTAAGCTGAGGATAAGGAGGGTGCGCCCTCACCTTCTACCAAAGCATTGCACCTTCACGTTTTCTCATGTTAAGAGTTCCATACAATACGATATAAGAGGCTCCTCTCTTCAAACAATTATGTGATTTTCTGAGTGAGCAATCAAATATAAAGCATGATGTTTATTTCCAGAATCAGTCCTTTAATAAAAATAGAAAACATTAAGAGGTTGGCCAAAAAAACCCAGACCTTAACTCCTAATACAAAATCCTACATCTCCCTTGACAAGAAATTGCAGCGTTACATGAATAATGTGTCCGATCACAAATGGCTTTGGCACAACAAAGAGGATAAAGACAAGCCATCCACACCTGGAACTGACTTGACTCTTCTCTGTAGGGATGAAGATCTTTTGTAGTCAGCTAAAAACTTGAATAAGTCTTCATCACTAAGGCGATCTCCCTCCTGCCAAGAGAGAAGTCAGGGTTAGTGCAGATTCACCATACACCCCTGGGGTCGGGACCAAAGATTGATTTCTCAGAAGATTTTTACCTTTAAGTATTATCGGAACGTGCCTTTCATAGATACGAGGCAACAACTCTGAAATCTTTTAGTCAACCTCTTGTCAAATATTCTTCCTCTACCACTCTGACTCTCTCAGCCTCTTCAACCCTCCTGGAGATGGGGATTTTACTGCCTTCCTGAGGAAGGCTGTTTGACCATTAGTAATCCAGGCCAAAAGGTCCTCCCCCTATAACTTAAACCCACTGATACTTGTTTACTCCCTGAAACAAAACAGAAGAAAAGTTTTCTTCAAAGATTTGAAGATGGAGAAAGCAGCTTTCCATCTTTGTCCTGTCCTCATATTCTTCACATTTGTCTTGACTGAGAAGGCTAAGCACACACACTCCATGTGTGTATGTGGGACAGGCATGCTGCTGAGGGATACGTGTGCATGAGCTCTGATCCTTACAGCAGCCCAGTAAGGAAGGTAGGTAGGTAGGTAGGTAGATAGGTGTGTCCTATTCCTAAGTACAGATGAGAAAACTTCGGCTTGTTTAGTCAAGGGCCTTGCTCCCCAAGGCAATGCAGTTGGAAGGAGTTATTTCCCAAATAGAAACCCTTTCAGTCCCCTGCCATCTCCATCATGAGGCATGGCACACAGAACCCTTAGGATCTCTTCTGCATTTCAGTTTGTTAACATAACCCCTTGACATGCCCCATGAGAACTGCTTGAGCTGCAGAAAATTTTCCAAAACAGAGTCAAACCAAGTATAAGTCAAGTTGGTTGTTTTGGTAGTAAAACACATATCACGTAAAATTTACCATCTTAACCATTTTTGAGTATACAGTTCAGTAGTGTTAAGTACATTCACTTTGTTGGGCAAACGATCTCCAGAATGCTTTCAGTTTGCAAAACTGAAACTCTATACGCATGAAACAACTCCCCATTCTCCCCTTCCTGCAGCCCCTAGCCACCACCATTCTACTTTCTGTCGTTCCACCTTCTGTCTCTATGAATTTGATTACGCTAGGAAATGCTTCATTCTCTAAGTAGTCTCAATGATTTCTGAGCTAATAAAGAGCACCGTCTGTAACGGTCACACCCTGTGAGGAAGTAGGCAGCTCTGGAAAGCCCGCACGTGGAAAAGGGGTGAGATGGACAACACCTAGGCCAAGAAACGCCAGGCCAAAGGGGAAGTGGATATTTTAGCCAGACTGTTTTCATAGCCTAATAAATGAATTGGCCATGATAGTTCAAATAGGATAGTTTGTGTTAATGGGAACCAGTCCTTCTCTCAATTAAAAGGGCTAACGTTCACTTAGCACTTGTTATATCCCAGGCACTCTGACAAGAGCTTTACACGTCTCGTGTCATCGAACCCTCCCAAAAGCCACATCAAGCAAGTGCCATGATCCCTGTTTTGTAGATGATGAAACCGAGGCTCGGTGAGGTTGACTAACTTGTTCTCTTAGTCACTACACATACTCCCCCTCTGGGCTCCAGCACTCATGCCATTGGGAGGGGACAAAGCCAGACACACTGTAACAGGAAGAGATACCTGCTTGAAAAAGCTGTTAATGGTCAAGGTCTTGAAGTTGGATCCAACCCCATTTTCCTCCAAGGAGAAGGCTCTTTCAGAAAGTCTTCGAGATTGGGACAAAGTTTTCCGCTCACTCACAGAGCCTTTCCCTTTAAGGAAAACAATTGTCATTCTAAAGTTTGCCTTTCTGTTTGAATATATAGCAGTTATTAACTTTACCATACGTAGGATATGTTGAAGTGCACTGAAGGAGAACACTGAACACGGCCATTCTTGTTTTGCATGACAATTTCCCTCCCCGATCCCTGTTCTTAGACCCCCCCGTTGGAGCCCCTAATCCTCCTCTGATCATAGTGAGAGCCCAGGAGCAACCACAGTGCCCTCCCACGTGGCGATCAAGGAGCAGGAGTCCAGAACTACAGCCAGAGCAGGGTCTGGCTAAATAATAAGCTTTATTTAGTCAACAGTGTTTAGTTTTGTTTTATTTTTATATTTACATTCCATTGGGAGAGGCATGTACTCAAATGCCCCTGCAGGCATTTGGGATTCTGGCCCGAACATGCTACGTACAGGTCAGCCTGAGTCCATCCTGGATCTGAGCTTTCTTCTGCTCTTGCTGTGTGGACCAGGCAGCAGAACTGAGTTTCTGCCTTGGCCAACCTGCCTAATGGTAATTAGAACTGAGTCACACCCAAACCTGAACCCTGATACTCTGCTTAGTTATTTCTTACCCCTTTTGAGATTTAGGTGAGGATTTTGTTACTTTTATACTGCTAACCTCAGGGGTTCTGTAGTGAATGGTCAAACTGCATAGAACTGTAATATTTCAACCCTGTCTTTGAACATTCTCTTACCCTTAATTCTTGTCATAATGCTGAACTGGAACTTCCTGCCACCACTGAGCCACCTAAACTTGCCTCAGTATAATACACGACATCTTTTGGTTGCTTCTTAAAAATCAGCCTCTGTAGTCAGGTTAATTTCTCCTTGACCCAGAGATGACTGAGGACCCAGCAAGCTCTATGCCTTAACTACCTAGTTTATGTGTCCTTTAAGCTCTATGCAGAAGTCTTTCAAATAAGGCTACCTGGGTCTACATAGAAATTAGCATTAAAAAAAACCCACACACACATATTGTGGTGTGAATGTTGGTATGCACTAAAATGAGATTTTTTCCTTTTTTTGCGGTACGCAGGCCTCTCACTGTTGCAGCCTCTCCCGTTGCGGAGCACAGGCTCCGGACGCGCAGGCTCAGTGGCCATGGCTCACGGGCCCAGCCGCTCCGCGGCACGTGGGATCTTCCCGGACTGGAGCACGAACCCGTGTCCCCTGCGTCGGCAGGCGGACTCTCAACCACTGCGCCACCAGGGAAGCCCTGAGATTTGTTTTTGATAAATCAGCAATAACCCGGGAGTTCTGACCGGTAATTATGCATCAATAACTCCAGGATAGCAGCAGCAATAACAAAATACCTTTTCCTCCACTCCTCTGGTAAAGGCAACATTTCAGAAGTGGCAGAGCTAAGGAATGCATGAAAAACTTCCCAGGAAATGTGACTGGAGACATAAATATTTGCTGGATACAAAGACATTTTAAAAACACAGAAACTCTGCCACAGGTGAGGGGTGATATTCTTGCAAACTCTGTAACCCTCTTGGATAGTTCCATACCCAAACTGTTGAGGGAATTAATAACTCAGATCAAGGGTTAGGTAATGAAAAAGAGAAATATGCTAAATAAATCAGAACAGTAACTAAATATTCTTTTGGCATCCACTTTTTTCATTTGCCCTTGGCAAAATAAACTTAAAGGAACTGGAAATTTTGCTAGAAACCAGAGTTTTTCATTTTGAAGCCCTTGCTTTTCTTATATTTAGGAGCCAACCATGGTGCCTTTGTTGAACACACTACAAACTATATTATTATATTATTATATTTTCTTGTTATTTTCAAGAATTTTACTTTTAAGAAGAGATGGCCACTGAAAATTAACTCTTTAAAGTGCCAAACTGTACAGAAAATTCCAACCAAAAATCTTACTATATTTAAACTCCACCAAGTTCATTGTAGTTGTCTTGGGGATCACTGTCCAATCAAGCATTTGTATTCCAGTCTTAATCATGTTTCATTCTATTCACCTCCTTCTTCCTGCCCACTCCCCCCACCTTACTGCACCCCCAACCCCCCACCAATCAGTAGCTAACCTCAGAGTTGGTACATTGGGGAGCCCTTCCCTTCACACCACAGTTGAAAAGCTTACCAACCGTGGACTCCACATCAGTTACCTCCCTGTCGAGGGTAGAGACATTGAAGAAACTTGCTAAGCTTATGGGAGCCCAGGCAAAGGGCATCCGGTATTTCCCCAAACGTTGGCAGAAGGATTCAGCTTGAAGTTTTAGTTTTTCAATCTTTTCTTTACTCTAGAGGAAAATGCAAAGAGACAGCAGAAACAAACAATATGGCACAACATCATTCTCAATGGTGAAAAACTGAAAGCATTTCCTCTAAGATCAGGAACAAGACAAGGGTGGCCATTCTCACCACTATTATTCAAGATAGTTTTGGAAGTTTTAGCCATGGCAATCAGAGAAGAAAAAGAAATAAAAGGAATCCAAAGCAGAAAAGAAGAAGTAAAACTGTCACTGTTTGCAGACGACATGATTCTATACTTAGAAAATCCTGAAGATGCCACCAGAAAACTACTAGACCTAATCAATGAATCTGGTAAAGTAGCAGGATACAAAATTAATGCACAGAAATCTCTTGCATTCCTATACACTAACAACAAAAAATCAGAAAGAGAAATTAAGGAACCACTCCCATTTACCACTGCAACAAACAGAATAAACCTACCTAAGTAGGCAAAAGACCTGTGCAGAAAACTATAAGACACTGATGAAAGAAATCAGATACAAACAGATGGAGAGATATACCATGTTCTTGGATTGGAAGAATCAACATTGTGAAAATGACTACACTGCCCAAAGCAATCTACAGATTCAATGCAATCCCTATCAAATTACCAATGGCATATTTCACAGAACTAGAACAAAAAAGTTTACAATTTGTATGGAAACACAAAAGACCCCGAATAGCCAAAGCAATCTTGAGAAAGAAAGACAGAGTTGGAGGAATCAGTCTCCCTGACTTCAGACTATACTACAAAGCTACAGTAATTGAGACACTGTTGTACTGGCACAAAAACAGAAATATAGATCAATGGAACAGGATAGAAAGCCTAGAGATAAACCCACACACATAAAGTCACCTTATCTTTGACAAGGTGGCAAGAATATACAGTGGAGAAAAGACAGCCTCTTCAATAAGTGGTGCTGGGAAAACTGGACAGCTACATGTAAAAGAATGAAATTAGAACACTTCCTAACACCATACACAAAAATAAACTCCAAGTGGATTAAAGACCTAAATGGAAGGCCAGACACTATAAAACTCTTAGAGGAAAACACAGGCAGAACACTCTATGACATAAATCACAGCAAGATCCTTTTAGACCCACCTCCTAGAGTAAAGGAAATAAAATCAAAAATCAACAAATGGGACCTAATGAAACTTAAAAGCTTTTGCAGAGCAAAGGAAACCATAAACAAGATGAAAAAGACAACCCTCAGAATGGGAGAAAATATTTGCAAACGAAGCAATTGACAAAGGATTAATCTCCAAAATATACAAAGCAGCTCATGCAGCTCAATATCAAAAAAACGATTCAGTCAAAAAATGGGCAGAAGATCTAAACGGACATTTCTCCAAAGAAGACATACAGATTTCCAACAAACACATGAAAAGATGCTCAACATCACTATTCATTAGAGAAACGCAAATCAAAACCACAATGAGGTATCACCTCACACCAGTCAGAAGGGCCCTCATCACCAAATCTACAAACAATAAATGCTGGAGAGGGTGTGGAGAAAAGGGAAACCTCCTGCACTGTTGGTGGGAATGAAAATTGATACAACCACTATGGAGAACAGTATGGAGGTTCCTTAAAACACTAAAAATAGAACTACCATACGACCCAGCAATCCCACTACTGGGCGTATACCCTGAGAGAACCATAATTCAAAAAGATACATGTACCACAATGTTCATTGCAGCGCTCTTTACAATAGCCAGGACATGGAACCAACCTAAATGTCCATCAACAGATGAATGGATAAAGAAGATGTGGCACATATAGTCAATGGAATATTACTTAGCTGTAAAAAGGAACGAAATTGACTTATTTGTAATGAGGTGGATGGACCTAGAGTGTGTCATACAGAGTGAAGTAAGTCACAAAGAGAAAAACAAATACTGTATGCTCACGCACAAATATGGAATCTAAGAAAACGGTACTGGTGAACCCAGTGGTAGGGCAGGAATAAAGACACAGATGTAGAGAATGGACTTGAGGACATAGGGGGATAGGGGAAGCTGGGACGAAGTGACAGAGTAGCATTGACATATATGCACTACCAAATGTAAAATGGATGGCTAGTGGGAAGCTGCCGCGTAGCACAGGGAAATCAGCTCAATGCTTTGTGATGACCTAGAGGGGTGGGATAGGGAGGGTGGGAGGAGATATGGGGATATATGTATACATATAGCTGATTCATTTTGTTGTACAGCAGAAACTAATACAACATTTTAAAGCAATTATACTCCAATAAAGATATTAAAAAAAAACCAATATGGCACCAGCACCAAGTCAACTGCCTCTGCCATGGATATGACAGCCATCTCCAAAATCCCTACTCTACTGATTAAAAAGAGGGAATAGGCAGAAAAACAACACATCTCAGGCCAGAAGTCCAACTGATAAGGAAGTACAGAATAGAAAAGGAGGAATTTAAAAAATTAAAGAAAGCCTACATTCAATTATTAAATATACCTTCAGCTAAACAAACAAAGCAAACAAAAAACCCAAAAGTACTGGGGCTTGTTATACTACCTAATCAACAAGTACCTCTTTTAGGTGCTAGCTACACTGGATTCGCATGAGAGAATCTTGGGACGAAAAGTTTTGTACATCATCTATCACGCTCTTAAGTGAGCCTGTTTTTCCACAGTTGTCTTGGAAGATTCCAGAAAGATCTATAAGGGTTCCTAACAATCTCCTTATTAGGTTGACAACACTTCCAAAGTAATCATTCTAAGTTCAGGATAAAAGGTAGATTAAAAAAAGCAAGTTATCTTGAGTTCAATAAATCTTACTTGAAATTTATGAGTCTGCAGTAGGATGCTGTTAGGCAAGTCTTATTCCAAAAAGGCCATGTTTTAAAAATTATGTTGGAAACTTTTGCAAATGGGTGCTGAGAAGAGATGTCCTTTTCATGGCTCAGTACCTATGTTGTTCTAATAAATTTATGAGGTACAGCAGTCTCAGCTAATGTCCAAATATCCAAATCAGAAAGGGTGGTGGCCCATGCTGTGGAGGAAGCTAGGGGAGCTGTGGCACTGTTCAGTTTCATGGGGTGTCTGTGGCCCTCCCAACCGAGCCCAGGCCTCAGAACCAAGACAACAGGACGCGTTTTTGCCCTAGTCAAGTTTTGTAATTAGACATTGGTGTGTACATCATCGTTTGCTGGGTTTAATAGTTTATTTCTTTAAAAAGTTGTCATCGATGAAGTTTCCCTTCCTTATTTTGTTTGAATATAATTTATTAGTGCTTCATGTGGGGACACATTATGGACTAAACTCCATTAACTATTTTATGGGAGACTTCTGAAAAATACCTGCTTATTCTAAAATGTTACCATTTAGCAATACTCAAAATAGCATACCTTTCCACCATCACTTTCTTTGATAACCATGTAGGGTTCTGCACAGTCTCCAATCTCTCCCTGCTGAAGGACTTTTTCAATCTACCAACAAAAATAATATTAAAACAAAGCACGTGAATTACATTTGTATAATGGAATCTATGCAACCATCAAAATAGTGTCTTATGACAATATCTGATGACATCAGATGTCCATAATATATGTTTTTTGATTTAAAAAATTAGTACGAAGAGTATTACACAGTTTTGTAAAAAAAATCATAAAGGCATATTAAAAGGACGATAGATACACGGCAAATGTTAATAGTAGTTATCTTTGTATGGTGGGATTATGTACTGTCTTTATTTTCTTCCTATTGCTTACGTGTATTTTCTGTTTCTAAACAATAAACATGTATTATGCCTACAATAAAAAATACAATAAAAGTTATTTTTTAATACAAAACCCACGAGACATATGTAGGATGTTAATAGCTCATTTTGTTTATTATTGCTTACAACGTAAAAAAAGAGATATGACCTCTGTGAAAGTCAGGTTGGGGACTAAAACCTTCCACAAAATGAATAAATGAACAGAATAAATTATCTGTAATTGTCTCCCTTGTATTTCCTATTAGGGCTGCTTCTCTGGATTTAACAGACTTGGAAAAGAACTTGAAAGCAGTAGGATGGTACAGCTTTTCACTCTGCTAACTGGCTGGTAATATGAATTACTACTGTCAAGCATCGTCTTCCATCTTGCTGCAAGTGAAGGACCTGGCTGGCCATAAATCTAGGCACCACGTTTAAGAGAAAAAAAAGCAGAAATTTAAAATTGTCTAACCCTCTGCTCAAAGAAAATTTAATTTAACTTATATGTGGAAGAGAAAAACAAATGGATTTAGTCCCATTAGTCTGTGTTAATAGTTGAGATAATCCTTGAAGAAGAAGTTTGGGTCAACATATCCTAAAAGGCACACATTCTTAACAGGCACTGTCAATTAGGCACCAAGTATTTAACCAGAAATACCCAAGTGATGGAGGGTGATTCATGGAGTTTCAAAGGAAATGGCATGGGGCTGCTCAACGAACATCTGTCTCAAGGAGACTGCAAGCATTAAGTCTCTCGTCTCACAGAGGAACTTAAAAACCCCTTCCCACTGCCATAGCCTGAAGATGAGGCTGATCCTCCCGAGAGATGCACCAGGTTGAGGCCATGGACACGTAACACTCGAGGTAGAAACTAACCCATTTTCCTGTTAGTCAGCGATCATTCACCTATTCATTTGTTCAGAAAACATTTGTTGAGTCCTTTCTGTAGGGTAGCTGTTGGGGAGACAAGGTGGTGAACATGACAGGCCTGGTCCCTATCCTCCTGAAATTGATGGTCGGGAGTTTATACAGCAAATTGGAAAGAAGTTAATTTTTCCATGAGGTCAGTGGACAGAAATGTGGTCTTTAAAATGAACTTTGAACTGAGATAAAGAACCTTCTCATTAGAATCCTGAAGCGAAGAATGGGAATGCCATGACTTTGCATCTAGAGCATGGAACCCACAGGAGAGGGATCTCCAGAATTTGGAAGGAGGATCCAGATTCGACCAGATCAGCAGATACGATTCCCTTCACCGAGTTGGACAAGGCTAACTTCAGGTACTTTGCGAGAAGGAGCTGCCGGCTGCTATGAGAGCCTACTATGTCGTCCTTCAGCACTGATACGTAAAAGAAATGCCTGAGTCCTCGTAACCATGGCAGGCAGGGGAAAGGGGCATATCAGAATTGCCTGGGAATTTCTTTAAGGTAAAGAGGCTACCCTCAGCCCTATTTAGAGGGAAAGAAGCAACAACTGCGGTATTACAATAAAGAAAAACAAATCAGAGGCAAACCAGGGACTGTCTTACTGAGTAGATTTAAATTTCTTAACTCTATCCAGACAATTTAGAGAATCTTTATCACTGCCAAATGAATGCATTTATACATCTGAAAATTTTGGAATATACTTAGTAATAGTCATCCACAGGTAACCACTGATATTTAGCAGACTACCATGGGTTACCCAAAATAAAGTCATCCACTGAGAACTGGAATTGGAAATAAAATTTGGATCTATGGAACTGGTATTGGCTTCTTTGATTTCCCAGGCTGGAGTGAATTTTAAAAGTAACTGCAGGCTGCTACAGTTTGCTAGAGTGGACTTTAGGCTAATTTTCCTGTATGTCTAAGTAATGTTGCAATGAAAAGGACACACATTAAGTTTGACAACAAGAGATGTGTCTTTTTAGCAATAGAATTTTAACTCTGTTTTCCAGAAACTTCAACAAGTTCCCTTCAAGCTATAATGACCTTTCAGAATTTTTGTAAAACGGTGTAAAGGGAGCTAGAATGGAAGGACATCTGCCTCTTGTTAAGTGACCTCCACATCACCTGAAGTTTTTGGAACCTGTATGCTACTCTCATGGGATCATGGGGGAATCAATGAGATTATGGACATAAAACACTGTGCTAACTAGAAAATGTCCCAATCCTAGAATGCTGGGTGTACATGAAATTAAAACAACAGGACTTTTTTTAAATTTGAGGGTAAAGAGTCAATGAGACTAGTTATTTGGCTTAAAGTAGAAAAATACTCAATGTTTGCTGTTAACTTCTAACCAGCCATGTTGGTGTGTAGAGAAAGTCTCTGGTTTTCTTACATCAGCAAAGAGTACAATCTAGAATGAAAGGCCTTTCCACTTAGAACTGCCCACAGATTTTGACTCTCGCTAGACATACTCAGTCTGTGAGATGGTGATGAATAAGGGAGAGTGAAGCTTGGACACTATAACCCACACCACAAACTGTCAGAGCCTGGATTTTCGGACATTTAACTCTGGGTCTTTAGAAAAATGTGAACATGATTAGGAGACTCTATCTGAGATTCTTCTCCACAGCAGCATCCCAGAGCTGGATAGCTGAGGGTGTTTTCCTTGTTAGAAGGAAGGGTGTCTATACATGCCAGACTTCATTCTGTAATCACAACTACTCATTGAGGGAGGTGTTATGATCTCCACTTTACAGATGAAGAAACTAAGTCTCAGAAAGGTCAGGTAATTGCCCAAAGTCATATAGCTACTAAGTTGCAAAGCCAGGACTCAAACCTAGGACCGTTTGACTCCAAAACCCATAGTCATTCTAGTACCCAACACAATTTGCTCGTAAAGGAAAAGGAGTAAAGTTGAGAGGGAAACAAAGCGAATCTCACAGAGGACATGTAATATTTTCTGATACCTCTTTCACTCTAAACATGCGCTGGGAGTAATGCAACAATGAGAACATCAGACTGTGCCAATCAGATTGTGTTGAACTACCTTGACTACTAGGTAGATGTCCGAGGATGGATAGGTGACTGAGAATACCGCAGATCTTGCCTGACTGGACGTGGCAACAGAGGGCGTGTGAGCACGCAGAAATCCTTTGAATTGGTCAGAGTTCAGGTCACAGTGAAAATTTTCTGAGATCTGTAAATGAGTGGCAAAATGAAAAATGAGTTATACCTATTGTTCTCATGGTCTAAACATGTTAAAAAAAAAAGTGGAAAAGAAAAACCCACCAGGTTTCACCAAACAAATAAGTATAACCGTAGACATGGTTTATGACTAGCAGCTGCTGGAAAATTTGATACGTATTTTGTCACAGTCTCTAGATATTTCTGAGTCATTTGAGAGATGTTCTTTGAAACATTAAAATTTGTATCAACCCACCAGTATCCCCTGAATTTCAGTGATGTGCTAGGTACTGCATTGAAGAAAAGCAAGGCATTACTTTGGCTCTCAATTAGTTTACAATCGAGAATGAGGGAAAAGGCAAATGCATACTAACTACAGTAAGAGCAAAATATAAGTGACCACACTCATACAAAAAAGCGCTGTGGAAGTTCCCGAGGGTGAGAGGTCACATCCAGTTGGGAGGGATGGGGAGTGCTTTCCATGGGGGAGGCATGTGAGATAGACAGGCCTTGGAAGAAGGTTCCGCCAAGCAGAGCTGGAGGGGGACTGTGTACCAGGGAGAGAGTGCAGCACAGATATCTCAGAGGCTGTAACACGGGGAGTGACTTTAGTTCACATCAAGGAGCCTGGCTTGACTCTGCCTAGGCTCTCGAGGGAAAGAAAGCAGATGAGAGCCATCCTGAAGAAAGCCGGGCATGGAAGCTGAAGAGTTTGCTTTCGATGTTGCGGGTAGTGAGTATCCATTACAGATTTCGAGCAACAGCATGTCACGAGGAACGCTCCTGAGCTCAGCGGTGCGGCGTTACTTAAGAACCACTGTAGAGCTGGGTTTCCCCTTCACCACTAATAGATTTACAGCCAAGAAGCGGCTCCCGGGCAGAGACTACACTTACCAGCCTCCCCTGCAGTTAGGAGTGAGCACGTGACTAGATTCTTTCCAGTGAATTGTGAGCACAAGTGATGATGTGTCTAACTTCCAGGCTCCAACACCACCCCACACCCCCACCATCTTTCCCCCTTTTTCCGGGGGCCGGAGCGGCAGTGACAAGAGCGACTGGGGAGGGCACATACTGAAGATGTATGGAGGACACACTGCCACTTGGGTTCCCGAATGCCTGAGTGGAGGAGACCACTGTTGACCCCGCACCTCCCTACTCTGGATTGTTAAGAGACAAAGGCAGAAAATTCTCCTTCTTCTAGCCAAGGGTTCTCCATATGTGGCCCCCTGACCAGCAGCTTCAGCATCACCTGGGGACCTGTTCGAAATGCAAATTCTTAGGCCCCATGCAGATTTACTGAATCAGAAACTCTGGGGGTGGGCCCACCATCTCTTTTAACAAGCCCTCCGGGTGATTCTGCCTGTGCAAATCTGAGCTTTAAACCACTGTAAACCATTTAAACCACTTAAACCATTCAACCATTCAGCTTTAAACCACTGAATGTGTGGGGGGGAGGTCTCCTTGTTTTAGCAGTTTACCTGCCCTGACCAATACAAATCTTAGTGATCATTAATATTTATTCAAAATATACACACTTCCTTAGTTACTGAATGGTTATGGGTAGAGGGGCAGAAACGTCTCCTCTGGTTTTGCTATTTGTGCCCTCCTCTAGGAGTTACAAAACGACAAAACATTAAGATATTCATGGAGAAATCTTTTCAATTAAAAGCACAATATACTTGGTGAGGTCTCTACCTGATGGCAAATTTAGACTTTCATTGCACAAGATGCCTTCCATTCATGATAAGCCTGTCTCACAATGCAAAAAACTCCCAAACTGAGGAAACATTACATGCGCTGGGCTTGTTATAGCCATGTTTACATTGCTTTGTTTTATGTGTAACCCCATATGTCACTATTTCACTTCTCTATCTCAGCCAGGCTACCACCTCCAGCCGACTTTCTCGTAAAGGTTCTTCAAAGAACATAAATTCCCAGGTCACTTCTTTAAAAACTGCAAAGGCAACAGAACTGGACATATCAAAGGTCATTTGCTTTCAAATCTGATGTGGTTTTCCTACATAGAAGTGAGATTTAAAAACATGAACCCCAAGACAACGAACAACATGCAATGCCCTCAGGGTTGGGCTATTTTTTGCTGTCTTACCTTTTTCCTTTCTTTAACATCGTAGAGGGCAATGCTGGCAAACAGAGGCTCAATTTCAATCTCAAACCTGTCAGAGAAAGAGAGAAAAACACATAGTTTTAACTTAGATAATTCTGAATTTTCTGAAAGTGCCTGGATATATAATCTGGTTAAAAATGTAAGTTGTTTTCAGAAGTATTTGGGTAGCTCTATGCATGTGAGAATCACACTGGAATGTTAATGGAGAAATATGGGAGGTTCATGGAAAATTCCGAATCATTTGAGATCATGGTGGATGGTACGTTCTCCCCAAAAGTGCTTGCTGGTGACCCTGCAACAGAGAGTGGGTGGAACAGATCCTTGGTCTGATCCAGTACGGCGCTTCTTACCATTGTAGCTGCTGTATTCTCAGAGGATTGAGTCTCTGTCTTAGCTAAAGGTCTTGTTTACAGTTTACAGATTACTGCTAGACTAGAAAGCTCTATTATTCAATTTTAAGGGCTGGGGCTTTTCAGCTAGTACAAAAAAAAAAGTTCAGTTGCTTTTCTTTAGGTTAGGTTATGATGTGTGTGAATATCTGGCCCTTCCTAACTCCACTGCCAGGGCAGCTGCTGACCTGAGGTGGAGGGAGGGGATTGAGCACTGCTGATAAACACCGAGGTGTGTGGATCCAATGAGAGCTGGAAATACGGCCCTAATTGCCAATTCCCCCAGAAATGGTGGGTTTGAAGAGAGGGCATCCCCAAAGCATAATCCTGCCACACGCTATAGGATGCACATGGAGCAGAGGTGTTCACCTTCCAAATTTCCCAGGTTAACAATCCATGATCCTGCCGCTAAGAGCCCTAGTAATCAGGCCCTGGATCACCGTTATGGCAGAAGTCAGGTAAATTAGGTCAAATTTTGTTTCAAGGCATATGTGAGAGGATGGCCTTATCACTGGATAGCTTTGTCTAAAAAGAGGACTTTTGAAGAAGAATATTTGGGCAGAGGTAACCACAGACAAGAGTGAGTCGGTCAAATGGCACTTTTGGAAATGAGGCAGTAAGGCATGATGGCAAAGGAGGGCACTGAGTCAGACAGACCTGGGCTCTGTTCCCTCTCCTACTGCCTGCTAACTCTGGGATCTTAATCAGGTTACTTACTTTTCCCAGTTGCATTTATTTATCTGTAACACGATGAAAGGACATCTGCTCTTCCCATTTCCTAGGACTGTTGTAAGCATTGTGAAAGATAATGTGTGTGAATATGCTTTATAAACAATGTCAAGGAACACCATTATCCACAGTAGCCAAAAGGTGGAAGCGAACTCAGGTGTCCATCAAGGGATGAATGGATCAATAGAATGTGGTATATGCATACAATGGCATATTATTCAGTCTTGAAAAGAAAGGAAATTCTGACACATCCTACCATATGGAAAAATGTTGAAGACACTGTATAAGTGAAATAAACCAGTCACAAAAGGACACGCGTTATATAATTCCACTTTTATGAGGGAATGGTGGGAGAGAGAAATGGGAATTATTGTTTAGTGGGTACAAAATTCCAATTTGGGAAGGTGAAAAGAGTTCTGGAGATGGATGGTGGTGACAGTTGTACACCAGTGTGAATGTACTTAATGCCACTGAAACACCACTCAAAATGGTTGTGATGGCAAATTTTACATTATGCATATTTCACCACAAATAAAATTTAACATTATCATTAAATTTTTACTGTTCATATTTAAACAATCTAGGTTTACCTATAAGAACTTGCTTTCTTTTATCCAGTTTATTTAAAGTAGTGAAAGACAGGATGATCTCTTTGGTTCATCTCCCCTATTGCAGGCATATGTTGGTATGAATACTATTTAAGATACTGGTGGAGTAGGTCAAGTATACGTTGAGCAAACACTGCGA
Organism: Leucopleurus acutus; assembly: GCF_964270905.1. Taxonomy (NCBI): domain Eukaryota; kingdom Metazoa; phylum Chordata; class Mammalia; order Artiodactyla; family Delphinidae; genus Leucopleurus; species Leucopleurus acutus. The sequence continues at coordinate 51,207,382 of NC_139150.1, read as the reverse complement.
TTCTACTTAATTTCTGCTTTGGCAGTTTGGGGGAAAAATAACTAGAAACTACACTTCACAATTTTCATCAAGAGAAATCCAAGTGACTCAATTTGTTTTTTTAATAATATTACATGACTATCTTAGTGACCATGTGTTCCCACCTGTGAGAAGAGCTACCATTTATTTATGGAAAACATCAAGGAGACTTAGTGTCATGCATCACAGGGAAGAATTCCTCCAATCCCAAAGGGTATAGTTGCTGTATCGGATGAGTTTCCTGTGGTGGGTGGGTGAGTGCCTCAGACAATAGGGTGGATTTCCTGAACAATGAAGGCAGAGGGGGACCGATCAGCCACTTCCACTCAGTCCTCCTGCTGAAGGGCTAGGAGGTTTCCCCTTCCGGGTCAGCTCACAAGGGCTAGAGTTTGCCTTTCCGTACCCGTTGCTTGATACAGAGCTCACTTATTGGCCGCTCATCTCCGTGTACAAGACAAAACGTCCGAACTCCTCCCCCCATCCTACTGGTAAAACTGGCTTAAGGAGGGTGTTACAACATCAAGAGATCTCCACACCTGTGTAAGCAGTCATGCTGGCTTGTGTTCTGAGCAGAGAATTCGGGAGGCTCCACAACAGAATCAGAAATTTCTGGCACATGGGAACTTTGAGATCTGGTCTCACTACTTCATTTACAAGAACTCAAAATCCCAGAGCAGTCCCCAGGGCTGAAACATAGTCCTGAATCCAGAATCCAAAGGCTCTAATTGCAAACCAGGTGCTGCCTAAGGGGTCCATGAATTGACGTCAAGAGATGGATGACCTTCCTAATAGGGTATGAAAAAATGTTATGCTTATGAACTTTTGCCTCGGTAGAGCATTCACAACTTAATATCTTCAAAAGAGCCTAGGAAGAAGTGGAAGAACTAATTCTCTAAAGCAGCAGTCTGCAAAGAGGAAAGGGAGGCAGGCAAACACTCCAGGGGGTAGGCAAGACAACCCACTGGCAGGCAGGAAGAAAATACTATCATTTATTTTTATTTATTGAGTGCATCCTTCAAAATGCCTCATTTATGTATGTTTTATAATATATATAATATTTAATAAACAAGTACAAAATGAATACACACATGCAGAGGATGGGTGACTTCTAAATACAATCAAAAAATATGGAAACAATTGCTTTAAAGCAAATGCGGCCCATGAGATGAATCCAGATTTCAGACATGTTCTTTTTGAAATGTGTGGTACTTAAGAAGGAAATGAGAAAATATTTAAGAAGTCAGGAAATTATGCAGAAAAATCTGGATTTCTAGCTTCTCTTAAAAAAAACATCAGACAATTGACCAAAATGGGCTTGTTTACTTGGATGGCAAGAATTGGCCCTAGCTAGTAGTGGGTGCCCCGTTGAGATAGTTTGCTGCAGTCCCCACTACTCTATATTGTCCACTGGCACTGAGACTGAATTTTAGTTGCATTTTTCATTGTGTTTTAACAGTGGTGTGCTGGTAAATGTTTAACAAACAAGCCTCTAAAAAAAAAAAAAAGGCTCTAATTTGTAGCATTTTCTGAGTTCAGTGTTGTAAATATTTCCACCATTTCACCATGGCCAATTTCAAGCTACCAACGTGACTTCAGTGAATAAAGAGTTGGGAAGAGAAGTATGCAATCAGCTCTCAGGAGTTAGAGCGGACTCCAGCACGCCAGTGGCTTTTACTGTTATTTTTCTTAATGTAGGCCACTTCACTCAATTAATTACCTACGTGCCTAACCTTAGTGTTTTGCCTTCCCTGTCATAGAAGAATGACTGTCAAAGGCTTGGCAGGATTAGAATCTGGGACTAGCTGACTTCAAACTCTGCTCTTTCTACTACCTCACAGGGCACTGTTAAAAGTGTGTTGGGAGTCCCCCCCGATTCAAGCTCTGAGGGTAAAGACACAGTCTGTATTTGAAAGGCAAGACAGACCTCAATGTAGTGATTAGTGTCTGCTCATACTTACTTCAGGGTCAGCAACTTGACCAATATTCTGTTGCCCAGATGTTCCTTAGGACAGTCTGGTACCGGACGTATTTCCACAGCATCCTCCTATTGTTAATCACATTGTAAAAGAAATCAGTAGTGAATTCCCATGAAGAGTTCCAGTTGAAGTTAACTCGGGGAAGGGAAGGCTGCTAGGCACCATGCAAGACAGCTTGCATTTGCTTTATTTCTAATTGCAGAATAACACATTGACTTTTACAAGACAGATTATTATCCAACCCCTATGCTTCAAAGTCAGCATTTACAGCAAACATTTTCTGCTTTCAGAAAGCCAAGCATTTAAGACAAAGAGACCGAGGGAGGAAGGAAGGAAATGTGAACATGGATATGGCTTAGTAACATCCACCAGATGGCAATGCAAAATCTTACACCTATTGTTGACTTTTTTTTTTGGCCGGTTCTAAGGACACAGAATATTTCTCCTGCCAAAGGCTTTACTAGTAAATATGTGAGTTTCAGATTTGAGATCTGAGTCAGAACAGTTCACCTGAGGCTATAAACCATTAAAACTATAATACAGTGTCTTTCTCGGTTTACTGTTTTCTTAAACAGATGACAGAGATTTGGGGTTGAATTTGTAGGTTCTAAATAGACATGTCCAGCTAGAACTGCTAAAGTTCTAAGTATAGAGAAGCTTAGTCATGATAAATTTAAGAGATACGTCTGTCTATTTTACTACATAGGGACCAAGGGACTTAAAGGGAAGTATCAAGTTCCTGTTGTAACTTTTAAAATTCATATGTGAACTATCACAGTATCTTAAGTATAGTCATGCATGCAAAGATCAACAGTGCCAGTTTCCCTGAGAACTTTAATTCTTGCTCTTGTAGTAAGCTATACAAACTCTGAGGAGTGGTCTGCAGCTCACAAGGGTACAACGAATAGAGCCATGTCTAATTGTATTTTCCTGGGCTATAAATGATATCCCAAATACCCCACAACAACCAGAAGAATTTTTAAATTCTGTTCTGATGCCTACACTGAGCTGAAGTTGAGAGACTTCAGCTCAGTGTAGGCATCAGAACAGAATTTTCAGGGTGATCAGAACAGACACATCTGAAAGGGAAGGGGCCCCTTATTGGAAAACAACCTCACCGTAAAGACATTCCTGGGTTTCCAAGACCCACTTTGGTCTGGATTCAGAACTTTGGGATCCTTTTTAAAAAGCTTTTCACTTGGAAAATTGTAAACATATACAAAGGTAGAGAGAAGAATGTAACAAACCACATTTACCTATCACCTAGCTTTAACAATTTCGACTCATGGGCAACTTGGTTTCATCTATACTCTTACTACCTTACTACCCCATTCAGTGTTGGAAGCTTAGAAGCAAGGCCCCACATATCATATATTTTCATCTGTGAATATTTCAGTACAGATCTCTAAAAGATAAGGACTTTTTAAAAACACGTACCATAATACTATTATTACTTTTTAAAAATTAAAAATAATTTCCTATTGTCACGAAATACGTAGTCAGTTCCAAACTTCCCCAGCTGCCTCAGTTTTTTTTACAGTTACTTTGTGAATTCAGGTTCCAAACAAAGTCTACATATTCATATGTTTCCTAACTCTAATCCATATGAATTTCTTGCACCTTTACAGTTATCTGAAATGAGAATGAATTGCCAATAAAGCAGAAGAGGAAATGTGAAGTTGTACTGGATACCTGTTGTTTTCCTCTTCCTGGGAGGAAACAGATAGATATTTACAACGAGAGAGGGAGAAAGAGAGAGAGCGAGAAAGGCAGAGAGAGAGATCTGAGAGCGAGAGAGAGAGAGAGAGAGAGAGAGAGAGAGAGCGAGAGCGAGAGAGAGCGCGAGAGATCGTAAGAGAGAAAGGGATAATATGAGAGATGTTGCTCTTCCATCAGCTGACCCAAGGATCCTGAGGCCAACTCTACATCTGCCTACTTGTGATTTCATTATGTGAGCCAATAAGTCCCTACCTTTTTTCCAAAATTGGTTTTTACTTGGGTCCCATTACTTGCAACCAAAAGAGTCCAATGCAAACTCCTCTACGACTTGGAGTATAGTGGCACCCTTCTTATTGATCAACACACAGGATGCCTTTTACAGAATCAGAGTGAATCAGGGAAAAAACTCACCTCATGGAAGCTTGGTGGCTGAATTCTACTTTTGCCTCCCCTGTATACTCAGTCATAATTTGGATGTAAGAGTTCACCTCTCTTCCAACTTTTTTTCATCGGGAAATAAAGTAGTAATAATATAAAATAATTTCACTAATGTGGTGTCAAAAAATTCAGCACTTGTAATCATTTCATGGTAGGCCAGAAAGTTACCCTTTTTTCTACAGGACTTTCTCTGAAGAAAGTACAAGTTACAAGAACAGATGCAATTTCTGTGTGTGCAACTCCAACACATTAAAGGGCTGGTAGAGAAGCCCTCTAACATTTTAGACTTAGCAATTTCCAAATAACCTATACACTAATCACAAAGCATTCCTCTCCACTTAGTATGGCAGGCCCCATTAGGACATCTGCTAGATCATAACTTTTAGTCTCAATTGAGTTTCTGCATTGTTTAAAGACCATAAAACAAAATTCCTTCAAAATAGTCTATGATTCATCCTTGTAATCAAGCCTGGATATCCTCCCATTTAATCTCATGAAGGAGACTTTAATGAGCTGATGTCTCACTGGAAGCCTTCTCCTCACCCTTTAACTGTTTTCTCTCTACTGGTGTCCATTTGGGATCTTTATTACCTTTTGGCACCTCCATCATGGAATTGGGAGGAAGAAGAACGCAAGTGAAGGTCATATCAGTCAGATATAATATTTCTTGACAAATTTGGTAAGAAGTTTTAAAGCTGTAGATGGAAACTGAAAAGTTACAAGATGTGATTGTTTATGTCATCTTTGGATTTCCATTAGGTGTGCTAATATACCAGGTAGCCATAAACGGTTATTTATGGGTTTGGATTCCCCATTCTATAATTCAATTTACCTGCTGTATCTTGAACAAGTTATTTAACCTCTCTGATTCTTACTTTGTAATCTGAATATGGAGATGATAACACTGCCCACATAATTCATATTTATTTTTAATCTGCCTCATTCAGAAGAGGATTCGAGGCCCCTGACAATTAAAAAAAAGGATCTGAGGCCATTGCACATAAAACAAATAGACGAGAAAACCAAGTTGGTTGGAAAATAAGGATGAGAAAAAAAGAAAGCTGAAGTAAATTCAGGACACCAATAAGTAAGCCACCAGATTTAGTAGAGGTGAACAGAAATTTGACTCCAAGTAACGAATTCTGTGGAGCTGATTACAAGATGTGACAATCTCTAAGCATACACGTTTTCTCAGTGGGAGCATAATTCTTCTTTGTCTGAAGGCTTGAGGGACCATTTTTTTTAGATCCTCTTTGAGGCAGGTGCTGCATGATGAGTAGGTCAATATCCTCAATAATATTTGCACAGTGGACATATCATACCAAGTAACTGCTGTTTCCCTTATTGTCTCTTTTTGCTGACCACTAGTAAGCTCATCGAAGGGCAGATAAGCAAACAATTCACAGGGGTGGGGGAGTCACAAGGTGTGAGAATGAGGCTCCCTGATGGTTTTGATTGATCCTAAGATCTCATTTCAAATACACAGAGGCATGGAAGGATGGCATATCTTTTATGCAAAATTTCCCTAAATCTTATTTCTCGCAACTCAGCTTTTAATAAAATTTGGACAGCAAAGATATATTGTGGCAATCCGTTTCTGGCAAGACGCAGAAATGAAGATATTCTGACATGCAGAACGGGAGACTATGAGCCTCTTATAAAGGAGCCTGAACAGGCCTGAATAACGGTCATCTGCCATCCCATCCAAAGTGCCCCCAGGAGCGACCACAGGCAAAGCCTAAATCGAGTTGTTTCAGGTCAGCTCCACTATACAGAGTAGACAATCAAGATCGGGGTGTTCTATCCACTGGGACCACGGCTATGATTATTTTCGACTGGAATGTTTTCAAAGCAGGTCTCTCTGGTTGTTCACAGAGACCATCCAACAAAAACCAGAAAATCTTAACAAAGCACTAACGAGCATCAAAGAGTAAGTAATACATGTATTGATAGATTAGCCGCAAAACACACCTTCAAGTAACTCAAGGGTTTGACTGGCTGAGTGGGCTGACTGCATGTAGACCCTTGGAATGTTTTGAGGATTAAATGAGACAGTATCAGTGAAAGTGTTTTGTAAAGCGCTATGAAAATCCTATTTGTTATTAAGGAACCTCGTCTGTATGATTGATCAATAATTTGCTCTGCTGTTACACAGGCTTGCCTTAGTGGAAAGAACAGCCCAGAAATCACAGAAGTAAGCATCCTGACATTACTGTACAGTAATGACAAACAATAATATTTTCCTGGAGGCTCCCTGTGTCTTCACTGAAATTCTCCAGCATAAAGATGGTCACACCCACCTCATCCACTGATGGGTAAAGGGCAAAGAGCTCGGCCTGCCGATTGGTCCTCCGGGCCTCCTCATTCTGCTTCTCAAAGTCCTCGGCACTCACTTGTTGCACGAGGTTTTTCAGCCGCAAATCAGGCTGCAGGCTGCGGAGGTCAAAGTCACAGGCAGTGATGGGGCCTTTCCCAGATACATCGCACAGCACGTTCAAGTGGCAGGGGCCTGCCTGTGAAAAAAGACGTGTCTTGGTGAGAGAGATCGTGGGTCTAAAATGAGAACTAAAGGGTCTGGAATGTCTCAAGACTGCTCCAATGTGAGATTGCAGAGTTGGACCTCAAAGAATTTCTGACAAGAATCACATCATAGCTTCCTGGACTGGGTATCCTAAAATTAAATGTATCCTTCCTGCCTGGAAGCAGGTAATTAACTCATCAGATGTAGATACACCCGTTCTTGAGGAAAAGTTTGAAAACAGTTCTGTATTGCTGTTAGTTTGGGGCATGTTCTTTTCTGGAGATTGGGAGCCAAACCTCTTATGAACCCTACTCATGTCTTGTGCTCAACCAGAACAGAACTGGAATAAGGTGTTTAAAAAAAGCAGAGACTGGACTGGGGAATAAAGGGACCTCATCCTAATCCCAACTCCAGAGCTTGGCTTTCGAAACTGGAAAATGAGACGATCTGTGAGAAGCCTTCCAAATTAAATTTTATATAAACTCCAAAGCTGAATAGTATGTTTCCGAAGACAGAGATGTGGGCATGGGAACACTTTCCTACAGGACTGTAGTAACAGTTACAGGAATAAACACCAGGAAAAAAAAAAAAAAAAGAGTGTTTGCTATTCCAGCAGTATTCACTCAGCTGCAGTGTGTTTGAAAAAAACTGTCTTATTTCAGTCACAAAGTGGCCACTTCATTCCACTATAAATGTCCTGGAAATTGGGAAATGGATACCTAACTACAGACTTGGCAAAAAACATACAATCATAGTCAAGAATATGTTGTAAGAATAACAGATGGATCTGTTATAAACACCTGTAAAATTTACAGTAAAATGTTATTCTCAAAGTACTATTACATGGACATACTACTGTACAATATCTCCATTATACATATTTTTGGTGACATCTGTCTACCTCATAAAAGTGTTACTCTCCTAGATCATAAATTTTATCTAAACTGAATGTGTTAACAATAATCAATGGTAATACTTTAATTATTAATACTTTTGTTCATCTTAGAATTTGTAAGATGCTTGGGAAACTGAATTGGATTTCCCAATACTCTTTAAAAGGATGTAAAGATGTAGACAGAGAGATAGATAGATAGCTATTGATGTCATTATCTGTCTTCAGAATTTATTCTAAGGCCACAACTGGACAAGTGAGCAAAGATGTGAGGACAAGAGTACCTCTGGAACTCTGTAATAACAAAATAATAGAAACAACCTAAATGCCCCCCTCAAAAAGAAACTTTTCAGATTAAGAGATTTTGGAACTCTCATACAGTGGAACATTAGGCAGCCATTAAAAAACAGAAAAATGTGCTGCCATTGGAAGAGAAAGATGATCATAGCATATTGTCTTGTTAATAAAAAAGGAAATTATACAATATTGTATATAATATAATTTTTATGAAATATTATGTGTATCATGGATTCACATCATATATATATTTAACTTATGAAATTCAGGCATTTGGCCTCGCAATTCCACTCAATAAGGTGCATAAAAATGATTGAAAAGGGCTTCCCTGGTGGCGCAGCAGTTAAGAATCCACCTGCCAATGCAGGGGACACAGGTTCGATCCCTGGTCCGGGAAGATCCCACATGTCGCGGAGCAACTAAGCCCGTGTGCCACAACTACTGAGCCTGCGCTCTAGAGCCCGTGAGCCACAACTACTGAGCCCACGTGCCACAACTACTGAAGCCCGCACGCCTAGAGCCCGTGCTCCACAACAAGAGAAGCCACTGCAATGAGAAGCCCGCGCACCGCAACGAAGAGTAGCTCCCGCTCACCGCAAATGGAGAAAGCCCGTGCGCAGCAACGAAGACCCAACGCAGACAAAAATAAATAAATTTAAAACAAATGATCGAAAGGGAGGATGTTGCTGGACTGAGCCTCTCTCCATGATGAGTATTAGTCTGATGCTTAAAACCACACCTCTCTTGTATAACTTGAAACCCAGCCGATGACTTGAGTGCTGTGTTAGTGTGCTGAAGAAATGAGTGTGCTTTACGGCTGCGCTGGACACTCACCTTTAGAATTTACCCTTTCCTGCTCTGCTCTGTGGCGCTGGGTCTGCAACTCAGCAAATCACATTTCTGCTTTGCTCCTTCTCCCTTTAGGTTCTGCCAACAGGGAGCACTGCAGGGAGACTGGATGGCTGGGGGAGGGAGAAGGGACTGACCCTTTCCTCTCTGCCTGCAGTTTCTCTCACCTTGGTTGTGGCCATTGGTCCTAGTCTTCCGTTTCTCTGGCACTTCCAGAACAGCCCTCATCTTACCTTCCTTGGAGGTATCAGCACCAACTGGGCAATTCCTTCTCCCAGGAGGTCTAAGTCCAGACTCCCAGCCCCTGTGGGGTCTCTCCTCTGACGACACCACTGACTAGGCTGCGCCCCCTCCTCAGATATTTGAGTCCTAGCTCTGAGGCCCCTCTTCTGAGCTGCTAGGTTCTGATAACTCCAAGCTCCTCCCACTAGACCCATGGTTCTCAACCATGGTCCTGGGACCAGCAGTATCAGCAACTCCTGGGAAATGCTATTTAGAAATGCAAATTCTCGGGCTTTCCTGGTGGCGCAGTGGTTGAGAGTCCGCCTGCCGATGCAGGGGACACGGGTTCGTGCCCCGGTCCGGGAGGATCCCACATGCCGCAGAGCGGCTGGGCCCATGAGCCATGGCTGTTGAGCCTGCGCATCCGGAGCCTGTGCTCCGCAGCGGGAGAGGCCACAACAGTGAGAGGCCCATGTACCGAAAAAAAAAAAAAAAGAAATGCAAATTCTCAAGCCCAGACCCAGTGAATCAGAAACTCTGGAGTGGGGCCCAGCCATCTGTGTTCCGACAAGCCCTTCAGGGGGTTCTGATGAAGCTTAGGTTTGAGAACCACTGCCATAGACCCCAGGCTTAGGGTGGCGCGCTGTTTCTTGTAGTTACAATTTCTGTATGACTTCAATTTTCCTTTTTGGTTCTCGCAGTCCTCCAAAATGTGTTTAACCATTTCCCTATGTTAAATTTCTTCTGTGGAAATACCTAGTGTTTCTTCTGTCTGACTGATACAAGGAAGAATTTAGTTGGTCACCTACATGATGAAAGCTGAATTCAGTCAAAATTACCAATGAAAAACCCCTGAAATTTCCCACAGAGGACAGCATACAGATATCCCATTCCTCAGTAAGCCCACCAGCTTCAGCACTGGAATTGATGGCGGATTCCTCTGCAGAGATAAGTAGTCACCCTGACTGTAGTCTGAAAAATAGGTATTATTTAAAACGTCTAGTCGTATTCAGCATGGCGAGATGCTTGTGTTATGAGGGCACCTGGAAGCTGAAAACTATACTGGTTTAGAAGAAGTCCTGTGCAAACTTGGACACATTTCTTCCTCTCTGTTTTATTTTTCTTACCTATAAAATGGACAGATTGGACCAGAGGCACTGGTTTTTAGAATCTTTTAAAAATTGTGTCAAGTATATATGTCACATAAAATTTACCATTTCATCATTTTTTAATGTACAGCTCAGTAATGTTCATTACATTCACACATTCACATTGTTGTGCAACCACTCTCCAGAACTCTTTTCATTCTGTAAAACTGAAACTCTATACCCATTAAACTATAACTCCTCATTCCCACCCCTCCCCAGCCCCTGGCAACCACCGTTTTACCTTTATATATCTATGAATCTGACTATTCTAGGTACCTCATATAAATGGAATCATACAGTATTGGTTCTTTTGTAACTGGCTTATTTCACTCAGCATAATGTCTTCAAGGTTCATCCCCATGTTGTAGTATGTGTCAGAATTTCCCCCCTTTTTAAGGCTGAATAGTATTCCATTGTATGTATATGCCACATTTAGTTTATCCATTCATCTGCCCATGGACACTGGGCTGTTTCCACCTTTTGGCTACTGTGAATAATGCTCTATGAACACAGGTGTATAGAGCACTGACTTTTAAACTGTAACTACTCTGTAATAGTAATAATAATAATAACAACAGCAGCAGCAGCAGTAGCCAACTTTTATAGGGTGCAAAGTGTGAGCTGGCATTGTCTTAAATGCTTTACACACATTAACGCATTTAATACTCAAACAACTTCATGAGTTGGGTACTTTTATCATCCTTGTTTTCCAGGAGAGGAAACTGAAGCCCAGAGAGTTGACTTATCCTGTCTGAGGTTATAGAGTTGGTATGTGATAGACAGTCTGCCTCAGTGTGGAGCTTCCAATCATGCTGCAGCCTGCCTTAGGCCTGGGGACACCTCTGAGTCTCTGCAGGAATCATTATAGGGATGGGCCCAATTCCCCCCCTCCCCAGTTAGAGCCCCTCCATTTTTATCTATTTTCATTTGAACACTAATGTCTATAGCTACAAACAAGTTTGAAAAAAAATATCACTGACTCAAATGGTAGAATTCCTCCTATTCCAATATTCTATGAGTCTAGCCTTTTTATTAGTTTAAAAAAAGATCGACAGCATGCCATGGAAGAACGTCCAGTAACCTGGCAACCGTGTTTGTTGATAGGAAATACCTGAGAGCTGGGTTCACTGCACTCCAAGGTTTCCGACTCAAACATCTGTTTCTGAAGCGTCTTGTGAAAATCTTTTCGGGATCCAGTCTTTTTAAAGCCGCAAATCTCCGAACTTCCTTGGTTTCTTTCATTGTTGTTATTAAATAAGAGAGAGTGTGGAAGGAGGGAGAGGGAGAGAGAGAGAGGCAAAATCATTAGATTAAAATAAAAGTAATGGCTTAAGTGCAGACATGGTGCTGAAAGATCTTGTAAAGAGAGGACCATTTGTAATTCTTCACATCTAATTATGCACCAGGCCTAACACAAGGCTCTGTTGTAATGACATACAAACTTGCCTCCTGGCTGGCTCATTATTAAAGGCAGGAGTGGCCTGGGAAAATGCCACTTCAGCGGTGCGGCCATTTCAGCTGTGGGGCATTTGGCTCCAAGCTGAAGCTAAACTATGACCCTAGTGTAAGAGGCTGGAATAAATCTAGCGAAGGGCAGACGCAGCGAATAAAGGTCGTTTGAAGATAAAAATAGAGGAAAACATTTAATCTCCAAATCAATGTTCTTAGTAATGAATAAAAAAGGCAGGACACGGCTAAGAAAAAATAGAAATAAATGATTTATGTACCGAAAGTCTTTGCTGCTATTCTCAGTCCCCACTCCATGCACGCCATTAAACTTGTGTTTAAAAAATGTTGCAAATATTATATATCACTTATATGTAGACTCTAAAAAATAATTCAAATGAATCTATACAAAACAGAAACAGACTCACAGACATAGAAAACAAAGTTACGGTTACCAAAGCGGAAAGGGGGGGGTCATGAATTAGGAGTATGGGATTAACAGATACAAACTACTACACATAAAATAGATAAGCTTATTTTTGTGTATGGTGTTAGGGATAATTTCATTCTTTTACATGTAGCTGTCCAGTTTTCCCGGCACCACTTATTGAAGAGACTTTTTTCTCCATTGTATATCCTTGCCTCCTTTGTCACAGATTAGTTGACCATAGGTGCGTGGGTTTATCTCCGGGCTTTCTATCCTGTTCCATTGATCTATATTTCTGTTTTTGTGCCAGTACCATATTGTCTTGATTACTGTAGCTTTGCGGTATAGTCTGAAGTCAGGGAGTCTGATTCCTCCAGCTCCATTTTTTTCCCTCAAGACTGCTTTAGCTATTCGGGGTCTTTAGTGTCTCCACACAAATTTTAAGATTTTTTTGTTCTAGTTCTGTAAAAATTGCACTGGTAATTTGATAGGGATTGCATTGAATCTGCAGATTGCTTTGGGTAGTATAGTCATTGGGATTGACATATATACACTAATGTGTATAAAATAGATAACTAATAAGAACCTGCTGTATAAAAAATAAATCAAAAATTCAAAAATTCAAAAAAAATAAAATAAAACAAATAAGCAACAAGGATTTACTGTATAGCACAGGGAACTATACTTAATATCTTATAATAACCTATAATGGAAAATATTCTGAAAACATATATATATATACACATATACATATATAACGGAATCACTTTGCTATGCACTTGAAGCTAACACACTATTGTAAATCAACTATACTTCAATTTTAAGAAATGTGTTGCTATGGAAAGGGTTTAATATGATGTCTAGCACTGTCACTGGAGAAAGAAGTGAGACCATCACAAAAAAGGCAACAGATATACGCTGTCAAATAATAACTATAGAAACCAACATGTGTATTCCCCATTTTTATGACTCAAAGGCCTCCTGGAAAACACGCTGCAGACTCAACCACGCAAACATGCACCTGTTTTGTTTGATTTCCCACACTATTAGGAAACCACTGAGCGAGCTGGTAAAGGGACGTGAAATGAGGTTAGGATTTATTAGGCAGATCAGATGGAAGACAGGTAAAGCAGGAAATGTAGGAGAGCTACTAGCAATGATCCAGATACAGTTTATAACTCTTTGGGAGGGGCGAAGTGTTGGGTTATGCACAGTGGCACAGAGCAAGTATTCAATACTAAGTAAAAGAGGCCAGGAAAAAAATAAAAAGATAACTGCATGATTCCATTGATATGACATTCTGGAAAAGGAAAAGCTCTAGAGACAGAAAAGAGATCAGTGGCTTGCCAGGGTCTGGGGGTAGAGACAGGGGTTGACCACAAAGAGGCCTGGGGGAATTTGGGGGGTGGGTGGGGCATGGAACCATTCTGTATCTTGATTGTAATAGTGGTTACACAACTGTATGCATTTGTCAAAACTCACAGAACTTCAGTCTAAAAAGAATGAATTATAATTACCTCCAAATCAATGGACAGTTTCGGATTATGCCTGGCATTAATTAGGATAGTATGTACATTTAATAGTCATTCAACATAAGGGCTGATACTTCGCTGCGGTTTATTATAGGATGGTGGTCTCACTGAAGCAGGAGTGAATGGATTTAAGTCCTGGCTCCACAGCTTACAAGCTGTGTGACTTAAGGCAAATGAGTCTACTTCTTTGTGCCTCAATTTCCTTATCAAGATAATAAGAATTAGAATAATACCTAGGTCATCAGTTCTACTGCATGCAACAAATAAATTCTCATATGTAAAATACTTAGAAGATTTCTTGGCTTATGGCCATAATTCAGTAAATTTCTGCCACTACTTAATGATGTTTAGTAAACAGTATTAGAGAATATGGCTCAATTATAAGCCAACTGTCCCTGTCAGTGGACAAATAATCCAAATCAGACCAATGAATAAGATATTATAAGCAAAGGAAAAATAAAAAAAGGTACAACTCAGTATTGTTGAAGATTTCTTTTAATGCAATGGTCCAGGATAGATTTCACATCTTAGGCACTAAAATGTATGTATTCATGGAATAAAGATAAGATTTGAAAAATCATAAGAATTATACCTTAGGGCTATTCTAGTTCCAATTCAACCTATGCAAAATATTCCTTTCAAGTGAAATAAGATTTTCTGAGGACTTCAGAAAATGCACTTATCTTAGTATGTCAGAGGAATGAACCCCAAACTCTATCTCATATATTTTAATGCATCACAGGGGAAAAAACTACTTTCCTCTGGAGGACCATGCTTAATGAAGCCGCTTTGCTTTCTATGGATGTCTTTTTTTTTTTTTTTATACAGCAGGTTCTTATTAGTTATCTATTTTATACATATTAGTGTATATATGTCAATCCCAACCTCCCAATTCATCCCACCACCACCACCATCCCCCCCACCTCTGCTTTCCCCCCTTGGTCTATGGACATGTCTTTGTCATCCATAACCATACAGTCAAACACTGATTTAGTTAGCTCTTTTATTCCTCAATTATCTCCTTGCTGATATTACATTTCTCTATAATACCTAGGAATAGTCTTTTATGTCCTTGCTATGTGTGATAATGGCTTTGAATCCCACTTAGGGGGCAGAGGAGTAGAGTAATGGCCACTTGTGTTCCCTCCCACTCTCATAATTCTATAGGACATGTGCCACTCAGATCCTATAATTGAGACTTTTAAATCAGACAAATAGTGCCGCTCATGCAGGATAGAGGAAAGTTTTAGATTTTAACTTAGTAGGGAAAGATTAAAACTACACAGAAGCACAAAGTACTGTTCTCCTTTTGGGAGAACTGTATTTTCCGACTTGAACTGTTTGCCTCTGTTACTTAGACTGGAAGATGCCTTGAATGAATTCCATTTTATCTTTTTCATGTCTATAGCACAAAGTTTTGTGTCCTTGCTCTAAAAATCATAGCACTTTCCCCTTCACGCCTTTTGCAAATGACCGTTAATCTAATGAATAGAACGGTGCCACGGCTGCTTGTTTATCTCATCTTATTTCCACATATTTTATTTTTATTTTATTTTTTTTTGCGGTATGCAGGCCTCTCACTGTTGTGGCCTCTCCCGTTGCGGAGCACAGGCTCCGGACGCACAGGCTCAGCGGCCATGGCTCACAGGCCCAGCCGCTCTTGCGGCATGTGGGAACTTCCCGGACCGGGGCATGAACCCGTGTCCCCTGCATTGGCAGGCGGACTCTCAATCCCTGCGCCACCAGGGAAGCCCCTATTTCCACATATTTTGACAATTTTGTATGTATTGCTGTTTACTGGCATCCTTTGGGTGATGGTAAATACTATAAGCATTATTTTCTCTGTAATTTTCTTTAATGAACTAAAGAGAGAATAACTTAAGAATGTGTTTGGTGTCTTGGTGGAGAGTAAAACTCTGAAGTAATTAAACTTGTTGACATGCTATTTATTCTTGGTGTATTACCCATAGTGACAGTGAAACATTTCACGAGTGTTTTGAGCAGCACATAAAAGCCCTTAGACTTTGTCTTTCATCCTGGGTGATTAAGGTAATTCTGAAGGAAGGTCATGCTCAAGGAGAGCTGGGATATCAAGGAATGGGGTATCATCTGTTTTATTACTCCATATTTTACTCCCAGTGAACTGGTAAACAATTAAAATTCAAACACATCAGTGCATATAATTCAGTTACTCCCAAAACACCATAAAAATGTCTCCCTGATCAATAATTGCTTATTATGACATGCATTTGTTGCTCTGGCTGTCAAGGTGCTTAGCTATTTGCTTTCTGAAAGTATGGAAAGCAAGCCAGCCTCATCAGCCTATGCAGTGACAAAGAGCAATCCAGCTGTGGAATTCACTGTGCCACTCTTGACTTCTTACACGCAGACTCCCCATCCCCATAAATCCACTCCCACGGAAGCCCAATTCAAAGGCCAGCACTTGCACCGAGCCTTCCCTAACCTGGCCAGAAGTAACTGCTCCCTTCTCTGAATTTTCAAAGCATGTTGTTTGTATTTCTCTTAGAAGCTTTTTATAATATTCTATGTTACAGTCTAATTACTTGTCTAAATTTTTATCTCCCCTGCTAAATATGTGCTCTCTCTCACTAGACTATGACTTTGCTGAGGACAGGGCCTCCTTTAGCGATAGGATTCCTGTGTATTCCTCTTTGCATCTTCTTTGGTGCCTTATTCTCAGGAGATATTTTCTAAACATTTGTTGAATGGGAGAACGAATGCAACTCTAACAAGCAAATATCTGTACCGTTTCCCTCTCACACAAGTGTTCTCAAATCTGTCAGATCCAACACTGTCTTTCTCTGTAACGAATGTTTTATAATGCCACCTTTATAACCCATCAACTTTCTCGTTTTTAGAAGTCAATAAAATGTCCCAGCTGTTATACAAATGAGAAATAAAAGAAACATAATACCTAAAATAGCATGTATGTAAATATGCAAATGCTTGGACACAACTACACCAGAGGACATAATGAAATAGCTGTTTGCACCTGTAGGAAGAATCGTTGTAAATATAACACCTACAAAAGCAGACTGCAACAGATGTGTTGTATGGGTGACTCAAACACCACAAAGCAGCACTGCTGTCAGTAATGTGATTTTCCAAATTGGGGGAAAACTCTTGTAGAGCTCTAATCAGCACAAAGTTTAACTTCCCCTATATTTACATGATAGTTGTTTTCCTGAAAAATTCAGTGCAAAAATATTTGTAAGATGGCATAGAGGCTTGGCTTAGATATTTACAGACTGGTGTTTCACCACCCTGAATGTCCAGCAGGACATTTGATAGTTGTGCTGAATGTTGAATTGGGGATGATCCTTCATTGTATGTGATGCCCCATGCATTGCAGGGTGTGAAATGCAGTAGCCCACGCCAGTCATTGAGACAATTAAAAACAGAAACATTAATTACCCTCATTGAGAACCATTGCTACTAAGATATTAGAAAACTGGAATCCCCAAATCCAATCTAAACCATAGTTTTAGCAGCACATCTGGGAAAGGATATCCACCAAGACTTCCTGGAAGGGGTGAAATGCAGCAAGTTTAACCGGGACCACAGCATCATTCACGTGTTTAATTGTTTGGGGGAAGAATTCTACTAGTGGAAAATCCTAAAGTGAGCACTTTTCAGAGTTCTACTTTTGGTTTTGGTAGAAAGTAAATTTCTCATATAGAAATTATTATATAGTTTAGCAGAAACAGGGATGTTAGGAGATTTTAAATTCAACATATCTGCAAAATAAGGGTATCTAGATCTATAATACATGCACTGGTATTGCATCTAATGGTATTATCATTGATGATAATATAGCTATCATTTCTTGGACTGGTAATTGTCTTAGTGATTGTCTGTGTGATTGTCTTAGTTGAGATTCCCTAGAAGCTGAGCCTGAGGCAGGGACTCAGGTGCATGTGATTTTTGATTGTGTGTTCTTGAAGAAAAGCCTGTAAGAGAGATAGGGAAGCAGAAGGAGTCAACTAAGGATGAGAGCTCAGATAAATTCTTGGCCTGATACACAGGGTGCTCTGGAAGGATCACATTGCAAAGTTGTCCCACTGTCCCACTCTGAGACAAGAGGTGGGACTATGGTACCCCTTGCACCAGTGCTATTGTGCCGGTTAGGCACTGGTCACCACCACCAATCCAAAGTGGGAGGTTAAGGGGCTGGGAGGTAGAGAGAATTGCTCAAATGTCTCTGGGCACAATAGCTTCTACACTCATGGCAGCTGCAAGATAAACGCATGGGACAGTGAAGGGGACCCACTAACAGTCTTTATTACAATGCCAGGCACCTAACATATATTGTTTTCCTTTTATTTTGAAACAATCTCAAATTTACAGAAAACTTGCAAATATAGTATAAAGACCGTTCCCCCTCTCAAACTATCTGAGAGTAAGTTGCTGACCTAATTCTCCATTATCCCTGAATACTTCAGTGTGTAACTTCTACAAACAAGGACATTCTCCATGGTAATTAGTATTCAACCATCACCTTCAGGAAATTAACACTGATACATTATTACCATCTAATCCTCTGACCCCTTTCAGCTTTCACCAAATGTCCCCCAAATGCCTTTTAGAGCAAAAGGATCTAGTCCAAAGTCATGCATTGCATTTATATGTCACATTTCTTTACTCTTATTCACTCTGGAACAGTTCCTCAGTGTTCCCTTGACTTTCATGACCTTAAGATTATAGGCCAGTTATTATTTAGAAAGTCCCTCCATTTGGGTTTGATTGTTGTAAATACCCCATTCCTCATCAAGCTTTCAGTTTGATTTGTGTCAATATGGATTCACAGTTTCCTATTTTATTCCACATATCTTAATCCATTGCTATTATTTATTTTGGCGCTATAATTATCCTCAATTCGACCAGTGTGAATCCCTTCAGCTGGCTCTTACAACTTTTTACATGTCCCCAGCAGTCACTGATCACATCCTGCTTTCTGCCACAAGATATTCAGGCTGATCTTATACTTTCCTTTCCTCAACCCTGGAATCAGTCATTTCTCCAAGAAGCTCTGATTCTTTTTAGTGGAAAATGGTTCTTAGAAGCCAAGATGTAGGTGTTGGGTGTGCTCATTGCTATTAAGGTGTTGCTCCTCCTATGTCTTCTCAGTGAACAGAGTTAGGTAGGGAGCGTGTGTGTGTGTGTGTGTGTGTGTGTGTGTGTGTGTGTGTGTGTGTGTGTGTGTGTGTTTTGAAAGCCAGGAGTTCATGTTGATCCTTGCAATCCCAATCTGACATCACAGTATCCATTCTCGTTTTCTTCCTTTCCATATTAACTTCCTTCTCAGATAGTGAAAAATCTAACACCTACTGTCCTTAATATACTTACTTACTTGATTAATCCCCTTAATGTAACCCTTGCTAACAGCACCCCTCCATGCCCACACATGTTGCCCTCCTTATATCCTGACTCTGACACCCTGCACCAGGCTTGCCCTCTGGCACGACGTCTTCTTCAGTCTGCACTGACACTTAGTGCCAGGCCACCCTCCCACAAGGACATCCTTGTCCCTTGCCTGGGCTCTGACACCTCGTGGTAGGCTTCTCCCCCATGTAACACCCCCTCATTCTACTCAGAATGTCTGCTCTGTTATCACATGCCAGGCTGCCCCAGGCTCAGATACCCCCCTCACACCATGTAGGTTCTGCTTCTCCATGCCAGGCGGCCCTTCTAAACGTGTGTCCTCCTCAGCGTGTTTGGCCTTCCACTCCTCATTCTGGCCCTCTTCAGCTACTCCCCACCCTGAGTTATGGATGGCCAACTTGTTCTGATGGCTTCCACACCAAATTGTACAAGAAGGGAGAGGAAAGAAAGAGAAAAGGGTATAGGAAGGGGAAGAGGAAAAAGAAGAAGAGGAACATGTATTATTTTCCAGTCTTCGCAATAAGCCTTCAAAATGAGCAACATTTCCCCCCCTTTCACACTTGAGGAAATGCTGGTTCAGAGAGATGAAGTCACTTGCCCAGGGTCTCATAGACATTACATAAGGAGCCAGCATCTGGACCCAAGTCTAGACTCTATCTACTCCATGACACTGCCTCTAAAGAGAACGCTCTCAAGATATGTTTGTCTTTGGACTGTCCCCAAATGGGTAACGGTAGTGTTTGAAGAAAAGGAACACAGTTCTCTGGAGAAGCAATAGGTTGGGTTTATTTCATGAGAAACAGTCTTTCTACCATTTGGCTACTTGCCCATCTCTCTCTTGTCTGCAAATAGGCTCCACAGGAGCATGGCTTTATTTGGCTCAGATGTCCGGGTCGGGTAGGGAGGCTGGGACTCTGGTAGCTGATGGCACTTAGCCAGCAGTCTCACTACCCACCCCATGGCGGTTTCTGACTTCTGTGGCTGGCACTGCTGAAATGAGTCATCTTTACATGCTTGCCAACCCTTGGCCTCTCCTCTCCAGCCAGCTTTACCCTTGCTGTCACAAGGTAGCTTTGCAACTTTCTGAGATTTCAAAATGGGGAAGTAGATGCTAAATCTAGAATGAGGAAGGGGAACACACTTTGCTCTGGTTTCAAGTCCACAGCCATGGAATACATTTAGTCTTAATGCTTTCCATCCCCCAAATCCTGAGGGTGACACAGATATACGGTTAGAGTATACATGTTGTGAGATCAACTTTTAACACTATTCTGTAACTCATTTTTTTTTAAAATGCCCATTTGTTAGTGGCTTTGGGTGGTCTGGGTAAATGACTTCAGAAAACATTCTAACAAAACGGAGGACAAAAAAGAAAGCATCCATTTGCATAAAATAGCAAAAGAACAATAACCAAATAAGTTTCATTTCTCCCAGATTTAAGTTTCTTTTGAGGAGAAAATCTGATATAAAAGTTTTCAGATATGGTGTATGAACTCTTTATCTTAAAATCTTAAAGCTGGGGGAAATGTCCTAGAATTCAGCTCATGTCTATGCCATACCCAATGGAGAAAGAGGCGTAGAGAGAAGTGACTTGAGGAAAATGGAAGCAGGCACATGGCTGTAATTGGCAGGGGGGTGGGGATTCACTTGTAAGTAAACACTCTTGGAAATAAGTGCATTTTATGACACAAGGAAGAAAGCTAAAGACCAGAAATAGTTCTGGTCTCCAAGGCTACCACACATAAGGTCTTAAGCTAGGTTGTTTCTGGATTTTTATTCCTGTGGCCCACACCGGTTTCCTTATGAAGAAGTATGTGACACTGAACCTGTGACATCAACATCCTCTGGAGTGTACCCATCCTAAGAAAGGCAAAGGGCAAGTGTGAATTTTGAGTTTTAATTCACTGTTCTCTTTCCATCTTAGAACAAATTAACGTTAGTTAATTCCTTTGGGAACTTTTCCCCTTAAAATTGGATTTCTCAGGAAAAACACTCACTAATTCAGTGTGTTGTCATTTAGGGTAGTGTAATCTTAGGAAGCAACTTAATGTTTGCCTATATTTTCCATTGCTTTGAGCTGGGTGGTTTTTTTGGCCAGGACAGTAGATCACATGAAGCTTTTTATTTGAATCCTTAGGGAAAGCCCCCTAAGGATTTTATACACTAGAAAAGCTTACCCATTTGGCATACACATACATGTTGCTTAACGACTATTGGTGAGAATAACTTTGGAGAAGCTAGCAAGTTTATGAATGCCCATGTGAGGCTCTCTCTCAAAGACCTCTGTTAGAAAGTAGAGAATAAATATTATAAGATAAAATGAAGTTTGGTCACACGTGGATCTACTTTTTTTTTTTTTTACCACTATGATTTGCACACTTAGAGCAACTGGAACCAAAATCATTTTCGTAAATATTTTAAATAGTTATTTCTTCTGAGGAATTGTTCGAAAAGCTCCCCCCAAACCCTCCTACACTGTTGGTGGAAATATAAATTGCTGCAGCCGCTATGAAAAACAGTACGGAGGGTCCTTAAAAAACTAAAAATAGAGCTACCACACAATCCAGCAATCCCATTCCTGGGCATATATCTGGACAAAACCATAACTCGAAAAGATACATGCACCTGTATGTTCATTACAGCACTATTTACAATAGACAAGACATGGAAGTAACCTAAA
The DNA here is from genome assembly GCF_964270905.1 of Leucopleurus acutus. Classification (NCBI taxonomy): domain Eukaryota; kingdom Metazoa; phylum Chordata; class Mammalia; order Artiodactyla; family Delphinidae; genus Leucopleurus; species Leucopleurus acutus. The sequence goes on along the minus strand of NC_139150.1, from coordinate 51,185,814 downwards.
CTTCCATCTACAGATGAATGGATAAAGAAGATGCGGTACACACACACACACACACACACACACACACACACTGGAGTATTATTCAGCCATAAAAAAGAATGAAGGGAATTCCCTGGTGGCGGAGTGGTTAAGAATCCGCCTGCCAATGCAGGGGACACTGGTTTGATCCCTTGCCCAGGAATATCCCACATGCCGCAGAGCGACTAAGCCCGTGTACCACAACTACTGAGCCTGCGCTCTAGAGCCCACAAGCCGCAACTACTGAGCTCGCACGCCACAACTACTGAAGCCTGTGTGCTTAGAGCCCATGCTCCACAACAAGAGAAGCCACCACAATGAGAAGCCCCCACACTGCAACGAAGAGCAGCCCCTGCTCAACGCAACTAGAGAAAGCCCACGCGCAGCAACGAAGACCCAACACAGCCAAAAAAACAAACAAGAAAAGAACAGAATGCCATTTGCAGCAACATGGATGGACCCAGAGGATTATCACACTAAGTGAAGTCAGACAGAGAAAGACAAATATCATATGACATCACCTACATGTGGAATCTAAAATGTGATACAAATGAACTTATTTACAGAAGAAACAGACTCACAGACATAGAAAACAAACTTATTGTTACCAAAGGGGAAGAGGGGGGTAGGGATAAATTAGAAGTTTGGGATTAGCAGATACAAACTACTCTATACAAAATAGATAAACAACGAGGTCCTACTGTATTGCACAGCTAACTATACTCAATATCCTATAATAAACTATAATGGAAAAGAATATGAAAAATACATATACACATTTTTTCACAATAAAGGCTGTTTATTATCATTATTATTCCCTGGGGACACCCTCCCTGATGCCCCCAACCAAGTTAAACCATCTCATTAAAGACGTCTACAGCGCTGCGGGGTGCTCCCCTTCCAACTCTTATCTAGTGCTTTCTGCCCTCCTAGATCCTGAGCTCTGTAAAGGGCGCTGCCTCTGTCTTGTTCACAGCTGCATCCCCAGCGCCTAGGGCAGGCCAGACCCGCAGTTGATGCAAAACACATGTTTGTTCCTCACTCCTTCCCTCAACAGGGCTGCCTCTGGCCAAGTACACAGAAGGGCGCAGCCCTGACTTCAGCCACCTCAATGAGTCTGGTGTCTTCCGCACAGAACAAAAACCAACTTCAGGGCTTGCCTGGTGGCGCAGTGGTTGAGAGTCCGCATGCCGATGCAGGGGACGCGGGTTCGTGCCCTGGTCGGGGAAGATCCCACATGCCGTGGAGCGGCTAGGCCCGTGAGCCATGGCCGCTGAGCCTGCGCGTCTGGAGCCTGTGCTCCGCAACGGGAGAGGCCACAACAGTGAGAGGCCCTCGTACCGCAAAAAAAACAAAAAAGCAAAAAACAAGCTTACATTATTTAGCACATAAAATAACAAATTCAAAGGAGAGCTCATTAATTGCTAATTAACAACTGGTCAGCAACCACTATTGTGACTTTCTCCAACTTCCCGGCCTATGAAGACACAGAAAAAATGGAAACTCACCAAAACAGATAACTTAATGCCGAAGTCTAGACAGAATCTCTGTGGATCAGATGCAGCTGGAAAGAGAAGGATGTACCATACTTTGCCTCCCCAAAGGGCAATGCAGAGGGAAGCACTATGTACTTTCCTTCCTGCCAGTCCCCGAACAGTTCATGTTTATAATAGTCAGGAATCTAAATTCTCCTTCTTCATTGTAGTGGCTTATCTATGAAGCCATTCACAGGTTCCACCTGGTTTTACTGAAATGAACTACCACCAGAACCACTACCTTCCTTGCCTTTCTCTTTCTACCATCACTCTGCAACCATATAGAAACAACTCATAGAAAACAACTAGCTGAATATGTATGTAGGGTTGGGAGATGAAGGGCACCTGGAAGAGTGTATTGGATTCTCCCCACAAATAAAATACTACGGATGCACGTGAGGGCAGAATGATCCTGGGAGGACTGTTCAATAGGAATTATAGCCTTTATGTTAGAGTATCAGATTTAGAGTACCAAAAGGTCAAACAGTGGGGTTGGAAAAGGTGCTTCCTCAGTTGAACACTAGTCAAAGTTTGCCAGAAACTGACGAGTTTCGACGTTGCACACATCTACCTGTCCATTAGCTAATTTCTGGGAAACAAGCTGGTCTGTTACCCAAGTGCGCAGATAACGGCGCCAATGACAATCCCCATCCTCAGTATGTTGCCAAACATAAAGTTAAAACAGACATTGCTTTGTTTTGTGAAAATAAAAAGATACAAAACTTGCACAGAATAAATATATGAAAAACCACTGTTCCTACAGGAGAGATAAAAACAAATGGAGACACAAAAGGGAACGGAAGCAATAATCAAAGTGGCTAATGGTGTAGTTTAACATTTTAATCCTAAATTCCTAGTAAATAATACTAGGTTTATGGATTAAATTTTAAGCATGACAGCAAAACTATAAATCATAAGGAAAACTGTCAATATAGATTTTACTAATAAATAATTTTGAATGTTAAGAAACTATAAACAAATTTAAAAGACAAAGAGTATCCTGGGTAAGGAATTTGTATTATATGACATACAAAGGGTTAATATCCTTACCGAATGAAAGCAGCCCTAAAGATAAACAAGATCAGACAAATACAGTAACAGAGATGCACAAATTTAATGAATAAGCAGAGCACCAAGGAAAACTTACAAATGGACGATAAATTTATGGAAAAAAAGATACCAAATTGAAACAAAGAAAATGCAAATAAAAGACAGCCATTTTACAAATAAAATTGGAAATTTATTAAAAGATAACATCCAAAATTCTTGAGGATTCACGCATATCTTGCTAATAATCTTTCTGATATATTATTCCCAAATCCTTAAATTTGTGCATACACTTAAACACACAGAAACTCCTCTTGTAGGAATTTATTCCAAAGGGAAAAAACCCATAACTATACACAAGAATGTTGCTATACTGGGTATAACACTGAAAAACAGGGGATCATCTAAGCATTAAAATTGTTTAAATAAATTTTTGTATAAATACATTATACAACCATTAAAAATTGTCTTGAAGAATAATATTTAATAGCAAAGAGATAGTTACCACTTAGTGTAAAGACTGAAAAAGCATGCTGCCAAACAATATCATAATCGGACTTAATTTTTATGCAAATATATACAAAGAAATATGATTCAAAGGCAACACATCAAATGTTAATGGTGGTTATGTGTCTATAGTGAAATGGAGTGATTTTTGTTTTCTCTTTTTGGTTCGCTATGATCTCCAAAATTTTTACAATGAGTATTCTAAAAAGAGTCCTTTAAGTTTGTTCAAGATAGAGAAAAAAAATTCCAATGGGAATTGCCATGAAGAATGAAAAAGTGCAGTGTCCCAAATAGAAAATAAAAACCAAGTGTAGTAAAATGGACCTTTCTATTTATTGCCCCTTCTCAGATTTCTTTCAAGCCTTCATATCCAGAAAGTACCTCTAATTATAACATTTAAAAGCATGAGAACAACTTGTTCTGAAATCTTCTATTTATTACCAGCAAAGTATAATCTTATTTGACTGCCCGGCAAACTTGGTTTTCTATTCAAGTTAGAACAGATGATGGATTAGCGTTTAACTTTCTCTTAATTACTTTATACAAGTGAAGCTTTCTCTTTCTCAGTTACTGAAAATAGTATGCATACTAACATTACTCCAAAACACATCACCACAAATTCAAATGGTACCCTTCCAGGAGCTGGATAAAACCCAACCTCCAAAGTCTTTCATCATTTATCCCACAGAACGGTAATTCTTACTGGAGTATAGGAGAGGTGAGGATATCAGAATTTCAAACTACTTGTGTGTTGTCACAGGTTCTCTGATGTTTCTCTACTGGGGTGTGCCCCGGATTGCAGACTCTCCCCAGACAGCTCCCCAACACGTACACACATACAGGTTGCGAATTCCAGTGTGGGTAGATGCTTCTCATTAGAGGGTACTCTCCAGGTCATTGGCATGGAGACAAAAAGCTCAGGACAATGTCATAGAACATTTAATTAACCCAGGAGAGAAGGGCCTTTTTGACTAGAAGGCAAGCAAGTAATTTATTTCTTGGTCATAAGTTTAAATGTGCCCTTTGAATCTGAGGCCAAATTTCCATTCATTAATCCCCACCCCCACCCCCAGGAATTCATCAGAATAGAAATAAAAGGGCTCTATTCTTTGTGTTTAAAATGTAACTTTCTCCTTCAGTAGGTGAATGGATGAACAAACTATAGTAAATCCATGCAGTGGAATATTATTCAGCGAAGAAAGAAATGAGCTATCAAGCCACAAAAACACACAGAGAAAGAAGGCAAAACTATGGAGACAGTAAAAAGATAAGTGGTTGCCAGGGAGGGAGGACCAGAGGGCACAGAGGGGATTTTTAGGGCAGTGAAACTATTCCGTATGACACTCCAGTGGTAGATAAACGTCATTTTACATTTGTCAAAACCACAGAATGTAAACACAAAAAATAAGCCCTACTGTAAACTATGGACTTTAGTTTAATAATAATGGATTGGGCTTTCCTGGTGGCGCAGTGGTTGAGAGTCCGCCTGCTGATGCAGGGGACACGGGTTCGTGCCCCAGTCCGGGAAGATCCCACATGCCGCGGAGCGGCTGGGCCCATGAGCCATGGCCGCTGAGCCTGTGCGTCCAGAGCCTGTGCTCCGCAACGGGAGAGGCCACATCAGTGAGAGGCCCGTGTACCGCAAAAAAAAAAAATAAATAAATAATAATAATAATGGATCAACACTGGCTCATCAATTGTACCAAATATTCCACACTTAAGTAAGACTCATCCAAGGAAGGATATTAGTCAGAGAAAGCTGCACGAAGAAAAAAGAAATTTGATATGATCTTTTATCCACGGGTAGGATTGGGTAGACAGATGAAAGAAGGGAGAGCATGCCCAGAGGGGAGACAGCAAGAGCAAAGGTGTGGAGGGAGGACTGAGTCAGTCCTGTGGTGCAACAGTGAGGAAGAGACGCAGGCGCAGAGAAAGGAAGGGGCTCCAGGAGTTAAGGGAAATACGTTTTAATAGATAGAGTTGGGCCGGATTATTAAAGCCCTTGAAAGGCAAGCAGGTGGTGTTTATATTTGATATAGTAGGAAATAGAGAGCCTTAGAAGGTGTTTGAGCAGGAGAGTGATACAAGATACACTCAATGCTCATTATTCATGGGTTTTGCATTTGCAAATTTGCCTACTTGCTAAAATTTATTTGGAATCCCCAAAATCAATATTCATGGTCATTCAAGGACATAAAAACCTCACACACACCAAAAAACCCAATACATTAATAATAGGGGGAAATGTGTGTGGGAGGTAGTATATGAGAACGCTCAGTACTTCTTTCTAATCAATTTTCTTGTAAGCCTAAACTGTTCTAAAAAAAGTTTATTAATTTTTTTAAAAAAAGTTATAAAAAGGTAACGATATAAAGTAAGTATATACGTAAAGAGGGAAAAAAATGAACTTACTTCCGATTCACAATTAGCCACTCCCGAATATAGGTCTGAACGCAGTCCCTGACGTGAGGGTCCAGTTCAACCCTAATGAGGCGGAAAACAACATTAAAAAGTTATTACCAGGTAAACACAACAAAGCAATCCTTTATCGTAACCAAGGACAGCAGGATGATTTCAAATCCGTATCAACTGAGAATGGCAAGGGTATTGTTATCCAATCCTCTCAAGTGTCTGAAGTATTCCTGAGGCAGTAACATTTTTACTTTGATGAGACAAACGTTGGCATTTTATGCTTTGTGGGTTTTCTTTATTACATAGAATCGTATTAGATTATTATCTATCCCTGAAGGCATTCCGACACAAGACAGGTAGAACTAGCTGTAATCACATACAAAACAAGAAGAATAAGTATAAATACCAGTCTCTTCTGGGGTAATCTGGGCATATTTTTTGCTCACGTGTAACCTTGTTAGGACATGCATGTTTTCCTTTTCGAAAGCCATGAAGAAGAGGAGTTGTACTTTGAGGAGCTGGCAGGCCCTGGCTTTGGTTGGTGATTATTAATTCGGGCAGCTCTTGTCTACTGCATAGAGTGTGTCATGAGAGAAACTCTTAGAGTGCTTCGGAGTCTGGAAATTTAGAAATCACTACTTCCCTGCAGTAGCAAAGGTTATTTTTGTTTGTTTGTTTGTTTTGGGTTTTTTTGCTGTTCTCCCAAATGTGTTGGTACTACAGATAAATAGGTCTAAGTGCTCTAAGTTTTAATTTTCTGGTTTGTAGAAAGAGGGTAAGAACAGTACCCACCCTGTGGACTGGCTGTTAGTTTTAGATGGAATACTGTAGAAGTCAGACATGTGGTCCCTGGGCCCTGACTACTCAAATCCCAGCCCCATTCCTTATAAGACCTTGGGCCAGTCACTCAACCCTTCTGTGCCTCAGTTTCCTCACTGTAAGTGGGGATAGTAATCGTGCAGTGCTCCCTTGGAGAGCTGTGATGAAGATGAAGTAAGTGTGTGAAGTGCTTAGAAAAGCGTCTGGCACATAATAAGACCTCCGTGTGATAGTTCACACTTGTGTGCCATTCATTCTGCACTAGGCACTGATGAAATCCCTCTACAGGTATGAATTCAGTTAATGTCAATCAGCTCCATAGAACAGATGCTATTACTATTTTCATTTTGCAGAGGGATGAGATGAAAAGATCTTTCTCAAAGACACTGAGCAAGTGGAAGAGCAGGGAAATGACCCTAGGCCACTCGCCTGGGAGCGCAGGTTTACACCCACTGCACTATCACAGCTCAATATCATGTTCCCGGATAGGCACTGGGGTTCAACAGGAGTCAGCTGTCGTTTACTCTGATGATGATGATACTTTCCTGGGCTTTAATTATACACAAGACTTTTGGGCAACGATTGAAATAGTAGAGGGTATTTGAAAGCCATCAGACAGATAATGTGTTAGTTATCAATTCTGGTGACGAGGCAATATTATGCTCAAAAATTGATGTTAAGGGCTTCCCTGGTGGCGCAGTGGTTCAGAGTCCGCCTGCTGATGCAGGGGACACGGGTTCGTGCCCCGGTCCGGGAGGATCCCACATGTCGCGGAGCGGCTGGGCCCATGAGCCATGGCCGCTGAGCCTGCGCGTCCGCAACGGGAGAGGCCACAACAGTGAGAGGCCTGCGTATCGCAAAAAACAAAAAAAACCTGATGTTAAGAAAAAAATTACCTCTTCTATCAAATTTCAAAAAAAAATCAAAATCCTCCTACCTGTAAACTTACTGTAAGTATTTTTTTTTTGCGGTACGCGGGCCTCTCACTGTTGTGGCCTCTCCCATTGCCGAGCACAGGCTCCGGACACACAGGCTCAGGGCCATGACTCACGGGCCCAGCCGCTCCGTGGCATGTGGGATCTTCCCAGACCGGGGCACGAACCCGTGTCCCCTGCATTGGCAGGCGGACTCTCAACCACTGTGCGCCCAGGGAAGCCCTATTTTAAACAGGATTTTCCAAGATTCTGATCTCATTTGAAGACAATTAACCATATATTTTACACAAAGAAATTAAATTATTCTCTACCAAAGGTCACAATAATAGATGTTACCTATATGAAAGTCACATCTGAATAAATGTACTGACAACAGGGAAAGATGTTTCCCAAGAATCACCATGATCTTTTCTGGGGAGTGAGTATCTTCAAAATGTTAGAGCAGAGCATATGGTCAGCTCTTCTATATGAATGAGAACTGTCTAAACAAAGAGCAAAGGGTCAAATAATACCCTATCACTGTCATCTAACCTTCTTAAACTGTGATGAAATAAAATCCAAAATAGAACTGGAATATCCCCGAATACTGAGGGCAGGGGCTGTGTTTCATGATCTCATTTCCAGGACTTTTTGGGGAAGAGGAGAAGGTTGAAAATCTCAGGAGGATGTGAATCTTTGGTTTTGAAAATGAATGCAAATAAAGTTCATCCTAAATCTCTAAAGAGACATTGCTTGTTACACTATGGAAATAACAGGAGTTTCATCTAAATATAATTCCATCATTTGATACTGAGGGCTAATGCTGACACCTGTGAACACATCGATTAACCCACTGTAGAAACTCAACCCTAAGCAGCTATTCACATATTCACACTACAGAGCTTTGCCCATTGTTTTTCCGCTTGACAAGACTTGCTTCACAAGAAAGAACTTTGCCTTATTCATCTTTTTATCCCAGTTCTCAGCACATAGTAGATGCTCAAGAAATGTGGATCGGACTTACTTTTGTGACTTGATCCAGTCTCATACATGGAAAGAATTAAAATGCTCCTGAACGGAGGCATTTCAATGATTATTATTTTTACAAATGGAAAAACTGAGGCCTCCTGAGGTCACATGACTCGCCCACAGTCACTGAGCTGACCCGGGCAGTCTGGGTCCAGAGCCTGCACTCTTCACCTCTTCTTAGGCAGTCGATTTTGTTCTACTGCAGCCCTTTAACTGGCTTAGTCCCCACATGGCTTTTCAAAGCCTCTGGTCAAACCAGTTCAAAATCTATCTACATGTAGGTGACAGTGCCACAGTAGTCATCCTGCACATCTTGATAGATCTGAGTCATGTTACTTGTAAGAGAAGTCCAGAATTAGGGCATCTCTCCCTAACCAAGAACAGGCATGCATCATAATCCCATCCACATTTTAAGAAAGCAATTTACCCTTCCTCCGGCAAAGAGGGCTGCAAAGTTCGACATTCCTTCGGCGTGAACACCACGTCCAAGTCATCTTCGGAGAAGTCTCCCAGCTCTTGGGCAAGCTCCACATCCAGGCTGTTCAGGTGTGTCATCAGAAGTCCTTCAAAGTCCACTGGCTCCACCGGGTCATAAAACTGAGGCTGGGGGCAGGGAAAGGAAAAAGAGGTTCCCACACGGTTTAGGGTAAAAGCACTAAGGCGACAGGAGATGTGTGCCCTGTCCTCCCTCTCCTCCCAGTAAGTGCTTCGCTCCTCATGTACAACTAAGTGGGGCTGTCTTTAGAGAAGCTGTCAAACACAGAAGTGGTGATATGCAAAGGAAAAGAAACACAGCATGGAAAGTCAAGTCAGAACACAGTGAGTAATTAAAATCACACCCCAAGGTAGAATTTTTCTCTGCTTAATTGCCTCTTTTTGTGTGTGTGTGTGTGTGTGTGTGTGTGTGTGGTATGCGGGCCTCTCACTGTTGTGGCCTCTCCCGTTGCGGAGCGCAGGCTCAGCGGCCAGGGCTCACAGGCCCAGCCGCTCCACAGCATGTGGGATCTTCCCGGACCGGGGCACGAACCCGTGTCCCCTGCATCGGCAGGCGGACTCTCAACCACTGCACCACCGGGGAAGCCCTAATTGCATCTTGATGAGGATTCCTGAGAAGATCCAAAATGAGATCACTAGGCCTTGCTGCATTTTTATAATTTCTCACGTAAAAGCTCTCTGAGGCCACGTTTACCCAAATACAGTGAAGCGGCGAATCGGAGGCAATTTTCTAGAGATTCAGGCAAACTCGACAGTCCTTCCGTCTGAGTATTTAGGTACAGTGCTTTCTTTGGCCTGAGTTATCCTATACATTGATTCTTGAAGGCACTTCATTCGTAATCACAGCCCACAGTGAACCAGGCTGGGTGGCTGGGACACTCCAAGGCAGTGATTTCCAAACGCTGCTGCACTGCCTGGTGCCGGTTGGGAAGAATTTTCACTGACTGCAGTTAAATGAGCAAACTAAGGGCAACTGGCTGAGTTTTCATAAGGCTGAATGTACTTGCTTGGAAAGGATTGCCTTTTTAAATTTTGTCTCTTCAATTATATCCTTCCATAGTGAGGGTATAAAAGAAACGATAGAAGTAGGTGGTAATTTAAAAAATAATTTTCCTCAGGTGCAAGCTGGCAATTCAACAAATATTTTTCTCTAGCTTGTGAAGTCCACTTAGACTTAGGAAACCACTGCCTTAAGGGAGTAAAAGAATCACTTAGATCAAGTTGACATGTGTAGTAGTGGTAGTAGTAATAATAATAATAATAATAATAGCAGCTCTGTGGTGTTCATTTATGTCAGACTATTTGGAGTCATCACTCCAACAAACACCCCAGATTCTTGACTTGTACTGCCTTGCTCTGAAACAAGGACAGATCTAAAGGAAATGCTGACCAAACCGGTTTTTCATCACCCTGAAACCATACACCAGGCTAGATGTAAGGCTCCAGGTTAGAGAAGAGGAAAAAAGTGCCATGGAAGAGGCAAGAAGATTAGAGAAGGTAAGTGTGGCTTGCCCTGTCTCCTCCCACCTTTGTGTCCCTGGTGGTGGTGGAGACCTGAGTGACACGTGAAAGAGTGAGGACGAAGCTGAGAAGTGAGCAAACATGCCCTCCCTGTCTGAGATTCTTGAAGTGGCTGGCTTACATAATGCCCTATGCCAGCAGGACCAAAAGGGGCAGAAGAGAAGGCAGCAGGACATTCTTCAGTAGGAGAGAGCACAGACACTCCCCTGCTTCCCCAAGGCTCCCACAAAGTGTGACTGAGGACAAGGAAGTTTCTTTCCCTGGGTTCTGACTGGGGACCTGGAAGTCAGCTGAGGAGAGGACCACAGTCCTTAGAGGGGCCTCTCAAGATGAAGCAGCTGGGACCACCAGGGGCTCAGAGAACTGCAGATCAGGCTATGCAGAAGCCAGGTGGGGACAGTTTGCAAAAAGGCATTGTTGACCTCTGCCAGAGGGAACAACAGGCATTATCCATGCACAGAACAAAAAACAATCTACTGCAGACTCACATAAGACCAACCCCGAGGGAGAAAGCGGACTTTCCACTCCTTATCACAACACGGCACAGAGTTCAGGGGCAGGGACTGAAATGACTTCAACTCGAAATGAAGAGACTGCACTGTTTGCATACTCAACCTTATTACTGTAAAGTTTATACCCTTGAACTAAAAACTGTTGAGCACGATGTGCCAAGAAGCTGTGCTAGGTCACTCTAGACAGTATCTCATTTAATCCTCACCAGAACTCTGTAAAGTACACTCTTTTATTACCCTCATTTTACAGATGAGGACTTTGAAGGCTAGAGATCTAATAGTTTGCCCATGTTTACATAGCTGGGAAGTAGCCCATCTGGAATTCAAACCTAGGCAGGTTCCTAATTCTGTTTTCTCTTGCAGGCTTTCCAGGGAATCTGGATTTCCAGAAATAATTAAACACAAGGCAGTGGTAAGTGTGTTTAGAAGAGAGTAAAATAAATCAATCTGCCACCACGCCCAAGTTCCACCCTGAATTTCTCATGAGATTGGCTTCTCAAAGTAATAATAGTGAAGTAATTAACTGATTAAAGTGATACTAAACGTAAATTTATCATGAAGAGTATCAATTATTCGAGCAGAGGCATTGAAGAGAATATACTGAAAAATTATATTGAAGCACATTTGAAACAATGTGACACTAGCATTAATAACTATTGGGTTGGCCGAAAAGTTCCTTTGGGTTTTTCTGTAACATCTTAATGGAAAAAAAACCCGAAGGAACTTTTTGGCCAACCAATAGCAGGTAGAAGCTTCCACAGAGAAATGGCATTTGTGTGAAATCATCAGAGAGAAAAAAATTTAGGTCCAGGCAAAGTATTATACTTATCATGTCCCTAAAATTCAAAGCCACAAGGGATAAAAAAAACCTGGCTGATACTGGCACCTGTTACCTACAGGACAGGCTGTCGACGAGCCGGGGGCGGGCAAAGGATAGCTGACTCCGTTTTTGAACTTCATCAGCAAGTTCAATTACTTGCTGAACATCTACTAAATGCAAGTCACTGAGTTGGCCCTTAGGGATAAAGATGAATATAGGAAGCTACTCTCATGCCTCTTTGCCCAGACCTTGAGTCAACTGTGAGACGGGGAAGCTTGCCACCTTCTCACATACAAAATAATGCTATCTTTGGAGGGTGGAGCTATGACAAAGAATACAGTGTCATCACTGAGCACTAACTGTGCGGCAATGTGCCCAAAGCAATAAACACAGTTGATCATAAAGTCATAAACTCTTACGGTCTGAATCTACTTCAGGACTGAACAGACGATAAGAATAAGCCATAATGATAGAATTCTTGAGTATCATTCTAGCACTACACATAAGCTGGCATGTAATAACGAGCCACCACTACGCTTTCTATGCTGAAACTAACAAGGGAGGAAACTGTTCATTGCAAAAGAGACGTAAACTGGTCCTGCTCTTGGCAAGCGGGTGGAGAGGCCAACTACTGTTACCTAGGCCTCCAAGCAAGTTGTTCCTCTTGCATATTCAAATAACCAGGAACCAAAAGAGATTTCTGTTCTCTAAACTATCTGAAGTCAATCTCAAGAGTAGGTTTTAAAAAAGAAAAAAAAAAAAAGAGTAGGTTTTATTATTAAGGAATTAACACATACACACATTTAGGGGTAAACAAATATTGAAGAGATTTACAGTGGTTTTGCATTTCATTGGGGGCTGAAGTTTGGGAATGGGGCCGGAGGGGGATGTTCTGAGGTCAGTCCCTTGGGCTCTTGGGAGCATAAAAGCCAAATGTGAAAATTTACTATGTCTGTTTTCTCTGCTACTGAGTTATATGTGGCCTCCTAGTCAGTGGAGACTCAAGACTAGTTTAAATGGTATGATCCAAAGTAATTTCAAGGTCATCTTATACAAGGAACTATCATATCATGTCTATCATTTGTTAAAATAATATAAGAAAAAACCCTAAATAATCAAAATAAAAACAAACACAAAAGACCCATTTTTAAAAACAAAACAACTTAAGACTGCAAATTATCCTAAATCAGGCTTTGATTGTGATGGCTTTGTGATGTGTCAACTTGGCTCAGCAGAGCTACATTCTTCCAAATTCCCTTCCTAGTATTCTCCAGTCGTGGTTGGCTACCGGGGTTTTCTCTTGCCAGAACTAGAGGACAGAAGGGAGACTGCAGCTATTCTGTAGCATACACACACCTACTGATACAATCAAACACTAAGTTAGGTGTGAAGTGATATTACCCATGTAATTAAAGTCTCTAACCAGTTGACTTTAAGATAATCAAAAGGGAGATTAGCCTGGGTGGCCTGACTCAATCAGTTGGATGTCTTTTCACAGAGAGTGGAGGCTCTCTGGAAGTTCAGGGCTCCAGGCTTCAGCTCATGCCCGTGGAGTTCCAGCTTGCTGTGATCTTGCCTTCCTGAATGCCCCATGGACTTCAGCCTTGCTTAGCCACCACCAGTGGGGAAACCAATTCCCTGTAATCAATTCCTTAATAAACATGAAGATGCATCTCCTACCAGTTCCACGGCTCTGGTTGAATCTAGAATAATACACCAACTTTCACTCATTCAACAAATACTCGCTGGGGTCCTAAGCAGTCCAGCACTAGGCCAGGGAGACATAGTCAATGACCTCAATCAATTTTCAACACTCCTCTAGTGAAGATTCGTGCAGTCTTTCTTTCTAGCTATTTTCTTCAGATGTCTGATCCATAGAAGACTAGAAATACACAAAAAGTATAAATACTCTAAAAGCTTAAATTATTCAGAGACAAATATTCATTTTTAATGAAGAGGGTTCAAGTTTTTCCTTGTCCCCTAATGCACATCAAGGGCTAGTTCTCCTGACGCGGGGTAGGATTCAATTTGTTTTGAAGCTGAAAACTTCTACAGCATCAGAACCATGTCTGTTTAAAATTAATCTATGTAGCCTTAGCACAGCATAGTATGCCGCCATCACACTGATAGATGATTAAAATAACAAATCCGCACAATATTTCACAAATAAGGATACCAAAAAACAGAGAAGTTACATAACCTGGTCCAAATCACACAGGTAATCACAAAAGACCTGGGTCCTTTGTTACAACACTGGGGAAGCTTCATGCCGCTTTGGGTGGGGCTAGGGGAAGAGGCATGATGCTTCCAAATGCCCTGGCCTTGTACCCTCATGCATGTCTCTCCCTGTGGTGGGTGGTCCTCAAATCAACTTGGCTGTTCATGAGAGACGAGTCTTGGTCAACGTCACCCGACTTCCATGTTGCCAAATTCAGTGGCTGTCGCTCATTCCTGGTTTATCTATAGCACTGGACAGTTAATCACTCTTTCCTTGTTGAAACACTTTCTTCACGTGGAGAGGGACCAACTGTCCTAGTGTGTCCCAATCTCTGAAAGTCCATGGACCAGGAAACCCCTCAGTCCAACAAACTGGAACAGACACTTGGTCACTCTACCTTTGGGACATGAGTTTTCCTAGGTTCTCCTTCTCCTTTGCAGAGCCCTAGGGTTCAGTCCTAAAAGAGCTTCTCTCCCCAATCTGAATTTACTCCCATATGATCTCATCTATGCGCATGACTTTAAATACCTTCTTTTTCTTTCTTTTTAAAATTATAGCTATGTATCTGTAACCTTTGCCCTGATAATTCAGGTCGATTTTTCCAATTACATCTCAGCATTGCACCTTGGTGATCTAACAGGCCTCTCAAACATCACAAATTCAAAATTACTTAACTTTCCTGCCGATCTGCTCTTCCCGTATTTTCCAGGTCTGTGCATCTCAGCAAGTGGCGATTCCACTCCACCAGCTGCCCAGGGCAAAATTTTTGGAGTCAACGTTGATTTCTCTCTTTTTCTTACATCCTACATATTATCTATCAGAAAATCCTATCCACTTTACTTCTGAAATATATCCAGAATCCAACTGCTTCTCACCTTTTCTACTGCCACCACCCTATTCCAAACCATCACCATTGTTTTGTTGAGTTACTGTGACAATTTCCTAACTGCCCTCCCAACCCCGGTCTATTCTTCACTTAGCAGCCAGAGTGATCTTTATAAAAAGAACCCTATAAGCAACCTTTATAATAAAAATTCTGATGGTGCTGAGTCTGTGCTTCCGGTGACTTCCCATCTTAATCCAAGTAAGAGACAAAGTTCTCCCATGGCCTCTGAGGCCGATGACCCAGCCTTGATTCCTCTTCCAACTCATCTCCTATTGCCCACTCTGCTCAGCTCACTGTCTGCATCCTTCCTGTTTCTGGAGCATGCCATATGCTCTTGCTCTGGGGACTTTGCTCTTGCTGTTCCTTCTAAATCGAATATTCTTCCTTCAAATACCTGTTAAGTTCATTCAGAATTCTTCCCAAGTGTCTCCTTTCCAGACCTCCAAGCCTCCACAGACCACTCAGTCTAAAATATAGTGCTCTCTTCTGTGTCACTCTCTATTCCCTATCCACGTTTCATTCTTCAAAGCACTTACTACCCCTTGAGAGAGTCTACATTCACTTATTTGTCTACGTCTCTCATTCCAGAATGTAAGCTCATGAAGACAGACACTTTGTTACATTCACTACTGTATCCCCAGCTCCTAGAGCAATTCCTGGCACAGAGTGAGACCCAATACATGTTTCCTGAGTAAACGAATATGGAAAGCAATCCTCTTGGCTCTCTACTATCTTTAAGTAAACAGAGCAGAAGGCAGTAAAGTTCCTCTGGCTTCAATATTTCAAAGTACTTCATGGCTTAGATTAAGGAATACTTCCCTGTTTCCACCAATGGCAATCTTCCACTGACGCCACTGCATGGAAGACACTGACATGCCATGATGGACATCAATCTAATCTTACCAAGACTGACTTGACTCCTCTGCTTTACAGTGACAATAATGAAATTCACGCTCTGCGTGCAGGGTGGCACTCTTTCATTTTGCCTTCCACTGTGAATCTGCATGAAAATTGTAATGAAATCTTCATTTTCCATCATGTCCCCTCCAGTGAAATCAATGAAACCTAAAGATAGCCCAACTTCTTTGAAAGATGAAGCACAAAAGAAAAACAAAAAAGACCACGTTTATCGAGTGATCCACCATTTAGGTCATCCTTAGTGGTAAAAAAAAAAAAAAAAAGGTTGTTTTAGTGCAGAGAAGCTTAAACACGAAACAAAAAAGAATGCTTTCCAAGGTATGAGACCTTCTTTTTTCTTTCCCCTGTAACTGTTATATACAAACATGTCGTGTAACCATAGTGTTTTGATTTATATCCAGGATGTGGCTTTCTATATCCTTCTTTTCAGCCAGAGCTGTTATGATCCAGCTGATTCCTTCCATTTTACTTCAAAGTTTTTCTCTTCTCACTTTTAAAAATAACACTTTTCCTCTATAAAAATGTAAGTTAAGTTATTAACCATGCACACAGTATCTCAAATCCTTTCTAACTTAGGGCAAAGAAGACCTACCTTTCTTCTTTTGTACGCTTTACTCTCCTTTCTACTTTGAATAATCAGAAAGATAGTTTTACTATTTTACGGTTTCATCTTAATGAAGACAACTAATATATAGTTGTTTGCCTTTATAGATGACTGGCATCAGAGGGGGTCTGGCCAACCTACTCACACAGCTGTGGCAATGGAGAATTCCAAGGCCAATGGGTGATGCACAGGTGATGCTATTCACAAGTCCCTCTTTGGCACTGGCTACAAAGGACTCTGATGGCAGTATTAGGAGTGTCAAAAAGACCCAGGGCAAGTCTGTAATCATTGCATTTTGTTTTATAAAACCAACTCTAAATGGTGAATCCTCTTCATATTCAAAAATGCAAAATTTTCAAATATTTTATCTACTTTGAAAATGCATGTTTACACAATCGCCACAGCTAACATTTACAATTAGGGTTAAAAAAACAAAAACCCAGTAACACCACACATACGCACGTGCACACACACATACCCACAAAATCAAACGCAACCTTCCTCTCACTCGATTTATCAGATTTATGACAGAATCCGCTATATTTACATAAAAATATATTCACAGGATTAGCAAGTAGTCCTCGCTTACTACATTTTCTGAAATTCAGAGCAACCAGGACAACAAAAGAAACTTTACTTTTCTTATGTTCTTCCTCCTATTTGGACTACTTCTATCTATCAACACATAGGTTCTTTAAATGACCCTCAACCTGGACCACATGTTAAAGTCCCATGGAACTTTAAAATACTGATACCTGGACCCCAACTCTAGGGATTTTGATGTAATTGTTCTACAACAGGCCACAGGTATGTTTCTAATGGTCTCAGGTGATTCTAATGAGAGCCAGGTCTGAGAACCTTCCTCTAAATCTTCTCAACCTCCCCCTTTAAGCCTTTACCTCCTATTTTATCTTGGATCTTCTCTCCTCTGAACACCCACCACACCCAAAGCCAGCATGGATCCTCCGTATTATCTGCCTTCCCAAATATATTATAAGGCCCTGAAGAGGCAAAACCATCTCCTATTCATCTTCTTGAAATCTCCCACAGTGTCTCCACAGTGCCAAATAAACAGACAGCAACATTAGCCTCTATGTACACAGCATCTATTTTATCATTCTATGTTAACCCTAACAGGGGTAGCATTACTATGCCCGTAGTGCACATGAAGAAACTGAAGCCTTCATCAAGGTTACTTAACTTGCCCCAAATTATGCAACTAATAAGTGACAGTGATGCTCCACCCCAGATCCATCTGACTGCAAGTTCCAGCCTCTTGCAAAACAACAACAAGGTATAATTGACTGGGTTTTAAATCACTTGGTGCCAGTTTCCAAAAAGCATATGAAAAGATGTTCAACATTGCTAATTATTAGAAAAATTCAAATCAAAACTACAACGAGGTTTCACCTCACATTGGTCAGAAAGACCATCATCAAAACGTCTACAAACAGTAAATGCTGGAGAGGGTGTGGAGAAAAGGGAACCCTCCTACACTGTTGTTGGGAATGTAAATTGGTGCAGCCACTATGGAGAACAGTATGGAGGTTCCTTAAGAAACTAAAAATAGAACTACCATATGATCCAGCAATCCCACTCCTGGGCATATATCTGGAGAAAACTATACTTCAAAAAGATACAAGCACCCCAATGTTCATTGCACCACAATTTACAATAACCAAGACATGGAAGCAACTTAAATGTCCATCAACAGATGAATGGATAAAGAAGATGTGGTACATATATACAATGGAACACTATTCAGCCATGAAATGAATGAAATAATGCCATTTGCAGCGACATGGATGGACCCAGAGATTACCATACTAAGTGAAGTAAGTCAGAGAAAGGCAAATATCCTATGATATCACTTAGATGTGGAATCTTAAAAAATGATACAAATGAACTTATTTACAAATCAGAAACAGACTCACAGACTTCGGAAACAAACTTATGGTTACTAAAGGGGAAGGGGGGTGGGGGGATAAATTAGGAGTTTGGGATTAACAGATACACACTACTTATAAAATAGAAAGTCAACAAGGACCTACTGTATACCACAGGAAACTCTACTCAATATGCTTTAATAACCTATATGGGAAAAGAATCTGAAAAAGAATGAATATATGTAATGGAATCTCTTTGCTGTACACCTGAAACTAGCACAGCATTGTAAATCAACTCTACTCCAATATAAAATAAAAATTAAATTAAAATAAATAAATAACGTGGTGCCAATTAAATACTTTTAAAAATTAAACATTTATATCAGCATGTGGGGTTGTTGAAATGGTGGTTCTATAAACAAAGGTAAGGGAAATAAAGGTCAAAATGCACTTAATCAAATTTTCCCATTGTCTAAAATCATACAACGAACAGTCTATGGCTTCTCATTTAAGAAAAGTTTTTTTAAAGGTGCTTCAGGGTGAGAGTCTTTAGGTGATAAACTACTCCTCTGCCTTGCCAGAAATAAATCTTCCTGAAATGTCCCATTATCTTTCTATGAAACAAAATATTTTTTTTAAGGGAAAGGGAAATCACCATGTAAGTGGATGATTTTTTGTTGGAGGAACCTTCATTCGGGAAGATGACTCAAGGGAAAGAACAGCCACTTCATTCTGACATTACAAGAAGACCAGCAGGTAAACATTAGGGTGCTGGGATTTCCTGAGCAGTCCTTGCATTTAAAAAACAAAAGAGGAATCAAATGCAGACTTTTGCTTCCTCATATGCCACCTGCCCTTCAGGCAGTTAACTAGAAGAAGCAGGGTCAGCACACTGTGCTGAAGCTGGGGTAGAGGTCTGGGGGAAAATATTCAGAAGACTAAACTGGAATTAACCAGGAGAAATACATTTTAAAGGCTATTTATTTGCAAATAGAACCGGGTAGAAATTATGACAGAACCACATGATTCATGTATAGTTAAACATTTTTGCTTATTTCTTTGACATATTCTATTAGAAGTTAAGCCACACGTTAACTCTACCACCTAGCTAATGAAATAATTCATCCAAATTCACTTTTGTCAAAACCTGATGACGCAGCGTAACTACCAAAAGAACGCCTGCAAAAATAAGAAACAATTTTTAAAATTTGTGACTTTAAATAAAAAAGATTTCTCCTGAAGAAATTTCAGGCTGCAGCTGGTGTGTAGCTAAGGGGTTAAAGCCTCTGAGTTAAACTTCCTTAAAGCCTCTTAATAGTGAGGTCCACACTATTTCTCAAGACAACTATTGCAGAAAGCTGCAGTCTGAATTTACAAAGAAGCAAAGCACCAAACCCCACCTCCCGCACCTTGTTTAAGATTTTAAAATGTATCCAGTCACTTTTTTTTTTTTTTTTTTTTTTTTGCTGTACGCGGGCCTCTCACTGTTGTGGCCTCTCCCGTTGCGGAGCGCAGGCTCCGGACGCGCAGGCTCAGCGGCCAGGGCTCACGGGCCCAGCCGCTCCGCGGCATGTGGGATCTTCCCGGACCGGGCCACGAACCCCTGTCCCCTGCATCGGCAGGCAGACTCTCAACCACTGCGCCACCAGGGAAGCCCTCCAGTCACTTTTTAACTGCATTTCGCATATTTTGAAAGACAATTTGAGTCAGAAATTTAAAAAAAATTTTTTTTTGGTTTTCAATGAAATCTATACCAGCACCACATGAAACCAAAAAGCATATCTAATTTATCTTGGATTAAAGCATATCTAATACATCTGAAAGCACGGACATTATGCCCTTGGTGTGCTTTTATTATAATCTGTGATCTGAAACAGACAGGAAAAGTACAACTAAAAAGGGCAGTTGAACAAGCCGCCGAAGTCATAAGTAGATTTTTTAAAGAACTGTCATCGAAAGTTACCTCTTGCAGTAAAAGGTGCTATACATTTTTTAGTACTACTATTTCATCAGTGACACAACACACAAATTATCCTACTGAAAGAACCACAAATCACTCCAGTAAACATACCTTTAAAAGATACACAGTTACACGGCGTGGAAACTGTTACAGGAGACAAAATGGCGGCTACAGGAAACCGAGTGGAAGGCTACAAAATTTCTAAGAGCAGAAGTGGTTTTGAAGTAATAAGTGAGAAAGAAAAAAATAACCTAACCTCCTTAAGATAACCAAGAGAACGAGCAAGAAAGTGGGGCTGTGCTGTGAGGGGAAGTGAGTACAGTGGAGGCTGCAGCTCTCTTACAAAGGAAGTGAAGACTCACTTCTGGTTTTATAAACTATCTCATTTAAGTCAGATTTAACCCACTGGGCACACGCCTCGCATTTAGTCCTCAAATAACATAACATACGTATACACACTCAACAATTGGCGTTAATATAAAAATGTAGGCAATCTTCAACTTAAAAGGGGGAGTGTGTTTTAAAAATGAAGGTTTGTACTGTCTGATTCCATGGACATGAAGTTCCAGAGAAGGCAAAATTATGATGACAGAGGTGTATTGGTGATTGCCTAGGGCTGCTGGCTGAGGGTTGGGAGAGGAGACCCACTGCAAAGGGGCATGACGGGGCTTTTTTAGGGTAAAGAAACAGTTCTATATCTTGTCTGAGTACAGGTTAACTATAAATTGGCCAAATGCCTCAAACACCTACAAATGAGTGAAATTTTATTGTATGTAAATTACACTTCCAAAAAAATTATTTAAAAAGCTTAAGGTTCATAACTTGACTTTTCAGATTTGGGAATACATTTTTTTCCAATAAAGGCATGTTACAAATGGTTTTAAGTTTCCAGGCTAATCCTTCCCCTCCCCAAAATATGAATCATAATTTGGGTGAAATCAAAGAGCTCGGAAGTCCACTGAGTCCAGAGACTTCAGAATCATAGTCCCTGGAGATCCATTTTGTATTCCCAGCCCTAGTGGACGGAGGGAGAGAGGGGAATTGATGTCAAAAAGCAGTGCAGAGCCAGGAACTGGTGGTTGGTGTTGTAAGGGATCGGTGGGAAAACCTAAGACTCAGGAAGCAAAAGATTATGCTGGGCACTTCTGCCCTTGACCATTCTCTAAGCAAACCTGTAACTCATACTTACTAGTTGAAGAGAGGGGAAGCCAGAGGTACTTATGCTTTGTCGATGGTACTGGCCAAGGTTTGGTGGGAGGGTAAACTGTTTCCTTATTTCCGCAGAAGAATACCTTGGGTTAAAACAGAAAAATCTAAATGAAGTGGTAATTTTAAAACATCATCACAATTATAGATACAATCTTTGATAGCATGTTATGAAACTTATTCCTTAGCCGGGTGACTGGCAGAACTGACTAAAATGTCCTCAGTGGCCTGTGGGTAGACACTAGAGCTTTCGGGTGATAATATACGCTCTTGAGAAGTTCACAGAAGCCAGGACGCCTGCAGTTATGGCTCTTGCCCAATACTGGAAGGATGACAGCATGAGGAGGAAGAAGAGTTTGCAGCCCAAGACAAAAATCCAGGGCACTTGGCTCTTTCTTCCCAGGCCATTCAAAGGCATTTTCTCCACATGAGGACATCTGGCCTCTGATGAAAGTCCTTTAAACCCCAAGCCGTCATCTTGAACCAGTCACTCTCCTTTCAAGCAGCTGAGCCCTTATGGTCGCTGCCTGCTTTCACAGAAAATGCCAGCGACCTTTTAAATGAACACTTCCACCTCCCCACAGGCACCTGAGATGCTACCTGGAATTCCAAGGACTGTATTCGTTCCAAACCACTCCTACTGAGTGACCCTTTGAGTCAGCCGCAGTGACACTGCTGAGCCCTCAGACAACATCCCTGTAGCCGGGAACCGAGCAGAGGAGAGTCGCTCTTCACTGTCTACGCACACCTGCTGGCAGGAGTTACCGACAAGTGATATCCCGATTATGAGCAGGTTGACTTTTGTGCCCTCACTTTTTGGTAATTTGTTTGTAACTCAGAACACATTTTCTCATTAAGTCAGTCTTTGGTATCTGGATTCTTAGCCTAGTTCACAAAAGTGTACTTAAACCACAATGAGGCCACTATAGAAAATAACTAGAAACTGGCATTATTGAGGATCAAATGAGACCCTATTTGAAACATGCTGCATGTCCAACAAAGAGATATACACGTTTTAAAAATTGTAACTTAAAATAAAATATTTAAATATTATAAGTAAATCTTATTATGTTTTCTCCATTATAAAGTATGCTAGGGCATCATTATTAATTTTTCTGCATGATGAGGTTTCTGACATGACCTGCTTGGCTCCCAATCTTAGTAATGTGGTGCATGCAGGAAAGAGGCAGGAAACCTGTCCTGGCCGCACCTGTGGCATCCATTCTCCCAACCCAAGAGCACCTCAATCTCCTTTCAGGATTGGCACACTCATGTTGTACAGGCATAACCACAAATCAAAGGGATGGGCACATAGCCCAACTTAAGACAATTCTCTCTCCTTTCCAGGATCCTGAATGATGAATGGATATAAGAAAGGAAGAAAATGGCTGGAGCACATTCTTGTCAGCAGTGGCCCCTTTACACTATGATGCAATGAGATGTGAACCCCCAGAGAAGTTACAGCAGCCCGTAGTAATGTACGCCTTCATTTCCCGAAGTATTTTCTTTCTCTATTTTTTTAAAGTATGAGAAAATACTAGGATAAGGAGTAAGTCGTCTATTATCCATCAAGGAAATGCAAATCAAAATCACAATGAGTTACCACTTCGCAACCACTAGGGTGGATAAACCAAAAAAAAGATGGGCAGTAATGAGTATTGGTGAGGACATGAAGAAATTGAAGCAGTCATACATTGTTGGTGGGAATGTAAAATTGTGTACCTGCTTTGGAAAACAGTCTGGCAGTTCCTCAGAAAGGCAAACATAGAGCTCCCATATATCCCAGCAAACCCACCCCTAGGTTTATATCCAAGAAAAAGGAGAACATACTTCCACACAAAGCTTATACATAAATGCTCATAGCAGCATTATTTACGGTAGCCAAAATGCGGAAACAACCTAAATGTCCATCACCTGATGAATGGATAAACAACATGTGGTATATCATACATGGACTACATTCAGCAATAAAAAAGTGAAAGAAGTATTGATACATACCACAGCATGGATGAACCCTGAAAACATTACATTCAGTCGAAGAAGCTAAACCAAGAGACCACATGCTGTATAATTGCTTATATGAAATGTCCAGAATAAGCAAATCTATAGAGGAATGGGACTGAGGTTTCTTTTAGGGGTAATGAAGATGTTCTAGAATTAATTGTTCTGATGCATGCACAACTTTGTGAATATACTAAAAAAACACTGAATTGTGTATATGTGTGAATTGTGTGGTACCTGAATTATTTCTAAATAAAGCTGATAGAGATATAAATGTGTGCTGTGTGTGTGTGTGTGTGTGTGTGTGTGTGTGTAAGTATTCTACAGAGACAAGAGTGAAGGCAAGAATTTAGCATGACCAAGAATGGAGGAAAACTTTCAGATTTTGATCCCCGGTGCTCAGGACGCTCATTTTCATTACAAGTTTGGCAGTCACCATTTCTAAAAAAATCAACAGCCTAGGCAACTATCCAAAACAAAAGGCCCATCTTGCATAAACCACATTGTATCTTGTTTCTGGCATCACAGGAACCCAAGCCAGCAGAGCAATCACTTATCTGCTTATTTCAGAAGGTGACCGTAGTCACGAAGGGCAGAGACATCCAAGCAAAGTCCTTTTCTGTGACTGGGCTGACTTTTCACAGATAAGACGGACGGCTCCTGTGATTTCTGCTTCCAGGTCTTCCCCCCAGGGCCTCTCAAATAATGAGTTTTAGTTTTCTGGCCATTCTCAAGCCTTTCCTGTCATAGACCAGAGGGGTCTACCTGAATTGGGAATATCTGAAAACGTTCATGAAAGTGAACACGCCAACATGAAGTGGCATCGTGAGAGAATCACAGAACGGCAGGAGGTACAGGTTCTTGCTTTCATTTTGAAGTACAGTTGGCTGTCTAACAAAGCTGCAATACGTGTTTTTTTTTTTTTTTTTTTTTTGCGGTACGCGGGCCTCTCACTGTTGTGGCCTCTCCCGTTGCGGAGCACAGGCTCCGGACGCGCAGGCTCAGCGGCCATGGCTCAAGGGCCCAGCCGCTCCGCGGCACGTGGGATCTTCCAGGACCGGGGCACGAGCCCGCGCCCCCTGCATCGGCAGGCGGACTCCCAACCACTGCGCCACCAGGGAAGCCCTGCAATACGTTTGTTATCAAATGCCATCAGAATGTTCCTGCTCCCCAGCCCTGCATAAACAGCTGGAGTTCCTGTTTCAACCCTTCACATAAGCTTCCTGATTCAGAGCTATATAACTCATCTTTTTCCCTGACATGTCAAGCCTGCCCCAAGCCTACTTCCTATCCCTGCAGAATCAATCCTACAAAAGGCAATTAAACCTGTCCCTTCAAAACCGTCAAATAAGGAGATGAATTGTTTGTCCTTAAAATGAAAACACTGAATCATCACACGTGGAATGAATTGCTTTGTATTCACTTAAAGAACTTCAAAATAAAATAGCTCTGGAGAGGCCCTACGCACATTTAAACTAGCAAAAACAGGCTGGAATGATAAAATTACATGTTGGTCAAGCTGTGGGAAAACCCCTGTGGGGTTGTATATTGGTGTCGTGTCTTTGGAAAATAATACTGTAACATGTGACAAGAACTCTAAAACTGTCGTTACTCTTTCATGGGAATATACCCCATGGAATTTATACAGACAAAAATATAATTTGAACAAAAATGAACATAAGAACTCTGTATATGATAGCAGATAATTGAATGCAATCCAATGCAATTGAATGCAATCCAATGCATCCAACATTAGGGAGAACACTAAGTACATAACAGCATAAAATACATGAAACATGATTTTACCATTTAAATATTTGTATGGAAATGTACATAAAGAAAGAAGTTAAAAGTAATATGAGGAATTGAATACAAATATGCAACAATATATGTATAAATAAATATACCAGAAGGTTCAGAAATGTTTCTGGTAGTTATATAGAGGGAGTTTAATAACTACCCAATTCAGCTCTTTCTCCTCTAAAGTTGCTTAAAGTCATCATTTAAAAAAGTAGTGTGTACCTATAAAGTGCCATGCAGGCATAGATGCACTACTGGGGATTTTTAAAAATTATGTAAATATCAGCTATTCAATTTACTGATATGGAACACAAATAAGAGAACCCAACCAGGGAAAGAGCTCCTATAGGTGTGGTGTCCATGCAGGTATTACATGGGGGTTTTATTTCCTCTGCATTTGAGTCTCAGATCAAATTCAACATGTCTAGGATAATTTTTATGATGCCAGATTTATATTACATTTCCCTGATGAGCCAAGATAGCCTTCTTCTAATAACCTGAAATGCTTTGTAAATATTATCTTCTTTATTTCTGCAAATGTCGATACCCCTACTCTGGGGTCAGAATGGTAGAATGGGGTGGGTAGCAAAGCTCTCTATTTTTATTCAGATGGACAGGTTGCTGTGATGTATACAGCTGGAACTAATTATCAGTGGAACTAATGATTGGGCAGAGCTTGCTAAGTGTGCACTATGGGTCATTTGCATCAAATCATCAGCTGCTTAGGAAAAAGGCAGATTCTTAGACCCTGCCCCACTCTTGTGGTGCGGCCTGGAAAAAATGCATTTTTAACCAGCACCTCCAGGTGATTTTCATGTCCAAGAAAGCATAAGATTCACTGATGGGGCAAGTCTATGAGAGAGTGGTTGGCTGATTCATTCATTCATAAGAACACTGAGGGCACACACAGTGCCAGACTCTCTGCCAAGTGCTAGGGACTTGAAGTCCAAGAAAACACTGCTGCTGCTCCTGGAAGTTCAGTCTAGTAGGTGGGAGGGCGGAGGGAAGATGGATAATTGAATAATTATAATACAACATGATAAGCATGTATTATACACAGGAATGTGCACAGTGCCTTGTGAGCAAAGAGGAGGGAGTTACTAACTCAGTCTCAGAATGCTTAGGAGGCTTCCAGGAAAAGGGGACTTTGGAACCATATTTTGGAAAAAAAAAAATCAGTAGAAACAGGCCTGATTGGAAAAAAAAAATGCATTTCAAGCATTTTTTTAACCATTTCATGACATCTAGACATTAGGTTTCTATACTCCTACTTCAAGTATTTTAACCCTACATTTTAATAGGGCAGTATTTGGGCTGCCCTGTTTCTTTACAACAGACATAGCTAGAAGAGCAAAGAAAAAGAGTGTGAACTCAGTGACCTAGCCCTGAGCGTTGCCATTTGCCAGCTGTTTTGAATTCAAGTACATCAGTTAACCAAGCTGGGTTTTAGTTTCATGACATGTAAAATGAAGGGGCTGGGCTATACGATCTCCTGGGCACCTTTCCAGCTCTGACTGGCAAAGATGCTTAAGCCTCTCCAAGTGGAACGATCGGCACCGTCATCTACACCAGCAGCTCTGCTAGGAAACCGAACAGCCCCAGAAGGCTTCTCACTGGCTGTCATCCCTAAAAGAAAATTCTTTCACACTGTATGCTGGTATGGCCAGCAGCCAAAATGGTTGGGAGGATTTTAAAACTGATTCAAGAAAAAAACCTTGTCTATAAGGGTTTAAAGAGGTTTAGGGTCTTCCTGAATCTGACATGTTTTAAACAATAGTGAAAGGAGTGGAATAAAGAAAAGCAAACGTATAATTTACTCTTAGTTTACATATAGTTACTCTTAGTAACTAACAACTGACTATATAACACTCAACAACTACAGTGTAAAGTACACAGCTGGTATCAAATAATAATTAGAGACATTTGTCGGTAGCATATATATGGATGTAGCCACAAGCACACTGTATAATTAAACCCTGCCAAAGAGGCACTGTTCAGAACTAGAAATGATTTACACCAAGTAAATGGTGAAAGAATGTTACCCCCCAAACTTCCTGAATTATAAGTTTAGGGCAGTGCTGTATAAAAACAATAATAAAGTTTTTAAAATTTGCTGTATGTATGTAGAAAAACTAGCTCTGAATGATGTAAAAAACACAGGGTTGGATCACAGTTTGGGGCATGGATAACGTCTGAAAACACAGAGCTGGCTCAAAAGTGAGTAGTTCCTGGAGTTGACCATATAAAAATAATCTAAGGCTTTTTCTGAGATGCACCCTCAGATACTTTTAGTGAAGTACATCTTTAAATTTAAAAGGCTACAAAATGAATTTCTGTGGCAAAATCTACATTTATATAATATATAATGTTATGTAATATATAATATACAGCTATAGATATATATATCATATTATATATGTATTAATAATATTATACATTATTTATATATCTATAAATAATATTATCTATTGTTTCTATATCTATATCTATCTATCTCCATCCTTGCATATACATACATGCATACGTTTTGAGCAATGAATTCCTCAGAAGTTCATCATGCTGAGGTTTCAAAATAAATATTTCAAGTTTTAGAGTTTCTCATATTTTCCATCTCTTCTCATAAACAGACATGCCATAAATGTACAACTTCTGTAAAGATGATTCAACAGGTGGAAACATGACTACAAACAGAAGTTTGCCCCTATTAACAAGCTGTGGAACTTGTTTCTCCCTTACAGGGGAGGCCCAGATCCCTTTCACTTGGAAAATTCCTCTGCATTTATTAGATGACTGCAGTGTTTGAGGATTCCTGCAGCAAGCCCAGAGAAGGATTACTCAGTGTCTTCAGTGATTCTCTAAGGGATCTCCTCCCCACAGCCCCCAGATATCACCTTGTAAGTTAGTTTTTCTCCTGCCATTATCACCACCTACTAGTGAGGCAGCATAATCACCTAAAAGAACACCTGTAAATACTGAGTGCTTTTTATTTGTAACTGGTTGTTAAAAAGGGGTTCTCCAGAAAAATGTGTTGAGACATAAAGAAACAGATCTAACATATGTAAACTGAAGTCCCGAAAGAAGAAGAGAGACATAACAGGAGCAGAAGTAACATTTAAAGAAAACTTGCTGACAAAAATAACCAAGACCAACGTTTGTAAAGCTCTACAAACACCAGTCAGAATCAATACAGAATAAAGCAGAAACTAACACACCATTGTAAAGCAATTATACTCCAATAAAGATGTTAAAAAAAAAAAGAATCAATACAGAGAAAATCAAACCTAGACCCATCATAGTAAAACTGCTGAAAATCAAAGAGAAATTTTAATTAACTAATTTATTTACTTATTATTTATTTATTTTTGGCTGTGTTGGGTCTTCTATGCTGTGTGCAGGCTTTCTCCACTTGCAGCAAGTGGAGGCTACTCTTCATTGTGGTGTGTGGGTTTCTCATTGTGGTGGCTTCTCTTGTTGCAGAGCACAGGCTCTAGGTGCACAGGCTTCAGTAGTTGCAGCACGCAGGTTCAGTAGTTGTGGCACACGGGCCCTAGAGTGCATGGGCTTCAGTAGTTGTGGTGCATGGGCTCACTAGTTGTGGCCTGCGGGTTCAGTAGTTTGGCTCGCAGGCTCTAGAGTGCAGGCTCAGTAGTTGTGCTGCATGGGTTTAGTTGCTCTGTGGCAAGTGGGGTCTTCCCAGACCAGGGCTCAAACCCGTGTCTCCTGCATTGGCGGGTGGATTCTTTAATGACTGTGCCACCAGGGAAGTTCCCCAAAGAGAAATTTTAATGCTCTTAAAAAACATTTGGGGAAAACACACACTACCTTGGAAGTGGAATAGTAAGAGTAATAACTGAAAAAGTAAAGTCCAAAACCAATGTAATGTCAATCTTTAAAGTGTTGAAAGAAAACAACTACCAATATAGAATTTTCTACCCAGTGAAAATATCCTTCATAAATAAAGGATAAAGATTTCATCAGATAAACAAAAACTGAGAGAATTTATTACCAACAGAGCCATACTAAAAGAAATAGTAAAGAGAGTTCTTCAGGCAGAAGGAAAGTGATCCCAGTTGGAAGCACAGAAGTGCTGAAAGCAATGAAGTGCATCAAAAGGGTAAATATGTGAGTAAATCTAAATGATAATGACTGTAAAAAATAATGATAATAATGTGGAATTTAAAATATACATAGACTTAAAATACACATCAACAATTATATATAAGGTGGGAGGGGTAAATGGAGTTCATATATTCTAAAGTTCCTGCATTGTCTATGAAATGATAAAAAACACTAATATTAGAATTTTAGTAAGTCAAGTATGGATTGTAACCTCTATGGAAAGAAGAGACAGATTGAAAAATAGAAAAAAAAAAAGTAGAAGCATACATTTAAACTCAAATAAAGCCTTGAACACAGGACCTGAAACCATAAAAGTTCTGAAGAAAACACAAGTAATGAGCTCCTGGACATAGGCCTTGGCAATGATTTTTTTAATCTGACTCCAAAAGCCTAAGCAACAAAAGCAAAAATAAACAAGTGGGACTACATCAAACCAAAAAGTCTTTGAACAGTAAAGGAAACTATCAACAAAATGAAAAGGCAACCTGATGAATGGAAGGAAATATTTGCAAATCATATACCTGATAAAGGGCTAATATCCAAAAATATATAAAGAACTCCTACAACTCAACAGCAAAAAAAAAACAATCTGATTTTAAAATGGGCAGAAGATCTGAATAGACATTTTCCAAAAAAAAGAAAGGTACATGAAAAGATGCTCAACATCGGGCTTAGTCATCAGGGAAACGCACATCAAAATCACAATGAGATAGCACCTCACATCTGTTAGAATGGCTGTTATCAAAAAGACAACAAATAACAAGTGTTGTCAAGGATGTGGAGAAAAGAGAACCCTTGTGCACTGTTGGTAAGAATGAAAATTCGTGCAGCCACTATGGAAAGCAGTATGGAGTTTCCTCAAAAAATTATGAATGGAGCTTCCATATGACCCAGCAATCCCACTTCTGGATATTTATCCAAAGAAAATGAAAACACTACTTCAAAAGGATATATGCAACCCCATTTTCACCACAGCATTATTTACAATAGCCAAGATATGGAAACAACCTAAGTGCCTATCAACAACTGAATGGATAAAGCAATTATACAGATACCCAGAACTGCACCCTGAAAGCATATCAGATATTCTTTATTCAGGTGAGAAAACTGAAATGCAGAATTATTTAACAACTATCCTAAGTCACACAGCCCAGGGTCTTGCTGCTCCAGCCTGGTGTCAGGCCTGAGCCTCCGAGGTCGGAGAGCCGAGTTCAGGACATTGGACCACCAGAGACCTCCCAGCCCCACGTAATATCAATTAACATCAGCTCTCCCAGAGATCTCCATCTCAACGCTAAGACCCAGCTCCACCCAATGGCCTGCAAACTCCAGTGCTGGATACCCCATGCCAAACAAAGAGCAAGACAGGAACACAGCCACACCCATTAGCAGAGAATCATACCAAGAGAATTATACTGCCTAATTAGCAGTATAATTAGCAGAGAATCATACTGCCTAAAATCATACTAAGCTCACAGACACCCCAAAACACACCACGAGATGCGGTCCTGCCCACCAGAAAGTCAAGATCCAGCCCCAACCACCAGAACACAGGCACCAGACCCCTCCACCAGAAAGCCTACCCAAGACACTGAACAAACCTCACCCACTGGGGGCAGACACCAAAAACAAGGGGAACTACGAACCTAGAGCCTGCGAAAAGGAGACCCCAAACGCAGTAAGTTAAACAAAATGAGAAGACAGAGAAATATGCAGTAGATGAAGGAGCAAGGTAAAAACCCACCAGACCAAACAAATGAAGAGGAAATAGGCAGTCTACCTGAAAAAGAATTCACCATAATGATAGTAAAGATATCCCAATCTTGGAAATAGAATGGAGAAAATACAAGAAACATTTAACAAGGACCCAGAAGAACTAAAGAGCAAACAAACAACAATGATGAACATCACAATAAATGAAATTAAAAATTCTCTAGAAGGAATCAATATCAGAATAACTGAGGCAGAAGAACGGATAAATGACCTGGAAAATAAAATAGTGGAAATAACTACCACAGAGGAGAATAAAGAAAAAAGAATGAAAAGAATTGAGGACAGTCTCAGAGACCTCTGGGACAACATTCGAATTATAGGGGCCCCAGAAGAAGAGAAAAAGAAAGGGTCTGAGAAAATATTTGAAAAGATTATAGTTGAAAACTTCCCTAACATGGGAAAGGAAATAGTTAATCAAATCCAGGAAGCGCAGAGTCCCATACAGGATAAATCCAAGAAGAAGCAAGCCAAGACACATAGTAATCAAACTATCAAAAATTAAATACAAAAAAAAATATTAAAAGCAACAAGGGAAAAGCGACAAATAACATACAAGGGAATCCCCATAAGGTTAACAGTTGATCTCTCAGCAGAAACCCTGCAAGCCAGAAGAGAGTGGCAGGACATATTTAAAGTGATGAAAGGGAAAAACCTACAACCAAGATTGCTCTACCCAGCAAGAATCTCGTTCAGATTCGATGAAGATATTAAAACCTTTACAGGCAAGAGAATTCAGCACCACCAAACCAGCTTTACAGCAAATGCTAAAGGAACTCTACTAGGCAGGAAATACAAGAGAAGGAAAAGACCTACAAAAACAAACCAAAAACAATTAAGAAAATGGTAATAGGCACATACATATCTATAATTACCTTAAATATAAATGGATTAAATGCTCCAACCAAAAGACATAGACTGCCTGAATGAATACAAAAACAAGACCCGTATATATGCTGTCTGCAAGAGATCTACTTCAGACCTAGGGACACATATACACTGAAAGTGAGGGGATGGAAAAAGATATTCCATTCAAATGAAATCAAAATAAAGCTAGAGTAGCAATTCTTATATCATATCAGACAAAAGAGACTTTAAAATAAAGACTATTACAAGAGACAAAGAAGGACACTACATAATGATCAAGGGATCAATACAAGAAGATAATATAACAATTGTAAATATAGATGCACCCAACATAGGAGCTCCTCAGTACTTAAGGCAAATGCTAACAGACATAAAAGGGGAAATCGACAGTAACACAATCATAGTAGGGGACTTAACACCCCACTTTCACCAATGGACAGATCATCCAAAATGAAACCAAATAAGGAAGCAAAGCTTTAAATGATACAATAAAGTCAATTAAGATGGACTTAATTGATATTTATAGGACATTCCATCCAAAAACAACAGAATACACTTTCTTCTCAGGTGCTCATGGAACACTCTCCAGGATAGATCATATCTTGGGTTACAAATCAGGTCTTGGTAAATTTAAGAAAATTGAAGTCATGTCAAGTATCTTTTCCAACCACAATGCTATGACACTAGATATCAATTACAGGAAAAAATCTGTAAAAAATACAAATACATGGAGGCTAAACAATACACTACTTAAGAACGAAGTGATCACTGAAGAAATCAAAGAGGAAATCAAAAAATACCCAGAAACAAATGACAACAGAGACACGACGGCCCAAAACCTATGGGATGCAGCAAAAGCAGTTCTAAGAGGGAAGTTTATAGCAATACAATCCTACCTCAAGAAACAAGAAAAATCTCAAATAAACATCTTAACCCTACACCTAAAGCA
The DNA here is from genome assembly GCF_964270905.1 of Leucopleurus acutus. Classification (NCBI taxonomy): domain Eukaryota; kingdom Metazoa; phylum Chordata; class Mammalia; order Artiodactyla; family Delphinidae; genus Leucopleurus; species Leucopleurus acutus. Next base: position 51,153,001 of record NC_139150.1, on the reverse strand, counting down.
ATTAGAGAAAGAAGAACAAAAAAACCCCCGAAGTTAGCAGAAGGAAAGAAATCATAAAGATCAGATCAGAAATAAATGAAAAAGAAATGAAGGAAACGATAGCAAAGATCAATAAAACTAAAAGCTGGTTCTTTGAGAAGATAAACAAAATCGATAAACCATTAGCCAGACTCATCAAGAAAAAAAGGGAGAAGACTCAAACCAACAGAATAAGAAATGAAAAAGGAGAAGTAACAACTGACACAGCAGAAATACAAAGGATCATGTGAGATTACTACAAGCAACTCTATGTCAATAAAATAGACAACCTGGAAGAAATGGACAAATTCTTAGAAAAGCACAGCCTTCTGAGACTGAACCAGGAAGAAATAGAAAAAATAAAGAGACCAGTCACAAGCATTGAAACTGAAACTGAGATTAAAAATCTTCCAACAAACAAAAGCTCAGGACCAGTTGGCTTCACAGGCAAATTCTATCAAACATTTAGAGAAGAGCTAACACCTATCCTTCTCAAACTCTTCCAAAACATAGCAGAGGGAGGAACACTCCCAAACTCATTCTACGAGGCCACCATCACCCTGATACCAAAACCAGACAAAGATGTCACAAAAAAAGAAAACTACAAGCCAATATCACTGATTAACATAGATGCAAAAATCCTCAACAAAATACTAGCAAACAGAATCCAACAGCACATTAAAAGGATCATACACCATGATCAAATGGGGTTTATCCCAGGCATGCAAGGATTCTTCAATATATGCAAATCAATCAATGTGATACACCATATTAACAAATTGAAGGATAGAGACCATATGATAATCTCAATAGATGTAGAAAAATCTTTTGACAAAATTCAACACCCATTTACGATAAAAACTCTCCAGAAAGTGGGCATAGAGGGAACCTACATCAACATAATAAAGGCTATATATGACAAACCCACAGCCAACATTGTTCTCAGTGGTGAAAAACTGAAACCATTTCCTCTAAGATCAGGAACAAGACAAGGGTGCCCACTCTCACCACTATTATTCAACATAGTTTTGGATGTTTCAGCCATGGCAATCAGAGAAGAAAAAGAAATAAAAGGAATCCAAATTGGAAAAGAAGAAGTAAAGCTGTCACTGTTTGCAGACGACATGATACTATACATAGAGAATCCTAAAGACGCTACCAGAAAACTACTAGACCTAATCAATGAATCTGGTAAAGTAGCAGGATACTAAATTAATGTACATAAATCTCTGGCATTCCTATACACTAATGATGAAAAATCTGAAAGGGAAATTAAGGGAACACTCCCATTTACCACTGCAACAAAAAGAATAAAATACTTAGGAATAAACCTACCTAAGGAGACAAAAGGCCTGTATGCTGAAAACTATAAGACACTGATGAAGGAAATTAAAGATGTTACACACAGATGGAGAGATATACCATGTTCTTGGATTGGAAGAATCAACGTTGTGAAAATGACTATACTACCCAAAGCAATCTACAGATTCAGTGCAATCCCTATGAAACAACCAGTGGCATTTTTCACAGAACTAGAATAAAAAATTTCACAATTTGTAGGGAAACACAGAAGACTCCAAATAGCCAAAGCAATCTTGGGAAAGAAAAACGGAGCCGGAGGAATCAGGCTCCCTGAATTCAGAATATACTACAAAGCTACAGTAATCAAGACAGTATGGTACTGGCACAAAAACAGAAATATCAATCAAGAGACAGGATAGAAAGTCCAGAGATAAACCCATGCACCTATGGTCACCTTATCTTTGATAAAAGAGGCAAGAATATACAATGGAGAAAAGATAGCCTCTACAATAAGTGGTTCTGGGAAAACTGGACAGCTACATGTAAAAGAATGAAATTAGAACACTCCCTAACACCATATACAATAATAAACTCAAAATGGATTAAAGACCTAAATGTAAGGCCAGACACTATAAAACTCTTAGAAGAAAACACAGGCAGAACACTCTATGACATAAATCACAGCAAGATCCTTTTTGACCCACCTCCTAGAGTAATGGAAATAAAAACAAAAGTAAAGAAATGGGACCTAATGAAACTTAAAAACTTTTGCACATCAAAGGAAACCATAAACAAGATGAAAAGACAAAGCTCAGGATGGGAGAAAATATTTGCAAACGAAGCAACTGACAAAGGATTAATCTCCAAAATATACAAGCAGCTCATGCAGCTCAATAGCAAAAAAACAAACAACCCAATCCAAAAATGGGCAGAAGACCTAAGTAAACATTTCTCCAAAGAAGATATACAGATTGCCAACAAACACATGAAAGGATGTTCAACATCACTAGTCATTAGAGAAATGCAAATCAAAACTACAATTAGGGGCTTCCCTGGTGGCGCAGTGGTTGAGGGTCTGCCTGCTAATGCAGGGGACATGGGTTCGAGCCCTGGTCTGGGAAGATCCCACGTGCCGCGGAGCAGCTAGGCCCATGAGCCACAACTACTGAGCCTGCACGTCTGGAGCCTGTGCTCCGCAACCAGAGAGGTCACGACAGTGAGAGGCCCGTGCACTGCGATGAAGAGTGGCCCCCGCTTGCCACAACTAGAGAAAGCCATTGCACAGAAACGAAGACCCAACACAGCCAAAAAAAAAAGAAGAAAAATAAAAACTACAATGAGGTATCACCTTGCACCAGTCAGAATGGCCATCATCAAAAAATCTACAAACAATAAATGCTGGAGAGGGTGTGGAGAAAAGGGAACCCTTTTGCACTGTTTGTGGGAATGTAAGTTGATACAGCCACTATGGAGAACAGTATGGAGGTGCCTTAAAAAACTAAAAATAGAACTACCATATGACCCAGCAATACCACTACTGGGCACATACCCTGAGAAAACCATAATTCAAAAGATACATGTATCACAATGTTCAATGCAGCACTATTAACAATAGTCAGGACATGGAAGCAACCTAAGTGTCCATCGACAGATGAATGGATAAAGAAGATGTGGCACATATATACAATGGAATATTACTCAGCCATAAAAAGAAATGAAATTGAGTTATTTGTAGTGAGGTGGATGGACCTAGAGTCTGTCATACAGAGTGAAGTAAGTCAGAAAGAGAAAAACAAATACCGTATGCTAACATGTATATATGGAATCTAAAAAAAAAAAAGAGGTTCTCATGAATCTAGGAGCAGGACAGGAATAAAGACGCAGACGTAGATAATGGACTTGAGGACACGGGGAGGGGGAAGGGTAAGCTGGGACAAAGTGAGAGAGTGGCATTGACATATATACACTACCAAATGTAAAACAGATAGCTAGCAGCAAGCAGCTGCATAGCCCAGGGAGATCAGCTCAGTGCTCTGTGACCACCTAGAGGGGTGGGAGAGGGAGGATGGGAGGGAGACGCAAAAGAGAGAGGATATGGGGATATATGTATACACATAGCTCATTTACTTTGTTATACAGCAGAAACTAACAACATTGTGAAGCAATTATACTGCAATAAAGCTGTTTAATAAAAAGAAATTACACACACACACACACACACAGAGAGGAATATTATTCAGCCATAAAAAGAATGAAATCTTGCCATTTGCGACAACATGGATAGATTTCAAGGGCATCATGCTAGATGAAATAAGTCAGAAAGAAAGAGGAGAAAAGACCACAGGATCTCCCTTATATGTAGAATCTTAAGAAAGACCACAGGATCTCCCTTATATGTAGAATCTAAAACAAACAAAACAATCAAGTTCATAGATACAGAGAACAGGTTAGTGGTTGCCAGTGGTGGGTGTGGGGTGAAAGAAATGGGTGAAGGAGATCAAACGTTAAAGAAATAGGACGTCATACACAGTTTCAAAGTATAGCAATGTTGCTACGTCAGTGCCAGGTGATTTGCCTAAGTATAAACCTTTCTGTTTTTAATAGAAACGGACATCTACTTCAGAATTTTACCTGGGATTCATCTTGCTCATTTCTGAAAACCAAGAAAGAAACTGAAAACTGTAATGATTTATAACATACTGAGACTTTTATGTATAACGATCTCACTTACTCCTCAAAATAACCTAGGGAAATAGGTAGATAAGCTGTATTACCCTCATATTTGAGATAAGTTATGTAAGTTTTAGGAAGGAAAAGGCTCAAGAAAAAATAATTCAACTATATCAGTGATTACATTAAATATAACTAGGTTAAATTCTCCAATTAAAAGACAAACACCATCAGATTACATTAAAAAGAACTATAAGCTACAGATCAGGAGAAAACTCTAATTAGAAAAGATACATGCCCCACAATGTTCACTGCAGTACTATTTACAATAGCCAAGACATGGAAGCAACCTAAGTGTCCACTGACAGATGAATGGATAAAGAAGATGCGGTACATATATACAATGGTATATTACTCAGCCATAAAAAAGAATGAAATAATGCCATTTGCAGCAACATGGATAGACATTATCATACTTAGTGAAGTACTCCAGACAGAGAAAGGCAAATATATGATATCACATGTGGAATCTAAAATATGATACAAATGAACTTATTTACAAAACAGAAACAGACTCACAGACATAGAAAGCAGGTTTATGTTTACCAAAGGGGAAAGGGAGTTGGGGAGGGATAAATTAGGAGTTTGGGATTAGCAGATACAAACTACTATATATAAACTAGATAAACAACAGTATATAAACTGAATCACTTTGCTGTACACCAGAAACTAACACAACATTTTAAATCAACTATATGTCAATTAAAAAGAAAAACCATATGCTACTTAACAAGAGTCATACTTTATTTTTAACAGATTTACTGAGGTATATTTGACATGCGATATACTGCACATATTTAAGGTGTACTATTTATAAGTTTAATGTAGATGTACACCCATGAAACTATCACTGCAATCACAGTTTCCTCATGCTTCTTCTTAATCTTCCCCACTCCCTCCCCCTAGGTAACCTATTTGCATTTGGTCACTATAGACTAGTTTGCATTTTCTAGAATTTTATATAAATGGAATCAGACGATATATCTCTTTTTTGTCTGGCTTCGTTCACCCAGCATAATTATTTTAAGATCCATCTATGCTGTAGTGTATATCAGTAGTTCATTCCCTTTCATTACAGAGAAGTATTTCATTGCATAACTATACCAAAATTCGTTTATCCATTCACCTGTTGATGCACATTTGAGTTATTTCCAGGTTTTGGCTATTACAAATAAAGCTGCTATGAACATTCATGTGTAAGTCTTTATATGGACATAGTCTTTCATTTCTCTTGGGTAAATGCCTAGATGAACTGTTTACAAAGTCGTGGGAAAAAGTTATACAAAAATAGCCAAGAGAAAGCTTGTGTAGCTATACTAATACCAGACAAAAAGGACTTTAAGGCAGACACATGACTACAAAGGTGGCATTTCCTAAATGTTCAAGGATCAATTCACCAGAAAGATATAGCAATTATAAATATGTATGTACCAAGTAATAAAGGCTCAAAATGTATAAAACAAGAACTGTAGAAGAGGAGAAATATCAAATCCACAATTACAGTGAAAGATTTTAACATACCTCATTCAGTAAGCAATAGAACATGTAGATTAAAAAAATTAGAGATATATAGGATTCGAACATGATAAACTTGATCTAATTGACTTATATAGAAAACACAACATCTTATGACAAAGTACACATTCTTTTTGTGCACAGTGAACCATTTACCAAAATTGACCACATCCTGGGCCATAAAGCAAATCTCAACAAATTTCAAAGGTCAGAAATCATATAGAGCAGGTAGTCTGACACCAGAGTGGAATTAAACTAGAAATCAGTGAAAACAAACTAGCTTTCTAAATATTTGCTTATTTTTGCCAATGGCATAAAATTAAGCATCATCTCCTTTATGTTTCTGCACATAGGCTGAATAAACGGATTTTTCAAAACTGATTAAAAACTAAAAAAAGAGACAAAAATTATATATAATACCTAGACATAGCAATAGTTATAAACTATTCTATTTTTATTTTGAGTATGTAATATTTTTGTATTTTTAAATATAAAAAGTATTAAAAAAGAACACTGTAAAGTATCTCCCTCATAATTTTGTCTGCCAGTTATGCAGGTGCCCTCCCCATAGACAATCCACATAACAGTTTCTTGTGTACCTTTTGTGCATATAGAGTATACACACAAATACATGTATATATTCTTTCCTCCATTTTCTTTACACAAATGAGAACACAATACTTGAGATTCATCTATGTTGTAGTGTGGACCAATAGTTCATTCTTTTTTTTAATGGAGTATTACATTGTGTATGGATATACCACAATCTGTTTATCCTTCATGATTTATCCATTCATACCACAATCTGTTTATCCCGTCCACAATCTGTTTATCCATCATCTGTTTATCATCCACTGGTGATCTGCATTTGCCTTTTTTCACTTAATAGGTAACGACATAAGAATGCCTCATTCTTTCTACAGTTGCATATGTATTCTATTATATAGATTGGCAATAATTTCTCAACTAGTCTCTTTTACATATTTTTGTTGTTTCCAATTTTTTAAATTGAGGTATAATTGACATATAAAACTATATTAGTTTCGGGTATACAACATGATGATTCAGTATTTGTATATACTGCCAAATGATCACCACAGTAAGTCTAGTTAACATCTGTCAACATACGTAGTTACAAAAAGTTTTTTCTTGTGATGAGAACTTTTAAGATCTACTCTCTTAGAAACGTTCAAATATGCAACACAGCATTATTAACTATAGTCAGCATACTGTACATTATATCCCCATGACTTATTTATCTTATAACTGGAAGTTTGTACTTTTGGACCCCCTTCACCAGTTTTGCTCACTCCCCACCCACTGCCTCCGACAATCACCAATCTGGTCTCTGTATCTATGGTTTGTTTTGTTTTGTTTAGATTGCACATATAGGTGAGATCATATGGTATTTGTCTTTCTCTGACTTATGTCACTTAACATAATGCCCTCGAGACCTATCTATGTAGTCGCAAATGGCAACATTTAAAAATTTTTTGAGGGACTTCCATACTGTGTTCCGAATTGGCCACACCAATTTACATTCCTGTGTTGTTCCTATATTTTTACCAACACAAATGACATTCAGTAAATTGCACGTGTTAATTCATACATTTATAAATATATCTGTGGAATATAGTCCTAGAAGTGGAGTTGCTGGGTCAAAGGGTTTGTGTGTTTGTCCTTCATAGTATTTTACCAATTAATTCTCTAGCCAGCAATATAAGAGAACGTACAGAATGGTTCCATCAAATTTAAGGAATTAATGAATGAATTGGCTATTCTGCCTATTGTTATCTGCAACTATCCTGTAGAGTCAAGATCTGTTTATGTGATAAACAAAACCAAGGTCTTCAATGAGGAGCTTTTTTGCCTTTTGTGGACAGGAAGGTGTCATCTAACAAAGTTAATCCCTTCGTTTACAGGGCAACTGTAAAACTCAGGACTATATGGTTGGTTACCTTCCATCAGGCTGAAGATTTGGTCTAGATATACTGAGTTTGTGGTCCCAAGGAAAAGGACTCCAAGTGGAGGTCAAGTTGGCAGCTGGATAATCAGGTTGGAGCAGAAATGATAGGTCAGGTTGCAGATGTAAATTTAGCCAGGTTTGAGCTAGGGGTTGTTTTTCCAGTAGGAGTGAGAGATCAATACCTCTCCACCTACGGTTTCTCACCCATTTCCCTAGCAACCCATCACCTAGATGGCTGTATGTGGTACCTGCAATGGTGTGGTCAGAATCTGTGGTCCTGGAGCGAAGCCACACAACCTAGCTAAAGAGCAGCTGAACCAACCTCTCAGTTCAAGCACAGTCATCCTTATGTTTTAGCTTTGAGCCCTCTTTGATGACTCTACTCTTTGAGAAAACCCAGGTAATAAGGGCTCTCAACAAGCTGTTCATAAAAGATCCTCAAAGCAGTGTCTGAACCACAGAAGAATTTATGGAATAAAATTTTGCCAAACTCATGAAATAAAAATAGATACGGTTCTAAATGTTGAGAAAAACTTCCCAGTTATTAGGACTGTGGAAAGCTGACACAGCCTTTTAGTGAGAACAGAAAACCGTGCCACTATTTACCAAGTGTTTGCATGATGCCTGGCCCTGTGCTGAGCACTGAGGCATACCATCCCACTGAATCCACACAGCAACACTCTAAGCTGAATTTATCTTCTCAAATTTAACAAACGCAAAACTCAGGGCTGGAAACGTCTGGAGTCAGGATTTGAAACCAAGGCTATCTGACTGCAGACTGTGCTCTTAGTCACTATGATTATGTAAGCTCAAAAAGTGTATTTAAATTTAAGTGCACTATTAAAAAATATACAGAAGAAAAACCACTAGAAGGAAATACTATTTACAGTTGTGTTAGAGAGGCAGGATAATAAAGGTTTTTCCCGTCTATTCTCTTTTCTTTTTCCAATGTGTCTGTACTGTAGTTGCCATAATCTTATAACAAATCATGTACACACACACACATTTTTAACCTCCCATGTGTCAACTTACTGAGTAATATAAATTCTTCTGCTGAGACACACAAGAATGAATCTGAGTATCTTAAGAGTCTCTTGAGGGCCCCCTTCACCATTATTATTTTGTTTCTAAGTCTCCTGCAATTTATAAATAAAACTGTGTTCTCAGTACACTTTGTTTAAGCCCTTGTATCCACTTCCTGATCTATCTGGATTCAGTTAAACTCAACAAACCTTTTTGAGTGCCACTGGTTTAAAAAAGCACCTCATTTCTCCACTCTGATCTGTGATTTATCTAAGTTATTTGTCCCAGTTCCTTCAGAAAGATCCTGAGAGCCCCCTGGCCTCTGCTACCCAAGGTAATTGCAGCTGTGAAGTTCAAATGCCTTTTACCATAAGATAAAATGGGGCAATTTTAACTCCCTCCATTTTTGTGAGTTTCCTACATTAAGTGGAATTTAGTTTAATTTATTGAGGTGACTGAGACAGAAAGTTTTGGTTTGCCTTGAACACAGCCTCAATCTGTGCTGGACAAATGGACTGTAAGATTGGTTGTATCTTCTTCTGTGCCCTACATTGCAATGGTTCTCAAAGTGTGGTCCCCAGACCAACAACATTCCCCTGGGAATTTGTTAGAAATGCAAATTCTTGGACCTCATCAGACCTACTGAATCCTAAACTCCGGGGTGGGGCTCAGCAATCTGTGTTTTAACAAGCCCTCCAGGTGATTCTGATGCACCCTCAGGTCTGAGAACCGCAGGTCTCTTGTAGCAGACAAATCCCAGCTCTACCTGCCAGCCTTCCCTTGCCTTGTACTCATCCTCCCTCAGACTTTGGAATTTGCCATCTGATCACCCTTCCTCAGTCTAACTAACTCTGCCTAGCTGGTTAATTTGAAGATCAAGATTCTAACAGACATTCATTTAATGATGCTTAAATTCCTACATAGCCAGATTTAACTAAAACATGCCACTTTATACAAATTGTTAACGCACCTCCAAATAATCACCTTCCCCAGTCCCTCTTCCCCAGTCCCAAACCATCTCCTCAAATTTTACTTTAGGGCTTCTCTGGTGGCGCAGTGGTTGAGAGTCCGCCTGCCGATGCAGGGGATACGGGTTCGTGCCCCTGTCCGGGAAGATCCCACATGCCGCGGAGCGGCTGGGCCCGTGAGCCAAGGCCGCTGAGCCTGTGCGTCCGGAGCCTGTGCTCGGCAACGGGAGAGGCCACAATAGTGAGACGCCCGCGTACCGCAAAAAAAAAAAATTATTTTAGATTGGAGGATGGGAACAGTGCTTCTTAAACCAAAGAAACTGCACCATTTCTAAGTTATTAAGCTATTAATAGTGAACTATTGTTTACTTTAGGAAAAAGCTCTGAATCTAGGGGCAGTGGAGACTAGAAGGGGGAATGTTTTGGAGAAAGAGCAAGGTGAGGAAAGATGCAGAATGAAGAGAATCTCTTAGTTGAGAAGAGTAGAAAGGAAAGATGAGATGTAAGCCCGGAAGTCCGACATTGATTTATTCTTTCAACAAATATTTATTGAGCACCTACCTGTTCAAGGTTCTACAGTGAGGGAAGCAGACAAAAGTCTCTGCCCTTAAGAAGCTGATATTTGAATGTGCAGTGATACCTGAGCTTCTGCACCATTAGTGGGTACCAAGCATTGCCCTGTTCAGTGATTTTTCAGCTCATGGGTTTCATGACAGTAGGTGTCTGAGGCAAGGGAATCTTTGGGTGCCTTCATGGGAGGGGAGGAGATGGCCAAAATGAGGGGAAATTGTTCAAAAAGGGAAGGCAACCAGTCTCATCTCAACTAAGCAAATCTAGCCACTCAGAAAGCAAAGGAGGCTTCTAAATTTTATTTCTCTATAAATTCCTAGTATCGTGCATATTCTATAAAGCCAAATCCATCCTCATAACACGTCTCCCATGGGATAAGTAATACCCCCATTTTACAGAAAAGGACACTGAAATAGAGAAGAATTGGGTGACTGGGTCAAGTTCTGATGCAGAGCCTGTTCTGACCTAAAAAGTCAAGTCTTCCTCTCCCAGGTTTTTTTTTTTTCTTGCTGAATGGGTATATTTACACTCACTTAGCTTTAGCAGTCATCCTATTCCGGAAGCAAGGCCCAGTCTTCCGCCATCATATTCCAGGAAACCACCATGCCCTTTATCAATTTGCAAATATTCTTTCCTGCTGGCCTCGGGTAGAAAGAGCCTCGTTCTTGTGTTCCATCCACTATTTGCCATAAAAATCCTGAGGCTGTATCCTTAATAAAATTTCTATGTAGTTAGAAAAATAAGTTTTTATTCATCCCTTACTAAAGTCTTGGTCATGTTAGTGTGATATATGCAGAAGTAAAAGTCCCTTAAATTACTTCCTAATTGGGGATGTATGTATATGTATAGCTGATTCGCTTCGTTAGAAAGCAGAAACTAACACACCATTGTAAAGCAATTACACTCCAATAAAGATGTTAAAAAAAATGTTATTACAAAAATAAATAAATAAATATTCGTATTCACCCTCAAAAAAAAATTACTTCTTAATAACTGCGAGCATATTCTGTGCACTAAACAGTTATTTAAGATGACAGTTATTAGAGTATTTGCTTTGTCAAAATCTCAAAGCCTGAGTTATGGACCAAGAAGTATTTTAAGTCAAGAATACTGGCTAAAAACGCTAGGTCATCTAATTTTGGGGGGAAGAGATTTCTTTTATTTTTTTTGGCCGCGCTACGCGGCATGCAGGATCTTAGTTCCCCAACCAGGAATCATGGAGTCCTAACGACTGGATGGCCAGGGAATTCCCGGGAAGAGGTTTCTTATGTGGTATTTCCCCCATGTGCAATATTAGAACAATGATACTATAATTACTGTATAAAAGTATAGCAAAATTTATACTACTGGGTATATTCTTAATACTGAGAAGTAAGAAGAGACCAGAGGACATGCATGGTAAAGTTACATGAACTTTTTTTAAAGAGACAAATGGGAAAAGTAAGGATTGTATATAAATAAATTTCTTTCTTCCTCCGTTAATTGATGATTCTTTCTTATTACTTGTCTTAAAATCAAAACAGTCCAAAGAGTCTCAAAATAATAAGGATGACCTAAAGACATTCTGTCTAGATGCCTAGAAAATTATGCAAAATATTTATAATTGGGCACGTATGTGACAATCTTTCCTTTCATGTATTGAGACTTTTTTCTTTTTTTAGAAAACTTTAATAAAAAATCTTCTGGTATTCAAGTTAATAACATAAAAACAAGGCTAACTTGACCAAACTGAACACCTCCTTTGCTGCCTCTGTCCTGGAATCCTTTTTCTTCCAGCTGTGAGCCTCAAACTTAAGTGTACATAAGAATCAGCTAGGAAAAAAAAAAAAAAAGAATCAGCTAGGAAACTGGTAAACAGTGCAGGTGTCTGGGCCCCACCTCCAGAGATTCCGATTCATGAGTCTGAGCAACGCCAGAATCTGCACTTTCAACAGCCTCAGGGGTTCAGATGCTGTCCCTCTAGGCACACTTTGAGAACAGGAAGGACTGCCTCATGACCTCAAAGCCAATGGAAAACCTGCAGAGAAACTTAGCTTGCTATTAGACCAACAACTAAATCTCAGGTAGTAATTCATACTTGGTGCTCACTCAGACAGAACTAGGAGGAGAATGTGTGTCTCTGTGGTCCAATCTGTAATTTCCCACTTCCTCCAGCAGGGGAATGATTTTATCCACAAGGCAGTAAGGTCAAGGTTCCCAGGATAACCTACATAAGTATTTTCCTCCTCACTCTATGTAAACAAGTTCAGGGCTTCAGATTACAAAAGTTAAGAAAGAGAAAAGAGAAAGGAGGAACGACGGAAAAGGAGGATTTTTTACAGGAAAAAAAAATAACAGAAAGTTAATATGGCTCACATAAGTGGGATGGACTGCAGTGTAAGTGCTGCATAATTATAGGATCTGCTTCAGAAGGCATGTACTCAGCTAAGCCAGAATATTGGCCAGTAACCAAATAGTAAGAGTAGGGAATTATTCATTTTCTGGCCTCATATTTTCTGCAGAGTCCATGAGCATTTAAAAGGACGATCTTGCTCAGAAATCTCAATCCACACCAAGTGATGGCATGGAATTGCATGTCTTGAGATTCCTGATGACCAAATTCTTCTTCAGTCACCCCTATGTCTGCCAAGGGTTTGCAAATTCTACTCTGGGTCTGGCTATTACATTAAGAAGTATCTTACTGTTGATGCCACAGTTCCTATTAAACTGCTCTCCTATGCAGTTCCCAGTGATTAAACACACAAGGAAAAGCATTTTCCTGAAAATAGCTTTATTTTTGAACTTTGACAAAGGAATAACTCTTAGCTTTAACTTCCTACAGTTCTAGAACACTTTGTGTTTTAAAAGTCTCTTGCGGCTTCCCTGGTGGCGCAGTGGTTAAGCATCTGCCTGCCAATGCAGGGGACACGGGTTCAAGCCCTGGTCCGGGAAGATCCCACATGCCGCGGAGCAACTAAGCTCGTGCGCCACAACTACTGAGCCTGCGCTCTAGAGCCCATGAGCCACAACTACTGAGCCCGCGTGCCACAACTACTAAAGCCCGTGCACCTAGAGCCTGTGCTCCGCATCAAGAGAAACCACCGCAATGAGGAGCCCGTACACCACAAAGAAGAGTAACCCCTGCTCGCCACAACTAGAGAAAGCCCGCGCACAGCAACAAAGACCGAACGCAGCCAAAAAAAAAAAAGTCTCTTGCATTTGAACACATCTCAAAATCTTGGCCACACCAACCCTCTTTGCTCAAAGCATGAGTATGCAGTTATAATTCCTGAAAGTGTTCAAATGCCTTTTTTTTTTTTTTTTTTTTGCAGTACGCAGGCCTCTCACTGTTGTGGCCTTCCCGTTGCAGAGCACAGGCTCCGGACGCGCAGGCCCAGCAGCCATGGCTTACGGGCCCAGTTGCTCCGCGGCATGTGGGATCTTCCCAGACCGCGGCACAAACCCGTGTCCCCTGCATCGGCAGGCGGACTCTCAACCACTGCGCCACCAGGGAAGCCCAGGATTTTTTTTAATAAAAAAAATCAAATAAGAAATTTACCTTCAATATCCTGATGCTAACTTATATAGTAATCATTTTCTAACAAATGATAACCTTGGAACAAATCCTGCTGCATCACCTATTAATTGTGTGATTTGGGGCAAATTAGTTGACCTTCTAAACATGGTGGTGTCGGCAGAGGTATAGAGACAAAGAGGACGCCAAAAGCAGAAATTGTAAAGCAGTAGAAGCCATAGGTGAGCAGAAGCCATGAAATGAAAAGATGTCAATGGTTCTAGCAGAGGAGGAAGGAGGAGTGGATAAAGAAAAGAAGGAAAGAGGGATACCCTGAGTCCCAAATCTGTCAGGCTATAAGAAATGCCATTTGCAGGTTGTAGGAATTCAGCCCCTATTTGGCTCCATAGCTGGGTGCCTTGTGCAGTGAGCAACCTGAACAGCCTTACATGGAGGCCCTGGGCCCGTAACTAGTAGTAGGGATTGGCACTAACCTTGGCAAACCTGAGATTGCAGACCCATCTGGAGAAGTGAGGGACTACTTTGCTCCAGGCCATCATTGGAGTAACATGCCTAGTGTTACTGGAAATCTGAATTTTCATATGTAATCTACAGTTTGTAAGTATTGGCAAGAGAAAAAAAAAAAACATTTCCCTTGGATCTGCCGACCTAATGTGCTAAGTAGTTTCGTGTTCTCCTTACTTTGTGTCGTATCCTTAAAATAATTCACTATTAACAGGTAACTTGGTCATTCACCATTACCAGAGGTAATTAGTATCCATAATCCTTGTAACCTAGAAAAGCTTACAATCGCTACAATTATAAGGCTAGCTCACACTTATTGAGTGCTTACTGTTTGACAGGAACTGCTTTAATTAGCCCACTTAATCCTCACAACAACCCTATGAGATAGGTATTATCTTCACCTTACAAATTAGAAAACTGAGGCCAACAAAGGTTAAGAAACTTGCATAACATAATTGCTCTAAGAGTTAAATTTCTGGCATTTTCCTGTTCCAGCAGCTTAGCAATGGAAAGCCCAGCATGTGAAAGCTTTCTGAAGAAGGGATATTAAACCTTACACCTGACTACGGAAGAGAACAGGTTTTAGCTTGTCATTGAGACTTTGAACCCAGCTCCGACATCATTAATCCTTCCACAGTAAGTAGTCTTGGAATACGTTCCAAAGGTAATTCAAATACATTTAGCAATGGTAAAAGATTTAAGATCAACTACTGAAGGCTGATTTTTCATCAACTATGATTCTCTTTTTTTGTGTAGAGTTTTGTCTCTTCATGTTTCACCAAGGAACAAATCTCAAACACATGAAAAGTGAAGCCCTTTGAAATCCAAAGTCTGTTAATGCACTAAATATTGTGGGGGGATGTGGAATGGAGAAGGCAGAAAAGGTACCTGGAACAGAGATGTTATTCAGGATCTTTCCTCATCAGTGATTCACATACGATCTTAACCAGCACTCTCCATCTCCAGACTCCTCACTACCTCCTAGAAACTTGCTCAACTCAGTTCCATCAGAAAAGAAAACCTTCCCTTCATCCTCAAGCTCCGTATCTCTTCCCTTCCCCTGACCACCCAGCCTCCCCTTCCGCCACCCCCTCCCATCCTTAATCCAGTGCTCTCAGGCTTCCGTGCTGAAGCTGCCCTTGATACACTGGACAGCCAGTGACCTCTTTCCAGTCCTGTTCTAACTTGACCTTTCTGTTGCATCACACACTGTTGACCTTCTCCATCCTTCATGAAAACCCTCCGAGCCAAATGTCCTTAGTTTTTTAAACTGGTTTTCCTCCCCCTTTCTGTCCTTTAGATGTTGTTAATTCCCAACTGGTAGTACTTGAATAAATTTGGGATTGAGAGGAAAAGGATCAGCAGCTGATCCAGGTAAGAAAATCTTATTCCTCAAATACAGGGAAGCATTAAATTGAAGAAAAACAGGGGAGAATCCCAGCAGTGAAAACCCCAATGTTATGTGGTATTAGAGGGTCCTGCTGTGATGAGTCTATTGGGAATATTTTCTGCAGAGCAGATAGATTATACTAAATGGTCTTTTCTCAGAGGAAATCAGTTAAGTGTTTCATTCCTTCAAGAGCCAATGTCAAAGTTGTTGAGCTCAAAATTGCCCAGTTTGATCATTTGGCCCACATGGAAAATTTTTCCCTAAAGAATGCAGAAAGGAATTTCTATAAAGCAATCAATTTATCCTCTTTTGCCCAACTGAAAGCAGTAGCGCATGAGCCTTGACTGGTTCCTGTCAGTTTAATAATAAACAACCCAGCCCTCTCTTGCCCTCTCATCTTGAACCGCACATGCTCCTAAAGATATGGTAAATGCTTGTGTCAGGACATAATGACAACTAAAAAGATCCTTAGCGTGTGGAATACAGTCAGGAAGATCAGATGATGACAAGCTGTGGCTTCTCCTTACAAAGCCCATATTCTAAAATAAGAGAGAGGGCCTTTGGGCCAATGGCAACTTTATCAAGCTTTCAGGGTGTTATGAATTGTTTTGATGCTATAATTAAAAGTAACAGAATATACTTAGAAAGGCCAAAAATGGCATGGCAGATGTGATACACTCTAACCAGCCAGGAACAGAGAAGAAAGGTTTGATGTTATATATTGTTTTTGAAGGGTTGTTTATTGAGGCTGTCAGATTGGTGCTGACAGTATATAAAACATCACTGACTGCTCTTTTTTCATTTACCTGCCTGGAAAAAGAGATGGCAGTCAGAGGCAGGCTAAGACTTGGATGGGGACTTATCTCTGTACTGCTTTAAAGAGGCTACTGTCGGAGAGTAAAACTCAGCGTGACAAATTTGGGATGTGAATACTCTGGTGTAGACAGTTCTATCCCCAAAAGTCATGCCATAGGGCTATTTCTGGACATGAAAGCTTGCCATTTCCTGGCATTGGCCCAAGATCCTGGGCAACTTCCCAGCAGTCCTTTGCCTCCAGCTTCACCCCATCCTGTGAGGTCCCAGGTAACAGAAGTGTATACAGCAGTGACAACAGTTACAAACACAACCAGGTACAAAGAGAGAAATGAGAAGATGGGGCATTGGGTCCAACCTGGGAAGGCATGACCTCCCTGCTACCTGCCTAGAGTGGACGTATAAACTGCATTCAGTTCTGCCCTCACCTCATTCTGTCCTTTAGAATGAAGTAACAGTATCAGGCCACAAATGCCCATCCACAAGATTATGATGTTTCTGGAAAGTCCCATTTTCCAGAGTTAGTTCTGCTTCCCCAGGCAGTGACCCTGCATTTGGTAATAACTTTATCTCAGTAGAAATGCAACTAGCTCTATGAGCAATAACCCACTGCATGCTTACCAGCTACAAACCAATTCACACTGAAGGACGGATCAGGTAAGGGGAGGTTTTGAAGGTGGCTGGGGGAGAAGAAGAAAGACAGGTACAGATAGAGAGAGCCCTTGCAGACCATGTCTGGATCAGAATCTCAGAACATGCTAGAAGTGGGTGGAGCCAGGGACGGATGGAATAGGAAGCTGGAGAATCTAAACCAACATCACTTATGTCTCAATTTTCCCCAGGCCCTGACAACTGAATCAGAGAAAAGGGGGAAAAAAGAGCACCCAATGTAAGTGAATGGTATTTCTTTGAAAGGAAGAAATATAAAATTGACCAAGTAAATCTGGTCAGTAAATGAGTCAGGCCATAAGATGACAGAAGGGGCAATGTCAGTGTTTTGTATAAAAGGCACAGGTCAAGGAAAGCATGGGGAAAAATAGCCAAGCAAGAGAACCAAGGGCTCCCTTCTGGGGCTCTAGGGACACAAGCCCAGAGGGGAGAGTGAGTGTGGCAGCATGTAACACCTCAGTGTCAGTGTCCCCCAGAAAAGCTACCTCACGTGAGGCCCCAGCCCACCAGATTACTATACCAAACACAAGACTCTTTTTCTTGAAGGTATAGAAGAACTTCAACACAAAGTTTGCACAGATTGCTTGTTCAACTCTGTTTTTTTTTTAATTTATAGAGGAACAGAAAATAACTTTTTAATATACTTTACATGGAGGCGACAGAATGGAATTAGAAATATTTCAGTTTATTTATAAACAATAATACTATCAACAGAAGTTAAGCTTGGAAATATTTATTTCCCCAGAGACTGCCACACTTTTGAAACAACGATTTCTCTGCCATAAAACAAATTTGAATATTTTAAAAATGACAAATAGGCACCATAAAAGATCTCCTGTCAAAAATACCCTTCTTGGGCTTCCCTGGTGGCACAGTGGTTAAGAATCCGCCTGCCAGTGCAGGGGACACGGGTTGAAGCCCTGGTCTGGGAAGATCCCACATGCCGTGGAGCAACTAAGCCCACGCGCCGTAACTACTGAGCCTGCGCTCTAGAGCCCACAAGGCACAATTACTGAGCCCGTGTGCCACAACTACTGAAGCCCATGTGCCTAGAGCCTGAGCTCCAAAACAAGAGAAGTCACCGCAATGAGAAGCCCATGCACTGCAACGAAGAGTAGCCCCCCACTCGCTGCAACTAGAGAAACCCCGCGTGTAGCAACGAAGAACCAAAGCAGCCAAAAATAAATTAATTAAATAAATTTTAAAAAAATACCCTTCTTGATTAAAAGATTAGAAAATTCATGTAAATTCTACAGGCTCATTAACTTGCCGTATTTGATTAATTTTCAAATTGTGGAAGCAGTGAAAAGACATAAAATAACAATTCATAATGTTTCTCCAGCTGAAAAAGAGACATTAAAAAACAAACAGCATAGCCAGGACATGGAAGCAACCCAAGTGTCCATCGACAGATGAATGGATAAAGAAGATGTGGCACATATATACAATGGAATATTACTCAGCCATAAAAAGAAACGAAATTGAGTTATTTGTAGTGAGGTGGATGGACCTAGAGTCTGTCATACAGAGTAAAGTAAGTCAGAAAGAGAAAAACAAATACCGTATGCTAACACATACATATGGAATCTAAAAAAAAAAATGGTCAGGAAGAACGGGAATAAAGACGCAGACTTACTAGAGAATGGACTTGAGGACATGGGGAGGGGGAAGGGTAAGCTGAGACAAAGTGAGAGAGTGGCATGGACATATATACACTACCAAATGTAAAACCGATAGCTAGTGGGAAGCAGCTGCATAGCACAGGGAGATCAGCTTTGTGACCACCTAAAGCGGTGGGATAGGGAGGGTGGGAGGGAGGGAGACGCAAGAGGGAAGAGATATGGGGATATATGTATATATGTAGCTGATTTACTTTGTTATAAAGCAGAAACTAACATACCATTGTAAAGCAATTATACCCCGATAAAGATGTTAGAAAGAAAGAAAGAAAGAAAGAAAGAAAGAAAGAAAGAAAGAAAGAAAGAAAGGAAGAAAGGAAGAAAGAAAATATAAAACAAACAGCAAATTCAAATTAATAGTATGATAAATAAGGAAATGTACTTCTTTCTATACATCAGGTGTGAATGACAATTTATGCAGTATTATATTCTATTTTGGTTGTAAGTATAAAAATATTTTTATTAAGCATCAAAAGGAAAATATTCAGGTCATATAAAACCTTTTAAACACTCAATATTCACATGTGATCTTCAATGCCAATTAGGAGACACTAAATTGAATGCTCAAAGAGAAAAAATACTGGTAAATTTCATTTTTTTCTGTGGCACCTCCATCTAGTTTATCTAACTTACTTGGACTTGTTGAAGGTCTTATTTTAAACCTGGTAAATTACCTGTGAATTACATGTCCACAATCTTGGGATTCCACAGCAAGACCACTTAGAAAAGTGGAATCATTTTATAGGTGTATTCTAAAGGTTTCAAATATATATTTGTCCTTCCTTCCACCACAAGAAAGAATCCCTTAAGTATTCCTACAGTCCATTTCCTCTGCCTCTCCTGCCTCTGTCAGATAAAAAGTAGGTCAAAAAACCACATTTTTTTGTGTGCCCTTTTTAGTTGTTTTGTTTGCTTGCCTAAACTGTCTGAAAAATCATCTCAAAGTCCCATATCCCTTGGTCTAGTGAGTTTGAAGTTTTAACATCCACATCTTGGTGCTAGCCAACGAATATTGGCTTCTCTGCCAATGACCTGGAATTGTGTAGGTATCAGAGATATTTGGGCAAATGCCTGATACTTTGCAACGGAGTAGATGCTTCAAGATATCAGTTTCTTTCTTTAGTCACAGCAGTACAGCAAATGGAGCCAACCTATGGTAGGGAGTAGGGTAGGGTCAGCCTCACTGGGGTCCTATGGAGAGAACCCTTCAGTTTCTTCACTGTTTTTCAAGATGCCTAATGATTTCATCATTAGAGATGCATTATAAATACTTTGAGAGCTGCCTTTTTTAAAAAAGCAAGTGCCCTGGAAGGCTAAATTACCCATGCTGTTAGCAAAGGATGGCCTACTACGCTGTACACAGCAGGCTGAATGAGGCCTTAGGGGCCTAGGACCTGAAGTCAGCCATCAGCAAAGCAGCCTTAGAAGGTGGGTGACCTAGAATGATAATCTGATGTGGGCAAAACAAATGGCCAGCAGTCAGAAAACCCAGGTGTCTTATGACTTGGATCCAGAGGTCTGCCCTGCCCCTGGACAGCCCTTCCATCAGCTCCCTTGGAGGGATGCACCTGCCCCCAAGAACTCAGTGAGGCAGCAGCCAGCCATCTTCAAAATTCACTGGCCCACCTGTCATAAGTGACCATAGATGGACTGGGAAGAAAACACGAGTAGGGCCTTCAGGGGCTATGGTGGGGAAGCACCTCCAATAATTTTGAACTTCAAACCTCCACAGCTAGTAGCTAACATTAGACTTGAGAGGAGTGATGGAATTCTGTGGAGGAACCCCGAAGACCTGGGAATGGCTGGCCACATAAATTAGTTTATTAATTCTTTAATAAATATTTATTAAACATCTACTATATGCTAGGAGTTATGCTAAGCTCTAAACGTTGGAAAGTTAGCAAAACCTACCCTTCTGAAGCCTCCAGTCTACTAGGGGCAGGTGGGGCGGCAGGGGCACGAAATAATCATACAAATTTAGGATTACAAATGCTAGAAAGGAGAAGAGAGTGTTCTGTGTGTATGAAAGGGGGAGATTGTGATGTACTGTGTATTTCTTTCTTTTTTTTTTTTTTTTTTTTTTGGTGGTACGCGGGCCTCTCGCTGTTGTGGCCTCTCCCGTTGCGGAGCACAGGCTCCGGATGCGCAGGCTCAGAGGCCATGGCTCACAGGCCTAGCCGCTCCGCGGCATGTGGGATCTTCCCGGACCGGGGCACAAACCCATGTCCCCTGCATCAGCAGGCGGACTCTCAACCACTGGGCCACTAGGGAAGCCCCCGTGTATTTCTATCTGTGGACGGTGGTGAAAAAACTTTGAAAGCTAATATTAAAGACCAAGTTAAGATTTTGGAGTAGTAGGTACCACAGATCATCTTTGAGGATGGATGATGGAGTTGTGGAGAAAAAGGGGGGCTGTGGACCAAGCAGTCCCTTTCACTGACAAACTCTTCCAGAGGGTAAGATGGAAAATACTTTTGCTGTCAGAGTCGTCTAGATTTGGGCAATGAGATAAATGAAGTAACTCCATCCCCCTCCCCCGCTCCCTCCACACACCCCATTTCATCTGGAGCCACTTGAGGCCTCTGGGGAAGGGTAGGGAAGAAAGAAAAACAGCTCTGCAGTTGGGAACACAGCTGTTGTTCAAACTAGGGCACCCTGAGAATCTTGACATTAAACAAAGCATGCATCAACTAGTAAATATTGAATTGTCAGGGGATCAATCAGATCTTTCTTCTTTGTATCTGAAACTTGAATTTCACTGGTAGTAGAGACTAGAACCCAAGTCTGATCCCCAGGGTGGCATGTCTTTCTCCACACTATGACATTTTCCCAGAGAATGAACACAGCAGTTGACTCTCCATCTGTGGGTGTGGTGCAGTTCATACGTCAGCAGCACTCGGGGATGGGAATGGGCACTGGTTTGAAGGGGTCAGATGTGAATGGAGCTGTGTTTGTTACACCAAAACATAAAGAGGTCTCCCCACACCTCCCAACACCCCATTCTCTCCTCCATCTAAAACTCAAGTTTCATCTATTATACCACTGAGCTAATTAAGCCCCTGAGTCTGGGCAGTGCTTTTAGTGGATTGTTTCTAGTTGTTTTTTGTGTGTGTGTGTGGTTTTTTTTTTGCGGTACACGGGCCTCTCACTGTTGTGGCCTCTCCTGTTGCGGAGCACAGGCTCTGGACGTGCAGGCTCAGCGGCCATGGCTCACGGGCCCAGCCGCTCCACGGCACGTGGGATCTTCCCGGACCGGGGTACGAACCTGTGTCCCCTGCATCGGCAGGTGGACCCTCAACCACTGCACCACCAGGGAAGCCCTGTTTCTAGTTTTGATAATATGGAGAAGGAAAAAAAAAAAGACTCTTCAGTTTGAAAATGCACCTTTGTTCATAGCTAATTTCAGAGAAAAAAAATCAAGTCTGTTTTGGTCCACTCTAATGGAAAGATAGAAAAAAGTCCATAAAATCATATTCAAGTTGTGATGAAGAGACACCAGCACAGGATTTTCAGATGCTGTAAGGCTACCTCTAGTTGTGTTTGGAGTGGACACAGTCCGTCTCTCTTGGAAGTTAATCCTCTGACTCGTCTGAGGCGAAACGAAACACATTATGGCTTGTGGAAAAAATAATCTTGACAAATTCCATGGCAATGTCACGATGAAAACTTATTTCAGCAAGAAAGGTGGCTTGCTGGCAGCAATGCTTGGCAGTAACAAGAAGCAAGCAGTGAAGAACATGGGTTCGGTCTCAGCTAGACCTGTGTTTCCACCACAGCTTTACTATTTATATCCTTGGGAAAACTGTATAACCTCACAGCCTCAGTTTCCAAATCTACATCCCTGGGATAATAAGAACACCTTGAACCTTTTAGGCTGTTATGAGAATTATATAAGGTAACACATGTGAAGGACATGGTAGAAGTGCTCAAAAAATGCAAGAATTCATTTTTAAAAATAATAGTCATTGATCATATTGTGTCTATCTCTTTCCTTCTGATGTGACAAGAAATATACCACTGATTTCTCAGTTTCTCATTGACAGTCTTCCTCTGTCAGTGAAGACAAATTATACAGTTGATCTGTCTACTTCTCAGTAAAACAGAATTTTGAAAAAGTCATAGTTAAGTTGCTGTCATTTGTTATTGGCTTGGGTCCCAAATTTCTTCTCAAGGACAGTCTGGGACCTGGCATTCATCCTTTTGAGTGGATCTAGTGGGGGAAGCATTTATAAACAAACAAAGTCATGTTAACTCTGAAAGGGATTTTAGAAATCATCTATTATAACTCCATCTTGAAGAAACTGAGACCCAGAAAGTTGAAATGTATGAATTCTTCTAAGGCCGTGCGGGGAGTGTGTAGCAGCCCAGGACAGCTGTGTTCAGGCAAAAGAAAACCTGAATCATCAGGACTACTTGATATGAAGGCTCAGGCTGCCTTTCTCTGCAGAGGAGCAGCTGCTATTTAAGTTTGCTCAGAAAACAAAACGAAACATTTTTTTTAAATGTTAAAAAAATTTTTTTAAACTGCAGAGGAGCAGTTGCTATTTAACTTTGCTCAGAAAACAAAAGAATTCCTTTAATATGGAATAAATAATTTGCTCATTTCTTAATCGCAAATGAGAATTCAACTATTTATACCAAATCACTTTCCTTTTCCAAAGGAGAAGAGGAAAGAGAAATTAACATTTATCAAACACCTATATGGTAATTTCTGCATAGTCTCATTTAATTCTCATAACAACCCTAGAGGAGAGTACATTATCTTTCTTTGTAATAGATAAAGAAGTTGAGGCCCAGAGAAGTTAAGTAGCTTGCTCACACTAGTTAGGAAGTGGTAGAATGGGCATTTGGAGCCTGGTGTGACTCAAATATTCAGGTTCGTTTCAAAATGACTTAGTGTCTTCATAAACCCTCACCTTGTGTTATTCTTCTTAACAGTGATTAACACCACCTGACGTTATATTATGTATTGATCTGAGCACTTATTATCTGTTTCCACCATTAGAACCTAACTTCTATGAGGGTAGGGTCTTTCAACAGCCCCAAAGTCTAAAATAGAGTCTGGCACATAGTAAGTGCTCAACAAATATTTGTCATATGAATGGATGGATGAATGAATGAATTAGTTATTAAGGACTTAATAAGGGGACACAATAGAAAATTAAATAGATAAATGTAAATAGTACATAACTCTGGCAATAAGAAAGAATTTGTAAGTAATAAATTAATAGTTTTTCTAGGTGAACTTACATTCTATATAACTTTACTCTCTTTGAGAAAATATACATTTAACTGCCTTAAAAGGGACAGTTTATAGATTCCTGGTTATAGCTGGAAATGTTGGTATTTATTATGAGGAGAGCCTCAAATAGGACTAAGATTATCCAGGAAAGCATTTATTTTTAACAACTGAGGCCACAAGGAAACCTAATGAATTAATAGTATTCGTCCAAATCAGATTTACCTGCAGGTTCACTGACTCAACCATAATAATGGCTTCAGTTCAATCTTTCGAGGTTGATTTTTTTTTAATGTCATATATAAAAGACTGACCTTACCAGTTATACTTATTTGAAAACAAACCATCTTTCAATAACTTTCCCCACGAATTAAGGCGAAGTTCAGGGATGCTATGTTTTTCAAATATTTTTAAACTTCATTTTAAAGACAGATGTCACACAAAACCTTCCAGAAGGACAACAATATAAAGGAAATATTTCTCTCTCTCTCTCTCTCTCTCTATATATATATATATATAAACGGATACCTGTGAGTCTGTGATTTGATTGCTAGCATTTATCCTGAGGAATAATTAAAGTTGTAAGTAAATTTGAATGCATAAATTTATTTAGTGAAGTGCTGTTTCTAGTGGTGAATAACTTGAAATAAATGTAGATCAAAAGAGAATTAGTTAAATAAATTATGAACTAGCCTCACAATGGAATATTATGCATTCATTTAGAAGTGTAATGCAAAAATATTTAGTGACATGAAAAGTTGTTCATTATATATTTTTAAATAAAAAAGCAGTATATAAGCATGCTTCCAACTCCGTAAAAAAGATGCATGTATTTGTGTGTATCTGAAAACTATATATATCAAGCTATTAAAAGTGATTAACTTTAGATTAAAAAACCAGAAATAATTTTCATTTAAGAATTGTTTGTGGGACTTCCCTGGTGGCGCAGTGGTTAAGAATCCGCCTGCCAATGCAGGGGACACGGGTTCAAGCCCTGGTCCGGGAATATCCCACATGCCACGGAGCAACTAAGCCTGTGCGCCACAACTGCTGAGCCTGCGCTCTAGAGCCCACGAGCCACAACTACTGAGCCCACGAGCCCCAACTACTGAGCCTGCCCTCTAGAGCCTCTGAGCCACAAATACTGAGCCCGTGCACCTAGAGCCCGTGCTCTGCAACAAGAGAAGCCACTGCAATGAGAAGTCCACGCACCGCAGCGAAGAGTAGCCCCCTGCTCACCGCAGCTAGAGAAAGCCTGCACGCAGCAACGAAGACCCAATGCAGCCAAAAAATTAATTAATTAATTAATTTAAAAAAAAGAATTGTTTGCTATGTGCACTTCTGCTTTTTCCATAATTCACAAATATAGCTTTTGTAATAAAAAGCCATTTTTCATTTTAGGAAAGGATAGGAAGCATGTCTGTAGGTCTCCAGTCTCTAACTGCCGTTGCTACTCTTCAGGATGAATCACTTCTCCTCAATGGTTCTGTTTTTTCAACATTTTATTTCTTTCCCATCTCTCATATAAACACTCCTGGTGATCACATGACATGCTTTACCTAAGTGACTCTACCAAATTCCCTCTATAGTCTTATACAACTTCCAAGATTTTCTATAAAGAGTTACTTTTTGGGGAAAAAGTACATGTAAATGAGTTGAACCCTTATTTTATGTTGTTGTTCCTGTTTTTAACATTTCTCCATCTCTCGTTTCCAGTGTATTTTACTTCGTCCATATGTGTTTTATTTTTCTTTTCTGAGGCCCTGTGTGACCAAGTGTGAGACCCTGTGCCAGGCGTATGACATATGTCACCTCATTGACTGATCACAGAAACACGGCACCTATTCCCATTTTACAGATGTTTTATTAAAATGCATGCAGTACTCTCTGATTTATGTGGCATTTTCACAGATGCTATTTCATTTGACCCTGTTGATGTTGGTATTATTAATATTTCTGTCTTACAGATGAGCAAACTAAGACTCGGGGAAGTTAAAGAACTTCTGAAAAATGCTCCTGTTGGGAATCAGTGGGGTTGAGACAGGAATCTGACTTGTTTGCCTCCTCCTATCCTGACTCAAAGGTTTAACCTGTTTTCTCTCTGTGGTGAGAGCTCTGTGGGTTGTTGTTATTATTATTATTACTACAACTGTTAACATGAATAAGGAAGACTGATTTCACAGATTATTAAAACGATTAAAAGGCAAAAAAAACAAGAGAATTCAACCGACCCAAAGGGAACCAGTCACGAAAAGTAAAGTGACTCAGCTTCTCATCAAAGTTCTCCTGTCACAGAGGGGAGATTGGACTATGACATTGTTACTCCTCAGTGGGAATACAAAGTTTTAGAATGCTTCTTTCTCTAACATCTGAAACATCTTATTTCCTGTCAAGTGAAATATTAATTCTAAGTTAATCACTCAAAAGCTTTAAAAATATCTTCATCTTGTGGTTTTTCCTAAAGTGTGTTAAAACTGATTGTTCTCAGGAAAAAAAAATGGCTGAGCAACTTGGCTCCTTGTCAATCTGCAGAGTTTCCAATAAGTGTACAGCTGTACATAGCACTTCTGGTGTCCTTGACTGCAATTAGATTTAAAATAAATTTTTTTTAACTATCAGTCACCTGCCTTAAAAGGATAATTATGCCTTGTATTCTTATTATCTCCTCCTAGAATCTCAGGTGCTTTCAGCATTTGCTTAAATGGCTTTTATCTATCCACCAAACACAGAGCAAACCAGTCCTACACATACATTTATTGATATTTTGTTAATGGCTCCTCCTTTGTGATTGGGACCCTGTAGCAGAGATGGCTAGTTGACCCCCAAAGATTCATGCTCCCCTTTTGCAGTGAAGATTTGTTGCTGGAAAGTAGCTGCTGGACAAGAACTCTCTTCCCCAGCCTTCCTTGCACATCAATAGACATGTAAGTAGTCCTTATCAATGGGATGTGAGTGGAAGTGATGTGTACCACTTTTGAGTTGAGGTATTTAAGAACTGGAGGCACAATATTTCACTCTCTTTTCCTCCTGGCCAACAGCTGAATGTTATCAGAAAAACCTGAAAATTTTTCTGATGGCAGAGCCATAAGGTGGAAGCAGCCTGGGTCCCTGAGTCACTGCTTGGAGGAGAGCCACCTGACCTGCATCAGACTGTGACATGAATATGAAATAAGATTTTGTTGGGTTAATCCACCGAGGTCTTGGGATTATTTGTTACAACAGCTAATTTAATACTAGACCTATAAGCCTGGATATCCCTCCTCATTAGGCCAGGGTCCTGGAATTAGATGAGCTTGAATGTGCTGCAAGTATTAATGGGATGGAAGCACCATGTTGCCACAATGGAAGTTCTGTCACTAATTTGTCCCCAGAGCAACTGCTGGGAGCAATGGCAAAGACCATTAAGTTGCTCATCAATAGACATTATCCCCTTCCTTCTAACTCAACCCTAGTTTTGTTGGAGGTGGCAATGTGCCGGGCTAATAAAAACTACATTTGCCAACCTCTCTTATAAGTAGAGTAACAGATCTGATCAATGAGGTATATAGCAAATGTCACTGTGGGAGTTTCTGGGAAAGTTCCTGAAAAGAGAGCAAAGTTAGCTGACATGCCTCTTTGGCCTTTCCTCTTCTTTCTGTCTTCAATATTCCTTCAATGCGTATAATTTCAAGAGCCATCTTCTGACTATGAGGATGAGAGCCACACGCTAAAGATGGTGGAACACAAAGACACAAGGAACCTGGGTCTCCAGTGGTATTTTGGACTAACACACCAAGCCTAAACTGCCAACCACCGGAATTCTTCCTACTCAAGAAAACTAAGTAAACCCCTGATTTATTTAAGCCACTGTTTAGTGGGATTGTCTGTTCCTTGCAGCAGCTAAAAGCAATCCTAACTCATAAAAGGGAGAACCTTCTAAGAAAGACCACAGCACATACCTTCCTAACAGGTTGATCTCTCTGCTTCTCTGCACCATTCTTTTCTTCTACTCTCATTAATCGTTCCCAGGCCAGAACATACACTGGACCAGAGCAGTCACTGAATTTCTAAGCCCATTTGGTAACTCTTGAGGATAAAGAGCTCACTGGCCCTTTTCCTAGGCATTTAATTTAGTCTCAAATCCTGCTCCTTTGAATGACACATAGCAATTTTCAAGCACCTTCCTTCTCTGATATCCTCAAACTGCTGCTTCATCTCTGGACAAGAGAGCTCTGCAATCTGGGCTCCATCAACGTCATTATGGGATTTAAGAGAAACCCAAGAAGTTATTGTTTATTCACTTGCCTCCAGGCAGGACTGTGATTAGCTCTTGCGGATATATAGCTGTCTTCCATGGGCCAAAAAAGTCTCTCACAAAGCATGACTCATTGGTAACTTTGAAGGAGTTGATTTAATCTGTTCTCAGTTTCTCTGCCAGTGAAATGGGTATTGTGATCTGAACAGAGAATGACAAGACCTTTGGCTTAAATATGTACAATTTGAAATGGGATATGATCACTTTTTTTGTTGGGGGCTGTAATAGATTAAAATGGACAAATATTTTGCAGCTCCTCCCATCAAGAAACTTAGTCTACTTCCCTACCCCTTGAAGCTGGGTTGCCTTGCGACTTGCTTTGACCAAGGAATGTGGTGTAAGTAATGTTGTAGGAGCTCTAGACTAAGCCTCAAGGAGCCTTGCAGCTTCCATCTTCATCCTCTTAGAATGTCCCCTCTACCATGTAAGGAATACGGAGCCGACTTCTGAAGGAAAAGAGACCATGTGCAGAGAGACAGCCAGCCCCCCAGGGCCCTGGACTTGTGAGTAAGGCCATCTTAGATGCTCCAGTTTCAGTCCAGCCACCAGGGAATTGCAGCCACATGATGCCCACAGCAGGACCGGCAGAACCAAACTGCTGAGCCCAACCCAAACTGCCAACCCACAGAATCATGAGAAACACTGAACTGCTGTTGCTTTAAGTGAATAAACTTTGAGGTACTCTATTAGTTTCCTAGGGATGCCATAACAAATTGTCATGAGCCTGGTGGCCTAAAACAACAGAAATTTATTCTCACGCTGTTCTGGAAGCCAGAGGTCCAAAATCAAGGTGTCAGCAGGACCTGCTCCCTCTAAAGGCTCTAGGGAAGAACCTTTCCTTGCTCTTCCAGCTTCTGGTGGTTGCTGGCAGACCTTGGTGTTCCTTGGCTTGTGGTGACATAACTGCATTCTCTGCCTGTCTTCACATGGCCTCCTCTCTGTGTGGCTCTGTGTCTCTTCTCATAAGGACACCAGTGATTGGATTTAGGGTCCACCCTAATCCAGTGTGACCTCATCTTAACTTGATTACATTTGCAAAAACCTTATTTACAAAATAAGATGACGTTCACAAAGACTTAGGAATCTTTTCGAGGGGACACAACTCAATGCACAACATGTGGTTTGTTTAACATGTAGCTAATATTGGTACTCTTTCTATCATTTTTGTACTTCAAACGTATGAAGATAAATGTAAAGAAAATAAAACAGAAAGGATAACCATGTTCTTAAAGATACTATATGACAGTGCCACTGAGTTTCAAAATCTCCCAGAAAGAAAATATCTAAGTTGACTATCTTAATTACTGTTAGTGCCAAGCAAAATTTATGATATATTAGACAGTATCAGGTATTTTAAATGTCTTTAGTCACATGTAAGACTTATTTTATAGGGGGAAAAAAACAACAACTGCATGCTTTCTCTCTGAGATGAAAGAATCCTCTGTTAGCATTGCGTGTGATATTTGTGTGAAAGTCAAAGCCTTGTTAGAGCCTCTGGTTACCGCTGCCCCACTTCTCCTCTGCTTGATCCAAACTTTTGAAAGGAGTGGTCTCTACCAACTTCCTCCATTTCCTCTGCATTGACTCCCTTCATAACCTGTGAAATCTGACTTCCTTCCCCACAGCTCCACTAAAACTGCTGTCTCAGAGGTTCACACTGATCACCATCGAGTCAAATCGGATGCCTCTTTCTTTGTCCTCATAATTTTGCATCTGACCTGTTTAACTGCCCTGTTACCTCCCTTTTCTGATACCACCCCAGTCTGCCACATCTTAGTCAAATTCTTCCTCCTCTCCGTATAGCTCTTCTCTTGCACCAACTAGCAGTGACCGTCTAGGCCCATTCCTTTTCTCTTCCCAGTCTACGTCCCTACTTAGAAAATGTGTCCATTCTTCATTCCCGGCCCCATCTTATCGATGACTTCCTAATCAATATTTTCCATCCTGACCTATCATTTAAGCCGCAAGCTTGTATCTCAAACTGCCCACTAGAAATGTTGTATATTTTATGCTCATCTGTACTAGTCAGGGTAGGCTTGGTTTTGCTGTGCTAACAAATAATCCAAAAATCATAGTGGCGGGGCTTCCCTGGTGTCGCAGTTGTTGAGAGTCCGCCTGCCGATGCAGGGGACACGGGTTCGTGCCCCGGTCCGGGAAGATCCCACATGCCGCGGAGCGGCTGGGCCCGTGAGCCATGGCCGCTGAGCCTGCGCGTCCGGAGCCTGTTCTCCGCAACGGGAGATGCCGCAGCAATGAGAGGCCCACGTACCGCAAAAAAAAAAAAAAAAAAAAAAAAAAAAACACAAAAATCTATGTACTAGGTAATTCCAGTTGAATTTCTAATATGCATCTTAGTATGTCCCCAATTAAACTCCTGATTCAGCCTGAAAGCCTATTCTTCATCCAGCCCTTATCTGTTAAAAGCATCAACATCCACACATAACTCTAACCTGAGAGACATTTTGATTCCTCTTTTTCTCTCATTGTTCTCCATGCCACATCTAATCCATCAGCCCAATTTCCAAAATATGTCTCAGAGCTGGCGGCTTCTCTCCCTCTATTCTCGGCTCTCCAGTCCTGCCACAGTCACCTTGCCCCTGGACCCTGTACTACCTCTCACCTGGCCTTGCTCCTGCTCATTTCTTCTCCATAGTGGAGCCAGAGTGATCCTCTAAACACAGAGGTCAATCACATCGTGCCTCTGCTCTCAAAACCTTCCCATTGCACTTGGAATAACATTTGAACATTTTCCTCGGCTTCTAAGGACTTTTTTTTTTTTTTTTTTTTTTTTTTTTTTTGCGGTACGCGGGCCTCTCACTGTCGTGGCCTCTCCCGTTGCGAAGCACAGGCTCCGGACGCGCAGGCTCAGCGGCCATGGCTCACGGGCCCAGCCGCTCCGTGGCATGCGGGATCTTCCCGGACCGGGGCACGAACCCGTGTCACCTGCATCGGCAGGCGGACTCTCAACCACTGTGCCACCAGGGAAGCCCTAAGTTTCTTTTTGTGATTTCATTTCTGCCTACTTTTCTCTTCATCTCTACCACCCCCCACCCCCACCCCCCCCTCACTCACTCTATCCAGACACACTGGCTCTCTTTTCTTCCAACACATCAGCCTTACTTTTGCCCTGGGTATGGCACTTGCTAACTAACTCCCCTGCCTGGTCCTGGCCGGAGCTCATCTCCTTAGGGATGCCTTCCTTGACCATTCCATCTTAAGGTATCCACACACCTGACATGGCCCTTTTTACATTCTCTAAATACATAGCACCATATCTTACCTGCTATTTCCTTTTCATTTCCTGGTTTATTTCTTTATTGTCTTCCCATTGGAAAAATGACTTCTTTCAGGACAAGAACCTTGTCTGCTTATTCACTGCTCTATCCTCACCTCTTAGAACACACACTGCCAGGCACATAGTTGACTACAATCAATATGCATGAAATGAGCCAGTGAATAAATATTTAGTTGTTTCTCAGGTCCAGCTGATTCCCCTTGAAGTATCTGTTGACGCAGACCCTTTGCTTTCCATGCTCATTAACGCCAGCCTAATCCCAGACATCACCTCACGTCGGAATGACTGCAACTGCCTCCTTACCCCTCTCGTGGAGCCCCCTCGAACCCATTCTTCGCACTATACCAGTTTCATCTGTCAATCACCTCCCTGTCCTTCAGGCCTGGCTGAGGCCTCACCCCCTCACCCTCTAGGGCTGCTACTCCTTCCTTCCCCTCTGAGTTATGTCAACATTTCATTCCTGCCCTTAACCCTCACCTGGCCATGCAACCAAACACCATCTCTTGTGTTCACTTATGTGAATCTGCTCACTCCAGCTGAATTCTGGGGGCATAAACTTGTTGTTTTGGGGGTTTGGGTTTTTTTTTTTTGTTTCTCATAATGCCTAGAGAGAATCATAGGCAATCAAAAAATTCATGTGAGTTGAATGAAATTATTGGGTAGAGAACAAGATACAATAGGCAAATTGGAGACATATACACACTACTATATATAAAATAGATAACTAATAATAACCTATTGCAGAACATAGGGAACTCTACCCAATACTCTGTAATGGCCTATATGAGAAAAGAATCCAGAAAAGGGTGGATATATGTATACGTATAACTGATTCACTTTGCTGTACAGCAGAAACTAACACAACATTGTAAATCAACTATATTCCAGTAAAGGTTAATTTTAAAAAATAGGCAAATTGGATACCCCTTCTAAAGGGATACTGTGAGAACAGGTAGTGATTTAGAATGAAAGAGTAAAATACCAGTAGGTAAAGCAAACCAGAGGCAATCCTGTCCCCATAGAGAACAGAAGGCCAGCATTGCCTTGAAACAACGCTTCCGGTAAATAGCAGGATAAAGTGCATTTTTAGTGGACTTTGAACCCAAGTTTTTCTACGAGCAAAAGGGAAAGGGGATGGCCATTCTGGTGTAAATTACTGCATGAGGACAAAAAGCACCCCTAACCCTAACAACCCAGGGCCTCAGGGGGGTAACTTCTTGATGAGACCCCAAGTTCTCTTGAGTGTTCAGAGGACACAGCACAGAACTGACTACGGAGAACTCAAACAGTTCCAACAAAGAAGATGTCTGCTGTGTGCTGAGTATTGCCCTGTGTAGCAACAAGGCAAAGCAGAGATTTGGGGAAAAACATTTCTATCCATGGCCTTTCTTCCCAGTTTGTCTCATTTGAGGTGTGGTACAATAGAGGAACTACATCTCCCTGATCAAACGGGATAATCAGCCCAACCATTCAGTTTTACCAAGCCCCAAATATCCCCATAAGGATTTTACATCTGGTAGTGTCTATATTGCATAACTATTTTAATCCCTAAAGAATGACTTCAGAGGTCATACAGGGATCTGGGAGAGAAGCTGAATAGGAAGAGGTAAGAGACATTGAAGAGAAGGGGTCAAGATTTCTAATACAGTCTTAAAAGAATGATAAAACCAGGCGGGGGTGTGAATGTGAGGAAATGAGAACTTGTAGGGCCACTGGCAGGCGTGTAAATAGGTATAACTTTTCTGGGAAGCAACTTGGCCATGTGCAGCAAAAGCTTGAAAAATGTTTCTTTCCTTTAAGCAAGCAATGCCACTTCTAGAAATTTTAAGGGAGTATTTGCACTAACACATAAAGATATATACATAAAACTGTTCATCAAGCTTTGTACATTATTATAAAAAAATTAGAAACTATCTTAAGGCCCAATCATAGAGAATTAATTCAATAAATCACTGTATATCTAATCAACACAATTTTATACAGCCTATGTAAATTATAATGTAGCTCTACATGGATGAACATGGAGAGTTCATATTTTTAAATTTAAAAAATACAGCATAAAACATGTGCAATGTGATCTCATTTTTCTAAAAGTGGAAAGATGTACATCCAAATATTAAGAGCTATAACTTATGGGTAATAGAAATTTTTGCTTGCTGTACTTTCCTACTTTTAATGATGAACATGGATGAAAGAACAGAATGTGGATGAAACACTGGTTCTGCCATTGCCATTTCTGCTTTTCTGATCCTGCATCTGATCTAAACACAGTGGGACATAACATAATGGTCTTATACCCTAGGCCAACTTTGCCAGTTTGTTTGATTTCAGCGCACCCTGCATACAGAGGCCTTCCTATATACTTTCAGAGATATCATTCTGTTTTTATTCTGCGTACCCCCAAGTTGTCAATATAGCAAACTATACTACTAAAGTGCAAACTCTAGAAGCACAGGGACCACACTTAACCACAACTGCATAAACTCTGTTGTAATTTCCTAGAGCCTAGAGAACCTTTATAGCTGCTGATTGGTAATAAATTAGACTGAACATTCTTGGGAAAAGGAATAGCACATTCCTGTTGCTTTAGCCACTGATTATTGACCAAAACATGAATAAGCACCTGGTGTTTACCACTGAAAAGAACTAAGCACTCTTTTTTCTTAGCTTCCTCCAGCAAGAAGTCTGAGTACTCACATCCCTGTCTGTTACAGAGGATGGAAGGTTGAGGTGTTTTTAACATCATCTCATTCCATCACTAGCTCTGTGTGGGGAGTGGAGATGTGAGACCTGGTCCCCTGAACTCTTCCTCTCTCCCTAGGTAACCACATGACATAATTATATTTTCTTTGCCATGCAGAAGTAAACACTGACTTTACATGTACATGTGAATTGTCAGAGCTCAAAGAACTCCAATTGAAAAGCTCACCCTGGCAGAAGGTTCTTTCTATTGTACTAGATGACTGAAGTTCAAGTGGAGCTTTTCCAAGAATCCAAAAATAAAATGATTCTGAATGTGAAAGACCGAAATTCTGAGTTCAATTGCCTGAAGCCTTTTCTCGTGGTTTTTGGTCTAGAACACGTCCGATGAATGAAGCAATTTCTGAAAGCAACCACATCCTGCTCTGCCATCACTACTAAAGAATAGCACTGTTTCACTGCAGACGTGCATTTAGACATATGAATACATATATTTTATGCTTGCATCATTTTTGCAGACAAAATTAGCAAACACTTCTCAGGAACAGCTCAGTGCCGCCTTCTTGTTCTGGTCTTTATGCCGAAAATTATTGGGATTGTCCTTTTTTTATTGAAGAATACTTGATTTACAATGTCATGTTATGATCTCATTACACTGTAAATGTCAATGTCACTTTGTACATTGGGGACGCGGGTTCGTGCCCTGGTCTGGGAAGATCCCACATGCTGCGGAGCGGCTGGGCCCGTGAGCCATGGCCGCTGAGCCTGCGCATCCGGAGCCTGTGCTCCGCAACGGGAGAGGCCACAACAGTGAGAGGCCCGCGTACCGCAAAAAAAAAAAAACTGAGACAGTAGCATGGTGTATAGTGGTTTAGGGAGAGGATTCTGAAGCAAGCCTGCCTGCATTTGAATAACAGCTCTGGTCTTAGCTGTTTGTGACTTTGGACAATTTTCATAAGTCCTTAGTGCCCAGTTTTTCCATCTGTAAAATGGAGATAGTAATTGTTCCTACATCACAGGGGTGAATGAGTTATGATATGCATAGACCCATACCTGCCATACAGTAAGAATTATACAAGCATAAGTCATTATTATTTACCCCTTTCAATCCTTAATGTCCAGAGGATCATTAATATTTTTTCTACATTGTGCATTTTTCCTCTCTTTACCCAAGGTCCTTACATTACTTTAATATTTGATCTAGTTCTATATCCTGTGTTTGAAAGAAACTAAGATTTTGTTTAATGAATTTTCAGAATAGTAATAATAATTTTTATAACACACGAAAGCCCTAAACGCTACTAAGAAAGAAAGGTAGTTGATAAGACTTGGCGCTCATACAAGGAATGTATTATGACACTTAATGCAGCAGTGCCTGAATTCCCCAATGCAAACATAATTATGAACTGCTTAATTCAGATGTAGTCTTTCCTTTGCGCACAGGAAGTTAGTGACAATTAAACTGAAACGAAGACAAATATCTAACACTTATAAGAAATTAAACTTTACTCTTCCAGCTTAGAAAAATTCAGTGGTAGATCTTTTCTCTTGTATCTCCCCAAGCTGTGGGTTCTAGAGAGATGTTCAACTGTAACACATCATACAATCACATCATACAATTACACTTGGTGCTCAAAATGAAACAAAAAAAAAATCCTATGATGATTTCCAACACATGGAAATTTAGGTTTCATAAGAATATGAAAGAGCCAGGGCAATCATGGGGGAATGGGCACTGGTGGGCATTCCCAGGTTCCTCCTTCACTTTGGTCCTGCCCCTAGACTGGGCAATGCTGCTTGCAGGAAGCCAAAGAATTTGGGAACAATGAGGAACATTCTTTTCCTACTGTGAGGTAGTCTGCTCACTCTTTCTTTAGGCTGGTATGGGCAGAACTCAGCTTTTTACAAGTAAAATTTTTAATATATCAGATATGAGTATTTCCTTTATAGGAAGCACATTGATTTAACCCCACAAACATATTTTAATGATAGTTTGTATCATTCAGGGTAGAAAGGTGAAAAATATGCTGAATGTACTGATGGCCATATTTGCAACATTGCCTGACTTTTTTAAGTTGATCTATTTAAAAAAAAGAATAGTACATAGGCATGCAAGGGAAAATATTTTCTTTCCCAACTTCAAAACTGCAAAACATCACAGTTTGTTTACATGTTAAACACTGATCAGAACAATTTGCAATGCTGCTACTGAAAGGTTTTTTTTTTTAATTACTTACTTACTTGCTTTTAAAGGAAATTCTTAAGAAATGTGGATCAAAATAGCACATGCCCAATTAAGAACAGTCTTTGGAGCAGTTTGTAATCCCAGCTCTGCGTCTGATGTTTGCATGGCCTTGAACAAATTACATGGCCTGTGCAACTACATCTCCAAGCTTCATTTTCTTCTTCTGTATGAGACGTCAGGTGAGTCTCATAGGGTTTTTGTAAGAATCTAACAATATAATCTGTTAAGCACATAATACAGTGTCTGGGACATACTAAATGATCAATAAATGGTGCATTTTAATATTATCTTAATACTAGGTATGCCCTTATTAATCCATTCCTTTGAACAATAATTTCTGCCAAGCTCTTCTGCATAACTCTCTACACAGTACACAAAATGCTTCCAAAGGGAAAACAGAACCCCTTAAACAGGAATATCCAATCCTTATTTTTGCCTGAGGATTAGGGAACATTTTAAATTTTATTTAACTTGAGAGGGGCCTTTCTTGGTCAGATTGCATCATGCATTCTGTTCCACTGGGTGTGTCTGGTATCCTCAGCACAGAGATGGAAGACATATGAGCAAGAACTTCAGCCCCAAGGGGGCTCCAACCTGCTACTGGCATCATTGTTCCCAGCCCATTGGTCCCTGCACAGGAAGTTCTCCAGCTTCAGCTTTCCTTCCTACCTTTCTTTCTTAGAATCTTCAAGTTGGTGGCAATGGAGATGATGACAACAATGATGAAGCTGATAGTAATGTGGATGAAGCCAGCTAGCATTTATTTAACATTTATTCTGAGCCAGGCACTCTAAGCACTTTGTATATATTATTTCACTTAATCCTCTCAACATACAAGGTAGGTATTGATATGATGAATATCTCCATTCAACATATAAAAACTCAAAGTTTAGAGAGGTTAAATAGCATGCCCAGTGTCACACAGTTAGTCTGGTGCAGAGAGCCAATCGGTAAGCAGATGTGATTCCAGCCAGGGCCTTTATTCTTTTTTTTTTTTTTTAGAATCTTTGTTTTTATTTCAGTTTTGATTATCTTGTTTCATTGGATTAACAGACTAGTATTTGTCATGGTTACACAGGTATTATTGGTTTTTTAAATTAATTTTTATTGGAGTATAGCTGCTTTACAATGTTGTGTTAGTTTCTACTGTACAGCAAAATGAATCAGCCATACATACACATATATTCCCCCTTTTTTGGACTTCCTTCCCATCCAGGTCACCACAGAGCACTGAGTAGAGTTCCCTGTGCTATACAGTATGTCCTCGTTCGTTATCTATTTTATACATAGTATCAACAGTGTATATGTGTCAATCCCAATCTCCCAATTCCTCCCACCCTCCCACTTACCCCTCAGTACCCATACATTTGTTCTCTGTGTGTCTCTATGTCTGCTTTGCAAATAAGATCATCCATACCATTTTAAGTAAGTCAGAAAGGGCCTTTATTCTGAAGCCCCAGGCTACACCAACCCCACTGCTGCTTTCAAGACTGCCTTGTAGGGATCAGTGCAGGTTCTACTGCTCTCCTCAGATTAATTCCACCCAACCCCAAGGCTCTAACATATTTCTGTCAGTCATACCACCTGACCTGAAATGCACCGAGACAGAAGAGCAGCAGCTATGACAAGTGGTACATCCATCAGGAACTTCAGTTTGATTTCCCTCAGCCCCCAAACGAACTGCCCCTCCTGCATGGCAACAGGCACAAAACCCGCTGCAGAAAAAAATCCCCATAGGGAAATCCCTGATATACTTTATGCCTTTTGACTACTACCTTTTGGCCTCCAACATTAATACACAGTACACAATAATAATTAAACTCATTTTAAAGATGAAGAAATAGTAAGGTAAGAGAAATGGTTTGCTCACAGCTACACAACAGGTGGAAATAAAAAGGCCAGTAAAGCTCAATATGCCCTCTGCAAGACCTTACCACCTTATTATTCCAGGCTTCTAATTCCCCGTGGCTGAAGCCTCTTCACAGTCTAGCAGCACAAAAATGGACTGTGGAACTAGCCTTTCACAGGCTCAGCTAAAAGAAGACTAACTAATCCTAGAGCAATGAGGGTAGTAAAATAATAAGTTGACCCTTCAGGATGAATTTCATATTATCTTTTAACCAGACAGTCTAGATTTCTCAGGGCACGACAAAAATGTCTCCAAACACTTCTCGGCAGTTTTCAGTGGAGGAAAAACTGCAGTTAAAGCACCTTTAGTGAGAGCAGTAGATGTGCTTGCATTTAGTTTGTGCAATTTTCATTATGAATTGGATGGTGGGTTGGATCTATGTCCTTAGTTCTTTGCTGGAGTGCTAGAAATGTAAAAATGTCAACCACAGGCCATTCCTTTTTGTTTATTTAAACGGAGAATTTAAAAAATCACTTTTTCCAGTTCATGGCTCCTTTGGACCAGAGAATAAAAATAGCGATGTCAGTAGGAGCCAAACTTTTTTCTGGAAAAATAAAACGAGGGGGGAAAGCGTCCTCCTCAGAACAACCGAAATCTTGAAGCAGCTGCCTCAAAGCAAAACTCTCCTCATTTCAACCACTTCTTCTCTCGCCCCTTCTCGGAGCAGCCTCAAAGCAAGGCGCAGTTTATGAGAAACTCCGTGGCGTGCCCAGCACTGCTAACCGGGCGTCCTTCCCACTACCCGGGCCCGGCCACCTGTCAACCCCGAGGGCGGCGCGGGCGAGGTGGGGCTGGGGACGTGGCTCCGGGAAGAGGCACTGGTGACAGGACCATCAGGGGGACTGGGATTCTCGGGGAGGAGCTGGCTGAGCCCAGCCCTCGGGCCATCCCGCGCTCAACGGCCCCACCGCAGCCGCCTCGAGGCCCCGGGCCCCCCGCCGTGTCTCGGGCGCCACCCCTCCCCGCGGACTCCCTGGGACTCTGGCGGCGGCAACCTCCACCCCCACCCCTTGGAGCTGCCCAGGCGCCGCACTCCACCAGCTGGGGCGGTGCGGCCGCGAGTCCGCCGCGGGGCGCCTCTTACCTGTTGATCTTGAGCGCGAACGCGCGGCGCTCTGCGCTCGGCAGCGTGGCCATGGCGTGCCGGCAGCTCTTCGGCCTCTAGGGTCTCGTGAGGCGCCCAGCGGGGGCCCGGTGCGCCGCAGGGCTGCAGCAGCACGTGCCGAGCGGGACGCGAGCCTCATCTGTCAGTCGCAGCTGGAAACTTCCGCATTTCCACCTTCAGCGCTGAAATCACCCCGGGGGAGGGCCCAACCTCAGAGCTGCGGCGGCCAGCCCTGCCACCCGGCGCCCGGCCCGGCGCCCAGGGAGCGGAGCGCGAGGAGGGTGTGGACCCACCGCGGAATTGCCCTCCGGATGCTCGGACCGCCGGCGCGCTTCTTCCCGGGGCCCTGACCTCAGGCAGAAAGGAGCTCGGGCGGATGACCCGGCGACCACTGAGCGAGGCCGGAAACTCCATCTGCCCGAAGCTGCGAGGCTGCCAAAGGCCTGTGGGCAAGAGCTGGGAACGCGCGCCTTCCGCCCGCCCCGCACAGCTGGCGCGAGGTCGGGAAACCAACCCTGGAATTCTTTGCGCCAGGCCTTGTTAAGTGTTCGCACCATGCCCTGGAGCAGGCAGCTTAAATTTAACAAGAAGAAGAAAAAAAAAACGTTGGTGGGAACTTCGGGAGACATACCAACTTTCGCAAACGGTATGTCCGTCATCCTTATTGGGGTGACTTTAAATAAATACGAGTCCATGCAAGGAATAAACAATTTTTTTAAACCTGGAGATAAATGCTTTTCTCTGGAGAAACAGTGCACAGCACTTTGCTGTGATTCAAGCATATGCTGCAACCCTGTTTATTTCAGCTTCAGACCGAGAAGTGTATGAAGAAGTCCAGCCCCAAACTCAAGAAAAATATCAGAAAAGTCCCAGTGCTCACTGGAGTGGAAAAGTCTGTGTTTACCGACTTGCTCTAAGTTTTACTCTGCTAGAGCACTCCGTATGTAATGCCTCTGTTTGTCAACTGACCCTTAAAAAAAATACGAAATCGAGATACGTTTGGTTCAAAGCTGCACTACTGTCCAGTAGGTAGCCACTACCCACATGTGGCTATGGACCCCTTGAAATTATAGTTAGTCTGAATTGAGATGTGCTGTGTAAAATTCGCACCGAACTTTGAACACAGTATAGACTGCCTTTCTTTCTCTGGTTTCAGCTAGCTCAGGTAGTTTAGTAATTCTTCAGAGCTGGTTAGGTAACTCTCCTCCCCCTCCCCACTTCAAGTATCAATGGCTTTAAGCATAGTATAAGACACAGGTCATAAGTGAGACATTACATAGACTATGAAACGAGACCCAAAGAAAAGAAAACTTTTTGAAATGTGGAGTTTCTGACTTTCAAAATTCTCCCAGGTATGTTTACCACACTGGAATTTATAAGCAAAGATGTACATAGAAAAATACTAAGAGAACAATTCAATACCTCTTCAAACTGGGAACAAATAGATGATTTGTAGAAAATTGTTTTATACTAGAATCTTCAGTCTACCGTGTACTAAGTCAGCCTTTCGAATGGGCTTCTCTTAGTTTCTGAATGATGGTGACATACACTTTCATACAGAGCAAAATATATTGTTGTCCACACAACATAAATAAAATGTAATGAGAGTATCTCAAATTTTCAGAATTTGCAATTAAGGAAAAGTTTTGTGTGGGGGGGGAGGGGGGGAGGAATCTTAAAATCTCCCATCTTATGTCAGCTTATGCTGCATTCAACTCATTCACCTTAGCATTTGGTACGTAACTATGAAAGTAAAGCCAGCATCATTATCCTCCATCCCATCAATTCCTTAGTTAGAAATGATGGTTAGAAATGACTCCAGATTTCCTTAACAGCCTTTTGGTAATTCACCATGAGTGTGTTATCCACTAAATTAGGCAAATGCCTATTTTTAAATATTCTATCTGCTCTTGGGTACAGTCACAGATCTCTGGCAAACTTCAAAAATAGCTAAGTGCCTTGCTTCATTTCTCACTCCCTCCTATTTCCCTCTAGGGCTTCTTTCCTAACTGCCACTCTGTCCAAAGCCCACTCTGAAAGGCTTCCTTCTTTCCACACCATGTGACATCTCTAGACCTTCCTCTTTCTCTGCATCTTTGTGTCATTTGATTTTGTTTCTCACCTTTATAAAATTCCTCCCTTCTATGACAGACCTTATATCAATTATCCCAAATTCTCCTGTAGTTTTCTCCATATCTTCTTCTTCTTACCTCCTCAGAAAGCCAATCTCTTTCTTTACATTGCATCTTACTTATTTTTTACAACAGACAAATAACACTTACCTTGTACCAGGGCCTGTATCAAGCCCTTTTCAAATATTAATTAATAACAACCCTTAAGTAATAACATTATCCTCACTTTGCAGCTGGGGAAACCAAGGCTCAGAGAGGTTAAGTGACTGGCCCGAGATCACAGACTAGTACGGGGCATTTCCAACCCCCCAGATATTTCCACTTAAATATCTTCAAACTCCACAAACATAAAACCGAAACTCTCCATCTCCTCTACCCAGTTGTATAAGCTTGCTGTCCCTCCATAATCACTCATTTCTGTTGGTGGCACTATTTCCCACTTGCCAGTTAAAAGCTTTGGAATCATTTAATGGAGGGGAAAGCAAGAAATCTGGGTTCTGGCTTCAGGTTTTCACTAACTATGTGATCCTGAGCAAGTCACACCCTGTTTGGACCACAAAATTCTCAGTCATAGAATGACCCCATCTGCTCTTCTCTTTATAATGTGTCAGCTCTACTTCTTCCTCTTCTTTACCCTTCAGATCTAATCAGCTAACAAGGCCTGTCATTTATTCTATATAAACATCACTCCTTCATAAATATCACTGTTCTCACTGCTTCCATTCTGACCCAGCCCTTATAAATTAATGTGTGGATGACAAAAATAAGATTTTAAATGGCTCCCTGCCTATAGCTTCTCCTTATTCCAATCCAGTCTGACTCTACCACTGTATTAATTTTACTAAAATACCGTTTCATCATGTTACTTCCCTGCTCAATTAACTTTGGTGGCTTCCTATAGCCTCTATGACCAAGTGTGACCTTCTCCAACTGGCTTATAGTGGCTTCTCCGTGTCATGTAAGTAACTCTATCCCTTACCTCTTTGTTGAAGCAAGGAAGATCTTCAGCTAGAGAAATCGGTGTTCTTCCTGCCTGGGGCCTCCTTTGCTTATGTCATTCTTCTGCCATCCCCACCAGATGTCACATCCAGTCTCTCCCCATCCTTTAAAGTTTGAGTCAAGTTGTCAGTTTCCACCTCTACCTAAAGGAGTGTCTCATTCAGTCTGACAGCACCCTTTGTTTAGTTAAATAGGTCGTTACCAATAAACACAGCCTAGTGGAATGCAAGGTCCATAGGACTATAGAGAAAAGGGTGACATTTGTGCATTTCCTTCCTTATTTTGCAAGCCGACCTCCATCAGCTTTCACTCAAATGTCACCTTCCATGACCATCTACTTAACATTGCAATGCCCCTTTCCCTAATCCTGACCCTCCCTAGCTCCTTTTCCAACTTTCATAGCATAGTTTTTCTCCATAGCACTTGTCACTATCTGACATACTACATATTTTATTTATTTGCAAGTTTATTATCGCTCATGCTTCTAGACTATAAGTTCCATGAGTGCAGGGATTTTTGTTTTATTCCTTTCTCTATCTCTATTACCTAGAGTAATGCCTGGTACAAAGTAAGTGTTCAATAAGTTCTTGTTGAATAAATGAATGAAAAAACAGCAGACACTCAATAAATATTTGTTAAATTGAACTTGAATGGGAGTGGCCAAGTTCATGTGTCTTTCAGAAGGAAGTTAGAGCCTTTTTTACTCTCTTGAGCTTTTCAGTTGTGCCTTTTTATGAATATCTTCCAGCACTGTTTTGTAGTTATGTCTTGGGTTGAGAAATCAAACTAGCACATAGGTTACTACTAGCAAGTAGATCTCTTTATTATCATCTTGTAATTGAGGACAGATATAGAAAGATTTGTTTGCTAGTATTTAAATCCAGCCATAGCTCAGATATTAGAATTTGGAGTTTCTAATTTTCTCCACTTCATTCCTCATATTGTCATAAGAGATCTGTAAATATGAAAAGAATAAAACTAAGAAACTTTCCCTTAATATGTATATATTAGTCCCCCTT
This sequence comes from Leucopleurus acutus, assembly GCF_964270905.1. NCBI lineage: Eukaryota > Metazoa > Chordata > Mammalia > Artiodactyla > Delphinidae > Leucopleurus > Leucopleurus acutus. Next base: position 51,109,403 of record NC_139150.1, on the reverse strand, counting down.
ATTCATGGTTTCACTTTCCACGGTTTCAGTTACCCTCGGTCAACCAGTCTGAAAATATGAAATGAAAAATTCAAGAAATAAACATAAGTTTTAAAATGCACACTGTTCTGAGTAGCGTGATGAAATCTCCCGCTGTCCTGCTCCATCCCACCACAGACATGAATCATCCCTTTGTCCAGTGTATCTGCCCAGTAGTCAGTTATATATATGCATATATATAAAACCGTCTTGGTTATATATGCAGTATCACAGTGCTTGTGTTCAAGCAATGTTTTTCACTTAATAATGGCCACAAAGTACAACAGTAGTGACCTGGAATCCAGATATGCCAAAGAGAAGCTATAAAGTGCTTCTTTTAAGGGAAAAGGTGAAAGTTCCTAAATTAATAAGGAAAGAAAAAATATTGTATGTTGAGTTTGCTAAGATCTATGGTAAGAATGAATCTTCTCTCCATGAAATTGTGAAGAAGGACAAAGAAATTCATACTAGTTTTGCTATCACACTTCAGACTGCAAAAGTTATGACCACGGTATGTGATATGTGCTTATTAATATGGAAAAGGCATTGAATTTGTGCAATAAGATATTTAGAGAGAGATAGAGACTGCATTCACATAACTTATTACAGTATATTGTTATAACTGTTCTATTTTATTGTTAGTCATTGTTAATCTCTTACTGGGCCTAATTTATAAATTAAACTGTACCACAGGGATGTATGTTTGGGAAAAATCGTATGTATATGCTTCAATACTATCCACAGTTTCAGGCATCCGCTGAGGGTCTTGGAACATATCCCCTTTGGATAACGGGGTGCTACTGTATACACACATATTATATACATGTATCTTATATGGTTACTTTACTATGTATAGTATTTTAAATGTAGGAGTTAGGCCATATTCTAATGTACAATGCTATTTCATATTCAATAGGAATATTCATACTATAGCATTTTATACCTAGAAGGACCTTGGATTAATTCATGAATGAATGAATAAATTCTCTCATTATCATTTATGTGCCTTCCATTAATCCCCCAAACATTTACCAAGTGGTTCCCATATGTCAGGTTCTGAACTAAATGATACTAGGGGCAAAATCATTAACAATACTTGTTCCCTGACTTCCCAGAATTCACAATCTAGGTACAAGGTACACGTTACCAAGGAAAGAAGAGACTTATTCCGTGGGACAATGCAGGAATGTTTTCCTGCACAGAACTCTGTGAGAGTGAGGAAGCACAGACAGGAAATGATTTATTCTTGTGGACAGGGTGTTGGCAGAGAAATTGACGCTGAGGAAGAATGACTTTACTGACCCAGTGACATGGAAACTGGTCTTAAATGACAAGTAAGCATTCACCAGGCAGAGAAGAGTGCATTCAGGATATTCCAGGCAGAAGGAGCACTACATGCAAAGGCAGGGAGCCAGGAGACACCAGTGCCCATCCCAGGAGTCAAAAGTAGGATGGAGTCCAGCGGTGCAGAGAGAAGTGGCGAGAAATGAAGCTTGGAAGGTGGGCGGGACCTGAATGTGAGGGTCCTGTTACAGAATTCAGACATTATCCCAAAGGCTGTGAAAACCACCAAAAAGGGACTGCTGTTTCTATAAAGGTCATTGCCACCTGGCAATCCATGATAAGGACTGTCCCATAGAGTACAGACACAGGGTGGTAAGGATTATGTCTCCAGATCTGGCATTGCCATCCCCGTCTTCCTCAGCCTGAGCACACATACACTGGACACTAATGAAGAAATAAATTGCTCTTTACAGCAGGATTTAGGCAATTTTCCCAAAGTCATATTGCATGGAGAGAGGGAGGATTTATGGGGGACAGAAAGTCAGGTGCTGGTCCTCTGGTCTGGTTACCTCTGCCCCTCACTGGAGTGCCCCACACGTGTATGGTTACTGCCTCTTTATTTAGCCACTTTCCCATCAATCTACCATCTTCTCCCTGGAGAATCAGTTACCCATCCCTTGGTTTGTTGTCATGTCTGGGCAATTTCCCAGGCATCCACTAAATGTTGCACTTTCTCCTTCCCCTAGTTTCCACTGTCCCTACAGGGGGAAAAGTTGGGTTCTGATCCACGCCTGGGGGGGTTTAGTGGTGGGCTTCTATTCTAGGCTGCAGCTGACATTTTTCATGTGTAAAATGTGGTTAATAGTGGTACCAATTCCAGGATTGTTAAAAAGATTAAATAATATAAAACGCTCATAGTAAGTGACATATAATTATTCCTATTATTATCACTATTTGAAATGTCTACAGAAGAAAATTACTAAAAGTCTAAATAAAAGTAGTTTAATCTTTAAGTTTATTACCCTAGTAAACCGGAGGAAGGAACTAGGTCAGTAACTCAACAACACCATCAAGCACCCGGGTTCTTTCTATCCCTCCACTCTGCCCTACTCAGTCCATTGGTCATGTTAGTCATCCCTCTTATGACCTCATGACTACAAGCTGGACTTGTAGCCATGAGGTCAGGACTCCGATTAGCCACAGCACACACCAGCACCCCAAGAAGAGAGAAAGAAAGAGGCTAAGGCTTTCTCCATGAGAAACTCTGCCTTTCCCAGAAGTCCTCCAGGAAAGCTGCCCTGAGAACTCACTAGCCAGAGATGGCTCAGAGGCTGCTCCTTGACTGCATGGGAAGCAGGGAAACAGTATCTAGAAACAGAAGTGGGTGATTATGTTTGGCTTAGAATTACTCTGATTCATTCTCTTGAGCTGCAAAAACAGAAGAGGGACAAAGGGGAGAGTAGTTGTTGGATAGGCAGTGAACAGAGGCTGCCAGACTCATTTCATTGAGATTAAATAAGACGAAACACATAAAGGACAGAACATACTGCTGGTTATCGAGTATGTACTCTCAGAACATGTGGGCTGTGATTTTATTATTATTTGACATTTGTATTGCTCTGGAGCCATATAAATTGGGGTTTTCCCCCAGTTTTATTGCAAGATAATTGAATACAGAACTGTATACATTCAAGGTGTACAACATAATGATTTGACTTACACTCATCACAAAATGATTACCAGAACAGGTTTAGGGGATGGAGGACATCCATCATCTCATGTAGACACAACATTAAAATTGTTTTTTAAATTGTTTTTTACATATTTACTATTATTTCCTCATAATAGAGTCCCAGAAGTGGAAATTGTTAGGTCAAAGTTATAATCTCATGCTAGAAATGCCTGCATGTAATCATGAGGAAATAGTAGACAAACTTAAATTGAGGGACATTCTGTTGAACAATTGCCAATCTTTTAAAAAATGTCAGTGCCATGAAAGACAAAGAAAGGCTGAGGAACTGGTACAGCTTAAAAGCAACAAAACAGCCCGAGCAACTAAGGGCAATGAGGGATGCTGGAGTGGATGGTGGATCAAGAAAAGAACACCATAAACAAAATTACTGAGGCAATTGGCAAGATGTGCCAGCTGACTCTGTATTTGACTCTGTATCAAAATTCCATTTTCTAAATTTGATACTTACACCGTGGTTGCATAAGAAAATAAAGACAATAGCTTTATTCTTAGGAGATGTACACTGAAGTATTTATGCTAAAGGGCAGAATCGTATGATGTCTGCAGCTTACTCTCAGATGGTCATCAATGATGATGACAATGATAATGATAATAATGTTTATAATACTAAAATAAAATTGTAAATAATAATAAATTAACTAAATCAATCTAGATGAAGAGTATGTAGAAGTTTCTGCTCTGTAAATTTGAAAAAATTTCAAAATAAAAAGTTAAAGATATAAAAATTACAAACATAATTTTGGCTTTTGTAAGTTTGTGGCAACTTATAAGCAATGTATAAGAGGCTCTTTCATTATACGCTCACTAACACTGGCATTCATTTTTAATTTGTGCAAGTTTACTCAACTAAAAATAAATTTTAAATTATGTGTTTATTAGTTAAATGAGTTGAATATTTTTCCATGTTATTTCATTATAGAGTTGTATTTTTCTTGTGTGTCTATTTGTATCTTGTCCCACTTGCCTATTAAAGCCTTAGAGTTTTTCTTGTTGATTTGTGTCCACTCTTTTGAGTAATATGTTATCATTGTAGGTTATCTCTCTTTAAGGAACTATGATCTCTCTAAATACCTTGAGCTATTTGGAGAAAAATGGAAACCAGACAAGTTTACAGAATTTTAGAAATTTTGTTGGGTGGCCCTGGGTGACTGTCAACACGAGACCGAATTCAATATGCATTTTTGAAATGCTTTTTTCCCATTTCAGTGTTCTTCAATATCCTCCCAGTCACTTCACTCCACCCTATAGCCCCACATATTACCATAAGGATTCAGGTAGCATGACAAGCACCAGGACACTTTCAAAAGATGGAAAAGCAGGCTGCATGGTGATTCTTTGTCCAAATTTTCCTGACTCAGTGTCCCCTGGTCCTCGCACACCACTGACTGGGCAGGACCACAGATTGGATGCCATACTATGGTACAATTCAACCATGTGATCTTTGTAATTCTTATAACAGTGTAGCAGCACGGTGCTGGTGGAGAGTAATATGCAGAATATAGATGTTAAATTCAGGTACTACATCTGCCATGCCCGCAAACCTATGTCCCAACCACTAACAATTTATGTCTTTCAAGACAAAAGTTCTCAAACTTTGAGAAGATTAGAATTACCTGGAGAGCTAAGAACAAACACAGAGGCCCAGACTCATTGAAATAGGATGAAGCATAGACCTCTATAAGTCTGCCAAGGTCTCCAGATGATTCTGTTATATACCAAAGCTGCTTGAGACTTACCAAATAAAATGCAAATATCCTCAAAGGGTATAAGATTAAAAACCATTATCAGATGAAGTTTTAGCTTGGTTTATTTTAACATAGTTGAGAGGGATAGCTTGAAGAAACGTCAGTTAGTATAGGCAACCTGTATGAGCAGGCATACCGTGCATTTAGAATCCTGACACGGTTCTCTGTCCAGGACCAGATCATCATTCAGCAATAAACTTTTAAAAAATTCAGTACACTTTTAAAAATTGTGAATCACTATGTTGTACACCTGAAACTTATATAATAGTGTACACCAACTATACCTCATTAAAAATTAAAAAAACAGATTAAAAAAATAAAAACTGAGTATACTAATGTAAATGTCCATGTAACCCATCCAGTGAATATATGACTGATAAATGGAAACAAAACACATCTTTATTATGGTTTCCCACTGCCTCTTCAAAAGTGCATTCAGCAGGGATAAACCTTGCCAATCCCATATGGGAATGTGGACAGGTCCCATTCTCTTACTCTTAGGTCAAAGTTCTTGGTTGCAAACATAGTTTCAAGTCTGAGACCAGAACGTCCAGCCCAAGATACTGATCAAAACTCCACCTTAAATTTAATGGCAAATATTCCCCCAGCTGGGGAATGCTTGAGCCTGGCAGCCTGCAGAGGCAAAGGAGGGGAAGCATGCATGGTTGCCTTCTTCCCTCCACTTTGTACTATTTTTCCTTTCTTTTCTTCTCCCACCACAGCTGACTAGCTAGTTTCTGACCTCTTGGGGTTGGAGGAATGGTGAGTATAAGAAAGCTCTTATTATTCAAAGCTGACTCTTTCCTTGGATCTTTTTAGGTCTTTTGGAAGATTGTTTTCCTAGAGACTTCTCTCCTGTAAGTCATTTTACTTGGTTTGTTCATTTCTGTGCCTCCTGTTTACTTGTGACTCCTTTGCAGCTCCCCTCCAATTTCCTGCTGCTAGGGTCCTCCACTCTCTAAGTGACCCTACTTAATGGGTCCCCAAATGACCCTTGGTTGGATCTTTTCCATGTGGCCCACACCCGATTCATTGAAACTGCTCATCAACTCCTTGGCTTGACAATCCTGGCTGATCCCAACACAACCTCTACCTTTGTGTCCCAGGCCACTTTAACATCCTTGGTCAGGCATCAGGCAGCATACTTGTGTGTCTCCCAGCTGCAATAAAATTGTCATTTCAAGCTCTAAAATATGTCTTGGAAGCCTTGGAAGGAAGCTGCAGCCCTCCCTCATTTATGTCTCCTGTCCCCACAGGCAGAAATGGGAACTCTCCTTGGCAAAATCTTCTCAAAAACAAAACAAACAAACAAACAAAAACACTTTAGAAATCCTGTGGGATCCAAGATTCATGGAAATGGTTCTCAGAATTTCCTTGGTAAATTCTGCATATTACCATCTGATCTGGTTGTGGAATATCTTATTTGTTGTATTTGTTTATCCCAGTGGAACTTACATTTCAGCATATTGTTACTATAGTCTTAGATCCTGCCATTAAGCCACATTTAGGAAGGCCATAGTTCAGGGCATTCTCTTCCCTAGATTAGGAGCTCTTGGAGACTGCAGTAGATTACTGGAAAATGCTACAGATGATGCTTTATTTTGCTAGTAATTTTTTCAATGTATAATAGATGTAGAGATAAGTACACAGCAATAAATGTACAGAGTAAACACATTCATGTAATAATCACCCAGCTCAAGAAAGAGAATATTACTAGCTTCCAGAAGCCCCCATCTTACCCTTTGCTAGTTGAGTTCTCACAAGGGCAACTAATATCCTATTAACACCATATATCAGTTTTATCTGCTTTTGAAGTTTGTGTAAATGGAAGCTTTTCTGCCTGGTCAACATTTTGTTTGTGGATTCATCCATACTGTTGTCTTCAGTTGGAGACCATTCATTCTCATTACTGTGTGGCCATGCTATGAATATATCTGGACAGTTAATATTTGGTCAATGACTCTTTTCCCTCAAGGGTAGCTTAGAGGTTGACTGTGGCTTCCTAGACCTTCCCGGATTCTAAATAGAATCCACAGGTGGATTCTCAAATCACTGTAGAGATTTGTATGGGGTGCCATGACAAAGCAGTTGAATTGTTTACAATTTTTTTTTTTTTTGCGGTATGCGGGCCTCTCACTGTTGTGGCCTCTCCCATTGTGGAGCACAGGCTCCGGAAGCGCAGGCTCAGCGGCCATGGCTCACGGGCCCAGCCGCTCCGGCATGTGGGATCCTCCCGGACCAGGGCACGAACCCATGTCCCCTGCATCGGCAGGCGGACTCTCAACCACTGCACCACCAGGGAAGCCCCTTTACAATTTTTAAAAGACTGTGTAAAAGGTTATATTCTTTCAGGGAAACAGGTTATTGCTTCTCCCCATTCTTTGTATTTTATCCCATCAATCTGCTCTTTTAATTTGGCTGATTTTGAATCATAGAATATCTAAGCTGGAAAATCACATCTTCTGAGAAACATTTTACATAAATTCTGATAACAGTTGTATGAATTTCTATTTCCTCAGGAATTATGATAAGAGGTTTATCACATAGGCCTCAAGAAAAATAACAACAGATCCATTCACAGTAACAACTGGAGATCATAAATGCTTTTCTGATTATTCCTTGCATTTTACTTTACCATTATATAATGGAATTTTTTCCCCCAATTAAAACAGAAGACTTCAAAGCATGACAGATTTCTATCTGAGAATAAGATGACATTTAATTTATATATAAATTAAAATTCATATTTTAAAATTCTACAATGAAATTCAAAAAGTATTTTGCAAACTTGTCAACATTTACTTCATGGATCCACACTACAGTTTTAAATGTGGGAGTTAAAATATTATCTGTATTCTGAATAGTAAATGTAAAGTGTTAAAGGTGTGTGTTTTATGAAATCCTGTTTGACATATGTTAAAATTTCATTAGAACATTATTTTAAATGAAAATGTTTTTTTCATTCAGACTGAGGTGTATGTATAACTTCATTCGTTTATTCATTCATTCATTCAACAAGATATTTAATGAGCACCTGCTATGTGCCAGGCATTGCACTAGGCTATAGACATGTCACACAAATAAGATGATGTTGCCACTGTCCTTAGGAGTCTATAGTTTAGTGGAGTTGAGATATAGATAAGTAAATAAATAATTTCTAGACAGGATACTCACTGCTTTAATCAGGCAAACAGGATTCTGTATGTGTTACAGAAGCATACGAAAGACACCAAATTGATCCTTGGAAAGTCATGAAATCTTTCCCAAGGAAGTGATGTGTAAGGTGGGTAAGAAGGTAGCCAGATACAGGTTAGAAGAGTGGTCTAGACATTTGGAAAGACAGAAGCAGCTGGATGCCATTCACTGACATAGGGCATATAGTATGGGAATTGGATTGGAAAAGGAGAAGGGAACATAATTAAATGACCTGGGGACATGAAAATGAACCCGCAAGAATCCCAGAAAGAAATTATCATTAAGATAGCATAGTGGAGCGAAAGGGGGTCAGGACTCAGGCTGACTTGAATTTAAACCCTAGTTTCATCACTTAACAGACGTGTGAAGCTGAACAAACCCTTTAACTTTTCAGAGCCTCAATTTCCCACTGTGCAAAATGGGGACAATAATGTGGACATTGCAGGGTTGTAGGGACGATTAAATGGGATAATGCATGTAAATTATCCCATTTATGGGATAATTATGCATGCTAGCCCAGTGCCTAGCACATACTGAGCACTCAAAAATTGGACGCTGTGTTATTTCAGAAGAAAACCAGGGGTTGGGGGAAGATAAATACTTTTGACTAAAGCCAGGAAGATCTGAAATTTTGCAAGATTCCTTTGGCCAAAATTAAAGCTACTAGAATTAGAGTTTCCTTTTCAATTGACAAGTGAACTATAAAAGTGAATGAACTTGTGGCTGCTCAGATAAAAGCATGAGTCAGAGTTGTAGTTTCTGCTCTGTGGATACAGTTGTCAACCAGATACACTGAATGTGGGGATGGCCAGTAGCAAAATTATAAAGCAGGCCTGTTTGTCTTCAAACACTCCTGAGCCAGCTTTTAGTTCCCTTGTAAAAATGCAAAACTGACTTCTGATTTGGGGTGATCCATTGAATATATGCATTTACTTTGGCTTTTACTTGAAACCCAAGTAAAATGACAGTAAAGGAATTGCTTTTTAAGGTAGAAATCTACAATGACAATGAGATTAGGAGGGAAGATAAGAACAATAAGATTTGGGGATTTAGAAGCCATGTAGACAAGAGGTATCCAATTTAATAGACCTGAGAAAGATGATACCTTACCTTGCCTTGGAAAAAGCTAGGAAGTACCTGATTACATCAAAGACCTCCCAAAAGACTGGGAATATCAAGTACCTCTGGAAATGTGGATAAAGCTTGGGTTAAAAACAGTGGGATTGGTTTGTAAGTGTGTTTAAGAAGTGGTTAGATCCATAGACCTTCTATTCAACCCTGTATAGCCAGATAACTGTCCCTCTCCCAGCCTGTCAGAGGCTGCATATGGTAAAATAGAATTACTTTCAGGGAACACTTGGCACATTTGGGGATGAGATTCAATACCATAAACAGAAACATTTACAACCCAATAAAATCCCAAGTCTTTTACCTCTGTTCTAATTTCAGAGCACTGAGGTAATTTCTCTCCGGCATCTGACCACCTTGAGAGGAAAGACATCAAGAGTGCCCCCAATAAATGACCTAGCCAGATGACTCAAAACTGAAGCTGACAGTCAATAAGGTTTACCCATGGGGTCAGAACTTCCAAGAAGCTTTTTTAGTATCTCATTCCTAAATTTGAGTAGACAACCAAAGATTGTCAGACACCTAAGGAGAACCAACTTGAAAGGTAGAGACCAAAACAAACAAACAAAAAAGCAACTGGAAGAAACCAAGCCTATGATGGGATCAGAAAACTATTATAAATATCCACAGAGGGATAAGAGGTGATTTTGAACCCATGAAACAAGAATATTATGTTATTTTTTAAAGGAACATTAAGGGAATAAAAAAAGGGACCTGGGGATTAGCAGAATAAAAAATTCAAAGAAAGTTTGAATGATAAAGTTGAGCAAATCTCCCAGAAAGTAGAGCAAAAAGACAAAGGGGTGGAAAATAAGAGTTTAAAAAAAAAAGTGAGGGGCTTCCCTGGTGGCGCAGTGGTTGAGAGTCCGCCTGCCGATGCAGGGGACACGGGTTCGTGCCCCGGTCCGGGAAGATCCCACATGCCGCGGAGCGGCTGGGCCCGTGAGCCATGGCCGCTGGGCCTGCGCGTCCGGAGCCTGTGCTCGGCAACGGGAGAGGCCACGGCAGTGAGAGGCCCGCGTACCGAAAAATTAAAAAAAAAAAAAAAAAAAAAAAAAGTGATAGGACCAGAATAAGAAGTTCAAAAGCTGCATTAGAGCAGTCCCACAAAGAGAGAGACAGAGAAAAATGAAAGAAAGGAAATCGTCAATAAAATAATTCTAGAAAGTTCAAGGAGAGGACATGCATTTACATACTGTAAGGGCTACTGAGTGCCTAGATAATAAATGAAATTAGACGCACTTCAAGGTATATTATTGTGCAATTTCAAAACACTGGTGTATTCATTTGCTAGGTCTGCCATAAAAAGATAAAACAGACTAGGTAGCTTAGAAATTTATTCTCACAGTTTTAGAGGTTGGAAGTCCAAGATCAAGGTGTCATATGAACCCAGAATAGATTTTGTAAAGAATGTGAAATTAAAGGAATACCTGATCCTTTTGAACATATGAAAAGGATATTTAAAGTGTTTAAGAGTTTGAGATAAATTAGTGATAAGTACATAATAGTAAGCAAACAAACAAAACTACAAGAACAAAAACAAAAAAGCTATTAATTTCAGGGAAAACAAAAAATTGAGTAAGAAAGAAAAATATATTCATAGGACACCCTGAGGCTCAACTGTGAACATCATGTACACAGTCATAACAATGTTAAAATTAATATTAATTCAGCCATCATAAACATATTGAAAGTGTGGGGAGATAGAAATAGTGTTTGTACTAGGTGTAGGTGTAGGTGAAGGATGAAAAAAAAGTTAAATTTTCCTATATCTGTGGTTATATGAAAAAAAAATCATTAATCTGTACACTTAAGATTAGTGAGCTTTGGGCTTCCCTGGTGGCGCAGTGGTTGAGAGTCCGCCTGCCGATGCAGGGGACACGGGTTCGTGCCCCGGTCCGGGAAGATCCCACATGCCGCGGAGCTGCTGGGCCCGTGAGCCATGGCCGCTGAGCCTGCGCATCCGGAGCCTGTGCTCCACAACGGGAGATGCCACAGCGGTGAGAGGCCCGCGTACCACAAAAAAAAAAAAAAAAAAAGATTAGTGAGCTTTATTCTGTCTGTTTTGGCTCAATTAAAAAAAAATCCAACAATTATTGTTCAGGTTTCAACCTAGGATTGCAAACTCAAATGCCGAACGGGGTTGGGCAAGGAGCTTAACTGAGGGAAGCAGTCTTGGTAAGTTTGAATAAGGAACTGGTGGGATGTGACAAACTGAAGAGCATGTGCTCTGAACACGTGCTCTGTTCCTCAAGTGGACTGCTACTGCTTAGCTCTAGCTATGGAAACATGAGCCTTGTATCACAAGATTTAAGGATTTCTCGAGAAAAGCCAAATACGTAAATGTTTACAAATGGAAATGTCCTGATTTTTTAAACATTGCTTAATACCAAAAAAAACCCAACTGTGAGCTACATTTGGTCTATATAGTTCAAGCTGGCAGTTCTAAAATGATGAAGCTTTTTCATACTCACTTGGAGGGTGTGGGAAAGACATACTAGCCCTGAAATTATATTGCATCGAGTTAGTTAAACTGGCTCTGATGAAAACACTTTTAAACAGCAAACCAAGGAGTGAAGACCTATAACACTAAGAAACCAAAGCCAAACAAAACAAAACGAAGAAACAAAACCTCCGGACCTTAATAATTTTCCCAAGTCACGCTGATGTGATAAAATCAGAATTACTGAACACTTGTAAGATATCAAATGTTGTGCCTTTGACTTAGCATATTCAGAAAGGGAATTTAATTGAGAAAACTTATGAATTAATTGAAGATCTAAAGCATCTGGATCATTCAGCTCCTACTAATATATAGAATTTCCAAAGGCCATTTTTAGTTTGACGTCAGTGAATGATTCATCATTTCTCTTGACTTTCAGGCTGATCAATGTCCCGTGTCAAATACCAAACAATGTGTTAGATTGAAGTTTTCTCATTCGTAAACTATCTATGTCTGCTCCTATGCAGATGAACAGGGTAGAAAGTCAAGCAAATGAATAATGAGAAAAAGATTAGTGTATTGTATAAACAAAGACGCAAAGCAGATCAATGGTTACCTGGGGCCCAAGGTGGAGAGAAGACGGATTGTAAACAGACACAAAGGAACTTTGGGGGATGATGGAAGCGTTCTAAAACTAGATTGTGGCGATTGTTGTACAACTGGATAAATGTATTAAAACTCTTGAATTGTACACTTAAAATGGGTGAATTTTGTGCTAGGTAAATTATACCCTAAAAAGGCTGTAATTAAAAAAAAGAATAATGGATGATAAAATTAGTGGGCTAAAGTACAAGTATGATGAAAAACAAGATATTTACATAGTCTCAAAGTATCTCCCACTAGATACTTATTAACTGCAATGGGGAAAACAGTAACTTTATGGTGGAGAAACCTGGCAGACAGTACTTTTAAATGATCAGAGTTAAATGATCACCAGTAAAGGGACGGATGGATATCACATGCCTCTGAAGTGATACACAGAGAAGAATATACCATCGGTTTGTGGTACTCCTGCCCAAAATGCATAACCTGAATTTAATCCTGAGGAAGCATATGACAACCCCAAGTTGAGGGACATTCTACAAAATAACTGACAAACACTCTTCAAAACTGTCAAGTTCAGGAATGACAGACAGAGAAATACTCCTGATTAAGGTAGGGCATGTGACAGTTAAGTGCAATGTGAGATCGTATGCTGGATCCCGGTCCAGAAAACAGATGTTAGCGGGCAAACAGAAGACAGCGAGCAACATTTGAATGAGGTCTGTAGATTAGTTAACAGCATTGTGTCAATGTTAATTTCCTGCTTTTGATAACTGTGGTGCGATTGTGTGAGATATTAAAATTAGGGGAAACAGGATGAAGGGTATATGTGGGAATCTCTGTACTATTTTTGTAACTTTTGTAAGTTATTTTGAAGTAGTTTCAAAATGAAAAGTTAAAGGTTAAAAGGATGTTTTACCTTTCAGCTGGGAAAGTGGCAATGGATTGATAAGAAATGAATGGTGAAGTAGTGACCAGAATTTTACCCATTGCTCAGAAAGCGGTAAGCAGGAAAACAAGGTGAGATAGAGACATTTTTAAATGAAGTACTAAAACTAAATATTATTATATTAACCATTCTCTTTCCTGCTCTTCCCTTCCCAGTGGAACTGCACTATTCTGTACTTTTCTTTTTCTTCTTAAGAATATATCTTTTTAGTGACTTTTGTACTAGTGAAAGAAAACTTTTTTTTTTTCGGTACGCGGACCTCTCACTGTTGTGGCCTCTCCCGTTGCAGAGCACAGGCTCCGGACGCGCAGGCTCAGCGGCCATGGCTCACGGGCCCAGCCGCTCTGTGGCATGTGGGATCTTCCCAGACCGGGGCATGAACCCGTGTCCCCTGCATTGGCAGGCGGACTCTCAACCACTGCGCCACCAGGGAAGCCCAAAAGAAAACATTTTAAACTAAAAACTTGATTCTGCTTTGCTTAATATTAAAAGAGAAATTATGGGTCACAATGATACTTGATGCAAAACTTGGAAAGGCAGAATCTTATCGACACAAGAGTTTTTAGAATTCAAAGTACTCATCTGGTTACTATTCTGTTCAGTTAAGATAATAAAGTGAATGTTTTGTATTCTGGTGACCACAGAAGCACAATGAACAAGGAAACAAGGAGCACTGGCCAGGTAGGGCAAAGGTCTATGTGTGCGCTATTGCTATTGTGACATATTTATCGTATGTGTGCTTATGAGTATGGTCTTTCTTTTTTAATTTTAAATTAATTTTAATTTTTTTGAAGTATCATTGATTTACAATGTTGTGTTAGTATCAGGTGTATAGTAAAGTGATTCAGTCATATATATATACTTTTTCAGACTCTTTTCCCTTATAGGTTATTACAAAATATTGAGTATAGCTCTCTGTGCTACACAATAAGTCCTTGTTGGTTATCTGTTTTATATATAGTAGTGTGTATATGTTAATCCCTGTTATATTAATTTTTCTCTTCAATGTTTACTGAAAAAGAGCAAATAGCTCTCCAGGTGAGTCAATTGTTAGCTTCAAAGTTTTTATTTAATCTCCTAGGAATGTCACCTTCAACTTTAAAGCATGTAATGACCATAAAGCTTATAAACATGTTTGTTAAAGGAAATCATAATTGGTTATTTAATCTATAGAATACAAGTGTTATGGGAGATTAAATTTGTTCAATTAAGCTGTACATGAATTTACCACACCTGTGATCAGAAACAAATCCATCGTGTATAGTATAGATTCTCTTGTTATTCAGAAAGCTTCATTCAGACTCTTCTTTCTGTCTTTTTCTTGGGGGCTGTCCAAAACAAAGATGCTTCTAGCAGTTTCATATGTAAATACAACGCAAAGCTTTACCATAGTATTCCAATGTATGGATGTGCCAAATTTATTTAGCTACTCCCCTACAGGTGGATAGTTAGGATTTTTCCAACATTTTACCTACAACACACCTACTATAAATGTCATAAATGTCTACATATGTATATATGTAGGACAAATTTCTAGCCATAGAATTCCTAGGTCAAAAGGCATATAAAATTAAGAGTTTGATAGCTATTTAAAATTTTGCCTCCCATAAAAAGGTTGTTGATATATCTCTTATTTATTTAAAAATGTTTAGTATTTGTGTTAAAAATTATAGATGCCTTTTGTCTTTTGTAACCAGTAATATGATACAAAGATGTATTAAAAAATAAAATATAACCATTTCTCCTCTTCCCCCATTGCCCCTGTCTATTAGTACAGTGATGTGTATCCTTTCAAACATACTGCATGAATGTCATCATACACACACCTGTAAATAAGTACAATCTCATATATACATGCACTGTCTGAATTTTTTCTAATTAGAATACATTCAGGTGTTATTTATATTATTTTAAAGACAAACAAGTAAAACCTTCTATTGGTTAGAGTTCGTTTCAGTAGCATGAACAGAAATTTAAACAGCACGAAAGTTCATTTTCCTGTCCTGCAGCTCCACGCCAGGGTGTGGGCTGCTTCCAGGTCTCTGCTCCCACATCTCTGGGGTGTGGCTCCCATTCTTAGTAACCAAGAATCGCTCCAGCCATCACTTCTGTATCCCAGGCAGCAAGAGAAAGAAGAAATGAAGGACACTAGGTTCTACAAAACTGCCACACACCACTTCTCATCCAGTCCACGAGCCAGAACTTCATCACATGACCATTCTTAGTTGCAAGGTAGACTAGGAAGGGTAATCTTTATCCTAAGAGGCCATGTACCTAGCTTAAAATTCAGGGGGTCTGCTATTATTAAAGAAGAGGGGGGTGTACCTAACATACAGTACCTAATTCAGGAAATTTCAAATTATTATGCACATAAGTTTGGAAGGACCACTAAAATAAAGGTAGCTTGCAGAAGGAGTAAGGGTGCTGATGTGAAGGAAGTTCCCATAGAAAGATTATGTGATTGAGACAGAGATATGGAAGTGGCTGTGTGGCTTGAAAATATTTGCTGCTATGTATTTGGACCAGCCTACACTGAGACTCAAGGGCAGAACAAAAACATTAAAATAATAAGAGGAAAGTAAGTAAGTCAATCTGAAGAAAGTTCATGAATCTTCCTCCATAAGTGAAGTCATAATGCCTAATTGAGAGACAGAGCTATGGGACTCCAAAGACACTGGTCTTGAAACCAGGAAGCCCTGGCTTTGCTGATAGCACAGTATTTCAGTTAAGTGCAATTGAACAGTCTTTGAGGAAATTTGGAGGATTAGTAAGAGGAAGGAAGAACGGAGATCTTTCACTTTTGTTTCTGTGTCTTTTATTTACATTTAAGCAATCATGAGCAGGTGCCTATGGATTTTGGCATACACTTCTTTAAAACCATAGAAGTTAGAAAGTGAAACGTAAATAAAGCCACAAATGTCACTTCTAAATTTCTATCGACAGTAGAAGAGGATATTATTTAGACTGTCTCCTAAACCATTACAATATAAATCATTGCACAACATTTTTCTAGTTTTGCTCGACACCCACTCTTTGCCTGATAGTATATTTTAGAGAGAATAGTGCACCACTCAAGTTGGCCAGCCTGCAGGCTTTGAATGGTGCTTTTCTTTTTTTTAAAGATTTTGTGGGAAGCTGATTTAAAAGTGACTGGACTATAAACTAAGCCTTATAAGTAGCATAGTTTAACAGCCTAAGATAATGAATTCAAATAATATTACTGACAGCCTTAAATGAAAGTCACGCTCCCTAAAAACACAGAAATGTACTTATTTCACCTGCCAGTCACCTTCAATATTTTGGGGAAGGAATATTATTTCATGTGCATAAAATGGTTTTATATCTTAACAGAGGACTATATGATACTTGAATATTGTTATTCTGTCTTAACTAAGGCAGTTACAAGAATAAAAACCACTGGCCTCTGGCCTTTCAGAGATATTCCCACTAAGTTCATGTGCACCTAATGAAAAATAGCAAATAAATCAATAAATATTAGCATTTAAGAAATATTTATTTATTTACCAACCACAGCTAGATAAGAGGAACTGGGTTAATTTTGAAACCCTCAGTTTCCTTTTCTCTAAGCCAATAGTTATTGCTGGTCACTGATGTGTTGTTCTTTCCTTTGCAGGAAGTTGCAAAATTGAGAGAAAAAAACAATACCAAGTTGGCATTATTTTTAGCTTTCCTCTGATTTGGATGTAGCTACAGTCCTTACTTTTTCTTGTGGCAACTATCATAATTATTCAAAGGAGAAAAATGAGGCAAAAGGGATGAGCAGGGAATTATGCCAAAGGACATATGGCAAGGTTATTGCCACAAAGCTGAGCTGCTGGAATCCAGCTCTGCGCCAACAGAGGGCTCTTACCACAATGCAAAGAGTCAGGTGCTCTTTAAATTGGGTATCAGTGTCCTTGGAGAAATAGTTTAGACTTCTCAGTTTCAGACCTACCTTCCTCTGAATATTAGTATGGTAGTATACTATGGTACCTAACCCTTTGAGGATGGGGAGTGGTTGCAATGGTGAATGATTTACAAACTGAGTTTAAAATAGCAAGGGTGATCTGTTTTTGCAAAATTCAGCTTAACAAGGCAGTGCATATTAGATCAGTAGTTGGCCAACTATGGCTTGCTGCTTCTTTCTGTACAGCCTGCAAGCTCAGAGTGATTTTTATATTTTTTGTAGGTTGAAAAAAATTAAAAGAATAATATTTCATGACATGAAAATTATATGAGGCTCAAATTTCAAAACGTGTGGACATTTGTTTTCTCTCTTATGAGTACCTACATAAAATCCTTGAATTTTCTTGTTGACTAAAGTACTTACTGCCTGGCCCTTTACAGAAGAAGTTTGCAGATCTCTGGTTTAGAAGAGCATGGGACTTAGTGTCAGGAAGATCTGCATGGAGCTGCAGGGCTGAATTTACTGAATGTACAACTTTGAGCAAGATATCTAACTTTTCTAAGCCTCAGTTTCCTTGCTTATAAATGGGTATAAAAATAACATTTATCTTGCAGAGTTAAATGAGATAATGCATTTAATATGTTTAACATAATGCCTATCACTTAGTAAGGGATCCACACATTATTATTATTGTTATCATTTTACCCTAAAGCAACTGTGATTAAATAAAACGCAAAAATGAGGAAATTTTAAAGTTACATTGGAATAGATTGTAATAGATTGCAGAATAGAATAGAAGAGATTGTGATAGATTCTATAATATTATACTTAGGACATTTAAAAACTTACTTTAAAAGGCATTTTGGATTAAATAAAAACAACAACAACAACGTCTCACTCAGAATAGAATGGATAAAATTGGTGTCCTGTGTTAAGATAGAAGTAAAAACAGTCATACTCAGACATGCAAGAAGAGCTGAGATTGAAAGCCATATAACTAAATAAATCAAATCCCTCACCTCTTCAGACACGTGCTTCCTAAATTCTGTCCAGTTACTAGAGTCAGAAAAGAAAATGGTAGAGCTCCATAGAATTCATGGATAGACATCTTGCTGAAGAATACTACGGAAAAAGACTAAAGGAAAAATTTTAAGCTCTAATCTTTATACTCATACCTAGGTATGTCTCAATTGGGAAATTACCACAAATGATAACTCTACTCAGAAGGCCAGAACTTGAAACTGCTGGAGGCAAGACCTGAAGGCAGTGCTTCTATGCAAATGCACAGTCACCACCACATTTTGATGCACAGAGGAGACTCTTATTTTATTTTTTTCAAATTTTTATTTATTTTATTTATTTATCTTAGTTCCCTGATCAGGGATTGAACCTAGGACCCCTGCAGTGGAAGCTTGGAGTCTTAACCACTGGACCACCAGGGAACTCCTGGGAGGCTTTTTTAAATAGCAGCTCTTTTGGGATAAAATTCACATACCGTACAATACACCTATTTAAAGTGTACAATTGAGTGGTTTTTAGTGTGTTCAGAGAGTTGTGCTACCATGACCAACAGTCAGTTTTAGAACATTTTCGTCAGCCCCCAAATGTACCCATTTACAGTCACTGTCTTCAGTCCCCTAGTCCCTGATAATAAATAATCTACTTTGTTTCTATAGATCGGCCTATTCTGGACATTTCATGTAAATGGAATCATACAATATGTGGTGTTCTGTGAATGCCTTCTTTCACTCAGCATAATGCTTTTGAGGTTCATTCATCTTGTAGCAGGTATCAGTACTCTATTTCTTGTGAGATACTTTTCCATTATACCATATTTTGTTCATCCATTCATCAGCTGATGGACATTTGGGGTGCCTTTAACTTTTGACCACTGTATAAAACTCTTCTTGCTCCTGACTGAGGCTACACACTGTTACAGCAGTACTTGTCCATCCTCTTGACTGAGCCGCTAAAGGGCACACGTTGTTCCTGGTGAGAGATAAGAGATGTTAGTATAATGTTCAGCCAGAGTCATGTAAGGGAATCTGCAAGAACTTGCCTGAGAAGTATGTAAGAGAAGGAAGTCACACCTGTAACAGCTTCTGTTCAGGCAGTAATGCTGAAGCGTCACTCAATGCTGTTCATAGGAGCAAAACCTGAAAATGATTGACAGGAAATGGATAAATAAGTTGCTGCAGAGTCATATAACAATATAATACAACAGTGGAGTTGGAAAATTAGCTAACCCTAGGAGATTATATATTGTACGATACTCTTTTTATGAAATTCAAAGACAAGCAAAATTAAACATCATATTGTCTAAGTACATATATAAGTGATAGAACTAAAAAGAAAAGAGGAAGTAAGTCACCTATGATCAACCACTATGAGAGTGCTTACTATCTCAGAGGAGAGGCAGAGGGTTGGAATAGGAGACAGCCACATGAATAGGTGTAACTTATTGGTAATGTTCTTGGGTTAGAGGTGAGGTCAAAGGAGTTCATTGTAAATATACATAAATATATATGTAAATATAAAGGAGAACTACCGTAGACTAAAAAAAGTACACAAACTAAAAGTTGAGAATTATGTTTTATTCATGAGGAATTAAGCCTGGGAGCAGCCTCTCAGACAGCTCTAAGGGACTGTTCCAAAGATGTAAAGGAAGAGCCAGGATCTAGGAGTTTTTGCAAAACAAACAAAAAAACAAACAAAAAACCCAAACAACCCAAACCAGGTAGTTAGAACGTCAAAAGATTACTGTTAATTAAAGAAAACCAGACATCTCAAGTTAATGAATTTAGTGCTCTTCTATGTATGGGAAGATGAAAGAGTCTGCGCTTAATGAAATCATTCCTTTGATATGCACCTTAACTATCTAGGGCCCATATCCTGTTCTCCATCCTGAGTCCCCTCAGGGTGCACTGTTGGTTTGGCTCCAGAGGCTAATGGCTTGATGGCTGCAACAGCCTTTGTTTACTGATATGGCAGGTGACATTCTTTGTCCAGACTATCCATGGATTATTGATGAGAGTGTCATGCACTAAAGAATATAATAAATGAACTCAGGGTACCTGAGTCCAAATAAAAAAATGAGAAGACAAAATAAATAAAAATAATGCATGTACGTAGTAAAAATTTGGATATACATGTAAAATCTGCAATTATAAAAAAGAAAAAAGTTTCACTAGTTCAGGCAGAAAAATTACAATTACCTTTGCAGTGTTAACAGCTTCCCATTCTTTCTCCTATCAATTAAAAAAAATTTTTAATGATACTAAGAAATGTCAAGTTGATAAAGCCTATTCCTCATGAGAGCTGTTTAGGACAGGCTACTCACTCCAGGTTCCAACCACCCGGGACTCAACTCTACCATCAACCAGCCATTAGCTTTTAAGGACAAAGGCGCACACAGAGACGACGTAAGGTCTGGGCTCAACAAGTCCGCCTCGCTCGGGTCCGGTTCAGAGAACACGCCCCAGGGACCTGCCCAGTTCTCCTGGGGGCGTGTCTAAGAGGGGAGGCGGTCCTCAGCCGGAGACCAGGTGATAACCGTGGGCGGCATCAGGAGGCGCCACGCGTCGCGGCATGATGACGTCAAGCACGCGCCGCGCGCTTACCATGCGCAGCTGCGGGCCGGCGTTTTGATTCCAGGTGTTTCTCTTAGGTAGAGGTGTGCTGTGCTGTTTGCCAGGATGTTTCATGGTATTGGCTCTGCGGATGGGGAAGAGGAGCAGGCGGAGGAGGATTGTCCTGAATTGGTCCCCATTAAGACGAAGCAAAGAGAGGAGAAGGAGGAAACGTCTGGTCCCGGCGCTAAGATCCCAGTCACAATTATCACCGGGTATTTAGGTAACTAACAGTCCCGGTCAGAAAATGCAGTGAACGCTGTTGTCCTGTGGGTTTGAGGCTGACGGTGCCTGTTCTCCTTAGGCATCGGGGCCTTCTGGCCGACAGCAAATGTCTCTGAGGTAGGGGCTGGGTCAGTTGCTCTCCGACTGGGTTGCTTTTTGTCTCAGAGGTTATGCTTAGACCCCTCTAAGTTAGGGTCACATTTATCAAGTGAGATTGAAAATTAGCCTCGCCTCGCATTTTTGAAACTAGTTCTGGCTTTGCAGTGTGAAGCACGGACCCGCCCCTCATTATGCATGTGACCTCTAACAAGTTACCTTGTATTTCTAAAGTTCACCTGCCTCACTTGAAAACGGAAATAGTTCCAGTCACCTGTCTGACTTTGCTTTTCTCTTCTGCTTAGTGGGGCAAGAAATACCTACCGTATAACTCTGTTCCAATTAAAGTGTGACCTTTCTGAAAATGCCCGACACCGGAGGACCATTCCTCAGTATAGTTCTCTTCCTCACGAGCCAGTCTCTTCCAGCCTTTCGTGTAAAGTACTCCTATCTCAAACATTTTTTTTTTGAGGTCTATTTGTAAAGTACTGTAGGAGAAAGAGTAAGAATAAAATTACTGTGCTCTCAAAGGCTATATTTCTCAAAGTGAGGACTTTCAGGAGTTCATGGGATCACTTGAATTCATAGCTTTATAAACATAGTACAATTTCCTGAAGGACAGTTTATGCCCTTACACTAGAGGTACTTTACTGGAAAAGTTTGAGAAGTATTATTTTAAAACTTTACAGTTAACTAGAAGGGCTAGAATAAATACCATATTAAAAGTGTGGAAAAAGTTAAGAAATATAGATAAAGTGAAACGATCTGGGGAAAATAGTACCACTTCTAGATGCTGCAGGAGACAAGTACAAACTTGGTGCACCTGAGGGCCTTTTATATAAAAATAGGAATTAAATCACTGGCATTTCTCTTTTGTTGCTTTGTAGACTAAGTTTATTTTCACTTTTACTCAGGATTAATTTTATAAAGGAGTTTATTTATTAATAAAGGAATTTCCCACTGTTATTCAGAGGCTGCTCTACTGTGAAGTTGAGCAAATTTCTTTTCTGAAACAGTATAGTTTAGACTTGCCCTCCTGTCTTTCCCCATTTTGCTCACTGGTAGATCAGAAGAGCATTGGAGATAATGGTCTGAAGCTTAGGAGTGAGGACTAATGCCAGCAACTTTGTTGCTGAATCTAGGGGATAGTTTCCTTACTTATTCTTGACCATTTTCTCTTTCTTGAACTCTTGTTCCCTTGGTTTCCATCACATTTTTCATCAGATTTTCCACCTACTTCTCTGGCTTCTCCTTTAAAGTTTATTTTTTTCCCTCTCTGTCCATCCTTTTAACTTCATACCCAGCTGGTTTCTATTTTGATGTCCCACAGACATGTCAAACTCAGCATGTCTAAAACTTCATGTTACCATCCCATCATGAATGATGGTTGCTTCTGTGAGCCCAACCATCTGGAATATTCTAAAAGCTTCCTAACTGGTCTTGAGTCATGCTGCCCTTTAATATATTCTCTGTATTTGAGCCTTAATGATCTTTATGAATGTCAATCGACTTTGTCACACCCTTCAGTGGTTTCTATTTGGGTTAAAGTTCAAATTCCTTAACATGAATTACAAGAGCTTTACAATCTGGTTCTTGACCACCTCTTTAGCCTGCGAAACTGTGGCCCAGCCACACCGAGCGACTTTTACTTCTACAATGTGCCAAGTGTCTTGGCCCCAGGAATACTTTCTTCTGTTAGTCCTCTGGCTAGATGTCCCTCTTAGGTGCTCCCTGACATCTTGTATATCTATTGAATGTGTTATCCCATGACATAATTGCTTCTTTATTGCTCTGAATTCCCCTCCTTCTCCCACTTCCTTTAATGTTTCTAAGCTTCCTGAAGGTAGAGAGAGTTTGTCTGTGTCTTGTGCACTTTTCACCAAGGCTCAGTATAAAATCTGGTCCATAGGAGACTTTTGAGTACGGAACTGTGTCTTAACGTCTTTTGCTTCATAATATGGTTAATTATGAAGCCCTAGTAATTCTGTTAGGTCTCCTACATCCACTCCTTCCTTTCCAATTTCACTGCCACTGCTTAGTGCAGCACTCATGCTCAGGGCACCTGTCTCACACTTGGACTGGTTTTAAGAATTTTCTCATTGCCCTGTGTCCTTAAGGTCTGTCCCTTCCATTCTAAATGTCAACCTTTAGTGATACTGAGCTTCCTAAAGCCCGCTAAATATAAGCCTTCCATCCCTTTGATAGCTTTATACGAATGTGACCCAAAAAAGTTGAAGATATTAATACCCTATTACTCAGTAAATCCCTCCTAGTTATACCCTAGAAATCTTGTAAATGTACTTCGGAAGATGTGTACAAGCTTACCTGTAAAAGTTCTTAGCAGCATTATTTGTAATAGCAAAACACTAGAAACAACCCAAATGCGCACCAGCAGAAAAATAGGTAAATAAATGACATATTTATACAGTTGAACTGCACTAGTATGTGCATGCAGTTAGGGTTTTTTTGTTTGTTTGTTTTCTCCTCCATGGACTTTGGTATGTATGGTTCACAAGACAAGTTTTTCTTCTGCTTGAGCTGAATGTATTAGGTATAATGTGCCACCTACTGGATAGAGTTAGCATAGCTTTATGAACTTTTCTTTCCTAATACTGATTATTGTGTCTTTTGTTAACATTTCCTAGGTCCATTCTCCATTGTGTGTGTGTGTGTGTGTGTGTGTGTGTGTGTAATCAATTTTATAGATTGCTTTAAGCATACTAAAAGTAGCCATATAGATATTCTGAATTTGTGTCTGGTTAATGGTGAATGTTAAAATAAAAGAAAGGTCTTTATGTGTAAATTCTGGGGAAGTAAACCATATATTCTTGACTAAGAAACATTGTCATCGTGTGAAGGGATTTAAATATTTTATGTTTTATAAACTACACAAGTACTTTATTCCTTAGGAGCCCTTACTTCAATAATTCCTTATTTAATAGAAAATTTAGATGCCCTTACATTAATTGTGTAAGTTATATAGAAGGTATATTTTTTTTGTCATATGAGGTCAAAGAAATCTATGTGACACACCTTGTTGGAGTATTTGTAAATATTTATAAAATTTTATGTTAGCATAAAGCATTTTTAATAGTTTTCAAAGGATACTTTAATCTTTTCCTCTAGAATCTTCTTTTACCACTGTTAAATAATATTTGAATAGCATGCAAATTTTAAAGAGTGTTAAGACTCTTTATATCTTTTTTTTTAAGACTTTAATTTATTAATTTATTTTGGCTGCATCGGGTCTTAGTTGTGGCATGTGGGATCTTTGTTGAGGCACGCGGGATCTTTCTTTGCGGTGCATGGGCTCTTCATTGCAGCGCTCTGGCTTCTCTCTAGTTGTGGTGTGCGGGTTTTCTCTCTCTGGTTGTGGCGCGTGGCCTCCAGGGCGCGTGGGCTCTGTAGTTTGCAGCACGCAGGCTCTCTAGTTGAGGCCCGCAAGCTCAGTAGTTGTGGCACTCGGGCTTAGTTGCCCCGCGGCATATGGGTCAGTTCCCTGACCAGGGATCAAACCTGCGTCCCCTGCATTGTAAGGCGGATTCTTTACCACTGGACCACCAGGGAAGTCCCTTTATATCTTTTTTTGTGTCTCTAAAATTAGTCTTTGAATTTTGTTATTTAAAACATATTTTATAGGTGCTGGGAAGACAACACTTCTGAACTATATTTTGACAGAACAACATAGTAAAAGAATAGCAGTGATTTTAAATGAATTCGGGGAAGGTAAGTAAAGTTCAGTAAATGCCATGCTGCAAGAATTTATTGGACAGTTAATTCAACTGGTGAATTGATATTCTATATTTTAAAATGAAAAGGCAAGACATGATAATGTGAACACATTGCTGTAGATAGTTTTGGAAAAATTAGATTCATTTATGTTAAGCTTTATTTTGTATGGATTCGAGATACTGAAATAAGATAATTTCTTTAAAATTTTATTTTGTTTAACTTTAGAATTCATACCAACAGAATTAAATTAGATTTTTGCATAAAATAAATATCTCCAGAAGTAAAAATCTAAGGATATGAAAGAATATCTTTCAGGAAGATTTTTGTACCAACTAGGAAGGTCCTTTTGTACTGACTGTATTGTATAATTGCAGCTTTTGAAATATATTTGAAAATGCTTCAGGCTTATAAGTTTATCTTGTTGAACGTTTATTATTCTGCAAAAGTTAAAGCAGAAGATTTAAAAAATAAGTTAAACATGTGGTCTCCATCCTCAAGCAACTTCCTTTATCTGTGAAAATGTGTATATTTAACATTCCAGTTTTTTTGTCTTTAATATTGAACTGTGTTTTAAAAAAATGTATACAGCAGTGTTAGACACAATTCTCTGATTTCTTTTATAAGCTTTTCTTCTGAAGTGTGAATTTTAATAAATCTCATGTTTAGCCAAAAAATATAACTTCAGTTAGGGTATTTCTTAAATTATACTTTTTTTTCAGTTACAAATTGGTAAAGGAGCTAGGATTATTAACAGGATGGGAGGCCTGTTAGTTGAACTTTATTTCTGGTTTTAGTAAACCGAAGATAGTTTCAGTAAACTAAAGAGTCTTGTTAGACAAAAATAAAAATCCTAAGATTTTTTAATCATAGTTTTTAATTCTAACTTCTTGTTAACTGATTTTCTGTTGGACACTGATTACATTTATTATTATTTCTCACTATCTTTCTTCACTCTTTCTGGACCTTTTTCACAACTTTGTCCTTTACAGCATTTGTAATACTTTCCTTTTCATTTTATTAATGTTCTCTACACCCTGAATTCTGTAGCAGCCCCTTTCAAAACTCTTTATCATTGCCTAACTGAAGTATAAACAAAAAATATATGTAAGTGAAAAATTATTCAGGTTTTTGTTATTGTTGTTGGTCATTTGCTTTACTGGATATTTAGAACTCTTTCCTGGCTTGGGTATGTTTCTTTACTGGAGGAAAAGTAAGACTTTTAAATAATTCTTATTTGATAACAAGCATCTCAGGCTCTCAAATATACCTTATCCTTTCTCAAGTAAGCATTGCTAGGAAATGTATGTGTATTTGATTAAAATTTAATTTTTAAATGAGAACATTGGTACCCTGGCCAAGCAAAACTTCCTCAAAATGAACTAAGGGTATAACTCATATGGGGAATACTGAACAGTCTGTCTAGTAGACACAGAAACAATTTAGAGGAAGAATGAAAAGAAAACATAGGTAAGAGATTGAAGGGCATATAAAAACCAATATATAAACATACTGGTCTGTCTAGAGAGTTGGCCATGGACAAGAAAGAACGCCTTTAAAATAGCTACTTTATTAGGAAATGGGAGCAGGCTAGTAAGAGGCCTAAAGAGGAAGTAGATTTTACATTTGCCTCTTTAGGGGTTTAAATTCTCTAAAAGAAAGAAAAGCTAAAATAATCTAGAGTAGTATAGTTTAAAATATTGAGGCAGCCTGAATAGAAGGAAAGAATAAAAGTTACGAAATGTATTGTCTGCTTTGAAATCTGCTCCATTATTGAGTATACTCATCTTTGTTTTTGGTTGACTAGTGGACATAATCTAAAGAGTGCTTCTTGTTAATCATTCTAGGAAGTGCGTTGGAGAAATCCTTAGCTGTCAGCCAAGGTGGAGAACTCTATGAAGAATGGCTGGAACTTAGAAACGGTTGCCTCTGCTGTTCCGTAAAGTGAGGAATGTTTTTACTGTGTGCTTGTTGGCTTCTGGAAATGTTTATTGGTTATATTTCTAGCTTTGATTTCCTTATGTAAATTAACTGAATCTACATAATCTTCTTCACTGTATTTTCAAGTAAACGACTTATTAGTATGCATTTTCTTAAAGCATTTCTTGATGCCTTGTTTTTCTATCTGCTCTAATGCTGTGGTCCTTTTATTGAGTTTTTGTTGTTGTTTTTGATGTCAGGTTTTAATTAATAATCCCTGTGATGAATGAAAGTCTCATTTAATGTGTAAAAAATGATTATTCTGAATTTAATAAGTCATTGGTCTTATTTCCAAGAATTCAACCTCTAAAAACAAAAATAAATGACCATGAAAAAAGAGAAAAACCTCACATCCTGTTCCACCAGTTATAGTTGTTTCCAAGGACAGTGTTTTATTCACCAATATAACAGCTCTTAGAAAAGGAGTGACACATAGTAGTCACTCAAATGTTGACCAAATTAGGAAAATTAATACCCATATGGTTGATTTTGTATATTCTAGTGAATTAAATTTCTTCTACATCATTTACTATCTTAGGTGTTTGAGTTAAGTGTATTAACAAGGCTAAAACTTAACAGATTTTCTTAGACAATTAAAATTAAATATTTTCTTGCACTTTTGATATTATTAAGAAAAAAAGGAAATTAAAGCCTGCTACTCTAATTCAGAACAGAATTGAAAGGTATTTAATTATAGTGTCCCTTTAGCTGTTATATTAAGCTACTGTAATTCCTAAATTTTGTCATTTTCTGTATGGATTTTTTTCTTTCATAAAGCTATAAAAATAACAGGTTCTGACTTACTTTAGTCAGGTATATTAAAATTCCCTCTGCTTTTAATTTTAATAAAATTAAAGTATTAACTCATCAAGTATCTGACTTCTTGTTACCTGTCAGCATATATGCATCCATTTCCCTCCCCTCCCCCAAACTGGTAAATACTTGGGACTGAGGTAAATTTCCACATGCCTAAAGAGATCTTTATCCCTGGTTGCTAAATATATTTTTAAATGTTTGTGATGATCACTTTAAAATATTCAGGCAATCAATGTATATCATCTTTTGGCATTCTCCAGGGACAGTGGCCTTAAAGCTATTGAGAATTTGATGCAGAAGAAAGGGAAATTTGATTACATACTGTTAGAGACCACTGGATTAGCAGATCCTGGTAAGAAATGTCATTATTAATAACCAGAATATAGTTCTTAAACATTTAAAATGGACTAGAGGAATATCTAAAATGAGTATTAAAGCTTTACTCTAGATTAAAAATTTGTTAATTTTGCTTTAAAGGAGAAAAAATACTGAGTTGTCATGTTTCTTTGGCAGATGAATGATGATCAAAGTGTTTGGTAATTTTAACATGCTAATAAAATTTGAAGTTCTATCGATTAATTTAGGGTTATTGGCATGAACAAAAGTTGTTAAAAATATAAGGAAAATCTAATAAAATGTAGGGAAAAAGGAGACATTCTACCTCTAGTATATATTTGGTTGGTTCTGCTCTACAGAGATCTTAATTCTGATTGCTTTTTTTTTTCCTGTACGTGGGCCTCTCACTGTTGTGGCCTCTCCCGTTGCAGAGCACAGGCTCTGGACGCACAGGCTCAGTGGCCATGGCTTACGGGCCCAGCCGCTCCGCGGCATGTGGGATCTTCCTGGACCGGGGCACGAACCCGTGTCCCCTGCATTGGCAGGTGGACTCTCAACCACTGCACCACCAGGGAAGCCCCTGATTGCTTTTTAATCCAGTTTTCATAGAGGGTCATTTAGAGATATCTAAGGACTTTTGGAGTTAAATCCCAGAAATACTTATTCCCTTTAAATTAATTGTTAGCATTTTGTTTTTCTACTATTAAACTTGAAATAATTTTATTTGTAAATATTGTCATAAGGTAGAGAGTTAAATCAAGCCATTTTTCTGGTGTGCAATTAATAATGATTATGAAATTTTTACCTCTGAATGGAATTACATCCAAACTTCCCTGTTGAAAGCTACACAAAGTCTACCTGTTTCTAACAATGGGTTTCTGTTCCTTAGCATCTTTATTCCAAGTATGCAGAACATTTAGTTTTGTAAGGCTGACCCATACCATTATTTGTTTTTTGATCTGGGTCTATGGCATTGTACCATAAAACCGTATTAAAGAATTGTTTGGGAATAATTTATTGAAGGGGTCATAATTGTTTAAAAGAAATATTGGAGTGTACTGAAGGTTCAAATGTAATCAATTGTTACTTTATTTTGAAGTATTATGTAATAACATTGTCCCTATATTTTCAGATTAGGATTGAGTTAGGCTCTTTTGGTCCTTACAGTAGGCATGAATTTTTCATACATTTTCGTACATTTCCAAGAGGTCTGACTGATGATAGGACTTGGACCATTACATTGATGTTAAATATTAATTTAAATCTGGTAAGATGGGAAAGTATATTGTGTGCCTCTTTTTGAAATAGAAAATATCAGTTTCTTTCATTGTAGCCACTGCATAGAGAAAAATTCTTGTAATTTTGAGAGTAGGTGAATTTACTAAAACACAGTGTAGCTTTTCAGAGGAAGTAAAAATTAAATAAAAATCTCAGAGAAAGCTTTTGTACAAAAAGCTTTTGTAGGTATAAACAGTTTGATGTTTCTTCTTTCTTTAGAATAATGATTTTTATTGTTTGGGTAGAAATGAAACATTGATCATTAAAAAAAATTTGAACAGTAACTAAGAAAATACAAAGAAGAAAGTTAAAAAAAATGTTGTCCTATATCTCACTACTGTAAAATACAAGCAGGTAAATTTTATTCCAAGGATTTCTCTGTGCCAGGGCTACTTGCTGTGGTATGTTGAATGACAGCATCAGCCTCAGCTGGTAGCTTGGGAAAAATACAGATTCTTGGGCCTCATCTGAGATCTATGGAATCAGAATCTCTAAGGGTGGGACCCAGCAATCTGTTTTAATAAGCCCCCCAGGTGATTCTTACACATGCATAAGTTTGGGAAACCCCACTCCATGTGTAAATATGCAGAAGTAATTTTATAAAATAGGATCACATTCTTTGTGCTATTCTAAATAATTATTAATGTAGTTCTACTTGAACCTAAAAGAAGAGAACTTAAAAGAAGTGAAAGAATTGCTGAATGTCAGATAAATGCTTCTTCACTGTAAGAGATATGAGTTAAGGAAAAAAAAATTATAAAGAACATAAATTGGACAAGTTATTTTTTAAATTACATGTTTAAATTTTCAGGGTAGTACCTATTGACTCTCTGGCATAAAGGATGAGGGAATTAAAACACTTCCGCCTTCTCCCATTTGGTTTTGGTTCATTGTATTCTTTGCTATGTTGTCAAGGTTTCTAACATTTATATTCTGTCATACTTTGTTTAGTCCTGTGTTTAAACTGTTTTACCAGCACTATGGCTCCTCCATTCCTGAGTTGATCAATCTCTTGATTGACTGAATTTCATGGTCAGGTAATCTTTTCAAGCTTTCAGTGCTGTATTCCTTTAGATCTCGCATACTTCATTGCTTGAGAATGCTTGTCTTTTTTTTTTATATATATAGTTGAAGGATTACTTGGCTAGGTATAAAATTTTCGTATCACAATTTCTTTCCTTCAGAACTTTGAAAATGTTGCATCATGATCTCATAGTATTTTTGATTGGCTGGATTTCCTTGTGCAGTATTTTTCTCTTTTCATTGGGAAGGATTTGTGAGTGCTTTATTCTTTGAGTTTCAATGCTGTTGTTTCCTTTAGTGTTTGAGAATGTCTGCCTGTGGTTTTCATTCTTGAAAAACAACTTGGCAGGAGGTAATATCCTCAGAGAACACTTATGTTAGAACTTTGTGGTCATTTTATTATATTGGAGCAATGAATTTTACTATAGAAAAATCTGATTTTTTTCCTGCCTCCTTGAAAGTGACTTGCTTTTTCATTTAAAATGCCTGAAAAACATTTTCTTTATTTTTAAAGTTCAGTAATATAACCAAGATACATCTAGGTGTCATTCATAATCATGTTTTCCTGGATTACAATATACTCTTTAGTCTGTAGGGTTAGTGCTTCATTTAGGGATATTTTCCTTATTTATTACCATGAAGAATTTTTCTGTCAAATTATTGGGTTCTCTTCTTTATGACACGAATTTTTCATATATTGAATTTTCTTTTGTTCTCCATATTTATTATCTTGTAATTGTTTTGATATGTCTTTTGCTTCTGCATTTACTGTAATCATCTCAAATCTTCCTTTTTGCCCGTAATTGTTTCCACCAATGTCTGTTGATGAATTAATTGATTAAGTAATGGTACATTGGCCCTAAGTTTTATTTCTTCAGCATTATAAACTACCTTTTCATATTATTCTGTTTTATTTTGCTTTGGAGAATTTTTTTTAAGCTCTTTCCTTTTTTTAAAAAAATAGTTTTACTTGTTTCTTTTTCATCTTTTTAAAAATTATTTATTTATTTATTGGCCACGTCGTGCAGGATCTTAGTTCCCTGACCAGGAATTGAACCTGGGCCACAGCAGTGAAAGCGCCAAGTCCTAACCATTGGACTGCCATGGAATTCCCTAGAGCTTGTTTTTAATTAAGATTATATTGTTTTTATCTTTCTTATTATAAAGAAGCCCTTAGGAATTTTCTTTGGTTTCTTCAATTATGTTTCCTTCCGGAACAGGTTCTTTGCCATCTGTATTCCCCATTCATTTGTTCATTTTATTCTATCCCTCCTTTTATCTGCTTTCTGCTTCTTTTAATCTGTAGTAACGTGCATAGTTTTTGTTACCATGTTTATGCTTGATGTAGGAGGCTCAGAGAACTGTCTACTTAGATGTGGTGTTCATGACATTAGGTCCATGTTACCTAAACTTGTTTTTCTCTTGAGCCTTAGTTTGAAAGCTGGGTATAGCTGGGAGCGGGGATGGGGAAGCAGAGAGAAATGAAGTGATTGCGAGAGCCAGATGGGCAATATGATTTTTAGGCTCTGCTCTCCTACAATACCAAGTGTTCCCCTCCTGTATTAGCTCAAACTACTCATGAATATATTTCCCGTACCTTTTGCAGGGACATCCTTGAGCTTCATACTTCTCTCTTCATTTTGCTCTGAGCCCTAGAAAGTGACCCCCTCCCCTGAAAGTGTGGAGATGGTTAGAAAATGTTACCCTTGAAGTTTCTTTGTTGGCTTTTTCCTGTATTGCTTATTTCTCCCTCAGTTCTACTTCTCACCATTTTGAAGGCTATTTCTGATAAATATTAGGATTTTGTAAACTACTTATCTATAACCTCTTGTTGAGTATTGGGGTAGAATTAACAACTATCATACATCACATAGAACTTTGTGTTTTTTATTTTTACTATCATTCAGAAATTATGGCAGGAAGTTGTATATTTGGTTGCTGCTGATAAAATTTGGCTTTCAAAATTTTATTTTGTTTATTTTTATTTTTTGTTTTGTTAGGTTTTGAAGAAGGGAGATTCTGTAATTTAGCTCAGGGT
The DNA here is from genome assembly GCF_964270905.1 of Leucopleurus acutus. Lineage (NCBI taxonomy): Eukaryota > Metazoa > Chordata > Mammalia > Artiodactyla > Delphinidae > Leucopleurus > Leucopleurus acutus. The sequence continues at coordinate 51,077,228 of NC_139150.1, read as the reverse complement.
TTTTTAACCTTGGTACAAATGACATTTTGGGTTGAATAATTCTTTATTTTAGGAGGCCGTCTTGTGTATTGTAGGATGTTTAAGAGAATCCCTGGCTTCTACCTACTACATGCCAGTAGCATTCGTGTAGTTTAGATGACCAAAAATTTCTCCAGGCATTGCCAGATATTCCCTGGGGAGAAAAATTACCCTGGGTTTAGAATCACTAATTAACTTCATTCTCTCGTCTTTACTCCCCCGTGTTAAACACCTGCATCCAAATTTTAAGTAGTTCTTTCTTTTGTAGTCTGTTAAGTAAGTATTAAGCCAAAGATACACATCAGATTTAGAATAAAAGCTCTAATACACTCTTACAGTTCAACTTAATGCTAGGCAAATGTTAACTGTCGCACTTATAAGCTCTCCGAATAGAAATCAGTGAATTTAAAAAAAGATTTATGTACAGTGCTGGGAATTTTACTGAGTGAAAAAAATTTATACTTTTAAAAAATAACTTATTGTTTGGGGTAATGATACTCACAATAGATTTACTTTTCTCCATTAATTAATATCATGTTGTTAGCCAAGTAAGTGAAGAAAATTCTTATTGACAATTCAGTTGTTTCCTGTTTAGAAGACTGACACTCTCCAGTTCTAAGCTAAATAATTGTCATGGTAAAGTAATTTCCTTGAAAAGGACAGGCATTGATTCAGCCCCTGTTACTCACAAATCCTATTTCAGTCAAATTGGAAAACTATTAAGTTTTGGGGAAAAAATCAATACATATCAGGAAACCATTAGATCTTGTGGCCCTTGCTATATCCTGCATGAGTAATCACTGTAAACTGCTGACAGGTATTTCATTGTTGACACAGAGTGATGCTTGGGAGACCACATCTCATCATGGTAGGTGGACAGCTTTAGACATTGGAATGAGTTCAGTTATCCTTGTTTTTCTCCAGGACTCATCCTTTTAGACAGCTCTGTCACTAACTGGACCTGTGATGTTTTGAAAAATCAAATTCTTTCTTTACTGTCAGTTTTCTTTTTTCTTGTGTTGTGGCATACTAATCAGGGTGTGTGGTTTGGTATTGAACCAGTTTTTGTCAAAAACAAGTTTTAATTTCTTATTTAGAAATTATTTTCCCTCAATTAAAAAAAATTTCCAAATTTTATATCAGTACTAATAAATAGTGTAAGGATTTATTAGTAAGGACATAGAGTGTATAATTTTACTTTTATTCTTCTGTAAAACTTACAAGTAAATTTTAAAAAATTAAAAAAATTTTTGGACAAGTGATTTTGGATTTATCTATGTTTTGCTTTGCTTTACTTTAGGGAGATAATTATTTGTGAACTGTATGATTATTATATTCAGGAGGGAGAAAATAAAAATAAGACCTGTGTGCGCACAGCCATTCTGCCCAAATTATTTGATATTATTTATTGGTAAATTATTATGGCATTGGTGAAAGCTTGATATTGGGTTTGTATGTAATAAGAGTTGGGTTTTTTTTGTTTATTGAAGTAGAGAGAGGGGAAGAAATGGGTATAAAATAGTAAATGGTTCTATCACTGTAATTTCCTTAAGAAGATTGAAAACCCATATTTAATTCATATATGTGTTTGCCTGCTAATTCCATTGGGGCAAATTAAAACATTATGGATAGAATTTTGTTTCCTAGTTTGAAGAAATATTTTTATTTGATGAATATTATCATATATTTTCAGGTGCTGTAGCTTCTATGTTTTGGGTTGATGCTGAATTAGGGGTTGATATTTATCTTGATGGTAAGTTTAGAAATTAATTTAAAAAAAAATTTTCAAGTAAAATGTTAATGTTATGGTTAAGATCATTTTTGTTTATTCATATTATACTTTTAATTCCTTGTATTGGTACTCTTTTTAAGCTTGTTTAGTTTGATGATGAAATAAGTCTTTGTTCATACTGATTCTGAAGCCCCAGACAGTAGTAGAACTATATATCAATCATAATCTCAACTACCAGTTTAGTGCTTCCATTAAGGTTTTCCTTTTAAAATACTATGTAGATTTTCTATATTCCCTGTTGTTTAATTTATGTGCTCAGTATATATTAGAGCTTTTTATTTTAAATAACATATATAGTATGAGGATCAAATTTCTGCTTTCATTTTCCATTAAAAATAAGAATGAAACAAAGCCCCCTACCCCTTGCTCTCTTTACCATAACACTTTTGGGCAATCTTATTCGTAGACTTCATTTAAGACACATTAGAAACCTTCTGGATTAGGCAGATATGTTCCCTGCAACACCCCACACCTGATTCTTCACCTTTCTGTAGACCATATTTTTCATAGACTAAGGGGTGAACTTTAAGAATGTTTGAAGCTGGGCCTCATCATTTGGCCCTAATATATATGGAATGTAGCTGGTTAAATTCCTTAGGCGTCATCAAACTCATTCTGCTGTTGTCCTTCGAAAAAACTATTTAGCATATAAATTCAGAGATTGCCAAACGAATTGATCATTTGGAAACTTAGGTACACCTTAGATAAAACAGTTGTGTGAGTTAGATTGGTGAGAGATATTCTAAGATGCCTCAGATTTGTTAAGCAATAATTTAAATAAGAAAAGTCTCGATTTTGATTATGGGAAAATAAAGATAAGCTGTCTTGTGTAATTTATCACATTCCACTTTATATTATGAAATTTGTCTCATGTTTTGGATTGTAAGCTTTTTAAAGGCCAGAGAAATCTTATTTTCCTTTTTATTTGTTTGTTTAATTTTAAATATTTGTTTTTATTATGTCCCATCTAGTGCCTTAAAATAGTGCTAGGTTCATGTTTGAAATGCATCTGCTTACTAATGGAATTGAATTAAATTGCTGTGCTGGCAAGAGAAAAAAACCAGTATTTTATTGAGTGACATTTGTGAACTGAAATAGACTAGTTTTAATTCTTAAATATAAAGATGATTAAAAGATTTATTCCTTTTTAGGTATCATAACTGTTGTGGATTCAAAATATGGATTAAATGTAAGTTGAAAGATTGCTATGAGTTACTAATTGTTAAGAGCTGGTTATATGGGGTTTGATTATATTAGTTTTTCTATGTTTGTGTCTGTTTGAAATATCCTTAACAAAAATATTTTTCTACTGTAAATATAAAAGATAGTACTTTTTAAAGTGGCAGTAATATTATCAGAAACTGTGTGTCTTAAGCCAGTGAGTTACATTTTTAATTTAATATATCATATTTTGGAAGTTTAAAAAGCATGAAGAATAATAAAGCAAATACTTATGGTAAAAAAAAAAAAAAAGTTTTTTTTAAAGTATCCTGAACAATAGATGAAATTTGTGTGTGTCTTTTAATTATTATTTTGTGTTTCTAAGTTAAATGTTTATTTTCTGCTTCTCTGGCTTGATGTGATAAAAGTTTGAAGTGTAATATTTTGTAATAAGGGTAATACAGGATAAAGTTTGGGTATGTGTAACCCCTCACTAGGATTCAGCCCCAATGTTGATAAGTTTTTCTGTTTGATAGAGGAAATTGAGCTTGATAAAGCATATGAGAGCTTATTTTTCTTGTTAAACTGCTGTCAGACACAAGCTGCAGATAATTGAGTTTTTAAAAAATATATTGCTTTCCCATATTTTGAAGAAATCAGGATTTATGCGTAGGTTTAGGGAGGAGAAACTCTCCTTTAAAAGGCATCTTGCTGTGAATGTTTTGCGACTAGCAAGGTCCTGAAATGCATTTAAATGAATTTCAGTTCACAAAATGCACTTAGTAAGATTTTAAAATGCATGTTGCCGCATAAAGTAAAGTGGTGTTTCTCAACTTTCCAAGTGAAAAATTACTAGAGGCAGAAGAGAGTGAAATTATCCTCCATCTCCTGACCCAGTCTGGCGATATGAATAGTGCCCAAAGTAATCATTTCTTAGAAGTTTAAATTTAATGTTTAAAAATTCATGTCCATTTTGTATTCTACCCGACAATATATCTGAATTTCTTAATTTGAACAAGTTTGTTTTTCTTCCAAACCTTTAATTAGTATGGCAAGCTTGTCAAGTGGTTACCAATACCCCTTCATTGGCCCTTCAGTTCCCTCAGGGATAGAGCACCCTAATTTGAGAAGTTTGGGAGATGATTCCTTTTTAGATTTTTAAGTCAAAATTTATTAATAGTCTTAAGAACCAAAGAAAGACCCCAGATATTACAGTTTTTACTCAGAAATATTCCAACTGTTCTGAAATCATGATATTTCTAGCAAAATGTTTACAGAGGAAGCAAAAAAAAAAAAGTCAAATTCTTCACTCTGAATGTTTATTAAAGGGCATGTTTGAATCCATCTCCTATATAGATTTATTGCCAAATTTGGGATATCTTCAGGATGGATAGTAGGATCTTTTTTTTTTGATAGACTTACAGTACCAGACCCAAAATCAAACTCTATGTATTTATGATTATGGGAATAATTTTATATGTATATTTGGATGTGGAAAGGAGTTAAATAGAATTTACCAGGAGTGTGATAGAGGCCAAAAAAAACCCAAACCAACATTCTGAATAATGCAGACACAGCAAACGTTTAACCCCCTCCCACCTTGATAAAACATCTTAAATTATTAAATCAATATACCTACACAACTGACATACTGTCAGGATAATGGAAACTTTAGATTTTCTAAGTCAGGTGCCAAATAAATAACTTTTCCTTTATATAAAGGATTTGCCAACTTGTCTAATTCCTCTGGTTGCAAAGCTTGACCTCAGTAGCTGCTTGTGATTCAGAGAATTCTGAGTCAGTACAAGTAATGACACTTGGATAATGGGCAGCAATTTAAGGGTGTCATGCTTCACAGAGCCAGCCCATCAGAAGTAGAGCTGAGAAATGGTACCTTGTGGCCAGCCAGCCAAATTGAAACTGAAGTGGTAATTGATATCATGGGCTATCACTCTAATGGGATTGTCACCCATTGATCTGAAATATTCATTTTTTAATCATGGGCAAATAATTGGACAACTTCAAATGACAGCTCTCTATTCTCAGGACTTGACACCCAGGCTACTGACATTGTCCTTTTCAGTTCTACAAAAGTGACAGCATTTAATGCAATAGAATCAATGAATGAAGTTACACAGAAAAGGTCAAGTCAGAGGTTTCTTTTTGGTTCTTCTGTTATATTGCACAAGCTGTTGAAACAATTCAGTCAGAAAACAGTTTGGCTTGGAAAAGACAAGAAAATAAATAGACTGACATTATGCAATAATCTTTTCTTAAAAGCTAAAATAGTGTTAGATCTATAACCAATCCATTGGAAAGAAATAGCTGCTGCTTTTTTTTTTTTAAATGTCACTGACATCTTTGACACTAGATTTCTTTCCACTTTGGTCAACAACAGTGTTTTTTCTTCCTTCCTTCCTTCCTTCCTTCCTTCCTTCCTTCCTTCCTTCCTTCCTCCTTCCCTCCCTCCCTCCCTCCCTCCCTTCCTCTTTCTTCTTTTCTTTCTTTCTCTTTCTTTCTTTCTCTTTCTTTCTTCCTTTCTTCTTTCTTTCCAGCTTGTTTCTGTTTCTGCAGAAAAGCCCTTAATGAAGTTGTGTCATACGATGGTGTTATTTCAAAGGATTCCTTTCTTTCTTATGCTGTGCTAAGTTAGAGGGTGGAACCTTAAGCTTTTTGATACGTTGGATTAATTAGTACCAAAATTTTTCTGGTCTTTTTCTTGATATATAAGCAAAAGCCACAGTCTCTAAGCAGAGATGAGGAATCCGTTGGGGATACATGCATACACACACACACACACACACACACACACACACACTATTTTGAAAAAAATTTTGCAAAAATTTTTCCTTCATTGCCTGTACAGGTAAAATAGAATGTCACAATTTCCATTTTTTCACTTTGTAACTGGGAGTCATCTGACTTAATGACTAATGGTGTATAATGTGCTACTGGAGAATGTCCTTTTGAATAACAAACATTGGTTTTAGTCTTTTTGCAAAGTTTGATTTGGGAAGGTGAGAAGTTGCATAAGGGAAATGGGCTGATATCCAGAGAAAATAAATGTTAGTGTGCATTTATTGTTTGTTTATGTTTGTATAGCCTTCATATGTGCATAGAACCAGGGACATTTATCTCTTCTGCTTTTTTATGTTTATTACATATCATATTCTTAATAGAGTTGTACCTATTGGCAGGTTTTTATTATGGGGACTTTTAACGTATTTTTATATTTGATACTTCTTGACTTCCTAGAGGTCATGAAATGTTAGTCCATCTCCGTTAGCTTTGAGTGAAAATTTCTAATCTTCTGGAGATTAGATTAGATGCATTAAAAACATGAGTTACTTTGTGAAATATTAATACTATTTTATTAGTTACATTTAGGTATGGATATTCAAAAACAAATCTCTAATTTTCTTACCATATCTTTTTATACACCTCCAGCTCACAGCCAAAAAGTCCCAAATTCATATATAAATAAATCTTCCAAAAAGTCAAAAATACAATATTTTGCAAATATTTCAAAAATTTAAAAGAACTTCCATATTATAGGATCATTCAGAGACAGATACCTTGCTAAAAATACATCTTTATTAAACAGATTTACTGCTGAAAAGAAAGGGAGTTGTTGCTGCACATTATGTAGAACTTTTCAGATAACAACATCCATGTATCTATGTCAACAAATAGGAGGTGTTAACTAGAATTCATTCAATAAGTATTTGTTGAACCTGGGTGCCAGGTACTATTCCTGGGATGGTAATAGCCCTTATTCTCTAGAGGACGTAATGAAAGGATTTGTTATAGCCTCAGGCCGACAGTAATTAGCAAAAATAGTAAACTTGGTCTTTTGATAAGAAACAATTTTTAATACAATATTCTTCAAGTTCTGTGATTTCCATAATTTTAGAGTGGGTCTGCGGTTGAATTTATAAGGTTGTACCTAAAGTAGAGATCAGTACATCATTACTCTAGTTTTAGTTTAGGCTAGCTTCCCCAAAAATAAAATTTGGCAAACTTTTAGAAGAAAAAAGGTTTTCTCTATGGATTTTACCAAGACTATTAAATAAAATGATTACCAACTTGCTCTTAGGTCCCAAACTATCCAGATACCTTAATGATCTACCTCTTCATGAATTGTAAAACTGATTTGATGAAATAATTTTGAATATAACTTTTAGGTAATCTTTATACATATACTTTTATGCAGTTATTAACATTTGTGTAACGCTGTTTGCAAGACTGATTTTATATGACATAAAAAGCTCTCAGGGCTTCCCTGGTGGCGCAGTGGTTGAGAGTCCGCCTGCCGATGCAGGGGACACGGGTTCATGCCCTGGTCTGGGAAGATCCCACATGCTGCAGAGCGGCGGGGCCCCTGAGCCATGGCTGCTGAGCCTGCCTGTCCGGAGCCTTGCTCCGCAATAGGAGAGGCCACAACAGTGAGAGACCCACGTACTGCAAAAAAAAAAAAAAAAAAGCTTTCACAAAGATTTAAAAATTATATTCATTTTCCTTCTGTTGAGGCCATTTTCATATTTGAAAAATCACCCTATGGTAAGGTATCCCATGATGGTGACAGTGTTAGATTTAGCTTCTTTTTTATAAATTGAGAATAGCCATTTCCCATAATCGTTATGAAGGCTAAATGAGATAATGTTTGTAAAAGGATTTAATAATTTGTGGAGTTCAATTCAAATACAAAAAGTATTATATAATCAAATTGCCTCTGACATCAGTAGGCAGCTTTTTATTGTGACAGGAAACATCTATTGAGGGTTAAGGTAATGAAGGTGGAACATTTTTCAGAGAAGAACCTTATGACACTGGTGACTTTAGGGATATAAATAAGATTATGGAAAAATAATAACTACTTCCAGAGAGATCAAAATGACCTCGTGGGCTTCTAAGCCAACATCAAAGTATTTTTTGGCACTAGCTTGACTCTGGCAGGGTGCAAACTAAACAGTTGCCCAGAGAGGCCAAATCATTCAAGTGTGGGTTTCAAAATGATAACCTGCTTTATGCTGGGTATAAGGGCTGTGTCCTTCCCACAGCTAATTTGTTTCTAGGGCATTGGAAGGGCCCAGTATGAGTTCATAGTGTGTATGGTTCTGCGGTGGGGGCTGGGGGGTGGGGTAGGATGAAGGAAAGTCTAGTAGACTTTTTAAAAGTACAATTTCAGTGGTTATCTCTTTTTTTAAAATAAGTAATAATGAATATTTAGAACAAAGACAGTTTTGTAAAAAGGAAATTGCCTAGAATCTGAACTATAATGTGCTGTGTTTTTATGACATTATTTAAATCTGGAGGATTTTCCATTTACGAGAAGAAAGAGGTCAGGGGACAAAGTTTAAGCCCTCACACCTCACAGGTTCACTGTAGGGAAAAAATTACAAATGAGGAGGAAAATGCGTTCAGATAGAAAAGTTAGTCCTGAATTTGGGTATTCAGTAATAGAACTTGTTGAAGTTTTTATTAGAGGCAAGCAAGGAGTCCCTAAAGTAAAATCCTTTGTGTTGACATTAGGTTATGTGTTACACCACAGTAACTTTTGTTCAAACTTTGTTTTTATTTAGCATTTAGCAGAAGAAAAACCTGATGGCCTTATCAATGAAGCTTCTAGGTATTCATTTATTTAAAGTATATATTGATTACTGGCTAAATGGAAAAAGAAAATGATTGATATGAAAAACAAAACAAGCTGAGAAACATAAAAACATAGTCAAGGAAGATCTTTTCTCTATTTAAAACTATATTATAGCATAAAGTGAGTGCTGAGCACAGGAGTTTTTTGTGAGGAACTTGGAAGATGTTCACGTTTAAAAATATTTTCTTGTTCTCATACAATTTCTTTGGGATTGAAAATGATTATTAAAAAAGAGTTGAGGGCTTCCCTGGTGGCGCAGTGGTTGAGAGTCTGCCTGCCGATGCAGGTTCGTGCCCTGGTCTGGGCCACAGCAGTGAGAGGCCCATGTACCGCAAAAAAAAAAAAAAAAAAAAAAAGAGTTGATTCACTTCCTGTCTTCTTTAACAGTAATTCAGTTGATTCAACTGTTCACTGTTACTCAGAGCAACAGAGGAATAAATATGGAAATAGTTGCAATTTGGCATTTAGAACATTTTTTGTTTAAATACCTGTATGTTCCTAATTGGGTTCTCTTTAGACTTATGAATATTTAAATTGGTTTGCCTACCCTAAGCATATTCTTGCTAATGGGAAAAGAGTTTTGGGATAGACAACAGTCACTAAATACGCTCTTGGGTTTAAAAGGGAGGTCTCCCTCCACTCCAAGATTTGCTACAGATGATCTTGACATAAATAATAGACTGCAAGTAGGTGATTGATTCCCTATCATTTTAGAATATGGTACTCTGTTGTTTTGTAATCCTGCCTGAACACTTCATTTGATATTTAGCTATGATTCACATTAGACTGAACTTAAATATTTTTGCAACTTTTTCCTTATTAAAATGTTTGTTATAGAAAATATAAGCCAAATAGAAAAGAGCAAAATGTTATAAAAGCCAAAAAAAAGTTAAATATAGGAGCCCTCCAATTTGAAGATTGCAGCTGTCTATATTTTGAGATGTGCACATTCAATCTTTATTCTTACGAAATTTACTTGAATAAAAATGGGATTGTGATGTACATACTGTTGAAACCCGCTTTTCAGTGAACTGAAGTTGATTTATTTTTGAGAATTTGGTTGTTCTTTGAAATAATTAGCTATACCTTCAGGTAGCATAAAACCAGTATTGGGAACAAATAGTCTAGTGATTAAACTTTCCTGAAGAATTGAGGAAATTTTAAAGAATCCTCAGCTTTACTACTCCTGTTAATAGAAAATAGAGTTTCTAATTATAGTAAGCTATTTTGTTATCCAGCATCGTGTCAACTGGATTCTTTAACTTGAATTTCTGTAGTTTATCTGTTTTACAGAGAAAATAAATATTCGTAGTGATGAAGATAATTGTTCAAGATCCAAGTGTAGTTTTTTTAAAAAAACTGTTCAATGTAGTATTAATGTTAAGTGAACTTGTTAATGTAAAAAAACTGTTCAATGTAGTATTAATGTTAAGTGAACTTGTAGTATTAATGTTCAATGTAGTATTAATGTTAAGTGAACTTGTTAAGTGAACTTGTTCTTTGTATTTCTTTGAAAATTATGGTAATTATTACGTGGAATATTTTAATAAGTAGAGTGTCTTTGTTCGTACCACATTGGATATCGGAATTTTATGCATTTTTTTACAAAGAAAATCATGAGTTGAAAATCATCCTAATTGTAAACTATCCTTGATTGTAAACTTTTTGAGGCTTATCTTTGTAGTTTCAGAGTAGCAAGTAAGAGAACTTAGTGAATATTTTTTGAATGAATAATTTGAAATCTGAGTTTATATAGTGATGAATACAATTCATCCTTACTAGTTGAAGGATGATAAATAGTTTAGGAGTAAATTAAATCATTACATAGAGTACTATATCCTTCTTAGCTGCTAATTGATCTTGAGGAGGTGTTTCTTATTTATTTTTAATTTCTTAACATTTCTCTTGACATCTGTTATTTGTTTGCTACTTTAGGCAAGTTGCTTTGGCGGATATCATCATCCTCAATAAAACAGACTTGGTTTCAGAAGAGGATTTAAACAAATTAAGAACAACTGTTAGGTACAAAATTAGAAATGTTTGTTAAGTACCTACAAATTCAAAATGTGCTGTACGGAATATTTTTACCATTATTGCCCTGTAGAAATTTAAGGTTCAAGGTTGACTTGCTTCAAGTATCATTAGGGAATCACATATTTTGTTGTTGCCTAATTGGCTGTTATGTAAATAGTGGTATATAAAATTGTTCCCCATTGCTTACAGAATATACAGTTGAACCTTGATCAACACAGGGTTTGAACTGCCCAGGTCCACTTATACGTGCATTTTTTTCCAATAAACATAGTATCCGTGTTTTCATTGTACAGATCTTTAAGTTAACTAAGTATGGGGAAAAGTTTGTGTTCAATTAGAGATCATAATATGTGGAATTAAAAGAACTAGGGTTTGAGTCCTGATTCTGTTCAAACCCTTTCAGCTTCTTGCCCTTGGGTAAGTCATTTATCAATTCCTTTGTTTTTGAGGCAGAGATAGCAGTATGAGGATTTTCGATGGTGAGGGGGCTTGGTGCCTCTAACCCCTAAGTTGTTCCATGGTCAACTACAGTTCAAAGTTCATGACTGATATTCAGGGTCTTCTGACTCCCTCCTCATTTTCCTGTCTTCTCTTTGACTCCTTCCCTACATGAAGTGCCCTAACTTTACCCAGGACGGTTTACTTATTTTCTCATGGAGGTATCTTACCAAATCCTTTCTTTACTCTTAATGTATTCTCAACTCTCACTCTGTCAGTCCTTGAATTCCTTCTTTTTCTCTGTTTTTCTTTTATTTTTTTAAGCTATTTTAGCCATTCTCTGGAACTTATCCCTTCCTCCCACCTCTTTCTCCCTCCTTCCTGCAAAGTCTTCCCTGTCTCAGGTGGTTTCACTTTTCCCTGAACCCTCATTGACTTTGGTCTTCCTTAACTGTCATCTAACCATGCCTGTTTTCTAGCTAGCTTTAATGTCTTCAGTGTCCGTGGCCGAGGCTGATCAACATAGGACAATATGAATGGTACTCAGATATGTGTTAAAAGATCCAACAGTCATTTGGACTTTTCAAATGAGGTTAGAGTTCAGGGACTTTTAATTATTTTGTAAGACCTAAACTGATAAAAGCCATCTACAGAGAAACGTTTGATAGCTTTTATTATTGGTCATCTTCAGTGCGTACAATCTGCTGACATCAGATTTTGAGTTTGTCAGTGCCAGTTCATATAATATATGTTATGAATTGAATCAGTAAAGGTAAAGCTCATTAGGATTTTGGCTGCAGTGGTTAATGATTGCAGAAGAAAGAATTCATATTTTTCTTCTTATTTGGGTTATTTTAGTAGTAATATCCTCTTAGATTTTACTATAAAAAGCTGTAAGAATGTCTCCATGTGGAGGGTAGGTAGTGCTGTGTAGTATTGAATAATGTTTAAAATCATGGACTTTGGAATCTGCGTTTGGTTTGAGGCATTGTTGGTAAGCTTCACACAGTGCCTGATACATAGTAAGTGCTCTGTTAGCTATTATTATCATTATTAGATTGTAGATTTTTTTTTTAGTTTATATAGTAATTTCCATTACAGTGAATAAAAAAATGAAAGAAATAGAAAGATGGTTGATATTTTTGAAAAGTCTAGAAAGATGAAAGTGGTGAATGGAGATTATTTCTTTTACCCCTTTTGACACTGGTCTCCTAAATTTTGTTTCTCTTTTCAAAATCCTATGCATCATTGTGATTGTAGAATGGGGAACATAATCTATGTCACAAACATTTTTGGCATAAAAAGAGAAATTGTTACTACTGGGCACTTCTATCCCCATACTGACTATGTAAGCTGGATCTCTAATACGAGCAGTATTGACATTAGCCAGCTTGTTGCCAGCCTGTACTGTATAGCAATACCAGAAAAGAATTTGACAAAGCACTTTGATAAATTACAGACCCTTTGGGCTTTTTACCCTCCATTGTACCTCAGACTTGCGACTTACTCAGAATTAGATTTGAAGAGTTGGAAGAAGATAAACATGTTTGAGAGGAAATAGCCTTCAGGTTATAGAGTATATTCAAAAGAGAAGATTAAGAGTTTTGTGAATTAATAGAGAGACTTGCCTCAGAATCATTGGGAAGCCTTACCCATGAGAACAAACTTGAACAAATAGCACATATCTTCATCAAGTAACCCTAAAGGCAATGGAACTGATGATATAAATAGATGAGGTGTACAGTTTACTGCAAAGGATTTAATAAGTATTTTTGGCGCCATACAAAAGGGAGCCGTATTTCATTATCTTTGTATCAGAAAGGGGAGGCCTGGCAGAGTAGGTAGAGATCCTAGCTAGAGAACTGAAGAGGTATTCTATTAAAAAACTGGATGTGGGGCTTCCCTGGTGTCGCAGTTGTTGAGAGTCCACCTGCCGATGCAGGGGACACGGGTTCGTGCCCTGGTCCGGGAAGATCCCACATGCCGTGGAGCGGCTAGGCCCGTGAGCCATGGCCGCTGAGCCTGCGCGTCCGGAGGCTGTGCTCCGCAACGAGAGAGGCCACAACAGTGAGAGGCCCGCGTACCGCAGAAACAAAACAAAACAAAACAAAACAAAACAAAACTGGATGTATGGCTGAATACTGAGGACAGGCTGGGGTCAAAGCCACTCGTAACTAGGTTTTTATATCTAGTGTGTGTATAGCCATTTCCACAGTGTGTGTTGAGGACAATTAGGTGTCAGTTAAAAGTTTATCTACTCATTTTAAGAATATTAGAATTACTGGCCTTTTATAAATCATTTTTTCTAAAGTGAAGGGTCTTTATATAAATCACAAAGTAGCCCCCAATCTTTCAGTTGTGCAGTAGATTTTTGCATATCATGTTTTAATGCATAAGTGGAATGTACCTGATTTATGATTAGAAGGAAAAACTAAACTATGAAAAATGTAAGTTTGTTTTTTATTGTTCTCTAGCTTTAGGATATATTTGTATATGCTTACTTCATGTTTTAGAAATAATGTGATAGAATGGTTTTTTAAAAAGTTAACATTTTTTTACTTTCCTCATTTTTATATTTATTTCAGATCAACAAATGGACTGGGAAAAATTTTAGAAACACAAAAATCAAGGTAATTTTAAAAGCTGTTACTAATATTAACAATAAATAATTTTAGTTAATAAATATTAAGTAATCGATAACTATGTTTGATTCTAATATAAGGAAGATACATGTGCATTAAAAAAAAATTAGGCCCAAAAGGTTGTTTTGAATGCTCTTTATAAATTAGTTTGGCATATTTAGTTAATATATTGTAACTGAGGTCTTGTAACTAAGACCTCAGAGCCATGATTACACTGTAACTGTGCTTTTGCTTTAATGAGGAAGAAAACATAGGATTTTGAACCACTCAAGGAAGTAATTAATATAGAAATCTGAAAAAGTATACTATTAGGAATCTTATCTTAATTTGAGATATTTAGATGCCTTTTTAATATTTTAAAAACTTTTTGAGTGTTTAATAGTTGCAAAAATAATGTCATGTAAAAATACATGGAACCTTTACATTTAAGTTCCTGATGCATTCTTTTTAAATATTTTGATTTTGATTTCCTATAGGTTCTTCTCTCTTTTTAATTTTGTTCGTACAGATGTGCCTTACTTTATAAAACAGATGTGTTCTTAAAACATCTGTAAAATGAATTTCTGTAGATTGAACTCTATTTTGCATTGAGTGCTATCATGATTTCAGAAAATTTCTGTACAGAGGTATTTTTATTAACCTTATTTTTTAGCAAGAATGGCTTAGCAGCTGATAGACCCAGCAACATGCAGCTAGAAGCTCTGAGGCTCACAGCTGGCAGTCTAGTGCCACCCAGTTCTCAATTCAGAGATTCTGTCTTCGGAAGTACAGGAAAGGCCTTAGTTGAGTGGCTTGTCTTGCCATGGTAGAGATTAGAGGTGCTGACAGACTACCATAATGTTAGGCAGTAACAGCAGCAGCTGCTTATATGCATGTGAACAGCTGGGGAATTAATTTGGCATGCATTCTCAGAAGCCACTCTGCTGGTAGAGGTAGCAGAAGAATGCCTTAGTGTTAAGTCCTCTATAAGCATATACCACATGTGCTCCCTTCATTTCAAATTCCAGTGTAGAAGGTCTGTGATAACCTAACTCATACCATGAGCCATTCCTTGGTATCTGTCTTCTTCCTGTTGCGTTACCATTTTCTTTCTTCTTAAATTTTCTGCTTTTTACAAAATGACACAAAGACAACCACATAATGCTTAATTAAGTTTTTAAAAATCATACCCATAAATAGCTGTGGTTTTGTTGTAATAGCATTTGTTCAGTTTGTATTTACAAATATTGTAAATCAGTTTTTTTTGCCAGTACATCTGAGAATCTAGGAGCTTTCTTAAATAAAGAAAAAATTTTAATTTTCTTTCTTAAAAAAATTTTAATCTCTTAAGCATCTTGTGTTTGGCAAACGCTTACAATAGTAAAATGACAGTCATAAAACTGCTATAAACGTGTAGAAAAGGCTTACCTTGAGTATTTAAGTTAAGAAATAAGAATGGCATAGTATGGTCTCATTGGTGAGACTTAAGTTGATTTTGAGGCAAATGGAAGTTCTGATGGACTTCAGGAGTGGAAGATTAGAAGAAGTGCCATTCTTATCTTTTCCAGACTTTTTTTTTAAATCTTGGAGATTAAGTGGACTGGATAGAGGAAAACCAAAGTCCAGTTGATCAATAATAAGTTAATCAATTCAGCAGTTTACTGATCATTCTATTAGTTGCTAGGCATTTCATGGAATGTTGAGGATTTAAGCAATGTATAGGTAAAAACTCTGCCTTTAAAATTACTCATTTGGGAGAGGCAAGAAAACAAGCAAAAATCAATATATTAAATATTATCAATATAACAGTAACATTAAATGCACAGGATCCTATAAGATCAGGAAGATAGAGGAACAACTATTCAACTCTTCTTGATGAAGAGTCAGAATATTTTGACTGGTAAGGTTATCATTGACTTGAATCTTGAAGAATGAATAAGAGTTTTCCAGATGGACAAGAGTAGCAGTGGCTTTCTTGACATAAGGAAGATTTTGTATTCCAGAACCTGTGAATATTTTAGAATGGTTAGAACACATTGTGTTATATTGTGGAGAGAAAAAGAGGTATGACTGTGGAGATGGAGAAATTACCACAAAGGGTCTTGAACACCATGACACGTGGTTTGGATTTTCTCCTGTAGGCAGCAAGGAATTAATGAAGGATTTTAAAAGCAGTATGAGGGCTTCCCTGGTGGCGCAGTGGTTGAGAGTCCGCCTGCCGATGCAGGGGACACGGGTTCGTGCCCTGGTCCGGGAAGATCCCACATGCCGTGGAGCGGCTGGGCCCGTGAGCCATGGCTGCTGAGCCTGCGCGTCCAGAGCCTGTGCTCCGCAACGGGAGAGGCCACAACAGTGAGGCCCGCGTACCAGAAAAAAAAAAAAAAAAAAGCAGTATGACTCTTGGGAGGTGGTAGGGTAGTGATAGCAGTGGGTTTGGTAAAGGGGATTAGTTCCGTTTTGTAAACATTGAGTTTGAGATGCCACTAGGGAGGGCATTTGGAAATTTAGCTCTACAGTTCAAGACTTACTATTGGATGGTATCAACAACTCGTAGGTCTGGTGGCCCCTGTTTCTGAGACTCACTGAACTTTGAAAAGACGACTATATCTCTGGAGTAGTAGCTGAACTCCCCTCCCCTGAGACAGCCAGAGCCCTCTTCCTTTTTCATTCTCCTGTCCTTGGTCTTAAGCGACTTAAAGCAGTCTTTAGACATATGGATAATTGAAAGCTCCTCATAGAGAAAAGATTAGATACTCCTGGCATGGGTAGTTCAAGAAATTAGGAGAAAAGATGAGCTTTGGAACTTTTTTCCTTCCCCTCTGTTTGCTTCATTCTCCCATTCAGTTTTTACATGATGGTAATAGTCCATTTATTTTTTCTGTGTTAATGTTTTGGAAAAGATCTGATGTTTTTCTCTCTGAAGGGGGAAGTTAAATAAAATTTGATGCCATGAAAATTAGTTTTCTAGTTATATGCCTTGGATGAGTGAAGGAATTTACTTTTGATGGTGGTACTAAAGTCCATGGCAACTTTCATCTGGAACCTTAGACTTTTTCCTCTTTTATTCTCCATTGAGAATCTGGTGAGATACAGTGAGAGACTTTGATATTTTATTATTCTCTGTAGAATTTAACCTGTATAGGTCTTTTGTTGATCCTATCTGTTTTGAAAATATCAAAAGAATCTGGGTACAGAGCAGAATTATTTCTAAATCTATGATATGTATTCTCAAGGACACTGTTGCAGTGAAAACTGTAGTGTATTTAGAAACTTGTGTTTCAAACTGACTTTTGATATTCACACAGTTGACCTGAATTTTGATATTTACACAATTAGCATGTATAAACTTTTTAAACTTTAAGCTATTCCTAAGTTAAAGGTGATAAACTTGGTGGAAAACTTCATCCACTTGGCACCTGTCAGTATAAATATTTGCTCAACTGTGATGGTGTGAAAGGAAATAGGTTTAATGTTAAGGCTTTGGTCTCTTATGTAAATTGATATTCAAAAATTTCTTATGGAACATTTACTTCTTTGCTTGATTATTTTCCTAATTCTGTTCATCTAGAATGTCCAGAATTTGAAATGTTACAGTCTGTTAATATAGAACTCTGGAGTATTCTTCTTTTAATAAGATGGGAATTTGTCTGCCTTGTGCCAGGAGAGGTGTTCACAATCTAACAGTATCATTGCCACAAGTATGAATATATGGCAGCCTGTTGAGAATGAACAAAGCAGACACAGCTGGTCAGCCCTAAGTTAAAGGGGATGGCTTTTACATGTTTTTGTATTTGAAAAAGTTTTGAATTTGCAAAGTTTTGTTTTCCTTGTGAGAAAATTTAATAAATGTTTGGCAAATCCCTGGAGTATGATTTTGAGACTTAATTATAGTTGTCATTTTCTTCAAACATTCCTTCATTATAGCTTTGATTATGGAGAAATCACTGTCCTTTACTGTTTCATAGGCTGACGTAAAATTTGGAACTCAAATCACTAGTCTTTATAAATTTACTTTTATGTATTTAAACCAAACCTAATGCTAATTGTGATATAATCTCTTCTGATTTTTAATCTCTGCTTTCCTAATAAATTAGGCTTAATTACCACAAAATAATTATAATAGAAATAGTGTTTATTCAGACAGAGCACTAACTGGGAAGTTTCAGTCTATATGCAACCCCATCTGAAGGAAATAAAATCAAACCACATTCTTTAGATGTAGATAAGGGTCCTAGAGTGAATATTTATACATTGATTGTTTGACTCCTCATATTCTTATGATACTACCTGTTGTATCATGAAAGCAGGGAGGTGGAGTAAAAGAAATACAGAAATTCCAATGTACCTATACTACTGTGTTATTTCCATTTGTTCAATTTCCCTCATTTCATCTTTTGAGTAATAAACTGCTACTTTTGAAAATTTTCAGTTCTTTAACTGATTTTTTTTTGGTTATAAAAATATAGTTTGAAAAGCTCAAATTTTCAGGATTGAAAAGATAATTGAAGGTAAAAACAAACCAAAAAAACCACTACAATTTATTGAAGCAATAACCAAGTAATTTTCTGCCTTGGTCTTAAACCATTTATTCAATTTTTAAAATTTTATAAATTCCATAAAAATTTTTTTACAACAGCTTTTTGTTCCTTGCCTGTCATTTTATTTTTCCCAAAATAGTATATACTGATTAACATTTATGTCTGCATTTCTAGCAGAATAGAGATTTTTTTTGATTAATTGAATATACTTTACAGAAATTAACACTTCAAAATGGTTTTCTTTCTTATAGAGTTGATCTCTCAAGTATATTAGATCTTCATGCCTTTGACAGTCTCTCTGGAATAAGGTATGTTTCCTGTATTTTGGTCACTTTTATTATAATGTACTTTTTATTTCACAGTTATAGGAGTTACAGGAATGATTTACACAGATGCACATTTGATTTATGCTTCCTGTCATTTCTTTGGCATACATGACCATTCCTAATGATTACATTCTTGAAAGTTTTGCTAAATGTATGTTCGGGAATCACGTGTATTCTCCTACAGAAATTATAGTGTAAATGGTAGTTAACTTTAGAAACTTATTGTTAATATTTCTTTACCAACCACTATGTGTAATTCTTTCCATGAGAAAATGTATGAAATACATAGAAAATTTTAGTTCAGTGTGTTCCCACAGATACTCCCTTTCCCGTAGTGATGGATCAGTTTCCTGCCTCTTTCCCCAGAGAGGATCCTTTTGATAGGGAAAGAAGAACAAATGGTTTTTCCCTGGACATCGATATCTTTTTTAATCATCCTTACCCATTTTTAAGTGTACAGTTCAGTAGTGTTAAGTATATTCACATTGTTTGCAGTGGATCTACAGAACTTTCTCATCTTGCAAAACTGAAACCCTATACCAATCAGATCACAACTCCTGGTGTTCCCCTCCCTGCAGCCCCTGGGAACCACCATCCTGTTATCTGTTTCTAAGAATTTGACTAATTTAGGTACCTCAAATAAGTGAAATCGTACATTATTGGTCTTATCATGACTGGCTTATTTCACATAGTTCTCAAGTTTCATCCATTTTGTAGCATGTGACAACATTGTCTTTTTAAAGGCTAAATAATATTCCATTTTATGTATATACCATTTTTTCTTTATCCATTTATTCATTGATGGACATTAGGTTGCTTCTTCCTCTTGACTATTGTGAATAATTCTGCTATGAACATGGGTTGGGTGTGCAAATCTCTCTTCAAGATCCTGCTTTAAATTCTTCTGGATATATGCCCAGAAGTGAGATTGCTGGATCATATGGTAATTCTGTTTTTAATATTTTGAGGAATCACCATATTGTTTTCCATAGCAGCTGCACCATTTTACATTCCCACAAACAGTGCACAAGTGTTCCAGTTTTTCCACATCCTTGTCATTTTCTGTTGTTTTTGGTAGTAGCTGTCCCAATGGATGTGAGGTGATAGCTCACTGTGGTTTTGATTTGCATTTCTCTAACAATTAGATATTGTGCATCTTTTCATTTACTTGTTGGCCATTTGTATATTATCTTTGGAGAAATGTCTGTTCAAGTACTTTCCCCATATTTTAGTTGGATTATTTGGTTTTTTTTGTTGTTGTGGCTGAATTGTAGGTGTTCTTAAATAATCTAGGTATTAACCCCTCATCAGATATATGATTTGCAAATATGTTCTCCCATTTCCTCTGAAGTAAGATGAGTCATAACACCCTTATGTGAAAGGTAACCTCTATCCACCCAGAGGAAAACAGCATCCTATCTCTGAAGACAAAGGGAGACACGAGGAATCTGAAGGCATAGGCCTCTCTGAGTTTCCCCTAGTTTACTACACTTGGCTCATCCTCTGTCCTGTCATATCTTTCTGTGGCTTTTCACTCTTCATCAAACCTAGCACAAAAACACTCAGGTTTAACCATTTCTTCAGGTCTTCATTTCCCTATGAAGGTTCCTTTGTCAAATAAAACCTTTATTAAATAAATGTATATGCTTTTCTGTTGTTAATCTTCGTCAGTCTAATTTTCAGACCCAGCCAGGGACTCAAGAGGTAGAGGAAAACTTTTTCCTTCCCTGTGGAAGTTGTAGGCAGTCACTGTCCAACATTAAATATTGAACACAGGGAAAGAACATAGAATTTTTCAAACATTTTCTAAGGTCATTTCATTCCACACTTAGTGCGTTAGTGACACTTAAAGAAGCAGCTGTTTAAGGTGAAGCCTTGTTCTGGATAACGCCTCTGCATAACTTTTCTTTGTGCTTAGATGCTCAACAAGAGAATCCTTTCCTGAGCAACCAGCTGGGAAGGATTTAATTTGACACTTTCCCTATTAAGACCCCCCAAGGAGACTCATTCCCTCCAACAGTTCCTACAAGCCTTTTCTCTTTCCTAAACTTGCTGTTACTAATTTACCCCTCACTGTTCTTCAAGGCAAAACATCTGCAAGGTTTTAAGTCCTTTTCCTCCTCCCGACCTACCCCCATCAGTCTCTAAAGGTATGCTGCAGTTGTTATAGTTATAATCTATGGCATATTGATCTTTTGCTCTTTCCATATCAGAACAATGCATTTTTAGGATTCTGACCTTTTGTTTTCTCTCAACTACTGGTAACTGACTGTATAGAAGGCTTACATTTACGGATACTGTTTTTTTTTTTTTTTTTAAGTAGGTATATTCAAGGGAAAACATTGATAAAGGAAAAATTTACCCTTCTAATTTTCTTTAGGTTCAGCATTATTTTCATCTGAGGAAGCATGTGGAGAGTTGATGAAATTTTGAGCAATTGTAAAATGCTTATGTATATTTTCCTAGGCCTGTATTAGATCTTTTGGAAATAAAAAAGAAATTTATTTAACATATTTAACCACACCAAATAGTGTTGCTAAAGGTTAGTTTTTATCTCTGTTATGTGTATATATATGTATGTAAATGTATATACATTTTTAAGAAAAGTTTTTAAACAGTCTGCCAGTGTTTGTCTATTAGAATATGTAAACAGCATGTAAAATTAGAGCTGTGTAATAGATTCAGTTGTGGAAAGTCTCTCCTTTGTTTAGCTTTGTATCTCTCAGTAATATATAAGGTTAAATCAGAAGTGTATTGAGCTCTGAATTTATAATCAGTTATTCTTAGTTTGCAGAGAAAACTTCAGAGTGTGCCAACAACGCAACCTCACCTTGATCAGGTAAAAAAATCTTTAAAAAATGTTTTTAAAGTATCTCTTTAACTAAATTGTTCTGTTTAGGATTGTTTTAATAGAATTCTTTTTTATAAAGCATTTTTGAACTATTTTGACAGTTTTCAGAATTTAAATGCTTTTGAGGTCATCTAATCTAGTTTCTTAATACGTAATAGGAGTTCATCAAACCAGAGTTACTTAGAATCTTAGAAAATCATGCTTTTTAGCTTCTCCATTCCACAGGTCAGTCAACATATTTTGATTAGTTCTTCTGAAGGGAATTACTATATAAAAGCAGCCTGGGGGTTCTTTATGCAGCCTATTTTTAACTATATTTAACTAACTGATTAAGGAAAAGTCTAGTATCCGTGGCTAATTTAAATAAAAATTGACTTTGATTTCACCTTCAGGTAGCACTGTAAATTTGAACTCCTTAAGGTGTTTTTCATGCTCTAAAACTATAATTCCTGAGGTAGATATTGCAGATGCTGGGAACAAAGAAAGTATATTTTCACTGTAACCATCTTTCTTTTAAGCAAGTTGTGGATGGTGGAGCTTAAGTGTAACTTTTTTTTTTTAACATTTTTATTGGAGTATAATTGCTTTACAATAGTGTGTTAGTTTCTGCTTTATAACAAAGTGAATCAGTTATACATATGTTCCCATATCTCTTCCCTCTTGCGTCTCCCTCCCTCCCACCCTCCCTATCCCACCCCTCTAGGTGGTCACAAACCACCTAGCTGATCTCCCTGTGCTATGCAGCTCCTTCCCACTAGCTATCTGTTTTACGTTTGGTAGTGTATATATGTCCATGCCACTCTCTCACTTAGTCACAGCTTACCCTTCCCCCTCCCCATATCCTCAAGTCCATGCTCTAGTAGGTCTGTGTCTTTATTCCCGTCTTACCCCTAGGTTCTTCACGACCCAGCAATCCCACTACTGGGCATATACCCTGAGAAAACCATAATTCAAAAAGAGTCATGTACCAAAATGTTCATTGCAGCTCTATTTACAATAGCCAGGACATGGAAGCAACCTAAGTGTCCATCGACAGATGAATGGATAAAGAAGATGTGGCACATATATACAATGGAATATTACTCAGCCATAAAAAGAAACGAAATTGAGTTATTTGTAGTGAGGTGGATGGACCTAGAGTCTGTCATACAGAGTGAAGTAAGTCAGAAAGAGGAAAACAGGGCTTCCCTGGTGGCGCAGTGGTTGAGAGTCCGCCTGCCGATGCAGGGGACACGGGTTCATGCCCCGGTCCGGGAATATCCCACATGCCGTGGAGCGGCTAGTCCCGTGAGCCATGGCCGCTGAGCCTGTCCGTCCGGAGCCTGTGCTCCGCAATGGGAGAGGCCGCAACAGTGAGAGGCCCGCGTACCGCAAAAAAAAAAGAAGAAAGAGGAAAACAAATACTGTATGCTAACACATATATATGGAATCGAAGGGGAAAAAAAAGGGTAACTTCTTAAAACACGGTGAAAAAGGGGCATATGAGTGAGCAGTGTGCCTGGCATTCTCTCCTTTATCTTGAGACTGTTACTTATTTTTTGAGTCATTAATTGTAATAGGGCCAAGATAATAGCATACTTGTTCATTTGTCTTCATTTTGGCTCATATTTATGGAAACTATACTACCATGTTTGTGGCATTTTTCTCTGCAAAACTTTTAATAGAATATTCATCTTCATTTATTTTATTGAAGTGTAATTGACCTACAGTGTTATTACAGAATAAGATATTACTAGTTTCAGGTATACAACGTAATGATTCAGTATTTTTATACATTACGAAATGATCCCCATGTAAGTCTAGTTACCATCTGTCACCATACAAAGTTACTTCAGTATTATTGACTGTATTCCCTCTGCTGTACATTACATCCCTGTGACTTATTTATTTTACAGTTTGGAACTTTGTATCTCTTAGTCTCCTTCACCTGTTTTGCCTATTCCCCTGCCCCTTCCCTTTGGCAACTACCAGTTTGTTCTCTGTTATCTATGAGTCTGTTTCTGTTTTGCTATGTATGCTTGTTTGTTGTGCTTTTTAGTTTCTACATATAAGTGAAATAATAAGATATTTGTCTTTCTCTGTGTGATTTATTTTACTTAGCATAATACTTCTAGGCCCATCCATACTGTCACAAATGGCAAGATTTCAGTCTTTTTATGGCTGAGTAATAATCCATTGTGTGTATACACACACACACACACACACACACACATACACACACACACAACACATATACCACATCTTCTTTATGCATTCATCAGTCGGTGAACACTTAGGTTGTTTCCATATCTTGGCTATTGTAAATACATAATGCTTCAATGAACATTGGGGGGCATATATATTTTCAATTTAGTGTTTTCATTTTCTTTGGATAAATACCCAGAAGTGGAATTGTTGGATTGTATGGTAGTCCTATTTTTAATTTTTTGAGGAAGCTTCATTATTGTTTTCCATAGTGGCAGTACCAATTTTCATTCCTACCAACAGTGCATGAGAGTCCCCTTTTCTCTACATCTCCACCAACACTTATTATTTGTTGTCTTTTTGAGAATAGCCACTTTGACAGGTGTGAGGTCATATCTCATTGTGGTTGATTTGCTTTTCCCTGATGCTTAGTGATATTGAGCATCTTTTCATGTGTCTGTTGGCCATCTGTATGTCTTGGAAAAATGTCTGTTCATATCTTCTGCCCATTTTTTAATCAGATTGTTTGGGTTTTTTGTGATACTGAATTGTGTGATTTCTTTGTATATTTTGGATATTAATCATGTATTAGACAAATCAGTTGCAAATATCTTCTCCCATTCAGTAGGTTGCCTTTTCATTTTACTGATGGTTTCATTTGCTGTGCAAAAGCTTTTTGGTTTGATGTAGTCACAGTAGTTTATTTTTGCTTTAGTTGCTCTTATCTGAGGAAACAGATCCAAGAAAATATTGCTAAGACCTATGTCAAAGAGTGTAGTGCTTCTGTTTTCTTCTAGGAGTTTTTTGGTTTCAGTTCTTACATTTAAGTCTTTAATCCATTTCAAGTTTATTTTTTATACGGTTTAAGAAAGTGGTCTAGTTTCATTCTTTTCCATGTAGCTGTCCTGTTTTCCTAGTACCATTTACTGAAGAGACTGTCTTTTCCTCATTGTATATTCTTGCCTCCTTTGTCATAGATTAATTGACCATATGAGTGTGGGTTTATTTCTGGGCTCTGTATCCTATTTCAATGATCTGTGTGTCTGTTTATGTGCCAGTACCATACTGTTTAGATTTCTATAGCTTTATAATATAGTTTGAAATCAAGGCGTGTGATACCTCCCTCTTTGTTTTTTCTCAAGATTGCTTTGGCTTTTTGGGTCTTTTCTGGTTCTATACAAATTTTAGGATCATTTGTTCTAGTTTTGTAAAAAAAATGCCAAGGGTATTTTGATAGGGATTGCATTGAATCTGTAGATTGCTTTGGGTGGTATGGACATTTTAACAATATTAATTCTTCTAATCTGTGAGCACAGTATATCTTACTTATCTTTCAAATGAGTGAATGAGAAGTTACAAGTCCCTAGAGGTAGAATTTTTAGAAAAATTCTTTATGATACTCAGTATTAGTCATAAAGAAGTTGAAGCACATCACATTCTTCTAGGTGAAGGACATCATACTAGGAGTCATAGGAGTAGAAGATGAAGAATATGTAGTATTTACCTTCAAGAACCTTTATCATGGCCATTATCTATACCCACAGTATCTTGAATGTACCCCTGTCGTGGCATTTATAATGTCTTGTAGTTTGGGTTGAAGTGCTTTTCCCTTATGGTAGTCTATAAATTCCTAAATATACATTCCTTATTGCTTAGCACAGGATGTGGTATATGGTGGGTGCTCAGTGAAGAATGAAAAGCTGTGATTCTTAAATGGGGATGTAGGTCAGAATCACTTGTAGGCTTTTAAAAAATATTGGACATTCAGTGGTCCCCATCTCTCACATCTCCAGGAGTAGACCTTGGGTATGTGCAAATTAATGTGTATGTATATTTTTAACATTTTATTATGGAAATTTTCAAAGATATACAAAAGTAGAGAGAATATTAAAATGAATCAATCCCCTGTGCAGATGCCCCAGTTGCAATGGCTTTTACCATTTTGCCGATTTTATTTTATCCATCTTCCTAACATTTCTTTTGCTGGAGTGTTTTAAAAAAATTTTTAATGGAAAATTTCAAGCATAAATAAAAGTGGAATAGTATAATGAACCTGCAAATACCCATCACCTTTGCTGGTATGTATTAAAGCAAATCCCAGACATTAAGTTATTTTACCAGTAAATACGGCATGTCTATTTTTTTAAAAAAAGCTCTGCAGGAGATTCTGATGCACTTTCCTGCTTTAGATATATAAACATAGGGTAGAGTATAATATAATATTGCAGATCAAGGACTATGGGTTTCAGAAGCATGAACAGTCTCATTTGGTTTAGTGGATCTGAAGCTTCATGAAAGATAGTTTTTCTTTTTTTTTTTTTTACCATAAAGCATACAGGGTTTTAGAGTACAAGTCAATGTATCTTTACTTACATTTGTGCCTATATAGCTGTCCATATGTACACATGAACACATATCTCTGTAATTCTCACTCAGATCAAGATAAAGATTTCCAAAACTGTTAAGAGAGTTCCCTTGTGTCCCTTCCCAGTTGGTAACCCTTCTTCTTCCAAAGATGTAACTGCTATTCTGATTTATACACTAAAAAGTAGCCTTAAACTAGGAGGTTTTTTGTTTTTTGTGTTTTTTTAGACTGGAAGAAATAAGGGAAAGAGCAATCCAGATCTTTAAAAGTGGGAAAGTGACAGTGCTCTAGAAGAGCAGTATTCTAGTGCAGAAGTCCTGGTGAATGCTTGGTATTGGAATCCTGACCTAAGGTATTAGGCTTTGATTTGCCAGACAAAGAGAACTCATGCTCTGCTATTGGACAGTGTCCGGTGAGCTGGATTGGAGTGTGGAGTCAGGAGACCAAGCAGGAAGATATTGCAGAAGTCCAGATACCCTGTGATTAGGGCCTGATCCATGCTGGTTACAGTGAGAATGGAAATGGTATAAAACGAGCACAGGTAGGCTTGCATGAATAGCCTAAGTAACTGATGGTGAGCAGTAAGGAGAGAGAGAAGTGATGGGAAACAAGCCTAGATAGACAAGAGGAACCTAGAAATAGGGAAATTTAGAAGGTAAACTGATTTGGATGAAAACACCAAATATTTAGCTATGTACCTGATGGCAGGATATCACAGCAGAGGTGATACAGGGAAAGAGGAGCAGAGGAGTGGAGTGTGGTGACAGAGGTTTTGTGATCAAGCATGTTAGTGGGCTTAGTTTTCCAGATGAAAAAATATATAGAAATTATTGCATATTAGGTATTGTTTGTAAAAGAGTAGAAAACTGAGGGAAATAACCTGGTAGGTTAAAGAAAAAACACACCAAACTACAAAAATTTGGGAGTTATTCCTAAATTTTATTTTAGGGGCAGTACCTTGTTTTGCTTCAGTTTTCTGAATTATTGCCTCAGGTTTCTGCTTCTTTCTGTGTCTGGGGAAAGGAGAGTTAACTTTAGGTTCAAAATAAACATTTTTTAGGTTCAAAAAGAAGTCTGAAATGGGTAATACCTAGGACATATTATGTATGTCATTACAGTTTTATCACTGAGTGATGTTTAATGCATTTCTCTATTTTTCATGGTTTTCTTGGTCATCCTGATAAAGAGGACCTGGGTTTGGAAGGTGGTAAGGTAGATGAGAAAACCCAGGTGGAATTCTATGTATACTTATTAGTAGAGCCAGTTGTGAACTATGCATTGTGACCCTTATCTTCTGCACTGGGCATTTATGGGTTTCGTCTTCTTTAGGGTTTGTCTAATATGAGAAGAGTTTATTGGTACAGAAAAACATCTAGTTCTAAAAGTATCTCTCCCTCCTTGAGCCCCAGGATGCATTGTCTTAATTTTTAAAACCATTTTTAAAATTTCACATTGCAGTTAATTGTACCCCTTAGAGATATTGTCGTATCTCTAACTTGCCAAAAGCGAAAATCATTCCTGATACAAAATTCTTTAAGCTAAGAATAAGACAATATTGAGTCCTATACTGAGACATTCCCAACGTTAAAAGCCAAGTTATCCAACTTGAATAAAATACATTTTAAGCATTTTTGAAAGTTGAATTACTACTGTCTTTTGAAACTGACAAATTATGTTTCATTTGGCAACGTTTTGCTGTATATTTTGATATGCTATATGACTTGCTCTACATTTTGGTATGGAGTTTTAAGTATTATTTGTTAAGATATGTGGTTCTGGACAGTTATGCAAAGCTGTGCGTTAGTGTGTTCGTCCTGCCTGTTTTAAAGCTTGGTTTCAGCATGTTATTATCCAAGGTGGTGTTTGTGCTTTTATTGTGTTATGCTTAGCCCTTGTGTATTTTTATCATTAATTTTGAAATTTTGGGTTACTGTGGCAAACGGAGGTTTGGATTTTAATTATGTGCTCAGCTAGAGGAAATCTTAAGCTTCTGATTCCTTAGAGTGGACAGTGAGAGGTTTATCAAGCTCAGGAGGAAAAATAAATCTCAGAGTTAACATTCTATAAATGTTGATGTCAACCTTCTAAAACCAAAGATGACATTATATTATCATTCTCATCTCTAGGAACTCTTCTTCCCTTGGTATGTGTTTGGTCAGAGAGAAACTGAATCTGTTAACTTATATTTATTTTTCCCAGAAAATGTTTGCATTTCGTAGTTTATTTTTTCTAAGCCTCATCTTCCCCAATTTATAAAATGGAAATAGTTATCTTTAATCCACAGGATTGCTGTCATGAGTAAATGAAAAGATGAAATAAAGTGACCCAGGCAAAAGTACCTCGTCCAGTACATAGTTGATACGCTCTCTGTATTACCCTCTCTCTTAGTGCTGAGAATCTTGTAAAGAATGAATTAAACAATGAGTATCCTTTCATAAGAGTTTCTCTGTGTAAATACTAAGCCATTGACTAACTCTGCAGAATATAGAACATGGAGTTGCTGATACCAAAAATCAGCAAATATAGTGAAAAAGATATACCTAATATAGTTGTTAAGGCAACACAGATGCCCATGAATGTTTCCTTACTTTTCATCTTAAAACTTGTGATTTAAAAAAATATTTTGACATTACTATAAAAAAATCATTATTGACTATCTCTTGATTTACAGAGTATTATTACAGTCACATTCGAAGTACCAGGAAATGCAAAGGAAGAAAGTCTAAATGTCTATATTCAGGTGAATGCAATTTTAACTGATTAATGATTTATCAATTGTTTTGCTATGTAGTTGTTCCTATGAGCAGTGGTTGATCTTATTAAAATATGTCACTTGATACAGAATCTTCTGTGGGAAAAGAATGTGAGAAACAGGGATGACGACTGCATGGAGGTCATACGACTAAAGGTGCAGTACATAGCTTACAGCTTTATACTTTTGGACAAAGTCCCTTTCTTTGCTGTTACACAAAACCATGTTTAGTCTTAAACACAAGGACTAGTTTTAGTCCAAATAACCTTTGTCTGTTTTTCCTTATTTCCATTTCTGAAAAGCAGCTTTGGAAGTCATTGCATAAAGCATGATTTATTTGCACAGCTTCATTGAGTGTTGCAGCTAAAACAACCTGTGTGCTTTGAAACGTTACCCCCTGCTCTCTACTGCCAGGTGCTCAGAGCGGTTATCTAGCTAATGAGCTTGACTTGTTAAAACTCTCCTCCCCTTGGCACACAGCTTGGTTAGTGGAAAGTTTTCTTGTGTTGATTTTTCTAAGAGAGCTTCATTAACAGAGGAGTAATATTAGAAATCTTGCCGCAGCTGAACCTTACGTTTCTTGATGAATTTAGCAGACACTAAACATTTGTTATACTGTGAGACAGTGTTACAGAGGACTAGAAGAATTCTTGCTCTGTTTGGAAATCCCTTCATATTACTTGATATTTGGGTATTATGTTACAAAAGGTGTTTTTTCCAGGGAGCAGTGGGTTCTAGGCTGTGTGCTTAACGAATCAACAGTCATTTGAGTGTCTACTCCTGTGTTTCCAGAAGTGTGCATAAGGTTTTATTATTACTGTTTATTATCATTACTGTTAGTAGCTAGATTCTCTGGCTAGCAGCCGACTTCCTAGGGCCAGTACAGTGACCGGGAAACTATTTTGGTTTAGATTTCTTCACTCCCTGTGCTGGTTCCACCTGGGATTGGTGCTGCAGAGCAGCACAGCTGAATCTATTTCCCAGTCGTTCCCCCGCAGAGGAACTAAGCCAGATCCTGCTGCTTCTTTATGACTGTGTCCCCATCTACATTCTGTGATCCTAATTGGAAGATCATATTTCATTCTGTAACTGCTTTTATCCCCTAGTACTGAATGGGGGGTGGTTACCTAGAAAAGCAATCATTTGGGCGTTTATACTAATGCAGCAACGAGACCTCTGTATAGAGTTCAGTGGCTCACCTTGCACCATCCCAGTCTGGATTTGTCCTTCGTGTATGACAGTTGTTCTGCAGCTGTCCTCCTTGGTTCTTCTTTTGGCCTTCCTCTCATCACAGCAACGCTGGGACATCTGAGGCACCACAGCCTTTCTCTTCATAGACCTTCTCTTTGCTGTTACAAAGTATTATACTAGTCTGAAAATAATCAACATGTTTAAACTGTTAACTCTAATAACAGCTGACAACTTCAAAGTCTTTATACAAGTATAAAATTGATGCTTAGGTAATTCTCTCCATGGAGTTTGTTGTTACATATTAAAACTCAGATTTGAAAAGCAGAAAACAAAACTCTGCACAAGAAAAGAAAACTGGAAGAACATGTACCCCAAATACATGAATACATCAAAAATTATGTGGTGGGAATGACAGTGGTTTGACTATTTTTCAATATATATATTATTTTTATAATAAATATGTATAACAAACATTATTTCAGAGAAATTATTTCATCCCCTAGGCCAGTTCATCAGATAATTTGTTCCTCATTTCTGCAAAGCAATGTTAAATGAATTTTATTCAGATAAATATAATAGTTTTTCTTTACCTTTATTTCATCATTATCTACTCCATTTATTACAACCCATTCAAAAACAGATTATCACCAAAATCCTTTAACTGCTCAAATTTTCCCACTAAAACTGTGAAACAAGTATAAAATCCTTAAAAGTAGAATAATTGGTAGAATTTGAGATATAACATGTTTTATCATTTGGTTGTTTCAGTTTTCATTGTGGTAACACTGAATAAACATCCTAATTACATATATTAATTTTAGCATTAGAAATAGGGATTGTTTTAAAAAAAATGTGTGCAGAAGCCTTTTTTAAAAATTGGAGGATTTAGGAAACACTTTAATGCACAAATAACTGGAATTAAGTAATTTTAACAGCATCTCCTTTATGAGTTTGTATTTTAAAAAGAAATGGGAGTAATTAATCCATTAACATTGATGCTCGATTTCTGCTTTTAAATTCAAACTGTGGCTGATTGCTCATTCTCCTCTGAGCAGGGGCTGGTGTCGATCAAAGACAAACCACAACAAGTGATTGTCCAGGGCGTCCATGAGCTGTATGATCTGGAGGAGACAGCAGTGAGCTGGGAAGATGACAGTGAGAGAACAAATCGATTGGTCTTTATTGGTAAGTGACAAAGTTAACTTTTTTTAAAATTGAAGTATAGTTGATTTACAATGTTGTGTTATTTTCAGGTGTACAGCAAAGTGATTTAGTTATACATACATATATATCTATTTTTTTCAGATTCTTTTCCCTTATAAACAGTTAAATTTCTAAAGCAAAAGAGAGAGAGAGAGAGAGAAAGGGATATAATGTGCTACGTAAGCAGTACTAACCAATCTGAACCTCTTTTGTAAATCTGAATAAGCTTGTGGTTAATGTATTTGTCTTAATTATGAGATAACATCATAAGAACTGGTTAAGCCTTTTACTCTTCTTCAAATAATTTTAGAAAAGTGATTAATCCAAATGCCAACTTGGTTCTAAGGGACTTAATTAGAAAGTTAAGGAAGGAATCATTAATTACTGTTGTTTTTATAAATTTCTGAAGATCATGAAGCATTTAATGATCTGGACTTGATAGGTAAACTGTGTCATTTTAATAAGCATCATATACTCATACCATGTTTTGTTCTGTTTGCAGGCAGGAATTTAGATAAGGATATTCTTAAACAACTATTTATAGCTACTGTGACTGAAACAGAAAATCAATGAACAACACATTTCAAAGAAGATCAAGTTTGTCCATAACACTAGAAGCATCACCAAAAGGACTGGATGATAAAATTGGGAATAAGTTTCCTATTGGATGTATTTCAAGCATCTATTCTTTGCATTACTTCTCTTACGAATTCCAGTGTAAACTTTAAAATAGTATTTATTTTATAGAATACATACAACATAGTAAATCAGTATTATAAAACATTTGATATTCATACAATAAAATACACTGTCCTCTGACTTTTTTTTGTGGACAGATGATTCATAAACATATCTTGTAGAATTGGCTTTGGAGTTTACATATGCTGAATTTCTCACTCATGGAAGTTATAATAATAATAATGGGAAAACTTACTTCAACATTGTTATTTTCCCTTAGAACTTCAGCTGATTGCGTGGATGTAATTTTATTGTTAATAACAAAAATTTTTAAAAACAATGTCACCATTTTTATTAAAGGAAATAAAGGGTTTACAGTGGTAGAGACTTATAAGTGGAAGAAACCTAAATCAAAGAAATTAACTGAAACTTTCTCTTATTCTTAGTCAGATTCTAAGCCTTACTGGTAGTCAGTGTAATGGAACTTCAGCCATTCACTTTGTAATATATTTCAAAGATTTCAATTGTAGAGCTTTTAATTTTAGAGTAGATTTTAGTTTTAAAGTAGATTTTACTACTGGTATTAAATTCATCTTTTTTTTTTAAACTTCTTTATTTTTCAATATAAACTAAAAAGTGACAAGGTATAAAACTTCAGATGTAAATGCATTTAACTTTTGATAATTTAACAATCTTTATATAAATGGTAGGCGTGTAAGTATACAATGGATTACCTTTCTCTTCTTCCTGCTAAAGGCCAGGTCAGCTTAACTATATTCAGATTGTAAGAGAAAGGCATTAAATGGAATTTAAAGAAGAGTTAATGGTTGTTAAATATCAGAAGGCTGTCAGAATGGCTTTTGGAATATTTTTTCAGAACTTTAAGTCAAAATTACATCTGTGTATCTTGAATGGTTCCAGTAGTTGGAGGCAGGCTAATTGATTAGATTATCTATCTCCCGTCCCCTGTGTTCTGTACCTTTTTTTTTTTTTTTTTTTTTTTTTTTTTTTGCGGTACGCGGGCCTTTCACCTTTGTGGCCTCTCCCGTTGAGGAGCACAGGCTCTGGACGCGCAGGCTCAGCGGCCATGGCTCACGGGCCCAGCCGCTCCGCGGCATGTGGGATCTTCCCGGACCGGGGCACGACCCCGTGTCTCCTGCATCGGCAGGCGGACTCTCAACGACTGCGCCACCAGGGAAGCCCTGTACTCTTAATATAACTTCTCTATGTTCATCCATTTGCCTCCTGAATCTATTCTCTTAACTTGTGGTTGAGAGAATACGCTTATTTTGTGGCAGCCAATTGCCTGATAGAAAGTCAGCTGATTTTTGAGTCAGATCTTTTAATTCTAGGGCTTTAATTCCAGCTCTGCTGCTTCTTGGCTGTATAATCTTGGGCAAAGTATTTCTCTGAGATTAGTTTTCTTACTTTAAAGTGGACAGTGATAATATCAAACATTCAAGCTTGTTGTGAGGGTTAAATAGGTTTGTAATACACCCAGCTCAGCTCTTGGCCCACAACAGAGCATAGATAAATGTTTTCTCCTTCCTAACAATTTCAATTTGTTTTATAATTAATGTAGTCATGATAATACTTCATAATGTTCATTGGCAAATAATAAGTATTTAAATTCATCTGTTCTAGGCCATGAGAAAGGGCTTATAATTAATGGTACTGTTGTGGGAGACATGTTTGAAGTAATATTAATCTAAACTCTTAAAAATCTGTTTTAAACTGATAAATATTTGGTTTTTTTCTTTATAATGTATTAATCTTTAAATATTTTTCTTTACAAAAGTATTGCATGACTACATTTGTGTTGTAAAACACAAGCATTACAGATGAAGTCAGTCTCTCCTGACCTTTCTCCTTGAGTCACTGTCACTTCTGGGCAAGCAGTGTTGTCAGTTTAATGTCTATCCTTTTAGATGTTTCTTTTCACTTATGCACACATTATGGTTTACATTGTTTCCCAAAGTGAATTATTTTCCAATAATAAAGCTATCATTTAAGGAATTTCTTTGGGAAACTTACAAACTTGCCATAAATATCCTCAAGGAAAGATTTTTATAATGTGTGTTTTAAATAAAAAATCATTCTTTACATATTATAATGCAGTTTGCTCTTTAAAAAAAACTATTAATCTTAGATCTTTCCATGACAATGCATATAAATATGTCTTTAACTGCTGGACA
The DNA here is from genome assembly GCF_964270905.1 of Leucopleurus acutus. Taxonomy (NCBI): domain Eukaryota; kingdom Metazoa; phylum Chordata; class Mammalia; order Artiodactyla; family Delphinidae; genus Leucopleurus; species Leucopleurus acutus. Next base: position 51,043,228 of record NC_139150.1, on the reverse strand, counting down.
GAAATTCATAGTATAGCATAGAATACATTTCTTTAAAAAAACCTTTCATTGAGAGCTTCCAAGTTTGCCCAGTATTAGTGCTGGGGCTGAAACTGCACATGATGGTTAAAAGCCAGGTTTGTATTGCTTACATTCTAATGGAGGGATATAAATAAGTGAGAAAATATGAGGTGCCTGAAGAAGGCTGATAAAAATCAAAACTGAGTTTAGAATGAGTGGGCATGAAAAGCCTTTCTGAGGAGAAGTGGCTTTTTTGTTTTTGGTGGGTTGGGGCTGTTTTAGAACTTTTTGCTAATCCCAATGTCACAAAGATCTTTCCTATGCTTTCTTTTAGGAACTTAATAATTTTAGCTCTTAACATGTAGCATCATGATCCATTTCAAGTTAATTGTTCCACCGTTATGTCTTGAAAACTCTTTTGCCCTTTGAATGAGCTTTTTGCACCTTTGCTGAAAATCACGTGGTGTGTGTGTGTGTGTGTGTGTGTGTGTGTGTGTGTGTGTGTGTGTTTTCATGGACATTATTTTCATTCGTCTGTCCTTATGGCACTACCACACTGTCCTGATAACTTTAGCCTTAGAGTAAGTTTTGAAATTAGGTAGTGTAAATATTCCAATCTTGTTTATCTTTTTCAGAGTTGTTAGAGCTATTTTAGGTATTTTTGTTTTCAATATAAATTTTATCATTAACATGTCAGTTTCTTCAAAAAGGCTGCTAGGATTTTAACTGAATTGAATTCAATCTGTAGTACAATTTGGTGAAAATTGTCATTTTTTAAAAAACTTTATTTCTTATTGAGGTGACGTTAGCTTTTAACATTATATAAGTTTCATGTGTACAACATTATATTTTTACTTCTGTATACACTACAGTGTGCTCACCACCAAAAATTTACTTTCCATCCTTCTCCATACAGTTTAGTCTCCTTCCCCTTCCCCTCTGGTAACCATTGCTCTGCTCTCTGTATCCATGTGTTGTGTTTTGCTCATTTATTTGTTTTGTTAGTTTGTTTTTTATATTCCACAGATGAGTGAAATCCTACAGTATTTGTCTTTCTCTAACTTATTTCACTTAGCATAATGAACCTCAAGGTTCATCCAGGTTGCCAGAGGTGGCTTTTAAGTTGAGAACAGAGTTAAAAGGAGTCATTGATGCAAAGTCAGGGAGAAGATTCTACACAGAGGGAGCAAGCAGTGGAGAGGGCCTTTAGGTGGGAACCCGTATAGTGTGCTGGAAGACCAGGAAGAAGGCAAGTGTGGTGGAAGGTTCGAAAGCCAGGGTAGGAGGTGGGATTGGAGTTGTGAGCCAGGGCCGGGCTTTTTGCTTACAGGACAGAGCAAAATATTTGGTTTATTCTGAAAGCCCTGGGAAGTGGCTGAAGGGCTTTGAGCTGGACAAGTGATGTGGTTGTGATCACCGTGGCAGATGAACTAGTTGTTTCCTGTTTCTGAAATTGCAGACAGTGCTGCAGTGAACATCATTATGTGCGCCTCTTTGTTTCTATATGAGAATGTTTCTCTGGAAGAGATATGTAAGGGTGGAATCACTGGCTTTCAGGATATGCACATTTAAAGTTCTTAACAGATACTGATAAATTGCCTTCCCAAATGGCTGTACCTTCTTGCCGTAAAACAGGAGTGTATGAAAGTACCCTTTTTTCCAAACCTAGCTAACACATTTTAACCTTTGCCATTCTGGATGGAATGGCATCTCACTATTTTAATTTAGATTTTTTTTTTTACTGTATTTTTATGTTATTTATAAGTTCTTTTAAATATGCATTACCCTGTTCTTCGTTCTTATTTTTCCCAAAATGAAGTATTTTTCAGTGATCAGAGACATTACCAGTTTAACCTGTACTTCAGAGGGGTTTGGAACCTCCAATAGATATCCTCGAGAGAAGATTTTATTTTTATAATGGAAATCACTAACAAATAAATAACATGGGCCATTATTCTGCTAACCATAGAAAATTTTCAGGGTATTATGATTATGGTAATGATGATAATCAGGTTTTAGGCATAGTTCATCTGTAAGTTTATAGTTTACTGAGTAATATATAGGATAAATGACTAAGTCTCTCTAAACCTTTGCTTCCTTATTCATAAAGTTCAGGTGCAAATCTCTCAGGGATTAAACTTAAAGTACCCTGACTATAGAGTTTCAGTAAATGTAAATTCTCCTTTTCCAGCAAGACTTGATAATACATTCAAGCTTCTGCACAGCTTCTTACATGATTCTTTCCTAGGCTTTTCCAGCTTTTAGTGAAAGGGGCAAGAACATTAGTACTGAGTGTAAGATAGCTGTGGGAAGGGTCAGCCCAGGGGGTGAGGGAAGGCCAGGGATTGAAAGGGTCTCTAATTCCTAATAGATTATGAAGTTTGAAGGGAATTATCGACAAAATAAAGCTAAAAGGTTTTTAAACATTTGTGGGCTTGGTTGCTTGCTACAAATTGAATAAATGTCTCCTTTGGATTAGTAATGTAGGTGGAAAATTATATTTTAAGATTTCTTTGAAAGGACTTTCCCAGTTCTAGAAATGCCATACATTGTGGAGGTGATACTGAAAGAAGTGAATTCTGTCTTTGAATGTCTAGCAACTTGCCCTACTTTGATGAGAAAGAAGAACTAGACTTTTTTCTCAGAATTAGTCTTAATATTAGAATCAACTTATTTAAAGTTAGAATCAACTTGGTTGATAACTGAATTGCCTTTAACTTTCAGAGCAAAATGGAGAGAGATCAGACATCCTCTTTACTGTACAGTAGTTTAGAGAGGTTGGTTTTTCCAAGTGGGACGGATGGCATTTATGACCCCCTGATAGATTTGTTCAGGAAAAAAAAACCTATTCAGTGTTAGGAAAGAAGTAATCTCCAAATATTATTGAGTGCCCACTATGCACCGGACCCCATGTTAAATGTTTTAGTGTTTCATGAGCAAAAAGTAACACAACATTAAAGAATTAATCAGGTGGGACAGGAAGAGTCCCCCCACCCTTTTTTTTTCCTTAAGGAATTACTTGCCATAATGGAGTATCTCCAAAGAACTCAAGTTAGTTTTCCTTGATACAGCTATTTATTTTTACATTGATATATTTTGTATATTAATATTATTTAGATATAATTAGCAAAAAAATTTACCCTTTAAAGTATACAATTCATGGCTTTAGTATATCCACAGGTAGTGGCAACCAGTACCACTATCTATCAGTAATTCCAGAACATTTTCATAGCTCTCGAACTCTGTATTCATTAGCAGTTAATCCCCATTTCCCCCTGCCCCTGTTCCCCAGCAGCTACTTGTCTGCTTTCTGTCTCTAGATTTGCCTGTTTGGACTCCTTTCACCCACCATAATGTTTTCAAGGTTCGTCCATGTTGTTGCATGTATCAGCATTTTGTTTCTTTTTATTGCTGAATAAAATTCTATTTATCTACCACATTTTGTTCATCTGCTCATCAGTTGATAGACATTTGAGTTTCTACTTTTTGGCTACTAGGCCCTTTTTCTCCCATTTAATTTTTTGATAAAATAGAATTTTCAGAACAGTTTTACATTTACAGAAAAATGGAGCAGAGCAGATAGTAGAAGGGAATTCCCATATCCATCCACCCTCCTCCACCCCCCCACCATGACTACATGGGTAGTCATGTCTCCCATTTTTATCACCTCATATCAAGGGTACATACTATCAACCTGATTTATGACTGCTGATGTTGACATTGATTACCTGACACCTGGCTGAAACCTTTGTCAGGTTTCTCCACGGTAACTTATTCCCCCTCCCCCCACTTCATATGGTTCTCTTTGGAAGGAAGTCCTTGTGCATTGCCCACAGTAAGAGACTGGGGGGTTATGCTCTACCTCCTAGCGGGTGGAATATCTACATAATGTATTTGGAAGTTTTCTGCAAGGGAGATTTGCCTCTTTCCCCCATGTATTAATTTACTCAGTCATCTACTTTTTATCAGTATAGACACATGAATATTTTATGCTTTGGTTAATAATCTAATACTATATTTTGATGCTCTGATTGCCCCAGCTTTGGCCATTGGCAGCTCTTTCTTGTCTCCCAGTGCCCTCTTTGACATACTTCCATCATTGGGGGTGGTTTTGCCTTTTTTTTTTTTTTAGTGCCCTTACTTTTCTCCTTTCATTTTTAAATAACCCAAATCCCCATAGAAGTTGACTGTAGGAAAACTAACAATGCTCCCTTTCCCAGGTAATCGGATTCCTATGCTGATGGAAGAAATGTGCCTTACCTACAGGGGGTTGAGCAGGAGGCATCTGGGAATCTAAGGCTGAATAAGACACCTGTCCCAGCCCTCCTGAAGCTTAGTTTAATAGGTCACACAAGTAGTAATTGGTTAATTTGGGATTCAAACACAAATCTGTTAGGCTCGAAAACTTCTGTTATTTGTTCTACTTCAACAAACTACATACAACTGAGAAGCCTTAGAGGGTAAACACCTCAGAAATAGAGGATAAGACTTTAAAAAAGACTTGTAAGAAAGCTGTTTTCAAAATTTTATCCTGAAGAAACTAACTCCTTTAAGCTATTTTTTGTTATATTAGCTGGCTTCTGATTTCTCACTGAAAATTTGTTGTCATTTTACAAACTCTAATAGAAGATATACTATGTAACAGTCAATGGCATAATACAATATTTTTATGCTGAATTTTTATTAGATGCCACCTCAAATTCTTTTCACAAGTAGGTATTAAATTATGAGTATATACTGTTAGTATTTTACCATAGGATACCTAGTGATATAACACACATTAAATGATATTGCACTGCACTGCTACTTTATTCTCTGAACTAATTTAACTGAAGCCAATCTAAAAATCATGTTACTTCCAAGGATGTCAAGTGACTTAAACAGAGCGTCTCTGTCATCTTGTTCTCTAGTGTGAGAAAGGAATGATGACCTGGTGAATTAGTTTAAGATGCTGAAACTGCAGCCCTTTTTTGCCTCCTATAAGTTTCAAGATTAGAATTTATTATTATAGTAAAAAGTGCTTAATGTTGGCTTTTTTTTTTAAGAAGGAAGAAGGGAGAGAGAGAAAGAGACGGAGTCTCAGACTGGGTGTATACTTTGGAGTTGTTGGGCCATTTTTGTGAAAAGGATATTTCATACTGGGTTTGTACTGGTTGGTATGCAGCAAAATCAGTTTAGTTGGTCGTGGCCATTAAAAAAGAAATGAAAGAATATCTGATCACTTGTTTTATGAAACTCATTTTAGTTATATAAGTCTTTGCAAGATCGTGGTGTAAAATTTACTTCATACTGAGGTTAAGTGTTCAAAGAAGTTGAGAATCACTGCTGGAAGGGGACTTCTCTCTAGCCCTCCTGCTTTCTTTCCCGCCACCCTGAACTTCCACAACCTCATGACAGGACATTGCAGTCTTTTCTGAAAACTTGGGTCAGGAAAAGCATTTTGGGAAGCTGAGGTGTCCGGTAGGAGGGACGAGGCCACACCCTCTCACACTCCACTCTGAGCTCCGGAATGTAGTAAGAACATTAAAAATATTTCAGCTCCTCATTCTGAGTGGAGGACACAATCCACCAGTGAAAGTGGGTAACTAACCAGCTATGAAACACAAAAACATATTCACTGTTACACATTCTTTTACAGCCAAACACCGTGTATATTTTAGTGCCCTCTCCCACCTCCTATTTTTATCCTCAGGAGAGAGGCCTGAATATGGAGGTGGCCTTAGATTGTCGGGTACATACTTTCCTACCCCCTTTTTCATCTGCGCGGTTTTCAAAGTGCGTTAACAGAGCCTATGCAACTCCTGGCGCAATTGGCTGGCTGAGCCTGAGGAGTGAAGCACCTTCCTTGCTGGCTAAGGAGGGGGCCAGCTGAAGGCTCTTGCCGCGTCGGGTAGTGCTCAAAGGACCCTCATCACTGGACGGCGTCGGGAGGAAGGAAGAGCGCTCTGAGGTAGGGCAAGAAAGGGTATAAAGGGGGACGGGGGAGTCCACCACACAAGGACTCAGAAGAAGCCTCAATAAAAGGCAAAGTGCATCTTTGCCGGATGGTGTAGGAAAGGAGAAATCGGCAGAAGAAAAAGAACACCACCTAAAAGGGTAACCTCGAGCGTCTCTGCTTCTTGGAACACTCTTAACACAGGCTTCCAGCCCAGCCCACCCAGAGCCAGGTGAGCGGCCGCCACCTCTCCGGCATCTGCAAGACCTGCTCCTTCATGAACTTGCCAAGAGCGGAGCGCCTTCGCTCCACACCTCCGCGCAGCCTCCGGGGCTCCGATAGGGAAGACGGTGCGATCGATATCCTGGGAGAGGAGGAAGATGAAGAAGAGGAGGAGGAAGAGGAAGACGAGGAACCCGAGGGAAGCCAGCGGCTCCTAGAGCCGCTGCACCAGCCGGAGCCGCAGAAGGCGCGGCGGGGCGCGGGCGCGGGTGCGCTTCCCGGAGAGCGCACCGAGAGCGGCGGCGGCGGCCCAAGCGACTCCTCCGAGTTTGGCCCCAAGTTCGGGGCACCGATGGGGTCTGCGGCGGCCTCTGCGGGCGCCCCGCAGCCGGCGAAGCCCCCCTACTCATACATCGCGCTCATCACCATGGCCATTCTGCAGAGCCCACACAAGCGCCTCACGCTCAGCGGCATCTGCGCCTTCATCAGTGGCCGCTTCCCTTACTACCGTCGCAAGTTCCCCGCCTGGCAAAACAGCATCCGCCACAACCTCTCGCTCAACGACTGCTTCGTCAAAATCCCCCGGGAGCCGGGACACCCTGGCAAGGGCAACTACTGGAGCCTGGACCCCGCCTCCCAGGACATGTTCGACAACGGCAGCTTCCTTCGGCGCAGGAAGCGCTTCAAGCGCCACCACCCGCCTCCGGGAGCCCACCTGCACCACCCCTTCCCCCTGCCCGCTGCGCCCGCCGCCCTGCATACCCCCTACCCGGCCATGCTGCTCGGGCCCCCGGCCCCGCCGCAACCTGTCCCGGGGGCCTATCCCGCCTCCACTCCCGGAAGCCGCCCGTGCGCGCTGCTGCATCCTCATCCCCTCCGCTACCTGCTACTCTCTGCCCCGGCCTACGCTGTGGCGCCCAGGAAAGCGCAAGGCACGGATCTGGTGACCCCCAGCGCCCTTCCGGCGCTGCAGCCCACGCTAGGCTCCCAGCCTTGGGAGGAGGGCAAGGGGCCGGCGTCGCGGCCGGCAGGCGGATGCACCTCCTTCAGCATCGAGAGTATCCTGCAAGGGGTCCGGGGAGCTGGTACAGGCGCCGCTCAGAGTCTGCCCCCGACCCCGTGGGGTTACCGCCACCTGCTGCAGCGCCCGTCGTGCCTGTTGCATCCTCAGGCCGCTGCCCCCTTGCTCCACGTCTCCGCCGCCGCCGCATCCGCTGCCCGGACGATTTTGCAGCAGCAGCAGCAGCAGCAGCAGCAGCAGCAGCAGCAGCAGCAGCAGCAGCAGCAGCAGGACTCTGCCAGCGGCTGCGCTCCCAGCAAGGGCGCTCTGCTGGGCCGGCACCTGTCCGCCACAGCGGCGCTCCTGGGGTGTCAGCCTGGAGTAGAGGGCTCTAGGCTGACGTCGCTGGTCGCCCTTTCGGGCGGAGAGGGGACCTCACCGGCCTTTTGAATAGCACCCACACCTGCCCTGGACCCGACTCCTTGGGGCGGACAGGGAGCCAACCTGGAGGGCGGAGCCACCCGGGGTCACGATCTCCTCGCCGCCTGCCCTGGCGCACTCCACCTTCCACAGCCGGGACCAAGAGTGTGTACCTGCATCCTACAGCGGAGCAACCACTAATTTCGGTTCGCAGCGAAATACTTACAAAGGAAAAGTGGTTATTGTTCCCTTAAGACAACCTGAACGTAAATGTTCGATGGCGTCAGCGTCGAACATTTCTTTTCCAGCCTCCAGTCGTGACTTCCAAGGCTTTTCCGATTTGCACATTTCCAGAGGAACTATGAACGTGAGTGGGGCATTTTGTTCTGTTATTAAAAGAAAAACAAAGAAAATAAATCGTCCAATGCATAACGTTTCCCCCATCTTCGTTCCCTAGGAACTGCAAGTATTATTCCCAAATCCAGCGCAGAATCCTTGTGCCCTTTTTGTCTTCCTGAAATCAATGTGTAATATGAGCAGAATTTTAATTTCAGAGGATTTATTACTGATCTGTATGTCTGATGTGCCATCTTCCGTGGAGAGGTGTTAAAATTAAAGCTAACTATATGGACTAAATAAAGGGCTAAATCATTACACAGCATTGTTTATTTTATATTACTTCGCCTTCTAAATGGACCTTATTTTAAAACTTAGTTTTTTCCTCCCAGTTAAACAATTGTTTTACAATTCATATTCATTATAGACGTCAGAAACAATCCATTTTCAAAATGTTTTTTAAAACTTCCGAATATTTGAAGTTGAAAAAATTCTGGCTTTTAAAATATGGGATTTAGTATGTATGAAATCTATAAGTGAAAAATAATTAGAGGTCATCTAAATATATTCTCCATTTACTTTCCATCTTTCTAAAGCGTTGATTTTTCTCCTGAATAAGCTGAAGGGCGATTTGACATGAATCTTAGATGTGGTGGCCAAAGTTTATTCGGGAAAAATAAAAGGCAATTTAAAAAATTAGAAATGTCAAAACTAGGGCCCAGAGAAAAGGGGAATATCAAATGAAGCACTCGGATCCCGGACATTTGCAATTTAAAAAACTCCCAGGTCAGGTACCTTCTAGGAACTTCTATTCCCTTTCTTTAGAACTGAAAGAACTTTCTCTCTCTTTCGAAAAAATGTCTGAACTTTGCAACCAGAAAGGTCTCACTGTATTCGGTTTCAGATGACTGGGTGGGAGGCAAACAAGACGAAGAGGTCCATCAAGAAATACTCCCGCCAGAGAACGCAAATTTCTAGAGACCCTGCAGCTCTCAAAGTCCTGACCAGGGCTCACGTTTCAAAAGAACTGTATTCCGCACGGGTTTGGAGGAAGTCCCTCCCCCCGCCACCGTGAGTGTAAGAGGCTCGTGCCCCCTCATCTACTCTTTAGCCCCAGTTTTGAATTTCTCATTCCAGGAGGGAGGGAACATATAGAGACACACATTTTCACAGCCGTTTAATTGGCCCATTTTTACTCCAGCTTCTCATCTCCATCCCATCACTCGGAACTTCTGCCTACGACCCCCACTGACTCCTGGCTTGCAGTAGTTCGTTCCGAGAGTGTTCTGGAAAGTTCCCAAGCCCAACCCTTGGTAGCCGCCATTCTCGAGCTTCCGATTCAATTGCCCTCGCTCTGCACCTGCAGCCTTCGCCCGTAGGGCAAGCACCACCGGTTGACTACGTCGGCCCCTATCCTGGGCTTGCAGGAGATCCTCCAAACCCCCTTCATCCCCCTCTCCCTACTTAGGCTTTGCCAAATCGTGAACTCAGTCTGTCTCGCCCTCATTACCTCAGCTTTAAGATCCTTTCAGCAAATTCTGCGGGTTGAGGCTCACCTAAGAGTTTGGAAACAAGGGAGAATATAAAGGGAGCCTATTTCACGCCAACAACACACCCGTTCACATTCCAATTTCCTCTTGCCCTTTGTGTGGAAACTCCAGGCCTACATTCGTTCATTTATTCGATCAACAAACGTCCGAGCGCCGGGTACAGCCGTGGATGAGCCCAGAGCCGACCCTGAGGCTCTCCCGCGCGCCCTGCAGGAGACGCCGTTTACTTCCTTCCCTTGACCCCAGGCCAGACCAGCGGAGCCACGAACGTGGGTGACTGCGGGCCGGAATCCGGCCCCAGCCGGCCCCTAAGGTCCTAATTATTACCGAATGAAACCATATCGAACGATCAATCTTCAAGAAAAATATCGATTCCGTCGAAGAGTAAATTAAACGTTCTTCTCCTAACGCACGTGGCGCTCGGGTCCACCTGCACGAAGCGCCGCGACTGCGCGGAGAGCTCCGGCCTTCACTGGGGCTCGCCGAACGGACCGGCGCCGGGTGCCGCTGCTACTACGGGGCCGGGCTAGCGCGTTCCGGCCGGCCTTGTGGCGGCGCAGCCCCCGGGGCAGGGCGGCCGGCAGCGGGAATGGGCCGAGGGCGCGTGGTGCTCGGCACGGTGAGCAGGTCGGGCCGCGTCCTGTACCGCGTCGAGCTCGAGGTCGCAGCTCCGGTTCCCAGGCCCCGGGGGGTCGGAGTAGGGGCGTCAGGGCACCTTCCGGGTCCGGGGCTTCTGTCCGCCTCGCGGTTGGCCTCGGCCCCAGGCTTGGATAAGAACGCTGGTCCATATTAAACCCCCGCGTGCGCGGCGCTTCCGAGTTACGCAAAGGACTGGAGGGTCGGGGTCGTCTCCTACCCTCGGGATAGTCTTCCTGAGGACGGGTTGACTGGAAGCGTCCAGAGCTGCCTGTGTAGCGGAGCCAAAGGGCTCGAGTGGAGTGCGAAGGAGCTGGGAGGCGCAGACAGGCCGGGCGAGGGCAGAAGGAGAAACGAGGAAAAGTGACTCTCCCTCAGGTCCAGCCCGCTAATAATAACACTAATAATAGTAACAATAGCGGCTAATCCTTATTTCCTGCTTCCTGTCTGCGGGGCAATGGATTCCCCTTTAACCCTCCCAGCACCCAATGAAGAAGACACTATGGAATCTCCATTACACAGATAAGAAATTTGCGATTTAGAGAAATTAAGAAACTCGCCCGAGGACCTTGGGCGGTGGCACCGGGCTCTGTCGGGTTTCTCAACCACTAGCCCCCTGGGCGTCAGCAACCTTCTTATGCCTGGGCGTCCAGTGGGTCGCCGAGGCTGAGGCAGGAAGAGGGCCGCGGTCACAGATCGTACATCCGGGCTCCCGGATCCAGCCTCGCGCGCCAGGAAGCGCGTTTCTCTCCGCAAGACTCGGACGCCAAGGCCGCGCACGGTCATATCCGCAGCCCAAGCGCCCCGGCTCCGCTCTGCGTTTCCCTAGGAAGCGCCTGAGCGGAGCGACGGAAAGGTCACGGCCGGCCCGGCCCTGGCAAGTGCACCGGCCTGGCCCTGGCAAGTGTACCGGCCCTCGCCAAACTCGAGGACTTCGCTTAACCCAAGGTCGCCCGTAAGGAGTCAGCAGAGTCCTGAGAGTGAGTTTTTCCTCCCTCTTTCGCTCTTTCCACTCGTGGTCGCCAGCAGCCCAGGCACCCCTGCGCATAGGCGTCGTTGGTACCACGAACCCCGACCGCCTGCAGGCCCAGAGCCGCTGCCTCCTCCCTGCCGCCCGCCCTTGGCGGTGGAGGTGGGCTCCCTCCTGCCCCGCGAAGCCCCGCCCAGCCACAGTTACTATCCGGAATCTGGACCCTGCGCTCTGCTTTGCGCCCCGTGAGGGCACTGTATCCTGGCAGCGCGAAAGGGGCCCTGATGTGCCCAGGTTGTTGGGCGCCACCGGCCTGGGGAGAGGCGAGGGAGGGGTGGGGGACGCCGGACTGAGGAACGACCAGCCCTCAGTCACCATCTGGTTAGAAGGTCCCGGCCGGCAGGAATTGGAGTGCAGGTGGGGACCCTCGCAGAGAAGGAGGGAGGGCGTCTGTGGGTCGGGCGGACTGGAGTCCCCCGAGGTGGTCGAAGGCTGCAAGCCTGGGCGCTTGTCGGTGGCTTGCACGCCCCGCGCAGGTGCGATCTGGCACCGCGGTAACACGACTTTCGTCCCGTTCCTGCGTACATCGGCTGTATGGTTCTTGTGTATTCAGTGGAGTGTAGCCAGTGATTCAGGAACATCTCTCATCTCCTGTCTGCCTAAACCGGACACCCCCTGTCTTTCATTTTGACTTGGATGCCATAACAGACAGCAGAAAATCTAGAGACACAGCAGACGCTAGGATAAATAGAATCAAAACGATAAGATTTAACTAAGGCTGGGGGAGGGAGGTAGAGCAAATTTTATTTTCTAAGAATTTGCACCCGTCCTTCACGTTTTATTGTGTGGGGAACTCCTAGCTCTCATTCCCCCCAGCACTTAGTAAGAATGTTCAGAAATGTCTTCCCACGTTAACATATTATTCCAGTCTAAACTGTAATCCTACTCTAATTGCTAATGTCACCTTCTTGTAATTTCTACAAAAATTGGTTAGTCTTAATGGCCTAATTTTCATATCAGCACTGAAATTATTCTCTGGTTTAAACATTCATTGATGTCATATACATCACTAGGTGCAAAGAACTTAAATAGGTTTTATCTATTAATACCAAAATTTGCCCCCCCCAATAAAAACCCAGGAAAATTAGGTGACGGAAAAGAAAAAGGTTTTGAAGACCCAGTCTGAAAATCAGTTTAACACCGGTTTCCTGCTGCTCAGCTACCTTAACATAATCAAGATTTATATGTTAAAATGAATGCTTATAAAAGAAGTACTTGGTTATAAACTTCCTTTACTTGTTCTTAGAATGCAGGGGTATGCTTATTGAAATCAGTAATGAAGACTATTTGGGGATAGTTATGATTTATTCAGCCAGCGAAGCAGTTTCTATTCCCAATTCCAGGCAAAGAGAACAATGAGATTAAATTAAGCATGAGAGAATTCCTTTTCTTCAGGTACTGTCATTTTGATACCTATAGCTATGTTTGTATTCAAAGCCATGCTTACGACCATTTGTTCTTAAAATTAAGGTGACTATATTATTATGTTATTCAAGGTATCTGTTGTATAAGAGATATTGTGCTATATTTCAAGCAATGATTATTTTATCCTTTATTAAAAAGTTTACTATAATGGAAACTTCCAAACATATATACAGGTAAAGAGATTAATATAATTAACCTCTGTGTACCCCTTGGTTAGGCCAATCTTGTTTCATCTTTACCCTCTGACAGTCCTCTCCCACTGGATTATTTTGAATCAAATCCCAGATATCTTATCATTCCATCCACAAATATTTTTGAACATTTCTCTAAAAGGTAAGAATTCCATTGATGTAACCACAATATCACCATACCTAAGTAATCACCACACCTAAGTAATTCATTAATAGGATCAAGTTATCCAGGCTATACTTAAATATCCTCAATTCTCTCAAAACTGTTTTTGATTAGTTGGCTTGTTTGAATTAAGATGAAAATAAGGGGTACACATTATATTTGGCTGATATAGTCTCTTATAGTCTCTTCCTTTTAGGTTTCATCAATCCTTTTTTTAAAATTGTATTTTTGTTTCTGTTGAAGAAACTGGACTATCTTCAAGAATTTGACTTTTTTTTAAACATCTTTATTGGAGTATAATTGCTTTACAATGGTGTGTTAGCTTCTGCTCTATAACAAAGTGAATCAGTTATACATATACATATGTTCCCATATCTCTTCCCTCTTGCGTCTCCCTCCCTCCCACCCTCCCTATCCCACCCCTCCAGGTGGTCACAAAGCACCGAGCCGATATCCCTGTGAATAGGTCACATTCTTAACCATTCAATACCTGTTTGGTAAGCAGCTGGTGTTTTATATGATGCTGTTAGGTATTTCTTGTTTGTCTGAATTTCCAGATTCACAGCATTCAGCACTTAATTAATATGATATCACATATCATATCTGTATATGACATATACAAATATATGTATATATTTTATATTCAATAGCTTTGAAACTTTAATCCTGGAGTAGATTTCCCATGTTTACTAAAACCATTTAAACACCTACTGTAGGGAGAGAATGGACATGTGGACACTGGCGGTGGCAGGTGGGATGAATTGGGAGATTGGTATTGACATATATACACCCCCATGTATGAAATAGATAGCTAGTGGGAACCTGCTGTATAGCACAGGGAGCTCAGTTCGGTGCTCTGTGATGACCTAGATGGGTGGGATGAGGGTGGGGTGGGAGGGAGGTCCCGGAGGGAGGGGATATATGTACACATATAGCTGATCCACTTCATTGTACAGCAGAACCTACACAACATTGTAAAGCAACTATACCCCAATTTAAAAAAAGTACCTACTGTAGGGAAACAGCTTCTGTTTGTTAAAATAAAACTTAGACTCAAGTTTTTTCAGGGACTAGCCCAGTTTCCAAGGATAGATGGTAGTGAGGAATTGGGTCTCTGGATGAAAAGTGTGTTCGTTTGCATTCCAGTTCTGTCTCTTACTAATGCTGCAATCTTGGACAAACAACCTCTCAAAGTCTCGATTTCCCCATCTATCCAATGGTGATAATTATAGATTTCATTGTAAAGATTACATGAAATAATGCATGTGAATGGTTAGCCTGGCACGGGCTAAATGCTCTATAAATGTCAGCTATTATTTAGTGATGATAATAACTGTAATGTGTCCCTAAGTATCGGTGGAACCTTCCTTGATACCCTCTTTCTTGAGTCCTGGTCAGTCTTTACATGGTGGGCGTCCTGTAGTTCCTGCCTCTTATGGGTGATGTACAAGGCATGCGGTTTCTTTCCTGCTAGAAGGTTCCCAGCGTAGGTCTCCTGCTAGCTTAGCTCAGCCTTCTGGTGTGAGGGACAAGCATGTACACCATTGCTTCCCAAGGACCAGCATAGTGAAGTACATAGCCTTTGGGCAAACTCTCCTTGTTTACAACGAGAAATGCTCTTGCCTGTCAATGAAGCCCCGCATAATAACACGGCGTCACCACAACACGTTAAAAATTAGAATTAGCGGGCTTCCCAGGTGGTGCAGTGGTTGAGAGTCCGCCTGCCGATGCAGGGGACACGGATTCGTGCCCCTGCCCTGGAAGATCCCACATGCCGCGGAGTGGCTGGGCCTGTGAGCCATGGCCGCTGAGCCTGCACGTCCGGAGCCTGTGCTCCGCAACGGGAGAGGCCACAACAGTGAGAGGCCCGCGTACCGCAAAAAAAAAAAAAAAAAAAAAAGAATTAGCACATGTAGAGAGACAGATGCAGATTCTAGTTTGTCGTCATCGGTTGCAGTTGGCTCTGGTGGGTTCCCGTTTGTCCTTGCTTTCCCCAACGTCGCGTGTAGCTTTTCTTCCAGATGGATGCATTGTCTACCTGCAGTGACCTCCGGCCCCCACCAGGCACGAAGGCATCAGCCTGCTGTGGGCTTCTTCACCAGCTCCCACAGTTGCACAAAGTCTAATCCTTGTACTAAATCCCTTATTGCATATTGCTTATCATGGTTCTGCTTCTTGGATTGAATCCTAACAGATGCGTTCCCCATTAGGTTATAAACGCCTTGCAGGAATGGGCCATGTGATGTCCTTTTCCCTCTGGAGTCTAGACCAGGGGTCAGCAAAATCTTATATTTGGCTTCTTGGGCCACTTATAATCTGTCTCTTTCCCTTTATTTCATCTCTTCCTCCTTCTACTATTGTTCGTACTTCTCCTTCTCTTCACAATCTTTAAAAAATGTGAAATCATTCTTAGCTCACAGGCCATACAAATGCAGCCCATAATTTGCTGGTCCTTGTCTACTGTAGCCCAATGGCCCTCAGAGAAGTGGCACCTCACTCTAGGGAGGGATTCTTGTGTTTTGGGTGCAGTGATTGGGAGGCATTACTGACATTTTTTCGGGTGAGGTTTAGGGTTGATGAACATCCTGAAATATACCTTAGGGTCCCACCCAAGGCAAAAAACCATTCATGGTATTTGAATCACCTTCTGCAATGGTCTGCATTTGTAGCTGTTGCTGTCATGGTAATCTACGTGTTTAAACGTAAGCGTGTAACTAGTTCACGGTCTTACCTGAGCATTTGGACAATTATTAACCTTTATTTCTGTAACTATTCTTTCTGTCCCTTCTCCCCCCAGAGATTCCAGATACACATACATTAGGCTACTTAAAGTTGTCCACAGCTCACTGCTGCTCTGTTAGTTTATTTTAGTATCTTTTTCTCTCTGTTTCATTTTGGGTAATTTCTGTTGCTGTGTTTTAAAATTTACCTGTCTTTTGTTCTGCAGTGTCTAATCCGCTATTAATCCCATCCAGTGTATTTTTTAAAATCTCATACATTATAGTCTTCATCTTTAGAAGTCAATTTGAGTCTTTTCCTATATCTTCCATTTCTCTGGTTAAAATGCTAAATCTTTAGCTTCTGGAACATATAGAATCCAGTTACAGTAACTGTTCCAATATATTTGTATACTAATTGTATCATTTGTGTCATTTCTGGATTGGTTTTGATTGATCTTTGTGTATCATAGTTTCTAGCCTCTTCACAGCCCTGAGCATTTTTTTTTTTTTTTTTTTTAGCCCTGAGAACTTTTGATTGGATAACAGACATCGTGAATTTTATCTTGTTGGGCGTGTGATAAATGTTATCCCTATAAATATTCTTAAGCTTTGTTCTGTCACAGCATTCAGCTACTTGGAAAGGGTGTGGTCCTTTCAGATCTGGCTTTATTAGGTGGTAAGAACAGCATTTAGTCTAGGGCTTGTTTGCCCCCTACTGAGGCAAAACCCATCTGCATCCCCTACTCTTGCCTCATGAATTGGGGTTTCCTACTCTAACTGATGGCACCAGGCACTCTTCATGGCCGCATGTGAGCACCCAGTGCTTTTCCCCCATGGGTCGTTCTCTCTCCAGTTTCAGGTAGTTTTCTCGCATGGATGCTCTAGTCAGTACTCTGCTAGATACACAGGGGGATGAGTGTTCCCTGCAGTTCTGTGCAGCGCTCTTCTCCACAGTACCCTGCTCTGTGAATTCTAGCTACCTTGGCCTTCCCAGATCCCCAGTTCTGCCCTCCGCCCTCAGGGAGACCCCTGGGCTCTGTCTGCATCCCCCTCCCTGTGCTGTGGCCAGGGAGCCCCACAAGGCAGTAAACGGGGACAATCGAAGAGCTCACCTCATTTGTTTACTGAATCTGGGGAATAGTGTCCTTTGTTGCTTAATTCCAGTGTCTTGAAGACCATTGTTTCATGCCTTTTGTCCAGTATTTTAGTTTTTTGAGGTGGGAGGGTAATTTTGGTCTCTGTTACTGTCTTGGCCAGAAGCAAGTTATTTACCCAAATATGTATAAATAAAATACATATTTATATGTATAAAATACATATTTATTTTTGTATTTTATAAATACATATTTGTATGTACTTTATAAATACATATAAAATTATATCATTACGTATATCATTGCATTACATCAAAATACATGTAATTTTATTTTGAGCTACTTTCATTTTAAGTCTTCTTTACCTGCTATCTAGGGCATTGCATCAATTATTTGGAAATTCTATTCAGATTCTATTATCTATCAATTTTTTTTAAGGATAGTACGTGGGGCATTCCAGAATAGTCGTTAGACAAAGGGAGTATTGGGTCAGATAGAGAATCTCAGCTCTAATACCTAGAGTGACTTTATAATTTATTATGCACGTGGAGACACTGTTAAGCGTTAAAGGGGGTGCTTTAATAATTATGTCAGGACCATCGCCTAAATTGGACCATCCCAGGCGGCCTAGGACATATGTGTACCCCACCTCTACTCCGCCTTGTACTACTCATTACTTAATTCTACAGCCTTTATCGAGCTGCTTTATGCCTGGTGCTGGCATTGCCAAGATCAATAAGGCACAGGCCTTGCCTGAGGACTTAACCGAGAGGCAGGAGACATTTTGTTATGATTGAGTATGATCTGTGCTCTGACAGAGGAACACACGAGGAACTGATGAGGGCCCGGTGAGGAGTACGTCTGAGCCCAGCAGAGGGGCGGCTAGGGCAGCTCCACAGAGGAGATGAGTCTTGAAGCATGTTCACTGAGTTCTTGGGCTGAGAGGGGAGAGGGAAAAGGTATTCCAGGCAGTGTGTGTGGAGGCTGGGAACCAGGGGAACACAGAGTGTGATGAGAGAGTGATTCTGATTGGCTGGAGAACAAGGTACATGCGGAGCTGGGAGGAAAGGAGGAAGAACGCAGTTTCCATAGCAACAGCAGTTAATGTTCAGTGCTCACTTCCCACGTGCTGGAAACAGTTCTGGCACTTTAAGCATAACTCATTTAATCTTTAGGACAACCCAATGAGATAGGTACTACTATTATACCCATTTTACAGATGAGGAATCTAATCTGAGGCACAAAGAGGTTAAATACCTTGCCCAAGGCCACACAGCAAGCACGTGGTGCATTTTGGAATTGAATCTAGAGTCGTTTCACGCTAAACTTCTGAGAGCCAAGTGCTAAGAAGCCTTATTTTTCCAAGCCGAGGTGTGCTGAAGGCATTGTCCTGCAGGTAACCAGGAGCCTCTGAAGCATTTGACCAGGGAAGTGACTTGCCTCAAGGTAGCATAAGAAAGCAGTTCCGGTGAGCAGCCTTAAAGGGGGATTTGGTTCTAGTCACAGAGATGGTGACAGTCTGAGCTAGAGCCGAAGCAGCGGCAGGGATGGACAGAGGGCATGGAGTCCCCAAACCCTCACGGGCAACATCCTTTGGCCTTGAAGGGTGCGGTAGGGGTCCAGGAAGACGTCTGATGTCCGACCTGTGCCCCTGCGTGGACACATTGGAGGAGGAGAAACAGGCTTGTCTGAGAAGGGAGTTCTAGACGATGGCTTCCATCTTAGCTGTGTAGTATTTGAGGTGCGTGTACAAGTGCCAGGTGGAAATGTCCAGGAGGCAGTAGGAAGTTAAAACCTAGAACTCAGGAGAGTGGTTTGGCGGGCAGGGGTGCAGCGTCCTCAGCTTGTAGGCGGGAGGAGAGCTGGCGTTTGGATGAGATCACAACAGGGGGTGAGTGGAAGAGAGAGGGGGTGAACACAGGGATGCCCCTCGTCAGCGAGTAGGAGGCAGCGAGGGGCTGAGAAGGATGCAGCGGAGAACCAAGGGCCAGCGATGTTACAGATGCGGAAGAGCAATGGCAGGGGATAAATGAGTAGCCTGAGTCCAGGAAGGTCACATACAATGAAGACTGGATTTGGCCCTAGCAGGTCACGTGCAGAAGAATCCTGAAGCCAGAAGGAAAGCCACGGTGACTTAAGGGGTGTCTTCGTTTCCTAGGACTGCCATTAACAAGGTGCCTCAAACTGAGTGGCTTAAAACAGCAGACATTTATCTTCTCTAGTTCTGGATGCTAGAAGTCTGAAGTCAAGGTGTCAGAAGGGCCGTGCTCTCTCTGAAGGCTCTGAGAAAGGATCTGTTCCATGCCGTTCTCTTAGCTTTCAGTGCTGCCTGCAACCCTTGGCCTTCCTTGGCTTGGGGGCACATCACCCCAATCTGTGCCTCCACTGTCGTGCCGCTTTCTCCCTGTGTGCCGTCTGTGACGACTCTTCTCATAAAGACACTGGTCACACTGGAGCCTTTACTTAACTAATTAAATCTGTAACAACCCTATTTCCAACTGAGATCACATTCTGAGGTTCCTGGGAAGGACATGAATTTTGTGGGGAGCACTGATCAACTCAGTACAGGGGTAAATGAGTAGCAAAGAATATTACAGACTCTGCTTTCAGAAGCTGGAGAGGGAACTGTTTCTCTGATGTTTAGCATGAACTTAGACAAAGTCCTTCGGGACTTTTGTATTCCATGGAAGTAATGAAGAAGTGAATTTTACGGGTTTTCCCTATAAAAATGATGTAATATAGCTAGGAACGGCATGTTGAAGCATTCTTAATGAAAGTTTTTTCTTTTATTTTGAGAAATGAAAAAATTCTATTACTACTTTATTGATAGTTTACACTTTGCTATGATTGCTTCAATATTTTTAATAAAATGAGTGAAATAAAACAATTAAAAAAAAAGCTGGAGAGAGAGAGATGGCGATAAAGGGAGGATTTTTTTTTTTCCCAAGATGAGAGAGGCTTAAACATGTACCTGTGTTGAATAAATGAAGGTGCCCTGGGGATGGGAAGGTTAGATTCCGGACTGAGAGCAAGGAGTTGATGGTGCAAGCCCCTGAGGGGATGGATCAATGGTGTGCAGCCCTGGGGTGGGAGCGAGTGGGGCAGGTGTGTGCAGATGCAGATGTGTTCGAGGATGGAGGGGGCAAAAAGCTGAGCGGGATGCAGCGTGACGCTGCGGCTCCGTGCGTGTAGGAGGTGTTCAGTAAGCAAATGAGGAGCAGATGTCGAAGTAAGCAGCTGAAACAACAGCTTGTGAAACTAGCCCTACTTTATGGGTAGAGGATTAGTTAAGGATTCTGGCCATGGGAACCAAGAAGAGGAGGGTAATCTGTTCATGCCTATTAGAGAGCTTTGGGGGAGCAGTTTCAGTGTCAACCTGGACAATGTCCTTGAGGGCCGGAGAGAGAAGCCCTGCCATCAAGGGTGCCCACGCCTGACTTTGACATGAAGTCTTCGCCCGGCACTGTGGTTGCCCTCTATGTCATGGCTCTAGACTGTAGCAGTGTGGGGGGAGTCATTATGGAAAAGGATGGAGGGGTAAGAATGAAGCCCCAGTGCTGAGATACAAAGAGGATTCTCCGTGGTAATCAGGCAGGGTGGTGGCAGTGCGGGTGGACGTAAGAAGCCCTCTGCTGCTTCAGTGTCAGATGGAATTCAGTTCACGGAGAGCAGAGCCAATCACCATGTGAACCCCTGTGTTGGCCTTAGTTTATTCTCAGACGTGAGGACTACTGCTCAAGGTGAACTCGAGAAGGGAAACCCATGAGCACTTCCGAATGACAGTCACACACCTGCTGGGGAGGCCCTCCAGTCTCCCCATTCTTTTGCTTCGACGTCCCTTTGCCCTTTAACCTTAGAGTCTGCGTGAGGAACCAGTAGATTTTAGGAAGAATTAGTCCAAATAAAATCCCTAGGATTTATCAAACGGAGGGGAAAGCTTAAAACAGTGTAAGAGTTTTCACAGGGCTTATTTCTTTCACATCAGTTTCGGGTCTATAGGGAGGAGCCTTTTCTGGATCAAACTATTTAATTGTTGTGGAGATCCTGGCTGAAAATCAGAGCAGATAAAAACCAGTTGAGGAGGGCTGAAATTCTAACCCTTTATGGTGTAAAACCAAGCCGAGCCCTAGCCCTGCATTTTCACACATACATTTCAATGAGGTGCCCCTGCAGCTATAACAGTGGTTCTCAACCAGGGGTGATTTTGCCCTCAAGGGGACGTGTGGCAATATCTGGAGACATTTTTTTCCCTCCATTTTTAAAAAATTGTGGCAAAACACACATAAAGTGTACCATTTTTAAGTGTACAGTTTAGTGGCTTTAAGTACATTCACACTGTTGTGTTTAAAGCCATACCATCCAGCTCCAGAACTCTTTTCATCTTGTAAAACTGGAACTCTGTACCCATTAAACGATGACTCCCCATTCCTTCCTCCCTCCAGCCCCTGACAACCACCATTCTACTGTCTGTCTCTATGTATCTGACTAGGTACCTCCCGAAAGTGGAGTCACACTGTCTGGGGGCGTTTTGTATTGTCACGGCTGGGGACGGGGCACCAGGGGTGCTGCTCAACACCCTACAGTGCACAGAATAACCCCCACAATACACCATCCAACCCCAAGCATCAATTGTGCTGAGGTTGAGAAACCCTGAGCTGGAAGAGCTGCGTTCATAAACCCAAACTGTGGCATATTAATCAACAGATACAGGTTATACCACAGTAATAACCAACCTCCAAATCTCTGTGATTTAATATAAAAAAGTTTAATTTTAGCTCTAACACGAGGTACCCTTAGTCACTGACTGAAGCATGGTAAGTGTGTGATGGCTTTGAAAGCTTCCTTTGGAAGAGCCCACTCACTTTCATTTACATCTTATTTCCCGGATCAAATCACATGCCCATGCCTCACTTCAAAGGGAGTGAGGAAGTACCTTTGTCCTCTATGCCTGTTAGAAAGGCAACCAACACATAGCAATTAAAAATAACCCTCATGGGGCTTCCCTGGTGGCACAGTGGTTGAGAGTCCGCCTGCTGATGCAGGGGACATGGGTTCGTGCCCCAGTCCGGGAAGATCCCACATGCCACGGAGCGGCTGGGACCGTGAGCCATGGCCACTGAGCCTGCGCGTCCACAACGGGAGAGGCCACAACAGTGAGAGGCCTGCATACCGAAAAAAAAAACCCCAAAAAACCCTCATGAAGGGAACCCTCTTGCACTGTTGGTGGGAATGTAAGTTGATACAGCCACTATGGAGAACAGTATGGAGGTTCCTTAACAAACTACAAATAGAACTACCATATGACCCAGCAATCCCACTACTGGGCATATACCCTGAGAAAACCATAATTCAAAGAGAGTCATGTACCACAATGTTCATTGCAGCTCTGTTTACAATAGCCAGGACATGGAAGCAACCTAAGTGTCCATCGACAGATGAATGGATAAAGAAGATGTGGCACATATATACAATGGAATATTACTCAGCCATAAAAAGAAACGAAACTGAGTTATTTGTAGTGAGGTGGATGGACCTAGAGTCTGTCATACAGAATGAAGTAAGTCAGAAAGAGAAAAACAAATACCGTATGCTAACACACATACATGGAATCTAAAAAAATTGGTTCTGAAGAACCTAATGGCAGGACAGGAATAAAGACACAGACATAGAGAATGGACTTGAGGACACGGGGAGGGGGAAGGGTAAGCTGGGACGAAGTGAGAGAGTGGCATGGACATATATACACTACCAAATGTAAAGTAGATAGCTAGTGGGAAGTAGCCGCATAGCACAGGGAGATCAGCTTGGTGCTTTGTGACCACCTAGAGGGGTGGGATAGGGAGGGTGGGAGGGAGACGCAAGAAGGAGATATGGGGATATATGTGTATGTATAGCTGATTCACTTTGTTATAAAGCAGAAACTAACACAGCATCGTAAAGCAATTATACTCCAATAAAGATGTTAAAAAAAAAATAACCCTCATGGTGTCAGCATCTGCTTGACGCGCTGGTATCCAGAGCAAGCCTTCCAGCAGGAGGGCTCAGGCTGAAGGTCAAGGGAAGCTGTGGCTGCACGTGCACCCACTAGGGTCATTCGGTGATGACCTTGCTCTGCATCTTCAAGTCTTGCTGTCACATTGGCTGCTGCTCCACGTCCAGATTTCCTGTTGCTTCTCCTCCATCTCCTTTTTGGAGCTTTAGTCTACATGCTTCTTCACCTGCAAACCCACTTCTTCTTTTGGGCTCAGGTAATGAGCAACTATGCCTGCGGCATCCTGGTACTTCCTGGGATCTCAATCTTCATGACTTTGACCTAAAGGCTCTTGCATCGGACTGTTGGTTTCTTCTTTCTTTTTTTTTAATAGACTTTATTTTTTAAGAGCAGTTTTAGGGTCTCAGCAAAATTGAGTGGAAAGTACATATACTTCTCACATACCCCCTCCCCTCCCCAAGCATAGCCTCCTCCATTATCAACATCCCCACCAGAGAGGTACCTATGTTACAACTGACAGACCTACATTGACACATTATTGTCTCCCAAAGTCCATAGTTTACATTAGGGGTCACTCTTAGTGTTGTATATTTTATGGTTTTGGACAACTGTATAATGACATGTATCCACCATTATATCAATAGTATAATGCAGAGTAGTTTCACTGCCCGAAAATCTCTGTGTTCTGCCTGTTCATCTCTCCCTCCCCCTAAACCCTGGCAACCACTAATCTTTTTACTGTCTCCATGGTTTTGCCTTCCCCAGAATGTCATATAGTTAGAATCATACAGTAAATAGCCTTTTCAGATTGGCTTCTTTCACTTAGTAATATGCATTCATGGCTTGATAGCTCATTTCTTTTCAGTGCTGAATAATATTCTGTTGTCTGGATGTACCACAGTTTATTCCTCCATCCTACTGAAGTACATCTTGGTTGCTTCCAGGTTGTTGGCCACTTTTCAGAAAATGATTAACAGCAACTATGCTGAGACTCAGGTGGTTTGGAAAACATTTCAAATATTTACATGAGTAAACTCTTGCCCTCCATCCAATAGGTCATTAAAAAAAAAATCCTGGTGGTTTTTCATCCTGGCTATACACTAGAGTCACTGGAGGGCTCTTAAAAATACTCTGATGCCGGGCTCCATTTCAAGCAATTCTAAATTAATTGTTTGGATTTTTTATGTGCAGCCAGGATTGAAAAATCATCGTTTTATCTTTTCTGTTGGAGCACATTTTGCATGAAACTCATCCTGGTTGGTCCCACGAAGACATAGAAGTCAGATTCTCTGATCTGATAAGGCATTGATTAGTAACTCCTGTTCTTAAAACTTTTTTGTCTTTTCTCTGTTATAACAGAGGACCTCGACTGAATCAAAATTTACTCAAGTGTATGGGAAGATTTTAAACTAATTATGAGGAAAACCTTGCCCTTAGCAGAGGTGCTCTTGAGACTCACATCCACGTGGAAATGAAATGGGCCTTTGTCCAACTGAGAATAAAAACAATACTCATCACTTACCGAAGGGCAACTGTGTAATGAGCATCATATGAAACACTTTTACGTATATTATTTAAAATTCTTTCCTTTAAAGTTTCAGTTTGAACCCATTATCAGTGTGACAATTTACATGGAAGCCACATAAAAGTAAGAGAAAGCTTTTATTTTACCTTGCTATTAAATGTGGAACATTTTTTCCCCTAAGACCAATATATATTTTCTATTTTTAATTTATTTTAGATTTTTTATTCAGACATAACATTATATTAGTTTCAGGTGTACAACATAATGATTTGATATTTGTATATATTGCAAAATGATCACCACAATAAGTCCAGTTAACATCCATCACCACACATAGTTACCAATTTTTTTTTCTCCTGATGAGAACTTTCAGTTCTTGACACGGGCATGCGAGGCTGGTATTACCATCACCTCTCTTTTGCAGCTGAGGAGACTGAGGTCCAGAAACACTAAGGACGATCACACAAGTTGTAATTTGTAAACTTGGGCTTCAAACCCCTATCAAAAATTCACAACTCTTGCTCTTTTTATTACATCACACAGCATAAACTCAGGGCAATCAGTACAATTTGGAGTCAGGACTTTCCTCCCAAAATATAAGCTGTGACATATATGTATCTGAGAATAATGTTCACGGCTTCCTCTTTACCCTGCAGCACCTGCATTTAGGCTTTTTGATGGCATCAAGCCCTCAGCCACCACTCTCTTGAGAAAGACCCTCTCATGGGTATATTAACTTTTCCAGGGCTCAAGCTTCCCTAAACCCTGTCTCTGCTAAACTATAGCCTCAGAAGTTGTATCTCTGCTGAGGTTATCTCAGGTATTACTCCAGAAAAGTCTTCAAAAGAATAACTATTATGGTTACGCCCTCCATTTTATCGAGCGCTAGCTCTGGAAGTGTATTACCAGGTAGTAGCAAGTAGCACAAAGGGCTGGGAGCTTGAGGAACAGCTTTTAACAAGGTCCAGGGACAAAAAAAAAAAAAAAAAAAAAAAAAAAGAATGAAAGCATGATTCCTCAGAGTGGACATGAGAATTATTTTCAAAGGAGGAAAGAATGCAATCTTGAGGCAGAATAATAAGGGGTAAGAATCAGTGGCTGAGGCCCCAGCAGTCAGGTCAAAACTTGTGCAGAAGGAAGAAATGTTTAGGATGGTGATTTGGGGTGAAGGGTTGGAGGGTTGGGAGCTGTCTTGGAGCAGTGCTTGCATAGCAAGCACACCATTTTCATTTCCATTGTGTGTTTATTTGGGATGACTTTGGCAGTGGGTCCCTGGAGTTTATAGGGGTTCAGAGCCCCTCAGGCACCCAAGGCACCATCATTGTGAGAAATGGAGTAAGAAGAAGAGTATAGAGTCATTGATGATGACATGGAGACATTTTGGTAGAACGCATGAAAAGGAAGTTGTTTTGATAACAAGTATCTGATCAAGGTCTTGGTGACTTTTTAGAACACAGAGTTGAAGACATTTTCCATAATGTTTATAAGTCCCCTGTTACAGGGCCCATGTAATAAAGCTTTATTTTAGCTGATGTTCTCTGGCTGACTAAGACAGCTATCGTTCATCCATCTTTAGCTTTTAAAATTTTGTTAATGTCTCTGCTGCTGATTCTTCTCCAATTTTCTTTGTCCTTATGGGTCTGTGTCATTAAAACACTTTCCTCAGTGGTTTTGGGAGGAAGTTGAGACAAAGAGGTGTGCTCTGCCTTCCACGTTTCTCCATGTGACTTTGGGGACCTTCATGGTCCTGCTCTGTATCTGGATATTTGTGTATTTCTCTCCCTCAGCAGAAATGCCATCGTCGTGGGTCTGCATGAGGTCGGGATGAATTGGGCTGGACTTGTCACCCGGAGTGGCTGAAAGATGACATATCCTGAGAGGCAAGTGCATGCTGTAAGAAAGAGGAACATCCAAGTCAGATGAGGGGCGAGGAAACTTAGGGCACAGGAAGAGGTCAGGGGCAGGTCAGGAATAGATGCCTGAGGAGGAGAGGTCAGGCCAAAGGGTCTGGGACCAAGAACATCACAACCAAATCAAGGACCTCAGCAACTCCCTCTTTTTTTTTTTTTTTTTTTTTGCGGTACGCGGGCCTCTCACTGTTGTGGCCTCTCCCGTTGCGGAGCACAGGCTCCGGACGCACAGGCTCAGCGGCCATGGCTCATGGGCCCAGCCGCTCCGCGGCATGTGGGATCTTCCTGGACCGGGGCATGAACCTGCGTCCCCCGCATCGGCAGGCGGACTCTCAACCACTGTGCCACCAGGGAAGCCCAGCAACTCCCTCTTATTGGCCAGAGATACAGAGTTATTTAAAGGCTCAAAGACTGGCCATTCCGATTTTCAGCCTTAGGGCTTGTGTATTTATGTGTGGAGTATTTATGAATCCCTATTGGATAGGATTTGAGGGGAACCACAGCGCTCAGTTTACTCAAAGGATCAATCCTGGCAGCCTTGAAAGAGTCTGAAAAAGCTAGCATTGAATGAGTTTTTTGGTGAAAAAATGTTTGCTAGAATTAAAGCAAGCACTACCAGTTGGTTGCTTCTGCTTGAGAAGAGCCTTGGTAGGGAGCCAGCAGGGCTCACCTGACCCTGAGCAGTGTGATTTCCTGCAGTCCAGGACTGGTTGTGTTTGCAGTAACATGTGCCTCCGTGTGGCCAAAGAAAGGGACTTGCTTAGATGTGAATCATAGGATATTAAAGCTGAAAAGAATCTTATGAAGGATGGCAAATTGGGTTCATTGTAAGGATCATCTCTGACCAATTGGTAGTGGCTGCTAAGAGCCTGGGTTAGAAAAGACTCTGAGGTCTTGTCTAGACAGAGAGAGAGCCATGGTCCACTGGAGAGTCTGCTGGGCATGGGAGGGCACATGGTTGGGCGTGGTCATACCTGCAGCAGGATTTTGCCAGGCCCAGTTCTAGTTCTACGGGGGAAAGTGAGGCTCAGAGACATGTGTGATTTTTAGAGGTTGTCTTCTTATTTCTTTGTGTCAACACGTCTAGAACTTAAATCTCCTGCCTTCAAGAGGGTCAGCTGCCTCATTACCATGTCACAGGGCTAGGTTTTCCAGTTCCTCTGTACAATAAATATTTATTGAGGGCCTGTTTGGTTTCCAGCCCTGAAATAGGAGCTGTATATACATCAGTGAATAAACAGACCAAGTCTGTGTCCTCACTAGCCTTACATTTTGGGAAGGAGCTGGATTAGTCATTATTAAGAGAAAGCAGGAAATGTTTGCTTTCTGAGGTAGGATACTGGAAGATAAGTCGTGATGAAAGGAAATCTGGGGACAAATCCCTAGCATAGGTATGTTTTAGCATTGCCGGGGCTGTGTGGTGGAGGGCACGGCTCTCTGCAGCAGTCAAAGGGCACCAGAAACCTCATCTCTTAAGACTCCAGGCTATCCTTGCTGTCCCTCATTCATGCCAAGCTCTCTTCTTCCTCAGAACCCTTGCACTTGCTGATCCCTCTGCCTGGATATCCAAGTGGCATTCCTTTACTTTCTTCAAATCTCTGTCAAAAATCCTCTTATGAGAGAGGCTTTCACTGGCCTCCATAGTACAGAGAAGCAGAAGGCAGCTGTGAGGGGAGAGCTTAGGCCACAGCTTTTATTGGGGCTCCCATCTATGACTGGCTACTTTGAGAAGTTTTGGTGGGCTTTGGGCTCTAGAGGGTCTCCAGTTGCCTGGTACTTGGCCCTGGGATGATTAAGCCAGAGGAATATTGTTTCCTGGGTTGTAAGGGCCAGACAGAAAAAGGATGGCTCTGGATTGGTTAGTGTGCCTATCAAAAGTATGCTCTGGCTGGGCCCTTTGTCATCTCTAAGAACTGGCTGACCCCGGGAGGAGCAGTCTCTCCTCAACTAGAAAGGTGTTTGAAGATGTCAAAACATCATAATATTCAGAAGATAAAGAGCAAATACAAAACAAACCTAAGCTGTCTGGCTCCAGGTCTGGAGACTAATCTGCCTTCGGAGCTTTGCAGGTAGATGGCGGGGCTGTGCATGCATTCACCGGGCTCTGAATCTACGTACACCGTCACAAGTGCTGCGGTGGACTCTCAGGTGCAGTGCGAGCAGAATGGTTTTCAACCAGGAAAACTGCTCGAGGATTGAAGATTTTTGGAGCTGACCCGGGACTTTGGCAAGCAGATATTGGAGATAAAGAAGGGAGCTTACCGGCAGAGAAGCACCTCTGGGTCTGTTTCAGGGAAAGGCTGAGAGACCTGTAGGGTATTACAGGTGAGGAGAGGGCAGAGAGTGGAGGGCATTGAATGCCAGGCTGAAGAGGCTTGAGTTTGCTCTGTTTATGGAGAGGAACTATACGAGAAGGGCACACCTAGAACGGACACTAGAGATCATTGAGTTCATGCTCTTTGTTTTATATGGGAGGAAACTGAGGCCTAGGTTCACACAGGTAATAAATGGCCAACGCTGGGAAATTGTGGAAGGGGCAGAGTTTGAGGAATTGGCAGGCTCTTGGGGTAACCACGGGCGGGCAGGGGCTGAGGGTTCTTGGGTGGGGAGGGGAACTACCCCAGACACAGGCTCCAGTCTGGGGGCAAGGGGAGCTCCTGGGACACCAGCAGGGACTAAGGAAACAGGCAGAGGCAGGAGCTGTGCTGGGCCTTGTTGCATGAGGGTGGCAAAGGAAGAAGAATTGGCAAAATGGTCAGAAGATGTGAAAAGAGACACAAGAAACTGAGACCATCTAGCGCCAGAGAAATCAAGGCAGGAGAGGATTGAAAACACGGGGCGGCCGAGCAAAGAGATTCAGAGTCTGAGTTAGTTGTGGACCAAGGAAATGGCTTTCTGTGTCACTGCTGTGCGAGGCACCCAGACTGCAAGGGAGGAGAGAACACGGAGGAGATGGGCGCCCCAGAGAATTCCAGATGCTGGCTGAAGTCAGGGAGGAGAGAGAGGATGGGCGCTTGAGAGAGAAACAAGTTAAACATTATTTCTTTAGGAGAGGGAGATGTATTTTTTGGCTCAGGGGAATGAGTTAATCTTGCATAATGGGATTAAAGTTTTCTTTTTCTTTCATCTCTGAATCTTAGGTCTTTCATCTTGAAAATGGGGATTAAAAAGAATCTATGTCATAGGCTTATGAGGATTAAATGGGAAAACACATGAATAATGTTTAGTACAGTGCCTGGCACGTTATAAACACGTAATATATGGTAGTTATTTTTAATATTTTTTTACTACAAACTTGTGAAGGGCTCATCTCAGAGTCTTGAGGAAAGTATTACTTGCATTTTAAATCTTGGTACCTTATATTTATCACTCTATGGGGTCCAGTTGATAAAGAAGTACGAGTTCACGTATTCTGAAGGCCTGGGCTGGAAATAGGCCCAAAGATGCGTTCTTTTTATCTCACATACATGTGGAAATTATAGATTTTAATTAAGTGCTATTGTGTGAGCCCAGTTGCCTCCTCATGGGTGTTGGTGGGAGTTCACATCTCGAGAGAATTTGGTTTTGGATTTACTACTTACATCTGCAAGAGGAGTAAGTAAGCAGAGTAAGAACAGAAGAGTCTCTGATTAGTAATTTGACTGTTTTTTCATTCTGATCTGAAACCTGCAATCCAAAATTGAGGCAACTTTTCTTATTTAAAGAAAACGATTTCCATAGGCTGGAATGATCTTGTTTAAGCAAGGATAAGTTGTAGATGATAGAGACGTTTCCCTTGGAGGAGTCCCTCTCTGTGCTTTTTGGTGCAAACTCTTTGAAAAAGAGCCCCCGTCCAAAAAAAAGTGAGGGACTGACAGGAAACCAAGGGACACAATCTTTTTCTTTTCAAAGAAGACACCTGTGATGCCAGCTAGAGAGCAGGACCACATGGAGCGGAAAGGAATTAGTTACAGTCCTAAAACAGGGATAAATGCATCTGGTGTCAGATTAACCCCAGCAGACAATCTCGCTTGGTCTGAAACACTCGGACTCAACAGCATCCTGATTTCACTGTGAGAAACACATGTGTAAAGGCAACTTCTCAATAAGCAAAATGTGGTTGGGTGCATCTTAGGTGGACACAAAGCAACATGGGTAGGTCTTAAAAACATGACGTTGAGTGTTAACGATAAGAAATGAGATTTCTATTACGATGCCATTATGTAATTTAAAGCCACATACGCATACAGAGCAGCCCTACTCATTTCTACAGGGATACATGCATATTGAAGGACATATCTCTAACATATTAGAGAGGTTGCCTAAAAATTAGGGAGGATGAGTGTGAGGATCAGAAATAAGAGGGAAAAAATAAAACGAGAGAGGCTTTGCACAGACTGATAATGACAGTGTGCTATGAATTGAGTATGAATTTAAAAAGAGAGAAGTCTTTTAGGCGTTGCTCTTTTCTTTGTTGCTGAGGATCAGAAATAAGAGGGAAAAAATAAAACGAGAGAGGCTTTGCACAGACTGATAATGACAGTGTGCTATGAATGGAGTATGAATTTAAAAAGAGAGAAGTCTTTTCGGCGTTGCTCTTTTCTCTGTTGCCGTATAATAAATCTGATGCAAAGGCAAAGTGCTTTGGGGAAAACCTGCTGTCCTAGAGGTAACATGGGTTTCAAGGGATTCCTCAGAGCAGTTTGGGGTGGCTTCCTGAGGGGAAAGCAAAGAGGCTGTGTTTTCCGCCAACTGTCAGATGCTGGGCACCATCTGTGGCAGAACTCCAGGGGGCGCCCTTCACACAAGCAGGGATGGCTGCAACCCGCCCATCTGGACTGGAACCCAGAGCCAGACTCACTCAGGGTTTTTCTAGGGGCTGTATCCCAAGATATTTTTACAGCTTATATTTAGAACTTGTTCTGATGGAAAAGTTATTTATGAGGATGAAAACAAGCAAGCTGGGAGTATTATACATTGAGAGAAATATGAGTATATGAGGGGACAGACGAAATACTTTAAGTGTTCATAATTAAACTTTTTTCATCCTTAAGGTGCTTGCTTCAACTCCAGCTTGTTTATGGGTCTAGAAAATTTCTTGGAATGAGTTTGAGCTTTGATCTCGTATGGTCTGTCTAACTAGCAGGGATTCCCAAAATGTGGTCCCTGGAACAGCAGCATTAGCATGGAGCTTGTTAGAAATACAAATACTCAGGCCCCACCAGGATCCCCTGAACCAGAGACTCTGGAGGAGGGGCCAGGCCATCTGTAGTTTAACAAGCCCTCCAGGTAGTTCTGAGGCAGTTAAAGTTCTAGAACCACTGATCTAGACTCCTCTTTCTTAAACCGGGCTGTACAGGCTTTGCTCGCTTATAACCTGCCAGCTTTTTTTAAAAATTATTTTTATTTTTTTAAATTTTTATTTATTTTTGGCTGCATTGGGTCTTCATTGCTGTGTGTGGGCTTTTCTCTAGTTGCGGCGAGCGGAGGCTACTCTTTGTTGCGGTGCGCGGTCTTCTCATTGCAGTGGCTTCTCTTGTTGCAGAGCATGGGCTCTAGGCATGCGGGCTTCAGTAGTTGTGGCTCGCGGGCTCTAGAGCGCAGGCTCAGTAGTTGTGGCACACGGGCTTATTTGCTCTGTGGCATGTGGCATCTTCCCGGACCAGGCCTCGAACCCGTGTCCCCTGCATTGGCAGGCGGATTCTTAACCACTGTGCCACCAGGGAAGCCCAACCTGCCAGCTTTTTATAAGCTGAGGACTTTTGAAAAAAATACCTAGGGCCAGGTCAAACCCTAGACACTTACGCCAGAATCTCTGGGAGGTGGAGCCCAGGTATCAGTATTTCTTAAGTCTCTCCTTGGACTCATGTCCAAGGGCAGGCCTCTGCCCTTGGACATGAATGGGAATTGTCAGCTGGTCATCTTCCCTTTTATTTATTTAAGGCTTTGGGAACAAATGACAACCTCCTCTGGGCTTCAGTGTTCTCACCCATCAAATTACAGGATTGGGCAGTCACTAGACTCTCTAAAGGCATAACATTTTTATATCTATGACTTTAAATTTGAGAAGGGGTGTCTAATGGAGAATACATGGGGAAGAGTGGAGGGCTTATTAAAAGTGTAGTTACACACTGAATTGTAAGAATTGCATTTTCTAATAATATGGGTGCCCAGTCAGGGTTTGTGATCTTAGCTGATTATGGCATTTGGAGGAATGGGCGCATTACAAATAAAAATGAGATAAGAAAAGACCTTATTTGAACTTTGAACTTAATAATACTGCTGATTCTTCTCTTTGATTTGAGGAGGTTAAAGCTGTTGAAAATGTGTCCTGAATTGGGTCTATCCAAGCAAAGTGAAGATTGAGTCACTGTCTGGTGAATTTAAACAATGTAGTCAATAAAAAGGATAGTTGAAACTCTCTCTTTCATCAACACACATATATGAAGGGACAGACAAAATTTTCCATTCTTTATTTTTAAGAATAACAATATAATTTATTATTTATCAAATTGATTTTTTATTTTATTTAAAAATTTTTTTAACATCTTTATTGGAGTATAAATTGCTTTACAATGGTGTGTTAATTTCTGCTTTATAACAAAGTGAATCAGCTATACATATACATATATCCCCATATCTCCTCCCTCTTCTTAATTACAGGGTTTGGGGAATTGAAATGCAGCCATAATTGCTTGCACCTCTCCACGCCAGCTCGCTTGCATACAGAGGCCTAGAGAGGACTTTTCCAAGTCAAATCTCCCTAGCCAAGCCTCACTCGCCTGTAACCTGCCATATGCAGACAGAGGTCTAAGATTTATTTTACCTTAACCAAGAAGGAGACAAAGAGTGGATGGAAGTCTTTATGGCTTTGTTGCTCTATGTGGAAAAGAAACAGACTGAGTGAATTTATGTATGATCCCTCAGGAGAAAGCATCTTTGTGCTATATTTCTTTTTGACCTGGAGACCCTGAAAGCAAGTTGGAAGAGGCAGTTCATAAAGTCTGGATTGGTGTGAGTTTTGGGGAGAGCCTTAATTACAAAGGAAGAAATGCTTTATTTATATATACCAGATGTAATAGAGGATTCCCTGGTCTATCTTTCCAGGAACTAGGAGCCTCTGGTGAAAATCACTTTGTCTCAGGTGGGAGTCATTCCTCATCGGTCAGCAGAGCCTGATAAGAACATTTCCTCCCCAGGATTTGCTGGAATCTGTGTGTTCCCTTCAAATGATGACAAACTAATTGCACTGGCTTCCTGTCCCGTGCACAGTCTTTCTGCAGAGAATGGGGGAGGTCAACCTTTCTGATGAGCTGGCTTGCTTTTCTTTGCTGACATGGACCAACAGTGTTGCACTTAACAGCTCTTACTGTAAGTGGTGCTGTTGGATCATTTTCCCATGTACACTTCCAATCGGTACCTAAGTGCGTTTAGAGGATGATTTGTTATCAGAAGGATTGTTCCTTTTGACTCGTAGTATAATCTTTTTTCATATGATATTCTCTTCCTACTGAGATATGTGGAGACATCTCTGCCTCCTTCTAGTTTGCAATCCTGAGATTTCTCTTAGAGGCAATAAAAAAATTAAAGCAGTAGGGATGAGGTTTTGGTGCCTGCTGGACATGCCTGTCCTAACCTAAGAGAGAAGCTGGGGGTTTGAGGATGCCCAGGAGCTGTGGCAGACAATGGTGTAAATAGATAGTGTGGGGGAAATGGGGAGGGGACTACAAATTACAGAAAATGAATTGATCATTTATATATAGAAGAAGTTTTTTTTTAAAAAGGAGCCTAGAAAGGTGCAGGAAAAAGAGAAGACTTTTGCCTTGATGATTAGCCAGGAGAAGTCATTATGGGCTGATTACGTGTGTAAAAGCCATATTTAAAAAAAATGTATATGTATAGCTACATGTATGTGTGTGTTATTTTTATAATTAGCAGATGGATTCACTTCGTTTTTTTCCCTGGGCTTCTTCTCCAA
This sequence comes from Leucopleurus acutus, assembly GCF_964270905.1. Classification (NCBI taxonomy): domain Eukaryota; kingdom Metazoa; phylum Chordata; class Mammalia; order Artiodactyla; family Delphinidae; genus Leucopleurus; species Leucopleurus acutus. The sequence goes on along the minus strand of NC_139150.1, from coordinate 51,009,122 downwards.
GTTACTGTCCCCTGGCAGGCTCCGTTGCACTTAATGGCTCATCCCTGAACACTGAAGGACAGCTGAGCCTCATGACCCCTGCTCTGGGAGGGTTTGCAATGTAAACATTGCATCTCTAGGTAGCTCACTGCTTAGAGAAAGTATGTCACATTTGAAAACTGTGAGTCCTTTGTGATTTTCAGTGCTTATTTCATAAGCTTAAGAGACATTAGGCTTGTTAATATTTTTCACGGAGGAGTGAGCTTAGTTGCTCTTGTAATTGATAAACTTGTTTTTCCTCCAGTGCCGTCAGCCAAGGTTCTGCAGCAAGAATAGGAGGATGACCAATGGACCAGCATCTCCTGCAGAGCATATTTGGACCATTTTTTACAGAATGAACATACAAGAGCTTTAGTCTGGGGCAATCTGGCAGGAGAAGGCTGGTATACTTGGTTTCCTTCTGTCACACTTTTTGTGCAATGAATTAGACTTTTAAATCAGCAAATTCAGCGAGATGAGTTAGATCTTTGCACAAAAGCAGTGGAAGATTTCCAGCTGGTTGGGGGTATGATATGGAAATGTCTTGCTAAATCAGGGTCTGGTGGAATGTTGCTCTCCTGGCAGCCAGGCTCTGTTTCTCGGCAAGCAATCTGCTGGTTGCATGTAGGATGGAGCGCGCTGAGAGCGTAAGCACCGTCTTGCTTGTGGAAGACCTGGTGGTTCAGATGTTTTACATTAGGAACTGGGTGTGGGGTTTTTCAAGTTAAACTAAAGCAGCAGTTCTAGTAGGAGGAAACTCCCTGATCTGTGTCTTCTGTTTCTGGATGCTCTTCCTCAGAGAGCCAGATTTCAGCAGGAAGAGTTGTTAATGGTGGACTTTGGGCAACTGAAACCGTATGGGAGGGATGAGAAAGATGGAGTTATGTCATGATCTTCAACACTTTATTTAGAGGCTGTTGATGTTAGAATAATCAGTCAAGACAAACAAAGGCACTCACTTTGGATGAAAATTTTGCCTTGCCTTGCAGTTTTAGATAACTGAGTTCTAAGCCTCACACAGCAACACATTTTCCTAACTGATTTTTCTGGTTGTGCAAGCAGTGTCCAAATGATCAGGCAAATATCTGCCTTCAGAACAAATATTTTATACCATCCTGAGCCGGTCATCGGCACTTGCCAAGGTGAGGCCTGACCTCTCCTTTCCCTCCATCTTATAATTTCTGTGTATTAGGGATGAGCTTCCTCTTGATTCTGAGGATTGGCTCTGATGTAACCTGAATGAAGCCCTTAATATCCTTGTTCAAACAGAAACACAGTTCGGCTCATCGTTCCTAAGTTCATCTTCGCATTTTCTTGCCTCTGGATACCTGGGACTTTCCTGCTGGAGGGCTGGATGTTGCTGTGTTCAAGGCTGTGCTATATCCAGAACTTGAGGCATGGGGGGAGGGGGAGTGCTCCTTAGGACTCAGGATACAAACTGGCAGGTGTTAAGGTGGGTGATCCTGGGTAACTCAGAACCGTCAGATTCCTGAGCGGGAGAACTAACTGCCCACACGCTTCCTGGCAGTGTACATGTCCTTGGTCGAAAGAAGAGCCAGATGAGAATGTTGGATGAAAGGATGAAACTGATGTTCGTCATCATATTAAAAACAACTCAGATTGACTGGTCTTCTGATGGTGATCAGTGGCTGAACCTAGTAAACCTAAGTTAGGGCAGGTTCAAGGAGAAACCATGAGGTGGTTTTCTTTGTCACGTCCTGTCTAGCCTCTCAGTTTCCTGTCCCCACTCCTCGAGGATGCCCCCTGCCCACCCCATCTGACTCTCCCTTTCAGTGCCTTGCCTTAGGAAGGAGAGCCAACAAATTTCCAAGTGTTAGCATATATTCAGCCTTCCAGGACTTCTATTTCTGTTTTAATTAGGGAGCCCTAGGAGAAGAGCTGAGCACTCTAAACTCCTAAGTAAAAATCTGAAAAGGTGGAATTTCTTATGACAAGGGGAGATATTTTGGGGCAAGTTGAGCTTTCCAGATGAGCTGGGAATGTGGGTGCCTGCTTCTTTGATACCTGAACTATGCCTTCCTTGTAGTAGGTTAATTCCACTTCTCTTTTTCAAAATTTGCGACAATACTTGTAGTGGTTAGGCGATTTGAACCTGAGTTTTGCTATTTACCACCTGTGTGACCTTAGGTAAGTCACTTAATTGCTCCAAGCCTCAATTTCATCATGTACAATGGGAGTAATAATGATATCTTTTCAAAGAGTTTTTGTGCACTTCTAATGGGGTAATACACATACAGATATATATATATATATATATATTTTTTTTTTTTCTTATTTGCACAGGATATTCTTTAAGGGTATTAAAAAATCTAGAAACATTTAGTTGTCTTCAGGGAGATAAACAAGGGCAGGGCTGGAACACTTCTCATTGCCCTTTTGTACTTTTTGAATTTGGAACCTTATGAATGTATAACCTACATACAATATTAAAATTAAAATGTCCTGATGTTGGGTTCAAGATGGCGGAGTAGAGGGACATGTGCTCACTCCCTCGTGCGAGAGCACTGGAATCACAACTAACTGCTGAACAATCATCGACAGGAAGACACTGGAACTCACCAAAACAGATACCCCACATCCAGAGACAAAGGAGAAGCCACAATGAGGCAGTAGGAGGGGCGCAATCACAATAAAATCAAGTCCCATAACTGCTAGGTGGGTGACTCACAGACTGGAGAACACCTATACCACAGAAGTTCACCCCCTGGAGTGAAGGTTCTGAGCCCCACGTCAGGCTTCCCAACCTGGGGGTTCAGCAACGGGAGGAGGAATTGCCAGAGAATGAGACTTTGAAGACTAGTGGGATTTGACTGCAGAACTTCGACAGGACTTGGGGAAACAGAGACTCCACTCTTGGAGGGCACACACAAAGTAGGGTGTGCATCAGGAGCCATGGGGAAGGAGGAGTGACCCCATAGGAGACTGAACCAGACCTACCTGCTAGTGTTGGAGGGTCTCCTGCAGAGGTGGGGGGCGGCTGTGGCTCACCACGGGGACAAGGACAGTGACAGCAGAAGTTCTGGGAGGTACTTCTTGGTGTGAGCCCTCCTGGAGTCCGAGTCCGCCATTAGTCCCACCAAAACACCTGTAGGCTCCATTGCTGGGTCACTTCAGGCCAAACAACCAACAAGGAGGGAACTCAGCCCCACCCATCAGCAGACAAGTGGATTAAAGTTTTACTGAGCTCTGCCCACCAGAGCGACACCCAGCTCTACCCACCACCAGTCGCTCCCATCAGGAAGCTTGCACAAGCCTCTCAGATAGCCTCATCCACCAGAGGGCAGACAGTAGAAGCAAGAAGAACTACAATCTTGCAGCCTGTAGAATGAAAACCACATTCACAGAAAGATAGACAAAATGAAAAGGCAGAAGACTATGTACCAGATGAAGGAATAAGATAAACCCCCAGAAAAGCAACTAAATGAAGTGGAGATAGGAAATTTTCCAGAAAAAGAATGCAGAATAATGATAGTGAAGATGATCCAGGACCTCAGAAAAAGAATGGAGGCAAATATTGAGAAGATACAAGAAATGTTTAACAAAGACCTAGAAGAACTAAAGAACAAACACCTAGAAGAATTAAAGAACAAACAAACAGAGGTGAACAATACAATAACTGAAATGAAAAATATACTAGAAGGAATCGATAGCAGAATAACTGAGGCAGAAGAACAGATAAGTGACCTGGAAGACAGAATGGTGGAATTCATTGCCACAGAACAGAATAAAGAAAAAAGAATGAAAAGAAATGAAGGTAGCCTAAGAGACCTCTGGGGCAGCATTAAATGCATCAACGTTCACATTACAGGGGTCCCAGAAGGAGAAGAGAGAGAGAAAGGACCTGAGAAAATATTTGAAGAGATTATAGTCGAAAACTTCCCTAACATGGGAAAGGAAATAGCCACCCAAGTCCAGGAAGTGCAGAGAGTCCCAGGCAGGATAAACCCAAGGAGAAACATGACGAGACACATAGTAATCAAATTGACAAAAATTAAAGACAAAGAAAAATCATTAAGAACAACAAGGGGAAAACGACAAATAACATACAAGAGAACTCCCATAAGGTTAACAGCTGATTTCTCAGCAGAAACTCTACAAGCCAGAAGGGAGTGGCGCAATATATTTAAAGTGATGAAAGGGAAGAACCTACAACCAAGATTACTCTACCTGGCAAAGATCTCATTCAGATTCAATGGAGAAATCAAAAGCTTTACAGACAAGCAAAAGCTAAGACAATTCAGCAGCACCAAACCAGCCCTACAACAAATGCCAAGGGAACTTCTCTAAGTGGGAAACACAGAGAAGAAAAAGACCTACAAAAACAAACCCAAAACAATTAAGAAAATGGTAATAGGAACATACATATCAATAATTACCTAAAGTGTGAATGGATTAAATGCTTCAACCAAAAGACACAGGTTTGCTGAATGGATACAAAAACAAGAACCGAATATATATGCTATCTACAAGAGACCCACTTCAGACCTAGGGACACATACAGACTGAAAGTGAGGGGATGGAAAAAGATATTCCATGCAAATGGAAATCAAAAGAAAGCTGGAGTGGCAATACTCATGTCAGATAAAATAGACTTAAAGAATGTTACAGAAGACAAGGAAGGACACTACATAATTATCAAGGGATCAATCCAAGAAGAAGATATAACAATTATAAATATATATGCACGCAACATAGGAGCACCTCAATACATAAGGCAAAAGCTAACAGCTATAAAAGAGGAAATTGATAGTAACACACTGATAGTGGGGGACTTTAACACCTCACTTACACCAAAAGACAGATCATCCAGACAGAAAATTAATAAGGAAACACAGGCTTTAAATGATACAATAGACCAGATAGATTTAATTGATATTTATAGAAAATTCCATCTGAAAACAGCAGATTACACTTTCTTCTCAAGTGTATAAGGAACATTCTCCAGGATAGATCACATCTTGGGTCACAAATCAAGCCTCAGTAAACTTAAGAAAATTGAAATCATATCAAGCATTGCTTCTGACCACAACGCTATGAAATTAGAAATAAATTACAGGGAAAAAAGCATAAAAAACACAAACACATGGAGGCTAAACAATACGTTACTAAATAACCAAGAGATCATTGAAGAAATCAAAGAGGAAATAAAAAAATACCTGGAGACAAATGACAATGAAAACACGATGATCCAAAACCTATGGGATGCAGTAAAAACAATTCTAAGAAAGAAGTTTAGGGTGACACAAGCTTACCTCAAGAAACAAGAAAAATCTCAAATAAACAATCTAACCTTACACCTAAAGGAACTAGAGGAAAGAAGAACAAACAAAACCCAAAGTTAGCAGAAGGAAAGAAATCATAAATATCAGAGCAAATAAATGAAATAGAAACAAAGAAAACAATCACAAAGATCAAGAAAACTAAAAGCTGGTTCTTTGGGAAGATAAACAAAATTGATAAACCTTTAGCCAGACTCATCAGGAAAAAGAAGAGGACTCAAATCAATAAAATTAGAAATGAAAAATGACAAGATACAATGGACAGTGCAGAAATACAAAGCATCCTAAGAGAATACTACAAGCAACTCTATGCCAATAAAATGAACAACCTGGAAGAAATGGACAAATCCCTAGAAAGGTATAACCTTCCAAGACTGAACCAGGAAGAAATAGAAAATATGAACAGACCAATCACAAGTAATGAAATTGAAACCGTGATTAAAAATCTTCCAACAAACAGAAGTCCAGGACCAGATAGCTTCACGGGTGAATTATATCAAACATTTAGGGAAGAGCTGACACCCATCCTTCTCAAACTCTTCCAAAAAATTGCAGAGGAAGGAACACTCCCAAACTCATTCTATGAGGCCACCATCGCCCTGATACCAAAACCAGACAAAGATACTACAAAAAAAGAAAATACAGACCGATATCACTGACGAAAATAGATGCAAAAATCCTCAACAAAACACTAGCAAACAGAATCCAACAACACATTAAAAGGATCATACACATTGATCAAGTGGGATTTATCCCAGGGATGCAAAGATTCTTCAATATATGCAAATCAATCAATGTGATATACCATATTAACAAATTGAAGAAGAAAAACTATATGATCATCTCAATAGATGCAGAAAAAGCTTTTGACAAAATTCAACACCCATTTATGATAAAAACTCTCCAGAAAGTGGGCATAGAGGGAACCTACCTCAACATAAGAAAGGCCATATACGACAAACCCAAAGCAAACATCATTCTTAATGGTGAAAAACTGAAAGCATTTCCACAAAGATCAGGAACAAGACAAGGATGTCCACTGTCGCCACTATTATTCAACATAGTTTTGGAAGTCCTAGCCATGGCAATCAGAGAAGAAAAAGAAATAAAAGGAATCCAAATTGAAAAAGAAGAATAAAACTGTCACTGTTCACAGATGACATGATACTATATATAGATAATCCTAAAGATGCCACCAGAAAACTACTAGAGCCAATCAGTGAATTTGGTAAAGTTGCAGGGTGCAAAATTAATGCACAGAAATCTCTTGCATTCCTATACACTAACAATGAAAGATCAGAAAGAGAAATTAAGGAAATAATCCCATTCACCATTGCAACAAAAAGAATAAAATACCTAAGAATAAATCTACCTAAGGAGGTAAAAGACCTGTACACAGAAAACTATAAGACACTGATGAAAGAAATCAAAGATGACACAAACAGATGGAGAGATATACCATGTTCTTGGATTGGAAGAATCAGTATTGTGAAAATGACTATGCTACCCAAAGCAATCTAAAGATTTGATGCAATCCCTATCAACTTACCAATGGCATTTTTTTACAGAACTAGAACAAAAAAAAATTTTAAAATTTGTGTGGAGACACAAAAGACCCCAAATAGCCAAAGCAGTCTTGAGGGAAAAAAATGGAGCTGGAGGAATCAGACTCCCTGACTTCAGACTATACTACAAAGCTACAGTAATCAAGACAATATGGTACTGACACAAAAACAGAAATATAGATCAATGGAACAGTATAGAAAGCCCAGAGATAAACCCATGCACCTATGGTCAACTAATCTATGACAAAGGAGGCAAGGATACACAATGGAGAAAAGTCAGTCTCTTCAATAAGTGGTGCTGGGAAAACTGGACAGCTACATGTAAAAGAATGAAATTAGAACACTCCCTAACACCATACACAAAAGTAAACTCAAAATTGATTAAAGACCTAGATGTAAGACCAGACATAGAATACTTAGAGGAAAACATAGGAAGAACACTCTTTGACACAAATCATAGCAAGATCTTTTTTGACCCACCTCCTAGAGTAATGGAAATAAAAACAAAAATAAACAAATGGAACCTAATGAAACTTAAAAGCTTTTGCATAGCAAAGGAAACTATAAACAAGATGAAAGACAGCCCTCAGAATGGGAGAAAATATTTGCAAACTAATCAACGGACAAAGGATTAATCTCCAAAATATATAAACAGCTCATGCAGCTCAGTGTTAAAAAAACAGACAACCCAATCAAAAAATGGGCAGAAGACCTAAATAGACATCTCTCCAAAGAAGACATACAGATGGCTGAGAAGCACATGAAAAGCTGCTCAACATCACTAATTATTAGAGAAAAGCAAATCAAAATTACAATGAGGTATCACCTCACCGGTTAGAATGGGCATCATCAGAAAATCTACAAACAACAAATGCTGGAGAAGGTGTGGGGAAAAGGGAACCCTCTTGTACTGTTGGTGGGAATGTAAATATGGGGAACAGTATGGAGATTCCTCAAAAAACTGCAAATAGAATTACAATATGACCCAGCAATCCCACTACTGGACATATACCCTGAGAAAACCATAATTCAAAAAGACACATGCACCCCAATGTTCATTGCAGCACTGTTTACAATAGCCAGGTCATGGAAGCAGCCTAAATGTCCACGACAGATGAATGGTTAAAGAAGATGTGGTACATATATACAATGGAATATTACTCAGCCATAAAAAGGAACGAAATTGGGTCATTTGTAGAGATGTGGATGGACCTGGAGACTGTCATACAGAATGAAGTAAGTCAGAAAGAGAAAAACAGATATCGTTTATTAACACATATATGTGGAACCTAGAAAAATTGTACAGATGAACCAGTTTGCAATGCAGAAATAGAGACGGAGATGTAGAGAACAAACATATGGACACCAAGTGGGGAAAGTGGGGGGCAGGTGGTGGTGTGATGAATTGGGAGATTGGGATTGACATATATACACTAATTTGTATAAAATAGATAACTAATAAAACTAATTTAAAAGAAAAAAAATAAAATTAAAATGTCCCTAAATAACTTACCAGGAGTTTGGTTAGAATAAAGAAATGTCACCTTAATGGCGACTGTCTCTTAGTTCAGGTCACTGATGAGTGCTTCATAGAGCTGGTCTCGTTGAATCCTCACAAGCATTGTATGGGGAAGGTGCTCTAGAGGGATTCATGGCTGGGATATCAAAGCAGGGGCTTTGGCAGCTACATTCTGTATGTGTAATAAGTTTGAATTATTTTTGTTATAAAATACTTCAACCATACAGGAAAATATGCAGAAGTATTTTTCTATAATTATTTAAAGTGTTCTTAAAGCATGGTCATAGAGCTTAGTATCCAAACTGGGATACTCTTGAGAAAGAAGGGCCTTCTGTTGATAATTATGCTGGGTTAACAAATGTAAATTCAACAGGCTCAGGCTAACTGGGTTGTATGGGCACCTGGAAATCAAGCATTATTGTAACTGTTGAAGTCTCCCCTTGTGCCTCTTCCGGGCCCATGTTCTCCCCCGTCCCCCAAGGCAGCCATGATCTTGATATAGATGTGCACACTGTTGATGATTTATGTCCATACTACATATGAGTGCATCATAAACTGTACAAAGTATTTCTTTGTGTGTTTCCAAATGTTACATAAATGGTATCTTATGTTGTCACTTTTTACTACTTTTCCTGAAAAATTAAAGGAACTAGGGCCAAGGAATAATTATGTATTTGCTTTTGATTGGCGGCAACAGAAACTAATTCTGGCTAGCTTAAACCAGGGAGGGATTTCATAAAGATTATTGGGGCATCTTAAGTACCCCATGACTGGGAAAGAGGAGTTCAGGACAGCTCCTGGGATTTGAGCAACAGGTAGGTACAGATTCAACCCCTCCCACACCTGTCATCAATATCAATATCAATATGGCCACAGTGGCCCCCAGTCTTTGTATGTCTGGGTTCCAATATTCGAATTCCAGAGACAGTAAGAGAATCCAGTTGGGCCAGGTGTCCTCCCTAGGTCAGCTGCCAGTATATGGTCAAGAATGCAGGGTAATGCAGAAAGGACATAACCACCGAGAACCTGTCCCATGGTATTGGGACTGTTTCCAGAGGAGGGGAAACTGTGAGTAGGGCATCTAAAGACGTGACAACGATAGTGAGCAGAGAAAATTTGGTGATGAGAGGGAAATCTCTGTGTTTATGGTTTCTTGTGAAGAGGAATATAGAGAAAAACACTTGCCCATTTGGGAATTCCCTTCTGACGTTTCTGAGGGAAATTTATATGGACTACCAAATTCTAGATTCTGAGAGCTATCAGTTGAGAAATCCAGAAAACTGGAAGAAGTGTTATAATTCTCCTGTGAGAATTAAAGCTTAATAGTCCGTGTAGAGACCGTACTGGTTTGAAGAAATTCACTGACTTCAAGTTGAAAGCAAGAGCAGGAACTATTGATGCACAGAGACCAAGGTCCAGGTCAGCATTTTTGGGAACCGGGACATGAGCAGTGGAAGAGAAGCATCAGGGAGACTCTCTTGTGTCTGTTGCTCTAAGTGTCTTCATTGCTCTGTCCACTGCTGACAGTGAATAATTCTTGCAGATAAATATTAGTAAGTTTATAGGCCTTAGGATACTTCTTACAAATCGTATTAGTGGTGTTCTAAGAAATACCAGGTTTTGGAAGCAAAATATGTCCTTAAATTGGCTATTCTGACAATTACTTCTCTGTAGTCCTCTTCACCTTGCCAGGAGATCCAAATATTGCATTATTTGAATTCTATTAGAACAATTGATGCTTTGTGGGGTTAAAAGTTTCATTTAAAGAATGAGAATCTTTAAATATTTGTGGAATTATCTTCCAATTTAAAAATTATTTTTATTTAGCATTTATTTTGTGTTAACGTTCATTTCTTTTTAATGTTTTCTATGATCCTGTGTCTATCAGGTAGAGATCATTTTTACAGGTTATTGAATTCAATAATCTTGTCACAATTTGTTGGTTAATCATAATAATAAACCATACATTTGGTATTATATCTTGTTAAACAAAAGACCACGAAAACTTTTCATGTAATCCTATCACAGAAAAACGATTCTCTACTTATTATTTTTATTTAGTTATTTATTTATTTTTTGCGGTATGCGGGACTGTCACTGTTGTGGCCTCTCCCGTTGCGGAGCACAGGCTCCGGACGCACAGGCTCAGCGGCCGTGGCTCACGGGCCCAGCCGCTCCGCGGCATGTGGGATTCTCCCGGACTGGGGCACAAACCCGTGTCCCCTGCATCGGCAGGTGGACTCTCAACCACTGCGCCACCAGGGAAGCCCCTCTCTACTTATTATTATGGTCACTTATTATTTTTCAAAAACATGTAAGTACAAGTGTTATGAACATTACAGAATACTAACATGAATTCTGGAATTGCTGAGAATTCTCAGAAAGTCCATTTCCTCATTCTTGAATCCCAATGATTAATATCTATCAGAAGTTTGGACACAGTAAAAGGGAATAACACCCTATGTTGGACACCTGGCAGGGTCAATGATAAAACGTTACTGTTGAGCTCTGAGCTGCTGTCATGAACGGTGTCCCTGAGTCAGTCACACTTGTTGGGGATTTCAGACGCACAAACAGAGCTGTTGTTGGATACAAATCTCCAGGTTGATTTTGGCTCCTACCGAAAGTTGGAAGAAATCAATTCCATGATAAATGAAAAGTGACTACTTTCTGGCTTCCAAGAAAACACTAGAAACAGCGGGAAGAAAAATGCCAAAACAGTGAAGGTACCCATGGGCATGGCTGTGAAGTTGGGAGCCATAGTTTAGTCTATGAAACTCCAACCACTGGCATCATTTTTGGGTTAAAACAGCATGTCCAGAAAATCCTAGGTTAAAATGCAGTGGTTGTGTGCATTGTTTCTCTATTTGCTTGAGTCACTTTTCAAATGTGTGTGTCCTCTGTAGATGTACTCTGAGGGAATGGGGAAAATGTTGGAAGAATCTCACAGAGAAAATTGGCCCGGCAGGGTGCATAGAATTGTTGGGGATAGAAGTTCCTGGTTAAGTGTGTGAGTAAAACCTGAGCTGGACCTGGGCTGGGCTAGAGGGACTTGAGGATAGCATCAAACTGGCTGGGTCTGATAACACAGTATTTCACTACCAGTCATGCAAATTCACCCAGACTTCATGGTTGAAAAAAACCCATTCATAAGGCAGGTATACTGGCTTGTACGGCAAGCCATGTTATTTAGCTCCATGGCATAGATGGATATAAAACAGCGTTTCAAAAAATGACTTTACATAGGAATGTTAAAATATTTATTCAGAGATTGGCCATATGTTGGGGGTCCCTTCCTAAAACTCAAACGTAAAAACCACCAAAGGAAAATTCCATGTAGACTATGATTGCAAATGACTAATGCAATATAATTTAAGTAAAACATGGAAAATACATTAACTTTTTTTTTTTTTTTTTTGCGGTACGCGGGCCTCTCACTGTTGTGGCCTCTCCCATTGCGGAGCACAGGCTCTGGATGTGCAGGCTCAGCGGCCATGGCTCACGGGCCCAGCCGCTCCGTGGCATGTGGGATCTTCCCGGACCGGGGCACGAACACGTGTCCCCTGCATTGGCAGGCGGACTCTCAACCACTGCGCCACCAGGGAAGCCCACATTCCCTTTTCAATAAAGATCTAAATTGTGTTCCTTTTTGAAGCCTTTAGAAACAAAATTCAGCTGTTAAAAAGTATTGAGATTCCTTTAGAAAAGTAAACTTTATTTGCCTTTTATAGAATAAAGAACTTTGATAACACTCTAAAGTTTTAAATAATCTGTTACTGTATATCATTGATATTTCTAGATACTGTGGGGGACACACGGAAATCAAATCTTCATTCTTGGCAGATCAGAGGCCTATTATGTTTAGGTAAAACTGAATTAAAGTGAAACCTTTTGCTTTCCAAAAAGCACAGTTTTTACAAGTTAGTTAACATCAAGTGCTTTTCAGAGTTGACGCCAGTGCATGCAGCAGTCAGGAGGCCACATCTGCATTGGTTGTGCCCATCACCTTGTGCTGGTCTCAGGAGATTTATAAACAGCATTTCAGTGTTCCTAGGCATCCTGTAATTACCTCCAAAAACAAACTCCAGAGGAACTGGAGTTTCCATGTGTGAGGTGGATGGCTCTTTTTGCCCAGTTACGTATGAAGTCTAAGGGTCAATAAAAATAATTTTTTTCATCCTTAACACTAGTTCCCTAATTTGCATGTGATCTTATGCTAGATATTGTGCTGGAAGTTAATCAGACATAGTCCATTGATGCCTCAAAGACAATACTATTTGATACAAAGATTAAGAATTATTATGGTAATAATAATTATAGTAATGATTATAATAACAATAATAACTATTTTAGTGATAGTAATAATAATAATCATAATAATTACAGCAAGCACTTATTAAGCCCTTATTATGTTCCAGGCCCTGTGCTAAGCAGTTTTCACATATTAGGTCTCTGAATATGATCATCAACCCTAGGAGGTAGATAGCATTATGCCCATTTTACAGATGCAGAAAGTGAGCTTTAGAGAGGGTAAGCGACTTGTCCAAGGCCGACTGGGTAGTCACTGATGAAGGTTGGCAACAAAGTTTTGAAGCCTAGATGTGAGAACACAGAGACAAGTTCACAACCATTTATAAGATACACATGTGACATGCACATTTCCATCACTTGAACACTCACTTTAGTGGCCTTACACTGAAGGAAGTAGAGAAACAAAGTTCTGTTGGATTTACTATATGTTATTTCATTTGTTGGGGAACAGAAGGCTTCGTGGAAGGTGGCGTTTTAGGAGAAATATATAACTGACTTTCCATACCACCAGAAGGTGTTTGGGCAGATTAAAAAGGGAACTAGCGCTTCCTTAGAGGACTGCCCCGTGACATTTTCCACCTGCTTTTCTGCCTCTTGTCCTGTACTTTTGGCATTTCTTCTGCTCTTAAGAGTCAGTGAGTCAACAGTGTGTTTTTAGCATGCCCTGTGTGCACAGAAGTGGACTCCGACTCAACAGGAATATAAAACTACCATGGGCCAGACCTGTGCCAGCCTTTTCTGCCAGCCAGGGGATCGGGGGCAGGGCAGTGTGGAAGAACAGAGTATAGAGAATAAAATTATATGTAAATGTATATGTGTGTGTGTGTGCGCGCGCGCGTGCGTGTGTGTATAAAATTCATTTTAAGTCTCATAATCACTCAAGGGTATTTTTTTTAACTGGGCAATTTTACCAGTGCCCCCGCTTGTACGTTCTGATAAGTTCCTAAATGGAAGCCTGATAGAAGTTAATCTTTTAATGCCTCATAAGTAAAAAAGCAAATCATAGAATGATATGGCTCGAAGGGATCCCAGAGATCTAAAGTGTTTCATGGAATATTAATGTCCTTGATCTCTTAATAGGTGTTTTGGAAATGGGCCCCATGGTCAAATAAAATTTGGGAATGCTGGGTTAAAGTTAAATAGGTATTTTTCCCGCGGAACTTCACGGAGTCTTTCATATGCTAATATGCTTTGTGAATCTCCCAGAGGGTGGGTAAAGTCTGAAGTGTTTCAAGATATATTTTACCCCACATTCTCTTTGTGAGAAATGCTGGTCTAGGTGAGCCAGCTAGTGGAGTCTCTACATGATGATAGCAGCTGACACCTTTTTAAGAGCAAGGAAATCCCAAGGGGAAGGAAGGATATATCGGTTGCCCCTGTTTCATGCCAAGAATTCTCAGTGAGAGGCCTTTCCCTGGAGGCTCAGAGAAGCCTGGAAGGCATCTGTAGGCGAACAGGGCCCACTTCATTGTGACCCACGCTATAGAGAAGCTCTGAACTCAGCACAGAAGGATGACCAGCCCCTTAGAATCAGGAAAATGTATTTATCCCTGACCTAGCCCACTGAGGACACATGAAGTGGGGAGGGGACTGTCCTAGCTGTAGCTCCAAAGCTAGTCTGAGTCCCTTTCCCTAAGCAAACTAGTTGTGTGAGTTTAGGTTGGGAAAAGCACTGGTTCAAGAAGACATTGAACTGATGCCCTTTCAGAGGTGTCAGTGTGAAAATGCGTATCATGAAACTCCAAGAATGAGATAGAGCATGCAGGATTTTAAAAAGTTACTTGACTATGAAACGCTTATGCAGCATTTGGGAGGCACTTGTGTTACAAGGAAAACCCTTTGGGAAACACTGATCTAATCCGACCTTCTCATTTTACCAGTGAGCAACTCTGGGCAGGCATTTCTTACCTGTGGAGCCCTCTCAGGTTCCTTTTCTCCATCACTGTGACACATTTGTTGGAATTAACTTGATCAAAATTGGGGGCAGCTTTGAAGAGATTTCTTTAGTTCATAAGCCCTTTTTGTATGTTTCAAGGGCAAATTACTCTGTATACCTTGAGTTTCCATTGTCAAAAGCCACAGATTAATTCAATCAAACTTTATATAATATTACCTTTGCCCAAAGATGTTTACGTACAGTGGTGGTCTACAAAGATATAAAATGTAGTTCTTAGTATATAAAACATTGATAATAATGACAAATACTATATATAGATGGCAATAATATGAATATCTAACATTTATTGAATGCCCTTCTGTTTGTCGGGCACTGTACTAATATATTTTCATCCTCCCAACAATTTATGAGGTCGGGATTATAATAATCCCCATTTCACAATGATGATACTGAGGTGAGGAGAGGGTAAGGAACTATTCCAAGGCCACATACAGCTGGAGGAGAGCAGACATATAGAAAGGTGTAGCAGCACATGAAACATTCCTTATGAGTGGTACAAAGTGCTATGTGAATTCAGAGAACAGAAAAATAATATTCAAAAGACTTTATCATTGAAAGTGTCAATTATGTGGTGGGCAGTTACGGTTTGTTTGCCCATCTCTCCTGCCTTTGGGGACCAGCACCCCCTGACTTTGGAGGAACTTTGTCCCTTTCACTGTGGGGTTCCTGCTTTGTGGTTGCTTGCGTTGCCTCAAACTGGACCAGAGTCTTTGAGAGTTTGGGGATTAGAACCAAGGGAAGAGACTTTCCTTTTGGCTGGTAAAGCTGTAAAATCTTATCTGAGATGTGCCTGACTTGTCCTCAGCCCTGGGGAAGGAGCTGGGCTGTGGTAGGAGAGAATGATGGTGATGTCAAGAGAGAGGCAGGTCCTAGAAGTGCAGAGATGGAGTCCTGGAGACCTTCTGGTTATGTCTGAGGCTTGGAGGCTGCATCCTTTTCTTCTTGTCTGGGACAGAGGACTTACCACCCTCTCCTGGGAATGATACTGTCCTTCCTTGCAAAATGAAATGTTATTAGAAAGTGGTTAAAAAAATCCCCCATCATAGAGATGTGCACAGGTCCTTAGAAGTGTTGACATTCTATTTGGTGCTAAGACAAGGCTCCCTCAACCATAAAGTCAGGAACTTTACAGGGGAATGGAGAGAGTAGAGGCAAAACAACAACAACAACACACACACACACACACACACACACCCTTCACTGTTGAAGAGAAAAGCTAGAGTCTCAATAGGATTCAGTTGATGACTTCACACTTTAATGATATTAATAAAAAGGGGAGGGGCCACATAAGAATTTGTACTGAATGTAGGTGCCATCTTGGCCACTTCCTTCAACCTCACAGAAAGCCTCCTGTTTCTCATCTGTAAAATGGGAATGATATGAATGCCATTACTACTTCTTTTAGTTGTTTTGAGCCTCCAAAGAGAAAACAGATGCAAGGCCTTTTGTCAGCTGCAAAACAACATATAAGTGTGAGCTGTTATTCACAGTCATCTTACTGTGATCAAACACTTTATAATCCTGCAGCAAATCCAGCTTAGTCCCAGGAAGTGGACAATATTTGGAGGAGGAGAAGAAGCAGGAGATTTCAGTGACTTTAGTGGGCGCAAAAATGCTTTGAGGGTGAAAGGAGATAGAAGCAAAAATGAGAATTGTTTCTTCCCTTTTGGGGCTTTATCCTTTTTGCCTGTTAATTTATTTTCTATGGGGAATTTCTTGATTTGGGATTTTTGGTGGGCTTTATGGAGAGAAGGCAGCACATCTCTGACCACCCCCCCACCCCACCCCACCCCCAGATGCCAGAAAGCTTGTGAAAGGAGCAAGCCCAGTTCCTGGTACCCTGTCCTTGTTTAATTTGGGTTTGTTCATTCATTCCTGGTAGGACCTTACAAAGGGCTTTACCCTCCTCCTAGTGAAAGCGATGAATCCTGGTAAGAGCTCCGCAGTGTGGACACATACAGTGTGGGACAGCCTGTTTCTAAGCAGGAGCTGGGCCAGGGAGGGTGAAAGGGCAAGAAGAAAAAGGAAATACGCGTCCACGCATCTGTGTTTCTGCTGTTGTGACCACCACAACAAACAAGCAAAAAAAAAAAAAAGTGTTCTTCCTGAGAAGTGTGCTGCCTTCAGAGAGCCTGGGGAAAAGTGTGGATGGCTGGGTGGATCCTGCTGGATTGAAGGGCCTGACAGTATGTGATTCCCTGCAACAAATGGTAGTGGTGGGGTGTGTGTACACACGCAGACACACTCGCAGCGCCCAGCCTCCAATTTCAGCGCTGGCAGAAGATAACAATTCTCAGCTCGCTCTTCCAGGGTTATTTTTGGCTGGGGCTGTTCTCTGATGGCAAAAGGTTTCAGCCCCCTCCCAACTCCACCCCTGTCCTTGTTCAAAAGAGAAACTGGTGCTTGTAAACCGCTCACTCCCTGGGAGGCCGGGAGGCAGGGCTGCGGGTTGGAGGGGAGAGGGGCCGCGGGTACGGGGAGAGGACCCCCAATCCTGGTCAAGTTCTCACCACCCCTTCCCCGGCTGTTTTCTAGCGGAGGGTGTGCCGGGGGAGACGCGATCACCGGGGAAGGCTCGGGCTAGGCGCGCGAGGAGGCGTCCCCGGGATCGGGGTAGTTGGCACTGGGAAGGGGCTTTTGGGACACTCCGAAAGTAAGTCCAGCTGGGAGAAGAAGCTGCGGGCACGTCGGGCGCTCCGGCCGGAGAGGAAGTTGGGCGGGTGCGAACTTTTCTTGGAAGGTAGAGGCCAAACTCTGCGGGGGCAGCTAGGGGCCGCGCGCAGAGGGAGGAGCGGTCGGCGCGGCAGGAGGGCGCGGGGCGCGGGCCGGCCGCAGAGGGGGCCGCGGCGCGAGGCGGAGCCCGGGCGCGCCGCCAAGCTGGTGGGGGCCCCGTCGGGCTGCAGATTCCCTCCGGCTCCCGGAGCCGCGGCAGGACCGGCCAGGAGGCGCCATGGAGGGGAGCCCCATCCCGGTGCTGACGGTGCCGACGGCGCCCTACGAGGACCAGCGGCCGGCCGGCGGCGGGGGGCTGCGACGGCCCACCGGGCTCTTCGAGGGTCAGCGCAACTACCTGCCCAACTTCATCCAGAGCGTGCTGTCGTCCATCGACCTGCGCGACCGCCAGGGCTGCACCATGGTGGTGGGCAGCGACGGCAGGTACTTCAGCAGGACGGCCACGGAGATCGTGGTGCAGATGGCCGCGGCCAACGGGGTGAGTGACATGCCGCCCCTCGCGTCCGCAGTCCCCCTCCTCACCCTGCCTTCTCCGCCGGCCTGCCCCAGGCCCAGCCTCGACCCCCACCCTGCTCCCGGGCTCGGCCGCTCCCCCAGGTCCTCTCCGCCCGCGTCCCGCCACCGCAGCTCCCCGCAGCCTCCCCGGCGCACCCGGGACGCCCGGGCTGTGTCGCGCCCGCCGCTCCGAAAGGCCTTAAGGGTTGCTCGCCCTTCTTTGAGCCCAGCCGGGCATCCCGACCGACCAGCCACATCGCCCTGAACTCTCTCTGGACTCTGACCATGTCCTGCACCTGCTCGCTGTTCTCGACTTTCTCTTCCCCAACCCTTTAAAAATATTTGCTCTGACCGTTTTCACTACCCTCCCGCTACCAATATATTGATAGTTGTCCCCCTCCCCACCCCACTTCTGTATCCTATTTGCAGTCTTCTTCTACTCCACATCTTGGCTCTGCCAAATTTAACAGTAGTGTTGGCTCCGAAGACACACACACACACACACACACCAGTGTTGGTTACTGACATATTTAGCAAGCGTGGACCCTGAAGGTTTTTAATATCATTGGTTCATGGAGTTATATTTCATAATTGATTTGATTAGGGAAAGAATGGGACGGGAATCAGTGTGAACCTATACAGACTGGGCTCTCAGTTCCGGGGAGGCAAATCTCTAAATGGTCAGAAATGAGATTTGCAATGCTTTTCTTGAAGCAATTCCCAACTTCTCTCCAAGATGCCCTTTGGCAGTTGACAACATTTCATGCCTCTTCTCCCCTGCAGTTTTCATCCTCCTTTCCTCTCCCTTCTCACACCACTTAAGTAGTCTTCTTTTGCAATCTGAATTCTCAGACCTTGAGTTTTTCTCTTTCTCCTTCCTTTCTCCCTATCCTACAACTAGATGCACCTTTTGACATATCCCCATACCCTGATTTCCTCCTTTCCAAAGCCAGCAGTGTCTCAAGAGGGATACTGACTTCAAGGGTCCCTGAATTCTCTGTGGGAAACATTGTCTAAAAGAGGAACTTAAGCCTTGTTAATGCAGTCAGATCCACACACATAGAACTTCCCTTTAAGTGAAACCTCTGCAGATGTATAAGTGAGTGTGAACATTTAAAAAAGAGAAACTAAACAATGATCTGGCTTTTGAATTCCCTCCTTCCCTCCTTTCCAACCCTATCCTTTTTAATTTTCTCATTTCTTGCTTAGAAAGACAACTTTGAGGTTGTCCATGCTTCACATTTGTCTACTCTAACTCCCCCTTTTCAGTGTTTCTGGAATAGGGAAAGAGGATTTTTTTTTTTTTTACTAACCAAAAAGCAGTTGGGTGAAACAGGGCCTGGCTGGGGTGAGGGTGAGCTGGGTGGTGGGACTGTGATCTCCAGCCCCAGCAGATGATGCTGCTGGAGATTATAAGACTTGTATTTCTCTCTGGCTCCTCACTTGGGTTTGATGAAAGTTGGCCTGAATCAGGGATTTGGAGAGAGGTTAACAAATGGTCTTTTACTCTTGTCTGACAAAGCCGTTCCCATGGAATGATGGAGAATAATGAGCCTTGGGAGAGCTGTGGCAGCTTTCATACTGCTTCCTGGGCCAGGTTTTCCAAGGAGTGAGAAAAACATGGCCTGTCCAGTATTTATTGCGGGTCAGGAAAGTTTTGGAGTTACAGTTGTTGATTTGCATGGACGCGTTATTATTATGCTTTATTATTTCTTGGCACACTTTACCCTAAGGACTCTTCAGTCTCTTAACTTCGGTGGGTCTTCTCTGTAAACACATTTTATTGACTTTAAGAGTGGAGTTTATTTTAGGAGATAGTTAGCATACGTTAATATATACCTAAAATAGAGTCAAATTTAATCTACCAGTTGTTACGAAGGACAGAATGACAAACTAAAGTCCACACAGAAGCACCGTCTTTTATTTTTATTTATTTATTATTATTATTTTTTTACGGTACGTGGGCCTCTCACTGATGTGGCCTCTCCCGCTGCGGAGCACAGGCTCCGGACGCGCAGGCTCAGCGGCCATGGCTCACGGGCCCAGCCGCTCCGCGGCATGTGGGATCTTCCCGGACCGGGGCACGAACCCGCGTCGCCTGCATCGGCAGGCGGACTCCCAACCACTACACCACCAGGGAAGCCCACACCGTCTTTTAAATAATCTGAAAGTATTAATTCTAAGATGGACGGGCATTGGGGGAAAGGGATGGTTGACTCTTGTAACGATTTCAAACAGCCAGTTTTCACCAGTCTTTTCCTCATTTTGTTCAGCTTCGTGGGAGCTTTTGCTAAAGCAAAGGGAATAATCAGAAGGCTGACTTCAGGCGAGAGGCGGTTTAAAAGGGACCACAGTAAACAAAATTGGTCTTGCATGATTGCAAATTGATGGGGATGCACTTGCCTCCTGACTTGGCCTGCTGATTATACTCAGGAATGGGGAACTTCAATTCCAAATGCTTTGGCCTTTTTTTGATTTCCCATTGGATATTCATAGTAAAAAAAAAAAATAGTAGAAGATAGAATTTATTCTCTTTGAACTGACTTGAATATGACCAGGTGGGCTGCATTCTCTCTCTCTGAAAAACCTTGGTTTTGATTGAAAAAGTTAATTTTACAAAGCCGTTTTTCTATAAAAAATGGTTGTTGCTCTTCGCTTATGAAATTGCTGGAGGAAAACAGAAGTTTGGAATTTCTAAAACAATAAACTACACTATTAATATTTTAATATCTCAAAGTTTGAAATAGATTCCTACACAAATACCTGTACAACTGGAGATTTTAAAAAACTTTCTCATAAAGTTATGACACTTTCAAGCTTTCAGGAAAGTGTAGAGAATAGATTAACGACATCCATATGCCCTTGTCCTAGATTGTTGACATTTTTCTATGTTTGATTCATCTTTTCGAGGGTCTAAAGTATATTAAAATATATTAAAGAACATGACATTTTACCCTAAGTTTTTCAGTATGGATCTCTAAAAAAGAAGAACATTTTCCTTGATAGTGACAGTATCATTAACATCCCAAACAAAATAAAAAATTATTTCTTTACATTATTTATGACCCAGTCCACATTCAGATTTCTTCAATTATTCTGAAATGTCTTTTATACCTAATTTGTTCAGGCTTGTTTCTTCTAATCAAGGAACACACATTACATTTGTCTTGTCTCTTTTAACCTAGAAAGTACCTCCCTTTTTATTTTTAGTTTGTTAACGAAATTGACTTGTTGCCGAGACTAGGTCGGTTGGTTTTTCTATAGAATGTCTCCTCCACCTCCTTTCTGGAATTTTCTGATTACTTCTTTATGGTGTCATTTAACTTTTCACTCTATTCCCTGTGTGTGTGTGTGAGAACTAGAAATCAGTCTAAAGGCTTAATTAGAGTCAGGTTCGGTATTTTTTTATAAGATTATTTCATAGGTGATGGTGTGTATTCAGTTGCATAATACAAGGAAACATAGTCTCTGGTTGTTCCATCATCCGTGATGCTGAGATAATTATAGAGCTATGGTGGTATGGTCCATTATTTTCCCCTTTGGGACTAGCAGTAGGCTGTGGGGTGCACTTTGTACCATGTGAATATTCAGTTCCTTATCAATTTTTACCCAATTGTTTTAGCATCCATTAATGATACTGGCTTGAGTTGATTATTTCATTAGGGGTTTCAAAATGATGATTTTCAAATTCTCTAATTCCATCTACATGTTTTAGTTGGCATTTTTCTATAAACTGGGTAATTTCCTCACTACTAGGCTATTTGATTATTCTGTAATATAGTTCCTTCTGGAAAGACAGAATATGTGTTTATTTCTCTCTCTTTTTTAATTACCAATTTTCAGAGTAAGAATTTGGTGAAATAGCCACCTCCATTGATGACACATGAATTTTGTTTTGTTTTGCTTTCACTTTTTGGAATATCACTATGGACTCCTGGATTTTTATATAATCAATTTGAATAGATTATTGAAGAATGAAAAGAAACTACCTTTTTTTTTTTAGTAGTTTTTACGGGGCTATGTGAATTTATCTAAAAAACTCCAGAAGTATTTTAATCCCCTTTTGAAGTTACAAACTATGTCATGCTATATAGGACAACAAACAAACAAACAACAAAAAACTAAGTATATGAAGTAAATAGTGTCATTTAAATGAATTGAGATCAGACTTAGTTTGAAACTAATTGATTTTTTTATCCTATTTCTATTTCCATCTGCTTTAGATCCTCCTCAGGGGTTTAGATCCTCTGTGTATCAATTTATTCTAATGTCTTAAAGAACTGAAAAGCCAAATGCATCATAATGGCTACAGGAATGCCTTTGCCCTTCTCTGGGTAGATCCATTTGCAGCTAAGGGCATCTGTCTTTCTTCCTCCTCTTTGTAAAAATCTTCTTTTTTAGTCCTAAACTACCTTTAATATTGGACAGGTGACAGAACTGTATCTGCCTGAAGATGTTTCTGACTTTTTCTAAAGTCTTCTTTTTCTGAGATGACATTGTATATTGGCACTGTCTAACAGAACTTATTGTGATGATGGGAATGTTCTGTAATCTCTACTGTCCTAGCCAACTAGGACACTTGACTGTTGAATACTTGAAATGCAGCTGATGCTGCTGAAGAACTGAATTTTACATTTTATTTAATTTTAATTAATTAAGATTGAAACTTAGATAGCCACAAGTGCTTAGTAGGTACCATACTGGACAGCACAGTTCTATAATTTAACATTTAAAATGTGTGTGTGTGTGTGTGTGTGTGTGTGTGTGTGTGTGTTTAATGGAGCCAGACTGTTACAATCAAAAGCAGCTATCGGTTAAATAAAGGGAGGTCGACAAATACTACAAATACATAATTGGCAAACCCAAACCAGATTTCTTCATACAGTAACCACACTCTCTTTTGACTTTAGCCCAGGAGGCAATGAGGTATGGTAGAAAAAGCACTGTATCAGCAGCTGGAGGGCTTGCCTTATTTTCCTAGCTCTGACATACAAGTTGCAGTGCAAATGCTTTAGCCTCTTGACATACCAAGAAACCACTTGTTTTCTCATCTATAAATTGGGTATGATAGCATCTCTGAATTATCCTGAGAGTCAAATGAAGCACTGCATATGAAAGCATTTTGAAACATCCACAGCACTAAGAAATGCAAGGGAGTATTACTATGGTCGGCTGAATACATCTCAGATAATAATGATTTGACTGCCTGTATGGACAACCTAGAGCTCTGTAACAAGTTTTAGCCAAGAGAAAATCCATTTGCCAGTTAGCCATGCACTGTACTGGCCATATGATGATCAGCATTAATGATAATAAGATTGGCATACAGTGCAGCTTACAGGATTCAAGAGCTCCTCAATGGCTTGTGAAATCTTTTAGAGGTAGAAAATGAAGTGAAATGATACGAGGAATGCTAGATCAGTGAGGGGCTTGGGCGTGCCCTCCGGATAGATGCTGGCACAGGTTTTATTTGATTACAACAGGTCATAAAGACGTGTCTGTTTCCAAAGAATGAGAATACACTTGCCTTGGCATTTATGAGAACTATCTGGGCAACAAATTTTGGTTTGGTCCCAAAGACAAGGAACATATATTTGGAAGAGAAGCAGAGTGGGATATGGTGGTGGGTGGCCAGTAGTGATGAAAGAAGAAGGAAGCAAGAGAGGGAAACATGTACTGTAACACTAAGGCTTCTTTCCTGGAATGGATCTGGAAATCTGGGCGTGGCTAGCTCCAGGTCCTATCTCTAGAAGGCAAAAGAAGTGGATGGTGATTGCTGTGTATTTTCTATGGGTGTTCACAACAGAATAGGTGAATGGAATGGGCTACTATGGCCCAGATGTTAGGAAGGGCTGGTTTGTAATATATTAGAAAACCCTAAAGAGCCTCCCATAACTTTATCTTGCTTCCCTTCCCAAATCCTCATCCCCTGAATTGTGGAGATGGAAAATCTATTATCTGAGCAAATAGCAAATTTTAGGGAGCCCTTGGTTCCACCCTTCTCCTTGTTTGGGTCTGTTCATTCTTGACACTTTTAGCCTCAAGTCCTCATTCACTTTTTTATGAGGAAGTAAAAGGAGTGGGAGAGGTTTTGAGAACAGCTGGGCCCTCCCAGTTGCTGGGGTGGGTTATTTTAAGCTTTGTTTAATGTGTCCAGAGACCCAGATGGCATTTTTAACTAAGCTGCTTTATTAAATCTTGTGATAAAATATAATGATGTTTATTGAAAAGACAGATACCCATCAGCAACATTATGTCTGAAACCTGCCCTAAGAATTTTTTATA
Source organism: Leucopleurus acutus (assembly GCF_964270905.1). Classification (NCBI taxonomy): domain Eukaryota; kingdom Metazoa; phylum Chordata; class Mammalia; order Artiodactyla; family Delphinidae; genus Leucopleurus; species Leucopleurus acutus. The sequence goes on along the minus strand of NC_139150.1, from coordinate 50,984,939 downwards.
AAACATCTGTTCCCTTTGTGAACTCTGGAAGTTTGCTGGTTTCTGTACAGCCTTGAGGAATAGAAGTTGGAACCTATTTTGGGGGAATCTAAGGAGAGGTATTGGCTTTACCAACCTTACCCTTCATCTTTTGGGCTCCGGCCACTCTTCTGTTAGACAACAGTGACATGAATGGACACTGTAATAGGATTATTTGGGAATAATAGGCAGCAGAAAAAAAAAAAAGGTCTGAATTTCCCAGGGATTTTTAAATTGAAGGTAAAAAGCTAGGGCTGCAATGTCCTTTGTTAGCCTACAGCCTTGACAGCTAATTGCAAACACTCAAGATTTGGCCAGTATGCCTTTACTGTTTATACTTGCATAGCCAAAGGGAAAGTTTTCGGTTCTTTCATCTGACTTGACTCGCATTACTTATGAATAAGAGGATATCTGGGGTATACACAAGACTTGTTAAAATCCACATTTTCTGAGCCTTTCAATACCTTTCATCTCCTGCATTGTTAGTGACGTCAAATTTTGGAGTAATGCCTGTATTTGTTTGAAGAAAAAAAATTTTTAGGAACACTGAATCCCCAAAGAAATTCTTTTTCTTGGCATAAAGTCACAGACAATTTTCTTTCCCTTTCCAAGTCTCTACTAATAGATGCTTTGTACAAATAGAATACTTACTGCCTTTCTATTGTTTTCCTCTAATAAGAGTCCGGTTTGGTAGCTAGGGATATGTAGTTTTATATTTAGACATTTATAATAAAAAATAGAAAAGAATTTGAAATCATAGGACCAGAGTTTATCCTGCTTGACAAAAGACCTCACAGAATACTAGGAGGAGAGTTTTACAGCAGATGGTTAATATCTACAATATATGAAAAGCTTTCCCAAATCAATAAGAAAATTCAAACAGTTTAAAAGAAATATTGTCAACAGCAACCACAAATGCATGAAAAGGTGATCAACCTCATTAGTAACCAAAGAAATACAAATAAAAACAATCCATTAATTTGAAAAAAACGGAAAATACTCAGAGCTGGCATAGGTGTTGGAAAATTGTCATGTTTGTACACTGTTGGTGGAAGTTAAATTGATACAACTTTTTGATCAGGCAATTTGGCAGTATGTATCTAAATTAATAGAGTACTTGTCCAATAATCTAAGAATCCTTTACTCTAAGAATATATCCTATAAATTTTCTAATACAAATGTGGAAACATTTATGTACAAGAATACTCACTGCAGCATTTTGCTAAAGAAAAACTTGGAGGGACTTCCCTGGTGGTCCATTGGTTAAGACTTCACACTTCCAATGCAGGAGGTGTGGGTTCAATCCCTGGTCTGGGGAACTAAGATCCCACATGCTGCTCAGCTCGGACCACCCCCCCCCCCAAAAAAAAAACTTAAAAAAACAAAACAGCTTTATTAAAAAAAAACTTGGAAACAATTTATATGTTCAGCAGTAGAGAACAGGTACATAATTTATGACACAACCACACTAGGAATGCATTAATATCCATAAATGAAGGAGGCGGATCTATATGTGACATGAGAAAGATGTGGATGATAGTTGGTTAAAGTGAAACAAAGCAATTAGTAGAGGGTCATGTGTAGCATGATCCCACTTTTGTGTATATAATTAGGCATAGAAAATAGGGTTGGAGGAACATAGTCCAGACAGTTAGCAGTGAATATATCTGGGGTATGTGGGTGTGTTTGGTGGGGGAGGGGAATCCTTTCCCTTTCTACTCATATACTTCTCTTTATTAAGTAATTACACATGTATATATGCCTTGCTTTCATAATTAAACACATCACTAGAGAGTAGTTAAGAAAAAAAGGAGAAGCTCTGAATTTGAATCATTATACTATCATTTGCAACGTGTATGACTGTGGGGAAGTCACCTAGTTTTCTGGGGTTTGTTTCCTCGTTTATAAAAATAGGCACTGTCGTAATACTTGCCTCCCACATCTTCCAAGGGTTTGGGGAGGATTGAATGAGGTAATGGATTATTGTCAATTATTTTATTGATTCATATAGCACCACTATTACCAAACTATTTTTCTCTGATTAAAATAAAAGGACATGTGCATATATGCTTTTTATTCTCAGTAGCCTTACTGATCGAAGGCGCCCATCGATGTGGTGATCACAGTTGCTTTAGTAAGACTTTCGGCATTTCTGCAGGCCGCTGGCTAAGGCTTGGGTGGCGACTGCTGAAGTCATGATACTCTCCCCTCTCCCAGCATGAACGCTCACACACACACACACACACACACACACACTCACTCATTCATGCACACACAAACACACATGTGTGCACACCCTGTCACGGTACTTGAGGTGGCAGCAGCTGCTCTGGCGTAGACTTTAACTCAACATAAAGGACTTCTTTTTGCGTGGTCTGTGCATTATTTCCTATTATGAATCAGCTGAGTCAATGCCATGCTTTTCAATCTTAAACCTTTCTGAGGCTCAGGCTACGTTAGGAGCAGACCCACCCTTCTATACCTGCTCCACTGCCCCAACTGAGGCCAGATCTTAATCTACTCATTTCATGCGGATTTTCAAGCCTAATGGACTGGGCCATGTGAGGGATTACTGAGAGGAACAGACGAAGCAGAGGCTAAGAGACTCCACGCTCATCTGCTGAGTAGTCTGAAAATGCACAGCTGCAAGCTCTAGCGATGCTTTAAAGCATTTTGTCAGGATGTTTGTCAGGGTGCCTGTTCCTACAGCCCTGCTGAATGTTTGGTTAGGAGGCATAATCTTTTTTTGGACAGGATCTCCCAAATGTAAAGTGACAGATGCTAACGTGGAATATAATACAGAAGACCTAGCTTTGCTGTCATAAATAACAGTAAATTGTTTAATCTTGCTGAGTTGTAAATCTGTGATTGCCAGAGGTCTTTAGTTCACTGGAACATAGTATAAGGGTTGGTGGCATTTAGCAAATGGACAGTAATTATTTCCCAACCAGACAGATATTGGTCTGATGGAATTTATTTAAAGATCCACATATATGTATTTTAATTGACTGTGATAACTACTCAGGGAAAAACACATAGCTATAAAGAGAGACTGAGATTTTTCCGGGAAAAAATACACACACACATATATAGAGGAATACGTATATGAATCTCTATATATGTATTCTATGTATAAAAGAGCCAAAGATAGTCAGTTTTTTCTTTTGGGATTTTATATGTGTGTGTGTGTGTGTGTGTGTGTGTGTGTGTGTGTGTGTGTGTGTACTGTCTACTTATAAAGGTTCCAGATGGAAAGTGTTCTTAAGCATTTAGATAGTTTATCAAATAGCATATGTGTGTACACATGTGCCCAGGACACCCCCTCCCCGAAGATACATCTTCTTCCCTGGATATATTCAAAAAGAGAGTAGAGCAGAGTCCCAGGTGACAGAAGTATCTGAAGACAGCACAGAGTTGAAGGAGGTGACTAAATGTTCCCAAATGACCTATGTTTCTATGATAATAAATAGAACTTGTGCTGGAGTTGGATGGACCAATAGTAAGAAGTATAAGTAGTATAAATCCTGCATTCCAGGCAGGATCTTGTACGGACAGCTCTCTGCTGTGAGCTCAGTAACGTGGGTAAGTTAGCAGTCTGGCATAGGACATACCAGTGGACGGTGCAAGTCAGAGGCATAAATGGGGCAATGAAAATAGGAAGATCTGGGCCAAGACGAGGATACAGACATGAGGTCCTGTCACTAATCACCATGGACTTCAGCAGTTTCTTAATGAGCAGTTCCGGTGGTTAAAGAAGAAAGAAGACATTGCACTTACGTAGGTGTGTTACAACTAATTTTCTATTTAATTGGTGGCAAGCTACTTTGAGTTAAATTTATCCCATAGGATTAAATTAGATAGTTTTAGTTTCACATCTAAAAACATTTTTAGTTTCACATATAAAAACTTAGGTAAAAGAACACTTTTATATTGGTCAGTAAACCATGGTACATTTAAATAATGGAAGACTATACAGCCACTAAAATCATGTTGTGGAAAAATAGTCAGTGACAGAGAAAGATAGACTCCACGGAAGGGGTAGATATGTTAAGTGAAAGATGTAGACTACACGACAATCCCTTTTGTAAAAATATAAATATGTAAATGAGAGAGAGAGAGATATCCCAAGACACATAGACAAAGGTTAGACAATGAAATGTTTACTGTGGTCACTTTTAGGTTTACAGATGAGTTTTACTTTCTTCTTGCTTATGAGTACTTTCTAAATGTCATACATATACTATATATACATATATTTGTCATATATATAAAAGTCGTATATATATTTGTAATTAGAAAACCATGGCAGGTTGGTGAAACAACAAATGCATTCAACTACTATGAATTAGAAATTCATAATTAAGAATCAAGAAATGACACCAGCAAGGAAGGCAAGGGAAATATATCAAAGATTTATTGGGTGTCAGATGCTGAACTGGAGCTTGGCTGTGTTACTTTTTTTCACCCTCTATCTTTTAGGTAATAAAACTGAAATACAGAGGGTTCAGGATCTTGTCCAAAGTCATATAGCCGGCAGGTGGCAAGTCCATTTTTGCATCATTTCCCGTTGGATGCCAAAATCTCAGCTTATCTCAGGGCACTCAGGCCTGCTTTCTTGACCCAGATGGATCCAATAGTTCTTATCCTGGTACCTGGTTGGGTTGATCACCTCATAAAATGGCAGCAGATAGAGCCCTTTCTTCTTTCAGTGAGCCGAGTTCTATATCTTAAGGTAAAGATTTCAGTATCTTCCAAGCACTGAATTACCAGTAGGAACATAAGTTCCAATTTCATTGTCCCCATTCTGCACCCAAGAAAAGCTAGAGTACCTGATCTTCTCAGTGAGAACCTTGAGAATTGGTGGGCTGATTGAGGAATAGAACTTGGGCCAAACTTCCAGATGCCTGTGACTTTTCTGCACCTGTTCAGATGTTGGGAATCAAATGTGAAATACAGCTTGGTTTGGTTCTAATGAACTCTCGTCTCACCCTCCAGCCCCTGGGTATGTGTGTCAAGGCTTCCAGGGGAACACGCATCTGAGGATGAGCTCGGTTGCTCCCATCTGGTCTCCGTGTAACGAAACGTATAACTGCACAATTATCCATGTGCAAATGGAGAAGTCCCTTGATGTTTGGATAACTACATCCATGTCTTGAGTTTGTTATTTCTCACAATTCCACTTAGCCATCTCCTGCTTACTCATGCGCAGCAGTGATCAGGGGCTGGCACTCCTCTCTGACAGCAGGGACGAGAGACTGAAGCCTGGCCATCCACAGCAGCGTGGCTCTGGGTTTCCTTCATGGCTTTTGTTTTTTGTTTAACCAAGAAGATGAGAAACAGGCATCTTTGTGTTTATGGCTTTCCATGCACTTTGTAGGTGGACACGGTGGTGGCTGTGTGGTCCTGTACAGCACTCTGTCTGTGAAACATCAAGGAAGTTTCTGTTTAGTGCCCTTTTTACTCTCTCTGAGTCACTTTGGGAATGACAGGGATGTGACGCAGTGACCAGAGGTTATTGAAGAATGTCATGCTTACTTTTTCTTTTCTCTCTGTGGGACTCTTTTTTTTTTTAATGACTTACTTAAAGTTAAAAGGAAACCAGAAAGTGGAAATCTTATTTAAGTGATTTCACACATGAAAACAATCCTGCTTTCTTTAGTTGTTATGTTACTGGGGAAAAATCATTTGGTATCAAAATTCCATGTCTACCCTGAGGGTTTAAGTTGTATATTGCTGCTCTCTGGGACTTGAATCTGAGCTAATTAGAAACTGAACTCGTACTAAATCTAAGTTAGAAGAGTAATTGTTAGTGTTCTGAAAAGAGGGAGCCATCAGAAATAAAATCATTAACAAAATTCGTTGTATATGGCACGTGGTGTAAAGTATGGATGTGCTGGGAGAAAGCTTCATGAAATAAAATTTTCTCTATTTCAGGACACTGGTCTGTGGTATGTGGAAGGGCATATCGATTCCTGAGGCACTTGCTGTGCCCACTCATGGGTGGAGTAAATGGTGATGCAATCTAGGTGAGGCGTAAGAGTTGGTGGAAGACGCCGGCATCTAGTTAGAAGAATAAACTCAGAGGGATTATAAGTAACTGCACTGAGGGAAATGATTGATGGTAATTGCACATGGCTACCTGCTACATCCTCCCTTTCCCTAGCATTTAGCAGTCATGACTGGATAAGAACAAGTTAATGCTGGGTCTGTGTATCTGGGTGTCTGGGAAAGTGTGTGCCTCACGTATGTGTCTGCAGGCGCTGGTGTGACAGTGTTCTCATGGCTACCTGTGGATCCTGGTATCTGTCTGTATCTGTGTGTAAGCAACACTGGACTGGGGTCTACTTTGCCCCCCTTTCCTAGTGGGAACTGAAGGACATGTTTCTCAGTAGCAGTAAAGCCCACCCAGGTTGGTGCACCATCTGCAGGGCTGGGTGGGGTTTCCTTTCCTCCAGTCAAAGACAGACTGTATGGTATGGGTGTGACAGTTCCTCCAGTGCCCCTTTGGGAGGGTCAGCGAGGGAGCAGCAGAGTGCCATGGCTCAGACCTCCCCAGCCTGTGGTCTGGGTTTCACTCAGGAAGAGAAGTCAGATGTTGCCTGCTTCAATGCTGTAAACAAAACCAAAGCCAATGATGTAAGTAGACCATCTTTTTCTTGCAAGGTAGCAGTCTGCAACATTGGCAGAGAATAGTACTTCTAAGACTTTTTCAGAAAGGGAAATGGTAGTTTAAGGGTTATTTAAGGTATAAAATTGAATTTTAAATGTTGGGGGAGGGGAAGGGGTTTGGGGAAGGCAATAGCATGATTTGGGTCATGTTGAATTTCATGAAGAGTTTATATAATCTCATCTTACATGAATTTTCATGACCCTGAACCCTCTCAACTTTGCAGATGAAGACAAGATGCCTCAGACAAGTGACGCAATTTGCCTTAGGTCAGGGGTGGAGCAAAGACCCATATCTAGATCTTTTAACTTTAAGTTGCGTTGCTTTTTCTTTATACAACAGGGCTTCCAAAGGTTATGTTTCTTTGATCAATTACTAGATCTTGAAAGTCATAGCTTTTCTGATGACATTTGCCTTGGGCTAATTAGGAGAGGGAGAATTTACAGAAGAGGAGAAAACAGACACACAGAGAGGGTAATGTGAACACAGAGGTGGAGTTTGGACTGAGGGCTGGTCTCTGCTGGGGGCACATAGGGCCGTCAGCGGTGGCCGGCCGCAGCCAGGTCAGCCTTGATGAGTGGAGGTCCATGTGCTGAGCCCACGCTTGATCTCCCTCCCTGCAGCCGTCGGCCACCCTGTTCACGAGCCCATTGGGCAATGACAGGAGTGGCTGGGGAAAGAGGCAGACTGGTTTGACAGAGCTGGTCCTTCTAGCCACTTGATTATTTAAATCCTCCTTTGCTGAGGTCACTTTTTGGTGAGCATTCCCATGGGGCACAAATATCTTCACGATTTTCCATGTCTTATCTTAGAAGCCTCATCACCCGCTCTCCTGCATCCCCTCCAGCAGTTGTCTCCTCTCAGAAGTCCCTCAACTAGAGTTATATACAGTGTCCAGCATTACCTCATTTTTTTTGGTATTGGTGGGTTAATGAGCAGATCCACAGAGCAAAAACTTCCAGATAACTAGAATTTAATCTCCTATTAATCCTCCACTGACAACTAAAATGTTTCAGGTTGAAATTTTATTCAAGTGTATTTTCCCACTTTAATGTTAAACAGAGAAGATATTACCTTTTAAAAAAATTCAAATTTAATAAGATAAACTGTATCTATAATCTCTCCTATTTAACAAATAAACCGTACATATTTATTCCTGTATTTTTCTAAGTGCTGGCCCCAAAGTGTACATAATTGTACATTGTTGTAATAGCTTAAAAGTTATTTAGATATCTGCATTTTGACTTAGCGTTAAAGCATTGTCTGTGTTCCCTCTCTGCTACTTAAGAAAGTGTAAGTTGTTATAGCAAATAAACTTGAATATTTAAATGTTTTAACAAAACTTAAATGTTTTGTTATAGCAAAAAAACTTGATGTTTTTTTAACATCTTTATTGGAGTATAATTACTTTACAATGGTGTATTAGTTTCTGCTTTATATGAAAGTGAAACAGCTATACGCATACATATATCCCCATATCTCCTCCCTCCCTCCCATCCTCCTTATCCCACCCCTCTAGGTGGTTTCAGAGTCCTGAGCTGATCACCCTGTGCTATGCGGCTGCTTCCAACTAGCTATTTATTTTACGTTTGGTAGTGTATATATGTCCATGCCACTCTCTCACTTCATCCCAATTTACATTCCCCCTCCCCACGTCCTCAAGTCCCTTCTCTATGTCGTCTTCTTTATTCCTGTCCTGCCCCTAGTTTCTTCAGAACCATTTTCTTTTTCAGATTCCATATATATGTGTTAGCATACATTATTTGTTTTTCTCTTTCTGACTCATTTCACTCTGTATGACAGACTCTAGGTCCATCCAGCTCACTACAAATAACTCAATTTCGTTTCTTTTTATGGCTGAGTAATATTCCATTGTATATATGTGTCACATCTTCTTTATCCATTCATCTGTCGTTGGACACTTAGGTTGCTTCCATGTCCTGGCTGTTATAAGTAGGGCTGCAATCAACATTGTGGTACATGACACTTTTTGAATTATGGCTTTCTCAGGGTATATGCCCAGTAGTGGGATTGCTGGGTCATATGGTAGTTCTAGTTTTAGTTTCTTAAGGAACCTCCATACTGTTCTCCATAGTGGCTGTATCAATTTACATTCCCACCAACAGTGCAAGAGGGTTCTCTTTTCTCCACACCCTCTCCAGCATTTATTGTTTCTAGAGTTTTTGATGATGGCCATTCAAACAGTGTGAGCTGATACCTCATTGTACCTTTGATTTGCATTTCTCTAATGATTAGTGATGTTGAGCATTCTTTCATGTGTTTGTTGGCAATCTGTATATCTTCTTTGGAGAAATGTCTATTTAGGTCTTCTGCCCATTTCTGGATTGGGTTGTCTGTTTTTTTGATATTGAGCTGCATGAGCTGCTTATATATTTTGGAGATTAATCCTTTGACAGTTGCTTCATTTGCAAATATTTTCTCCCATTCTGAGGGTTGTCTTTTCGTCTTGTTTATGGTTTCCTTTGCTATGCAAAAGCTTTTAAGTTTCATTAGGTCCCATTTGTTTATTTTTGTTTTTATTTCCATTTCTCTAGGAGGTGGGTCAAAAAGGATCTTGCTGTGATTTATGTCATAGAGAGTTCTGCCTATGTTTTCCTCTAAGAGTTTTATAGTGTCTGGCCTTACATTTAGGTCTTTAATCCACTTTGAGTTGATTTTTCTGTATGGTGTTGGGGAGTGTTCTAATTTCATTCTTTTACACGTAGCTGTCCAGTTTTCCCAGCACCACTATTGAAGAGTCTGTCTTTTCTCCATTGTATATCCTTGCCTCCTTTGTCATAGATTAGTTGACCATAGGTGCATGGATTTATCTCTGGGCTTTCTATCCTGTTCCATTGATCTATATTTCTGTTTTTGTGCCAGTGCCACACTGTCTTGATTACTATAGCTTTGTAGTATAGTCTGAAATCAGGGAGCCAGATTCCTCCAGCTCCATTTTTCTTTTTGTAGTTTGCTTTGGCTATTCGGGGTCTTTTGTGTTTCCATACAAATTGTGAAAGTTTTTGTTCTGGTTCTGTGAAAAATGCCAGTGGTAGTTTGATAGGGATTGCATTGAATCTGTAGATTGCTTTGGGTAGTATAGTCATTTTCACAATGTTGATTCTTCCAATCCAAGAACATGGTATATCTCTCCATCTGTTTGTTACATGTTTAATTTCTTTCATCAATGTCTTACAGTTTTCTGCATACAGGTCTTTTGTCTCCTTAGGTAGGTTTACCCCTAGATATTTTATTCTTTTTGCTGCAGTGGTAAATGGAAGTGCTTCCTTAATTTCTCTTTCACATTTTTCATCATTAGGGTATAGGAATGCAAGAGATTTCTGTGCATTAATTTTGTATCCTGCTATTTTACCAAATTCATCGATTAGCTCTAGTAGTTTTCTGATAGCATCTTTAGGATTCTCTACATATAGTATCATGTCATCTGCAAACAGTGACAGCTTTACTTCTTCTTTTCTGATTTGGATTCCTTTTATTTCTTTTTCTTCTCTGACTGCTGTGGCTAAAACTTCCAAAACTATGTTAAATAAGAGTGGTGAGAGTGGACAACCTTGTCTCGTTCCTGATTTTAGTGGAAATGGTTTCAGTTTTTCACCATTGAGAATGATGTTGGCTGTGGATTTGTCATATATGGCCTTTATTATGTTGAGGTTAAGTTCCCTCTATGCCTACGTTCTGGAGGTTTTTTTTTTTTTTTTTTGGCAGTACTCGGGCCTCTCAATGTTGTGGCCTCTCCCGTTGCAGAGCACAGGCTCTGGACGCGCAGGCTCAGTGGCCATGGCTCACGGGCCCAGCCACTCTGCGGCATGTGGGATCTTCCCAGACGGGGGCACGAACCCGTGTCCCCTGCATCGGCAGGCAGACTCTCAACCACTGCGCCACCAGGGAAACCTTGTTGGAAGATTTTTAATCACAGTCTCAATTTCAGTGCTTGTGATTGGTCTGTTTATATTTTCTATTTCTTCCTGGTTCAGTCTCAGAACATTGTGCTTTTCTAAGAATTTGTCCATTTCTTACAGGTTGTCCATTTTATTGGCATATAGTTGCTTGTAGTAATCTCTCATGATCCTTTGTATTTCTGCAGTGTCAGTTGTTACTTCTCCTTTTTCATTTCTAATTCTATTGATTTGAGTCTTCTCCCGTTTTTTCTTGATGTGTCTGGCTAATGGTTTATCAATTTTGTTTATCTTCTGAAAGAACCAGCTTTTCGTTTTACTGACCTTTGCTATTGTTCCTTTATTTCTTTTTCGTTTATTTCTGATCTGATTTTTATGATTTCTCCTTCTGCTAACTTTGGAGTTTTTTTGTTCTTCTTTCTCTAATTGCTTTAGGTGTAAGGTTAGGTTGTTTGAGATGTTTCTTGTTTCTTGAGGTAGGATTGTATTGCTATAAACTTCCCTCTTAAAACTGCTTTTGCTGCATCCCATAGGTTTTGGGTCATCGTGATTTCATTGTCATTTGTTTCTAGGTATTTTTTGATTTCCTCTTTGATTTCTTCAGTGATCTCTTGGTTATTATGTAGTGTATTGTTTAGCCTCCATGTGTTTGTACTTTTTACAGATTTTTTCCTGTAATTGATATCTAGTCTCATAGCATTGTGGTAGGAAAAGATACTTGATATGATTTCAGTTTTCTTAAGTTAATCAAGGCTTGATTTGTTATCCAAGATATGATCTATCCTGGAGAATGTTCCATGAGCACTTGAGAGGAAAATGTAATCTGTTATTCTGGATGGAATGTCCTTTAAATATCAATTAAGTCCATCTTGTTTAGTGTATCATTTAAAGCTTGTGTTTCCTTATTTATTTTCATTTTGGATGGTCTGTCCGTTGGTGAAAGTAGGGTATTAAAGTCCCCTACTATGATTGAGTAACTGTCGATTTCCCCTTTTATGGCTGTTAGCATTTGCCTTATGTATTGAGGTGCTCCTATGTTGGGTGCATAAATAATTACAATTGTTATATCTTCTTCTTGGATTGATCCCTTAATCATTATGTATTGTCCTTCTTTGTCTCTTGTAATATTTATTTTAAAGTCTATTTTGTCTGATATGAGAATTGCTACTCCAACTTTCTTTTGATTTCCATTTGCATGGAATATCTTTTTCCATCCCCTCACTTTCAGTGTCTATGTGTCCCTAGGTCTGAAATGGGTCTCTTGTAGACAGTATATATATGGGTCTTGTTGTTGTATCCATTCAGGCAGTCTATGTCTTTTGGTTGGAGCATTTAATCCATTTACATTTAAGGTAGTTATCGATATGTATGTTCCTATTACCATTTTCTTAATTGTTTTGGGTTTGTTTTTGTAGTTCTTTTCCTTCTCTTGTGTTTCCTGCTAGAGAAGCTGGTACAGCTGTACAGCTGGTTCGGTGGTGCTGAATTCTCTCAGCTTTTGCTTGTCTGTAAAGGTTTTAATTTCTCCATCGAATCTGAATGAGATCCCTGCTGGGTAGAGTAATCTTGGTTGTAGTTTTTTCCCTTGCATTACTTTAAATATGTCCTGCCGCTCCCTTCTGGCTTGCAGAGTTTCTGTTGAAAGATCAGCTGTTAACCTTATGGGGATTCCCTTGTATGTTATTTGTTGTTTTTCCCTTGCTGCTTTTAATATTTTTTCTTTGTATTTAATTTTTGATAGTTTGATTAATATGTGTCTTGGTGTGTTTTGCCTTGGATTTATCCTGTATGGGACTCTCTGCACTTCCTGGACTTGATTGACTTTTTCCTTTCCCATATTAGGGAAGTTTTGAACTATAATCCTTCAAATATTTTCTCAGTCCTTTTCTTTTTCTCTACTTCTTCTGGAACCCCTATAATTCGAATGTTGGTGCATTTAATGTTGTCCCAGAGGTCTCTGGGACTGTCCTCAATTCTTTTCATTCTTTTTTCTTTATTCTGCTCTGCGGTAGTTATTTCCACTATTTTATCTTCCAGGTCACTTATCCGTTCTTCTGCTTCAGTTATTCTGCTACTGATTCCTTCTAGGGAGTTTTTAATTTCATTTATTTTGTTGTACATCATTGTTTGTTTGCATTTTAGTTCTTCTAGGTCCTTGTTAAACGTTTCTTGTATTTTCTCCATTCTATTTCCAAAATTTTGGATCATCTTTACCATCATTACTCTGAATTCTTTTTCAGGTAGACTGTCTATTTCCTCTTCATTTGTTTGGTCTGCTGGGTTTTTACCCTCCTCCTTCATCTGCTGTGTGTTTCTCTGTCTTCTCATTTTGCTTAACTTACTGTGTTTGGGGTCTCCTTTTTGCAGGCTGCAGGTTCGTAGTTCCCATTGTTTTTCGTGTCTGACCCCAGTGGCTAAGGTTGGTTCAGTGGGTTATGTAGGTTTCCTGGTGGAAGGGACTGGTGCCTGTGTTGTGGTGGATGAGGCTGGATCTTGTCTTTCTGGTGGGCAGGACCATGTCCGGTGGTGTGTTTTGGGGTGTCTGTGACCTTATTATGATTTTAGGCAGCCTCTCTGCTAATGGATGGGGGTGTGTTCCTGTCTTGCTAATTGTTTGGCTGTGGGTGTCCAGCACTGTAGCTTGCTGGTCATTGAGTGGAGCTGGGTCTTAGCATTGAGATGGTGATCTCTGGGAGAGCTTTTGCCATTTGATATTATGTGGAGCCGGGAGGTCTGTGGTGGACCAATGTCCTGAACTCGGCTCTCCCACCTCAGAGGCTCAGCCCTGACACCCGGCCGGAGCATGAAGACCCTGTCAGTCACATGGCTTTTGGGAAGTCAGGTCTTCTTCCATCATTCAGTAGGTGTTCTGGTGTTCTACATGTAGATGTATTTCTGATGTATTTGTGGGGAGGAAGGTGATCTCCATGTCTTACTCCTCCGCCAGGAGAGTTAAAGGTCTCCTCGGCAATTTTTATTCCCTTAAAAACAATAGAAAATTATTTCTCACTCACGTAATAGTCCAATGGGGATTTTGCTGGTGAACAAAGACTCTTGCCCATCCTGTGAGTTAGGCACCCAGGTTCTTTCCATCTTCTTGCTCTGGCATCTCCTCGAGCTGTGTGGTCACCTGTGTTGAGTCTGTGGAAGGGGAAATAAGCAGTGAGGAGAAGACATATCTACTCCTTAACATCCTTATCCCAGAAGGAACACACATTACTTCTTTCTCATTCTCATAGTAGTGTATCACTCATTGCGAGAACTGGTCATGTGGCCACACCTAGATGCAAGGGTGGTCTGGAAAGTGTAGCCCCTGGCTGGGCAGCTGCTGCCCAGCACCAGTCCTGCCCTGTGAAAGGGGAGCATAACTTTCTGTGGTCTGCCACAGGTGCTCGGTCTTCATAATAATCCTTTTAGATGGCTGAAGAATATTCCGTAAGTTGATACATCACACTTTATTTTACAGGTTCTTCATTATTAGTCATTTATAATGATTTAAAAAATTTTTTTACCTCTAATGAATATCACTATAGGAAGTGTCTACACATAATACCTTTTTCCCCTTTAAAGATTATTTCTTTAAGAATAATCCTGAAAAATGGGAGAGAGAGAAAATTATGAACAAAAGTTACAAATATTTTTCCCATTCTTGAATCTGCAGGTTTACTCCTTTAGGGTAGTGACTAATTTGTATTCATTACTGTACCTGCAGGGTCTTCTACATTGCCTGTTTCATGGTAATACTCAATAAAATAAGTTGAATGACTAAATAAATTTTAACAAAAGCATGTGGAACATGATTTATCTTGGCTCTGGATAAAGTATGAGTGTGATTTTTGTCCTTTGTCTTTCCCTTCTCAGTCAATGGCACCACCATCCATCGAGTTATTACAGGTAGAAGCTGTGAGTTGGCTCCTTTCCTCACTGCCCCTGTTTTAGTTATTTATTTCTGTGTAAGAAATTATGACAAAACTTAGTGGCTTAAAATAAACAAATATTTACTCTTACAGTTTCTCTGGGACAGGAGGGAGGTTGTTCTGACTTGGTCACAGTTGCATATTGGTGGGGGCTTTGTCATATGAAGGCTTGAAGGGCTGGAGGATCTAGTGCAAGGTGGCTCACCTGCATGGCTGGCAAGTGGGTGCTGGCTGTTGGTGGGAGGCTTCAGGTCCTCTCCATTCAGGTGACTACACAGGGCTCCTTGAGTGTCCTGGTGACATGGTGGCTGCTTCCCCCAGAGTGAACAATCCAAGAGAGCAGGGCAGAAGCAGCAATGTCATTTATTGGAAGTTACACACCATCGCTTCTGCAGTGTTCTACTAATCACTCAGATCTGCCTTGTTTGCTGTGGGAGGGTCCTGCACCGAGGCATGAATGCCAGAATGCATAGAGCATTGGGGGCCATCTTAGGGGCTGGCTACTGTATATCTCTTCCATATTTCCTTCCACCCACATGTTCTGTTCATTCTCCTTCCAAAAATATATTCAAATGTAATCACTTCTCTTCATTTCTGCCGCCTCTGGTCTAGTCCAAAATGTTGTCCACACTCAGCTCTGCCGTGAGAGCCTTCCATCTGATCTTTCTCCTTTTGCTCTTGTCAGTCTCTAATGCATTTTGCATATTGCAGCCACCCCCTCATTATTCATTCATTTTTTTCAATTAATTAATTCAACATGTACTTATTGTGTACTTAGTATATGCTAAGTTTGTTTTGGATACTAAGAGTATAGCAGTGAAAAAACCAAAGTCCTTAGAACATATATATAGTGGGAAAATAAACAAATAAAATGGAAAATATTAAGGGGTAATATGTGTAATACAAAAGACTAAACAGGATAAAGAAAATAGAGGCCAGTAGAGAAATTAGGGACTTATGGGTGCCCTACTGTATAGGGCTGTCAAGGGTGCTATCTTTGATTAGTTGATGTTGAAACAGTAACCCAAAGGATGGGGTGGGGCAGGCTTATGAATACCTGGATAAGAGTGCTCTAAGGAGAGGAAAGAGCAAATGGAAAGGCACTGAGCACACTTGATGTGTGTGAGGAACAGCAAACCAGCCAGTGTGGCCGGAGCAGAGGGAGGGAGGGAAGTGGAGAATGGCAGGTGATGGCAGACAGATCATGTAGGGCCTGGTAGACCATGAAGACTTTGACTTTACCTGGGGTTGGTGGGAGACGAGGACAGACATTGGAATGCTTTGCTGATGTGAATGACTTGCTTTTTAATACGATCTTTTGGATTGCTCAGCCCACGATCTTTAAAAAATGTAACTGATATCAGGTCACTTCCACTGCTTAAAACCCTTCTATGGATTCCCCTTGTACTTAGAATAAAATCCAAGCTCCCTTAGCTCTTATAATTGTTACTGTTACTATTAAAATTAACTCCCCGTTACTCTCTGTCACCGAAACCTGCTGATTTTTTCCAGTATGTACCCAGCTAGTAATTACTACTACCACTCCTACTATTAGGCTTATTTGTTTATAATCTGCCTCATCCACTTGCAAATATGTGCTCTGGGGAGGTTGTGGAGAGAGTGGGTCTTTCTATACTAAATTATCGCAAGAGTGCTTTGTTTTTGGAGCTCTTGTGTTTGCCCTTTAAAGGTTTTTTTTTTTTTTGGTCTATTTTCTCCTTGTCATATCTGGTCAGTGACCTACTTCCAGCAATGCTATCGTTGGTGCCAGGGTAACTGCTGTTGAGCTGGACACGGGAGCTGGTTTTGGTTGCTGGGCTATGTCGGTGCTTCTCAAACGTTAATAGACAAATGAATTATGTGGAGAAGGGGTGGGGTCTTGCTAAATACTGATCCTTATTCAGTAGGTGTGGGGTAGGGCTTGAGGTTTAACATTTCTCCCAGGCTCGCAGGTAATGCCCATGCCTCTGGCCCTTTGAGTAGCGAGGGGGTTTGATCACCAAACTTGGCTGAATACTGGTAACAACTGTGGAGCTCAGGATCCCACCCCGAGATTCCAATATAATTGGTCTGGAATGCAGTCTTAGTACTGGACTAGACTACTAGACTACTTAGTACTAGAATTCTAGGCTTCACTAATGATTCTGATTTGTAGCAACATTTGAGAACCACTGGATTGGAAGACGTTGGGCCCTATTTTAAAACAAAGCATATGGAGTAATGCTCTGCAGGGCTATGCTGTTTTTTTTCTTTTTAAAAAAATCAGTTTTGTAGCGATAGAGAGTCTGGCCACACTGATGGATGACCTCCAGATCTCTGCCTAGCATGGCTGGATTTCTCCAATGTCCCTAGCACATGTTGCCAAAATAGGACTTCTGCCTTCAGGAGACTGGGCCTTCCCAGTGCAGTTAAAATACACTTGCAGACGATGAGGATGTAGCAGATCAGGTCCCTACTGTGTGAGCTTGTGCTGAGGCAGAGAAGGAAGCTGAAGCAGACAAGTGCTCTGTTTTTTTTTTTTTTGTAATTTCCAGCATGTACACGTGGGGTTTCTAAGCCAGTAATAAACTAAGAACTTCTTGTGTGATTCAAGCTAACCCTTTGGTCATCGGAAGTGGGTGTTTTCTTTAATATATTAAAAAAAATTTTATTTCATATTGGAGTATAGGTGATTAACGATGTCATTTGTTGCAGGTGTACAGCAAAAGCAGGTGTTTTAAACTACTGAAAATCAATGAGGCAGATCCCATTTACAGGTTAATAACTGACTGAGATGTGGGTGTCCCAAATGGTCTTGAAGACATGGGGAAGGAAAGACAACGCCTGAGCTACCCTTCCCCCCACCCCCTTACACATGCCCCCCACCTTAACCCCACTCAGTTCTTTTTTTTTTTTTTTTGCGGTACGCGGGCCTCTTACTGCTGTGGCCTCTCCCGTTGTGGAGCACAGGCTCCGGACGTGCAGGCTCAGCGGCCATGGCTCACGGGCCCAGCTGCTCCGCGGCATGTGGGATCTTCCCGGACCGGGGCACAAACCCATGTCCCCTGCCTCGGCAGGCGGACTCTCAACCACTGTGCCACCAGGAAAGCCCCACTCAGTTCTTTTTGCCAGGTGATTGGTGTGTGCTAATAGAGCCTGGGACACTTTCTCATTGAAATGCACTTCAATCCCATGTAACTGGGTTGATTTTTTTTCCTTGGCTAATCTAGATTGGTCGGCTGATTATTGGACAGAATGGCATCTTGTCAACACCTGCTGTATCCTGCATTATCAGAAAGATCAAGGCAGCTGGTGGAATCATCCTGACAGCCAGCCACTGCCCTGGAGGACCAGGGGGAGAGTTTGGAGTGAAATTTAATGTTGCCAATGGAGGTATGTGGTTCAGAATATGGCTTAGTTGTCATGATTTCTTTCTTTTTATATTGTCATAGTCTTACAGTGACCCACTGATGGTGGACAAGCAAGGAAGAGAGAAAATGGCTCAGAAATTTCTAGTGAGGTGCCTGTATTAGTCAGGGTTTTCCAGAGAAGCAGAACCAATAGGACACATAGACGGGCTCCAACCTACGATGGTTTGATTTAGAGATTTTTTGACGTTACAATGGTGTAAAAGCAATATGCGTTCAATAGAAACTACTCCATTTGAATTTTGAATTTTGATCTTTTCCTGGGCTAGCAGTGTGTGCGTGGTATGATTCTCTCTCGTGATCCTGGGCAGGGGCGGCAAATGCAGCTCCCACCCAATCACAAGGGTAAACAGCCAGTACACTTACAGCCGCTCTGTACCCATTCAGTCATTTCTGTTTTTTAGTTTCGGTAAGTATTCAATAAATTATATGAGATATTCAGCACTTTACCTTAAAGTAGGCTTTGTGATAGATGATTTTGTAAAAGTGTTGACTAACATCGGTGTCCTGAGCACTCTTAAGGTAGGCTAGGCTAAGCCATGATGTTAGGTGTATTAAATGCGTTTTCGACTTATGATGTTTTCAATTTACAATGGGTTGATCGGACTATAACTCCATTGTAAGTTGAGGAAGATCTGTATAGGGATTTATTATAAGGAATTGGCTCATGTGATTATGGAGGCTGCAAAGTCCCAAGATCTTTGGTCAGCAAGCTGGAGGCCCAGGAGAGCCAATGGATGTTAGGGTTCTGATCTGAGTCCAAAGGCCTGAGAAGCAGCAGAGTGTAAGGTCCAGTCTGAGTCAGGAGGGGCCAGTGTGTCAGCTGGAAACAGTCAGGCGGAGAGTGGATTCTCCCTTTCTCAGTTTTTTGTTCTGTCGAAGCCTTCAGTGGGTTGGATGAGGCCCAGCCACACTGGGGAGGGCAATCTGCTTTACTCAGTCTACTGATTCAAATGTTAATCTTATCCAGAAACACCCTCACAGACATACCCAGAATAACGTTTAAATGAACATCTGGGCTCTCTGTGGCCAAAGCAAGTTGACACATAAAATTAAGCATCACGTCGCCCAGGGTGACATGACGAGGAAATGGCATAACGGGATCTCAAACCCATTTTGGTCCTCTGTACTCCTCAGCACAGTGAAACGGTTGAATGTTGATGCTTATCTGACATGGAAGGACTCTGGATTTTAAAGTTGGAACAGACCCTCAAAATCATTTAGATCATTCCTGTCATTTTATAGGTGAAGAAATCAAAGCCCTGAGAGGCTGTTTGCTCAAGGTCACATGGTCAGACAGATGACTCCTTAGCATAAGTCCTACATTCTCTCTTTCCTATAGTGTTGACTTTCTCTCACTGACATGCCTAGAATTATTTCACTTTTTCTTATATTTATAGAAATTTATAGTTTAGAAGTCCTAGTGGGGTGGGATACGTGTATAGGGGTGAATTAAAAATTTTTTTGAACATATGTAAAGGCAGGAAGGATAATAAATGGATACCATGTTTCCATTACTTTGTTTTTCCATTTTGCTTAAAGGTAAATTACAGCATGAAGATATTTTGCACCCAAATATTTCTGACATCTCTTTAAAATAAAGACGTATTCCTGTATGGCTGCATGATCACACCTAACAAAAATAATACTAATTCTCTAATATCATCTAAAACCTAATCTGTATTCAGAATTTTCCAAGTATCCCCCAGATGTTATTTACATCTGTTTTGTTCAAACCAAGTTTTATCCCAGAACCATGCATTTCATTTGTTTTTTTAAATTTAAATTTTATTTATTTATTTTTTAAATTAATTTTTATTGGAGTACAGTTGCTTTACAATGTTGTGTTACTTTCTGCTGTACAGCAAAGTGAATTAGTTATACGTATACATATATCCCCTCTTTTTAAGATTTCCACCCCATTTAGGTCACCACAGAGCACTGAGTAGAGTTCCCTGTGCTATGTAGTAGGTTCTCATTAGTTACTTATTTTATACATAGTAGTGTAAATATGTCAATTCCAATCTCCCAATTCATCCCACCCCCCTGCATTTGTTTTTTAAGTCTCTTAAATCTCTTTTAATCTAGAATACTGAGTCTTCGTGTATATGTGGGTGGGAGCTGAATTTTAACCAACAACTGTTGCCATTATGAAGCATTCCTGGCCCAGGCAAAATAGCACGTCCTGAAGGGGAAGTACATGATTGCCCCCTCCTTGCAGCCATTTTGGGCATTATCCAGAGAAAGAACATTACTCTCATCGTGTTAAAAAAAACACCTTGGGCTTCCCTGGTGGCGCAGTGGTTGAGAGTCCGCCTGCCGATGCAGGGGACACGGGTTCGTGCCCCGGTCTGGGAAGATCCCACATGCCACGGAGCGGCTGGGCCCGTGAGCCATGGCCGCTGAGCCTGCGTGTCCAGAGCCTGTGCTCCGCAACGGGAGAGGCCACAACAGTGAGAGGCCCGCGTACCGCAAAGAAAAAAAAAAAAAACAAACAAAAAAAAACACCTTATGAGGAGCCTCATTCTTGAAAGTGTGATTCAAGAAACCCTGCTTCACTAAGAAGCACACCTAGGGCCAACATCTAGTCTTGCAGCAGCTACTGAATATTTCAGGAAAGAATATGCAGTGCGTAGGTGTTCTGCACATTGATAACACAGGCCATTTCATGAGCTCAGAAAATGGGAATTTGTAGAGCAATGTAATATATAAGTTGCCAAACTAAATTGTGTATTTAAGCATTTAAATTAATGTCTGACTTCGTGTCTTGCAAGAGAATCTCAGTCATCTCTATGATAACTTGTGAGGCATAAAAGGGGAAGATATTATTTAAATAACCATTTCGTAGACCGAATTACAGGAGGTTATGAGACCTGTTCAGTCATATCCTGAATAGGGGGAGGGGGTTGAACTTATCGTTTAGCCTTTAACTCTGTTGAAAGTCCTTCCTCTTACATTTAATTCTTCATGTTTACATGTCTTGGCATCATTAATGAGACTAACATTCCTGATGGCATGGAGAGATTCAGTTGGTTTCTTCCCACTTAGAGTGAGTTTTACCATGTTATCCTTCATCTGAAGTTGCAGGCATTCATCTCTTCTATTGGGTGTCATACAAATACATCTTATGGCGTAAGTTAAAAGCGAAGTGTCTATAGAATTAGTAGGCACATCCAGGGAAATAGGACACATCTAAAGCTATGTTGCTTTTAAATTATTTAGAGGACAGGACCTTTCTGAGCATGTTTTTAAATAGGGGAGAAGGTGCTAGAGGACAAAAGGAATCAGTAATAAAAATACTGATTTTTTTGAATAATTACAGTGTGCCAAGCTTCATAGTCAGAACTTTACATACATGTTCTCATTTAATCCTCATGGTTTAAAAAACTTGCCCAGTGTCACAGAACTCATAAGCTGTGGAGCTCATTTGGAACCTAGATTCTAAGAAGTAGGTAGAACTTCTGAGTAAGGAGGCAGAGATGAGGGAAAGAAGCAGTTTGAGGATGCAGAGTGGAAGTTTTGGGAAATAGTTGCCTATATCTGTTGGAAAAAAAGAAGAGGAAATGTAACTTGCTCAGATAATGGGGAAAGGATAGAGAAGGGGATAAATGGAGATGTTTTCTAAAAGGTCCTCTGGGAAATTTGTTGAGGATTCCTGAGGGGTTGTGAGGACCGAGTTGAAGTTAAGCAGTCTCATTTTTCGGGGGAGCCAGTTGGTGTAATTTCACGACTGCCTTCAGCAATGCATGGGGGGAGTGTGGGAATAGCAACAATGGAGCAGATGATGGTGATGTCCCGGGATTGGGGAATGGCAGTGTGGGCATGGCAGAGCATAAGGTGGGCTGGTAGTTGTTAAGAGTGTCTGAGCTGACATCAGACTATTAGGAGTCAAACCCAGCCTCTGTCACACGAGTGATGTGACCTGTGTTAAGGTCACCTCTTCCAATTTCAGTTTCCTTATTTGGAAAATGAGGATACTAATGATTCTTACTTCATCTGCTTTTTGTGAATGCTGAATTCCACGTACGATGTGAAAGGTGGTATGTGTAAGTTTCAACAAATGTTGGCTTGTCTTATTGTACTAACAAAGGCAAGGCTCAAATGCTAGACCATAGGGTCCTTCTGGGAAAAGAGACCAGTGAAATGAAATGGACCGATGGCCTGGGAGTAATCAAGTGATGTTGGGCATCAGTATAGGAATGAGGAACAGGTTCACAGGGGTACAAAGTAGGGTAGATGAAAGATTAGGAATTTGTGGGATTAAGATACTCAAATTTGATATTTTTGCAAGAAGCATATCAAAAGACAGTACTAGGACTGTACTAGGAATTGACTAAAATGAAGAGGGAAGTCACTGGAGTGGAAGATGTCAAGAACTGGGAAGATGTGAAGGGATGCAGAGGATGCTGATGAACTCAGAGGTTATCAGTGTTGCTTTTGGAAATCAGTGTGCTTTGGCAAACAAACTCAGATGGAGACTTTTAAAATGTGATGGAAACATCCCAAGAACGTAGTGTGGTGCCTGGGAGGCAGAGGGATAGACGTGTGTCCTCTGGCAAGCATAAACAAATGCAAAAAGTAAATAGCACTCTTTACTTTTTAAGTTTTGCAAAAGAACAAAAAATGGTAAGGAGTGAAGCTGAGAAGGGCTATGTTTACTTCTTTGTGGTCTTCACTTTTCCTATGTGAGAAAACGTGGGTAAAATCTACTAGGCTCTTTTCTATCCACTGAAATGGTGCTATTGCTGTTCCTTTCCCCCCCTCCCGCTGCTTTATTGAGATGTAATTGATATGTAAAAAACCGGCACACATTTAAGGTATGCAACTTGATGAGTTTGGTCATTATTCCTTTTTATATGTTCAGTGAACCTTTTTTGGGAGACGGTAACAGTGCTATGCTCTAAGGCAGCACTGTCCAATAGAAATATATTGTGAAGCAGCTCATGCAGCTCAACATCAAAAAAAAAACAAAGAACCCAATCCAAAAATGGGCAGAAGACCCAAATAGACATTTCTCCAAAGAAGATATACAGATTGCCAACAAACACATGAAAGAATGCTCAACATCATTAGAGAAATGCAAATCAGAACCACAATGAGGTATCACCTCACACCGGTCAGAATGGCCCTCATCAACAAATCTACAAACAATAAATGCTGGAGAGGGTGTGGAAAAAAGGGAACCCTCTTGCACTGTTGGTGGGAATGTAAAAAGTCCAGCCACTATGGAGAACTGTATGGAGGTTCCTTAAAAAACTAAAAATAGAACTACCATACAACCCAGCAATCCCACTACTGGGCATATACCCTGAGAAAACCATAATTCAAAAAGAGTCATGTACCACAATGTTCATTGCAGCTCTATTTACAATAGCCAGGGCATGGAAGCAACCTAAGTGTCCATTGACAGATGAATGGATAAAGAAGATGTGGTACATATATACAATGGAATATTACTCAGCCATAAAAAGAAATGGAATTGTTATTTGTAGTGAGCTGGATGTAGAGTCTGTCATACAGAGTGAAGTAAGTCAGAAAGAGAAAAACAAATACCGCATGCTAACACATATATATGGAATAAAAAAAAAAAAGGTTCTGAAGAACCTAGGGGCAGGACAGGAATAAAGACGCAGACATAGAGAATGGACTTGAGGACACGGGGAGGTGGAAGGGTAAGCTGGGATGAAGTGAGAGAGTGGCATGGACATATATACACTATCAAATGTAAAATAGATAGCTAGTGGGAAGGAGCCTCATAGCTCAGGGGGATCAGCTCGGTGCTTTGTGACCACATAGAGGGATGGGATAGGGAGTGGGGGAGGGAGATGCAAGAGGGAGGGGATATGGGGATATATGTATATGTATAGCTGATTCACTTTGTTATACAGCAGAAACTAACACACCATTGTAAAGCAATTATACTCCAATAAAGATGTTAAAAAAAAAAGAAAGAAATATATTGTGAGCCACATTTGTAATTAAAAATTTTCTAGTAGCGACCTAAAAAAGTAAAAGGAAGCAGGTGAAATGAATAATATATTTTATTTAACTTAATATATCCAAAATATTATCACTGCAACATGTTACTATAAAAATTATTAATGTAATGTATTCTATTTTTCTATAACTCTTCAAAATTTGATGTGTATTTTGTAACTGCAGCACATGTCAGCTTGACTAGTCACATTTCAGATGTTCAAGAGCCACATGTGGCTAGCAGCTATTGAATTGGGCAGTGTAGCTCTAAGTGCTGGGATATAAAAGAAATCAAGAAGTAATTTCTGTTCAGTAGAAAGTTATAATATAGCTGGTGAGTGAGATCAATATACAAAGTTATCAATTATTTATGTTTTAGATCTTTCAATCTACTTATTTATTTGATTCCCAAACTCGTTGTAAAAAACCTAAAGTTGCTTGCATGAAGATATAAAATTAAAAAGAAAAGAAAAATTAAAGGAGGACAACCACTGATTTCATGTTCAGTTCATTTAAAGCCTATCACTTCACCTTAACTGTCAACTTGACCTTGTGAGGAAGTGCATCAGATATTTTAAACCTCACTTTAAAAACTTGGGAGTCACTAGAGAGTGTGAGTTGGGGAAAATAATGTATCCTGGTCAGCTTATGCATCAAATAGGCAGCAGATCTGGGAGTAGAAATCGTATTTTCTTTCTCTAGGTGCACTTGGGAAGCTGCAGTTAAAATCTGGAATCCCTCAGTTCTGTCAAATGCATATCCTGTTTGTGTCTCATATCCTGAATAAAGCTGATGACATAACCAGGTCTCCCTGGCAGGTGTGCAACTATTTTTAGGGAAGACATATTATTGTTTAGAAGTGGATTAAAACAAACCAACATGTGGGTTATTGGCCTACATGGAACAGGTGAGGCTGGCCACGTTTCCTCCAGAGTGGAAGGATAAGAAATATCGAGGTACATCGAACTGTGAACTGGTGACCATTGTCTAGAGCAAAAATGAATCTTTCTTCTGCTTGGTGGAGGAGGAACTAACATTTCTCTGATTTAATTTTTAACCAGATTTATTTTCGATGGTGCATTATTTTCGAATTTTAGGTCCTGCGCCAGATGTCGTCTCAGACAAAATCTATCAGATCAGCAAAACAATCGAGGAATACGCCATATGCCCTGATTTACGAATCGACCTGTCTCGACTAGGAAGACAAGAGTTTGACCTGGAGAACAAATTCAAACCGTTTAGAGGTAACAGAGAAACAGTATTTTGAAGAAATCAGAATAACTCCGTGGATGGGGGTGACTCTGGTTTTTTCTTCAGGGAAAAGCACACACGAAAGTGATGGAATTATCAATCTCAGGAGTGGCACTTGATAAGTAGATGTAATCTGAGTGTGGTGCAGAGAGAAATAAAGGCAGCCAAGATATTTAGAACTGGCAAACTTTCAAAAACGACTTTCCAAACTCTCTATCATTTTTGACATAGGGAACATTTCATGGCTGACTCTTTTACAGTGTTCCAGGAATAGGCTGTGAAGCCAAAACGTGTCTTTGCTTTTCTAAGCAATTAAGGTGAACATACCGAAATACTTTAGATAATTAAGAAGAGACCTTAAAAGGTAGTGGGGTTATTAAAATTTCCCATGGAAGGTAGGCATTTCTTTTCCAAGCCAGAACCACGCAGTTCATGTTGATTCAATGCACAATTGATGATCACCTGCTCTACATTACACTCCGTGTTAGGAGATTTTACAAAGGAATTTACAAAGTACCAAATGGATTTAGGAAAATGGTTCAAGAATTGAAAAACTGGGATGAAGTTGTCAAAAAATATTATCCTGTACTATAGAATGAATAAAGCCTCTAAGTCCTCCATTATAACCTTTCAATTTGTAGATTAATATTGAACCATATAACAACATTAATGCCATGTATATGCATATCATTTTTTCACCCTTCATATTATCCTATTGTTTTTTTCCTAGAAGGCATATAAGTAGCAATAAAACTAACAATTTTTTACTCCTTCAGTGCCCCTATAAGCTTAAATCCAGTTTGTGTTAAGATGGTATCCTTATTTTACAAGTAATTTAATTTAGTTAAAAAGGTGAAATACCTGGCTCATGGCCACATGGTATTTTAGGGACAGAAAAGAGCTTGAAATGGACTGTTTGGAGTCACAGTGTTGGGCCAACTCTACCACATTTGTCTTGGAAGATTTTGAGTCAGTTGCTTGCTTAGCTAGTGAGCAGAAATTAATTGAAAACCATGTGATATTTATTGGAAGCAACAGTTCCTGATTTTACTAATCTAGTTGAGAGTTTGCACACACACACACACACACACACACACACACGCTTGCACAATCGCTTGACAACTAAAAGCAAGGGATATATTATTTATTTATTTATTTTCAAATTTTATTTATGTATATATGTATGTATGTATGTATGTATATGTCCGTGTTGAGTCTTTGTTGTTGCACGCAGGCTTTCTCCAGTTGTGGTGAGCGGAGGCTACTCTTCCTTGCGGTGCGCAGGCTTCTCATTGCGGTGGCTTCTCTTGTTGCAGAGCATGGGCTCTAGGTGCATGGGCTTCAGTAGTTGTGGCACAGGGCTCATTAGTTGTGGCTCGCGGGTTCTAGAGTGCAGGCTCAGTAGTTGTGGTGCACGGGCTTAGTTGCTCCGCAGCATGTGGGATCTTCCCGCACCAGGACTCGAAACAGTGTCCCCTGTATTGGCAGGCGGATTCTTAACCACTGCACCACCAGGGAAGTCCGCAAGGGATATTTTATGTTAAACAAATGATTTAAGTGTACTTGATTACATATGTTTAGAAGGACTGGCAAATAAGATGACTAAGAAAAAGCAGGTATTACCATCAGGAAGAAATTTTATTTATTTATTTATGGTATCTTCCCAATTGTATTTGTTGTCCAAGAGACCCAGATGTTTGGTGAGCTCAGATTCAGGCCCACTGCTCCAGGCACATTGCTAGCTTGATGAGTTTTCTATAATGCTACAGATACCACGAGGTAGATAGAGACATTCCCTGGCTCCCAAGAAGAATTTGGAGATAATTATTTGGGATAATTTATGTACTGTGTTCTTGCTGTTTTAAATGTTGAGCAAGGCTTGAGTTAATTGGAAACAAACCAGTCTTTGACATTTCACCTTAAAGGATGAAGAGCGTGAACTATGTGATGTGAACTTTCAGTTTTCATGGAATTCTACTTGCTTCCTTGTTTTTTACATTTCTGTTTGGTACTATGTGTTATCTGCTATAAATACCAAATGTATTTAGACAAGTGGTTCAGGAATTTCTGAAAAGAACCAGAATGAAATAATTGCCAAAAATATCCTAAATTGTAGAGTGAGTAAAACTTCAAGCCATAACCTTTTATTTTATAGATTAGTTTTTTATTGTGGTAAAATTTATGTAACGTAAAGTATATCATGTTAATCATTTTTAGATGTACAGTTCATAGAGATTAACTTTTAATTTATCTTATAGATTAATATCCTCCAAATATCAAAAGATGATTAAAAACTATCTGTGTTCTGTAAACGGTAATTACGTTATATTTGAATGGACACACATACTACCTTGATTTAAGTGCAAGAAAAAATATTTTTAGACATGTATTTGACTAGATGAAGGGACAGCTTCATATCACATATAAAATCTCATCCATCAAATATTGCTCCTGGATTTACTAAAAATTGTTAAAGGTGGATTGGTAATATCTTTAGTGCAGGTTTAAGTGTTTCAGGATTCTAAAGTAGTATGTTTTTTGAAAAATTTGAGAAACAGCATACATAAGTTTCAAAATTTAACTACGAATTTAAAAAGCAGGGCTCGTGGACAAATTTTAGTGCCTAAAATAAAATATTTATTACTTCTAGGAAAAGTACTTTCTGAGTATTAATTATGTACTGATTGCCAAGGTTGAAAAATGTGATGTATTCTGGGCTTTATGAATCTGTGAAATAAGTGGAAAAGACTTGTTTTGCATGCCTGGTCATTGGGTGGTGCAGGACACTGGAGAACATTTGTGTTTAATGAGGATTTCTAAATAGCTGGCGCTCACCCTGAAACTGGTACTAGACTGGGCATGCAGGAGACTTCACACAAACTCAGAAAAATATCCTTCACCACCAATTCAGAACCTGGATCTGGTTGGCACCGTGGCATTTGGAAAGTAGGGGTCATTGCGGAGGTCACTTCTTGATTTGTTTCAGGCCAGTTGAGTCATTCTTTGGCCATTCCCCACAGGAAAGGCAACCGGCTGTGCCAAGATGCCTCTTAGCATTGAGGTGTTGCAGTTTGGGGGAGGGAAAGAAGGTGGGAGTAGGGACAGTAGGCATAGTTTTATCTTAACTACTTTATTCTTGTGGTTGATTTTTTTCACTTGCAAAGAAGAATTTATAACTTGAGATTTTTCACACCTTTCGATCACCTGCAAACTTTGCAGCATCTTGATTGTGCTTTAATTTGTGATTTTGTCTGCAAATGGTTACTTCGCTTCCCACGTAAATGTATGGGGTTATGATGTGATTGTGATCCTAATTTCATGCATTTTTATGCTTCCAAGTATTCTTCATGGGTAGTCACTGGTGTCTCCTTTTGCTTTCCTATCCTTAGTGGAGATAGTGGACCCAGTGGATATCTATCTCAACCTCCTTCGGACCATCTTTGACTTTAATGCCATCAAGAGTCTGCTGACTGGGCCCAGCCAACTGAAGATCCGAATTGATGCCATGCACGGAGGTAAATGCGTGTTCTCCTACCAAGTGGTGGGCAAGAAATGGTAAAGGAGACCTCAGTGTGTGTTGGGTTTCTGGGATTAAGAGGAAGGCTGGATTTATAGATATTCATACAGTGTGTGTGTGTGTGTTCAGGTATTTGGGATGCTCTGGAAAACTTCAGGGCTCTAATTTCTGTCTTTTGATGCAAATGAAAACAAAGCTTGAACAAAAGGTTTTGAGGCTATGCCTGTTAGAGTGGAGATAGCAAAACTGTAGTTACTAAAATTTTTTTTTTTTTTTTTGTGGTACGCGGGCCTCTCACTGCTGTGGCTTCTCCCGTTGCGGAGCACAGGGTCCAGATGCGCAGGCTCAGCGGCCACGGCTCACGGGCCCAACCACTCCGCGGCATGTGGGATCTTCCCGGACCGGGGCATGAACCCGTGTCCCCTGCCTCGGCAGGCGGACTCTCAACCACTGCGCCACCAGGGAAGCCCTCAAAATTGTTTTTGATACGTACACAGTTTAAAAGGTCAAATAGTTCAAAGTTTATTATGAAAAAATCCATTCCCAACTCCTTCCCCCAATTTCCTACTTTTCAGAGGCTACCTTTTTTTTTTAAACTCTTTCAGTGTTTTTTTTTAAAGTATTGATCTTCCTGTTACTAAATACTATGATTATAATGCTCCTTGTCGATTTTTCAGTTTGGAGCATTACTGACTTCATACCATGGAAGATGAGGTTGTAGCTCTTTTTCACCCTCTCCGGTCACTAAATCCAAGCACAGTTCCTTAAACTAATTATATCATCGTTTTGGGAAGATCGGTATCTACTGTCTACATTATCATAACACTGCTGAGCCATGAAAAATACTGTAATTATATTTTCCTTACAGAACAACTTCTTCTGTGGAATTAGTAATTGTCCTGTTTTCTCACTGTTTAGGTTTTGTGAAGTGTATTTACCACTCTTAACCCTCATATTCTCCCAGTGTCTAAATCTTCTCTCACTTCATTTTCCTGGAGACCTGGGATCTCCTCTGCTCTGCACTGGTTGCTCTGTGAGCTGCTGTTGTCCTGGAATCTCCACTTAGCATCATCCTGTAATTCCCTTTACCCCTTTCTTATGGTGACTCTCCTATTTCTGGATCCTTTGTCTTCCACTTTCTTGATTTACTCCTACATTTTGGAGGAACAAGTTCTTCAGGAACTCTGTGAGAGAAAGCTCATGGGAGGTAAATGTTTTGAGTCATTGTATATCTGAAAATGCCTTTTTTCTGTGCTCACTCTGAATTGCTATTTATCTGGATATAGAAATCTAGGTTGGATATTATTTTTCTTCAGAAGTTTGAGGGCATTGCTCCATTGTCTTCTAGCTATTACTACTGAACTCGAGAAATCTGATGCTGTTCTGATTTTTAATCTATGGTGTGAAATCTTTCTCTGTTCTTTTCTGGAGGCTTTTAGGGCCTTTGACATATCTTCAGTGTTCCTTCTTTTCACAATGATGAGTCTTAGTGTGAGACTGTTTTCCTCTATTGTGCTGAGAACTTGGAAGGTCCTCTTAATCTAGAAACTTGTGTCCTTTAATTCTGGGAAATTTTCTTGCATTACTTCTTGGATGATTTCCTCCATTATTTTCTCTTTCCTTTCTTTCCAGAATGGCTGTTGTTTAGATATTGGCCCTACTTGACTGATCCTTTAATTATCCTATTCTTTCCCCCACCACCCATTTTCTTTCTCTTTGTTCTTTGCTACTTTCTGGGAGATTTCCTCAGCTTTATCTCCAAGTCTTTCCATTAGGTTTTTCATTCCACTATCATATTTTTAATTTCCCAAAACTTTTGTTTTGTTTTCCAAATAATCTCTTTGTAAAAATAGCTTCCTATTCATCTTTCATGAATGCCATATCTTTTTTTAATAAGTCAGGTTTACTGAGGTATATAATTTATATGTAGTAAAATTGATACCTTGTTGGTATACAGTTTCATGAGGATTGACAAACATATATAGTCATGTAACTACTCTGACAATCAAGATATGGAATATTTCTCTCACTTCCACAAGTTCTGTTGTGGCTCTTTATAGTCTTACCCTTCCTCCTTCCCCTAGTCCCTGGCAATCACTCATCTGCTTTTTGTCCACCACGCCCCCCCAACTGCCCCAGTTTTGCCTTTTCCAGAAAGCCGTATAAATGGAAGCATACAATATGTAGCCTTTTTCTTCAGGCTTCTTTCACTCACCATAATGTTTTAGAGATGCCTTCATGGTGTTATTCCTTGTTATTCCTTGTTACTATTCCTAGTTATTCCTGTTACTATTGAGTAGTATTCCATAGTAAGGATGTACTACATATTGTTTATCCATTCACCAGTTGATACAATTAGGGTTATTTTTACGTTTTGGCTACTACAAAACAAAGCTGCTATAAAGATTTATGAACAAGTTCTTTATGGGGATATATGATTTCCTTTGTCTTGGATGGATAAATACCCAGGAGTGGAAATGCTAGGTCATATGATGTATATGTTTAATTTAATAAGAAACTGCCAAACTGTTTTCCAAAGTGTACCGTTTGCAATACCAGCAGAGTATGAAGGCTTCAGTTTCTCCATGTCCTCACCAACACTTGGTATTGTCAGTCTCTTCAGTTTTAGCCATTCTGTCACATCTTGTTGATCTCTATTAGGATATGACTGAAATATACTTTAAAATATTTTTTCTCTCTGTGTAGTTTCTGCTTTCTCCAGGTTGCTTTTTACTCTCTTTGTTTTGGTCTCATGTTAGATGCATTCCTCAAAAGTTTGGTGGTCGTTGGCTGCCTGGCATGTTTAAGAGGGAGGTACTAAAAATTTTGTTGGGAGCTCTGAGCCCATGTGTGGAACTTATCTTCCAAGGGCTTCACTCTGAGGTCTTCTGGCTGGGCTGTTTTGCTTTTTCCTATTGGGCTGGTTCTTTTCCCCAGAAAAGGCTCTTTCAGTTTCTTACCTTAGCTTTATCTGGCCTAGAGGGAAGACAGCTTCTCTTTCCAAACAGTTTGAGCGATGTTTTGGATTTGAGCCTCACTGCCTAGCTTGTACTGTGCGTTCGTCTCTGAATCAGTCACTCTGGTTGAGGGATGGAGGATACTGAGTGGCAGACCTAGGTCACCTCCCCAGCCTTAGGGTAAGTAGGGTTTAGCCACATCCTGATCACATGAACTGAGATGGGAAAAGGATTGGTTCTCCAAAGGAAACCCAAGATGCTGCTACTGGAGGAAGGGGAAAGGGGTGCTGGGCAGGAAAAAATCAAAAGATGTTCACTCTTTGAGGTTTGAATTGTATTAGTGGAAAATAAATGGAAAGCAGTACTTTGATATATTTCAGCCAACAGGATTATGTGCTGATCCCCAAGTGTGCTTGCTGTATGTTCTACCCCAGGCTCCGTTCCCTTGCTTATAGTGTTCTTTCCATTTGGATGGCATCCTCACTCCTGTCAAATTTATATTCTTCCAAGTCCTCCCAGAAATGCTGCCTTCTTCTTGAAGCCTTGCCTGTGGTCATTTCTTCTTTCAAGCCATTGGATCGTATTATTTCATAAATATACATTGAATAGAACTAGTCTTACCATTGCAGTCACTCACCTGTAGATTTGACTCATCCCACTGCTAGACTGAGAGCCCAGTAATGTCGGAATTGGGTGCTTTGCATCCCTTGATGCCCTCCATTCTTCACATAGGAGTTCCGTGTTAGGCACTCCACGGCTGTGTGTTGAACTGGAAAACACAGCTCCTTAACATTTATTTTGTAAAATGTGCTTAGTTTTATATGCTTCAGTGTTTTACAGTGTTTAATTATACACTTGGCAGAGTTAAAACAACTGTAGAGACAAAGAATGTTGCTAGGGCCTGTTAGTGCTTTTGCATATATTCAGCTGAAGCTTTTCGTACATAAAAAGTAACAGTCAATAAATCATAGTTAGGTAGTTGATTTATTTCTGGCAATATTTTAGATAAGTTTTGGAGAGAAATTTCATGGAACTGGATTATTGAATACAACTTCTATATGCCTGACACAGTCACTGGCACATAGCAGATGCTCAGTGAGTAGTAGTTGAAGTAAATATTATTCTGTGTTGTGTCTTGAGAAAAATTGTAGAATTTATCTTTTTTTTTCTTGTGCTATTAAGTCACCTTCTTGTTCTAAGCAGAGCAAAACACCCTTGGTTGCGGGGGCGGGGGGGGGGCAGAGGTTCTGCAAAGATCTCATATTGCTGTGTATTTTTTTCAGTTATGGGACCCTATGTGAGAAAAGTCCTGTGTGATGAGCTGGGGGCCCCAGCCAATTCTGCAATCAACTGTGTTCCCCTGGAAGATTTTGGAGGGCAGCATCCTGACCCCAACCTGACATATGCAACGACCCTTCTGGAAGCTATGAAAGGAGGGGAATATGGGTTTGGAGCTGCATTTGATGCTGATGGGGTAAGTAGGAAAGTTTTCTGCATGCTGGTCCTTTTGCTATATAATGAGCCAAGCACTGGAAACCAGAGAGCTATTGGATACCTCTGGGGCTGACATGTATGGGGCATATGAGCCCTAACTGGCTCTGCATCTGCCCTTCTATCTAATGGCCAAGTATTGCGCTTAAATAGCCATTATTTTCTTTTTTCAAGTAAGCTTATGTTATAAAGAGGTTATTTCTTTTTTAAAAAAATGCATGCAATACGTCTTTATTATGGCTGATTTTGTTGAAATCACCATGTTAAGAAGCGAGCTATTTTAGCAATAATCTCTGTTCTCCATTATGTTTGGGGGAAAGTGTGAATTAAGCATATAGAGGCTACTGAAGCCTGAGGAAGTCATCCACATTTCGACAGGTGGGATATATTCCCAGTCGTGTCAAGATTGTGGGCCCTATAATGTTCAGAGATCTTGGTTTCCCATGCCCTCTTTGGCTTCATTCAAGTTGTTTTATGTTGTTTAAATGTGGAATGGCAGTAAAGTGGCTTGTAATGATGATGGGAATGGGCTGCTGGCAGCAGATGCCTTTGCCTGAACATTTTCACACATTCTTTCCCACAGGACCGTTATATGATCCTAGGCCAAAATGGCTTCTTCGTGAGCCCTTCCGACTCCCTGGCCATCATTGCCGCCAACCTCTCTTGCATTCCGTACTTCCGTCAGATGGGGGTCCGAGGGTTTGGGAGGAGTATGCCCACCAGCACAGCCCTGGACAGGTAAGCAAGGATGTCACCATGAAAGCCTTCATGGCAGGCCTCTGATATCAATGTTCCCTTTGCTGGTAGCTGTCACTTATACTCCCCTACTCCACTGGGAACTTGTTGAAAGCATGGGAACTTAGAGACATGCTGTAGTATAGTGGGTAGGCGTGTGAAGAATCAGGTGGCCTGAACTTGATTCTTGGTTCTGCTACTTTTTAGCTGTTGGGAACTTGGGGGACTTATTTGATTTCTGTGCCTCTGTTTTCTTATTTTTAAAACGAGGGTTATAACAGTATCATCCTTACAGGGATTGTTATGAGGTAGGATTGAGGTGATTCTTGTAAAACATGTAACAGAATGCCTGGTTCATTGTAAATATTTCACAAATGTTTAGTAAGAAAACTTACTAAATATGTAAGTGAGGTGGAAAGAACATGAGTCTTGAGGTCAAGTAATATTATGTTAAAATGCTCGTTTGTATCATCATCAGTTATGTAAAAACGGGGAAGATACATCATAGGTTTGTTGTGAGAATGAAATAAGATACTCTTGGAAAATGCCCAATAGGAGACTCACTTAGTAGATAGAACAGTTTGAGGTTTCTTTCTCCTGGCCCTATCCATCCATCTTTTACCTTGTCTTATAAAACAGTGAATTTCAGAGACTAATATTTTCAAGCAACATATATTATTGTGGAAGCAGTATTTGTTTATAGTGGAAAGTTAGAAAACACAGAAAAATAAGAAAATGTAAACATCATATCTCTCTGCCTGACTTACTTTTGTTAATTGATAAATGTATATTCCTTATGGGATCTCTTTATATACATATATAATATACATACATAGTTCTAAATCATATATAATATACACAATATATAATACATATTTGCCTTTTTGTAAAAACCAAAAGGAGATCTGAAAGTACAGACTGCCTTGTAACTTGTTTTTTTTTCCTATCAACAATCTCCCACTTTGTATTAATACATTTTTATGTCATCTAAAACCAAGATCATATTAAAATTTCCTCCGAGTGTCCCCAGAATGTCTTTAATAGAGGGTTTGCCCGAAGCAGCATCCTGTCTAACACCATACATTGCATCTGGTTGTTACATCTCTTAAGTCTTTTATAATCTACCACAATCCCTTTATCTTTTACTTAATGACAGTAATTTTTGAAGAGACCTGACCAGTTGTCCTGCAGAATCCCACCTTCTGGATTTGTGTGGTTATCTCTGCATGGTGTTACCATTCATTGAATCATTCATTAAGTAAATTTTATATGCAGTGAAATGAATAATCTTAAGGCTACAATTCAATGAGTTTTGAAAAATGTATCCATCTGGGTAACAACCATCCAGAATAAGATATAGAACATTCCCATCACCCGCTATAGTTCCCCCATCCTCCTTGCAATACCCCTTAGGCAATCATTGTCATAATTTCTGCTGCTGTATTTAGGTTTTGCCTGTTCTTGAACTTCACATAAATAGAGTCATATACTATGCACTCGTTTGTTACTGTTTTTTTCATTTAATATATACTTTTTGATTCATCCACATCCATTGCATCTGTCACTAGTTCATCCTCCTCCGTTGCAGTGTAGTATGCCAATGTATGAATATATCACAGTTTACTTTTCCAGTCTCCTCTTGATGAACATTTGGGTTGTTTCCACTTATTAGCTACTATGAATCATGCCATTATAAGCATTCTTACATGTCTTTTTGTGGACACATCTACATTTCTTTAGTTAATATCTAGGAGTAGAATCCTGATTGTAGGGTAGATGTATGTTTAATTTTACAAGAAACTGCCAAGCTATTTTCCATCGTGTACTCCTATTTGCAATGTGTGAGAGTTCTAGTTGCTTCATATCCTCAACAACATTTGGTGTCGTCAGTCTTTTTTATTTTAACCATTCTAGTGAGTGCAAAATATTATCTTATTTTGGTTTAGATTTACATCGTTCTAGTGATGTTGAGCTCATTTTCATATGCTTATTGTCCACTTGTGAGCTCTTCTGTTACGTACCGGTTCAAAATGTATTTGCTCAATTAAAAATGCACTGTTTGTCTTTTTGTTATTGATTTATAGAAGTTCTTTATATATTCTGGATAATACATCTTTTCTTTTCTTTTGGCCACGCCGCTGGCTTGTGGGATCTTTCTTAGTTCCCTGACCAGAGACTGAAAGCAGGCCCTTGGCAGTGAGAGTACAGAGTCCTAACCACTGGACCACCAGGGATTTCCCTGGATAATAAGTCTTTTGTCAGATATATGTATTACAAACATTTTCCCCCTGTCTTTCACTTTCCTTTTCAAATTCTTTATTTTTTTTAACATCTTTATTGGAGTATAATTGCTTTACAATAGTGTGTTAGTTTCTGCTTTATAACAAGTGAATCAGCTATACATATACATATATCCCCATATCTCCTTCCTCTTGCGTCTCCTTCCTACCCTCCCTATCCCACCCCTCTAGGTGGTCACAAAGCACCAAGCTGATCTCCCTGTGCTATGTGGCTGCTTCCCACTAGCTATCTATTTTACATTTGGTAGTGTATATAAGTCCATGCCACTCTCTCACTTCGTCCCAGCTTACCCTTCCCCCTCCCCATGTCCTCAAGTCCATGCTCTATGTCTGTGTCTTTATTCCTGTCCTGCCCCTAGGTTCTTCAGAACCATTTTTTTTTCTTAATGGTGTCTTTTGATGAGCATAAGTTTTCAATTTTGATGATGGCTAATTTTTTTTTCTTATATAGTTGGTATATACTTTTTTTTATCCTCTATAGGAAATCTTTGCTTACCCAAAGGTCAAAAAGATGTTTTTCCTATGTTTTCTTCTAGAATCATTGTAGTTTTAATTTTTACATTTAAGTCTATGATGATTTTGAATTAATTTTTGAAAATTAATTAATTAATTTTTGGCTGCATTGGGTCTTCGTTGCTGTGTGCAGGCTTTCTCTCTAGTTGTGGTGAGTGGGGGCTACTCTTTGTTGTGGTGTGTGGGCTTCTCATTGTGGTGGCTTCCATTTGCTGTGGAGCATGGGCTCTAGGTGCACAGGCTTCAGTAGTTGTGGCACGCGGGCTCAGTAGTTGTGGCCAGCGGGCTCTAGAGCGCGGGCTCAGTAGTTGTGGCACACAGGCTTAGCTGCTCCGCAGCATGTGGGATATTCCTGGACCAGGGCTTGAACCCGTGTCCCCTGCATTGGCAGGCAGATTCTTAACCACTGTGCCACCAGGGAAGTCCCGATTTTGAATTAATTTTTGTGTGAGGTTCACTTTTTCCCCATATCCAGTTGTTATTGAAAACAATTTACTTTTCCCTTGATGCGTTTGTTAAAAATCAGTTGACCATATATATGTGGGTCTATTTCAAGATTCTCCCTTCTGTCCCATTAATCTGTTGTCTATCCCTATGCCAATATTACATTGTCTTGATTATTGGAGTTTTAAAGTAGATATTTAAATCAGGTGACTCCTCCAACTCTATTTTCTTTTTCTCCATATAGACAAAGTTATGTATCTTAGGTCCTTTGCATTTCTATGTACATTTTAGAATCAACTTGTCATTTTTTTACCAGAGCCTGTTGAGATTTTGATTGAGATTGTGTTGAATCCATAGAGAAATTTAGGAAGAATTGCATTTTAATAATATTGAGATTTCTAGTCCGTGAATGTGATATAGCTCTCAATTTATTTAGTTTTCTTTAATTTCTTTTGCATACTTTGTAGGTTAATTTCTCTTATGTATGTTTTGTAGTTTAGTGTGGAAGTCTTACACAATTTTTGTTAAATTGATTCATGAGTATTTTATATCTTTTCATGCTATTGTAAATGGAATAGTTTTATAACTTTAGTTTTCCAGTTGTTTGCTGCTAGTAATTAGAAATATAACTGGTTCCTGTAAATTGATGTTTTGTTCTTCCATCAGTGGGGAGATGAATCACATGCCTTTGGGATGCTCCCTATTTTACTTCTATCCCTCAGGTGATATTGATATCAAGTCATGGTGATGAACCAAGCGTCAGCCTAAAATTCTTGCCTAGCAGCACCAAAAAGTAGGACGTATGATTCCATTTTTTCCCCTTTGCCTCTGTTTACATCTTTCTTTAAAAAAAAAAAAAAAACTCAGTGAAACTGTAGAGAGCAAAGCAAAAACCAGGCCATCTCTAGAAATGGAGAACCCAGAGTCATAGAGGCTTCTGAGTCCTATGTGGGGTATTTAATATTGTGCGAGCATATTTAATAACACCTTCCACTTATACAGAATCTTATAATTTAGAAAGAACTTTCGGAAATTTGAACTCACTTGATTTTTGCAATAATTTAGTAAGGTAATTGGGTAGGCATTAACTCTCAACATATTAAAGATGTTGAACCAGTTATCAGAGAGGTTAAGTGACTTGTACAAGGTTACACAGCTAATAAGACAGCAACCCAGGATTTGAAACTATTGCATCTGCCCCATAACTACAACTTAATCAGGATGGTCCCTGAGAAACCAGTTGAAAATATTGCTCAACTCTCCTGTGGGGTAGTCAGCAGCTTTCCGTACCCTGGCCAGGAGAGGCTGGTTTTATTCTGACAACAAAAACCATTTGTCCTCTTTTCTCGTGGAAATTTCCCAGTAGTTCTTGATTTCACTTCATCCCCCCTTCCCAATAAATCTCTGTTTCGGTCAGAAACCAGAGGCCTTGCTTAGAAATTTCACAAAGGACCTGTTCTGATATGTAAGTGACCATCTAAAAGGATTATTCATGCTTGCTGGTTGGGATTCAGAATTCTGTGGGGCTCTGACGTGGTGATTTGTTTTGGGTATGTGATCTCTTGTGGAGTCCCAGGTGGATTCTCATGATGGACGCTTTATGAGCTTCTTTCTTCTTAGTAAAATAAATGCACCCTCAAAATTCTATCTTGACAGTGGTTTCCCATATAGGTTATTTTTTTTAATTAATAAAATCATAGGAATGTACCCATAAATGCCAGTCCCTGGCAGAATGGCAACGGAGTGGCTGAGACACATTCAATGATGCACTTGCCCAAACTCCTGGAATTCCCCAATAAGGGGGGCCTGCATCGTTGAAGCTGATGAATTATTCAGACAGACTTTCATTGTTCACAGATAACAGTTGTTCCCCGAGGGAAGACTTTTAGTATCTTTAATTTCTGCTCTTACAGTATCACTGAAACAAGGATTCCATTTACCCCAGAATAATACAGTTTCAGTCTTGAAAATGGCATTCTTTTGGGGCTTTGTCATTCTGAATGTGTCTGATTTGTGGTTGCAGATGAAATAATTTTGCTTCAGATTATTTGAGAAGTAAAGCACATTCACGCTATGTTTGTGGCCCAAGGTCTGTCTCCACCCCATGAGGAGGTATTAAATAATCCTCAGTGTCATCATTCTTCAGTAATATTTATGAAGTGCCCATCTGTGTTTGGGGCTGTGCTGAATGCTGTTTTAAGTAAGGCAAACACACTCAGACTTGAAGTCTCCTCGTTAGAGATATTTAGAGCCTCAAACACAGCAAGCATCCTTGTATACACTACAAGGGAGCGAGATCTGAAAAGTATGTTTTGACTACAAAGTCCGCCATATAAGGTCCACCACCCATAAACATGATGGTTTTTGCATTTTGTGTCACTCCTGTTTTTCACCATTTATTCACTGAAGAAATATTTATTAAGGGCCTTCTAGGTCCTAGAAAACTGTCCCTTGCCCTGATGGAATTTACAGTCTAATGGAGAATTTGAGTAATAACAAGTAAAGAAAAAAATATAAGCACAAATTGTAATGCATGTTCAGGAGAAATGAACTTGGTGTGGTAATAATGGGCGGGTGTGGAACACCCTACTAAGGTAAGGTAGCCAGGGAAGGACTTGCTGAGGAGGTTATGGGTAGGATCAAAGATTGGAAACGTGCAGATGGACCTGGCTTTGATGCTGAGATTAGAAATGGCCCATAACACATGTGAAAATACTTATTTTTTCAGAATGTAGTCTACAGCTATTTGTTGCCAATCCCCAATGTGAAATATGTACTGTAGCTTTATCTTAAACATATTCAGGCAGTCACTGGAATGCAAACAGTGTTAATCCTGCAAGTATCTACTGATCTACGCTGACCTTGGTCCTTGCTACATCCTTTAGATCTGTGCCATTTTGTCTCCAAGGTCAGTCAGGATGCACGGCAGTAAGGGGAGAGATAGTGTTGTGAGCTAATATGTAATTACTCAGTCTCCCATACATCCCTTGTGCTATAGAGTGATAGGAATTATGAGAGAAAATACCCTTTATTGGAGTACTTATTGCCCTAAAACTCTCCATAGGTATTTAGGTCAGGGTCAAGGGAGAAAAGAGATGGCACCCTCAAAAGGGTTTGCTAAAAAGAATTTTGTAATAGTAGCTTAATGACCTGGTCCACAGAGGTATGGGTGAAGATAATGAAGGAAACCAAAAAAATCAAGAAGTGATGGAGAGGTATCCCAGGACTCACAATATCAAAAAGCTATGAATCCTTCCAGGACTAAAGGGTCAAGGGAGGGATCAGGGTAACCATAGCCTGGTGAGGTTTGGAGTTGTCAGGGACTGAGCTTGTCAGGGAGGTATAAATACTCCAACTTCTCTCTTTTCCCACCCTCTGATTTCCTGCTGATACCTCCTCTTGACCAAACCCAAGTGGAAGACAGAGGGTAACCTGTGGAGCCCAGCCTCCTAGGGAAGTGAATAGGGCAGAGATGGGCATAGAACGTAATGGGGACTCTTAAGGTGGAAGGGGGCAAACAAAGAATAAGCAGCGTAACCAGTACAACGGCCAGTCTTTCTGGTGATCTCTACCCGCTTGTCTCCCAGTCTTATCCTTGTCCTAGTTTTTTGGAACTCGGGTGTAGTGAGTTGAGTTAATCATGCTCATCATTGAATAATCCTTTCGTAATTTGTCCAGTGGGAGACATTTCTTATTATTAAAAAATTAACGTATTTCTCTTTTCTTTGACTACCTTTCCCCCCAGAGACAACCACAAATGTGTGTTTATTGGGTGTCCTTTTGTTTGTGTATGTTGTTTTATTCACATGTATTTTAAATGATTGTGACTAGTACTGTATAATAGATTGTATTTGGTTTCTTTTTTCCACTGAAGACTTTGTGTTAAGATCCTCTCAGTGGCTCTGTGTGCATCTAGTGTGTTGCTTCTAACTGCTGCATAGTAGTCCATCGTGTGTATCCACAGGTCACCTCTGTTCCCTCAGCTGTGAACACTCAGCATGCCTCTTACCTCCCATTACAATGAATAGCCCCTTGGGATTTATGTGAGAATTTCTTTCACATGTGTATCCAAGGGCAGAGTTTTTGGGTCAGAGGCAGTGTGTATACTTAATTTGACCAAATCCTGTGTTAGATGTACTCTAGAATGGCTTCACTAGCCTGCTTTGCCCACCAGTTCCTGCATCTTCAAGACCAGGCCAATACTTTTATTGTCTAGCTTGCTAGTTTTCCCCCAGTAGAATAGATAGAGAGTAGTATACCGTTGCTGTATTAAATTTTCATTTCTCACGTTACTAATGAGCATCTGTTCAGATGCTTGAGATACTTGGGGATTTCCTTTCTATCAATTGTCTCTTCTTGTCCTTTGCCCGTTTTTCTATTTAGGGTTTTCTCCCCTTTTTGATGGATTTGCATGAGTTCATTGCATATTGTGGATATTAGGCCCTTGTTAATTTTAGGCACTTCTAATTTTCATCCTTTTTCTTCAGACAGAAATGAACCTGTGTTCTATATCCAAATTGCTGTCAGTAGACAGCTCTGCTATATACAACTCAAATTTATTATGTGTAAATAGCAATTTTTAAAAATGTTTCCCTAAAATTGTTCTTTTTATGTTTATTATCTGAGTGAATTACCTATCATAATCCTAGATTTCTACTTCTTCCTCATTCCCAACACACCATTAGTCACTGGGTTCTGTTAGAAAAATCCCTGAAATAGTTCCTGAGTCATTCTTTCCTCTCCGTCCCTATTTTTTACTTTCCTACTTCAGGTTCTCATAATCTTTTGCTTACACTATCGCAATAGTCAGGGAACTGGTCTCCTTGGCCCCAGACCTCCTCTTCTTTATTCCATATTCTAGAACACCTCAAGAGCGATTGTTCTAAGGCAGAGAGCCATGCACCTCCCTCCCTTGCTTAAAATGACTTGGTGGAGGGCTTCCCTGGTGGCGCAGTGGTTGAGAGTCCGCCTGCCAATGCAAGGGACACGGGTTCGTGCCCTGGTCCAGGAAGATCCCACATGCCGTGGAGCGGCTGGGCCCGTGAGCCATGGCCGCTGAGCCTGTGCGTCCGGAGCCTGTGCTCTGCAATGGGAGAGGCCACAACAGTGAGAGGCCCACGTACCGCAAAAAAAAAAAAGTCTTGGTGGCTTCAGAAGCCTGCAGAATGAGATCCTATCTCCTGATTCTAAAACATGCATAATCTCTGGATTACTTACATCTCACTCTTGCCTACCATTTTTATCCTGCCCTCTAGACGTGTTATGCTGCTTACAGTTTCCCAAATTTGATGGCCTCTCACACTGATGTGCCTTTGCATATCCTGCTCTCTTTCCTTGAAATGTGTTCCCTTTGCCCCATCCCACCCCACTTTGTTCTTCCTGATCTTTCAAGACTTGAATCAGCATCACCTTCTTAGTAAGTATTCCTTTGATGTCATGTTTCTCTACCCCAAAGCAATACACAGAACTTGCTCTTTAGAGATCCTTTTATCACAATTGTCACAGACATTGAAAACATATACTTGTCTGTCTCCTAATGTCCTGTAAACCCCCCAAAGGTGAAGGTTTTAGCCAGTAGCTTGGCATAGAATAGGTTCTCAGTATGCACTTATTAAATGAATGAATGAGATTTTTTCCCGTTTTGGATACTTCTTATTTGGGAGAAAAAGTAACTAGAATGCCACAGCTCTACGAACAAACATGCTTCTTTGGACATTTTTACAAATTAAATTTGTCGATGCTATCACCTGCTTGCACAGGAAAGTAAGTATACTGAATGATAAGAAAATGAATGATGTATAATTGCACAGTCTTTTTTGGGGTCTAATAAAACTGTGCCTGACTTATGATTTTAATTTACATTTAGGTAAGTTTGTAGTGAGTTGGATTTTAGTAATGATATGTGGGTATTGATTATAACAATAAAGATGAGATAAAAGGAAGCAACGACACAGCAGTTATTTCCTAGTCAATAACTAAAAACCACAGCCTGAACTTAAGCTCAGGTTTCTTTCTTTCTTTTTTTTTTTTTTTTTTGCGGTACGCGGGCCTCTCACTGCTGTGGCCTCTCCCGTTGCGGAGCACAGGCTCCGGACGCACAGGCTCAGCGGCCATGGCTCACGGGCCCAGCCACCCCGTGGCATGTGGGATCTTCCCGGACCGGGGCACGAACCCGCGTCCCCTGCATCAGCAGGCGGACTCACAACCACTGCGCCACC
This sequence comes from Leucopleurus acutus, assembly GCF_964270905.1. Taxonomy (NCBI): domain Eukaryota; kingdom Metazoa; phylum Chordata; class Mammalia; order Artiodactyla; family Delphinidae; genus Leucopleurus; species Leucopleurus acutus. Next base: position 50,941,611 of record NC_139150.1, on the reverse strand, counting down.
AGGGAAGCTCAAGGTTTCTTTATTTCTTGCCCTGCAAAGTAGGGTGAGGAGCGAGGAGCTAAGTAGGACAGTTTGAGCATGCCTAGCATTGCCTTCCTCTATGCTTTTTGTGTTCACCTATTGGAGAGGATGCTGGCAATGATTGAGGCCTGCTTGTCAGTATTTCTGAGAGCTGGTGTCAGATGAGAAAGCAATTTCATGCCTACGTTCAGTAGAGGGCACTTATAAATTAATTAGCTAAAGCGAGAGGAATAAATTGGTAACATTTAAGACTAGAGGCTGCAAGAGCTTTGGAGATGTTGGATAAACCATCTTTTGTCAGTTGTTCAGAGCTGTCTTGGGTTTTTGCTCTCCGTGTTGATCAGAAAAACAATTTTGGATGAGCATTAAGTGACTTGGGTTCCAAAACATATAATCATCATCACCCTTCCATGTGAACACAGGCAAACCATTTTTAGAAATCAGCTTTCTCTGGCCTGCTGTATTTGCAAGGACTCTTTGCCACTCTTTGGTTCTGTTTCTAGAAAGGCATAGTCATTGTTAATGGTGTCCAGCATCCTTTTCTCAGCCCTTCCACTGACTTGGCACTTGTTGGCACTTGGCAAGTAATTCTGACCATTGGTGGGTTCTGCCAGTACTGAAAGAAGTTCCTTTACACCACTCTGGGTGATTGGGGATTAAAGAGCATTTTAAGCAGGGGTTTCGATGCCAGTCAGTCTAGAGCTAAGTGGATGCAGTTGGTCTCCAGTGGGAATGTTGACTTTACGACCTGCTTTTATTTATTATCTCAATTTTAGTTTTTGGCAGGTGCATTTGGTTAATAGCCTCCTTTCTTTTTTGTGACTTAAAGATATTTATACACTTTAAAAATCAATCCCATTCGTTAATGCAGAGGGGCATGAGGTGATTTTTTGGGCTGATAAGAATGTTCTATATCATAATTATGGTGGTAGCAATACAACTCTATCTACCTACCTATCTGTCAAGTCTCATGGAACTATATACTCTTAACATTGGTGAATTTTATTTTATATCAATTATACCTTGATAAAGGTGATAAAAATAATCAAACCCTATTTATTTGAAAGCAAAACAAAGAACTTGTCTTGGGTCTCCCTTTATGATTGGGGTCATGGATCGTGACTCTATTTGAATGACCCCAGATCTCAGCATCAAGGCTTGCATTTACCAGACCGTCAGTAAACACCGGCTGGTTCAGATGAGTCCAGTGGTCTTCGGAGTCGCTGTACACTGTCTCCTTCTCTGTGGTGAGCCAGAACGTCAGTGTACTACCTGCAGGCTTGTCTTGCAAAAGACTTCCATTTAGAGCTGAAAGTTCTAAGACTTCAAGGTCATTAGTCAAATTTCTTAGTGACGTAAATATGTAAGGAAGACAGGATAGCCCAGCGTAACTCTTTGCTTGGTCAGTGTAACTGTATGCTTTGTCAAGCAGCCAGAGAAGCTTGGCACTTTACAGTGCTTTTACATGATGGAAGATTATGATAAATCATCTCAGACCTGAAGATCCTCCTGGAGTGAAAGAGCTTTCTGTACAAAAAAAAAATGGACTTTTTGTATTCGCTTTATAGTTTGAAATGAATTTTGTAACTCTCACCGAAAAATGTTTTCTAATGGATTTTAAACCTCAACCTGTTAGGGTAGTGTTAAGCTGAACCTGTTGGAACACTGCTTAAATTGCTAAATATCATCAATTTCACTTACCCATCAGGCTGAGGGAAGAATAGTATCGAAAAAGCATGCACAGGGGAATCGAGAAACTGCCCCAAAGTTTTGCCCGCTCAGCACAGAGTAAGAGGAAATGCATTTTTATTTACAGTGGATTCTGTTACAGTATCTTGTTTGATATTCACACAAACCCTCAGAAGTATTTGTATCAAGTGCTATTATCAACATTTTATTTATAGAAAAAATATAATATTTGGAGATTAAGTAACTTGCCTACAGTTGCCCATCAAGAATCTGGAAGCAGTCAAGACTGGTGCCAGATTGTCTAATTCCAAGTCTCCTAATTTCTTTGCTGTTCCTTATTGTTGAGAGCAGGAGACCATTCTGATTATATCAGAATGTCATTTGTGTCTATTGGTGTGTGTGTCTGTGTTGGGGGACCTATGTGTGCGGTGGATGACATCAGACAAGCAGAATTAGTTTCAACCCCAAGATGTCTTGTAATTTGACCTTGAACATCACTGCTGTTTAGTAAAGCTCTGGAAGAAGCAGTTCTTGGCTTTAATTTAAGACTTCCAGGAAACTGTTGACCGGAGTTCAAGGCAGCATTTGAATTTTATACCCTTACCTCAGGATTTGCTTGCAGTAGTAAGATCAGCAGTGGCTCTACGAAAAAACCTTTATCAGGTTTCGGCAGCCTTTCTCCATAACATTCTGTGTAAAGTGGGTGAAGCTGATAGGATTCCTTCTAAGAGTTTTTAATCTTAGGCAAACAGCACTGATGAGCAGAAACATAAAAGATACCAATTAAGTACAATGGGATCTTTTAGTAAATAATGTGCTGCCAGTTGTATATAAGATATCGATGCTTAGAAAAGGAAAAGAAAAAGAAAAAGAAATGGTGTCAGCTCCTGTCTGTATGCCCCAAACAGGTGAGGATAGAATTCAGACCTGGGAGTCCACTCATCTCATCTCTGATCAGGTTTCTGCCTGAGGTTTAAGTTTGTCATTTGGAATTCCAAGTTCTTTTACAGTCCCTGATTGCATCAGTGGTTTATATCCTAGCATGGAGGAAAATTGTTTGGTAAGTTGTTGCCTGTATTTAAGAATGCAAGTTCTCTATCCAGGACTTACAAAGAGATTGTATCAGTCAGGATCTTTGTGCTGCAAATGAGAGAAAACTAGCTGAAATGGGACCTAAATAATAAAGGGAATGTGTTGGTCCACATTAACTGAAGTAGATTTGGCCTCAGGTGAACCTTGATCCAGCAGGTTAGTGATACCTGAATATTCCCTCCTCTCTGCTTGGCCTTAGGAGGTATTACTTTCATCCTCAGGTGTTCCCTGCCTTTGGCTCTCCAGGCTCTCCCTTTGGTGGAGCAAATGTCTGCATGATTTCTAGGCCTCACGCTCTTACACTACCTTGTCTAAGAGGAGTTTTTAAAATATTTTTAATTTTTAATTTTTTTAAACATCTTTGTTGGAGTATAATTGCTTTACAATGGTGTGTTAGTTTCTGCTGTATAACAAAGTGAATCAGCTATACATATACATACATCCCCATATCTCCTCCCTCTTGCATCTCCCTTCCTCCCACCCTCCCTATCACACCCCTCTAGGTGGTCACAGAGCACCAAGCTGATCTCCCTGTGCTACGCGGCTGCTTCCCACTAGCTATCTGTTTTACATTTGGTAGTGTATATATGTCCATGCCACTCTCTCACTTCGTCCCAGCTTATCCTTCCCCTTCCCCGTGTCCTCAAGTCCATTCTCTATGTCTGTGTCTTTATTCCTGTCCTGCCCTTAGGTTCTTCAGAACCATTTTTTTTTTTTTTTAGATTCCATATATATGTGTTAGCATATGGTATTTGTTTTTCTCTTTCTGACTTACTTCACTCTGTATGACAGTTTCTAGGTCCATCCACCTCACTATAAGAGGAGGTTTTTTTAAATTGAAGTATAGTTGATTTACAATGTTGTGTTAGTTTCAGCTGTACAGCACAGTGATTCAGATATATAGATAGATAGATATATACATACACACACATATATATATATGTGTGTGTGTGTGTGTGTATATATATATATTTCAAATTCTTTCCCTTATAGATTATTATAAAATATTGAGTATAGTTTCCTGTGTTATACAGTAGGTCCTGTCCTTTTTGGGTATCTATTTTATGTATAGTATTGTGTATATGTTAATCCCAAACTGGGAGGATAAAACTCTGTGTGTGTGTGTGTGTGTGTGTGTGTGACAAAGCTTTTCTAGAAAGAAGCAACTGAGAACATGTCCTTGAGTCTTGACTTTGGTTGGGGTTTGTATCATCTCTGATCCATCGGTTCACTGAGGCCATGAAGGGTGGGAGATGCTGAAAGTTTTAAGCCTTTTCCCCTTATTAAGTGGAGCTAGGAGGACAGTCATTCCTTCCCATACCAAATGACAGAGAATGGATGCAGTTTTCCTCCAAAGCAAGATCTTTTCTTTCTCTTTCCAGAAGGAGTAGTGGTAGCAATTTAGGACCCAATAGATGACAAGGGGATGTGAGCTGGGTGAGTGCATTGGGGTGCAGTTCTGGAGGGAGAATTCAGGACCTAGTTAAGAACTCAAGAGGCCCTTTTTCTTGTTACCTCCTCATACCCCAGCCGATCCTCTGCTACTTACGTAACTGACAACAGTGTTAGAGTGGTGGTGCTTACCCTGATCCTAGCATATGCTTGAGGATTCATCTGTCCTCTTTCCCATCCTCTTCTCTCTACGCTTCCTTCCTTTCTGTCTCCCTTCCTCCATCTCTCTTGCTCTTTCCCTCTTTCCTTCCTTGCTTCCTTCTTTTCTCCCTCCTTTATTCCCTCCCTCTCTCCTTACCTACCTTCCACTTTGTCATTCTTCAAAAACCATTTTTAACACCTACTATGTGCCAGGCACACTGCTAGGTGCTGGATACGCTGCTGAAATTCATCTCCTCTTCCACATCCTTTCCTCCTTTGTCAAACATCACCATCAACAAAATTTATTAATATTCTCCATGGAAGGTATTCTGCTAGATTCACAAAGGCTCATGACTTCAGTCTGAATGTTAATGATAGACTTGGAGAGTGTTTCCAAATCATGACGTTGTATCCTGCAGCTTGCCTTACACAGATTCTACTAAATTTAGGAGTGGGAGAGAAAAGAGAGTACGTGTGCTAGAAAAAGAGGACATAGGTTAAGGAGTGCAGACATTTCTGCCTGCCGGTGTACCCAAATGTGTGCGTGCATGGAGTGGAACGTGGTTCTCTTTGACTTTCATTGGCCTCTGCACTCAGACTACCTGGGTTTGAATCCTCTGCTCTCTGGCTCTGTGACTTTGGGCTGGTTCCCTAATCAGGGTCTTCCCTGCTAAATGAGATAATAACAGCATCATTCTCATTGGGATTAAATGAGGTAATGTATGGACAGTGCTTAGAGGAGTGCCATTCACAGTGAGAGCTCCAGGAAGGTTAGCTGTTATTATCATGATGATGGAATTTTAAAGATAACAAACTCAAGAATGGGCAGTGGATTCTAATAACTAGTCTGCAGTTCTTCCACACTAAGACACTGGGACTAAACTTAGAGCCCATATCCCCCATGTAGCTAACAGTTATTGAGTGGTGTTCCTTCTATGGGTCCCTCACATTTCACAGTACAACAAGCTTTTAGAAGACTGCTGTGTGACCCTCAAATATCTGCATTTGGTAGTTTTTCAGATTACTTTGTAAGGAATGATTGTTCATTTTCTTTAGCTCTTCTCTGTGTGTAAATGGAACCTTTCAACTAGGGATCGAGGATTAGACCCATTGCCATTTGATCTTTTGCCTTTTTATTAATATCCTTCAGAGTTGTTACAGATGAAAAGTTCTTTGTTCATAGAAGCACTTGGACCCTGAACTGTTGGACCCTGGAAATCCCATCTCTTTAGAAAAACTGTCTTTATGGGAAAACATAGGGTTTCTTTTTTTCTTTTAAAACACACCTGTGTCTGTCTGTATTTTGGCCAGAACCATGAAACCTCCATACAGAGTTCAAAGTTTTTTTCCTCCTGCTAATTCTGATGCTGGGATTTTGGTGTTGTGTCATATATACATCCCATTAAAATACATAATGTGGTTTGTGTGCGTAACATAAGCACTTGCCCATTTCACAGTCCGTTCAGTATTCAGCCAAAAGCTAAAAAGGTAAAATAAGAGAAACATTATGACCAAATCAATTGCTCTGTGATATACCCGTGTGTGGGGAGGAGAGGACAGAGGAGAGATTTGTGAAAGTGGCTTTCTTTGTTATTAATATACCACTAGCTACTTCCTTTCTTAACACTTAGCATCTCAATCCCAATTTATTGTTGTAATGGTTGTTTCCTGCTTTTATAATGACTTCTAAAATGTTTATAAGCTCCTCTGTAGTCCGTTTATTTGCAGACTCATTAGCCAAGTCCTCTGGTGCACTAGGGAGAGTCTTGGGGGGTGGAAGGGTAAATGTTCCTCCCTAAATGAGGTATATTTACGTGAATATTATCAAAGCAGGTGGGTGCCAGGAGCATGAGACATTTGAGAATGAGAGTTGATTTGGACAAGGCTGTTTGGATTTTTGGTGGAAATTTCCATCTGAGGACCAACTCCTGAAGTAGGTCAGAGATCAGGGGCTGTGTTGTGGCTCTGGGTGGGCATGACATCGAGCCAGGGCAGGGTGACGAGAGGGAGCTCTCACGGAGATACGGTAGAATCAAACAGAAAAGGAGATATGTGTGTGAGCATGTTGGTACTTCTGACTGTACTACTGATTCTTATCATTTCTCAAAGCCTGGCTCTCCCCTTCTAGAAGGGAAGTAGTCAGGGCTGGTATAGTGGCCCTTCTCCACAGGGCTCCCAGGGACTCACACTCCTTCTAGCTCATTGCTCTGCCTCATGTGGGTGTAGCTTGTGCCCTCATGTTTCAAGATTGCAGGAGCTCCCACTACCATGTCTGCATTTTATGCAGCTACTGGAGTACAGGATAAAGAAGAGCAAAAGGAAGAGCAAAGATAGATACACAATCTTTTTAAAGAGGTTCACAGCCTAGATATTTGATGCTTTTGCTTATATCCTACTTGCCAGAACTTAATGATATGGCAACACCTAGCTGCAAGGGAAGCTGGGACATGGAGTCTTCACTCTGAATGACCATGTGCACAGCTCAAAATCAAAGGTTTTCTATCAAGAAGGAAGGGGAGAATAGTTATAGTGGGACAACTGGCAGTCTCTGCCATGGGTTTAATTTAGGTGATGTTCTAAACATTCTGTATAGAATATTGTAATCTATGCAGTTATAAAATATTATTTTCTCTAACATTTGACATGGTGAAAATCTTTTATTCTTTTCTTTACTGAACAAGTTAGGATGATGACATAAATGATGACGATATGAATGATGATGAGGAGGAAGAGGATATGATATTCCTAATCTACCAAAGAAAAGATAAACCGAAAGGACAACTGAATGAGAAAAGTCTTATTTCTCATTTTATAAATAAGTAAATTGATGCTCAGAATGGAAGAAACCCACTAACACTGATCCTCACCTGTGGAGTTATGATATAACAACAAAGATTGGGAAGCAAGGTTTTGGGGAAGGAAACAAGGTGATTTTTAGTTGTAAGTAACAGAAACCTGAACTCTAAATGACATAAACAGTAAGGGAAAGGTGTAGCTCACATATTAAAATGTCTACAAGGGGGCTTCCCTGGTGGCGCAGTGGTTGAGTGTCCGCCTGCCGATGCAGGGGACACGGGTCCGTGCCCCGGTCCAGGAAGATCCCACATGCCGCGGAGCGGCTGGGCCCGTGAGCCATGGCCGCTGAGCCTGCACGTCTGGAGCCTGTGCTCTGCAGCGAGTGAGGCCACAACAGTGAGAGGCCCACGTACCATAAACAAACAAACAAAAAAATAATAATAAAAATAAAATGTCTAAAAGGAAGTAGCTCCAAGGGGGAGGGGGCTAACTCATTGCCTTGGTCTCATCATTAAGGAGCTAGGTTCTGTCATCCTCAGGGTGTGGTCTTTGTTCTTGGTGAGCTTTCCTCATGGATCGGCTCCAGCAAGTCTAGATCATTCCCCTACATATGATGTGGTCTTATGGAAGAAAAGGGACTGCCTTTTATTTATGTGTCTTTTGAAAGTCAAGGAAACTTTTCCGGAAACCATCCAGTGCCGTATTTTTTCTTTTTTATAGTACATTCACTTTTGCTGAGGGTAAATAATAAAGTCATTGTTCTGTTAATGAGTAAATTAGTGTGAATGACTTCGGGTGGGCAACTGTCAGTAGCTGCTAATTCATTTAAAGTGTTTCCCCGGTGTCAAAAGACATTGTAGAATTATGGATGTTTCCTGAAAATGCCATTGCCTTTGATTTCACTTGCTTATTACAGTTTGTTCACTTACTTATCAATAACATTTATTGAATACCTTCTCCGGGTGAGATGGTGTTAGAAGTGAATACAGTTCGTGCTTACCCTCAAAAAATTTATGACTAAGTGAGAGAGACAGATATCCTGAGTAGCACTTACAATGCAACGTGAGGAATGCCATACTAGGAGCCATGAAAGTGCTGAGAGGAAACCATTTACGCTGGCCTGGACCAGGATTAAGACTTGTGGCTGTAATGGAACTTTCTTCTCTTAGGTTATGACTGTCTCTAGTGAGAAGCCCTTGAATGAGCTCCACAGGGACCACATTTTATTCTTTATCTTTCTTTTTAAATCTGAGTATAATGCTTTGACCATAGTAGTCGCTCATGGTGGTAAGCAGGGATGAGTCAGATCTGGAAAACAGAAAACATTCTGGAGCAAACCATCCACTGTGAGCAAAAAAGGTGTGACTGTAAAGAGTAAGAGCTTTAGTTTCATGAAGACCTGAATTCAAGTGTGAGAGATCTACCGTGACTTAGCTGTGTAAATGTAGGGAAGTTACCTAACCTCTCTGTGCTTGTTTTCTCATCTGTTAAATGAAAATTAGAGTACTGGGACTCCCCTGGCGGTCCAGGGGTTAAGACTCCACACTTCCGCACTGCAAGATGCGCTGGTTCAATCCCTGGTCAGGGAACTGAAAAAAAAAAAAAAAAAAGAAAAAGAAAAGTAGAGTACTTAACCTTGTTAGGTTGTTGTACAACTCAGATAGGATAATACATGTAAAGTGATCAGTAGAGAATAAGCACTCAGTGGATACTGCTGTTATTATTACTTAGTAACATAGTCTACCTGATTTTTCCTCCCTCATCTAAATCTTCAGTTTTCCTGAATTGTTTGTTGAAGAAAATTCTTTCCCTCTATCAGAATGTTTCTGGCAACTGAAAGTGAGCCTTACGCATATTGTGCTTCCTGATACTTTAGTCGAGAGTCATAGAGTTAACAGACATTTATAGCGTGATTCTGACAAATATCACATGCTAGTATTTCCTACGTTCTGTTTATTCAGTGTTCTCTATTTCCTAAAATAGGAAAGGGTGCACTGCTGCAGAGTTGCCAAATTTTCTCCGCAAGTGGCCGGGTTTTCCTTAATTGATGAAATCACACTTTGTTGATTGGACCCATTTCCACAGGAATTTCTAGATCTCAGGGCTCATGCTCTGGGTGCCCCCTCCATCCCCTAAACGTGTTAGGTATTTTTAAGCCAAGAGTGTCAACTAGTCATGGCAGCTGCATGTCAGAGACTGTATTTCCTCTAATTGGCTCCGGGGGCCATTCTCTTAATAGTTTCTCCCTTTTATAAAACTGGTGCCGTGTTCCATTTATGAGAAGCACACAGAATTCCAGAGCATGTTGTTTAGGGATAACTGATCTAGCAAATGGAACAGTGAGGTTAAGGAGAAATCCAGCTGCATGGAGGCCCCTGGTCTTATGTGTGGCTTGAAGAGATGGAGGACACTGATGTGTTCTTTGGGGAGAGATTCACAGTTTGACAGGAAATATCTAACCTTCATCTGCTCCAACCTCAACATGAGTGATGTGGTAGGAAACCTGTCGTGACTGTGTGGGTTCCATTTCTCAAGCCAGGGCTGGGCCTGAGATCAGGACTGTTTGGACACAGGCAGCACAACGTGGTTCCATTTGTCAAAATATGGACATAACAAGCGACATTATTTGAGAGAATCCTGAGGCTACTTCTTATTTAAAGCAAACCATTTCTAACCTGTCTGGCTCTCTCTTCATGTCACTCTCTTTTGTTTTTGGTGTTTTCTCTCCCTCATCACATTTCTGTTCTGGGTTTCGGTGATGAGTGTACACTTTTCAACCTTCATTCTACACCACATTCTCTCTCCGAAGTAAGAATGGCTCCCTGTGGAGGAGGATTCTCCCCAAACGTATCAAAATATCTCAGAAACAAGAATGCAAACACACAGACTCACACCCACTCACACTCACAAAATTTTAGAGATTGTCATCTACCCCCCATCTTCAGGATTACTACCTAGAGTTAATTAAAGATGCTGTTACTGTAGGATTCGAATTGGTTTGCAGAGAAAACTGCCTCAGTTTTCAATATCCAAAAGAGTAAAGTTGGTATCTGACACTGTCCAAAAATAACTGACATTCAGAAGAGTAAAGTTGGTGTTTGTCTCTGGAGAGTTCAAAGAGAGTGGAATTGCCATCAGGTCTGAAATAAATTGTGCATGCTTCTGGGAAGATGTAAGATCTGAGGAATTCCTTCTACAAATGCTCTGCCTATCTGATTATTGGTTAGCCAATGACTTTGCGCAATCTTCAAAAAACCCCACGCTGAAATAGTAAGAAAAAATTAAATATTAGGTGAAGTACTTTGAGTCCAAGGGAGTCCACACAGGGAGTTATGGATGGCTCTGTTGGGATTGCTGCAAGAGTGCCCGAAGAGAGTTGGTGTATAAATACCCCAGCTCCCCTGCCCCTCAGCAGGATCCTGAGGCATGTGTTTTCACAGGTTCCTAGAGCATCTTTGCAGGATTAAGTTTCAGTCACCTACTGTGATAACTGGCTTGAGAACCCAACCTTTATTAACTTTCTTCCCTTCTGTGTCTTACTTCCCTTCTCCCGACCTGTGTTCTCTCCACTTCCTTCCTTCCCCCACAGATCAATGTGTGCACTTGAGTCCTTGCTTCAGGATTCGATCCTGCTCCTGGGGAACACAAACTAGGACGTCAGGAATATTTATTCTCTTTCTTCTCATTTGGTATTGATATATTTTAAAGCCCTAAAATTTCCCCGAATATGCAGATCCAATTATTTGTGCCGGGCTTATGAAAAGCAGGGAATGAGATAATCAAGGCACACAGAGAAACCTTACACAATTATGGTGAGATAACTCAGAAATGTGCCCAGCTCTAGAACTTTATCTCAGGCCCCTCTAAGCAGGAAATCTCAAAGGGGGGGTGCTTCTAGCTTTCATGATTACGTGTGATTTTGTTATTTTATGAAATCTACTGCTGTGCGAGTCTGTTGAGGAAAGACAACTAGATAAAGCTAGAAAAATATACATCTGCCACAAAGGGAATTTTATCTCAAAAATGCTGTTTCCTCCTCAGTTCTGAATGTTGACAGATTCTTTCTTTCCTCACGGGGTTCAGCAGGTTGGCTGGAAAGCCAGGATCAAATACCAACGGGAGGTGTGAAGACTGGGCAAGCTCGGGTCCCATGAGTAGCCATCCTCTTGCTAGGTCCTCCATCCTGATAAGATAACCACCCTCTTGACGGGATACAGGCCTGCTGGTGTCTTTATACTGTCTGCTGCAAAGATGGATAAAGTAGATACAGCTTTTAAATTAGGTTTAGTGGAAGGTTCCTGTGAAATAGGATTTCCTTGTCAAAAAACGGTGAGACATAGTGACAGACTATATTTGGAGTCCCTTCTTTGACAGTGGGTTATGCCTTTCAGGCTACTTCTGCTGAGAAGCACATGTGATAGCTCTTCACTCACTCCGAGATTTCTGCCAAACCTGGGGGACCTCTGGGAAGAAGCAGTGAGAGTCAAAGAACGAGGGAGTGTACTCTCCTGGGCCCTGGTGGGAGAGTGAAATGCTTGTGCCACATCTCCATTTGTGGAGAATTTTGATCAAATACCTGGATGACTTTTTTCATGGACCATTGGGTCACACATCCTCTCATTTCCATCATTCAGGGCAATATCCAAAATAGAGGATAGGCATTTTTAACCACAAAGGTGTATTGAGAAATGAAATGAATGCTGGAAAAGGTACATTATATGCCTAATCAGGCAAGAAGAGGCTGAAAGCATATAGATGCTGCTAAATTTGGGGTCAAAATCTGTCTTCAAAACCTATTGACTTCAGCTGTAGCCACTGAGGCCTGCCTTCTTTTCCTGGCCATCGAGAAAGATTTTTCTTCAGTGTTGACATCCACATTTCCCGGGATTTGATGGTATCTGCCAGACTTCGGAGGAAGCCAGGGGAAGCCTCTTAGCTCTGCTCAGTGGAACCATGTCTCTCCACTGCCCCTGGCTTCTCAGGGACTTGAATTTCACTTTCTGTGTTATGGAACCTCTGGCAGTAACTGCTCCCTGCCTGTTACACTTCTTTTTTTGTAAATTAATTTTTATTGGAGTATGGTTGCTTTAGAACGTTGTGTTAGCCTCCACTGCACAACAGACTGAATCAGCCATACACATAGAGATATCCCCTCCCTTTTGGACTTCCCTTCCATTTAGGTTACCACAGAGGATTAAGTAGAGTTCCCTGTGCTGTACAGTATGTTCCCATCAGTTGTCTATTTTATACATAGTATCAATAATGTATATGTGTCAATCCCAGTCTCCGAATTCCTCCCACCCCACCCCTTCCCCCTTGGTATCCATGCATTTGTTCTCTACGTCTCTGTCTCTACTTCTGCTTTGCAAACAGGTTCCTCTGTAACATTTTTCTAGATTCCACATATATGCGTTATTATGCGATATTTGCTTTTCCCTTTCTGACTTACTTCACTCTGTATGACACTCTCTGGGTCTATCCACGTCTCTACAAATGACCCAATTTCATTCCTTTTTATGGCCGAGTACTATCCCACTGTATATGTATGTACCACATCTTGTTTACCCATTTGTCTGTCGATGGGCATTTAGGTTGCTTCCGTGACCTGGCTGTTGTAAATAGTGCTGCAGTGAGCACTGGGGTGCTTGTCTTTTTGTGATTATGGTTTTCTCTGGGCATGTGCCCAGTAGTGGGATTTTACCCTTCATTTGAGACAGTTCCCAAGGCCCTCTCTGACACCACTGGAGAGAGGGGATTAATCCTCCCGTCTTTGATCTCTCCTTTTTTGCTCTGTTTCTGTCCTGACAAGAGCCAGAGCTGTTTTTCTTAGGGTCACAGAGGGCCTCTCTCTCTGCTTTGTTCTTCTGTCTGTCACGTCCCTGGATTATGGTCTCCTCACACTCACCTGCTTGCAGGGTCCCACGTTTTGTTTGCTGAGTTTGACCAAAGGCATCTCCGGCTCATATGAACTCCAGAGGTCAGATCTGCCTGCCAAACGCCAGTGCCCCATTCCAGTGGGCAAACCTACTGGAAGGCTTTTATATTTACCTCTGTGAGCTCAGAGGAAGGAGTCCCCTGAGAATTTGCCCCATGAGTTTTCTGCCGCCTCCCACTCTGCCTCGGCTTAGACAAAGGCCTCCTGGGCTGTGAACCCACTGGGCCCTGTGCTCGACTTGACAGACAAGTGGTCTTATTTTTAGCTTACAGACCTTTCAGTTGGCATCCTGTCGCATTGAGGGTGTGAGAGAGAAGCGCTTTGGAAATCAGACCCTGTCACTGATAGCTTGTCCTGAACTGAAAGGGCGATAAAAGAAAGGATACCTTGTGTTCAGAAAAGAAGAGAACCGGGCTCTGCGTGGCCGCTGCAGGCTGCTTCTGTTTCTCTCGCCTTGCTGCCGCTCTTTGTGCAGATGACTCACTGCTCCTGACGCGCCTGCCCTGCGAGGTGCCGTGCCTTGGATGGCATCTCACCTAATCCCATCTGAGCCCGTGGGACTCGGTTTTAGCAACTGGCCGGTGGGAGTGGGGCGTGGCTGGCACCCCTGTCAGGGCCCTCGTCTCTTTGCCTTCAGGACCCCTCCCTCCAGGTCGTGTGCCTGGACCCCTCCTGCCAGCCCACAGCCTCTCGATTTGGGTGTCAGAGTCCGAGGGAGGAAGGAGGTGTGGGGAGATGCGAGTTCAGGAGGGAGGTTGATACGGCCTGAGGAACCAGGCTTATGCGAGCTAAGAGTCGACTGAGAAAAGAAGAGGTGGTGAGGATTTGGTGGCCTGTTTTAAAATGCTGTAGCTTTTACTTAATACTCCACCAGGTGCCCCCCCCCCACCTCCCACGGTGTATGTAGAAATAAACCTCTGCTTTGGGATTTTGACAGAAAAGAATCAGATTAAAGAAGACTTACGAAATGAGTATGATTTACTATAACACGCAGTTGATCTCAGTTCCATAGCGTATTATGATTGCTTTAATTAGGAGGGAGGTGCGGGCACTATGACGTGTACTTCCAGTTGTCTGAGAGAGAAGAAGATGAGCAGCAGACAATGTCTTGAGGGCTTTGCTTAAAGTTTTCAAGCTTTGTGGCTGCTCACAGTTTTCCATAAATACGCGGAGCACCCATCACTGGACGTTTTATGGGCAAAACAGCAAAATACAGGTAGATTTTTTTTTTTTTACTTAATTAGTATATTTTATTTTTTTAATTAAATTTAACTTATCTTTAAATTTTATTTTATTTTTTATCGAAGTATAGTTGATTTACAATGTTGTGTTAGTTTCGGGGGTACAGCAAAGTGATTCACATACGTATACATATATCTATGCTTTTTCAGATTCTTTTCCCTTATAGGTTATTACAGAATATTAAGTAGAGTTCCCTGTACTATACAGTAGGTCCCTGTTGCTTATCTGTTTTATACACAGTAGTGTGTATAGTTCCCTGTGCTCTACAGTATGTCCTTGTTGGTTATCTATTTTATATACAGTAGTATGTGTATGTTAACCCCAAACTCCTAATTTACCCCTCGCCTCCACCCACCTTTAGTAACCGTAAGTTTGTTTTCTGTGTCTGAGAACACACGTAGATTTAATGATCAGCTCTCAGACCTCAGCTCTGTTCCTTCTCCTCCATTTCTACCGCCAGCCAGGCGTCCAGACAGAGGAGGGCGCCCTGCTTGGGAAGAGTGGTTGTAGGTGGAGCCCTGCCTGGGGTGACTTGGCCTCCGCCAGGGCCAGAGTGGGTATTGCTTCTGACCCAGCTGGGCATTGTGAAGCTGAGGCGGATGAAGCCATACTTGAGAGGATCTGGGAGAGGGCCTAGGACCCGGGAGGCTCCCACAGCTCCTCTGCAAACCATCTCCTCCTCCAACGCTTAGCTTTGTTTAGAAGCATTTCTTGGGAACCAGTACCCACTGCTCTTTTTATGTAGCATTTAAATGCTCCCAGTCTGGAAATGTCCGTCACCCATAGGGAACCATGCCCTCTGCATATTCTCAGAGCCCTAACGGAACACTTTCGTGGTAGAAATGAGAGAATTTTTGGTGTCACAACTAGGGTAGGCTTTGTGTCTTTTTTGAGATGGCCCTTTCCCCTCTTGCGAGAATTCTGTCAGGGTCTGACATTGTTTGGAAATCCTTGTTCTGCCGAGTGCTAGCCCTGCTGTTACAGTCAGATTCCAATCAGGTTGTGATGCTCTGTACTGAACGGTGCGGCTGCTTTTCATCTGGAGTCCCGGCTAAGAATAGTTGCCAAATGCATGAAAGTGCCTTGATTCCAGTATTTGGAGCTGTCACGCCTCGCAGACTAGATCAGGTTACCATCCAGCACTTTGTGCAAAGGTACACCAGGAGGAATCCCAGCTATCTAATGGGATTGGCCATTCCTGCCTTACTGGGGGCAGGCATAGCCCAGCCCTCACTCTGGGACTCTGAAGACCCTGAAACTCTGTTACTCCCAGAAGCAAACCTCTGAGGTGTGGTGTGTTCCAAACAGAGACAGAGCTGCTTTGTTGTCTGTGATTTTGTGGGTCAGGGAAATAGTTAGAAATAGGTCACATCTGAAGAAAAGTCCTCTAACTGTGATTTTGAGTACAAATGAAGGAAAAGGATCTCTTTGAATTCATGCAGTAGGTCACAAGATTCATATTATCCATGAGGAAAAAAACCCACCTCACTGACCTTGAGCTTATTCACTTACAATGCCTGTAGATTAGACATGGGTTAGGTACCATGATGTATTTCATGAATATTATTATATCACATGGGGAAATGGGGAGCACTTTGTAAGCAGTCATGCGCCATACAAATTATTGCCATGATGAATTTTTCTTAAAATGGGTAACTTGAAGCATATTGATTAAGAGAGGCTATTGCCTGTCATCAGCTTAATATAGCCTCGTTTCTTAGTGTGTGGCCAGATGTGGTGACTTAAAGCCTAGAGATTTTACTTTGCTCACCTGTGACCTTCAGGCACTTATCAGTAGGCAGACAATAAAGAGCCTGCTCTGGTGCCTGGAGAATCCAGGACTTAGATCTAACTCTGCAGTGTACTAGTTAGATACCTTAATCTCTCTAAATTTCCTCATTTGTAAAATGAGACTGTTAATACATGAATTGCCTCATGTGGTGGTTGTAAAAACTAAAATAAAAATGCATGGATGGTTTTGAATGTGCTGTGAAACAGTGGAGTGTTAGAGAAGTGTAAGGTATTATGATGATCATAGAAGCTTTGAAAGAAGTTATATTAACTTGGGATTCCTGCTTTGGTCATGGATGGTTTCTTCTCTGGAAGGCAAAGCCGAGGAAAGATAGATGAATGAATCATGTGTGTGTGGGGTGTGTGTGTGCATACATGTACACACGTGGGTGCCTGTGTCCTGGTCATCTTCACTTTTGCATTAAATCCATTCACTGCTTTTCCCCTCCTTGGCCCTACATCTCAGGGAGCTACATTTCCCTAGATCTCTGACGACTGCCAGCTTCCTACCTCACCCCAGAGGCGAGGAGCTAGTTCCTTTTGAATGGCTGCAGCATCTGGGCTCCTCTTGTTGCCCCTGTAACCCTGAAGGTTGTGACCATTTCCTGATATTGCAAATCTCTGGTGGTCTCACTCTCTTCTGTTTGGCTGCTTACTCCTCCAGCTCCTGGATAGCTAATTCTCCATATTAAATTCCTACTGCTTGAAATACCTAGAGTTGATTCTGCTTTCCTGATTGGACCCTGGCTGATACAAGATATTTGCTTCATAAGTGGATATTAGATTAAGACATGGGTACCAACAATTTGTAGCGAAGAAAGATTATATAGAATTTTAAATGAATATTTAGCAAACTTATAGTTCTGTAAATTTGGTTACCCTATTTTAAAACAGGGTACTGTGTTGAGTGTACCCTGAATCTGCTTGAAGACTTAGTTAAAATAAGCAGTTTAGCAAAGTTTGGGATCTAATATTCTGGAGCAAATTTTTTGAAAGTTTAGTTAACAAAAGTTTTTTCCCTTAAAATCCTTTTTTAAAACTTAGAGTAATCAACCAGATATTTTATGGTGCCTGAGTTTGCCAGATCTCAGCTTGGGTCTATGAAATGGGATAAGAGCTATATCATCATGTAATAAACATGAATGAAATAAAAACTCAAGCTTGATTTTACAGAAACCATGCTGAGAGAGGTTGTAATCTAAATCTGGGTTCCTCAATATTGCATTTACATACGATTAATTCTGAGTTCTGCTTATATGTTATCCTATATATTTGAGTCATTGTGTCTGTATAAAATTAAGGATAGGCACAATTGGTATGGAAACACAAAAGACCCCGAATAGCCAAAGCAATCTTGAGAATGGAAAGCGGAGCTGGAGGAATCAGGCTCCTGGACTTCAGACTATACTACAAAGCTACAGTAATCAAGACAGTATGGTACTGGCACAAAAACAGAAAGATAGATCAATGGAACAGGATAGAAAGCCCAGAGATAAACCCACGCACATACGGTCACCTTATCTTTGATAAAGGAGGCAGGAATGTACAATGGAGAAAGGACAGCCTCTTCAGTAGGTGGTGCTGGGAAAACTGGACAGGTACATGTAAAATATGAGATTAGATCACTCCCTAACACCATACACAAAAATAAGCTCAAGATGGATTAAAGACCTAAATGTCAGGCCAGAAACTATCAAACTCTTAGAGGAAAACATAAGCAGAACACTCTATGACATAAATCACAGTAAGATCCTTTTTGACCCACCTCATAGAGAAATGGAAATAAAAACAAAAATAAAGAAATGGGACCTAATGAAACTTCAAAGCTTTTGCACAGCAAAGGAAACCATAAACAAGACCAAAAGACAACCCTCAGAATGGGAGAAAATATTTGCAAATGAAGCAACTGACAAAGGATTAATTTCCAAAATTTACAAGCAGCTCATGCAGCTCAATAACAAACAAACAAACAACCCAATCCAAAAATGGGCAGAAGACCTAAATAGACATTTCTCCAAAGAAGGTATACAGACTGCCAACAAACACATGAAAGAATGCTCAACATCATTAATTAGGGAAATGCAAATCAAAACTACAATGAGATATCATCTCACACCGGTCAGAATGGCCATCATCAAAAAATCTAGAAACAATAAATGCTGGAGAGGGTGTGGAGAAAAGGGAACACTCCTGCACTGCTGGTGGGAATGTGAATTAGTACAGCCACTATGGAGAACAGTATGAACTACATAAACTATATGTAGTTTAAAAAACTACAAATAGAACTACCATATGACCCAGCAATCCCACTACTGGGCATATACCCTGAGAAAACGATAATTCAAGAAGAGTCATGTACCAAAATGTTCATTGCAGCTCTATTTACAATAGCCCAGAGATGAAAACAACCTAAGTGCCTATCATCAGATGAATGGATAAAGAAGATGTGGCACATATATACAATGGAATATTACTCAGCCATAAAAAGAAACGAAATTGAGCTATTTGTAATGAGGTGGATAGACCTAGAGTCTGTCATACAGAGTGAAGTAAGTCAGAAAGAGAAAGACAAATACTGTATGCTAACACGTATATATGGAATTTAAGAAAAAAATGTCATGAAGAACCTAGGGGTAAGACAGGAATAAAGACACAGACCTACTGGAGAACGGACTTGAGGATATGGGGAGGGGGAAGGGTGAGCTGTGACAAAGCGAGAGAGAGGCATGGACATACATACACTACCAAACGTAAGGTAGATAGCTAGTGGGAAGCAGTCGCATAGCACAGGGATATCAGCTCAGTGCTTTGTGACTGCCTGGAGGGATGGGATAGAGAGGGTGGGAGCGAGGGAGACGCAAGAGGGAAGAGATATGGGAACATATGTATATGTATAACTGATTTACTTTGTTATAAAGCAGAAACTAACACACCATTGTAAAGCAATTATACCCCAAAAAAGATTTTTAAAAAAATTAAGGATAGGATATAATTTCCCAAGTTCTTCGTCATGGAGGACTTGGAGATGATTTTAAATGACTGTGTTGTACTATGTGATTAATGGGCTTTCCGATTTCAAAAGGCACTTGAAACAGCATGTAAAGAATTCTTTGAATCTTAGAAAGTTAGACAGTTCTACATTTGTTTTTTTGTCCCTCAGATCTTAACATTTCAGATGCATCTGGGAAAAGACTTAAACATCTGTATTGAGGTTCAGAACAAGTATGAGAGTCAAGTGATGAGTTTTAACTTAGTTTACATTATCCATATTAAGAATGAAAATGAGCAATTAAAGGCTGTTGATTAAATGATCAAAACACCAAACTTTTAAAGTATAAGTGTGTAAAAGAAATTACTCCTAACCTTATTTTAAAACATTGCACACTGATTATAATTTTTTTGAAGTTTAAAGCAGTTTGTCCAGTACCTTCATACTGTAAGTACTCAACAAATGTGTGTTGAGTGAATAAACCACAAATAGAATTAAGAACGGGATATACTCCTGCCAAATCACTGAAGAAAATATAAAGCAGTAAAATTGAGGCACTATAGCAGTAGACAGAGTTAGCAACCAGTATAAAGTACAGAAAGTACAGAGCAAGATGACAGAAGGAAGTCCCTGACTTGTGTGCATGTATGGATTATAAATGTAAATGAATTAATGTATCTTTTTAAAGGGCAAAGACTCTCGGAGTGGAGTTTAAATGGTTAAAAGTAAATTATGAGGCAAAGATATATAAAAAGTTAGGAGAAAAAAAAGAAAGAAGAGCAAAAAGCAAGGTAAGAAAACGTTCAAGTAATGAAGATCAGTAAGTTTTAAAATAGCTTTCATAAATATTTATGTATTAAATATCAGCATCAAAATATATAAATATTCTTAAATATGCAATAATTTCTTTTAGAAACTCCATAGAAGTGAGAAAACTTACTGTAATTCTCCTCACTTTTGACAGAACAAGTATGAGGAAAAATCCCCAACAAGAATAAAATAATGATTTGATGACTTGACAAGGTATTTAATAACATCAATTGGTTCCAATATGTCTGTATAGGAGGGTTTTAATCATCATAATCTTTTCGGAAGGGGTCTAGAGGAATTGTCTTGAAACTCCATTTGCACAGTGAGGACTCAGTTTTTGTTCACATTTAGTTAAATTATGGGGAGGGATTGAAGGAGATAATGAGGGTGGGGCAAAATTCCCCCACTCCCCACCTTGGTAGCACACTGATCCTCAAGATTCCCTGTATGCCCTGTTGCTCCCTCTTCCCCATTTAGGAGAGTAAAAAAAGTAAACATGTAGATGAGATAATTAAAGGAAATAAAATAAATTAGCATACTAATAGGACAATCAGTAATAGGATAAAAACATTCTGCAAAGGTAAAAATATTTTAACAACATGCACAATAATTTGAATTTAAGAGTCGCAAAGCTCTTAGGGTGGCAAAGCCTCTTTGAAGGGAGAAGGTTCTAAGGAGCCGGACTGCAGAGCTTTGCACAGTCACGATTTGAATCAGGAATAATACGGGAATGGTAACAGTTTCAGGCAGGCCATTTCTCTCACTCTCCCTTTTCTTCAGGGGCTGAGGTCCTTGGAGATCCGTTAGCATTCCATGAATAATTAATAATTCTACACTACACTTGGAGCGGGCAAAGTGTGGTGTGCAGATACATAATCCTACCTCCTTCTTCTCTTTCTTCTCTCCTTGCCATGGGAGGAGCAGGAAGTGGATAGGGAAACAGGACAGCATTGGGGAGACAGAATTAACCCAGATGGGGAAGATGGGGCTGAATTTGAGGAGGCTGAGTTTTATTTGCAAACTCATCCAGATATCACTGCCGCCATGTCCCTTGACAAAATTAGAAGGAGATGCAGTTTGTGGACATTTCTCTCCTAACATCATTTCAGAACTCCTCACTCCTCCCTCCCCAGATCTGCCCTTCAGGCACCGCTGACCTCATGATGAACAAGGAGTGTGAAGTGTCTGAAATTTTTCCCGTGTGGAGCTCTTGACAAAACCGGAGATGTTTAGCAAGGACAAGACTCAGCTTTGTAATTCCCACAGTGTTTCTCAACAACACTGCTCGTGAGAAGTGTTAATTGGTGTTCCAAAGCAAGGCAGAGGGGTTCCACAGGCAAAATAAGTTTGAAAAGGGAGGAAATAAAGATAGAATAGAGTGTTTTGTTTGTTTTTAAAAAAACTTTTCACAGCCTTTAACAGGTTGCTGTGATTCTCCGGTAGAGGGGTAAAGAATGCAGTCTTTCCCAAACTTATTTGAGAAAAGAACCCCCAACCCAGGTGAACCTATTAACATCTCTTAGGAACTAGGGTTCCTTGGGAACCACTTGGGAGAAATCTTAACCTAAGCCACTAAGTGGAAAAGCAATGGGTTTATTCTGTATTTAATCAGAGGGGAGATGCTGGTAGAAGTTTTAGGGAGAGACAAAATTTAACTCAATATAAGAGAAACTTTAATTATTAATTCTGCTCTGCAAAGGAATTAAATGGACATGCTTGAAATGGAAGCCCTGAAACCCACAGAAGCTAGTCAGCTCCATTGTCATAGATTTTACAGGAGGGAGGTTGAAATATTTGGTTTTAAAGATCCCTTCCAAAATCTGACACTCTGATTTCACATTGCCCTCCCTACACAGACATGTCTTCTGATGTCCAAAATTGACCTTCTTCCCTCTCTATCTGAAATTAATGTTATTATGTGATTAAACATATTTCTAGCAAGGCAAATTTGATATAAATCTCATTTCATTTGCTGTTCATTAAAAAAATGAAGTTTCTTATTCCAAATAAATGATTAAATTTTAATGAGAGATCTGTTTTTTGAGGATTTTCCTGTATGCTCTTTGTAGTCAAGGTCACCGCATCCTGTTTTCTGCCCTTGGCAGGCAAAGGGACAAGCTTAGGAACAATCCAGAGTATCAGAACTTCTACAGAGGTGAGAGAAAAAAAGAGCAAGAGGAAGGCAAGAGAGGCAACTCCCTTGATGACATGGTAGAAACATCCAAATAGCTACATTGTTTTCAAAAGATGACAGGCAAGGCTCATGGTGACAGTGTCCCATATGGTTAATGATGTCATGACAATCCAATCCACCATGAAAGGGAGAGAGGTGAAGTGTAGAGTAATGCAGATTCCAAGGTACTTTGCTGGTAAAAGGAGTGTGGAAGCTTTCAATGGTGTGTGTATCTTAGAGGGAAGTGGGCTTGGAATTTTGCAAATGTATATTTGATATTACACTCCTTAATATACATAATGGAGAGAGAAAATCAAGAGCATACTCTCAGAGAATGCTGGGGTTGAATCAAAGTCTATCCTATGCATTGTCCTGTTTTGCAGTTAAGATACCTAAATTCCAGAAATATTTTTAATACAGTTCAGTTCAGTGCTGCACATTCAGGTTAAAAGATTGTCTGCTTGGCATGTGGGAGGGAAACCATCTTGAAGCAATTGTATTCCTTGGTCAAACAGTAAGATAACACCTTAGCAACTTTTATTGACTTATAAATTAAAGCAGAGTTTTAACTTTCACTGCAGTAAAACCAGGACACAAAAAATGACAAGGGATGCCCAAAGTGGCTTTCTGCAACTGGGATCAAGATGAATTGTATTGAAAGAAGACTAGGATTCTCATTTTCCTGATTTTCAGTTTTAGATAAAAAAAGAAACACCTCCTGGTTCTCAACAAAGTTGTTTATTGCTGTTATTTGATGTGTGAAACCCCGCTATGCTACTCTAGATATATTTTTAAAATTAAATTTACTACTGAAAGCACTTTAAATTATTTAAAGATGTATATTGGTAATTAAAAACTAGCACATATTTCACCTATACTAGCCCAACAATGATTTGCATTTTCCAGAAACAGAGTAATATAATGGAAAGAAGGACTTTGAGAGTAGATGTCTTTCTAGTGTTTAAGTTTTCTCTTCTGACCTTGGACAAGTCACTTATCCTCCGGATCTCCATTCCTTAGGCATTAAAAAAAAAAGTGGCTTCATAATCATACTACTTATTTCCCAGGGTTGTTGGGAGTATCCAGTAAGAGAATATGTAAAAGCAGCTTGCAATTTTCAGGTTCCTTACACATCTGTGTAATCACTTTAGTTCCTTTCTGGTCTTTGTTTATGTGTAAATGGTTCCAATCACAGTACCCTATACAAATTTGTGTTCTACTTTTTACATCTAACGTTATGTTGTGCTGTAATTTACTAGCTTTTCTTCTAGTGATGGACCTTTAAATGGTTTACAGTTGTTCCCTATTATAATAATATGGTGAAAAACATCTTTGTACATTTAAGCTTTTTTTTTGACCAATTGCTCTGGGACTAGTTCCAGAGGAGGGATTATGGAGTCAAAGTGAATGAACATTTTTTAATCTATCCTGTCTTTTGAGCTTTTCCCTTCATCCAAATACCCCTCCCTTTGGTAACTTTCCTAGAATGTCAGAATGCTTAAATGCCCTCTTGAAAGCAGCCAGCAGGATTCAGAATCTGCATTTGGTGGCCGTATTTCCATATTTAAACTCTATCAAAACGATTCAACTATAAGGCCTTCCCCTAGACTACTTGGTCTTCTGGGACAGGACTGTGCCTTAATCATCTTTGCATCCTAGTGTGGCCTGGCCTGTCATAAGATCTCAATGAGTGATGGTTCAGTGGAAATAAACCGAGCAGATGGCTAATGCAGGATAGGCTCCTTACCATCACCTGACTTGCCAAAACATTCATTCATCAAAGAGTTGTTAAAAATGCCAGACACTGGTGCTAGAGACTGGAGCTAGAGAGGCAAATGTAGCACAGGTGGCCTTATTGCCCTAAGAGCAGAATTCCCAGTGGGAGTGGAAGACTTTGGTCTTCAGTCTGCGAATTCCCCAAGAAGGGGTTAAAGGGTGGAGCTGACCTGACCCATGTAACATGATTTCAGGGAAGGCTCTTGCTCTGGTCAAATATTTTAATCATCTCGCCCTAATATCGGTCATTCTGTAAGCAAGATCTTGTTACAGAGGTTAAGATGACAGAAGGGGCCTCTGCTGTGTTGCTTGATAACCATATCCTGTGTCCGAGAACTCCAGACTGTGCTCTAAGAGCCAGGATGTGAAAACAGAGTTCCTTGACACAGCGGGGCTAGGGAGGGTATCCAAATCCCCTCTGGAGCAGAAGATCCCTGTTTGATCCTGTTGAGCATCATACGGCCACCTGCTGTGGGCACGGATGCTGGGGGTCTCTGGCCAATGCAGGGAGGATCAGAATGCAGAGCTTTTGACTTGTATATGAATAAGTCCATGTCTAAATATCATGTGTATGCTACTTGCCTATTGCTGGAGAACTTTGATAAGGGGAGTAGAAATTGATAAACAGTTCGGAAAAGTTTGCCTTGGCCTCAGACTCTGGGTTGTTTTGCAACTGATTCCTCAGGAGTCACTGTAATTTATTGAAGGCTGGCTGAAAGCCAATCTTGGGTCTACTCTGAAGCCTCTTGTAGTGTTGGCTCAGCTTGAACTCTGAGGGCAGAGATTGTCAAAGACAGCAGCTCTGCTCCAGAATTCTAATTACTGTTGTTTTCTGTGGAAACCCTCAGGGAACTCTGATACGGTTTTCAGACCCCAGATTGTTTCATGTTGGACAACCGCACTATTGAGCAATGACTTGGAGTTCTCTTTATGAGATAGAACATTGGGGCTTTCCTTTTACAGTATTCTGTTAAAGGGCTCCCCAAATTTGGCTAAAAATTATACACTTGATTATGCTTTGTAGTACAGTCATCTGTAGAGTTTGGTAAAAATAAATGCACTGGACCTCACATACAGATGAAACTCAATTTGACAATATTTATTAATGTTCTATTTTGACCACAAAGATGTTATTTGCCCAAGATTGTCACTTAAACAATTGGGACTGAACAGTTTTTCTATGTTTCAGACAGAGTATTAATGATCTGCAAGTTTTAAAAGTCAAAAGGGAGATGGATCTAGCACAGTTGTCTTGCGTGGGGTATGGGTGGCAATTTCATATGTGCAGATGTAGTTAGAGGTTTGGTGGGTGTTTGATTTACTTTTGACCACCCATAGATGATTTCTTTATTCCAAATTTATATTAATGAGCAAATGCTTTCAAACATTTTGATTTCAGCTCCTATTTCAAAAGTATCTGTGCGTATTCTTTGCTTTGCCCCTGGCTTTCAGGCAGGCGTGCTAATTCCTGTTTCTCCTGAGCCAGGATCACATCTTGTGTTTCGGCTGCAAGCTAACAACCTGTCAGGAGTATGGAAATATAGATCTGGAGTTTGTGATTCTGCATGGAATCAGGATTTCCAGGAGTGTCTGTTAGAGGACACTCTGCTCTGTGCTTCTCACTGCTTAATGTTGGCTCTTAATGTTAATTCAAAGCAGCTGCCAGAGACCCAATTTCCCCTGTAGGTTGCTGTCTCTGTCTTTCACATTCTGCAACCTTGCGTGCACAGAAGTCCAGTGCAACTGGTGGAATTTCTCTGAGTATGTGTGTTTTGGAGAACGATCCCCACAATTCAGATTTCCTGCATAGACTCATTGTCACATAACTGGGGAGGTGGAATCCATGGTGCAGGGCTGGGTTCAAATGCCAACTCCATTGCTTACTAGCTGGGTAGTCTTGGACAAATCTTCTAACTGTTCTGTCCTTTGCTTTCCTCATCTGCAAAATGAAGATGAACATTGTCTCGGTTTAGGTTTATGCAGTGGTTCAAGGTATATGGATAAAACACTCTAGGGTCTGCTTCAGTAATTGTTCTGTTGTAAGGATTATACCAGTCTTGCCGCAAGTATTATATGAAATGATAATCTAAAATATTTAGAGTTGGAAGAGCCAGGTACGAGGCCACTGCACATAGCCCCCCTGTGAGCAAGAGAAACCCGACTAAGCACCAAGGAAGAAAGAAAGCCATCTCAGGGCTGTGACTATTTTCAAGGCTACTGTTTTTCTCTGTGGAACCCTGCCTTTGCAGCGAAACAAGGACGAAGCAGGTGATTCTAATGTGCAGCACAGAAGGACAGCCACTTCAGGGCAGCTTCTCCAACTCTGAAGGCACTCTAGCCGTGGGGCTGACAGGATCTTGGTGCTACGGCCGGCTGTCAGGCCTGAGCCTCTGAGGTAGGAGAGCCGAGTTCAGGATATTGGACCACCAGAGACCTCCCGGCCCCACATAATATCAATCGGCAAGAGTTCTCCCAGAGATCTCCATCTCAATGCTAAGACCCAACTCCACTCAATGACCAGCAAGCTACAGTGCTGGACACCCGATGCCAAATGACTAGCAAGACTGGAACACAACCACACCCATTAGCAGAGAGGCTGCCTAAAATCATAATAAGGTCACAGACACCCCAAAACACACCAACAGGCGTGGTCCTGCCCACCAGAAAGACAAGATCCAGCCTCATCCACCACAACACAGGCACCAGTCCCCTTAACCAAGAAGCCTACACAAGCCACTGAACCAACCTTAGCTACTGGGGGCAGACACCAAAAACAATGGGAACTACGAACCTGCAGCCTGCAAAAAGGAGACCCCAAACACAGTAAGTTAAGCAAAATGAGAAGACAGAGAGATATGCAGCAGATGAAGGAGAAAGGTAAAAACCCACCAGACCAAACAAACGAAGAGGAAATAGGCAGTCTACCTGAAAAAAAATTCAGAGTAATGATAGTAAAGATGATCCAAAATCTTGGAAATAGAATGGAGAAGATACAAGAAACGTTTAACAAGGACCTAGAAGAACTAAAGAGCAAACAAACAATGATGAACAACACAATAAATGAAATTAAAAATTCTCTAGAAGGGATCAATAGCAGAATAACTGAGGCAGAAGAACGGTTAAGGGACCTGGAAGATAAAACAGTAGAAATAACTACCACAGAGGAGAATAAAGATATAAGAATGAAAAGAATTGAGGACAGTCTCAGAGACCTCTGGGACAACACTAAACGTACCAACATTGGAATTATAGGGGTCGCAGAAGAAGAGAAAAAAAAAAGGACTGAGAAAATATTTGAAGAGATTATAGTTGAAAGTGTTCCTAATATGGGAAAGGAAATAGTCAGTGAAGTCCAGGAAGCACAGAGAGTCCCATACAGGATAAATCCAAGGAGAAACATGCCAAGACATATATTAATCAAACTATCAAAAATTAAATACAAAGAAAAAATATTAAAAGCAGCAAGGGAAAAGCAACAAATAACACACAAGGGAATCCCCCTAAGGTTAACAGCTCATCTTTCAACAGAAACTCTGCAAGCCAGAAGGGAACGGCAGGACATATTTAAAGTGATGAAAGGGAAGAACCTACAACCAAGATTACTCTACCCAGCAGAGATCTCATGCAGATTCAATGGAGAAATTAAAACCTTTACAGAGAAGCAAAAGTTAAGAGAATTCAGCACCACCAAACCAGCTTTAAAACAAATGCTAAAGGAACTTCTCCAGGCAGGAAACACAAGAGAAGGAAAAGACCTACAATAACAAACCCAAAACAATTAAGAAAATGGTAATAGGAACATACATATCGATAACTACCTTAAATGTAAATGGATTAAATACTCCAACCAAAAGACCTAGACTGGCTGAATGGATACAAAAACAAGACCCATATATATGCAGTCTACTGTAGACCCATTTCAGATCTAGGGACACATACGGACTGAAAATGAGGGTATGGAAAAAGATATTCCAGGCAAATTGAAATCAAAAGAAAGCTAGAGTAGCAATTCTCATATCAGACAAAATAGACTTTAAAATGAAGACTATTACAAGACACAAAGAAGGACACTACATAATGATCAAGGGATTGATCCAAGAAGAAGATATAACAATTGTAAATATTTACACACCCAACATAGGAGCACCTCAATACATAAGGCAAATGCTAACAGCCATAAAAGGGGAAATCGACAGTTACTCAATCATAGTAGGGGACTTTAACACCCTACTTTCACCAACGGACAGACCATCCAAAATGAAAATAAATAAGGAAACACAAGCTTTAAATGATACACTAAACAAGATGGACTTAATTGATAGTTATAGGACATTCCATCCAAAGACAACAGAATACACTTTCTTCTCAAGTGCTCATGGAAGCTTCTCCAGGATAGATCATATCTGGGGTCACAAATCAAGCCTTGGTAAATTTAAGAAAATTGAAATCATATCAAGTATCTTTTCCGACCACAGTACTATGAGACTAGATATCAATTGCAGGAAAAAAACTGTAAAAAATACAAACACATGGAGGCTAAACAATACGCTACTAAATAACCAAGAGATCACTGAAGAAATCAAGAGGAAATCAAAAAATACCTAGAAACAAATGACAATGAAAACACGATGGCCTAAAACCTATGGGATGCAGCAAAAGCAGTTCTAAGAGGGAAGTTCATAGCAATACAGTCCTACCTCAAGGAACAAGAAAAATCTCAAATAAACTTCCTAAAGCAATTAGAGAAAGAAGAACAAAAAACCCCCAAAGTTAGCAGAAGAAAGAAATCATAAAAATCAGATCAGAAATAAATGTAAAAGAAATGAAGGAAACTATAACAAAGATCAATAAAACTAAAAGCTGGTTCTTTGAGAAGATAAACAAAATTGATAAACCATTAGCCTGACTCATCAAGAAAAAATGGGAGAAGACTCAAATCAACAGAATTAGAAATGTAAAAGAAGTAACAACCGACACTGCAGATATACAAAGGATCATGAAAGATTACTACAAGCAACTATATGCCAATTAAATGAACAACCTGGAAGAAATGGACAATTTCTTAGAAAAGCACAATCTTCTGAGACTGAACCAGGAGGAAATAGAAAATATAAACAGTCCAATCACAAGCACTGAAATTGAAACTGTGATTATGGTCACAGTTTCATATGGTCACCTTATCTTTTTTTTTTTGCAGTACACGGGCCTCTCACTGTTGTGGCCTCTCCCACTGTGGAGCACAGGCTCTGACATGCAGGCTCAGCAGCCATGGCTCACGGGCCCAGCCGCTCCGCGGCATGTGGGGTCTTCCCGGACCGGGGCCCGAACCCGTGTCCCCTTCATCAGCAGGCGGACTCCCAACCACTGCGCCACAGGGAAGCCCTGGTCACCTTATCTTTGATAAAGGAGGCAAGAATATACAATGGAGAAAAGACAGCCTCTTCAACAAGCAGTGCTAGGAAAACTGGACAGCTACATGTAAAGGAATGAAATTAGAAGACTCCCTAACACCATACACAAAAATGAGCTCAAAATTAAAGGATTAGGATTAAAATTAGGATTAAAGACCTAAATGTAAGGCCAGACACTATGAAACTCTCAGAGGAAAACATAGGCAGACACTCTATGACATAAAGCACAGCAAGATCGTTTTTGACCCACCTCCTAGAGAAATGGAAATAAAAACAAAAATAAACAAATGGGACCTAATGAAACTTAAAAGCTTTAGGACAGCAAAGGAAACCATAATCAAGACGAAAAGACAACCCTCAGAATGGGAGAAAATGTTTGCAAATGAAGCAACTGAGAAAGGATTAATCTCCAAAATTTACAAGCAGCTCATGCAGCTCAATATAAAAAAAACAACCAAACAACCCAATCCAAAAATGGACAGAAGACCTAAATAGACATTTCTCCAAAGAAGATATACAGAGTGCCAACAAACACATGAAAGGATGCTCAACATCACTAATCATTAGAGAAGTACAAATCAGAGCTACAGTGAGATATCACCTGACACCTGTCAGGATGGCCATCATCAAAAAATCTGCAAACAATAAATGCTGGAGAGAGTGTGGAGAAAAGGGAACCCTCTTGCACTGTTGGTGGGGATATAGATTGATACAGCCACTGTGGAGAACAGTATGGAGGTTCCTTAAGAAACTAAAAATAGAACTACCATATGACCCAGCAATCCCACTACTGGGCATATACCCTGAGAAAACCATAATTCAAAAAGAGTCATGTACCACAGTGCTCATTGCAGCTCTATTTACAATAGCCAGGACATGGAAGCAACCTAAGTGTTCATCGACAGCTGAATGGATAAAGAAGATGTGGCACATATATACAATGGAATATTACTCAGCCATAAAAAGAAATGAAATTGAGTTATTTGTAGTGAGGTGGATCAACCCAGAGTCTGTCATACAGAGTGAAGTAAGTCAGAAAGAGAAAAACAGATACTGTATGCTAACACATATATTTGGAATCTAAAAGAAAAAAAAAGGTTCTGGAGAACCTAGGGGCAGGACGGGAATAAAGATGCAGATCTACTACAGAATGGACTTGCGAACACAGGGAGGGGGAAGGGTAAGCTGGGACAAAGTGAGAGAGTGGCTCGGACATATGTACACTACCAAATGTAAAACCGATAGCTAGTGGGAAGCAGCCGCATAGCACAGGGAGATCAACTTGGTGCTTTGTGACCACTTAGAGGGGTGGGATAGGGAGGGTGGGAGGGAGACGCAAGAGGGAGGGGATATGGGGATATATGTATACATATAGCTGATTCACTTTGTTATACAACAGCAACTAACACAACATTGTAAAGCAATTATACTCCAATAAAGATGTTAAAAAAAAACATTTAGAATAGTTCCTAGCACATGATAGGCTTTTAGTATACATTAGTTTCCATTGTCACCTTAAGGGTCTCAAGAAAATATTAATGCTCTGCCTCTGAAATGAGACAGAACTCTAATTAAACTAAATGCATGCCTGCTGTGGGGAGTTTCCATTTTCTTAATTTCTGCAAGAGTAAATACAATCAATTGTTAAAAATAATCAACCAACCATCTAACCAGCTAACAAAACCAACCAACAAAGCCAATCAATCAACCAATAAAACCAATCAATTCAGATTTTAAAGCAGTAGAGTGACACTTAACTGCACTTCCTGCTAACACAAGTTTCTTAAAACACAATCTTACCTCAGAGTTCATCCAAATTGCCAGTTAATACTCTCCCTTCGAGAAGTATTTGTTGCTCTTATATCCCACAAAAGACAAAACTCACTGCTTGACAATGTTCATGGTCAGTGTTTTTGGAAGTTAAATGAAACAAGTATATTTTGGAATGAAATAGTATAAAATATATTTGGAATGAAATGTGGTAAAAAATTTCCCCCCAGTACAGTTTTTCATTGGTTCCTAGGAATTACACAGTCTTGGATTAAAGAGCACTCATCCTATTTGTCCTAGCATCTGGAGAAGAACAGGCCACAGTTTTTCTCAGACCTCCATCCCAGAGTTTAATGGCTATCACAGTTCTGAATTCTTTCTGAGAGATAATCTATGTTGTTGCAATTGAAGACAGTTTCTTTTTATCCTATCTTCCACACTCATCCTTTGAACAACAGCCAGGGATGGACTTGAACGTCATGATCCTGTTACACAGGGAAGAATGCCAGTGATCTAGAATAGGACTCAGTGTTGTTATTGCTGGGGGGAGGAGCAGTATCTGGGTACCTGAGGTTGGTTATTATTTGCTTTATTCTCTTAACACCCTTCGGCTTTATTTGAAAGGCAAAACCCAATTGAAAACCTTCTGTTGTTATCTTGAGATATATCATTTGAAATGTAGAAATACTCTGCAAAATAAGCATACATTATTGAAATAGCTCTCAAAAATGAATACTTTTGGAAATATACAGTTTCCATTTGTCTCCTCTACAGTTTTGAAATTTAACCTTGAGATATTTGTCATCATTTTACAAGTTGAATTTTCCAGCCCAGATTAGAGTGGCTGTTACAGTTTTGTTTCATATTCCATTTCTTGTGCTTGCACTGGATGTGCATGAGCAATAGCCCTGAGCTGGGCTTGCACTGCTCCATGTCTCATGGATAATCAAATTAATACATTTCATGCTTTTCCTTTCCAGAATGTTTACTCTATTAAAATAAATTCTACTTACAGATATTTTCATTGTTTTTAATCTCTTCTAGCATATCATTAATATAAGAGGTAAATAATTTAGAGCAAAATTAGGAGAGCATTTATATACTTTCCTCACTGACCTTCACATATTCTTATTTCCTTATTTAATCCTGATTTTCTCAAGACCCAATGACGTTAAATTCATCCATCAACTTCTCAGGAATCAAATTTCCTTGGATGTTATTTCTAATTTGAGGACTTTTAACCCTTGTTTCCAGGTGTAAAAATGGCTTCAACTTTCTCATTTTAAGGGAAATCTCAGATTTCCTTTCCCATACCTGTATGTGTATATACTTGAGTTCTCCATATCTTGTCTCTTTTATGGTCAGAAATAAAGACAGCCAGAAAGTTTGAAAACTTCTAGATGATTGTTCTTTTCTAATTAGAATATTATTTTCTCACTTAATTCTTTCCTTAAATTCAAGTCCTTTGTCTTTTGAAATTAGGATAATCAATCATAATATGCACATAAGCATCAGATATTTAAATTTTCTCAGTAAATGGTTTTTGCAATGAATTTTACTCCATGACTTTTTTTTTTCCCCTCCAGCTTTATAGAGATATAATTGACATATAACATTGTGTAAGTTTAAGGTGCACAATGTGATGATTTGATAGACAGATATATTGAGAAATAATTATCACAATATGGTTAGTTAACACATCCATCACCACACGTAGTTACCTTTTTTTATGCTGAGAACTTGTAAGATCTATTCTCTTAGCAACTTATAAGTCTACAACACAGTATTGTTAACTATAGTCACCATGCTGTATGTTACATCCTTGGAACTTATTTATCTTATAACTGGATGTTTGTACCCTTTGATTATCTTCACCCATTTCCCTCAACCCTCCACGCACCCCTGGAACCACCAGTCTACTCTCTCTTTCAATGATTTCTTTTTTTAAGGTTTGACAAATAAGGATGTTTTTTCTTTTTGATGCTATTGTAAATGGGATTGTTTTCTTTATTTTTTTTTTCAGATAATCTATTGTTAGCGTTTAGAAACACAATTGATTTTTGTTTGTTGATTTTGTATCCTGCAAATTGATTGAATTCATTGATTAGTTCATACAGTCTTTTGGTGGAATCTTTAGAGTTTCCTATATTTAAGATAATGTCATCTGCAAACAGAGACAACTTTACTTCTTCCTTTCTAATTTGGATGCCTTTTATTTCTTTTTTTTTGCCCAACTGCTCTGGTTAAGACTTTGACTACTCTGCTGAATTAGAGTGGCGAGAATGGGCACCCTTGTCTTGTTCCTCATCTTAGAGGAAAAGCTTTCAGCCTTTCACTGTTGAGTGTGATGTTAATTGTGGGCTTTGCATATGTGACCTTTATTACGTTGAGGTGCGTTTCTTCTGTACCCAATTTGTTGAGTTTTTTTTTGTTTGTTTGTTTTTTGCGGTACGTGGGCCTCTCACTGTTGTGGCCTCTTCCCCGCAGGCTCAGCGGCCATGGCTCATGGGCCCAGCCGCTCCGCGGCATGTGTGATCTTCCCGGACCGGGGCACGAACTTGTGTCCCCTGCATCAGCAGGCGGACTCTCAACCACTGTGCCACCAGGGAAACCCCGTTAAGAGTTTTTGTTATGAATGGATGCTGAATTTTGTCAAATGCTTTTTCTGCATCTAACTGAGATGTTCGTATTATTTTTGTCTTTCATTGTATTAATGGATGTATCACATTGATTTGCATATGTTGAACTATCCTTGTGTCCCAGGGATGAATCCCACTTGATCAAGTGCATGATCCTTTTAATGTGCTGTTGAATTTGGTTTGCTACCATTTTGTTGAGAATTTTTGCATCTATATTCATCAGGGATACTGGCTTGTGGTTTTCTTTTCTTGTAGTGTCCTTATCTGGCTTTGATGTCAGAGTAATGCTGTTCTTATAAAATGAGTTTGGAAGTGTTCCCTTCTCTTCAACTTTTTGAAAGAATGTGAAAAGGATTGACATTAATTCTTTAAATGTTTGCTGGAATTCACCAGTGAAACCATCTGGTCCTGGGCTTTTCTTTGTTGGGAGGTTTTCGATTACTGATTTAATCTCCTTACTCATTGGTCTGTTCAGGTTTTCAGTTTCTTCATGATTTAGTCTCAGTAGTTTGTATGCTTCTAGGAATTTATCCACTTCTTCTAATCTGTCCAATTTGCCGGCAAATAATTGTTTCTAGTAGTCTCTTATGATCCTTTGTATTTCTGTGGTATCAGCTGATAATGTCTCCTCTTTCGTTTATAATTTTATTTATTTGATTCTTCTCTCTTTTTTCTTGGTGAGTCTAGCTAAAGGTTTATCAATTTTGTTGATCTTTTCAGAGAATCAACTCTTAGTTTTGTTAATCTTTTCTATGGTTTTCCTTTTCTCTATTTCATTTATTTCTGCTCTAATCTTTATCATTTCCCTCCTTCTGCTAGCTTTGGGCTGCTTTTTTCCCCCTAATTCCTTGGAGTATAATATTAGGTTGTTTATTTGAGAACTTTCTTTTTTCTTAGTGTATGCATTTATAAACTTTCCTCTTAAAAATGCTTTTTCTGCTTCCATTTTCATTTGTCTCAAGATCATTTTTTTTATTTCCTTTTTCTTTCTTCTTGGATTTAGTGTTTGTCAGAAGTGTGTTGTTTAATTTCCATGGATTTGTGAATTTTTCAGCTTTCCTCCTGTTATTGATTTCTAATTTCATACTTGTGGTCAGAAAAGATACTTGGTGTAATTTCTGTCTTCTTAAATTTGTTTAGGCTTGTTTTGTGGCCTAACATATGATCTCTCCTGGAAAATGTTCCATGTGCAGTTGAGTAGAACGTGTATTCTGCTGATGTTGGATGGAATGTTCTATATATGTCTGTTAAGTGTATTTGCTCTATAGTATTGTTTCAATCCACTATTTCCTTATTGGTTCTCACCATGGTTCTTTTAAATACAGTTCTATGAATATCATACCTGCCTGTTCCCCTGGAATGTATTATATCCTGAATAAATTCTGGCCTTATGTGACTAAGTCTCAGAGCAGTGTGACATTCAAAGAAACAACCAAAAGCAAATGAACAGTGGTTCTAAATTTTGCTTGCAGTTCTCAGAACATGGTAAAGGGGATCCAATGTACAGATCTTGCCTAAGATTCTCATAACCCTGTTCTTCCATTTCCTTATTGTTGGAGACCCCCTGGAGCCTTCTTCTCCACTTTCTCTTTTCCATGACTCCCCAGTGCCCTCCACTCTTTTTTTTACCTCTTGGATTCTGTCTTTCTAGTCCTTCCTCTTTCTTCCCATTCTTCTTATTTTGTGTCACAGGGACCCTGCAATTAAGATGGCAAGATAAGAAAAAATCTCTTTAGAGGCTAGGCAAAGAGGAGACACTAAGCAGGCAGAGACAATATTATCTTTACTGGGGAGCAGAGGCCTCCAGGGTTCAGAGTGAGGCTAGGAATACTCACATAATAATAAATTTCGTCTCTGTCTCAAAAGCATTTTAAAAAAGGACACAGGGATTTAATATAGCTATTAAAGCTCTTGCTTTACTTAGCTTAGGTTAAGCTTTCCATAACAGGCAACTTGTCCACAGTTCTCAAGCCTGTGGCAATGGAATGTGTGCTCAGAGAAACCCCTGATAATATATTTACAGTCTTCTTCTAGAAGAAGAACAGATACAGGGGCAAAATGCACTATTAAGAGTCTGAGTCTGTTCCATCTCAAAGGGTGGATTTTCTAGGATTCTGCTGTGGTTTTCCAGAATTTCCCTCTAGGAATAGGTAAAGGAGGCAGCTGGTTAGAAGGCGAGTGCTGGGGAGAATGAAACTTAGGTTTGAAACGCACTTTATACAAGATGGAGAGAACGTCATTTTTCACATCAAAGAATACAGGGGTGGTGGTGGCTACTGAAGATCAATGCAGTGCCAAAGCTGCGCCCCCCACGTCCCACCCCCTTCCATCCAGTCCACCCCTCGGAGTTCCCACTGCTCATGTGCTAGCTGTTTGCAGCCCAGGAGTCTTTCCTGAATGCAGTCTGCCTCAGGTTACTAACATATTCTCAGATTATTCTGTTATTCTTGTTGGAGCCTTTGTGTTGTGTTGCTTTTTGTTTTTTAAAATTCCTCTCTCTATACATAACCACTTTAAACTGTGGTGTGTGGCTTTCCAGACATTGTACACACACGCACACACATACACACACACACAAACGCACATATGCACATACAGTTTTAATTTGTTTTTTAAACAAACAAAAAAATGAGGTCATACTTGCTCTTTGATCTGAAAATTGCCTTTTCACTTTACAGTTTTTCACGAATATCCATGGCAGAACATTTAAATATACTGTACAGTTTTTAACAGCTGTTTTATTCCATTGCGTGATAATGGAATCTTATACTCAACAATTCACCCATTGTTGGCCATGTAGGTTGCTTTCAGTTTTTCATTCTACAAACAATGGTGCAGTGGATATCCTGGTATATATATGTTGCACATTTTACTAGTATTTCTATACTATTGGCTCCTAAAAGTGTCCTTTCTAGGTCAAAGAGAGTATGCTTTCAAAATTGTACTTGCTGCTGCAGAATTAACACCCCTCTCCAAAGAAAAAACTTGCCGCCAGAGGCATGGGTTCTAATCTGAATGCTACTATTCCCTAGTCGTGCACTTTGAGCAAGTTGCTTCTTCCCTCCTCTGTGCTGGCTTCCTCTCAGTGAAATGAGGGAAGAGGAGCAAATGACAATCTCTGAGTTGCAGTAGCTCATGAACCTTTACATTTATAAATTGATGCTCCCCAATTTCAGAGAATTATATAGGACAGTCCCAAACCAATATGAAAATCTCCTCTTTAAAAGATTGCCGAGAGCAAAGGTAATTTAAGTTCCTTCTAATTTAGCTTTGATTAGCAAACAAATCCATTAACCCACTGGAGGATTCTTTTGAGACATTCAAGCTGTGAATTTTTCTTTCAGGGCTTTTTGAAAGCTGAGAGACAGTACTGAAAAAACTCCCATTTAGGCCAGATTTTGTTTATTTTGTCCAATTCAAGTCAGTTTGATGGCTGTGTGTTTATGTGTGCTCTTAAACATTCCCCAGTACTTGGACCGGGCACATTTGACCTGTTGGTCGACGAACAGATTTGGTTTGAATCAAGTTCCAAGTCAGATATAGCACTCATGTGATGGTAATCTTTCGTTTAAAGGCCATGTTTTGCTCACTGAACCTTGTAAAAATCAAATACATAAATAAAATGAAGAGGTTGGGAAAAATGTTATTTTGGTTTCTTTTAACCTTCTGCTTTTTGAGGGCTCAGAGCCAAAAGAAGGGGAAAGGTAGAACGATGGGGATTTTACTCTTTATTTACTTAACTGAACAAGTCTGCAGATGTTTGGAACCATCCCCTGTAAAATATATTACTCACCAGTTCTTAGGAGTCCCTCAAGGAAACAGTCCTGGTTTAATACCGCAGATATCAAAGTGGATTTGAAATCTGTTCAGACCAACACAGGTATGGGTTAGAATTTGCATAGCTGGGATACATTTACGCCTACTCTGTGAGAGAGTGTTTGTAGTAATCCATGTGCTAGATAGCCAAAGGTCTGAAACCTAGTGTTAGAATTTTTGATTTCTCTGTGATGTTGCAACCTAACCGGGGTGAATGAGCATCACAGATTTTGCCGAAGAGTGATATTACTTTGACTTTTAAATGAATTTGAGCCATAACAGATTAGGCCAAGGGTGGCTGATCAGCTCAAATGTGGCCTGTTCACAGATTGATCAGTGTCCCTTGAAATAGAGAAAAAGGTCTTCATAAACAGGAAATTAAAACACGATCAGATTCTTTTTTTTAGTCATCTTGAATTTAGTCGTGTGAATGTGACTAAACCAGGTAGGAATCCTCCTTAAGCAGGAGCAGAAGCTTTTAGGTCATAAGGTAGAGGAATCTGGTGGGGCTATGACAGTCATGAGTGAGTGGAAGTTAGAGGTAAGCCAGACCCAGAGTAATGAGAAAATAGAACCTAGAAGATAAATTAAAACAAAAAACATATAGAATGGAAGATGATGCTGCCAGTGAGAAGGAATAGCTGGGTCAGGGTTGTGACAAGCCATGTCTCCTCCTTGGCTTTTGAAAAATGTATGTTTGTGAAGCCTGGTTATTCAGTGTTTCTTGGATTTCTTTTAAAGCCTCGTGATCAAAATATCTGTGTTCTCATTCTGCAATGTATATAGACTACTTCATCTCATAGAATCCTACCCTATTATTTGAGGTTAACTTGAATTGAGACTTTGTTCCTTGAAACCCGAGTTAAAAACTTTCATTATTAACTGCATTTTACAGATGAAGAAACCAAGGCTCAAGGTCATATTCTAGTAGGTTAAGGGGCTGGAATTTAGATTCTCTTTTATTTGACTCCAAGGCCCAGTCTTTTTACTCCACACTGTGTACTCAGATATATTTCCTGACATTCAGGTGTTTAACTTCAGTTTGGATAGCAATATGCTTTCACCAGTTAAGTGAACCAGCTTGGAACTAAGTGTAAATTCATCTTTATTAATGAATTTCTTCACTAAAATTAAATATGGTGTCATATTTATGCATAACTAACTCCTGATTTTCTAGTAGTGACAATAACTGAGAACTGGTTTGTATACAAAAATGTTTGTAGCATACATTTCACTTCATTTTCTCTGTCAGGTCACATCACTTTGAAATTAAAATCAAATGAGACATGTCACATACCCTTCAGTAACTTGCAAATTAAAAATTCTTGGCAACATAAATTCAATAATTTCTGAGATTTTTCTTTCTTTTACTAATTTACTCCCCTTGCTTCATTTCCTCCAGGTTCTTGTTGAAAGAGGAGGCTTTGCTAAAAAATATTCTTAATGGGGGAAAAGGAAGCTTGGCAAGTTCCATTAAATGATATGCCTTAAAGAAAAAGGAATTCTTAGTAATACCCCAGGGAGCCCAGTTCATGGGCAACAGTCTATAAATTGGTAAATACCTCTTTCCAAAGGGTGTTATACTTTACACATGTTGCTGCACCACAAAGTTTCCAAACAATGAATAGTTTGGCTACATGTAGGGGATCTGCAGGTATTCAAGGACTGACATCAAATTTTTCAAAGGAATACACACACACACACACACACACACACACACATGCACATGCACACGCACACACACATATACTATATAATGCACAACCAAATTACTTTATAGAAATGCTACCAATTTCTCTCTAGACCAAATGGATGCCCTGCAGTTACATTTTTGAATTATTTTGCTACCATTTAAAAATTGGAAAAAAAATTGGTAGATTTTGTATAAAAATCCAGATTGTTATTGTTTTATTGAATAATTGCAGTTCTGGTGCTACTGGGCCTGAATTCCCGCATAGGAGTAGTTGTTTGGAGCTTACTGGAGGCTACCCCTAGCAGACATGGACTTTCTAGTTCACCACGGTCCCCATAATTCTCTGGTGTCATAGGTCCAACTGGTTGCTTAACCTGTGTGGCCTGTGGCGGCATTTGAGTCTGCAATCTTTGATTAAGGACCCAGAGTTTTTAAACTTTAGCCACTATCAGAGTGATCTGGAGTAGAATCTGAGCAGCTGCAGGTTATCTGTAGCTGGTTGACCATATTCTGAGAAATGGCTCTCCACAGCAGTTGTGCATCAACATCTCCTTTGGAGCTTTCCAAAAATCTACATTTTGTTCCCCACTTCCCAGTTCCCCTTTAAGAGCCTGTAGGTCTGGTGTGAAGCCAGGGAATCTGAAGGTTGAAAAAGCTTTCCTCTTGTTTCTGATTTTAAGTAAGATGAAGTAAGCACATTTTATACACCCTGTCTTCCACGGAAAGTAGCTTATAAAATCTGGACAGGAGTATGGAATGACTGTTTGAGGACTGGAAAAAGTAAATAGTAGCAGACAGATTGGGGAAGACCAGAACTTAAAGTACCACCAAACTGGTAATGGGTTTACCTTTTGGGTGTATCTAGTATCCTCCAGCTTGAACTCATTGCAGTCTAAAACCTGGAAGTGAACATCAGCACAGACAGAACTCCAGGATAAGTCCTCTTCTTCTGGCTCAAGGAGCCTAACACACAGAGAGTTTGTGTGAGGAATTTCCCCATTTTTCTTTTTTTCCTC
The DNA here is from genome assembly GCF_964270905.1 of Leucopleurus acutus. NCBI lineage: Eukaryota > Metazoa > Chordata > Mammalia > Artiodactyla > Delphinidae > Leucopleurus > Leucopleurus acutus. The sequence continues at coordinate 50,901,359 of NC_139150.1, read as the reverse complement.
CTTTTTTTCCATTCTCTCATGCCATAGCTCCCAAGAAGTTCAGGGGTAGCAGTAGCAATAGTAGTAAGGTGGCCAGCAGGAACCTAAAACTTAGGGGGAAGGAAACATTCCTCTCACTTGGAGAAGTAGTTCCAAGAGAGTAGAGAGAAACACCATTGCTTTGTTTTTCTTCTCTGTCTTCCCACTGCTTGACTCTCCCTATCCCCCGAAACAGGGGCAGACGTGGGAAGTGTGTGGCAGAGTGGAGTAAATAAAGTGCCAGCTTTCTGGTCAGAATACCAAAAAGAACTCCAGGAAAGCTGGAAAGTATCAGGGAGATCAAAAAGAGGGTGGGGTCGGGGAAAATGACCCTCAAGTCATGTGTATGAGCTACTGGGTTCCCTTCTGAGCTGAGCATGCATGGATCTGACCCTAAACCGTACACATTGGCTTTGAGAACTCAGCAGTACTGCAGAGTCTTTGAAAACTGAAATTATGTTAGACCAATTTACTAAAAAGACATAATAATCCTAAGTGTATATGCTCCTATAACAGAACTTCAAAGTATGTGAAGCAAAAATGGACAGAACAAGAAGGGGAAATAGAGAAATTCAAAATTCTAGTTGGAGAAATCAACAATTTTCTCCCAGAAACTGATAGAACAGACAAAACCAGATAGATTAGACAGAAAATCCACAAGGGTATGGAAATACTGTACAACACTATCCATCAACCATGTGTTATTGACATTTATAGAACACTCTTACCATCAGCAGAATATGTATTCTTTTCAGGTGCATGGAACATTCACCAAGGTAGACCATATCCTGGGCCACTAAAACAAACAAAAATAACAAAATGTAAAAGAATTGTGTATTCCCTGACCATCAAGGAATTAGACTAAAAATTGGTAACAGAATGGTAAGGGGAAAATCTGTAAATATTTGGAATTTAAATAATATGCTTCTAAGTAATCTGTGGGTCAAAGAGCAAGTTTCAAGGAAAATTTAAAGCATTGTGAACTAAATGAAAATAAACACAACACAGAAAAATTTGTGGGATGCAGATAAAGCATTACAGAAGGGGGATATTATAACATCGAATGGTTATATTAAAAAATAAGACAGTTTTCAAATCAATAATCTATGCTTTCACCTTAAGAATCTGGAAAAAAAGGGAGCAAAATAAATACAAATCAAGTAAAAGACAGGAAATCATAAAGATAAGAGCTGAAATCAGTGATATTGAAAACAGTAAAACAATTTAAAAAATCAACATCCAAAAGCTGGTTCTTTGAAAAGATGAATAAAATTGATAATCTTCAATCTAGTAAATTTCTTCAATCTAATAAAGGGCATCTACAATATAACCTACAGCTAAAAGTATAGTTAATGGTGAAAAACTTAATGCTTCCCCCTTCAAGATCAGGAACAAGACACAGTTGTCCACCCTCACTACTACTAATCAACATTGTACTGGCAGTCCTAGCCAATGTGATAAGACATGAAAAGGAATTAAAAGGCATATAGAGAGTGGAAATGAAGAAATAAGGCTATTCCTATTCACAGGTGACACGATTGTCTACATAGAAAATCCCAAGGAAGCCACAAAAAAGTCCCAGAACTAATAAAGGAAGATCATAGGATGCAATGTCAATGCTCAAAAATCAGTCGTATTTCCTTATACTATCAATGTTCAGTTGGAAACCGAAATGAAAAAAAGCAGTACTATTTACAATGCTCAGAACATAAAATACCTAGCTACAAATTTAATAAAGCACATAAGGATCTATATGCTAAAAACTACAAAACATTGGTGAAAAAATACCTAAATTGGAGGGACATACCATGTCCATGGATTGGAAAACTCAACACAGCAAAGGTGTCATTTATTTTCAAATTAATATCTAGATTTAATACAATTCCAATAAATGTTCCCATAGGATTTTGGTAGATAGAAACAGATTTCAAAATTTATATTGAAAGGCAAAGGAACTAAGATAAGCAAAACAATTTTGAAAAAGAAGAATGAAGCTGGAGGAATCACATTTTCTAATTAGCATAAAGCAGCGTGGCATTGGCAAAGGGACAGACATATAGATCAATGAGACATGATAGAGAGTCCAGAAGGAGACCCTAATAAATATGGCCAGTTGATTTTTGACCAAAGCGCTAAAGCAATTCATAGAAGAAAGTATAATTTTTAAAACACATTGGAAGAATTAGAATGTCAGTCCAATTAAAAATGGGCAAAAAATTTGATCCACAGAGAATGTACAGATGCCAAATAAGCACATTAAAAGATATTCAACATCATTAGCCTTTAGGAGATGCAAATTAAAACCAGGGTGAGATAGCACTACATAATGATTAAAAAGGCTAAAATAAAAAGTCCTGCTAATACTAAGTGCTGATGAGGATGCACATCTGGAGCTCTCATACACTGTTGGTAGGAATGCAAAATGGGACATACAGCTGCTCTGGAAAACAGTTTGTCAGTTGCTTATAAAGTTAAACAGATGATTATCATATGACTGTAATCTTACTCCTGTGTATTTATTCTAGAGAATTGAAACTTTAGGTTCACACAGAAACCTGGACACAAATATTTATAGCAGCTCTATTCATAATATTCTCCAAATGGAAGTAACCCAAAGTCCTTCAACAGGTGACTGGATAAACAAATTGTGATATATCCATACAGTGGAATACCACTTGGCAATAAAGTGGAACTACTGGTACACACAACTTGGATGACTGTCAGGTGATTATGCTGAGTAAAAGGAGCCTGATTCAAAATGTCATATACTGTGTGAATCCATTTATATGGTACTCAAAAAGACAAAACTAAAGAGATGAACCCAGAGCAGTGGTTACCAGTGGCCAGGGCGGGTGATAGGTGTGACTGTATGAGGGTGTTTCTTGAAGGTGATGGAAATGTTTTGTCTCCTGATTGTGGTGCCAGTTACATGAATCTATACACATGTCAAAATTCAAAACACACCAAAAAGTCCATTTTATTGTGGGTTAATTAAAATACATTGAAAAATCTTTCCTCCTAATGCTGAGTTGCTGTCTGGGTTGAACAGTACTTCTCTGGAGCAACTACCCAATGATGGGCCTCTTAAACAACAGTTTTGGAACTCTCCTTCAACAACTTAGAACTCATTTTAGAGAATCACAGTAAATAGTAAATAACCTGCAAAAGGAGACAAGAAGACATTTCAATGCAAGAGCAGTAAAGAATCTGAAAGTTTGCCTTGCTGCCAAGTCAAAAGGAAAACACAAATATTTGTATAGCTTTGTAACAAAAGAGCCATATGGGTTTTGGCAGGAAGACCTCTTAATGGCACTTACAGCTTTAAAATAACAAGCCTTGCTCCTATTATGTGGAAATTGCACGCAAATGTGCTGCATGTCAGGGACCACAGTGCTGCCCTGGGGAGAGGACATTAAAGATAAAACCCAGACTGACAAGGAGGAGAATCTGTCTACTTGTGTAGATACGGTGAGCCCAATAACTTCTGGGCACTGGATCTTGAGATTGACTGCACTACTTAGCAGGGTCATTTAGATCACTTTGCAGTTGTGGGTTCATGACTATTTCTGTTTTCAGCTGTACAGATAGTATCTTAAGCCCTTTAGTTTAGATGGAGTGTTTGGGGATCAAGGCAAAAGACTAGGCTTTTTTGAAAGAGTAGAGTGGTGGTTATTGATGGAGACAGGGGTTTTCAGTATTGCATCCCCACTCATCCAACTGCAAAGTCTCATATCCTTTCTGTTTCCAGCAAAGAGATATTTAACACCAACTTCCCTTTCCATAGAATTGAATCAAATGCTTGCCCATTTATGGTTTTGGGTTAAGTAAGCAGGGGTCAAGTAGGGTTCTTGGCATATTAGTGACAGACCAACTTAAAAGGAATGCAATAGAAGAATAAGGGGTAACTCTCAGAATCAAAGGAAAAGCTGGTCTCAAAAATAATAGCAACCTGAGGTCAGGATGCCCATCATTACAAAGTCTACAAATAATAAATGCTGGAGAAAGTATGGAGAAAAGGGAACCCTTTGGTGGGAATGTACATTGGTGCAGCCACTATGGAAAACAGTATGAAGTTTCCTTAAAGAAACTAGGAATAAAGTTGCCCTATGATCCAGCAGTCCCACACCTGAGAATATATCTAGAAAGACAAAAGCTCTAATTTGAAAAGATACATGCACCCCAGTGTTCATAGCAGCACTGTTTACAATAGCCAAGATGTGGAAGCAACCTAAGTGTCCATCAAGAGATGAAAGGATAGAGAAGTTGTGGTACATATATACAATGGAATACTACTCAGTTATAAAATAGAATGAAATAATGCCATTTGCAGCGATGTGAATGGACCTAGAGATTATCATACTAAATGAAGTCAGACAGAGAGACAAATATCATATGATATCACTTATATGTGGAATCTAAAAGACATTACAAATGAACTTATTTGCAAAACAGAAACAGACTCACAGACATAGAAAACAAATTTATAGTTACCAAAGGGGAAGTGGGAAGGGATAAATTGGGGGTATGGGATTAACAGGTGCACACTACCATATATAAAATAAACAACAAGGATTTACTGTATAGCATAGGGAATTATATTCAATATCTTGTAATAAACTGTGATGGAAAAGAAAAAATCTACAGATTAAAGAACAACAACAACAAAAAATAATAGGAACCTGGGTGCCAGGAATTATATATGGACAATCTTGTTAGACAATTGCCTTCCAGATCAAGGAAGAAACTTTATACATTTTCCCCATGTCACTTCACTCAGAGCTCAGTCTAGGTTGAATCACATGCTTGCTCTTTGGCCAGGGAAGAGGGGGCCACCTTGAGTGACATGCAGTGGGAGAAGGGGGTAGGTCTACCAAAGGTGTTTCCTTGAGAAGGGGTTGGATATTGGACAGACAGAAACAACAGTTTCCAGATCACCATGGTGGGGTATTCTACATTTTTAAAAATTAGTTTTTATTGGAGTACGGGCATTCTACATTTTAAACTAAACAGCTCTGGAGAGTGTGTGACTGAGTGTGGGTATGGGAGGGGTGGGGAAGGTGTTACGGCAGAACAAGCAGTAGTCTAGGAACTGGACCAGGATCCCAACTCCCAAAGGACTCTGCCGTAAGGTGGCAGTAAGATGCCGTGGCAAGTTAGTTACTCTTCCTGGACCTCTGCTTTCCTTATTTAAAGAATGAAGAGGTTGGATTTGCTGTTCCCTAAGATCTCTTTTTGCTACAAATATTAAGAGAGGTATATTTTGGGGCCAGGGCCATGACTGTATTCCTTAGCTGGGTATAAGACTGTGTTAAATTCAACAGGATGTTTTGAGTGCTTATAGCAGTGGTTCTTAAATGCTAGCATGCATAAGAATCTTTGTGGAGGTTGGGTGGGTAGAGATGTCCTTATTCCAACGCATATTCCAAAGCCCTGTCCCCAGAGATTCGGATTCGGCCATGCTGAGTGGAGCCCAGGCATCTACATTTTAAACGAAATGGTCAGAGAGTTCTGATGCAGTTGATCAAGCCTGAAGACTTGCATACCTACTGGTTGGTTTTCAGTGAAACGAAAGGAAACCTTCTCAGTTGGAGCTACAGTTATTACAAAATATTTAAAGTAGGGCAACGGGCATGGCCCTGAAAGCTCCCTCGTTAAGCCCACTAGATAATGTGAAGATGCTGGGAAGACAGTGGACATCAGGGTAGCCAGGGACTCTACTGCCTTTGCATTGGGGCACAAGAGTCACAACCGCCCAGGGCTCCTGCATTTTGTCCTCAGGCCTCTCACTCTGTTTGCCACCAGGGTAGCCATGTAATAAAGCTGTGGGGTAGAGAGTTGGCCATGAGTACCTTGAGAGTTTTCCTTATTGTACCAATCTTACGAGGCTCTTAAATAGACCTTTCTAGGTGAGGACATGTGTTTGGGGTCAGCAGAGTCTGATTTCTAAATTTCTGTTTTCAGAAGTTGAACCTCCAGGCTACACTTGCACATTAAACACATCTCATGTGGGGAGTTATGTTGAAGGATGCACAGTCCATTGTTTTCCTGAGTCTTATAATTTGTACTGCACCCTCTGTCTGGGGATCTCCAAGTGCTTTTTAAGAATATCTCACTCAAGGTGCTCCATGCATACATGTCATTTGTAAATGGTGAAGGAATATGCTTTATGTGTATAAAATGCCTGAATCCTTCTCTACTAGCTTGTACAGTGTGCCATTAAAACCTATAGTGGACATCCAAAGGTTTCTTGGCTTTTTGAGGCGGAAGAATTTGGTCATGTGGACCAGACTGTAGTCCAAATAGATTCAGAGTCCTGGCCAAATGAAAGTGAAGTATAGCCAAGGTGAAAGTAGTTTAAGTTGTGATATAACTTATACTTGCTTGTATCCAAGAAACCTACTTGTGTATTATATAATACACAAAATAATAGTGATTTAAAAATAACAATGCTATGAGGACATTAACACAGTATTTAACTGTGGATGTCATATGATTTATGATGTACAAAGCACTTTCCCATACACTTGTCTTCATTGGTTCCTATCTTAGGACAGAGACTGGATGGGAAAACTTGGTCTGTAACTTCTGACAAAATGGCTAAGGCCCTTTGTAGCTAAGAACTCTCTGTATTTGCAGCTGACTGTTCCTAAGTAGGACTGTGTCCCATTTCTGTGTTATGTTTCAAATGAAATTGTCCTTTCTTTTCAGATACTTGAGTGGTTGTGTATATGCCGTGTGTGTGTGTGTGTGTGTGTATGTGTGTGTGTGTGTGTGTGTGTGTTGCATGGAGAAACAAAGGCTAGGGCTGGAGGGGGTGTATGCATGAAGGATACATTCTACAAGTTTTAATTCTTGCTTTATTTTTCTCTTTATCTGATTCTGAGGGGAGTTCAGCATATTCTTTGGCTTCGAGAAATGATATTTGAAAGAGGAATGAAAGTGTTTATTCTTCGGAGTTAAAAAAAAAAAAACAACAAAACCTCAGCAAGTATGCATTCTGTTCCACTTGGTCTTGGAAGTCCTTTGCCAGCGAGATGAGCTTTATATCTTCTCTCTGGTGAAACTTCCCCACGTCTCCTGATCGACATTCCTCCACTTGTACGCTTCATAAATTAGGAGGGATGGTGCTGTTGTCATACTTGACCATATAAGGGAAAGAGAGGCCCCATGTTATTTGGTCCTGCACTCATGTCAGAACTGTATATACACTCAGGGCCTTTTAAGGGAACATGGTGCGTGCAGGGAAAACATCCCCAGGCAGTCCATCCATTTTCCTCGCTACTGCAGGGCTGGTGCCTGCAAGCTCTGTGTCACTCGGGAGCATAAATCACAGGGGGTTGCTGGCGCTGAGCTCAGGGGAGGAAAACCTCGGAGGACCGTGCTCGCTGCCTAGCGCTGTTGGCCTCTTCATTTTTACTAAAAGCCTATCTCACCACTTGGCCTTCTGACTTGTAGTGAGAACTTCACAACTTATACATCCTGATGTTCATTTGGACACCCCTCACCCCGCTCCCTGTTACAAATTATTATGATGGCTGCAGTGAGGTGACCACGGCTTCCTTAAGATTTCAGATGAGTCTTGTCTGCACTGTAGCATTTGTCTCCATGTAGCATGAGGTCTCGACTTCAGAGAGGCTGGCCTTGAACCACAGAGCTTCCTCTTCCTAGCTCTGAGAACTCGGACACATTACATAAATAACCTCTGTGAGGCCCAACGTCCTTATCTAAAAATGGGGAAGATAAAGGTGGTAAAATCCATTTTAAAGTGTTTAGCACAGTGCCTGGTGCATAGTAAGTAACTGCTTGATACCTGTTAACCGTTACTATTATTACTATTGCTGCCAGAAGAGAGCTATCGTTCTGCTCTTTGCAGCAAGAATTTCCTATAGCTCCCGCTGCTCCAATACAGCACTCTTTTTACCAACATTTTCTTTGAATTCAAAACACATCCAGAAGTCTTCTTAGCAGCCCTGAAGAATGTCTTGGCACAACTCATTGTGCAGAGAATAGGTTCTGGAATCAGGCAGGCCAGGGCCTGAATCCCTGCCCAGCCACTTATCTGTTACAGCATTGGACAAACAACTTAATCTCTAGGTACCTCAGTTTTGTGGTGTGTAGTCTGGTGGTAATGGTTGTTTAAATCCAGGTATTTTGGTTGCCACGGGCAGAAATGAATCAAGTATAGAACCAGGACAAAGAGGGTTGATAGCAATCCTATAGAGATTTCACGGAAATAAACTGCAGTTCGGAGGGCTCTTCAGTGCTGATAGTAAGCAAGGTGGACGGACTTCCCTGGTGCTCCAGTGGTTAAGGTGCTGTGCTTCCAACGCGGGGGGCACGGGTTCGAACTCTGGTCAGAGAACTAAGATCCCACATGCCGCACGGCCAAAAAAAAAGAGCCAACAGGTCTCGTCTGACTCTGTCCACCTGGTGGACACCCGGTTCAGCCTTGGTCCCATCAGCTCAGATCACCCCGGCCGCAGGGCCTCTGGGCTGGGGCACTTTCTCTGGAAGAGGCAACAGGTAATGAAGCACAAGGAGGAGGATAAATAATGCCTTGTGGGATTGCTGGGAGGAGTCAGTGCATTACCATAGGGAAGCACCCAGCAGGGTGCCTGGTACTAGTCAGTGCTCGCTAAGTGTTCGCTCTGTCCCACCGCATCCCTAACTCCCTTCCCCAAGGGTAGACACTCCACTCCTAGAGCCATGGTACCAAAGATGGGGAGAGGAAGGAGCACTGATGTCACTTCCGGGTTAGAATTCAAAGGGAAAGAGATAGCTAAGTTTGGGGAAGAGAAAGAGAGGCCTTGAGAGGAGGGGGAGCTTCCACTTGGAGGCACATAGATTGTCTCCTCCGGTGCAGCTAATCACACTCACTTCCTTCTTTGAATTCCACCCGCTTGAGCTACATTTCACAGAAAACAGAGTCCTGCATGATAGGTCAAAAGGACAGTAACACGACTGTGGGTCTCCTTCAAACTCCTGCCGCTCTGTTCAGGCAGGTCCAGCATCAGCCATGCTGCCAGGACAACCAGGTAGCTACATCATCCAGGCCAGGGGGGGTGCTGGGGAGAACACTTAGGGAAGCCTGCACGGGACGTCCCTTGATGCCCCCGAACCTTCAAGGCAGAGCCCTGGTCCCGTCCAGAGGCTTCTATCCAGTACCCCAGGGGCCCTTGCTAATTTCATTAACAGACCTCCCTTCTCTTCTCGGGTTAGGTCAGAGGTTCTCAAACTGCTTTTCTGTTCACAGGCATAACCCACTCCCATCAGGAGCACCTGTTGTCCCCTGCAGTGATTCTCAGGCAGGTGGAGCTCTGCCTAGTAGAATCTCCCCACCTCTGAGTTTCTGATAATCCCTCCTGACCCTGTTAGAATGTAGCTCAGAGGTTGTTTTTCAATCAGTAAACATCCCTCAAGCACCTGTTCAGTACCTGGCCCTATGCTAGGAGTTGGTCTTCAGAGAAGGACACAGCCCTTGTCCTCCTGAAGCTGCTGGAGGAGATGGGCCAGGGCAGTGATGTTTTGCACGAGGCTATGGGAGAGCAGAAGAGACACCTGTGATGGGGTGATCTTGTTGCCTTCAAGGAACCTCTGTGGGTCTGGAGGTTCTTCCCAGAAACTGAGACTTAAAGGACATATAAGAGTTAGCTAGCTGAAGTGAGGGAAGCTGTATTCCTGAGTCCTGGGGGGCAGAAAGCTTGGCTTATCTGGAAATTGCAAGCTTTTGGAGTCCCTGGAAGGTAAAACTGCAGAGTATTTCTTCAAGGGAGGACAGACTCTTTCCCTTGATGCCAAGCTTGGCTGTGAGTGCCCTGGGGCCCCCAAGGTCATAGCCCTTTTAGTTCCCATGCAGCACCTTCCCAGGAAACACTCTGTGCCAGTCCACAGTGGAGGGAAGCGGGGTGGTGGCAGGTCCCGATCCCACACAGCCATCTCTCAGGTTCAAACCCCTCTGGCAGCCCCTGTTTCCTTGCAGGCTATCGCTAATGGATGAGTCACTTTTCTTTGAAGCCTTCAGTAGACCCACTTACCCCAAGGAAGGTGAGGATTTCTGCCTGTCAAATTGTGCTGCTTTTCTGGGATGTTTACTGTGTCACAAACACCCCCATCTCTTCCTGTGAGGACACTGAGATGCACAGAAATGCAGCGACTTACCAGCAAAAGTTAGTGAAAGATGGAGTTAGGATTTTGACCCAGGTTGCTCCATCCAAGAAGCCCAAGCTTGTTCCACTCTGCTGCCCAGTCTCCCTAGAGCAGGGGGCCCCAACCTCTGGGGTCTAATGCCTGAGCATCTGAGGCATTTCTATAATGATAGAAATAAAGTGCACAATAAATATAATGAGCTTGAATCACCCCAAAACCATCACGCCACCCATGGTCCATGGAAGAATTGTCTTCCAAAAAACCGGTCCCTGGTGCCAGAAAGGTTGGGGACCACTGCTAGAGCACTACAGGAGAAGTGAGTGGGGAAGTAAACCCACTCCTCTCAGTAGCAGGTATTGTTATTATTCCAGTTTCTTGGATGTGAACCGCAAATAAAAGAGGATAAGTGGCCTATGAGGGTCACAGGATGAAAAGTATAAGAGCTGCACTTTGAACCCAGGCTTGTCAGATTTCAGAGAGTGCGGTACTTACAGGCTAGGGGGCCAGATGTCCCGCTCACATTTGCGGCAAGTGCTGTGGTGCGCCGAGGGCTGAACCTCAGCCTGCCAGGGTTTGATTGCCATCTTCCGTATTCTCTTGAGACAGACTCACATCTAGGCTAGCCCTGATGTTCAATGCCAATCTAAGTCTGGACTCCCAATCGAATCATATCCTCTGAGGACTTCTTAAACATTGTACAATATGTACAGCAAAATTTGGGTATTAGCATTTTGAATACATGCACATATATATATGTATATATATATCATATATATATTTGTCATATTTAATCCAAATCCTTTACTCTGTATATATCTTTAAAGTAATAGAATGTTTGTAAATAAAGGTTTTTATCTTGCCCAAAGTCTATATATATACATACAAATATATATGGTTGCATTGCTTAATGGATCACCATCATTTGCATATAGTTTGTCTTCACTCACAGCTTTTTATAAACCCTCCTAGAATAAGAATCTTCTAGAAATAAGAAACACTACTTGTTATAAGTATAGACACCAAGACCCACTAATTCAAGATATTCTTGTGGAGGGGCCTAGCAATCTGTACCTTTAATAAGTACCCCAGATGATTGTTATTATCAAGAAAGTGTGGGTAGCACTGGCGTCTTCTGTGAAACTGAGTGATTAAGCACCGCCAGCTAGACAAGAGAAGAGGGAGACTCGTCCAAGCTGTGTGCCAGGTGAGGCCTTTAAAAACACTATCTGGGGGCTTCCCTGGTGGCGCAGTGGTTGAGAGTCCGCCTGACGATGCAGGGGACACGGGTTCGTGCCCCGGTCCGGGAAGATCCCACATGCCGCGGAGCGGATGGGCCCGTGAGCCATGGCTGCTGAGCCTGCGCGTCCGGAGCCTGTGCTCCGCAACGGGAGAGGCCACAGCAGTGAGAAGGCTGCGTACCGCAAAAAAAAAAAACAAAAAACCACTATCTGGGTACCCAATAGATGTCATCTTACTCTAAGTTTATAAAAGTTTACATCATAGGAAGTCATTTTGCTACTTTTATTTGAGTTGAATATGCACATTTGGTTTCACTAGGGGAAAGAACCCCAACTGTCATATTGCATCCAGCTAGAAAGTCTGTTACAGTGAATGACCATATTTTTCTTCTGACCTTTGGAGCATTGCCTTGAGCTTTTTCCAAGAAACTCAGTCAGTAGCCTAGTGCCAGGTTAGTGTGCTGGGGTTGCATGCCTCCATAGCTGGCTTTCCAGATGGGCATTATTAACTGCATTGGATATTGGCAGAGAAAATGAGAGCTGGCTGAGAGAATTCTGGGATGGAATGTTCAGAAATAAATTTGTAGGACCTGCTGAAAATAAGTGTAGTATATGCAGAATGTGGTGGGGATAAAGTGAAGGGGAAGATGAAGCATTCTCCCCGAAACCTTATTGTGCAAGAAACTACCTAAGATTCTGACAAGAGTTACACCACTTGCCCTTGCCCCCAACACACACCCACACACCCCGCCACACACACACACTCATACACACAATACACATGCATACACATGCCCACCCCCCCACATGTCCACACACACACAAGCACACACATACACACACATGCCCACATGCACTTGGGTCATTTTATCCCTCATTGGCATCCTCAGCTTCTTTCCTAGGGCCTTTGATATTCATAGCCTTAAAAATAGAGACCTGAAAACAATTACAGTTGATCCTTGAGCAACACGGGTTTCAACTAAACGGGTCCACTTATATACAGATTTCTTTCACTAAATACCTACTACAGTAATACATGATCTGAGATGGGTTGAATCTGCAGGTGCAGAACCATGGATTCAGAGGCCCGACCGTAAAGTTATATGCGGATTTTCAGCTGCACAGGTGGTAGGTGGCCCTAACCCCTGTATTGTCCAAGGGTCAATGGTATTAACTCCAAAATGAAGAAAACTGCAACATCGACATGAGTAACTGCTTAGTTTAATGTAAAAATGTAACATTTTGTCACTTTATTATTAAATTTAGTATCCAAGTAGTCAACACTTGAAAATAATTTGTAGTATGTATTTTCTCATTTTGAAAGGATTCCCAAGTGTACATGATAGATGAGAAATCTTGTCAATAGTTAATTGAGTGACTTGTAGCCTCATTTCAAAAACAAAATTATAAAAATCCTTTCTTTTAAAGCAAGAAGTCAGTTTTTATGTGAGATGTAGATATATTTTAATATGGTTGGTATGATATGGGTTGAGGCCTCACCCACACCTGCACACTCACAGAGTTCACCACTTCTGAATGCTATTGGGTACGGCATACGGTTGGAGGAAAAGAAAATGTGCTGTTTAAAGCTGTGTCTTCAGCAGTCCAAAGACTGCAAAAGGCTTTAGGGTCCACCCTTAGTCATAGGACCATTGCGGAGGGTGTGATCCACCCCTTGCTACACCAGGAATGTGTTTAAGGGACTTGAGAGCCATAGCTTCTGCTCTGGCTACATGCAGGTGAAACTGATGGTAGAGCTTCTGCATCCAGTTGCACAGGCTGTGCATTGTGTAAGGGCCCCGCATTCCAAGGGGGCAATGTTCACACTGAGGACACTTACATTTAAATATCTATTATGACAGTGTTTTCACAGGTGCATTAAAGTGCTCTCTTCTAAGAAAAGTAGTGTGCTACCACGGTTTTTTGAAAGCTGGAAATTATTGGGTCTCAAAGATGATGTAGTACCTTTAGCACCAGGGCACTGCTTGGGCTGCAGCCTGGGCCGATGGAAAAGGCAGTGCTTCTACCTCTCCACTCATCTGTATCATCCCTTCACCGCAGGAAGTGGTGTCTTGACCTGAAGAGAATTGTTCCTCTCACAGGAGACTATGCCCCTGCAGTGGTTCTCAATGCCCAGAAGCCATCGTGTCCTCTGCTGACCCTGTCCCTCCTCTGTGGGTCCCCAGTTAGGCCCAGCAATCAGCCAAACACACGGAATGGATCCTCACAGAGAAACATTTCCGTGCCTCAGCCTCTGAAAAGGGGGAAAGAACAGTTGAGAAGCATTGTAATTCCCCACGGAGACTCTACTTCTTCAATTAATTTCAGGAACTGTGCGTTCTCACCAACCTATTTTGGTCCCCGTCCTCCAGAGACCACTAGGCCCTCTGAGAGAGAGTCTGTCCCACTGCATGGGTCACCCTGAATGCGAACAGCCGCTTTCCCCATCTCCTTCCTCTTCCCCTGCTGCCCCCCTGGGGGCAGAACCCCAGGACCAGATTCAGAGAGCGAAGCGCCCTGCTGCCAATCACCCTCACTGGCCCTGCCCCTGGACTGCCTGGATTGCCTATCAATCTTTTCAGCCAACTCTTTGTAATTAATTCCACGTGGAAGTTCATCCACCGTAACATAATTTTATCCTGAGCTTTCAATGGTCTCATGTACTTGCTCCCTCTGGTATTTGAAGGACTTAGTTCTGGAATCTAAATGACGTTTGTACCCATGTAGGAGAAGTCTGTGTTCCGATAGAGCCCACAATGTTTGCATGGAATTAACAAATGTCATTAAGTACTTGCTCTCTGCCAGTCGGAGCCCTTACCCTCCAGGGGCTCACAGATTAGAGGCAGTCAGCTGTCCCAACATCTAATGCAATAACCTGTGCTGAGTGTGTAATTGGTAGGGTTTCCTGTGGCAGCACAAAGAAGGGACTGGACACATTGACCTGGATAGTCGAAATAGCCTGAGTGTAGGGGGCTGGATGAAAAGAGTGCTGGGTATCTTCCATTTGCCCCGGGATGCCTCTCCACTCTCTCCCTACACTCTGTCCCACAGGCTGACCTCTATGGACTGTATCAACTGGCTCATCTTCCCTCCTGATTTCAGTTGGGTTTGGACAATTGGGGGCACTACAGATGTCAGGCAGCTGGAGGAGAATGGGGTCAGGAATTGATTTGTCTCCTTGACGGTTTTCTATGGGCTGGCAACATGTCTCCTCTGAAGGTCATGGCTCCTGCCAGGCAGCCCTCTCCACCCAGCTCTGTCTCTGGTTCCAGGAATGAGACTGGGGGTGGTGTAATGCTCGCCCTGATGTTACTTGCCCTGGGGTACTGTACTGTCCATCGTGCTCCCCTTCTCCACTGCCCACACCTGCGTAAATAGCACCTGTGTTTTGATTTTTAAAATTTATTTATTTTTGGCTGTGTTGGGTCTTCGTTGCTGCACACGGGCTTTCTCTAGTTGCGGCAAGCGGGGGCTACTCTTGGTTGCAGTGTGCGGGCTTCTCATTGCAGTGGCTTCTCTTGTTGCGGAGCACGGGCTCCAGGTGCATGGGCTTCGGTAGTTGCAGCGTGTGGGCTCAGTAGTTGTGGATCACGGGCTCTAGAGCGCAGGCTCAGTAGTTGTGGCACATGGGCCTAGTTGCTCTGCGGCATGTGGGATCTTCCTGAACCAGGGGTCGAACCTGTGTCCCCTGCATTGGCATGTGGAGTCTTAACCACTGCACCACCGGGAAAGCCCAGCACCTGTGTTAAACTCTCCTCAAATTACTCAATTTGAGTGTGTCATCTATTCCTGTTGGGACTCTAACTGATATGAAGAGTATCCCCATCTATGTGAACTATGTGTGCCAGGATCTGAAGCTGCATAGTGCTTTAAGGAGGCTCTACCAAAATAGCAGTGTGCTCTGGCAGGAGGATAGAGGGAAATGCAGGAAGCAGCAGCTGGAGAGGTAACAATGCTAACAGCTGTTGCTGCTGTCCGTGCACTTCCCTGAATGTTTGGGGCTTCCCAAGGATCACCCCATTTAGTCCTCCCTGAATAAGGAGATTCAGTGTTATTACATTTCACAGGTGAAAGAGCTGGGCTTATTGAGTTTAAGTAACTCGGCCAAGGTCACTCAGCCAAGAAGGGGTGGAGCTGGGTGGGGACTCAGGCAGTCAGAATTCAGAGTCCATCCTCTCGTCCACGCAAAGGTGTTTGGACTTGATTCCACGGCAGTGCACGTCTGCCTACCTTTCCTGTCCACTCAGCTTTACCTTGTGCTGTAAACATCATTTCCCACAAAAGGACATCAACTTCTCCAATAGTTTCTTTCCACATAACTATGTCTTATTAAATCAGAACTTTTTAAAAAGATAAATTAATGTGGCATGAGCTTTCTTTATACTTATCAGCAAAATTAAACCCAATCCTGAGTAAGGATGGACATCCTGGAAGGGTAAGTGCAGCCTTGAATATGTGATATCTTTCAGTTGGGGTGGGTGCTTCTGTGTCCCTTGATAAATACTCGTTTTCTCAGAGCCCATTTAGGGATGGCTGCCTGATGACTTGACATGACTTCCCAGGAAACGGCGAACTGGGTCATACATTAAGCCACAGATCTTTGAGAAAAGTGATAATGACATGATATTTTAATGTTTACCTCTGCTCATGGTATTACCCATAGAATGGTGATGTAGCATTACACAAATACTTCTTTTCTCTGGGTTTTGTTCTTCCTTTAAAACGAGTATCAGGCTTTCCTGGTGGCGCAGTGGTTGAGAGGCTGCCTGCCGATGCAGGGGACACGGGTTCGTGCCCCGGTCCGGGAAGATCCCACATGCCGCGGAGCGGCTGCGCCCGTGAGCCATGGCCGCTGAGCCTGCGCGTCCGGAGCCTGTGCTCCGCAACGGGAGAGGCCACAACAGTGAGAGGCCAGCGTACCGCCAAAAAAAAAAAAAAAAAAAAAGTATCATTTTACAGCCGCTGTATATTTATTTAATGTTCCATGCCCAGATGTCCCATTTCTCCTGTTTTATGACATAAGAGCAATAAGATTTTTTAATACCATCCAGGAAAAGATGCTGATTGAATCCAGAAGAGGAAACACAGAAGGTTTTAAAAAGAGAAGCTTTGTTTAGTGAGATGTTTTATCTGCTGGGTTAGAGCTGTCACATCAGTTAGTATTTACTACTTTTTGTCTACAGTTGTAAAGGAATTGATTCTAAATCTTCCAAGGGTATTATATAGGCTTTTAAAAAAGCTTCAGTAAGGTGTCAACATACTTTAAAATTCAAAGCAAAACAAAAAGACAAGAAGATGCTTCACTTTTTGCTCTTCAGGGAGCAATCTCATGGGAATCTGAAGGACAGCTGACAGTCAGTCTTCTCTTTATCTCTCAGCTTAACTGGAACACTTGGGGCTTAATATTTGCCAGCCCTAGCCCCTCAACAGTTTTTCTTTTTTGAAAATAATTAGAACCAGGAACAATTTACATCAAAGTTCTCAAACATCAAGATGGTAAACATAGACACTTGTTGATTCCCAGACATAGGGTTCCGAGTATTTGCTAGCTTGAGAGAGTGAACCTGTGATTCTTTCAATTTTATTTATTTTTCTCTTGGATCTTTGGTGCAAGTCCAAAGCCAAATTTTTCTTTTAAGTGAACATCCTCAGAAATGTGCCTGCCTTATGTTTCCTAACAAAACTTAAAATCTAATTGGGAAGGATCCTATTTTCCTCTGTAACACTTACCTAAAATGAAAGTACAGAAGCTTTTAGATAAAGCAGCAAAAGCCCCTGGGTTTGGGGTCCACCTTTGTTTGTTTTACAATTGCCCCAAATCTAGAATTTTTTAGGGAGCATGAAACATAGTTATATTTTGCTTTTTTAAAAAAATAAATATTCTTTAAATGATATGTCCATTTCCCTTTGGATTAAGTGAACGTTCCAATACCTAGAACAGTAATAGTGTTGTAATACCGTAGGACATTTCACAGTTGTTAGAGCACTTTCTTTTCTTTTTATACCATCTCATTTGATCCTTATGACTTCCCCGATAAGACAGGCAAGGGAGATGTTATTTAGTATGTGAGTTTTGAGGTTTAGACCAGGCTGAGATACTACAGGCCCCAGGAACAAGCAGCTCACTGCTAAAGTTGACATATATTAATATTTATGTATATGGTTGAAAAACTTTTGTGGTCATTTTATTGTGACAGCCTCATGTTTTATATTTATTTTACCTGAAAGTGTGAGTTGCTCCATTCAAAGGATGAGGAAGGAGTGAACTTTGAGATTGGTATTAGAAAACAAGGCCTAGTTGAACTCTGCTTAATTCTTATTGGTGAGCTAGTAGGCTGCCTTAGAAATGCATTTAAAGTGCAAACTCACATAAGCCTTTTACCTCAGAGCAGCTCCAGCCAGCAGTGCCAGATATCAAAGAAGGGATCTGGGAGTGAACTCATCCATGTGAAAACACTAGGGGACAAACTTGCAGGCAGTTTTGTTCCATGTCTACCAGACCTTAACCAGCATGTCCAGAATGCTATTAAACTCCATCTTCAGTAGTTTATTTCTTGGGATGATGTAAATAAGGCTAATTTAAACATGTACTCAGTCATAAATACTACAGGGGTTTTTTCTTTTAAATGAAACAGCTTATGGAACTCGATATCAAAAAAAAGAAACAATCCAGTTAAAAAATGGGCCGAAGACCTAAATAGACATTTCACCAAGGAAGACATAGATGGCCAAGAGGCACATGAAAAGATGCTCAGCATCACTAATTATTAGAGAAATGCAAATCAAAACTACAATGAGATATCACTTCATGCTGGTCAGAATGGCCATTATCAAAAAATCTAGAAACAATAAATGCTGGAAAGGGTGTGGTGAAAAGGGAACCCTCCTGCACTGTTGGTGGGAATGTAAATTGATACAGCCACTATGGAAAACAGTATGGAGGTTCCTTAAAAAACTACAAATAGAACTACCATATGACCCAGCAATCCCGCTACTGGGCATATACCCAGAGAAAACCATAATTCAAAAAGAGACATGTACCACAATGTTCATTGCAGAACTATAGACAATAGCCAGGACATAGAACCAACCTAAATGTCCATTGACAGGTGAATGGATAAAGAAGTTGTGGCACATATATATAATGGAATATTACTCAGTCATAAAAAGAAATGAAATTGAGTTATTTGTAGTGAGGTGGATGGACCTAGAGTCTGTCATACAGAGTGAAGTAAGTCAGAAAGAGAAAAACAAATACTGTATGCTAACGCATATATATGGAATCTAAAAAAAAAAAATGGTACTGATGAACCTTGTTGCAGGGCAGGAATAAAGCGGTAGATATAGAGAATGGACTTGAGGACATGGCGTGGGAGGGCGAAGCTGGGGCGAAGTGAGAGTAGTAACATGAACATATATACACTACCGAGTGTAAAATAGATAGCTGGTGGGAAGCAGCCACATAGCACGGGGAGATCGGCTCGGTGCTTTGCGATGACCTACAGGGGTGTGATAGGGTGGATGCGAGGGAGGCTCAAGAGGTAGGAGATATGTGGACATGTGTATGCATGTGGCTGATTCACTTTGTTGTGCAACAGAAACTAACACAGTATTGTGAAGCAACTATACTCCAGTAAAGGTCTATTTAAAAATAAATAAATAAATGTTAAATGAAGCATAATGTATATTTAACAAGGCACATCTCATGCGTAGCTCAAGGACTTTTTACAAAGAGCACACACCCATGTAACTACCATCGTAGATCAAGAAACAGAACAGCATTCCTGAAGCTCCCTCGATCCCCATTCCAATCACTACCTCCCCCTCCTCCCCAGAGATAACCTCTATCCTGACTTCTGTCACCAATGACTAGCTTTTTGGTTTTTTCCAGCTTTATTGAGATATAATTGGCAGATAAAGCTATAATATATTTAAAATATACAACGTGATGATTTGATACTGATAGACCTTGTGAAATGATTATCACAATCAAGTTAATTAACTCATTCATCACCTCACATAGTTTTTTTAGTGAGAATTCTGCTTTCAGCAAATTTCAAGTACACAGTACATGTTAATAACTATAGTCACTGTGCTGTACATTAGATCTTCAGAACTTATTTATCTTTTAATTTTTTATTGAAGAATAGTTGATTTACAATGCTGTGCCAATCTCTGCTGTACAGCAAAGTGACTCAGTTATACACATACAGACATCTTTAGAACTTGTTTATTTTATAAATGGAGATTTGTACCCTTTGACCACCATCTCCCCATTCCACCTCCCCACCCCAGCCCCTGGCAACCACCAATCTACTCTTCATTTCTATGAATTCAGCTTTATTTTTTTTTTAGACTCCACATTTAAGTGATACCTTACAGTATTTGGTTTTCTCTCTCTGGCTTATTTCACTTAGCAGAATGCCCTCCAGTTTCATTCATGTTGTTGCAAATAGCAGAATTTCCTTCTTTTTTTATGGCTGAGTAATATTCATTGTATTTATATATCACATCTTCTTTATCCATTTATCTGTCATTGGACATGTAGGTTGTTTCTGTATCTTGGCTATTGTGTATAATGATGCAATGAACATAGGAGTACAGATATCCTTTTGAGATCCTGTTTTCATTTCCTTTGGATAAATATCTAGAAGTGTGATTACTGGATCATATGATAGTTCTTTTTTAATTTTTTGAGGAGAGGACCTCCATGTTATTTTCCATAGTGACTGTACCAGTGTACATTCCCACCAACACTGCACAAGTGTTCCCTTTTCTCCACATCCACACTGGCTCTCTTATCTCTTGTCTTTTTGATAATAGCCATTCTGTCAGATTGGCTAAAAACCCAATAATAGGTGTGAGGTGATATCTCATTGTGGTTTTGATTTGCACTTCTCTGATGATTGGTGATGTTGAGCATCTTTTCATGTATCTCTTGGTCATTTGTGTGTCTTCTTCAGAAAAATTTATTTTCCTATTTAGACCCTTTAACCATTTTTTAAAAATTAGATTGTTTGTTTTCTTGCTATTGAGTTGTAAGCATTCCTTATATATTTTGGATATTAACCCCTTATTGGATATAGGGTTTGCAAATATATTTTCCCATTCCATAGGTTGTCTTTTCATTTTGTGGGTTGTGAATATCCTCTTTTGTAAAGTGCCTAATCAAGATTTTTGCCCATGTTTTAAAGGTTATCTGCCTTTTTTATTGATTTGTAGGAGTTTTTACATATAAACCACATATAAGTCTTTTGTTGGATATATGTGATGCAGGTATCTCCTAATCTATGTAGATGGAGGCTTTTTAAGAAGGGGCTGAGAGTTCAGTATGTAGAAAATAGAACCAAGAGGTGTGCTCAGCTCTTAAGAAAGTGGATGTTTGAAGATAAATTAAAGGAAGAGCGACCTGGATCTTGTCCTTTTAAAATCTATTGGAACTTTCTTAAAGTAGAATTCCAAGAGTAGCTGATGCTGCCTCATGTACTTGATATAATTAGTCATTTTTTATTTGGCTGTTCTCTCGCAAGGTAAAAGAGAGTCATTAGTAACTGTTGGTATTCCAGTAGAATATTGTCACATACACTGATGTAGTACTGTGTAATTAAGTTAATACACATTTTAATACCTACTGTGGACATGCACGGCGCTGGATGCGGGAGGTGCAAAGGTGGGTGTGCTGGCACCTCTACATGTAGTGAGCTTTTAGGGATCTTTCAGGATGCTTTTGTATCTGTTATCTTGTTTGAGCACATGAGGGTAAGGCGACCACCAGACTGGTAAAATAGAAATAATTTGTCCTTCTGTTTCTCAGACTTTTGACTCTCATATATTCACTGCCCTAATTCTGTAACATCTTTATTTTCAAGAAATGCCTTTGTCTTATCCTGATAGCCCCACCAATTAATACCTGGAGAAATTCTCTTTGCTCAAAATGACTAATTTAAATAAAACATGCAGAAATTACTTATTTCTTAATATAATATAAGGAACCTACAATGAGAAAAGACCATAAAATAGAGATACTTTTCCCCTTGCTATTCGACAGTACTCCTTAAACAATAGATATTAGTCAACTCAAATCATGCAGAATTTATTGAGGGCAAGTGTGACAAGGTATTATGTTATCCTAGACATTGAAGAGCTATAAAGGTATATAAGATGCAGCCCCTGCCCTCAAAGAACTAACACACTGGTGGTTGTAGTGGTGGTATCTGTGTGTGGAGGGAGAGTGTTAAGAAGGTAACAACATATACAGTGACAATGTGCACATAAAAACCCCGTACCAAGAGAGGAAGCCTAGGGCAGGAAGGGTTACTTTGGATTGATAACAGCAATGAAAAAAGAATTGTATTTGTTACGATAATGGAGCTGGTGCTACAGAACTAATCCCAAAGTGTACAATGGCTCAAACATGGCAAGAGGTTATTTCTCAGTCATTAGAAGTTAAAAACAAGTGTTCCTGATTGGTGACTAATTCTGCTCCAGATGGTGATTCAGAGACCCAGATCCTTCCAACTTGTAGGTCCACCATCTTCAACATGTGGCTTCTAGGATTGCTGGGCTTGTCCACATTAGACTGGCAGAAGGAGAAAGAGCATGGAGGATGGGAAATTTTAATAACCAGATTTGAAAAGCGTGTGCATTGTCTCCACTGGGGTTCCGTTGGCTAGAACTCAGCATGTGGCCACAGTGAACCTCGTGGGAGGTTGGGAAGTGTAGCCCAGCTGTGTGTCCAGGAAAAGATACTTTTGTTGACCACTAGCAGCCTTTGCCACAGGATTCATGATGGCAGGGCATTTAAGATAGGTTTTGAAGCAAAGTGAAGTATTTTGAGAGAGATTGGAAAGGAGGATTAATCCAGGTAATACGAAAAACATAAAGAAGGACTTGTAAAAAGCAACAACAAAAATGCAAGAGCATATTTAGAAAATAAGAGATGGATCAGTTTTTAGCGGCATATGGGGAGTATCATGGGAGAAAGTACTGGCAAAATAGGTTGAGGCTATTTCCAACCTGAAGCCACATTTTTAGAGGTTTTTAAAATCCACACTAAGAAGCTTATATCCACCATGTTTGTTTTGTTTTGTTTTGTTTTGTTTTGTTTGCGGTACGCGGGCCTCTCACTGTTGTGGCCTCTCCCGTTGCGGAGCACAGGCTCCGGACGCGCAGGCTCAGCGGCCATGGCTCACGGGCCCAGCCGCTCCGCGGCAAGTGGGATCCTCCCAGACCGGGGCACGAACCCGCGTCCCCTGAGTCGGCAGGCGGACTCTCAACCACTGCACCACCAGGGAAGCCCACCATGGTTTGTTTTGTTTTGTTTTGTTTCGGCTACCAAGGCTCACTCCCATTTGCAGGAAAACTGTGGCCCAGATTCATTTTCTTTCTTTTCCTTCATATGCTGGTCTTTCCTAGAAAGTGAGTTTTGTTTGTCTCTGACACATGGTGCTGGTAGTCGAGGAGAGGGGTGCAGACCCTCAGCATGAGCAGCTTCATTTTTAGCTTTTGTACCAGAGACTCCACTGGGGCCTCCTGCCAAAAACCAGTCTAGAGCCTGGTATCTGCTGAATGTTATGCTTGGGATGGATCCCAAGTTCAGTAGAAGAAGGGAGGGGCATTCCTTTCTGACTGTAGGACACATCAACTCATGCTCAGGATCCGGGAATTTAATTACCCATATTGTTATCTTAGCTTGTACAGCTGCAGATGTGGCTCATAGTCATAAAAGTATCCGGTCCTTTAAAATCCAGCCTCAGCCTTCAGCCTGATGACCTCCTGACAGTGGTCAGCTGAGAAGGGTGGAGCTGGGGAAATCCTCTCCCCTCCTTTCAGTTCTGCCAACTTGGCTTTGAACCAACAAGAATGTTTTGGCCAGAGAATATATATCCCCACACCCTCTAGCCTCTCTCTTACCCTCACCTCTGCCCCATGTTGCATATTCTATTTCGTAATCTTATGCGTTCATTTTAGCTAAATTAATTTTGACCCCAGCTTTATTATGCGCTGCCCTAGAAGGCTTCAGTGTGAATGATTTCTCCTTCCTTGAGCTTCTGACCTTAAATTAATGGCTGTGAAAGCTTACCTTTGCTCTCCAATTTGGAGAGGATTTATTTCATTATTCCTACCAGGATGTAAACATGATTGTATATCTTTCTTAGACTACTGAGGAAAAGAGAACCTTTGATGTAACACCCAAGCATCCAAAAGGTGCTTGTTTTCAAAGCAAACTTTTTTTTTTAAGTTGAACCTTTATTTATTTATTTATTTATTGGCTGCGTTGGGTCTTCATTGTTGCGCGGGGGCTTTCTCTAGTTGCAGTGAGCGGGGGCTACTCTTTGTTGCGGTGCATGGGCTTCTCATTGCAGTGGCTTCTCTTGTTGTGGGCTCTAGGTGTGCGGGCTTCAGTAGCTGCAGCACACGAGCTCAGTAGTTGTGGCTTGCGGGCTCTAGAGCGCAGGCTCAGTAGTTGTGGCATATGGGCTTAGTTGCTCCACGGCATGTGGGATCTTCCCGGACCAGGGATGGAAGCCATGTCCCTTGCATTGGCAGGTGGATTCTTAACCACTGTGCCACCAGGGAAGTCCCTCAAAGCAAACTTGAAAGAGACTTGGCACACAGTTTTTTCAAGATTGTGAGCACATTAATTACATTTGGGTTCAATGGAAAGAGAAGTGTTATGTTCCTCTGGCAAGAGTTCTAGATATTTTTTCCTCTAGGTGGCCACAAAACAAACCTAAAGAAATCACTATTACATCGTGTCCTTTGTCCTATGTGTATTTTTCTTCCTCTTCTTCACCGAGATACCCTCACTGGTTCCTCTCCATGGTCACCTTCTGCACCTATAGTCATCAAAGGACTAAACCTTGCTGGTGGCAGGCATTTGATGTTTTTCTCTTTGGGTTGCCTCCATGTGGGGCTGATGAAACTCTTCAGGCCAGTGTCTGTGGCAGCAGCTCATTCCCCAGCCAACTTTGAGGTTTGTATATGTCTTGAAGCACTAAAACATTTGGGGAGACAGCGTGGTGTAGTGGAATGGAACATGGACAGAAATTAAGCAGACTTGGGTCCAGAATCTAGCTTTGCCTCTTATCTCTGTGAGATCTTGAACAAAATACTTGACCTCCTGGGTCCTCTGAGCCTGAGTTTTGACAGTAAAGCTCAGTTTTAGCTGTTTTTAAATTTTATCTAAATGGAACTGTATAGTGTGTATTCCTTTGATACTGGTTTCTTTCACGTGATATTATGTTTGTGAGATTCATTCAAGTTGTTGCATGTAGCACTAGTTCAATGAAATTTATGCTATTGCATTATATATTGCAAATCATTTGTCCCTTCTACTTTGATGGACTTTTGTTTCAGTTATTACCAATTGTGATTCTATGATCATTTTTTAAAAAATCTTGTGTACATACTCTGTTGAGTAATGTCACCTGCTGGGCTCCCCAGGAAGCAGCTCTGAGATAGATTCGCTTGCAGGAACTTTATTCCTTTCTGCCATCAAGATCAAAGTTTCCTTCAAGAGCAATACCTATGGGGGAGTGAGGAAGGAGGATCAGATAGAGAAGTTGGAGCTGAAATGGCCCTACAGAGTTGTGCCAAATAGGGGCAAGAAGCCTAGACCTTTATACATCTCTCATTTGCCAGGCATTGGATGTGGATTGCCCCAAGGAAGGGAGCATGATTTTGAGTGAGACATCTCTCTTTAGCAGAGAGTGGGGGCCACATCCGTGAGCTGTCACCATTCCTAGAAGCCATCAACATTCCTAGAAGCTGGTAGAGTGTTCCAGTCCTAAAAGTCCTAAAATGTGTGTGTGTGTGCACGTGTGCGTGTTGGAGGTGAAGCTGAGCAGTGTACCACAGTGTCTACTACATCGTTAGTATTAACTTCTAGGAGTTGAATTGCTGGTTCATAGGATATGTGTATATTCATCTTTAGTAGATACTGTCAAACAATGTTCCAAAGTGTTTGCACCCAAATACCACCTTAATTTAAATTCCGAGATTCCCCAACTGGGATCTTACCACCAATATAAAGGAATATATATAGAAGTGAAACATAAATGTGAGAATATGCTATACATTAACTGAACATCTTCTATATTATGGGGAAAGCAAAATTGAGTACCATTGGAATAGGCTATTTATCATTCTCTACCTTATGTCTTGACATCTTGAAAACTGTCCATGTTGTTCAGGATGTTCTAAAATCTAGTTATGGCAGTAACAGATCTTAAAGACTTCCTTATGTGCTGAGGGAAAAAAAAGGAAAGGAGAAATATGAATTAACTGTTACCTCGAATTTCATTTTTCAGAGTGGCCAAATCAATGAAGGTCCCTGTGTATGAGACCCCAGCTGGATGGAGATTCTTCTCAAATTTGATGGACTCAGGCCGGTGCTCTCTGTGTGGAGAAGAGAGCTTTGGCACTGGTAGGCTTTATTGGGTTGGTGTTACTGGAGAGGGTGGCTGCAGAACTCTGTGACCCTAGTTTGGGGACCTGTGAGTCCACTGTGAATGAAAGGCTGGTGAAAGAGTTAGAGGCAAAAAAAAAAAAAAAAAAAAAAAAATCAGAGAAACCTAGTGGGATATGTGCTATGACACCTTCACGTCTTCTGCCCATTTCTTCTTCTTTTTAGAGAGAGAGAGAGAGAGAGAGAGAGGAAATATATCAGATTCCCATGTGTTCATCACATAGTTTCAACCATCATCAACTCCTGGTCAATCTTACTTTATCTCTACCTTCATCCACAAGAAGAGCCCTCCCCTCTGATTATTGTGAAGCAATCCTTAGTGTGAATCTTATAAGTATAAGGGGTACTGAGGGAAAAAAAGAAAAAAATATATATTTTATATATATATATATATATAACTGTAGTACCATTATCACACCTAAAATGTTAAAAAAATAATTTCTTCTTTCACTGTTTTAAAGATGTCACACCATTGTCTTCTGGCTTGCACAGTTTCCAAGAAGTCGGCTCTAATTCTTACCACCATTGCTCTGTATATAAATTTCGCCTACTTTCCACCTCTGGCTGGCTTCAACATTTTCTTTTTATCTTTTGTTTTTAACAGTTTAATAAAATGTATAGGTACATGTATTTTTTTTTTTAAACCCTGCTTAGGGTTCTTTGAGATTCTTGGATCTGTTGTTTTTCATTAATTTTAGAAAATTCTCCGCCATTATCTCTTCTAATATCTCTCTTTCCTTATTCTCTCCTCTCCTCTGAGACTCTAATTACATAATGTTAGATAATTTGTGACCATGTGTTGTCTCAGAGCCCTTACATGCACTATTTGGTTTTGTTTACTCTTTATTCTTTTTGTGTTTCAGTCAAGATAATCTCTATTGGCATATCATTAATTCTTTCCTGAGCTGTGTCCAGTCTTTTGCTGAGCCCAGTGAAGGATTTCTTCATCTCTGATATTGTAGTTTTTATTTCTAGTATTTCTCTTTGACTCTTTTTAAATAATTTTCATCTCTTTGATGAAATTCCTGATCTGTTTTTGTCTGTTGTTTATCTTTTCCATTAGATCATTTAACATATTAAACATAGTTATTGTAAACTTTCTGTCTGATAGTTCCAATAACTGGTTATTTTCTAACTCTAGTTCTGTTGTGCTTTGTCTTTTGATAAAGCAATGGTTTACTCTTTCTTGATTTTTGCATGTCATAATTTTTCATTGAATGCTGGACTGTATGTATATAAGAACAGTAGAGACTCAGGTAAATAATATTTATACACAGAAATGGGCATACCTCTTCTTCTCTCAGGGCATTAGTGTGCAAAGTTACATTAAATATAGTCAGGAGTTGAGCTTCGTTTGGATTTTATTGTTTCTGTTATAATCTTTAGTATATCAATGTATCACAGGCTTCAAATTCTTCTGGTAGTGGGATATTTTTACTATGTACTGAAAGTGATGATGGGGAGATGGAGGAGATTTTTCAGCGTTTCTGTTGCATTCACAGGTTTCAGCAGTTACTGCATGTCTGTGAGACAAAATAGACCTCTATTATTAGGTACTTGACCCTTTTCTAGTGGCAGCAGGTCTGTTTAGTATTGGTGTAGGATTCTGGGCCCAAGGTTTCCTACTCTTTGTCCAGGGACAGAGAGTTTTTACTTCAACCCCTATTTCAGAAGCAGTGGACCTCTGCCTGGATCCTAGGGATGAGAAGGTTTGAAGCTCATTCATCCAGGAGCTTAAGGCTTTTGTTTCCTATGAAAGAAATGTTTGGGGAACTAGAAGGGTTTCAGGCTTATCTCTTGGCTGGAGTTGATCATTTCCTGCATGTCAGCACCACCAAGTCTCTCTCTCTCTTTTTCCAGTCTTTCTTGTGAGTACCCAGTGGAGCCTATGGGAAATAACTTGGAATGTGCCCTTCATATCTGGGACTCCAAGCAATTTAAAACTATCATAATAGGCTATACTTGGCCTTTAAGAATGTTTAAAACTCTTATGTGACTTCTTATTATTCACTTGTATGGAAGCATCCTCTTTCTCCTGTGCTCTGCTAAAGGTGAGATGGTTTGTGTCCTGTCTTGCCTTGAGACTCTTTGGAATTCACTTTATTTCCTGTGACCTCAGATGGTTTTGTTTTTTTTTTAAAGTTATACTGTAGTTTCCTGGCCTTTTCTTATTACTGGGATGGGAGTGACATTCTCTTATAGATTTCCACATCCTAAACAGAAGTACAGAAGTGGAACTCCAAAAGTAATTTCTTAATAATTTCTCCTATTCTCAACATTTCCCTCGATAAATTTTTACAATTAGGATCCAAAAGATCTTACATCATAACTCGTTGATACCTCTTAAGTCTCTTTTAATCTGCATTTCTCCCCTTTACCTTTTCTCTTTCTAATTTATTCATTGAAGAAACTGGGTCATATGTCCTATAGAGCTTTTAACAGCTTTGATTTTAATGTTAATATCTTCGTTTTCCTTTCTAATTTGTTTACATAACATATAAACATATAACAGATAAAGAAAAGCTATTGATTAATATGCCTTTTCTCTGGTTCACAGCCACCTTAACAGATTCTATCATTAATTATGACATTTTCTTTTCTAAAAAGTCTACATTTTTAGGTATACAGTCATATAATTTATGACTAAAGATTTTTTGTGTTTTCTAATATTTAGATCTTTTATTTCATATTATGGCACTAGCTGCAATCTTCAAAATAATATTAAATAACAATTGTGATAGTTCATGATTTTAATGGAAATCAATTCAGTATTTTACCATCTATTTTGATGATTTTGTTTTAATATTGGTAAAATCCCTATCATGCTTATGTAGTTTTTTTTCCTATTCTAATATTTCTTAGAATCATATTATAAATGGCTGATGGAAGGTGCCCTTTCAGAATCAAGTGATATATTAATGTTTTTTCTCCTTTATTATGTTAATGTAATGAAATACGATTGATTTGCTGATACCAAACCATCCTTGAATTCCTAAGAATAAGTCTTATTTGGTCATGCTTAAACAGATTGCAGTAAAACCACTCTAACTAGTCATAATGACAGCATTTCAGGCTATGTCAGGGTTCCTGAAGGAATTTTCTCCTGGGAAATTTTCTCCTTTTACCAAAATCAGCTAGACGCTAATAGCATTAATGGTGCAGAAGGGTTGGCAGGCACCTTTTTCTCCTTGGAAAAAGAGAGGTCATATCAAGGTCTCTCAATTACTACTGTTTGATCTCAGAACTTATGGATGGCAGGTCTGCTTGGGATAGTTGAAACTGTTATACTTTTTCTCTGCTGAGGCCCTAAAAATAGGTGTTCTGTGTATCCTTTTTGGTGTTCTGTGTGTCTAAACCAGTGACTGTGACTCAAAAAATCAGGGATCGTATATTGTATATAATAATTCTCCCTGCTGGTTATTAACATAACACAAATCTAGCAACTGGAATGGAAACTGATAAGTCCAGGTTGTCTCTCTCTCTCTCTCTCTTTCTCTCTCTCTGTCTTTATAAACATTTGTTGAGTGCTTACAATAGACCATAAGTTTATAGTCTTTAAAATTAAAGATAAAGTACTTACAGAGTACAAGGCACTGTATTGGATGGTGTGTAGAATACAAAAAAGACCATAGCCTTAAGAAATTCAAGATCTTTAGGGTACATAGTTAGAAAGATGCACAGGTGAGTTTTCTACAAAGCAGAAACTTTAAGGTTCCACAATAGAGGAATAGAAAAAGTGCTGTGGGAGATGAGAAAAGGAGAAAGTGGTTTGGAACTAGAGGCTCAAAGCAGACTTCCTGGAAGAAATGGAATTTGCGTAGTTCTTAAAGAATGGGAAGGATTTGCACACATAAAGATGAAAGGACAGAGCCTTGTCAGATGGGGGCAGCAATATCAAGAAAGGAATAGAAGTGGGAGAGTAGGGGCCATGTGTTGTAAGTAGCCAGCTGTTCAGTTTGTCTAGAGAAGTATTTTCCGAACATGAATCAAGACTAATTTGGGGTCATGAGGTTGGTATAGTCGTGAACAGTTTTTTAAGAAAACATAATAGGCTAGAAACTATCAGAATGCATTGTATTTAGGAAAGGTAAATGTTATTTTGAGAAATATTTATATGTAAATATGTGCACAGGTATCTACGTGTTTGCTAGATCTCACAGTAAAATGTATTTATTGTGGGTCATGGCCAAAAGACTGAAAAAGACTGGTCTATATCAGGGGTTGGCAAACTTTTTCTGTAAAGGGCCAGATAGTAAATATTTTAGGCTTTGTGAACTGAGAGGCTATGTATGGTCTCTTCCACAATTACTCAACTCAGTAACTGTAACACAAAAGCAGCCATAGACAGTACATAAATGAGTATGGCTGTGTGCCAATAAAAGTTTACTTACAAAAATAGGCCTAAGTCCAAATTTGGCCCATGGGCTGTAGTTCACTAACCTCTGACGTATAGCGTAGGGTAGAGAAGGGAGTATCAAGAAACAGTCTTGGAAATACCAGTGGGGAGGGGCTCATTTCTGAAGCCCTTTGCCTGCCTAGCTTAGACGTTGAGACTTGACTCAACTGGAAGTAGGAAACCATGGTCTTCCCGGGGGGAGGTCTGCTTGCAGCCACTTTCCAGCAAGCTTTGCTTTCAGACTGTTATGCTGATTGCAACACGTAGGCTGGACTAGAAGGGACTTTTAAAAGCCTCTCACTGTTATATTTGCTTGCCATTTTCCTTTCAAGGAGCACAAGAGATTTTTCAATGTGTAGAGCTCTAAAGGTATTGCCCACCCCCACCATTCTTCAGGTTCTGGTGACACTGGCCTGATTTGCCAGGTGAAGCTCCTGAACCCAAGAAGTAGTTAAGTGACTCACCCAGGGCCCCAGAGCCTGGAAAAGGCCTCCACTTGAATTAAATTACAGTTGAACTAAAAGGTCTCCTGCCCTACGGTGTATGCTGCTTTCCACTGTGCTGATCAGTCTTTCCGATGAAAGCAATGGCTAATTCCATCTCTCCAGCACCCGACAGTGAATGACTGTTAGAAGGCCTGAGGAACTGGACCACTCAGTCTTGGAAGGAAAAAGTGGATTCATGCTGTTCCTCATTAATGCCGGTTCTTGGAGAGGCACTGAGCTGAATGTGTAAGAATCACCTGGGAAGCTTGCTAAAAATATAGATTTTTCTATCCTATCCTTGCTTGGAATCCCTGGCAAGGTGGAGCCTGAGAGTCTGCATTTTAAATAAGTATCCTCATGTAATTCTGATGTGCAGTCAGGAGTAGGAAACATTACTCTAGTGAAAACCAGTATTTGTTTTTCATCAGGAGTGGTAGAAAGAGTGTGTCTGAGATGCCACCCTAAGTTCGGTTCAGGAAGTCTAGAGGCCTGGAATGTGAGGCTGATGAGTACGTTCAAGACCCTCACCTGCCACCTACAGACAAGCCACATGGTCTCTCTGACCCCTTACAATTCCAGCCTGTAAAAGTCAGCTGATCACAGGAGCTCCCCATCTACCTTGGGATATAGTTCTCAAAACCGAGTGGGCTAATTAAGGAAGGAGAAAGCAGAGAGATGGCAAGATTTTAGACCTGAGACTAGGGAGACACTTCTAAAACTTATCAAAGCTTTCTCTAGTGGAGGCCTTTTTCAGTGCCCCTGGGGCATGGAGCTGTGTACCAACTAGGAAAGCAGAGTTTAGTGCCAAGAAACCTTGAAAATATGGATCTGCCTCAGGCTCAGGAATGCCAAGCTTTTTGCGCAAGAGAAGAAGGATATACCCTGAGTGGAAATTTCCCTCAGGGGAAAATCAGCCGGCATCTTGAGCTCCCAGAACTTTCCAAGGTAACAAGCTGGTGATAGGATCAGAGTTCAGGCTTCTCTCCTGTGGAAAGGTGCAGGTCCTGGACAATAGGAAGCCTATACTTATTGCTCTGTCAAAGAACCAAGGTCATTTCAGAAGCCAAATCATCTTTTGTGCTAGAGCCAGATATTCATCCACTTCCTGGGAAGGGCTTTGGAAAACTCTTTTCCGAGAGAAAGGAGAACATTTTACAAATCCTTTAACAGAAGAAAGCTGTTCATCTAAATGGCATTCTGGCCAACTCTCTCCAGTTCCAAATTGGAAGGAATCTGGACTTGTTCCCATACACAAAAGGGGATGTACTAAAATACTGAAACTAAGAGCTAAAAAACCAAAAACTTTGAGGTTTGGGGGCAATTTCTTGATGATGCTCTATTGGTTGCTATCACTGTCATCAGTTTTGTAAGAAGTCATACCATCTGGGGAGTGTATGAATTATCACGCCAAAGCTTGTCCCTTTACAGGTAACAAACAATTGCTCTGTTTGTGAATGCCTGGAAGACCTCCAAGCTGATCACCATCTTGAGTATTACTATTACTTTTGTTATGTATTTTTAAAAAGTTAATGTCAGTAGCCATATAAATTTGCCAAATAAAATCAGGCAATACAACAGTGTTTTCTCTTTCCAAGAAAGTGCTCTCTGTTGAGTTCTTCACAATAATAACAATTATCTTTTTAAATGAGCACTTAGTATGCACTGGGGGCATTGCTAAGCCTTTTGTATACCTCCATCTCTTTCTGGAAATTTGGAATTGAATCCAGGTCTCCTGGCACCAACATGACTTGTCCCTCATTGTCACACCAACTTTTTTCACTGTGAACTCTGGTGCTCTTGACCTTGGCAATTTTTATATCTCTCCAGTCTCTAGCACAAAAGGAAGAGGCCCAGAGTATGTATGTGTTTCATTCACAGGAAATCTCGAGTATCTTTCCAGTCTTTTGAGATTTTTCTGGATCCCTCTGCTTGCCATGCAACCGTAAATGCCCTGAGGACAGGGGCCATGTCTCTCTTGCTCAGCTCTATTTCTTATATATATGATAGGCTTTGAGTGATTGTGGGTTGGATGGAAGGATGGAAGGAAGGAAGGAAGGAAGGAAGGAAGGGAGGGAGGGAGGGAGGGAGGAAGAGAGGAAGGGAGTAAAGGTGGATAGAAGGTAGATGGATGGAAGGAAAGAAGGGAGGAAGAAACAAAGAATTTCCATTTTGGTATTTCTTCTTTGCATTGTTAGTAGTTATATTTTTATCATTCTTGAGTGGTTGTATTTCTGGAAATCTGGGTATTAGGGTATCCCAAGATTTGGGAGAATTCATGAAAACAAAACCACATAAATATAGACCAGTTGGAAGGCGGTGAGGAAGGATTTTATGAATGATATTAAAATTGGAATTATATAAAATTTTGAAATAAACTTTTGGTACTTTCAATTATCACATCATTATTAGCACAAATTAATAGCGAACAAAGTGCTTCTAGGAAAATTCATTCCCAAGACCTGTGTTAATGAACAGATTAAAAAATTTAAATCCTGTTATGTATTTATAATTCATTTTATTAACATATTTATTTCCTGGGGGGGAGTGGAGGCTGCTGACAATTACCTGTAAATAGACGTGTTCAGTAGCGGCCAGGTTCCAGCTTTAGTGATCTTTTGTATATAAAGATCTTCTTACAGCCTTTAGCAGAGACATTCTCTGCTCTATTGTCTTATGGTTCATATTACTGACTTACTCTCTGGTTGCTTTGTGAATGGACATTTTATTTTCCGTAACAGTTAAACAGTATATAACGCTTTCAAGTTCCATACCTGCTTCTTCATCTGTATTTCACACATGAACTATGTACATCCTAACTCAAGATTAGGTTCACAGGAGTGCTGTTGAATATTGAATAGGTTTAACTGTCTCTTACTTATACAGTTATTTTTATTTAATGCCAGATTTTTTTAAGGTACAATAATGGAAAGCTTTAGTTCATTCCCTATTTAGATAATCATTAACTCTACATTTGGCAGTTTTCACATCTGTCCAGTCTCTAGGCCAGAGAAGGAGGCCCATATATCTGTGAGTTCCAGATTATTGAGGTTCTACCACATTTCTTTCTCTTATTTCTGGCCGATTTGTGTAAATTTGGCTGGGTAGCAGATGTGACGTGAGGAGGCCGTGATGACAGCATTATCAGCACAAGGAGAGCAATTTCTCTGCTGGGCAAGTTGAAACAGGCTGTGTGCACATGTGCAATTCAATCTAGGCTGGGCCAGAGCACAGAGGTGCTGTGCTTGACGCTCCCCAAGAGCCTCCTTGTAAACTCTGAAAACTGAAACTCTCCTCTGGACCCTCTACAAACTCCCAACCCCTGTGCTGGGAAAGAGAGCTCCCACCTGGAGTGGAAAGAATGTCTCCATCAAAAACAAAACAAAACAAAACCTTTTCTTGGGGTCGCCACAGTTCCAGTTCCACTGACCCTTTCAATGATGAAAAGTGGCAAGAGGGGGTGTTGTGTGACACCAAAGTGTGGAGCAGAAAGAAAGGAATGGGGCCTCCCTCTGAGGCTGTGTCCACACTTACCCGTGCATGCTGGGACTGGGAATCCTGGGAAATCATTCTTCAATCTTCACGGATTGAAGAATTCCAAACAGACTAAGGGTTTCCTTTCACAGTGTCTACTAGGGGGCTTTTAACAAGGGGGCCCATCCCTTGGTATTTAAGATGCAGTCCCTAAAGTTGTGCTTTGAGGCTTCCCCTGCTGCTGTCTCCCGGGTGCCAGGTAGCCCCACTGAGAACAAAGTACAATGCCTAAAGAGTGACAGGTCCTCAACCCTGTGGTGCAGGCTTTAAACCTGCTCGAGAGATTTCTGGTTCAGCTTATGACCAAGCAAGGAACAATTCTTAGAGGGTTGTGTTGTTCCCATCAGCACTGGAGACAAAGAAATGGGATGGGACATACGAGTCAGGAGGTCCCACTGTCCCGTACCTTGGCTTGCTCCTGTGAGGGACAAGTGTCAGCTGACCAGCCCTGACGTAGTTAACGCTTTCTGGGGTAGCTCCTCCTCTGGGATAGCTGGGATAGATGGCCTGGCCGCTGTAGGCTGCTGTGTTAATGAAACAGTGCTAATACTTGTTATTTATTGAGCATCTCTTGAGTGATAAGTACATTCTTAGGGCCTCCTATATGTCATTTCACTGAGACTTCTTGACTTTAAAATGAACTAGGGACCATTATGACTACAGATAAGGTAATTGAGGCTTAGAGAGGAAAGTCGAACCACTGGCCAAGTTCACACGGCAGAGGCAGGATTCAAACCCAGTCTTACTCTGCTGCTCCTGTTTAAGGACATGCCAAAGGTGTCCTTTTCTCCCATCTGGTTAATTCTTTTAGATGGGGATGGAATGCATGCCGGGGACGTGGAAGAATGGTGTCATGTAAGCAACACAGCACCAGGAGATGACAGTCCCAGTTAGACCCAGTTAGACCTTGACTCCCCCTCTCTGTCATTGAACTTCCTTACACAGATCACTTCTTTGGGCCTCAGTTTCCTCATTTGTAAGCTGAATCTGTTCAATGGGATGATCTATAAAGTTTTTTCCCATATATCTTTTTAGGTTGCTTCTAGCTTTTAGTGAGGAGTGAATCTGATGAATCACACTACATACTAGAGTTTCACCTAATCGTTCATTTACTCATTCAGTGAAGGTTTACTGTGCACCTTCTATGAGCCAGGGCCAGGATAGAATGATGAGTCATTTCAGATACGGGTCCTTCCCTCATGGAGTTTACAGGGTGTTGCAACGGTCAGGATACTAGCCAAGAGCCCTGCTGCATTATTGTGTCAAACACTATTATTATTATTTTCATCATCATCATCAAATTTATTGTTACATAGCATTGGGAGCCAGGATGCCCACAGCACAGCATGAGCTACACGGTCGGTTACTGCCATCCTACCTTTCTGAGCTGACAGCTGGCTCTGACCCGCTTACATGCAGGACAGCTTTGTTTTCCAATTGTAAACATTTTAGAGCATTAATTTTTTAAGAAGCATTTCTTTTTTTTTTGCGGTACGCGAGGCTCTCACTGTCGTGGCCCCTCCCGTTGCGGAGCACAGGCTCTGGACGCACAGGCTCAGCGGCCATGGCTCACGGGCCCAGCCGCTCCAAGGCATGTGGGATCTTCCCGGACTGGACCACGAACCCGTGTCCCCTGCATGGGCAGGTGGACTCTCAACCACTGCGCCACCGGGGAAGCCCAAGAAGCATTTCTTTTTAAGCATGGAAAAGTGACAATTTTTCCATGAGCCCTGCTTTTTGGCCAGATTTAAAGAGCTGAACATGAGCAATTTGAGACACGGAAAAAAAACAACAAAAACAACAACCTGTCACAGTTCAATAGCATGTTCTCAAATCTCCGATTCCCTGCAAGGGCTGCCTCCCAGTGTTCCCTCATGACTTCACTATTTTGAAAAGACAAATCCTTGAGTGGATAAAAAGAGGATGGAAAGAATTTCACTGCAAATTAATGAAAACTTCGTCTGTGAATGAAAAGGGTAAATCGATAGGAGAGGAGAAGTAAAGGGAAATTTGGCAACTTCTCCTGAATGTCTAGTGTGAGGAGGAAAAAATACCAGTCCGTCACCCAGATCTTCAGAAGGGTTGCCTCAGGTCTAACCACCTGGGGCACTTTATCTGCCTCATTGCAGCTCCTGAGGACCACTGGCTTTACTGGGCATTTCCAGCAGTGGTTATGTCCACAGGCGTTGGAGCCAAACTGCCCAGGTGTGAATCTTCTTTTCACCCCTTAGTGGCCATGTGACTTCATGCAAATGACCTAACCTCAATCTCTTATCTGTAAAGAGAAGCTATCACATTGTCAAAATTAGATAATAGATGTATAAAGTACTGAGTGAAGTGCCCGGTGCCTTGCTGTTATTCTTCCAAAAATGGAATTTATCTTGCTGTGTAACTCCGCATCAAGAGCAAGTGTACAGATATATTTCCTATCGTTTCTGGCTCTAGGAAGTATGTGTGCTTAGATACGTGCTGTATATGCACATATCCTGAAAACCGTCAGGAGCCTCTTTGAGCAAGTGGCCTTCCTTATCAGCTGGCCGGCCACCTTGGTATGCATGGGATGGAGAGGTTTCCTGGGACATTGTTCATTTCCTGTTAAAATGGGGAGAGTCCCAGGCACACCAGGATGAGTTGGTTACCCCACACTTGGCAAGGCCCTCACAAGATTTCCAGACAAAAGGGGTGGGGGAACACCATGATACTGAAGCTGGCTCCAGTGAGAGGCCCCCCCCCCCCCGTGACTAGGGCCAGGGGCATCCATTGAACTAGAGACCAATGACCACTTTCCTTTAGTGCCAAATTTGAGCAAATAGAGGAAGAGGCCTAATTCACTACCCCTAAGTAATCTGCCCCCGATATGGGACTGTTTTGAGTAGGTTTCTCTTAAAACAGGTTCTCAACTCTGGCTGCTCATAAAAATTACCCAAGGAATTAAAATATATATATACTGATGCCTGGGTCCCATTGCCAAAAATTCTGATTTTATTGATCCGGGGTGGGGCCTGAGCATTGGTATTTTTAATAAGTTCTTTAGGAGATTCTAATGGGTAGCCTGGGTTGAGAACCACTAACTTATTTCTAGCTTGGAGTTGGCAACAGGTGCATAATGATTTATATTTTCCCAAATGACAAATTCAGACTTTCCTGATCTGAGTTTCAGCTGAGATGACTTGATCTTTTAGTAACATGTGTGGTGTTTTATTGAGTTGATTTGCCCGTGCTGGCATTTCCATTTGAGGAAAATTCCTTTGAGATTGAGTACTCCCTTTTTTTCCCCCGTTTCTTTTATGTCAGTATACTTACTGGTGTACTGCCTAGCTCAAAGTAATATGGTTTTAAAGCTTGAGAAAATTCAAAGTCTAGTTTTAGGGAATAGAAGAGTAGGGATGTTTCTGATAAGAAATAAATAGACCTGTTTTTGGTGTCAGTTTTTCCTGGAGTTGTGGCAGGGAGAGCTGAGCCCCTTCCTTCTGGTATCTGGGTGGGGGTGACTGCTTTTCCAGGCTGGTCAAAGCAAGTCTGAGTGGGCTTCGGGCTGGGCTAGCCTGGATAGAGGAAGGCCAGTTGAGTGGTACTTACAGGCTTTGGAAATATGGGTTAAAGCTTCTTGCAGTGTTCTGAACCAGGTGGCAAGCTCTGGCTGCACCACCAGCCAGAAATCCAGAGGAAGCAAACTTCAAAAATTGTACTGTATTATTCAATGCTAAGGAGAAATGAGCTATTAAGACATGAAAAGACATGGATGAACCTGAAATGCATATTACTAAGTGAAAGAAGCCAAACTAAAAAGTCCAATGATTTGATAATCTGGAAAAGGCAAAACAATAAAGATAATAAAAGGATTAGTGGTTGCCAGGGGCTACAAGGGAGGGAAGGATGAATAGTCAGAACACAGAGGAACTTTAGGGCAGTGAAACTGTTCTGTATGATACTGTAATGGTGGGTATAGGTTTGTCAAAACCCATAGAATGTACAACACCATCAGTGAACCCTCACCTGAACTATGGACTTTGGGTGATGATGTGTCAGTGTAGGTTCATCATTTGTAACAAACAGCCCACTCTGGTGCAGGATATTGATGGTGGGGAGATTGTGTTTGTGTGAAGACAGAGACTCTTATGGAACTCTCCGTTCTTTTCATTCAATTTTGCTAGGAAGCTAAAACTGCTCTAAAAAATAAAATCTATTAAAAATTGTACAGGCAATAGTATGCATGTATAAATATTAGTGCCGAAGAATTTTTTTCTGGAATCTCATGTTCTAAAGATGGAGCAGCTGTGCATATATGAAGTAAAAGAGCTATTTTATTTGTTTTTCCCCAAACAACTGTTTAACTGTTCACAGAGTGTAGAGATTTTGCCTGGGAAGATAGGGAGTGAAACACAGGCTGAGTGAGCCCCTCTTCGTGGGCTGTCAGCAATAGTAGAAATGCCCTAGGGGCTATTGGGATGAATCTGAAGCTTTGTCCTTGCTAGTGGAGTCTCCCTGTGAGGTGAACGAAACACATCCCCTAAGCCCAGCTTCCCCCAAGGCTAATGTTGACAGCTCAGCAGTGCACTGCCTTCCCTGTTCTCATTTTCTGTCAAGTCCTAAAGCCTTACAGTACATCCTGAACCTAATCCCAAAACCTGTGAGCCCCATGAGGGAGTCAGACACAGCCTCTATGCTCTAAATAGCTATTACTCAATCTAAGAAATGGGATGAGCAATAGGTTCAAAATCCATCACTTGTTCATCAGCGGTGTTGATCCCTTTAATATCCCAGCTAACCCTTGGCAGATGGGATTTCATGTTTTCAAATGTGAATTTGTACACACCGTTGACCACTTTAAAATTTTTTTCTTATAATGAAAATCATAGACATTTATTGTGGAAATACTGCAAAGGAAAAAGAAGCAAAACATTCGCAGTTCTACTGCTTCAGAGATAACACCGTTAACAGCTGGGCGTGTATCCTGTTGATAACCTGTGCACACACATAAATACATATCTAAATGTGTTTTTCTACCAAAAAAATACTGAATACTCTTTTTTGGTAACCTGATTTTTTAACTTGTATTAAAATTGGATGAACATCATTCCGTGTGTTACCAAAGATTCTTATTCAGTATTTTATCTATCTACACAAGTTTTTGTCTGGATTTTCCACCATTTCCTATTCTTTAACAATTAGTATTCATTTTTCAACTTTCCCTCTTCTTTTAGAAACAATTTTTTTTCCTTTTTATTATTTCTTCAACTTTCTCTCTCCTTTAAGCTGCTTTAGTGAATGTCCCTTTGACTAAAATTTAAGAAATAGAATAGCTGGGTCCAAAGCTGGTTGCTATTTTAAGGCTGTTGATTATTATTGCCAAATTATTCCACCAAACTGTACACGTTTACACTGGTATTTTGCTAGTACTAGGTGTTCCCCTGCCCCTAATGAACGCTTGCTAATTTGAAAGTCCCCAGATGGGATTCCATTTTATGGACTTTTCTTTGACTGAGGTGAGATTGAACATTTTTTCAAATGTTTTTGACTGTTAATATTTTTCTCTTGAAAATTGTTCATTTGTGCCTATCCACCCAGTTATCTATTGGGGTTCCTCTTTTTCTGATTAACTTATAAAAACATTTTTAATATAAAGTCTATTAATCCTGTCATATATAGTGTCAGCATTTCTCGCATCCATTTTCACTCTGTTTATAGTGGGGTTTTAGGAAACCATTTGATGCCTTTGTATTTTCTGCACTTCCTGTTGAATTTATCTGTCACGGATACGGCATTATAGTTCACTTGTCTTAGAGTTATTAAAAGGAAAGTTGTTTCCCCAAAGCCCCCTCTAAAGCACATTATGAGAGTTCAGTGGAATCATGTGTGTGTAATTGCAAGTCATCAGTGTCTCTCTATCCCCCACCTCAAACAGCTGTAAAGAGCACAGTTAATTTTTCTTGATCATTGGCCCCTTATGAATCTGGGCAATGTTTAACTTGTAGGTGAGAATATCCAAGCCAGTTCACAATTTACTATGTGGCTGGTGACAAAGGGTTGAGGTGGGTTTGTGTGGGCTTTTTTTTTTTTTTTTTGATTCTGCTAAAATAACTTTATGTCTCTCTCCCCTAAGTTATGACATCTTATCAGATGTCACACTTATCATCTAATGGGTCTATCTCTAGGAAATGTAATCCAGCTGGAGGTTCAAGGTATGCAAAGCCCATGTTTTAAAACAAAAAGATATTTCTCTCTAGACAGTAAATAAAAGTGATTTTTTTTCAGCTGTAAAAGGACAAAGGATTTTGAAATTATCCCACTGGGCAGGGCTTCCTAGACTTCTTTTTTTGCACTAGGCCATGGAGCTAACCCAGCATCTTCCAAATTTCTTCCATTTTTGTAGCAGTGTGCAGAGTGCCTTGGATGGGACTAGAGTCACTCCATGCTGTGATGATTAAAAGCCCAGGGTCTTCTCAGGCTAGAAGATGTCTAACTAGAAGATGTCTGGTTCTCACAACCAGACATCTAAAAATGTCATCAGCAGACCATTGACCAGTGTATGGAGGAGTCAAAGACTTGATCATTTCTCCTTTTAAGTATCTTCACTGTCCTCTCAAGGTTGTATGTTTTTCTTTTTGAGGAAAAACATTTAACATTTAACACTGCAAATGTACCAAGAAGTATAAATGGTCCATAGCTTTGGTGAGACGTTCTCAAAGCTGCCTAACTTAACTAAGGTATTGTTTCAGTCCATTTTCAAAGTTTAAACAGTTCTGTATCATTGGGTCTTCCTTTCTGAGTTTCTATGTTTCATAGCCCTGAAACCCAAGTACTGTTGTCCATTCTTATTGCTCTGTTGCAAGAAGAAATGATCCAACCCCTGGTCCCAGTCTCCTGGTCTTAAGACATTGCTGTAGCTAGAGTCAGAGGATAAAATTAAATGAATGACTGAGAACAATTTGCCTCAAAGCACGTTTTGAGGAATCAGCACCAGGTTGGTACTTTATGTGAATTACCAATAAGATCAACAACAAGACAACCACTTGTGACATCCCAGTCGTTGATCTAAATACCTGGGTGTATTTAGTTACTTCATCATGATAGTAACCCATGAGGGAGGGGCTATGATTTCCCTATGTTACAGATGAGGACAGCAAGTCACACAAAGGTCAGTGGCTGAGCCAGAATTTGAATGTGAGCAATCTGACTCCAGAGCCTACCCACTGAGTGTGATTAAATTCATATGACAACCCGACAAGATGGGTGATGGTGTCCCCATTTTACAGATGAGAAGCTGAGACTCAGATAGGTTAACAACTTTGCGATAACTTCTCACATTCTGGGGTAGTAGAAGAGTTTAGTTTTAAACCCTAATTCCAAAGCCTTCCCCATGCTTTTTCCATTATATCACCTTTCTTACACTACAACACATTCCTTTGTATTCAGGACAGAGCTTACAATTGGCCAACAGACAGAGGCTTAAATGAGCCTCCAACATATTCCTCTGGGTTCTTTTTGCACAGGAAGCTACCTGTTTAGCCTGCACACTTGATCGTGTGAATGCCACAATATGAGCTGCCTCTCTTTCTATGTAAATAGCTAGAGGAATAAGCTTCCCAGTTCCTTCCTGCCTCAGGGACTTTGTGCTTTGTCCCCAGATCTCTGCACGGCTGACTCCTTCTTCTCAGGTATCAGCTCACGTATCATCACTTCAGTGGGGCTGACCCTGACTACCTGTATTCGTGTCCTAATGCTGCCATAACAAATTACCGAGAACTGGGTGGCTTAAAACAGCAGAAGTTAATTTTCTTCTAGTTGTGGAGGCCAGAAGTCTGAAATCAGGGTGCTGGCAGAGCCATGCTTCCTCTGAAGTCTTTAGGGGAGAATCTTTCCTTGCCTCTTTCAATTTCTGGTGTCTCCCTGCCTTCCTTGGCTTGTGGCAGCATAATTCTCATCTCTACTTCTGTCTTCACATAACCTCCTCCTTTGGATTTCTCCTCCCTGTGTCTTCTCTTCTCAGAATACTTGTCATTGGATTTTGGGCCCACCTGGATAATCCAGGCTGATCTCACCCCAACATCCTTAACTTAATTATATCTGCAGGACTATTTCCCCAGATAAGGTCACATTCACAGGTTCTGGGTGGCCATATCTTCGGCGGGTAGAGTGGGGTTAGGGAGTACCATTCAACCCTACTCTAGGTAAGCTGCGCTGCCCTAGTAAGGAAGTCTTTGCTGATATCGTGCTCTGTGACATTATCACCCAGTTTAATTTTTTTCATAGCTCTTGTCCTTATTTGACACATGTTGTTCTTTCATCTACTTTCCTGTCGCCTCCCTGCCTACTTGAATTCAAACTTGTTGAATAAAGAGCTATCGTGTTCACTGCCATATCCCTAGTACCTAGACCAATGCTTGGTGTACTGTAAGGATCACCGAATATTTACTGAATGAACGATACCATTAGTCAAATGTGATGTCAGCTTGGCTCTTGGATCCTTTCAACAACTTCCAGGATTTTATTTTACTTTTTGATATTGTTTTATGTTACTTGAATTTCAGTTGCATACTTTTAGAAATGCAAGTTTATTATGGGACATGGTTTTTTTTTTTTGGTGGTACACGGGCCTCTCACTGTTGTGGCCTCCTCCCCCATTGCGGAGCACAGGCTCCAGACGCACAGGCTCAGCGGCCATGGCTCACGGGCCCACCCGCTCCGCGGCACGTGGGATCCTCCCGGACCGGGACACGAACCCGGGTCCCTTGCATCGGCAGGCGGACTCCCAACCACTGCGCCACCAGGGAAGTCCTGTGGGACATGTTTTTCACACAATAGATAAATATATCCTACCATTTCAATGTAACACTCAAGTGCTAACTGGTCTTCATAGTTCATTTAGCTTTAACTTTTCCCCCGTGAACAAATCTTCAGCAGACTGTTCCTTTCTCCCATAGGCTCTGATCACCTCCGGGAGAAAGATGGCCTCTGGGCTGTCTTGGTCTGGCTCTCCATTATCGCTGCCCGGAAGCAGAGTGTGGAGGAAATTGTCCGAGATCACTGGGCCAAATTTGGCCGCCACTACTACTGCAGGTGAGAAGGGCAAGGGTCTCTGTATGGACCCTGGGAAACTGCTCTTAGAGAAGGTTTTTTTTTAAAAAAAGTGGGCTAGAACCTTAGGAGGGAGGCATCTTTCAGGAAGATCTGAGGAGCACAGACGCTGGAGCCAGATAACCCTGAGAGGTGGTAACAGTGGTGTCAAGGAGTACCCCTCCCCTGGTGACACCCCTCTGTCATCTTTTCATCCTGCCTGTATGGTGGGCAGCCACCCCCAGAGGGAATCTGAACTACAGAACCCTGAAAGGTCCTTTGGTGGCCATGAAAGTTGTACAGTCATACTGGGGGCTTTCCTTGTTGGCTCTCCACCCATAATTATCAAGGAAAGGGAGGCAAAGACAGAAGTTCCCACTAATGGTCCAAACTGTGACCAAGATGCCTGAGCTGGCATCCTCTGAAGGGACCACATGGCTCAGGAGCCCCAGATTTTGCTAAAGTTTTGTCCGCATGAAAGGAGTTACAGAAAAAAGAAATATTACCCTGGGAAGGAGGGAGGGGAAAGGTCAGTGGCAAAGAGCTTAGGGTTAGGGGTTTCTACCACTTTCCTGTTGTTGAAGCAAGCGATGGGGGCAGAGTCTTCTGGCTGTGTGGCTGCCTGCTAGATATGCTAGTACCAAGCCATGGTTTAGGGGGAGCAGTGGTCGGAAAGGATGTTAACTGTGGAGAATGTGGGATTAGGGCAGGGAATCCTTGGGTAGTCTCAGCGGCTCTCTGTGTATTAAAAACAGAGACGGTGCCTCATTGGCTTTGCTTATGAATAGTTAACTACTTTGGATGTTTGGTTGCGTTTCAAGAGCTTAAGGCACAGAAAGAAAGCTTTAGACTTCCCTTATAAGGTGATTGTTTCTTCTCTTAAGAGGTCATTTACTTAGATAAATATCAGAGAATAAGGAAGCCTGTGATAGTTTTCAGTAGAATCAAAGAGACTGCAGTACTGTGGGAAATGTAGACAGCGCCATCATATTCTTGGTGTCTGTTTAGTTAAGAAGGCTGAGGATGTGACAGGCGGGAAATCACCTCAAATTATTCATT
The DNA here is from genome assembly GCF_964270905.1 of Leucopleurus acutus. Classification (NCBI taxonomy): domain Eukaryota; kingdom Metazoa; phylum Chordata; class Mammalia; order Artiodactyla; family Delphinidae; genus Leucopleurus; species Leucopleurus acutus. The sequence continues at coordinate 50,856,959 of NC_139150.1, read as the reverse complement.
GTGTTATAAAATAAGGACTCTCAAGGCAGGCGGGAACTTGTTTTATTCACTAGTATTTCTAACAAGTGCCCCAACTCCTGATTCCTGTGGGCTTTTTTGGCATACCAGAGGGACCAGTTGGCACAGCAAATCGTTTTATTGCCTGAAGCTGCTCCAAAAACTCCAACCTGATAAAATATATTATGACTGCCAGCCTCTGGCTTAGTGAGATCGCTTTGAGTCAGGGATGCGTTCCTCATAATTTGTGGAATGATTATCTAGCTTTCTGCCAGCATTTTGAAGACATGGTATTATGATAAGTGTATTTGTAATATAGTTCATTTTTTTGTGGCCAAGAGGTTACATGACAATTACTTTTTTCATAACAAATACCATATTAGAGAATATAATGCAGTGGAGGTATAAATTCTTGTAGGACTTTGAATTATGTTTCAGATTTCTGTACAAGGAGATCACAGAGATAAAGAAAAAGGCAAGGGAATAGGTAGAATGAAAGTCAGCATTTCCTTCAGCCTCTGGGAAAGGTAGGTTAAAAGTGCTTGTGAAAGAAAATGGTTTCTAGCCTGACTGCTTTCTTGGCGGGGAGGAGATAATTAAGCAATTCTGGCTTAACTAATACTGAGCCTGCAGTTGTATCTGAGAACCCAGATGATTTTCCTGTGTGAGTGGACCCCAGAAGGAATTCTCCATTTTGAAATTTCTTTCCTTGAAAGTGTGTTGGTGGGGGCGATGGTCAGAGGGGGTGTTTTGGGGTAGTGAGGGGAAGGTAGTGCTAGAACCTGCGTGTGCATGAAGATGAGCATTTGGGCAGCTGGTCTGATGACCTCAGCCACAGACTGGATGTGACCTGTCACATTAGCGTATTTTCTCAACTTCTGAATCTCTTTCAGTGCCTCTCTGTCTCCTGCTACACCCTCTTATCCCAACCTCCTGCCCCTCTCTGCTTGGCTAGGTTTTACCTTCCCAAAAAGTAATCTTTAAAGAGAATCTAGGATTAGAACACACACCTTGTGTAAGAGAGAACAGAAGAGAGGGGGGATGCAGGTGCAGGGGACCCATTGTTAGCCATGGTATCATTCCTTTTGGCCAATACCCTGTTGTCTGCTGAAGTCACAAAAGGTCTTGGGTGGGAAAAAGTAGTAACAACTATTCAGATCTTCCTTCTTTAGTTCACTCTGAGAACTCACCTTCTTTCCTGTTTACAGAGAGCCCAATATGAGATCCCACCACAGCTGCGTGAGCACAGCTGCCCCACCTAGGGCTTCCTTCTTAAACAGAGCCCTGTGGGTGTGCCATAAGGACTTGGTCAAAACCATCTGACATCGGGAAAGACCCTTCCTTATGGCAGTGACTAAGAATAAAAGTAATTAATAGTTTTAAGCACTGGTGTCGGGCATTGTGCCAACTACTTGGTTTGCATTATCATATTTAAACTCCACAACAACAAATGAGATAAGGGTTATTTTTAGTCTTTTTTTTTTTCCCTAATCACCTCCCAGCCCCATTGTTATATTTGATGTTCTTGGCTAGGGGGACCTTCTTTTTAATGGAACAATTGTGATATTTCTTCCAAGTTTCCAAGAGAGTTTTATGGTACATTGAATTCCCTTCCTCCTTCTCTCTTCCCCTGCCTTGATTCCTCTCTCTCCTTCCTTTCTTCCTTCACATCCTCCCATCTTTCATTCCATCACTTACAAAAAACACTACTTGTCAGAAGCAACAGAGAACAAAACAGGTAAGATCTCTACCCTCCTGGAGCTTACAGTACTCAGGGGCAAAGACAAGAAATAAGGAAACAAATATATAAACAAAGTAAATACAGATTGGGGTAACTACCAAAAGAAGAAATAAAGGATGATAAGAGGCGGGGGAGAGATAGAGGGAAGCTACCTTAGATGACTGGTCAGAGAAGGTCACTTTCTAGAGGTAACACTAAATTTGGAAGCTGAAGGAAGGGAAAGTGTCAGCTATTTGAGTAGCCTGGGGAAGATTGTACCAGGGAAAGGAAACAGATAGCAAGAGCAAAGGCCCAACGAAGGGAAAGGGCAAAGTGTCTCTGAGGACTGAAGAGGGGGCCCATGTGGCTGGAGCATAGCGAACCAGAGCGAGAGTGGGACAGAGTCAAATCAAGGACGTGGGCAGGTCAGATCCCACAGTGCCTTGTAGGCTGTGGTTAGGGTTTTGACTCTTGCTGTCAACATGACAGGCATTTTTGGAGGGATTTAAAGGAAAGGATTGGCACGATTTGATGTTTACAAGATGATGCTGGCTGCTGTGTGGGGAATGAATGGAGGGCTGGCAGGGGGAAGAGGGGTGACCAGCTGCAGATGCTTCTCTGTGCTGTTCTTCTTTAAACAAAACCAATGATTAAATGACCTTGAGAGGCCCACCCAGCTGCTGGTTCTCTGATAAGATTTGTGTTTATCCTGTGTCCTGCTCCTCCCTCACCAGGTTTGATTACGAGGGGTTAGAGCCCAAGACGACCTATTACATCATGAGGGACCTGGAGGCCTTGGTCACAGACAAGTCCTTCATCGGCCAGCAGTTTGCCGTGGGGAGCCACGTCTACAGTGTGGCGAAGACAGACAGCTTTGAGTACGTGGACCCCGTGGATGGCACTGTGACCAAGAAACAGGTACTTGCTATGAAATCGCCAGAACAGGTTATCAAGCAGAGGAGGGGTGGTGTGCGGTGGGGGTGCAAAATATCCTACAACTGGAGAGATCTTCAGCGATGATCTGCTCCGAGCCCTTCATTTTACAGATGAGAGCCCTGTGGCCGGGAGAGAGGAAAGCCCTCGGCGAAGGTTACCTACCTCCTTAATGGCAGAGAGTGGATTAGAATACGGGGCCCTGGCTCTCTGTCCAGTATTCTCCCCACTTGGTAACTGATGGGCCAACACCACAAATAGATTTAGACCCAACATTTCTTTCTGAAACGTTTGCAGCCTGCAGTCCCTCTATATAGTGGCCATGACTGGTGACAGATCCAGAAAAGTTTCCAAGAGCAAGGGATCCCTTTCCTTGGGACCCCCAGGTACAGGGGTGTTTCACCTTTTATTACCTTATGTCATTACCTTATGTCAATGATAGGCGCTTAGCCAGATGGGTTTGTTACTCCTGGTAGGGGAAGAAACAATTGGAAATTTTGCCCCACAAACCCCAAAGTAAGATTTGTGGTGGAGAATTATATTAAATGAAAGATAAGTGGCAAAATCAACCACAACTTTTATTATGATCTCATCTCTGTGAATTGTATGAGAGATGTTGAAAGCTATTACCATTATTTTTCTTCTCGATTTTGTTTATTTATTGGCTATGGCAATGTTGGCCACTCTGGGAGCACATTTTAACATTTATAGTCTAAATAAGACACTGAGTAATGTTAAGAGAAGTTCCATTCTAAAATCCCCAAATTCTTATCTTCTTATACGTGCTTCACCAAGTACAGACAACAAAATAAATCAGAAGCTGTAGGCTTTAGGGGACTAGATGTAACGGTAGATATTGCTATTTTTATTTTGACTGGTGTTTCATACATAGTCCTTGCCCTAGGGTCCCCTGACTTGCCGATGTTCCAAAGCCCATTACCCTCCTGTTACTCTTGCTATCTTCTCCCTCTGGTCTGCTTAGTTTTGTAGTGATCTTTCATCTCTATCAAAATGTCAGTCTTTCATTCTTGAAGGCCTTCCATGGCTGGACAAATTCATTACAGTCTTACTTTGGAAAGATGTAGGGTAGTGGAGAAAATAGTGTTTAAGAAGTTTGAAGACCGAGAATTGAATCCTATCCCTGCCACTTATTAGTTGGGAAGGTTGTTGGATTTCTTTGAGCCACAGTTTCTTCCTCATCTGTGAAACATCTATCTCACAGAGTTGTTTAAGAAATAGAACGAAATAGCATACATAAAAACTCCTAACCTTTACGCAAGGCTTTGTAGCTGTGATTTGTTTTGCACAAGGATGCTTTCTTGTAGAATGGATTGAATTCTCTCCAAAATAATACCAGTGAATCCCTGGAGATATGAAGCCAGCACACAGCACATGTGCATCTTTGAGCCTCCATGTCTCAGATAATCTATTCCAGTTTGGTACCATATTTTCACTTCTGTTTCACACAGGGTCCTCAGAACAAACCTCCCTAATCCAAGACTTATTTTGTTGTTGTTACTGTAGAATTTAAGAGTCGTAAAATACATGCTTTCTAAAGTATCCCTGAGAGGTTTTTTGTTCCCTGATGAGGAAGGCTTGAAAACTATTCCTTGAAGGGAATGTCTAGTCATTGGTAGGTTCTGGACCATATCAACTCATGCAGAGCTTGTTTGTTGAGCTCATTTGTTTTGCTGTTAAATCTACTAATACTCTACCTTGTTTCTTCTTCAATGCACTCAGCATTTGGGTGCTTTTTTTTTCTTGGCTTTTCTTTAATCATTCACACCAGGCTAATTCCTCAACTGGATCTCAAGTTTGGACTTCGATTTATTCTGTGTTCCTCCCCTTCAGCCCTGAATATTGGTTTCTATTTTTACTCCGGCATTTATTGATGTTTTCCCCATACTCTTTCATCTGTCCTCAAAGGTGACCATAAATAGATAAGTGCTACCAGGACCTGCTCTTGGGAGTTTCTCAAGTAACAAAGGAAGGGTAGTTGTTCATCTTCCTGGATTCCAGGACCCAAGTGATACCGTCATTAGCTGGTGGCCCTGAGTCACACTAGAGATTCTTGCTGGTCTGGGTTTGGCTCAGTGAGGGTTTGGGGAGATCAGTTAACACTCAGCGGCATCCCTATTGTCAGCAAGCCACAGATGGTTCTTTCACCACAGTTGTTCCTGTTGGAACAGAGGGGAAATTCCTCCACAGGTGTGGCCATTGCTAATCTTTCACCACTGAGGACCATGTTTCAGCACTCGTGGGATGTCAGTAGTATCAGCATTCACCTCAGGGGACCGTTGAGTCTGGGGCATAGTTTACGCAACGTTGTTGCAAAATAAACTATCCATTCCTAAAAGACATATTTGAATTTAAATAAACTAGTATTATTTTTAAATAGTCATAAAGTGCTTTGGTGCATTCATTCAGTAGGTATTTCTTGAGAGCCTGTCAAATGCATAATATTGGTTTTTTTCATGGTGCAGTTTTTTAATATAAATATATAACTGCTCTATTGAGATATAATTCACATAACATACTGTTCACCTATTTAAAGTGTACCATTCAGTGGTTTGTAGTACATAGAGAAAGTTGTGCAATTGTTACCACAATCAATTTTAGCACATTTTTAAATCAACCTCCCCCAAAATAAACCATCTACTCTTTAGCTATCATCTCCCTTCTAACCCCTGGGAACCAATGATCTACTTTCTGTCTCTATAGGTCTTCCTATTCTGGACATACGTGGAATCATATAATATGTGGTCCTTTGTGACTGGCTGCTCTCACCTAGCACAATGTCTTCAGGGTCTATCCGTGCTATACCATATATCACTACTTCATTCATTTTTATTGCCGAATAATAATTCCACTGTGTAGATAAACTACATTTTGTTTATCCACTCAGTTGATGGACATGTGAGATGGTTCTACTTTTTTACTATTATGAATAATGCTGCTGTGAATATTCATGTAGGTTTTTGTGTAGACGTAGGTTTTCAGTTCTCTTGGGTACATACCTAGGAGTGGAATTACTGGATCAAATGGTTAACTCTCTGTTTAACCTTTAAAGAAACTGCCAGATAGTCTCCAAACACAATTGTACTATTTTACACTCCTACTGGCAGTGTATGAGGGTTCCAATTTCTGCACACTTCCACCAACCCTTGTTATTATGTTTTTTCAATTATAGGATACTGTAACTTAAAAATAGTCTACTATATTATGGGTTATTTCAAAATTAAGATACAAGGAGACTTAACCTCCACAAGGAGAAACAGAAGTATGCTTCACCTAGCAAAACTGAAAGGAAACATAATAATGTAACATCTCTGTTTGCTGTCGGAGGCCGATTGCTATGGTTTCTCCAGTGTTCTGTCATGTTGGAGTCAGACAGACATAGGTTTGAAGGCTGGCTTTGTCACTGCCTAGATTTGTGGCTTCGGGCATGTCACTTAACTTCTTTGAACCTCAACACAGTGAAGGAGAGGGGGAAGGCATGCTGATAATTACCATATAGGGTTATGGAGAAGGTTTTAGGAGAAAGACTTATAAAGCACCCAGGCACAGTAGCTAGTACTCATTTGATGCTCAAGAAATATCAGTTCCTTCCCCCTTATCAGAAGCCTTAACTTGACTGCATGTCAGTCTGAGGAAAGGGCGTGAGTGGCATTTAAGTGTATAGGCTTAAAGTCAGATTGTCTTGGATTTGAGCTTCGGCTCTGCCACCTCCTGGCTGGGTGATCTTAGGCAAGTTACTCAACCTCCCTGTGCCTTTCTCTCCTGTCTGTGGAAATAGGAATAGTAATTGTGGCTAACTCATACGGCCATTGGGAGAATTCAATCAGATAATAGATATAAAGTCCTAGTACCTAATAAACATTAATAACTGGTTAACTAAAATAAGTTATGCTAAAAGAGCATCCTTGGGAAAGAAAGATTTTGGCATTTAATGAACCATAAATGATAAGCAAAGCAGTGGGGAAGAGCATATACAACAACAACTTTGCAGGGTGTCACGCGAAGATACGGGAAGGCCCCGTCAGTTTCTGAGCTATCTGTGAATTGATTCAAACTCACATTTCTCTGCCTCCCCCCACGGCCCGCCACCCTCCATCACACATACATTTTGCTTCAGAAAGAAAAAGGTTTTTTAAGGCAGCTCTGTCCCCTTTTTGTCCTTGATTTGAGGTCAGAGTCAGGAAACAGACCGTGGGAAAAAAAAAAAAGCCGTTTTACATGTATCTCTAGAGATAAGAAATGCTTCTCCATCCAAAATGAAATGAAAATCCTGTTCTGGTGATAAGCCATCCCTCCCACCCGCACCCACCATCTACTCCACTCCTATGGAAATGTTCAGCAAAATCTATCTTGCCGGGCTTTCCTGGTGGCGCAGTGGTTGAGAGTCCACCTGCCGATGCAGGGCACGCGGGTTCGTGCCCCGGTCCGGGAGGATCCCACATGCCGCGGAGCGGCTGGCCCCGTGAGCCATGGCCGCTGGGCCTGCGCGTCCGGAGACTGTGCTCCGCAACGGGAGAGGCCACAGCAGTGAGAGGCCCGCGTACCTCAAAAAAAAAAAAAAAATCTATCCTGCCTGTGAGATCCTGTGGAGGTCATTCAAAGAGCAAGAAGGAACCCCCTGAAGTACTCATCCCCTGATGTGAATTCCCAGGGACCTCACTGGCCTCACTGTGGCCTGTCGGGTCTCATGGAATTTACTATGGCTGCCTCCAAGTGTCTGATATTTTTGTGACCTTGGGTGCCAGGAGAAAAGTTGATGTGTGTCTTCCATTAAACAGAACCCAAGAGAGGCTCTGATTTAGAAATAGCAATTGAGAGGCGTGGTTCAACAATCGCAGCTCGTCTTTCTGTGGTCCCATGAGGATGTGTCACTTGTTATTTTCTGGTAAAATCTAGTCACATGAATGAATGATGATGGTTTCTTCAAATACGAGTGGGAAAAATAGCCAGTAGCTACTGTGAGAGTAGGGGAGCAGTTGGATCAAACTGCTGACTAATTTAAGAGGTTCTTGATTTATGCCTTATAAATAGATGGGGGAGATGAGGAAGGGTTAGACGGCTCCTGAAGGCATGAAGGGTGGCCCAGTCTTTCCTCAAGGATGGATTCATTGTGCAAATATCAAGATTTTCCACGGTGCTTGGCGCGTGCTCTCTTCCCTCAACTATCACTTTCCCTGGGAACATTATCAATACCCAGATTATCTGTTAGTGTTTTCCTCCCCATCTCATCCTTCTAGCCCTGACTATGAGACTCTCCGGCTTTGGGAGAAGGGATGCTCCAATGCCGGTGCTGTGAAAGAAAGACAACTTCACAAATGGTACCAGCACTGAGTGATGGCATATTGCCACCAGGGTGGGCATCAGTCCAGAACTATGACCTGTATTTTGAAAATTAGCTTTGAAATGAGAAACCTTGATACTTCAGGAGCAATATTTAACCAAACAAGTCTCTCTTTATGTCTCATCCAACTCCTTTATTTCTATTTAAAAGATCAAAACTCATTAAATTCTATGAGTGCTGAAGTCATTTGCAAGTAAAAGTTCAGCTGATATTTAAAAAAAAAAAAAAACTGATGTAAATAAATGCATACCAGTTAGCTGATGTGGAAAACCAAATCCAATTTGATTATGTCAGACTAACTTTGAGCTTATTAATACCTCTTCAAGTTATGCAGGCTGTGTGGAAACATTTTTGATGTTGTCCTTAACCTGGAAAAAAGAACCATTTGAAATTAGTTCAGAGACAAAGCACACTTTGAAGACTGATTCTGAAGTCAGTTTGCTTTTAGTGTTGTTATTTTAATATACAAGAAGGTGTCTGTACTTCTTAATTTTGGTATTTAGAAATAATAAAGAAAGTGAATTGGCAATCTTGAAATCACATTTCAGTCGGACATGTGGTGCTTCAATATATACTGCGGTGTTGCCAACTCCTGGTCAACAGATATAGAGAAGTTTACTGAGGCCTCGTCTCTGGTGGCCTCACATGAAGGCAACTGAACAGTCTTAGCTGGAAAATCTGGGGCCCCAGAGGGGCTCTCTACTCAGAGTTAACTGGTCATCCTTTAACTTCAAGCTTCAACTTTTATTACATTCCAATCAATGAACCAAGTGAGAGACTGTCATATTAACAATCCTTGTCTTATAATATGCCATTTGCTAGAGTGTGCTTTGGGCATCTAGAAGTAGAATTTAAGAAATCACTTCAGTCAGACTGGTTATCCCACCTACGGAATTTAGCTAAATCTGAATGTTGGTACCTATTAACAGTCCTTGAGTGACAGAAATGTTTAGGGAGTGAGGTGTAATCGTTAAATGTATACTGTGATCAAACCTGGGTTAAAAAAATCCTTTTTACGTTGCAAGTTGTGATGTCTAAAAAAATTTCCCTTAATAAATACACCTTCCTTTCCCACCTTAGTACAACATGGTGAAGGTAGTAGAAGTTTGATTCATTCACGTCTGCATCCATTTAATGACTATTTTCCAAACACCTACCACATGCAGTCAGCTTCCTGGGCATTGAGGATAAAACAGCACACAGGACAGGCTAGCAGGGAAGGCAGACTGACATTAATCTTGTAATGACTACAGAGTTTGTTTAACAGTATTACAGAGAAATCACTTATTTGGAAGTGCATAGCAGAAGAAACAAACCTAGACTAGGGCTCTGGAAAGCTCTCCATGGGGAGATGATACTTAAGCTGGGTCCTGAAGAATGGTTGGAAGCTGGCTCCAGTGAAACTATCTTATCAGACTACATGCTTTTCTTCCATCATATGTACTTAGACAGTTGTTTAGCTTTCCAGAGAAAGAGCTGGGTTTCCTATGGGCAATCACATTCCCCATGGGATGTTACAATAGCTGTGATTATGATTCTCAACTCCAGTGTTCATTCTGCAACACTGTAGTTGTGGGAAATAGAGACAATTGGGCCGCTTAGTAGGATACCTTGAAAACTATGGATTAAAGAAATTTTTTCCTAATGGCTACTTTTCCTATGATTTTGCCTATTTGCCTTCCAAGGACCAAATATATTTTCAGTGCTTTGTAACGACCTGTTGGCTGATTTGGAAACAGAGAGAGGGAGACACTGTTTTTGGTTAGTTGGGAAGTTCTGACTCCCCTGCTTCCGATTTGTTGGAGTTTTGTTATAATGAATTACCTTCTCCTGACATAATTGATTGCTTTAGGGCTATCTTCTAAAATGTTGGTAGTAGAATCCTGCTAAGATGTGTGGTAAGAATCTAAGCCTTCTGGAATGGCATCCCAGTTTCTTCCTACTGAACTACTAATGTCTGTGTGTAGTCAGGGGGGCAACCGTCACCAGGAAACATAAATATTAAAGGAAAAAGCTGCAAACTATCACAGGAACCGAGGGAGGAAGCTACCCCTGTTGTCTGGGTAAAGTATGTCTGAATCCCAGATATCCCTGACCCGGCCCTGGTGTTGAGTGAACAGGCATCAGCAGCCATTTTGGCCATTTTGGCCAAAGACCCAGGGAAATGGAACATGTGTGACCTAGTTCCATTGTTCCAGACTTGATAGTTAGAATCTGGGTGAGGACTAATTTATGTCTTCACCTCCCACTTCGCTTCTCATCACCTAATGTGGTTTTTGCTGGATGTGTGTTGTAAAAGTGCACTTAAGAAGCCATTTGACCTTGATTTCCCCAGATAATTATTTGCAATTGTTGGCTCCCCAGAGTGCTGGTTGGTTGTAAAAAAAAAGGCTAGATGAGAATTGCTCCCAGGGGTAGGGCAGCTGGGTATGGCTGTGTAGTCAGTGCACTGCACAAAGGCACGGGCCTAATGCTGGAGGAGAAGCTGAAATCCAGACCAGCCAAGGGGAAAGATGCTCTCCCGTAATTTGTCCACCCAGAGAGGGCATTGCTTGTAATTTATATGGGGGCATGGTATTCACTAGCAGCTGCCCAGCTCAGCCGCTGGTGAACTCATGCTCACACCTAACTCTGTGACTTAAACAAAGAAAAATGGGGTAATTCTAGGTGATTTTTTTCGTGGCAAGAAATGTCTGTCCAGTCCAAATCTTCTGCTTTATAAGCTGCATGCTTTCTTCTACAAAATATGGTTCAGATGTTGCACAGCGATATTTTCACCTTGAAACGTTCCAGATAAATCGTTGGGATTTCCTGTGGGAGATAACATCTGAGTTAATCTCACAGAGTCACTCTCTTCCAAGCCTGTCCTGTCTCCAGGTTCATATGCCTGGGGTGGCCAACTGACTGTATATGCGACATTGTACCAGATTTCAGGGCCATATGCTGTTTTCCCCTGGAACTCTTCCTAAGTCGGTATTCGACTAGGTCAGATGCTGCCAAATAACTGTTGGTAATGTACAGTTCCTCCTTCCCCGCCTGGCTGCAACATGTCCTATAGTCTCCAAACTCACATCTGGCAGCTCTGCTTGTACTTAGCAACTTGCAGATTTCCCTGCGTTGATTTACACAAGGGCTTAAAAAAAAAAGAAAAAGGAAAACAACCCAAGATTCATTTATCAAACATTTATCAGATACCTACTCTACAAAAGGCTCTGTGCCAGTTTGCAGGACCATACAAAACATATGAGATATTGTTCAAATATTTCACATGAGAAGCAATGTATGGCTCTCAGAGGTTTCATATGGTTCAACCTAAAATTATAAGCCTGCAGTGAGAAGACATAGGCTGAAACCCTGGCTCCTCCATTTACTGGTTGTGTTACTTTGAGCAGGTTTTCTGACTTCCCTGTTCTTTTCAGTAAAAGGAGGAGATGGCCTGGATGACCCTGAGGTCCTCCTTTCAAGACCCTAGTATTGTAAATTGACCATCCAGGAAAGAGAATTTTATTGCCAGGAAGCCAGTTCAGTGGGAGATACGGAGAAGATAAATGGTAACAGATCTTTGTGTTTAGTAGTGATTTCAGAGGACATGGCAAAGTTTTAAAAATAAAATTAATCTTAATTCTGCCTAATTTAAAAATAAGTATGTAGCATCGCACCACAAACCATCGCCATTTAGGCTTTATATAGCAACCTTCTGCAAAATCTGGAAAGTTAGACAAGTTAGAGCATAGCACCATTTTCACTAAAAGCTTTAACATAAGAAAAATAATTCTATTTAGATAGTGATTTATAATTTTCAAAGCACTTTTCACATACATTTTCTGATCTGTTGCTCACAACAATCCAGTAAGCCAGGGTGTATTATTTTTCATCCGCTTTTTAGGAAACTAAGGCTTAGAGAGCTTAAATGACTTACTCGAGACCGCCAGCTAACAAGCCAAGCCAGAATTTCAGCTCAGTTCTCTAGTTATTCCTATATTGTTTCCAAACTCCGCAAACGGCAAACCGAAGAGGGGGCAAATCTGGGGAGGGAAAGAAATGCTACAGAGATAACTGGAAGCAGATTGCAGGATTTTTGTGTGGAGCAGTTCTTTAACAATTCTTTCTCATTGGGACAGAGCTAAGGTGGGCAAAACCCCACCCTGGTCACTGAGGCATACAACTATGGCCACGCAAAGTGTTTCCCCTGGGCTGGAAGTGCAGTGCCCTTTGTGTACCCCACCCCACACTTAACATTATCTTCTCATGGAGGAGAGCATCTTCATCCCTTCTTTGAGCTTGGGGCTGTTGTGTCATCCTGGAAATTCCCGCTCCTATAGCTGCTATGGTTACGGTGGTATCGTGGATTCCTTCACTGTTGCTTCAGGAATTCCTTAGGAGATTGTGCTAGAAACGATTAATGTCAGATGCTCAAGAGGAGATGCTTCTAGTGGTTCTGCTGCTGACAAGGCGCTAGGAGGAGGCTGTCAGGACTCAGCAGCAACCTGATGTTTTATTAGGCCCCTGCGTTATGGCCTCCTAAGATCCCAGTCTGATGGTAGTATATGCAAGAAACCTCAGATCTTAAAGGCATCTTCCTTAAGACTGACGTGTGGTATAGTCAGTCACTTGGTACATGAGGGAGGTGACCTAGAAGAAAATGGCTACGACAGTGCTGTCCGCATTTGGCTACACATTAGAATCACCTGGAGGGCTTTTACAATCCCAGTGCCCAAGTCACACCCCGTACAAATTAAATCACAATGTCTGGAGTGAGAGCCAGGTACCACTAATTTTTTAAAGACCCCTAGCTGATTTCAGTGTGCAGTAAGTTTTGCAGTCAATAGGCTAGCTAATGATTTGTCCAAGATCACACAGCTGGGGACAGGAACTTACCATGGTTCAACTCCACTGTTTTTAGCTAAAACCGACCCTTGCCCTAAAAATGAAGGATGAGTAGACATAGTATCTTTCACAATTGCCCTTCAAGGTGAATATGTAGCCCCAGTTCATTAGTGAAGAATATGAGTGTGTTTCCAGTTGGCCTTGTTACATGTGGAAGGAGGCCTTCCGGTAATGCTCACACCAGCTGTTGGACATGTAATGACATTCATTCAGCAAGTGTCTGTGGAGGGCCTACTGTGTACCAGGCTTGTCCTAGGCTGTATCAATAGACGGTGAACAAGGAACGTAAGGGTTTTCCCTCCCAGAGCTTATCAGCTAATGAAGGACCCAACGGCATAATTCAGTGATTCCCACACTTTAGGGTTAAGAGTGTAAAGGGAACTTATTTTATTCATTTGCACTGGGCCTTGTTTCTTCAAGAGGATTTGTGGCAGCAAACACACATAATGAAGTTGTTAGAATATAAATAAGAAACAGAAATCAAGACTGGGGAAAATATAAATAAGAGTAGAGAGTCAAGAACAGAAGAAGAAAAATTTTAAATTATGCAAGTCATAAGGATCCACTTGGGCTGAACCTCAAATTTGGCATTAAGTGTCCTGGCAGCCATATTAAAAAGGAAACTATGGTTAGTTATAAAGTTCTTGTTGTCAGAAAGAAAAAAAAAATACCATTTCCTCAGGGAAGGAAAGGCTTTCCTAACAACTTGGCTCTTGAGGAGATGTCTAACGTGGAGCTTCACACAGTCTCCTATAGCGACTGCGAAAAATGGATTTTATAACAGTGCCTTGCAGACCCTGCAATAAAAGTGAGGATATAAAACAAAAATGCGATTTAATAAATCTATTTCTGTCATGAGTAGGTGATCAGAAGTAAGTTGATTTGGGCCAAATATATGTCCAGATGAACCTACGACTGGAAGGTGCAGTGCCTGGGGGATACCCTTATAACAGTCTTCATAGTTTCTCTCTTCTGGGATTTCCATAGGCATACGGTTATATTTTTCATTTTCTGGGGTAGAGTTGAAGGGTAAGTGTTCCATGTTGTGGATAATGGAGTAGTTTTTACCAGGGGTCAGCAAACATTTTCTGTAAAGGGGCAGATAGTAAATATTTTAGCCCTTGTGGGCCAGACGATCTCTGTCATAACAATTCAGTGCTGCAGTTGTAACACAAAAGCAGCCACAGACAACACATAAGTGCATGGGCATGTCTGTGTTCCAGTAGAGCCTGATTTATAAAAACAGGTGGCAGGTCAAATTTGGCTGACAAACTATATTGCCAACCCGTGGTTTAACCTAAAAAATTTTCTAAAGCCAAGTATATTATTGGTATTCTTTTGTTGGAATTATGGAACATTTCGAAACTTGGCAAGTCTTGGTCAGTGGTTACTTTGGCCTTATTATTTAGTTGATAGCAGGTGATGATACATGCTGGAGAGAACATGGTTCATGTTGAGGTTACAAATTCATTAAGCTCATTGGCACAACATGCAGACCCCAAAGCAATCCAGTACAACTATTCACACATCCAAGTGACGCTCAGCAGACACGGAACTACGGTCGTTGCAGCAGAGAGCTGGGCTGGGTCTAAACATTTTCTGTTCCATGTGGAGAAGGAGAATTGTTATGGTCTTCACTGGGAGGTCTCACAAAGCAACATGGATTCTCTATTAAGATCTCATGGTTCCTTAGGACAGAGAGAAGACACTGGATTATTTCCAGCAGGCTGATGTGTGCTATTCACTCTCTTATCATCTTTTCGAGTGCAAAATCTATTCCAGGCTACCCGATACAGATTCTAACCGACCTTCCATGAGTACAGCCAAAGATATGGCTACACTTAGTGAAAAAACAAAACAAAACAAAACATGATTTCACTGTAAAAGGGGCTTAGCTATGAGCAGATAATACATGTTGAAGGTTTATCATGGCCTGAATTCGTAAGTACCCCCCACTGGCCATAAACTAATCTGGGAAGTCAGTTGTGTAATGGAACTACTTTAAAGGGTTAAGTCTGGGAAGTCCTCAGAAGAGGTGGCTTCAAGTGATTTAGTATCTGCAACAACAGGCGCTTTAGGGCTTCGGCCTTAAAGTCTGTAAAAACATGGCTGTGGGGCTTCCCTGGTGGCGCAGTGGTTGAGAGTCTGCCTGCCGATGCAGGGGACATGGGTTCAAGCCCTGGTCTGGGAAGATCCCACGTGCCGCGGAGCAACTAGGCCCCTGAGCCACAACTACTGAGCCTGCGCGTCTGGAGCTTGTGCTCCGCAACAGGAGAGGCCAAGATAGTGAGAGGCCTGCGCACTGCGATGAAGAGTGGTCCCCGCTCGCCGCAACTAGAGAAAGCCCTCGCACAGAAACGAGGACCCAACACAGCCAAAAATAAATAAATAAATTAATTAATTAATTTAAAAAATTTTAAATATATATATATATAAACATGGCTGTGAATATAATGGTGGAACCAACCTTTGGGGCTTCATTGTCAGTCTGAACAGAATTTGGTATACCATACTTTCTGGATAGCAGGGAATTGTTTTGTTTGCTCTGTTGGGAATTTCCTAACTATTCACTTCTCCAGCAGCATAAGGTGGTTAAGAAAATAATTTTGCTCATTGTGATAGAATATTTCAGGCTTATGGAGAGCAAATACTGTCTTTATCTTCATATACCCAGGGCTTAGCCCCATACCAGATGCCTAAGGGTTGCTGTAAAATGTGTGCCTAATGAATGAATCCCAGACAAAATCAACCTGTTTGCGTAGCTAGTGTCACAGAGTGATGGGCTGCCAGGAAAGGACACGGCTCCTTTTCATTACACAAATTGTGGCAGACACTGAACCCTCCAAAAGAGACTAAGCTTTTTGTTTGGGTATTGGGACAAAGCATGCCTACACAACTTAAAAAGCAGAAAACCACACAGATGGAATCGTAGTGTTTCCCAGCAGATATCACCAGATGGGGGAGGGAGTAAGAGATTAGCGATCAAGTTCACGTGGCATGTATGAATATTTTTAATAATGCTATTCTTAACAAGCAGGATTTGAGGCCAGAGACGTTTCCAGGGTAAATTTCTTAGGGAAAATGACTGGTATCAAAGTTGCCTGAGACTTCTATTTTTTAGGAAGTAACAAGTGACCAGACATATTATTTTGTTCCCGGCTCTCTTTCTTCTCGCCCCTGCCAGTATGCTTATTTATAACAATAACTTTCACAGTTGCCTTAAGGAAACCAATTTCCTTCAACAGAAGTCACAACATGATCTTACAGTCATACTTTTTTTTTTTTTTTTTTTTGTGGGACGCGGGCCTGTCACTGTTCTGGCCTCTCCCATTGCGGAGCACAGGCTCCGGACGCGCAGGCTCAGCGGCCATGGCTCACGGGCGCAGCCGCTCCGCGGCATGTGGGATCTTCCCGGACGGGGCACGAACCCGCGTCCCCTGCATCGGCAGGCGGACTCTCAACCACTGCGCCACCAGGGAAGACCCAGTCATACTTTTTAAAATGTTGCTGCCACTAATGAGAAGAGATGCATAGAGAATAGTGACGTTCCGAGCCAAAAATCAAATCCTGGGCAGCAGTGTGACGTGCTGCCACAGCTCTGCCCCGACCCCACCCTGGTGGCCAGGTCTTACCAGTAGGAAGGAAGGAGAGAACCAAGAGGATGAGGACGTACACAGAAACCCTCAGAACCCGGCAGATGCTCCAGCCCTGAGCATTTCATTGTAGGCTTCCATGGCTACCAGAGGAATGTGGGAATGAGGACAGAAACAGAGCAGAACTTAAGCAAAGTCTAAGATCATGTGAGGGTAGATTTAACACGGGTAATTTGTCATACTGTAATAGATAAATTGCCTACCTGACTGCATTCAGCAGGTTCATAAGGGACAAACTTTGGCCCCAGGGACATTTATTTATTTTTTAAACATCTTTATTGGAGTATAATTGCTTTACAATGTTGTGTTAGTTTCTGCTGTATAACAAAGTGAATCAGCCATATGTACCTGTATATCCCCATATCCCTTCCCTCTTACATCTCCCTCCCACCCTCCCTATCCCACCCCTCTAGGTGGGCTCATCTCCCTGTGCTATGTGGCTGCTTCCCACTAGCTAGCTGTTTTACATTTGGTAGTGTATATATGTCCATGCCACTCTCTCACTTCCTCCCAGCTTACCCTTCCCCCTCCTTGTGTCCTCAGGTCTATTCTCTATGTCTGTGTCTTTATTCCTGTCCTACCCCTAGGTTCTTCAGAACCAATTTTTTGTTTTGAGATTCTATATATATGTGTTAGCAAACAGTATTTGTTTTTCTCCTTCTGACTTACTTCACTCCATATGACAGACTCTAGGTCCATCCAGCTCACTACAAATAACTCAGTTTCATTTCTTTTTATGGCTGAGTAATATTCCATTGTATATATGTGCCACATCTTCTTTATCCATTCATCTGTCGATGGACACTTAGGTTGTTTCCATGTCCTGGCTATTGTAAATAGAGCTGCAATGAACATTGTTGTACATAACTCTTTTTGAATTATGGTTTTCTCAGGGTATATGCCCAGTAGTGGGATTGCTGGGTCATGTGGTAGTTCTATTTTTAGTTTTTTAGGGAACCTCCATACTGTCTCCATAGCGGCTGTATGAATTTACATTCCCACCAACAGTGCAAGAGGGTTCCCTTTTCTCCACACCCTCTCCAGCATTTATTGTTTCTAGAGTTTTTGATGATGGCCATTCTGACTGGTGTGAGGTGATACCTCATTGTAGGTTTGATTTGCATTTCTGTGATGATTAGTGATGTTGAGCATTCTTTCATGTGTTTGTTGGCAATCTGTATATCTTCTTTGGAGAAATGTCTATTTAGGTCTTCTGCCCATCTCTGCATTGGGTTGTTTGTTTTTTACTATTGAGCTGCATGAACTATTTGTATATTTTAGAGATTAATCCTTTGTCAGCTGCTTCATTTGTAAATATTTTCTTCCATTCTGAGGGTTGTCTTTTCATCTTGTTTATGGTTTCCTTTGCTGTGCAAAAGCTTTTAAGTTTCATTAGGGCCCATTTGTTTATTTTTGTTTTTATTTCTATTTCTCTAGGAGGTGTGTCAAAAAGGATCTTGCTGTGATTTATGTCATAGAGTTTCTGCCTGTGTTTTCCTCTATAGTGTCTGGCCTTACATTTAGGTCTTTAATCCATTTTGAGTTTTTTTTTTTTACATTTTTTTCTATTTATTTATTTATTTTTTTTACATCTTTATTGGAGTATAATTGCTTTACAATGGTGTGCCAGTTTCTGCTTTATAACAAAGTAAATCAGTTATACACATACATATGTTCCCATATCTCTTCCCTCTGTGTCTCCCTCCCTCCCACCCTCCCTATCCCACCTCTCCAGGCGGTCACAAAGCACCAAGCTGATCTCCCTGTGCTATGTGGCTGCTTCCCACTAGCTATCTACCTTACGTTTGGTAGTGTATATATGTCCATGCCACTCTCTCGCTTTGTTACAGCTCACCCTTCCCCCTCCCCATATCCTGAAGTCCATTCTTTAGTAGGTCTGTGTCTTTATTCCTGTCTTATCCCTAGGTTCTTCATGACATTTTTTTTCTTAAATTCCATATATATGTGTTAGCATACGGTATTTGTCTTTCTCTTTCTGACTTACTTCACTCTGTATGACAGACTCTAGGTCTATCCACCTCATTACAAATAGCTCAATTTCATTTCTTTTTATGGCTGAGTAATATTCCATTGTATATATGTGCCACATCTTCTTTATCCATTCATCCGTTGATGGACACTTGGGTTGTTTCCATCTCCAGGCTATTGTAAATAGAGCTGCAATGAACATTTTGGTACATGACTCTTTTTGAATTATGTTTTTCTCAGGGTATATGCCCAGTAGTGGGATTGCTGGGTCATATGGTAGTTCTATTTGTAGCTTTTTAAGGAACCTCCATACTGTTCTCCGTAGTGGCTGTACCAATTCACATTCCCACCAGCAGTGCAAGAGTGTTCCCCTTTCTCCACACCCTCTCCAGCATTTATTGTTTCTAGATTTTTTGATGATGGCCATTCTGAGTGGTGTGAGATGATATCTCATTGTAGTTTTGATTTGCATTTCTCTAATGATTAATGATGTTGAGCATTCTTTCATGTGTTTGTTGGCAGTCTGTATATCTTCTTTGGAGAAATGTCTATTTAGGTCTTCTGCCCATTTTTGGATTGGGTTGTTTGTTTGTTATTGAGCTGCATGAACTGCTAATAAATTTTGGAGATTAATCCTTTGTCAGTTGCTTCATTTGCAAATATTTTCTCCCATTCTGAGGGTTGTCTTTTGGTCTTGTTTATGGTTTCCTTTGCTGTGCAAAAGCTTTGAAATTTCATTAGGTCTCATTTGTTTATTTTTGTTTTTATTTCCATTTCTCTAGGAGATGGGTCAAAAAGGATCTTGCTGTGATTTATGTCATAGAGTGTTCTGCCTATGTTTTCCTCTAAGAGTTTGATAGTTTCTGGCCTTACATTTAGGTCTTTAATCCATCTTGAGCTTATTTTTGTATGTGGTGTTAGGGAGTGATCTAATCTCATACTTTTACATGTACCTGTCCAGTTTTCCCAGCACCACTTATTGAAGAGGCTGTCCTTTCTCCACTGTACTTTCCTGCCTCCTTTATCAAAGATAAGGTGACCATATGTGCGTGGGTTTATCTCTGGGCTTTCTATCCTGTTCCATTGATCTATCTTTCTGTTTTTGTGCCAGTACCATACTGTCTTGATTACTGTAGCTTTGTAGTATAGCCTGAAGTCCGGGAGCCTGATTCCTCCAGCTCCGTTTTTCGTTCTCAAGATTGCTTTGGCTATTCGGGGTCTTTTGTGTTTCCATACAAATTGTGAAATTTTTTGTTCTAGTTCTGTGAAAAATGCCAGTGGTAGTTTGAGAGGGATTGCAATGAATCTGTAGATTGCTTTGGGTAGTATAGTCATTTTCACAATGTTGATTCTTCCAATCCAAGGGCATAGTATATATCTCCATCTGTTTGTATCATCTTTCATTTCTTTCATCAGTGTCTTACAGTTTTCTGCATACAGGTCTTTTGTCTCATTACGTAGGTTTATTCCTAGGTATTACCCCAGGGACATTTATTAAATACCACCCCATCCTTGTTACCTTTACCGCTTTCTGATTTCTACATCACCAGACCAAGGGATCTTGAGCATCTGTTCATAGTTTTGCTCCTAACCCTCCCCCAACATGAACCAGAAGGCAACAGAAATAGAATAGAGACAAATAGATAACCTTAAGTAACTTCTAGGTTTACCTCACTGTCCTGTTTGGTGCATGTAGAGAGCCAATTATAAATTGTCACAATGCCGAGCATCTTTGCGTGATAAGAATACACTAATCTCCAAGGTCAGTATTCGTCATTTTTAGCTGTGTATTCATTTGTTCACTGATCCATCCTTTGATATTCTTGGTCTTAGGGCCTGAGGATCATTTTCTCAGATGCATCTCGGCTCATCTTCCGGCTCAGTTCCTCCAGTGGTGTGCGGGCCACCATCAGACTGTATGCAGAAAGCTATGAGAGGGATCCCAGTGGTCATGACCAGGAGCCCCAGGTACCTGAATGGAGCTGTGCTCTCAGCACTGTGTGTCTTACTGCTCCTGGAAAACTTAAGGAGCTTTAGTGGGGGTGATTTTACTTTCTAGAGAGGTGTATTGATAGCTCCAGCTATCAAGGACAAACTGCGAGTGACTCTAAGCAGATTTAACTCATTTATTGCAGTGTTTGAAACAGAAAAATTGCTCTCAAGCATCTATGAGTTTAGACCAGCATTTCCGAAACCACTTGCCTCTCTTGACTGTTCTGCAGTTTGTTGATTGTGGTAAGCTCAAGAGAGGGACCTTGTATACACCAGTTAAGGAAATTTTGAGTTAGAGTCAAGCGGGTCAAACTCTTCAGAGCCTTGTCTATACTCATGTAAATGGTGGGTTCCCAAGTGTTCGGAAAACTCTGGGTTGGACCATGTCCGTGAGGTGCCACTGTAGATGCTACCCAGGGCGTCCTCTCTGAGGTTGCTGCGTGGCCCACTGTGAGAGGAGGGGCCGTGGCTGGTCTGAATTTAAAGTGAAGGGAGGACGCTGACACAGCTGGGCTGGCCTGTGTATGGCAGGGCCCCCTCAAGTTGTCAGCACAGAGCTAATTAAAAACTCACTTAGAGAAGCAACAGCACAACCACATCCTCACCCCCGCATTCGTTAAAGCTCCCGGCAACATTACTGAATACCAGAAAGTACCCATTATAATGTTGGGCACTTCCATCTACACTGCTAGCTGCCCCTCCCTGCCTTGGTCTCTAGTTCAGCCTGGGTTTTGAGGCAGAGTCCTTGAGGAAATGGTTCCTTGAGATGAAACCATTGGTTCCAACTGCAATGCTTCTTTTGTGGAGAAGTAGAGAAGCAAAGAAAAACTCACTGCTTCTCAGTGTAGAGTTGCCCAGGATTTTCAGGTATCATTTGCCAAAGTTGCGCCATGGATGGAATAAGATACCAGGGAGGGTTATCTTTCTTTGTAAGTAATTTAGTGGTTTTTGGTTTTGTTTTTAATAGTATCTTTCTTTGGAGGGTCTCAAAGAACTTGATGAAAATGGTACCATAGAACCTTACACCTGACTCTGTAACCAGTGGATCTATCTGGAGTAAAATTACCCCAGATGGGGAAGAAGAGGCCTGGGAGGCCTCTGTTGTCAGGGTCACTGAGAGTGTGAAGGGGCAGAGCACGAAGCCAGCATTGAGACTTTGGCCTTTCCTTCTCAGGATCCCAGGCTCTCCACGCAGGGATGTGCTGCGCTCTGCCAGCATAATTTGTTACTGAGTATATTTCACCCCAGATGGTACCAAATCATGCAAGAATTGGAGGCTAACACTGTCTTTCCATATAAAACTCTTCTACGTCTCATGTTGGGAAGTGAGATTAAAGCAAGGGCCTGAAAGTCCAGAGCTACGTACAGGGTGAGGAATGCTATTCCTGGCCTCACCAGCTCTGGCTCACTCTGATTCGAGGCTATTTTTTCCTCAACATTCCTTTCCCTATTTGCACGGGGTAAGTGGTTATGATGTTTTCTTATTTTTATTTACCTTTGCACTAACTGCAGAAGTATGTCCAAGCCATTAGACACATGTAAAAATACCCTATACACATATGAGTCTCTCTCTGAGGTGGTCCCCAAAGGCCAAGTGGTACCACTTTGTTTTTAAGGTTTACTTTGAAGTTGAAAACCACCACAGGTCTGCTGCTAGAAGGTTGTGTGGTAAGTATATACATCAAAGAAACCATAAGTAGTGCTGGTTATAATCGCCATTGCTGTGTATTTCCCATCCTGTTGGTTTAAAGTTTGCCACTTTGAATGGTTGGGAAATCCCTTCACTGATAGGGCTCTTCTTCTGATCGCTGGTATTCCTTCCCTTTGTAACCCTAAGTGAGGGTTTTGCCGGACGTAGCTAGGTGGGCCTCAGAATATTTAGCTTATGATCTAGCTAAAAATTTTAGATAAAAATAGAACGCCTTGTTCAAAGACCAGACATCACTGGCTCACCATCTTTTTTTTTTTTTTTTTTTGCGGTACGCAGGCCTCTCACTGTTGTGGCCTCTCCCGTTGCGGAGCACAGGCTCCAGACGTGCAGGCTCAGCGGCCATGGCTCACGGGCCTAGCCGCTCCGCGGCATGTGGGATCTTCCCGGACCGGGGCACGAACCCGTGTCCCCTGCATCGGCAGGCGGACTCTCAACCACTGTGCCACCAGGGAAGCCCTGGCTCACCATCTTAAGCCGTACTGTGTAA
Organism: Leucopleurus acutus; assembly: GCF_964270905.1. NCBI lineage: Eukaryota > Metazoa > Chordata > Mammalia > Artiodactyla > Delphinidae > Leucopleurus > Leucopleurus acutus. Next base: position 50,834,231 of record NC_139150.1, on the reverse strand, counting down.
TATATTTCAGTCAAGGTACAATTTAGAGTAAGATTTTAAAAGGCATCTAAACCCCTAAGGAAGAGGAAGCAGCATCTCTCAATAGGCCCACCTGTCTCAATTACTGCTGAACTGTCCCTAGGCATCTAAGTTTAACCACTGGGGGGCCTCCTTCCAGCACTGCTTTCCAGGACCACCTGCTTCTGCCTTCCAAGAGCTCTGGAAGGAAAAGCCTGCGGTTAACTGTTAACAGAGATCAAAGATAAGGCCTTCTGCTCAAGCTGCTAATATTATTATTGGTCCAGGGCCTGGCAGGGCAACACCAGCGTGTGGTGCTTTCTTAGCTACAGAGACCTCTTCCACCTTTTTATTTTTTTTTAATTAATTAACTTATATTTGGCTGTGTTGGGTCTTCGTTGCTATGCGCGGGCTTTCTCTACTTGCTGCGAGCAGGGGCTACTTTTTGTTGCGGTGCGCGGGCTTCTCATTGCGGTGGCTTCTCTTGTTGCAGAGCACGAGCTCTAGGCACGCGGGCTCAGTGGTTGTGGCTCACTGGCTCTAGAGCGCAGGCTCAGTAGTTGTGGTGCACGGGCTTAGTTGCTCTGCGGCATGTGGCATCTTCCCGGACCAGGGCTCGAACCCGTGTCCCCTGCATTGGCAGGCGGATTCTCAACCACTGCGCCACCAGGGCAGTCCCTCTTCCACCTTTTTAGCTTGTTCTGACTCAGAGCCCAGAAAGCAGAGAACAGATCCCCCACACACACACACTCCCACTTGCACTCAGAAGCCCATAAAAGTACGTCTCTGGTCTAATAGAGATTCCATTGATAATCTTATTCTAATGCCACAGGTATTTTTGGCTGTTTTACCCACGCTAACAAGTTATTTAACAAGAAGACTCCCTTATTACTGTCATTTAACAGGAGTTCCCTTTAACTAGCTTATCAGCATCTGGCTCTTCTACTTTGCACATGGATAGTTTCTTTTCCAGACGTTTTAGACACATGTGAACAGAACATGTTTTAAACATTTATACTGTGGTTGCCTTGTGGAAGTATTCATAACTATCCTAGTGATGCAACTAGGAAAACTTGTGATACAATCTGTATGCACGTAAGTCTCTACTCCTGAGTGTAGATTTTCCATTTGAGTCCTTTTGTCTAACAGTGATTATGCTATTTGTCTTAAGCTGATGTAAAATAATTTCTTATCTACATCAGAAAGTATTTTTTAAAAAATTCTGTTCATGTGCACCTAAGAATTGGTGGTGAGGGGAGGAAGCGGGGGGAGGGCTCTGATGAGTTGCAGAGGTGCTTGCCTTGCCCTCACCCTGTGTCCTTGGTAAATTAGGAAGGAAAGCTTCCAAGGCCTATTTCTTGGAGATGACACAGTTTTCAAAATACAAGCTTACTTGAATTTTACTGGCAATCAGTAGGCCTTCAATGAGCCCTCACACCAGCTGGGAATAATTTGGAAAAAGGGATGAGCCAAAAGAATTTAAATTCACAGGTAACCAGAAACAGTCCAGTTATTTCCATTTTCTTTCCCACCAAGCTTATTAGCAGGACCGCTAAATTCACTTTTTCTTCACCTTCTTTCCTTGTCCCTTTGAGCCTGAGGGTGGAATAGCTAATAAACAATGAAAGATCCAAAAGGAAAAGGAAGGAGAAGTTTAGCTAAGGCCTGGGGTAATCACAGGCTGATAATCAGTTCCCTGCTAATCAGCAGTTGGCTTTGGAACTATAATTGCAGATTGTAACCGCGCTCCACCCCATCCAGCCCCTGGAAGGAGACTGATCATCTCTAACCCTCCTTACAAATTGAGGGAATTTATGTATGTATTTCTGATAAGCTGTACATACAACACCTTAAAAACTAATATCTAAGCACCAGAAGTCTCTCTACACTGGATTCGTCTGTCAAACCAAAGGCCATCTGGTGTTTTGTCCTAGCTGTTCTTATTTTGACTTTATAATCCAGCAATATAAAGCCCAGAGCCCTTTTGTACTATGCTGGGAGAGCATATAATTTATCTTCTAAACCACGGTACTTCTGAGAGTGAAAGGGGGCACTGATCCCAGATAAACAGCTGGTTACCCTAGCTACACACCTTCTTGCTCTCTGAGATCTGCACACCTCTTTGGAGACGGGTTTCTAAGAGCGTCAGCAATATAAACCCAGTAGTACAGAGAGAGCAGGCCAGGAAGGGAAGAGTTAGATCAGTGGTTCTAACCTGGACCGCACATCAGAACCATTTGGGGGCCTTGGTGAGGATAACACGCCTGGGCCCACTCTCGGAGATTGACTTTAATTATTCCGCCTGGACTTATAGTTTTAAAAAGCTACCCAGATGATTCTGATTAGCCGAGTGCGTCTCAGACTTTAAGGTGTGTATGAATCACCTGGAGATCTTATCAAGATGAAGATTCTGACTCAGGTTTGGGGAAGCCTGGAGAGTCTGCATTTCTAACAAGCCCCAAGGCATATTGTGCTGCTGGTACAGGGGCCGCACTTGAACAGCTAAGAGTTAGATGAACTGTGAAGCCCTAAAAACAGGACCTTGAAAAAAAATTTTTAAGGGGGAAATTTGATTTTTATTTAGATATTTTTTCCATTTTCAGAATTAAACTTTTTTAAAAAAAATTAAAGTATATTTGATCGACCTTGAAATCTTTAAAATGGTCGAAGGGACAACACCTGTTTTTAGTGCCCTTGCAGGCATGGGCCGCTGTCCTCTAGACTTCCCAGTTGCCCGGTGGACTCCACGTGAATGTCTTGTAGGTCTTTCCATCTTGACGCCTGCCAGCGCTCTGCTCCCCTCCCCCACCAAACCCTGCTTCTTTCAGTGTCTTCTTCATCTCAGTAAGTGGCAGTTTCATCCTTCCAGTAGGTTCGGCCAGAAATCTAAGCTTCATCCTTGACTCCTTTCTTTCTCTCCTACCCCACATCCAAGAGCAAATCCTATCAACTTGACCTTCAGAACACAACCAGAGCCTGACCCCGACTTACCATCCCCACCATTGCTACCCTGGGCCAAACTACTGTCCTCTCTAGACGATTGCGGTGCTCTCCTCACTGGCCTCCTTCCTCCCAGTCTTGCCCACACCCTAGTCTCAGCACAGCAACCAGAAGACTTTTTTAAAAAACATGTTAGATCACCTCATGACTCTGAAATCCTCCAGTGGGTCCCCAGCTCACTCAGAGAAGAGCCGATACCCTTCCTGTGGTCTCAGACGCAACTGGAAATGGCCCCTTTTCTCCCTCTGACTTCACCTCCTACCTCTCATCCTGTTTCTGTCTCCACTGCAGCCATTGTTTGGTGAACATGCCAAGAATACTCTGCCTCATGGCACTTAACAGTGGCTGTTCCCTCTGCCTGGAATGCTTTTCCCTCTGATATCTGCATGGCCTTCCCCCTCACTCCTCAATGAGGGTTACCCTGGCCACTCTACATAAAATAGCCCTCATACCCGAGTGCGACTTAGCTCCCTTGCCCTGCTTTACTTTTCTCCATAGTACATAGTCCCGTCACATATATATTTACTTGTTTATTTGTTTTATTGTCTGTCTCCACCCAGTAGAATAAAACACCAGGAGGCCAGCGCTTAGTTTTTTTTCACTGTATCCCTAATGCACAGAATACCACCTGGCATATGGTAAATGTCCAGTACAATTTTGCCAAATGAACGTAAATACAATCAGTCCCCGACTTATCATGGTTCAACTTGATTTTTCTACTTTTTGATGGTGCGAAAGTAATAAGCATTCAGTAGAAACCGTACTTCTAATTTTGATCTTTTCCTGGGTTAGCGATATGTGGTCCCATACTCTCTGGTGATGCTGGACAGCAGCACTGAGCCACAGCTCCCGGTCAGCCCCACAATCTCAAAGGAAAACAACCAATGGATACACTTACAACCACTCTGTATCCCTACAACCGTTCTGATTTTCACTTCAGTACAGTATTCAATAAATTACATGAGCCATTCAACACTTTATTATAAAATAGTCTTTGTGTTAGATGAATTTGCCCCACTGTAAGCTAATGTAAGTGTTCTGAGCACGTTTAAGGTAGGCTAGGCTAAGCTAAGGTGTTCCGTATGTTAGGTGTGTTAAATGCATTTCTGACTTGTGGTATTTTCAGCTTAAGATGGGTTTATCAGGAGGTTACCCATCGTAGATCAAGGAAGATCTGTATTCAGTGTTAATTACTTTGCAATATCTCACGCTGATTGTATCACACAGGAAACTGTACTCAGTATGAACCTTGGTGCTACCATCAGGTTTTCTTCTGTGATTGAGGGTTTGAATAAAACCAGTTGTCATTTTTAAGGTCTACAATGTGCCAGGCACCATTCTACATATTGGGTTGGCCAAAAGGTGCGTTCTACATATTGGGTTGGCCCAAAGGGCGAAACATTGTATGGAAAAACCCAGACACACTTTTTGGCCAACCCAGTATTTTAGATGTATCCAATATTTTATTAATGGTTCCAGTGGCCCCCAGAGTGGAATTATCGTCCCGCTTTTGCAAGTGAGTAAACTGAGTCAGGGAACATTCAGTCCCACGGATCAGGTAAGGTCTGGATTGGAGATTCATACTAGGTCTTAATAAAACCCGTGTTTTGAGGTCCTGAGGAGGTCCCGAGGAGAGAGAGTTTCTTCTTACCTGTGCTGGAACCCAAGGTTGCACCTGGAGCCTCGGTTCAGTGTTACTGAGAGACTTTTTTCTCACACCAACAACCAATTCTCTGATTCTTAGCCACCAACTGGGTGTCTAACAGTTCAATTCAGTTGAGATTAACTACGTTGAGTTAGCCCAGACCCACAGGTTAAGGGCTCAGTCCCACAAGATTGCCCCCACTTCAGACACTAGCTGCAAATGGGCACCCAGGCTCCCCACATTTCCGCCCATTTGACTACAAATTCAGGGGTTCCCATGATTTCCCCCTTAGGCTTGATAATTTGCTAGAATGACTCACAGAACCCAGAAAAGCACTTTACTTACTCTCAGTGATTTTTTATAGAGGATGCAACTCGAGGACAGCCCAATGGAAGAGACAGGGCAAGGTACACAGGGAAGGGTGTTCAGGGTTCCACGCCTTCTTCTGGTATGCTGCTGCCGGAGCGCCCTGAGGTCTTCGCCAGCTCAGAAGCTCTTTGAACCCTATTGTTTAGGAGTTTTTGGAGGTTTCATTACCTAGGCACAATTGATTAAATCACTGAGTGTTCCTGATTGAACTCAGTCTCCAGCCCCTCCCCCTTCCTGGGACATGGGGGTTGGGTGGAGGGTTCCAATCCTCTCATCACCTGATTGGTTCCTTGGGCTACAGTCCTCATCCTGATGCTGTCTGGGCGCTCACCAAGAGTCACTTCCTTAACATAAACTCAGGCATGGTTGAAACGGGCTTATTATGCTTGACACTCCTGTCACTCAGGAAATTCAAAGGATTTTGGAAGTTCTGTGCCAGGACAAAGACCGAATCTATTCTTTATTATACTGCACTTACAAATGTTGATAACGGTGAGTGCTTTGAGAACAACCAGTTTTCTCCTCCTTAATTTGAATTAGCAATAAATAGGTTATTAAAAATTATTAAAAGAATAATGTTATAAATACATACCAGTTATGTTTTATAGCTAATAGGGATCTAAAGTAAGTGGTTAAAAAGTTGGAGAATAAAGTTAGATACTGAAATAAAGGGCGTGTTGTGGAAAACTTGGAAATAGAATGGAATTCAGAAGTGACACATAGGGCTTCCCTGGTGGCGCAGTGGTTGAGAGTCTGCCTGCCGATGCAGGGGACGTGGGTTCATGCCCTGGTCCGGGAAGATACCACATGCCGCAGAGCGGCTGGGCCCGTGAGCCATGGCCGCTGAGCCTGCGCGTCCAGAGCCTGTGCTCAGCAACGGGAGAGGCCACAACAGTGAGAGGCCCGCGTACTGCAAAAAGAAAAAAAGAAGTGACACATAAATGGACGTTAACTTAGGCATTCAATTTTCATAACAAGATGAAAAAATATATATGTATATGTATGTATACATGTGTGTGTTTATGTATGTGTTTGTATATTTATATACATATACACACATGTATACACATGGTTTTGGAATCATACTACATAAATATGTATCAAAAACGGTATGTCGTATTCAAAAAGAAAACCAGCACACAGATGTATTAATAGCCATACATGCAAGGAAAACCATGAAATACTTCATTTTTCTCCTCAGAGTTTAGTCTGTATTGCTGTAGTTTGGAGGTATGGGGGAGGGTGGAGTGATGCAGAGAGAGCTGAGAAGAGCAGCACGCGGTTAAAGGGTTGGGATGTAAACTCTGTGGCCAAGTTGAAGAGCTGGCTCATTTTGCTTGAAAGAGAGGCGTGAGCTGGAGGTCTTCAGGAATTTAAAGAATAATGTGATGCAGAGAAAGATGACCAGCTGTTCTCCATAACTGATGAATATGTAATTTGAGGAAATAAATTCAAGCTGAACTGGAAGTGATTCAGATTGCCTGTGAGAACAATTTCCCAACTTAAGATGGCTGGTTTGTGCTTTTCTAGAAGTCTCCATGACCACAAAGATTCAAATAATTTTTAAATATGGGCAAGGGTGGAAGGAACAGAGGAAGGTAACATTTCAACGTATTCTTCAGCCTAAAAATTTTGGTTCTGTGATTATTACTTTTTAAAAAAGAAAGAAAAGAAACAAATTCTGGTGAGGTGGGTTAGATTTCCCTCTAGTGGCCTAGAAAGGAATTTAGTACAACTGTTTTCACCAATCAGAGTCACTTGGAGCTGAATTAAAATTGAGGAAGAAGCAAACATGTATGGGTTTTCTTTATTTCTACTCATTTAGGTGAATTGCCCATTAAAAAAAAGACAGGGCAAACAGTCCTTATTTTTCTCACTTGGATATTGAAATCTGGACTCACGCTCTGCTATTACTGTGGATTGTTTTCCCTGGAACTGAGGGACCTTTCCTGGGATGGTCATCTGATGGTGTGTGATAAACTCCCTTGGGCTTGGAATTTGGCAGGTGTTTTGAAGGGGCTAGTGACTGTCGCAATCCAGGGCTGTTTAGGGTTTTGACGACAATGCGCCTTTCCCTCGGCCTCTGCTGGGATCACAACTCCCTTTAAGGTACTGAGTGTGTGCTGGCTTGGGGCAGAGACTCACCCTGTCCCCCCACACTGTGGACATTCAGGGACTTGTGGGAAAGCGTGTGCCTTGATGACAGCTGGCTGTCACTCATGTCAATCCCACAAATAGGGCCCATCTTAAATCCTCCTTTTTTTGCAGTATATGCAAAAAAGACCCTTGCTCCAAATCTTGTCAGACTGTCTTGATGTTGCTAATTTATCCCAAGAACCTAGTGGTCTTAAGAAGTAGAACAGCTAAAAGTCATGCCTTGATCCTGGCTCTGGGTCAATTTTGAATTAAGGTTTACAGACCGAAAGCTCTGAAAACAAATTAGATTTCCTCTCCCCACATCCCCGCGTGTCATTCAAACTAAAAACAAAATCAGCTTTAAAAATAAAGGTAAGGAAATCTAACAAAACTTTGGTATTTTTTTTCCTTACAAGGCTATTTATTTTGGCGCTTCTGCTTTATTGTGCCCAAAGCACATACTTAACCAGCTATTGGTTAACCTGGAGTCTTGCTGGATCTTGTTTACTCAGCCTGAAAAGGGAGCATGAATGAATTTGCCTTGGTCACACAAGTACAGAGGGTCACTGGCCATAACTCCTCTCACCAGGTGAATGGGCTTGACAAGCTGTGGCCGGCACAATCTGGCTTTCCCAGCATCCTCTTTGTTCCAGCCCAGACGCACAGCACAACCAAGTTTCCATGCCTTTCAGCAGAAAGCTACTGAAGGCTCATAGGCCGGTGGTGATTCAGGCTTTCTTTGAATCAGTGCCCTTCTTTGGTGGAGAGTAAATCCTTTGCTTCACTCATAAGTTAAGAGTGTACCTTGGCAAATAAACACTGATGGTGAACCTTGAGATTGCCTGTGACATTCAGAAGAAGGCTCAGGACGAGACCATGCATTGAAGCAGCCTGAGAAGGAGGCGGCATTGTCTGGCTTCCCCACCATGGTCACGCTTTTTTCCCATGATGAACGCGGGATCTGGGCAGTAGAGGTGAGGAAGGTGGCTGTTTTTAGCTCTCCTGTCTGCTCTTGGCTGATTTTAAGTTTGATGCCCTAATCCCCAAAAGAGAAACCCTATTCAAGATGCAGGTTGGGGGGTGGGGCGGTTCCGCATCCTTTGTTTTCGCTTCCCAGGAAAGTTGGGAGGTATGACGCAAACTTTGGGAGAACGGGAGAGCAGCATATCAATAGCAGAATACTTCAGCCTTAGGCAGGAGGGAAAACAACGAAAGGTTTATGAAACTCTTGTTGTACTGTTTTTCGTTGTTTGTTTTTTAGGGGAGGAGCGCGTGGTTGGTTGCTTGGTTTCATTTCCGAGCACCTTTGTTGGTAGAAGTCATCATGTAAGGCATTGTTTGGTAGGTATTCGAAACTTAATTATAGGGGCATGGGAGGTAGATGAGGCTATAAGAGTGTTTTAAAATGTAGGTTTTATTATTATTGCGGTATGGTGAGGCCAGTAGGTGAGGAGAGGATTGTCATTGAAAAGGTAGCTTGTTACTCACCATTCCCAAGAGGTGAGACAAGTCACTCCATGCACTGCCACGGGGAGGGGGAGGAACCAGGGTTGGTTATGAGGCAGAAGGAATGGGGGAAATGTAGCTAAGAGCTTTTATTGTGGTTTCCATGGAAAGGAAGAAGGGAGGCAGGGTTCGTAGGCTTAGGATTAGCTAGTTTGAACAATTTCAGCAGGCGCTGGGGCATAGGGCTTCCTACGTTCCTAGTTGTCGGGTACTTGGCCCTGGGGTGATTAGGGCAGGTGGCTAGTGGTCTGAGTGTGAGAGCCCAACAAAGCAGGTGGTTGGGGAGTGAGCTCTAATTGTAAAAGAGGGGGCCCCCAGGAGAGCTCTCTACTCTCTCTAGAAATTAGCTAATCCTGAAGGAGCTGTCCCTTCCAGTGTCAGCAAGGTCCCAAATGTCAAAGCATCAGAATGGAGACATGCTTAATACAAAGAGGAAGAAAACACAGTGACTTTTTCAGGGGAATAAAACTGTGGAGGCACCAAGATTTTGCTTTTTTCATATACCGTTGAGGCCACGTGGCCCACGTTGAGAGGCTGGGCTTTGGAACCCTACATCCTTGGTCTTGAGCCCTGGGTCTGCCATTTTCCAGTTCTGTAATCTTGGGCAACTTAATTTCTGTAAACTTCAGTTACTTTATCAGTCACATGAGGATAAAAATACTTATTTCATAGGATTATTGTGATGATTACATGAACTAATTCATTTAAAGTGTTTTGGACAATGCCTGGTACATAAAAAATGCTCACGAAATGTTTGCTGTCATTAATAATTTCGTTCTTGCCATTATTTTTATTAATAGCAATGTAGACCAGAGTTTTGATCATGTGAGGATCAAAAAGCCCCAGACTAACTAGCAATTTGTTTTATAATGGAATTAACTTGTCTTGTCTTATCATCTGCCATTAAATTCTCTGAGGGCCAACTGGATCTATGGGAGATATCCCAAGCGAACCGGCAGCTTTTAAAGATGTTGGTCTTATAAGAGGGTGCCGGGGCCCTGTGACACAATGTTTTAGTTACATAATACTGTATTGAAAGGTTCAAAAATGAATTTGAAATTCTCTTCCTGTCTGTGCATTCTCCTTTCCTTTTCTCCCTCCTCCCGTTATTTAAAATTCTTACATCCATGGAGCTAGTGGAACAAATTTGCTGCCCTCCTGGCTTGAAGCGAGAGGTACTGAGTTGGGGTTGTTCAATAATTCTGTTTTATCCAAGATAATGTGCCATTGGTTGGTTGTTCCCAACTCATTTGCCAGAGAAAAAGTATTTAAAGACTAGGATAGGTGTGAGATAAAGAGAGGATTTCTGGAGTCTCTGTTGCTTGTTATGAGGCGTGTGCTCGCTGACTTCACAGCATTAAATGCAAAAAATTAGTCCCATGAGTTGGGAGATTGGGATTGACATATACTATTTTATATTATATATAAAATAGATAGCTAATAAGGACCTACTGTATAGCACAGGGAACTCTACTCCATATTCTGTAATGGCCGATATGGGAAAAGAATATAAGAAAGAGTGGATATATGTATTGATATAGTATAACTGATTCACTTTGTTGTACACCTGAAACTAACATAACATTGTAAATCATCTATACTCCAATAAAAATTTTTTAAAAATTAGTCCCATGGAGTAGGTGTTAGCAAGCTTTTTCTGTAAAAACCAGATAGTAAATACTTTAAGTTTTGCTCGCTGTAATAGTTTGCTAGGGCTGATGTAATAGTCTGACAGACTGGGTGCTTTGACAACAGAAATGTATTGTCTCACAGTTCTGGAGACTAGAAGTTCAAGATCAAGGTGTTGGCAGAGTTGGTTCCTTCTAAGAGCTGTGAGGGAAGGATGTGTTCCGGGCCTCTCTCCCTGGTTTGTAAATAGCTGTCTTCTCCCTCTGTCTCTATATCATCTTCCCTCTGTGTGTACCTGTGTCCAAATTTCCCCCCTTGTAAGCAGACCAGGCATATTGGAGTAGCGCCCACCCTCATGACCTCATTTTAACTAGATTGCCTCTGTCAAGACCTTATCTCCAAAGGTCACATTCTTAGGTAGTGGGGATTAGGGCTGGAACAGCTGAATGGGGGAGTGGGGGACACGAGTCAACCCATAACACTAGTCATATTGTCCATGTTGCAACTTCTCAACTGCCGCTGTAGCATAAAAGCAGCCACAGACAATACATAAATGAATAAGTAAATTTATTTATGGGTATTAAATTAAACTTTAGATTTCATATAACTTTCACACGTCACAAAATATTCTTCTGATTTTTTTTTCAATGATTTAAAAACGTAAAGCTAAGTCTTACTTCACAGGCTATCCAAAAACCAGGTGGTAGACCAGACTTAGCCCGAGGTTCTAGTTTGCTGACCCTGGCCTTTTTGAACATTATGCACAATTTCTGATTATATTCAGGGAAGCATACATCCAAATGAGTTTGGCTCAACAATACATTTTGTAAAAGGTACAATTACATTCGTATTCACATGTGTGTTTATATAGAGAGATGAATTTTAATGTTTTCAAAACAAGTATCAAATATCCCTGGAAATCTCCAAAATTGGCCTTCTGAGATTGAATCCCCAGCATTTGATGGCAAGAAAACCTGAAAGGAAAATGTCTTCGAGTGTGTTTGTTTCATGAAATCGAATTCCTTTTTCAGGTGTTCGGTTTCTTATAGGAAGGATTCCTTCTTTTTTCTGTTTAAAGCAGTTGCTTACAACTGATTTTCAGATGAGCAGCATTAGAACCATGTTGGAAGACAAAGGAGAACTGTTCAGGAGGAACTTGTGGGAAAATGGTGGGAAAAAAGAAAGGCATGAGAGAGTCCTGGACAGTACTTAGAACACGTGGGCAGCAAGTGTGGGCCACTTCTACTTGTGCAAAGCCAGGAGTGCCCTGACATTGTGTCCTGGTGTGAATGGGGCTCCCAGGAGTGGCTAACAAGGCATGATTGCATTTCAGATGCTCTCTCAGTGACCCGCAAACCCACCGCCCACAGAAGCCCCACACCCCTTAGGAAGCCAAGTCTATTGTTGCCTTTTGTTCTTGGTTTGCTTTTAGTTACAGCCTCAGGTATCACAATGAGGATGGGCAGTATGGTATTTAACAAAAGCTAAGATACTTTGATAACTGACTAAGATTTTCCAGCTGTACATTTTGTGCTGTCTTTAACCACCTGGGCATTTCTCTCTTGGTGAATCCAACTGCCGACCCCCACTTACATCAACAGAGGGTATTTCATTTTGATACTGCTCAGAATTTGCAGTCCTGATGAATTCACCGTCCGTGTAATGAATACGATTCCCTAAGCAGTTTAAAAGCAGATATAATTTATACTGTTTCTATCAGTACCTGAAACTCTTGCTACCCAAAGAGTAGTCCTTGGTTCAGTAGCATCAGCATCGCCTGGTTGCTTCTGAGATGCAGAATCTCAGGCCCCACCCCAGACCTGCCAAATCAGATTTTGCATTTTAAGAAGCTCCCCAGGGGATCTGTGTCCACATTCAAGTCTGAGCGTTCCTGCTCTGGTAACCTTCAGCATCCTTATTTCCACCTCTGTTTGGCAGGATTGACTTTCCCTCCAGACCAGATAAATCTGTCTAAAGCCAAACCACTAGGAGGCATTTATAGGGGTAACTGGCCTCTGCTATTCTCTCCTCCTGGAAGATTACAAAAAGTGCAGAAAATAACCCAGACAAATGTCCCAAGACCTTTGAAGACCTGTTTCCACTTCTCAGAAACTTAACAAAACAAGAAAGTCAGTTTTCCTTTGCATCACCATAGAAACCCTACCTCAGTATCAACTCCGTAGTGTTAGACTGTGTTTTCTTCACACAATTACACTAGTCAAACTGAAAGATTCAAAATAACCTGGGGATGAAGAAAGTTCTGATTTGATTTTACAGAGATAGGAAGCCTTGCCAAAATTGTAGGTAGACAGTCTAGCACCACTTCGATGAAAAGGCCAACAGCATCCTTCAAGGACTTAAGGGCAGTATGGCAGCCACGTCACAGAGGCAAAGTCCACGGAAGAACATATTCTTTTGTCAAAAGTGGAAGAAACTTTCAGTCACTGCACTCGTAAAATGTATATTCACCGCCCATAAATTCCAGGCGCGGTGTTTATATCGCAGGGAAGGCTGTACGTAGAGGGCTCGCTGCTGTCGCCTTAGAGCCTGGCGCTGAGGATTCCGCTGTGCTGCCCCTGCTCAGACAGCCTCACAGCCCAAGTTCTCTTTCTTCCCCGGTTGCTTCTGCCCTTTCTTCCTGTGGTGGTCCTTGCTAACTTACTGCTTTAGACACAGACACACCCTGAAGGAATGTGTTCCAAGTGTAGGCACGCTTGTTCCGTCTGTTTTCAGCTTTGTGTTGTCCACCTGCCATCTGACTGTGTTCCCTCTGGCTGGATAGAGGGGCCCCCCGTGCACACAAACAAAAAAGGAAGGGATTTCCTGGGGCCCAGAGCATCTGACTGATACAGAGAGATCTTAGTTCTGACCAGAGTGACTTTGGGTGTCTTTCATTTAAAGAGCTGAGAACACTGGTGATATTCTTAATCTTTTTGTATCTGATCTTCCGTCAGAAAAGATCGTATGAACTTCATTTTATGGACAAGGAAGCACAAGGCAGAGGAGTTGTTGTCTGTCTATCAAAGGTCAACACGCTGGGGCTGGAATGCTGGTCTACTCAATTCTGCCCCCTGCGGTCTTAGCAAGCCAGGCTTCCTGCTTCAAGAATAACAACAACAGTAATAATATATTCATGAGCTTGTGTTACATGCCTGCCTGTATTGGGTTAGGGTAGAATGCTAAGTGTTTTGTGTGAGTTATATCTGATTCTCACCACAGTCCAATGGGATACGTACTCATCCATTCTTGTTATGCAAATAATAAAACTTTGGCCCTGGGGATTTGAATAACCTACTATTTCTAAATGATATAGCTGGTATTTGAACCTAGGCTCTGGCCCCAGAGCCCATGGTCTTAGCTAGGGTGCTGTGCTATGTGGTATCAAAAAATATAGGGTGGGCTTCCCTGGTGGCACAGTGGTTGGGAGTCCGCCTACCGATGCAGGGGACGTGGGTTCGTGCCCCCGTCCAGGAAGATCCCACGTGCCGCGGAGCGGCTGGGCCCATGAGCCATGGCCGCTGAGCCTGCGCGTCCGGAGCCTGTGCTCCGCAACGGGAGAGGCCACAACAGTGAGAGGCCCGCGTACCGCAAAAAACAACAACAACAACAAAAAAAAAATATATATATATATACACATATATATATGGATGTGCACCCAACTATGAAAAAATAGAGTAATCAGGGTGCCCGTCTTCAGTCTGGTATATCACTGATGCTCCCAACCCATCCTCTAAGAGTATTCTCAGATGCAACCCCTGAGCCCCACAATTCCAGGGCAGTGGGAAGTCTAGTTTCTCCTTTAGACTTCCTACCCCTGTTTATGTCCTCAAATCCTTTCCAAAGAACTAGTCCTCTCTTAGAAGGCTGTACCTTCTAGAGGCTAGAGAATGCCACAATGCTACCTGTGACCAGTTACATCAAGTGGGCTGGGGGGTGGCAGTTATGGGACATGCAAAGAGACTGTTAACTTTTCCCCTGGAGAAGTAGTATCACCACCCCAGGGTGGGCTCCCCAGTGGTGGGCCTGAAAGGAGATGGTGGGCTAGGCCACTGAAGATCCCCCTAGGCCTCGGTGGTTTCTCAAGGTGGGAAAGGAAAAGAGCCTGTGTTCTCAGAACAGCGCTCAGCCAGGAGTTCTCCCTGCCAAAGTGGACCTAGAGTCTCCTCATGTCTCTCCGTGGCTTCCTTTGCACGCTGCTTTGCCAGCCTCGGGAGTGCCCCTGGGAGGGCTGGGTTGAGAGGAGACAGCTCAGTCCACGTGGAGAATCTGAATCTCAGAGACCGCAGGTTGGGGGCGACCTCAGCCCCTTCATTCCCCAAAACTGTTATGGCTCCTCGTGCAAATCTGCCGGCCCTCACTCACAGCCTTCAAGCCCCTCACAGTGAGACTGCCTATTTCAGAAAAAGAAAACATGTAAGTTAGAATGTCCTAGATTCCTGGATATAGAACTATCCAGGTAAGATGTATCCTCATTAATATTGACATCATCTAATTGCTTCTATTTCATTACTGCGTATTCAGTGGTGGCCGATTCAGATGCCTGTCAAGACAGGCAGCCAATTCTAGACTGGGGCTAGTTTAAGACCATAGAGCACAGTGGGAACTCTGGTGACACTCAGCTCTCTCCAGTTACTGCCTTGTTAATCTGTGAGCCCAGGGTTGCCAGATCCCCCGAATTTTCAGAAATCTAGATTTCATAGGAAATTTAATATTGGCAGGAAAATGATCACCAAAACCAAAACAAAACCCTGTCTGTGTGAAGGACTTCTAGTATGGGTGGGCTAGATGATTCAAACTAACCTTCCCTCTGAAAAGAGAAAAGCTGAAAGAAATCTGTAAAAGTATCTTTGGGAAAAGCATCAATGACCAATGACCTAATAAGATAGCAACATGAATAGGAAGGAGGTTGGGGCTCAGGGAAATGAGCCAGAGCTCTCTCTATCCCGGGGCATCTGCCTACCCAGGCGAAGGGCTAAGAAGAGCTGCTTTTGGCAAATTACACAAGGTGTCGGTGACAGGCATCAGGTCCAATGCAGAACCTGGTCTATTTCCACCTGCCTCTGCCACCCAAAGGACGAACCGAAGGAGGCTAAGAGGCAGACCTGTGTGGCACATTCCTGTGGCTGAAGGAAAAATAGTTAGAGCTAAGAACTCACCAAAGGCAGAGATCTTGGTACCGTAACCCCTGTTCTAGATTGTAAATTTGAAGGGAATCATTCCAAAGGTAGACTACAGACTGTAATCCAGGGGTTATAAAGCCACGGCTCTGAACTACTAGTGCCCGCAGGGATCTCACAGGAGGTGATGAAGGATGCTAGTGGTATCCTAGGTCTCAAGTTATTTCTATAATAACTTTTTCAAACAAAATGGCCAGCAAACGGTAAAAGGTTACAAAGCACCTGAAGAGACAAAGCAGTGTGCACCAGAATCAATAGACAATATAGAATAGAGGGTAAGACACATGGAGGATACATTGAGGTCCAGCATAATTTAATTGGAGTCTCAAAAGGAGAGGAGAGAGACTGGCGTATAGGTAAAACTTTAAAAGATAATAGCTGAGGATTTCCCAGAACCAATGAAGGAAAGCAGTCCACTGGTGCTAGAAGCCTGAGCAGAGTAAATAAAAATAAATTCACATCTAGACACATCAGACTAAAACTACAGACGATCAAAGACAAGTTGTTTGACTGACAACTAATTTTTCAACAGCAACCTTGACAATCAGAAGGCTGAAATAAAATAAGTGACAGTCTAGAAACGATCTTTCTAAAATGAAAGCAAAATGAAGACTTTTTAGACAGACAAAAACTGAGAGAATGAGCTATCAGCAGCCCCATACAGAAAGAAATTCTCCAAGATATTCTTCAGTTAGGAGGAAAATTATCCCCCATGAACCTCAGACATGCATCGAGGAACAAAAAGTAAAGAAAAATTAAAAATAGGGGTTGGTTTATGTGAACATTAGCTGTATAAAACCTTAATAGTAATGTCTTATGGTGCTGACAATTTTTATCATATTAATATTATAAAGAACTAAAATAGACAACCATAATAGCTCTAAGAACTGTGAGTGTAATCATACTTAAGATATACTAAGGTCCTTGCATATTTTGGAAGAAAGTAAATTTATGGATCATTATTAGACTTTGATAGGTCAAGGATTCATGTTGTAGTTTCTAGGGGACCATCACAGACATACACACAAAAATAGAATATAACTTCCAACCTAAGAGAGGAAAAATAGAGAATAACTTAAAAAAATCAATCCAAGAGAAGAAAGAAAAACAGGTTGGTTAAATAAAAAGCATATAAGATGGTAGATTTAAACACAAATGTATTTGTTATTACTTTAAATATAGATGAACTAAGTGCTCCAGGGAAAAGACAAAGTTTGGATTTTTTTAAAAAGACAAATATAAGCTCATAATAAGAGACACGTTTTACATAAAAATACAGAAAATTTGAAAGTTAAAAAAATGGAAAAATATATACAACTAACAACCAAAAATCTGACTCTGTTAGTTTCAGATAAAGGTCAAAAGTATTGCTTAATATAAAGAGGGACTCTTCAAAATGATCAAAACTTTAACTCCCCCCAGGAAGACCTAATAATTTTAAATTTATAAAGCAAAAAACTGGTAAAACTATAAGAAGAAATAGAGAAACTGACAATAGCCCTGGGATATTTTAACAGCCCTTTCAGGAATTATTAGAACAAGGAGATAGAAAAATTAATAAGGCTGTAGAATATTTGAACGACATTGTTAACATGCCTTATTTAATGGACTTATATAGATACTACAGCAAACAATATCAACATATAAATTCTTTTCATGACACAGGGAACATGTATAAAAATTCACTATAAAAATTAACTATGGGGCTTCCTTGGTGGCGCAGTGGTTGAGAGTCCGCCTGCCGATGCAGGGGACACGGGTTCGTGCCCCGGTCCGGGAAGATCCCACGTGCCGCGGAGCGGCTGGGCCTGTGAGCCGTGGCCGCTGAGCCTGCGTGTCCAGAGCCTGTGCTCCGCAACGGGAGAGACCACAGCAGTGAGAGGCCCGCGTACCGCAAAAAAACAAAACAAAAATTAACCATGTATAAAAATTAACTAGGCAATGAAACAATGCAGAGTATTATCACAAGGGCAATTAAGTTAGAAAGTATCAATAATAACAAAATGGATACAGAAAAGCCTTTGATAAAATGCTTTCCTAAATCATCTATTCTTGATAAAAACTCTGCAGATAGAAATCAAAAGGAAGTCCTTTAATCTCATAAAGAACATTGCTAAAGAAAAATCTTGGACATGGGCTATATGTGCTGACAGTATGTCATGCTAACTAGGGAAAAAATTTGATGAGTTCATATAGAACTCAAATGCTCAAGGGCCTCAGAAGTACAAGCGTCAGCTTTACATGTTATTCAAGTATGTAACTTTTATGCACTTCCCTGTGATTGCTGCATTTCACAGTCCTTAAAAAGGTAGTTTTCATAGCGTACCTGAAACAGAGAAACCTTTTACAGTAAAGGCATGAAGACAAATATTTTAAATATTCAGAAAATGGAAATTTTTCCCTCAGTAGAAGGGCAGCCTAGGGTAGTGAGATACAGCCCAGCTTTGCTGTTAAAATCATGACACCAACGGGGTTCAGAGCTCAGCTCTGCCACTTACCAGCTGTGTGTCTTTGAGCAAGTGATGTAACGCCTCTGAGCCTCAGTTTTCTCATCTGTAAAATGGGGATAATACTACCTACCTCACATGATAGATATATCTGTTAGAGATTACATAAAATATAACCATCTATTATAAAGATTAACTCAACGCATGAATTTGGAATAGTGCTTGGCACATGGTACATATTCAGTGTCAGCTATTAAAAACTGCTGAAGAAGAATTAAAACTTCAGAACCCGAGGCACAAACTATAGATGAGAGCAAGGAAAGGAATTTCCTTTTCCCAAGACTTTTGCACGTCAATAAATCAATTCTCTGTCTCCTTGTGTAGCCAATTCTATTGCCTGTGACCTAAACCCGGCCAGGAAACATAACATCTTCTGGCTTCCAAGACTGCTTAGGCAAGAGCGGGAATTATCTGATGTTCATATGTGCAAGCTGCATATTGAGCAGGGTGAGGCCTCCTGGCAGCCTTCAGTGACAGAGTCACAAGTGCAGGGCTGGAGATGCTGCTGAGGACCATGCTGTATCTCGTTTCACGTTTATCACCCCGTGGAGCAGGAACGATTATTAGTGTCCCAGTTTCAAAATTGGTGTGCAGTAAAACACGACGATGCACAGAGAGATTAAGAACCTTATCTGGTGAGGGCTGGAGATGGAAGTAAGCCCAAGCCTAATGGATCCGTGCATTTAACCAACACACTGTAAGTCCTCTCACTGTACGCAAGCCTTAACCTCTTTCCCCGCCTCATGAATGGCCAAGCAACGTATCAGCCTAAAGTCCTGTGTAGACGGCTCACCTTTCACTCTGGTTGCCTGTTGTTGCTTCACAAATCACCTTAACACTTGGTGGCACCCTACGACAATGATGTATGCCCGCTCGTGGACCCTGTAGGCTAGGAGTATTTGGACGTGGCACAGTGGGATAGCTTGCCTCTGCTCCCTGATGTCTGGGGTCTCTGATGGGAAAACTAGAAAAACTGGGAGTGACTCAAATGGCTGGGAGCCGGAGTCTTCTGGAGGCCTCTTTACCTTTTTGGCCTCTAGATGGTAAGTCTTCTTGCATACAACATTGCTGAGGGCAATATGGGGAAGCCGCCGGGCTTCGTGACCCAGGCTCACTGAGTCACAGAACAGCACTTCTGTCAAACTGTATTGGTTGAATAAGGCTGCCAAGTTTCAAGGGAAGAGGGACTAGGCCCACCTCTTAATGGAAAGAATCCCAAAGAATTTGCAGCCGTGTTTGAAAACTAATCCATCATTCTTATCCTTTTAATTGGCTTCAGAATATCCAATATAATAAAGATGGCCTAAGGCCTAAAGGCAAACAATAGTTCAGCAGTATAGAGTTTCCAAGACATACTCTCTTTCTTCACACCTTCTGATTTGGAAAATGTTTTTGAAATGGCATTTCCCACTTCGTTTTAGTGAATAATATTTTCATTAGTCCAGATGGGCTAGACCAGTGCCATAGTAACCAACAACCCCAAAATCTCACTGGCTTAAAACCACCACTGAAAATAAGGTTTACTTCTAATTCCTATTATATATTCAGCACAGCTTGGCTGGGTGCTTGCCTCTGTGTTCTTACTCCAGGGTCCAAGTGTACAGAACAGGTGTCTAGAACATCGCTGTGTTAGGGAGGGAGAAATTGTCCTCTACCCTCTAGGTTCTTCTGGCTGGTCTGACGTGAGACAGATTAACAGGAGAAAATCAGACAAAATTTTAATAACATGTCTACAATTGGGGAGACCCAGAAAAACTGAGTAACTTGCCCAAATGGCTGAAACCTTCACCTTAAATACCATCTTCAGCTAAAGATAAAAGAAGATGTTGTCAGGGCTTGGGACTTCAAAAAGGGGGAAGGCAGTTGATCTGGAGATGGAAAAGCAAAGGTTTGGTAAATAAATGTTTTCTGGGCTGTGCAGAAACAATGGGACTTAGAGTCGATGCATCTCTAGGCCCTGTTTCTCCCCCGACACCAAGCCCATATTCTTTGCAGATGTCTCTGGTGAAAGCTCTATTCTGGGAACAGGCCCTCTATCTAATTTATTTTTTAGGCAGTTAGGGGGAAAGTCAAAATTTCTTCCTGGGTCTTTCGGGCCTTCATTGTTTTCAGCTCGAAATAACCTACGTGCCAAAGAGACACTTTGGAGTGGCAGATTTGCTCCCCAGCAGCTGGTTACCATAAGGAGAGGAAGAGCTTTGGCTGAAAGTGACCACCCACTGCCTGGAAATTGTCAAAGGGCCCTGCCTTACCATGAGAAGGCCTGGAAGCTCAGCCTTCTGTGGCAGGGAGGAGAGAAACAGTAGGTATCGGTGTGTGGCACTGATGACACCACAGTGATCCAGTAATGCCATGAAAGAAAGGAAGCTTAAATGTATTATCTGGAATAGTCTTTCTGAGCCTAGACCTACGAGGGCTTTGGAACCAAATATTTGTAACTGGTCTTCTGGAAGTGTGGAAAGGTGAGTTAGTTTGGTTGAATATGAACAGTGTGCAAACGTGTTCAATTTCTGTTAAATGAACCAAATTCAAAAGTCTAGTGGAGGGGGCTTCCCTGGTGGCGCAGTGGTTGAGAATCTGCCTGCCAGTGCAGGGGATGCGGGTTCGAGCCCTGGTCTGGGAGGATCCCACATGCCGCGGAGCAACTGGGCCCGTAGGCCACAACTACTGAGCCTGCGCGTCTGGAGCCTGTGCTCTGCAACAAGAGAGGCCACGATAGTGAGAGGCCCACGCACCGTGATGACGAGTGGCCCCCGCTTGCCACAACTAGAGAAAGCCCTCGCACGGAAACGAAGACCCAACACAGCCAAAATAAATAAATTAATAAACTCCTACCCCCAACATCTAAAACAAAAAACGTCCAGTGGACACTGCAGATTGAGGAAGGTACAGGGAAGCTGGCTGAGGTTCCAAGCTTGGTTTCATGATCCTAAAGTGCACCTTGAGGAAAAACCTATGACCACCTATGTCTAAGGATCACAGGTCTCCGGGGGTACCCTATAGTCCTGATAGACGTTCCATATTGGGCCTCAAGTTGTACAGCCACTAAACCCAGGCTGGCTGCAGGTGCTCCTCCAGGGTGGAGAGGGTGTAAGATCTGGGGTCAGGACACCTCGAAACTCAGTCAGGAGCTTTTTGGTACTGTATCCATAGGTCTCTTCTTCCCCATGTGAAGCCACCCTCAGGAGCAAAAGCTGCACTCAGGAGCAGCCCTGGGGGCGTGCACATCCTCTCACCAACAGACCCAGCACCCACATCGCTGACAGCGGCCAGCTTCCTGTGACAGGGATGGGTGACTGCAGGGTATGCACCCCATGGCAAACCCTGGGGTCAGAAATTCAAATGACAGGCAGATAGCTCACCCATGTGAATAGGGCAGCAGGGCATAGGACAGTAGGAAGTTGTTAGTTAGAACTGGCATGCCATCTAAAGGCATTCAGTTCATATTTTTTAAAGTATATATTAAGTTTGTGCCAGCAAAAATAAGAGATGGTTGAGTGGATCTGGTGGCCATGGATCTCCAGTTTGCATGCCCCAGTCTAGCCCCATCACAATAGGTAAGTGCTCCCTCTTTCACGGAAAGAGAATGAAGGTTCAGGGAGGTTAAGGCGGGTGCCCAAGCTTGCACAGCTCATAACGGGCAGAGCCAGGCAGTTTGGCTTCAGAGTCCATGCTTATAACCACCATTCTTCACTGCAGATTCTAGAATAAGTGTGCTTTCAAGACCTGGGTATGCAGCAGAATCACTGTGGGAGCTTGTAGAGCTACACATTCCATGCCTGGTCCCTAGATTCACTGAAACAGCATCTCCATGACTGGAGCCCACAACAGCATCCCCAGGTGATTCTTACCTCGTCCTCAGGTAGCAGTCTGCTGACCAATCTTTGGGAGACTTCTGTTGATGCTTTTAATCCATCTCTAAGGAGCCAGGCTTTCTGGGATCTATATGCAGAAAGCCAAGCTGAATCACATTATTGTTCCAACCCTAGGAACCTAGTTTTTAAAAAATGACGACTACTAATAACCTAGACCTTGGCTTCAAAAGAGGAGGCAAATGGCTACAAGGAGAGTCCTTTGAGAACTTGAACTGGAGAGTAGTTCTTTTTTTCTAAACCTCTGCTTTCAGTCTTGCAGTTTATATTTCTGGTAACAGTTTTGCAAGTGGCGGTAGGGAGGTGGGCAACTCTAGGTTCCCTCTAAACTGGAAAGTGCATTCTACATCAGGGAAACCTTTGAAGTCTGCTGTGGAGTCGAAACGTGAAGACACGATAGGGACATTGGAGGAGGAAAGCAGAAATTGTGACGATCTGAACCATTTAGCTATTTCCCACCTTTTTTGCAACGTTTTTCGTGGCAGATGAGGGGATAGAAAGAGAGAAGAGAGGAAAGAGGAAAAGGGAAAGAGTGACCAGGGGAGCGTTTCTATAAAATGGAAGCTGTGAACTCTCGCAGGCTGGTCTGTGTTTGCGTGACAGGACAATGAAAGGCCACCAGGATTCTGCTTAGTGCCTTTTGGCTGTGCCCCCAAATGCTGGCCAGCATGTTTGTTTTCTCTCCTTCCCCAGCCCAACACGATACTTCTGAGTAGGGACCGAATGCAGCTCCAATTTATAGGAATAAATAGGAAAAATGGCTTCATGACTCCTCTGATTTATTTTGGATAAAATAAGCACTGCCTAAGCACTGCCTTTTGCTTCCTGAAGTCCCAAGTCAGTTGCAAAGGTGGGGAGGGCCGTGGAGAAGGAGGCCCAGCTGGCCTGGTCAGTGTGGTTTCTGTTAGGCTCATTACTGCATTCCCAGAACGCTAGCTTAGTTCTTGCTTTGATTGAACTTATTTGCGAGTATCTCATCGCTTATATCCTGGAATGGCTTTCTCCCCCTCAGAAGAGAGCTTTTATGGAGGCCTGTTTTCTGACATTCACAAAATAGATGGGTTCCCTCAGGGCTGGGCTCGGAATTCAGATTTATCTATAGTCATTTTTCATATCCTCTATTTTGGTTAATTTTAGGTCCATTTTGGATCAAGATGGATAGATAGATTTATTACATGAAAAGAGGATTACAGTTAGGACCATGGTTGTATGTATTATATTAAAGAGCAAAATGTTTGCAGCATTTTCACTTAACTTTTTGTTTTTTTAAGGACTAATCTTTGTTTTAAAATTTATTTATTTTTATTTTTGGCTGCATTGGGTCTTCGTTGCTGAGCGCAGGCCTTCTCTAGTTGCAGCCAGAGGGGGCTTCTCTTGTTGTGGCACATGGGCTCTAGGCGTGTGGGCTTCAGTAGTTGTGGTGCACAGGATCAGTAGTTGTGGCTCACGGGCTCTAGAGAGCAGGCTCAGTAGTTGTGGCTCAAGGGCTTAGTTGCTCCGCGGCATGTGGGATCTTCCCGGACCAGAGTTCGAAACTGCGTCCCCTGCATTGGCGGGCACATTCTTAACCACTGTGCCACCAGGGAAGCCCTCACTTAACTTTTATTAGCAACAAATGTATTTGATTTTTTTTTGTTACAGTTTCTCTTCTAGACACTTCTCAGGTGGATTTGAAATAGCTAGTCATCTTTGTTACCCAAAATCTGGGCTTCTGTAAACAGGGCAGCATCTCGCCTCTAGGCCCCCTTTGTGCAAATTAGAAAAAGCCTCCATCAGCGGGAATGCACAGGGTGGTGAGGCTAGGGGATGGCATCTTTGTGAAAAGACAAAGGCACCCTTCCTCTGGGAAAATGCAGCCCCTTGCCAGGATGCCTGGCTTGCTGAGAGAAGCCGGCATAGATTTCCACCCCTGCTTGCCTCTTTGGGCAGGGCCCTTATAAATTTGCCCTGACAGTTAGTTACAGATTCCTATACTTGGCTCTCTCTGTTACATTGTGTAAGTGTTCAAGATTTGAAGGGCAATGTAATCAGAAACTTTCTCCCTACTGTATAGCACAGAGAACTATACTCAATATTTTGTAATAACTTATAAGGGAAAAGAATCTGTAAAAGAATATATATATATATGTAACTGAATTATATATGTATAACTGAATATATAACTGAATCACTTTGCTGTACACCTGAAACTAACACAACATTGTACATCAACTATACTTCAATTACAAAAAGACTTCAGAAAAAAACAGAAAAGAAAGAAACTTTCTCCAATGCTGAGATGTATTGGAAACAAAGCCAGAGGACGCCTCCAAGTTTATAATTATAGCAGGAATGGACTTTTCCACGACTCCTGTGAGGCAAGGAATGTCACATTTCTGTATTGTATGGACCTCTAACTCCTGTCTGAATTGGCAAGAAGCTCAGCAGTAGCCATTTGGGGCTCCTCCCCTTTTCCAGATCAGAGGGGATGGAGCAGGGGGAGGGCACACGCCGTCCTGAGGGAGAGCGCAGGTCTCTGTGGTTGCCTTCACCTCTGCTGTTGTCCTGTCCTCTGTCTGGGGCACTGCTCTGGGCAGGGGCACAGAGTCTTTTCCCTAATAGCCCTTTCCACTGCCACAGGCCATCCTTTTCTCAGAGTTCTTTTCCCTTTCCTGCTTCCTCGGATTGGACAGCTTTCCTTTTCTTTGAACTCTGAATTGTGAAGGTTTCATTCAACCCTATCTCCACATTAGCAGTTAGTGCTAATTAGAACCACCCAGGCACCTGCTAACTCTTCACAGGCAGAGCAGTTCCTGGCTTCCCCTTGGGCTGAGGAAGAGGCAGGAGGGAGACTGGATGGACAGTCTCATCTCGTCCTGGTGAACCTTCCTGATGAAGGGGGTGCAAAGCACAAGTTAGTTTCTCAGTATACCGCCCACTGCACTAAGCACTCGAAACAATATCCCAAGCCCACCATTTCTTTCAGCATCTCTTATGGGCAAGACATAGTGTAGGGAGGGAAACAGACACATTTAGGAAAAATTTTGCCTTCTAGTAACTTAGAGTTTAGTTGAAATGTGATAGAGGAAAGAAAAGAAAACCCTTACAAATTCCTGTAAATCAAGATAAAAAGGAATCATCAGAGAAGCAAGTGAAGGGGTCAGAGAATGGAGAGATCCTTCCTGGGACTATCAGAGAGATTTCATGAAAAAGGCCTTGAGGGATGGCTAAGATTTCAGCATCGGTCCAAAATGAAAGAACAACACATGTAAAAGTGGAGAAGAGCATGGGCTGAGAGGTCACTGTTCAAGGGGTGCAGTGGGGTGAGACAAGGAGCAGGCAGAAGACTGGGGAGGAATGGTGGAAAGGAAGGGTGTGTTCATTTCCTCTGGCTGCTGTGTAACAAATTACCACAAACTGGGTTACTTAAAACAATAGAAATGTATTCCCTCGGAGTTCAAGAGGCCAGAATTCTGAAATCAAGGTGTCGGCAGGCACACATTCCCTTTGGAGCCTCTGGGAGAGGATCTTTTCCTCCCTCTTCCATCTTCTGGTGGCTGCAGGCGTTCTTTGGCTGGTGACCACCATCTCTGTCCCCATCGCCACATCACTTTCTCCTCTGTGTGTGCATGTGATCTCCCTCTGACCCTCTCCTCTGAGGACTCTTGTGATTGCATTTAGGGCCCAGCTGGAAAGTCCAGGATAATCTTGTCATCTCAGAATCTTTTACTTAACCACATCTGCAAAGACCCTTTTTCCAAATAAGGTCACATTCACAGATTGCAGGGGATAGGACCTGATATCTTTGGGGGTTGAGGCATAGTATTCTGCCTACCACAGAGGGTAAGACCCAACTGTCAAGAAGCTGACAGCCATACTGCGAGGGCAGACCTTAGGCTTAGGAAACCATCCAGGACTTTTACATTAGGGTTCCTAAAAGCGCACTCTGGTGAGCCTGAGAAGAGTTAGCAGACTCCTGCAAGCCAGGGGTAATAGGGGACTGTGTTAAAGGGAGGAGCCATGGGATGAGAAGGAGTGTGTGATTGCTTAGATGTGGGGAAAGAGAGAAAGACTCACCAAAGTGCACTTCCAGCCCAGCTGATGGAGAGATTGGTGGGATCTGCTAGTAGCGGAAAGGGGAAGGTGGTGCCGTGAGCTGATTTGGTGAGGAAGTTACTTTCAATTTGCAAGAGGTTGAGTTTTAGGAGGAAAAAAAGCTTTTTCTCACCGGTGGTAGAAAGCTGGATAGTGGTGGTTCCTCAAAGTGATCCAAGAAAAACATACTCGGGGTTTGCTTATTAGTGTGATTTTGTTGTTTTAAAATTTTGATTTATTTTAGTGCACAAACAGACCAAAGGTAACTCAAGAAATCCAAGAGTAGGGCCAGGTCTCAGACACTAGACCTCAAGCAAGTTATTGATTCAGGCCCGCCTGGCAGGAGTTAGTAGATCTTTACTTTCGAGATTATTGCGACGTACGCCATCCTTTTCTCTCTCCCAACTCTTTATTATTTCCCTCTGCTCTGTTTAATTTTTATTTCTCCAAGATCTTTTCTAAATTTCTTAGAATTTTTCATATTTCTCAGAATCTCTGCTTTCTCGTAATCCTGGATTACCCCGGTGCCTTATGCCCTTGTGATTAGTGAATTATAACCTCGTGGTTAATTTAGCTCCCACCGCTGGCTGGCTTATTCTTTCATTACTTACCAGTTTAAAAAAATTGATCAGAAAAAATCTGATCAGCTGGTTCAGGTTTTGCCTCAGGCCATCGCTCAGTCACTGGCCAGCCTGTGGATCAGCTGCCTGTAGGTCAGGGACCTACTCCTGGTCCAGTCAGCTGTGGCCAAGGAGTGGGACCATGTGAACAAACAAGGCAACCTAGGCTCCAGCTGGAGCAAGGCATTTGACAGGCACATCCATGGGCGTTGCTTAGGACAGTGGTTCTCAAAGTGTGGTTCCTGGACCAGCACATCAGCATCACCTGGAATTTGTTAGACGTGCAGATTCTTGGGCCCCAGCCCAGATGTCCTACATGAGCAACTCCAGGGGAGGAGTCCAGCAATCTGCATTTTATCAGGCCCTCCAGGTGATTCTGCTACACACTCAAGTTTGAGAACCACTGCCTTAGACTAAGCCGACTGCACACGGACTAAAAATGAATGTTTGAATGAAATCATGAGAGAAAGGTGGTTCATCTTTAACCCAAGCAGGCGTGTTGATGCAAGTTGCCTCCAAGCATCAGGCGAACGTGGCATTTGTTGTATCCCTATTTTGTGGATGTTGGAATGGCAGTGTTTTATGTTGTTGAATGATCTGCATTCTCTAGGTTTTATTACCTGCCTCACACCATGAACTAGGATAAGTACCGTCTTCCCCACGCCCTCCTTCCCACGTGGATACTCCTCTGACTCTCCTAATGCACAGTCCTCCCTGGGACCAGCCAAGCCCTGGGCTCCCTCCACAGATTCGAACAAATATTACTTAATAAGTGATTGTGTTTCTGGTTAGCATTTGTTTTTCTCCAAAAAAAATCCGTTAACTATTTACTTTGAGTCTTGTGACATTCAGATCATTTACACCTCTCCTGTCTGTTGCCGGTCAGGGTAAGAAGTTCATTTGTTAGGGGATGGTTTTTATGGCTCCAATTTACATGAATGTGAATCAAAACAACAACAATATAAAACGAGAGAGAAGATGAAAAAGAAAGGGAAAGAAGAAACCTCTTTCCGTGTGGGGGGGGGTATGAACAGGTTAAAGCCTCACACAGGGCTAGGATGAGGCTGAGGTTAGCAGGGTGTAGAATTTCAGGGGGTGCCAAAAAATTCAGTACTCAAGATAAATATTGTAATGCGATACTTTAAAAAATCAAAACCAATGCAGAAAAATCCATGATGAGCTAAGTATCAGAATTTGAAATAGAGGCAGACTCCGTTTCCCTCTCTAGGCTTATTAACTTGAGATGACAGCAAAAGCCACCCAAACCTCCAAGGTTGAATGGGGCCGCGGTGTGAGTACCCTCGAATGGAGGCATTGCCGATGCCGTTTGCTGCAGGATGAGCACTCTCTGCCTACCCTTGAGTGTAGAAAAGCTATGTCAAGCGCTCTAAGAAGCACTGGAATTACAAAAAAGATGCTATATTTCTAATAGATTATAGTCTCTATTAGTTTATTTCCTTCATTCACCAAGAGTCATCTTGGAACGTCTAATACATTCACAAAACCGGAAATGCTCTTCTCCCCACTGTCCACCTGTTCTTGGCCAGTGGGGATGGCTAATCAGTCCTATCTGACCCCTCATCTGATGTGGGACTGGTCTAGTACAGTGGGATGACGATCCTACTTTTTCTTTATCTCTCCTCTTAGGCTCATCTTGTCCGCTCTGTTTTTCCTTGTCATTCACGGGTCTCGTGTTCAGAATTGTGGCATGGAAAGGGCGGTAGAGGAAGAATCACTATGTTCTTATCCCAGCTCAACCACCAAACAGATGTGTGACCCTGGGCCAATCACATCTCCTCTCTGGGCTCAGTTTCCTCATCTGTCACGTGAAAGAATCAAATTACATCATCCTGTTCTCCTCTCTGTTTCTTAAGCTGTGTCCAGCTTCTTCTCAGAAATTTCACATCCGCAGGCTTCTAATTTTTTACCCCTCTTCTCACTCCCCAGTCTGAGGGCCTTTCCAATTGCTTCAGAAAAATGAATCTCCCTCTCTCTCCTTTCCATGATGAATGGTTGATGAAATGAGAAAAGTATCTGGGAGTCACACGTACCAAAGCTGTGATTTCTAAAGAAAAACGTGACAGTAAAAATTCGGTACTACTGACCCTCCGGCTCACCCAGAGTGCCCTTCATGAATGGCCACAGAAGTCTCTATCAGCCTCATCATTTTCTTTTCATCAAGCTGACATAGCATGCTTTTATTCCACCAATATTTATTCAATGCCTCCGAAGTAGCAGCACTTTTCTAGCCCTAAATTAGACAAAGCTCGTGCTCTCATGGTGTAACCATTCATTCTAGACCATGCATTCTGTGTACACACACACATTCACATGCACACTCAAGCAAGAAAAACAAATACTTTATGATCCTTAAATTATGACTTGAAGCTCCCATTTCACAAGGCTGGCAAAAAATTCAAACTTGGGCACTTTTAGGGATCTCTCCCAGAATTCCCTAGGATCCTACAAGCATCTGAAGACTTTCTGGGTTCCTGAAAAATGTGTGAAAGGACCTCAGTAGTATTCAGTCCATGGTGATCATCACTGATGTTTTTCTTCCCAAACCCTCACGGTTTCTTGAGGGCAGATTGTTCCACAGCTTCTGTGTCAGGCTGGCCTGGAACTCTTTGCTCAGGGTGGGAGTTCCCATGTTCAAGGTCTTCCTCATGGAGAATTTCCAAAAATGTGTTTCCTTCCTTTCAGTTTGCATAATTACCATGGAAGCCTTCTTCTCTGACATGGTCAGGATAAGGGACAAGTACTTAATTCACTACTCCAAAAAGAGAGTTAAAAGGGGTAATTAAATGTACACATATCTTGACCATTCTATTTTTTAGCACAAAACATATAAATGTATGTTTGTTTGTCAATCTTTTAATTTTGGTCCAACACCTTTTCTTTCAATATGAGCATACTCTTTGGTGTTGTGATTATCTTTCTACAAAAGATTCCCACTCATAATTCATCATCTGTAATGTTCACCTTTAATTTCTTTATTGTCAGTGGGAACTTAAGGCCACTTGTGAGGCAATCTGCAAAAAGAACGTTCTATACTTTAAAAAATTCTCCCCAGTACTTTACAGCATCTCACTCACATCTAATTGGACAGGCATGGCTAATCACCATTATCTAACTCTTTCCAAAACATTCAACTTAATTTTCATAAAAAGAACTCTTCCTATTTATTCTCACATTTCCGTGGTTTACATATAATTTAATAAATTCATAGTTTCAATAACAAGTACAACAGGCATTAACATATTTAGGAACAAACGTAACTGACTCCTAATAAGCACATAACTGCTAGAGGCAGAAGTAGGTGAGCATGTTAGAGAGTCATGTGTTGGTCACAGACATCCAGTGTGCAGTGGACCTCAGTCAGGATGGTACAGAAGAAATGGGCACCATAGGTTCATCTGTAGAGTTCAGCAGAGATCAGTTAGCAGAACACCTGCAGTGTTTACAGTATCGGTTACAACTGTGCTCCCTTACCCTCTTGCCGATAGGTACCACCACTTAAAGGTAAGGAGTAGAAAATCCTTAATCTTGAAACTTACAATGCTGTCAAACAAAATAGGTCTTAATTTTCGGTTTTAAAAAAAGTGAGGGTTAGGGTTAGGGTTTCAAATTCAGTTTCACTGCATTTTCTTAAATTGATAAGATATTTTAGCTTTATTCATCCTCCAGGACCTCAAAGTGATTGATTTTAGCTTTATTCTCTTTCTCTGTCCTCACTTTACCTCTCTTATAGGTGTTATGTAGACTTAGATAGCCGAAAAGGGGGGAAGAAGGAAAGAGGGGAGAGAAGACAGGAAGAGGAGGAAAGCTAATACTCTGACATCTATACAAAGTGGATGCTTGGCCCTTAAAGAATCCAGATGCTGCCCTGTGGGCATCCTGTGGAACAGGGCCTGGCAAAATGTGCCAGTGGAAAATTTTTCTGGGCACCAGTTGGGTTATTAAAAGGAAAAGAAATGCTTCTGTTTCTGTGTATCAAGTTTATGGACGTGGAACCAGAAGGAAGCAGCACTTGCTTGTGTAGTTGTGAAAAGGCTCTAGATTTTCACTTCTCTTCTGGCTTCCAGGATTACATCTGTGCTGCTTCATCTCGTCATCTCTATAGAGTGAGATAATGTAATACATTTAGCCATAAATATATTAAACTGTGAGACTTGCTGCTAGAGCATTCTTTCCAAAGCACAGTTCTGACAGTGTCAACTTTTAGCTCAGGAACCTCCAACATCTCCCCTTACCTAATGAATTAAAACCTTACACTTGGCCCTGGTGGTTAGGTCTTTCCAAACAAGTGTTGCTCACTTATGGCTCAGGAATGCCCTGTGTCCACACTCCCTCAGGACAACTGGGCTACTTGTGCTTCTGGCGCCCTGGGTGTTTGCTTGGGCTCTTGCTGTCTGATTAGAATGCATGCATTCCCTCCGTCCCTCTATCTGTTAGGAATACGTGTAGGTTGCAAGTAATAGAATCTTTCTCTCCCCTCCAAAAATACAGGTTTTATTTTCCTCAATATGATATCTTTTTTCCCCTTATGCCAGTATTTCCCAAACTTCTTTTCTGCCAGTACCCCTATATTAGTATTCATCTTTAAATGGACTTAACTTTGTTTTCACTTAAATCTATTTTTTTTATTCTAGAAAGCTTACATCAGTGCTCTCCAAGGAAAAAACAGTATACCTAGGTAAACTCCCTTGATAAATAAAACAGCATCCCTTGATAAATAAAATTCATCATAAAAAACAAATGCAATAAAAAATACAATGATATTACCTTCTATCTAGGTAACCCTTGCCTGAGGCATGCTCTGTCCTGGTAAAAGTGTTAAAGATTGGCAGCAAATAGATTTTCTCTTTGATGAAATTAGGAGGATTGAAGAAGAATGGAAAATAGACTGACTTTCTCAGTGTTCCGGTGCCATGCCCATGCACCATCTAAAATCATCTCCTGCACCACCTAAAATCATCTTGAGTGGTGTGTGCTCTCACTTTGGAAAACGCTGCCTGAGTCTCATGAAATGATGAGCAGCTAAAGGGCAAGACGTGATTCTCACTCCCCTTCATGTCCTTCACCTTTCCAAGAATCTATTCCCTAGGCCTCCAAACCTCCCCACCTCCTTCTAGGGGACGCTGAGGTGCCCCATGAACCACTGTGTTATGTGATGGGAAGAAATGAGCTGTTATTCTCTGCAGCGCTAGCTGATGGATTGGTCTGTCTTCTCCAAAACATCAGGAGAGTAGGTTCATCAGGTCCATGGACTTAGGATGTAGAATGAGTGTTCTTCCTCAAGTTCACGCACGTGTGTGTGGCGGGGGGCGGGGGCGGGTATGTGTTGGGGAGGGAATGTAGCAGAGGAAGACTGTGGGGTTTTCTGAACTTCCTTGATTCACAGCGCTCTGTTCCCGAAATGCTTCAATACTCTCGCAGCTGGGTTGTGCAAGTTCCTATCTTAGAGCAATGTGTTTGGGAGCCAGGTAAGACTTTGGAGATCAACTGCTGCCTCTCCTCTCCCTAACCGCCCGCCCACTGAGTCTCCTCTTACGGAAGAGGAAACCAGGGACCAGCGAACAGGTGTCCAGATCCACAAATCAGAACTGAATCCAGATGCTTGGAATAGAAACCCATCCCTGCGGCCCTCCTGTGACTGACTCGAGTTGTTCACAGACTTTCTTCCTCCTTTTCCAGGCAGTGCTAAGCCCTCTCATAGCCATCGCGCTGAAAATATCCCAGATTCACGAGAGAACCGGCCGGAGGGGCCCTACTGTCATCACCTGAACGGAGGACAGATCACTCACCACAGCCAAAAGAACGCGCTCGGCGGGGGACGCTTCACTCATGCCTTCTTGCTACCTGTTTGTGCCTCTTATGACTTTGAAAAAAAAACAAAGGTTGATTTGGTGGTGGGCGGGGTAGGTGGGGAAAGAAAAAAATGTCTGTTTTGTTTGGGTTTTAGTCAGTTTCTGCAAATGCAACAGGGTCTTCGGTTGTCTCTGAAAGCTGCACTGTCATCTGATATCTGCTTTATCACACAAGGGAACCTGCCCTTTTGAGAGAGGATCAGTGGGCTGGGAATAGTCAGGGCATCTGTGCATCGTTGGCGTCAGGTGAGAGAAGGTTCTGGAATAACGGAGGAGAGTGCAGTGCCAGAAGTCAGCTGACCCTGAGCCCTAGGTGCTCCCGGACAGACCTAAGAAGGCTCTCCTCAGCAGCGGGAGGATTTAACTTTTCATCCCAGGTTAGGTCTCCCATGGGTGAAAGTTGTAGAACTCCTAATAGCCCACCTCATGCCCACCAACCACCTGATGGCCACTCACCCTCCTTCCCATCTCCAAAGTCCCCATGCCACCCCCTTCACATCTTCAAGAGCTTTCTACAAACCACAATGACACACTTTCAACAAAACATATCAAAGGGTGTTTTTCTCTCTTGTTTTGTAAATAATATC
The DNA here is from genome assembly GCF_964270905.1 of Leucopleurus acutus. Lineage (NCBI taxonomy): Eukaryota > Metazoa > Chordata > Mammalia > Artiodactyla > Delphinidae > Leucopleurus > Leucopleurus acutus. The sequence goes on along the minus strand of NC_139150.1, from coordinate 50,801,242 downwards.
AATACTAGCTATTAAGCAGGCTGCATTCCTTCAAATTCAGCCATTCATTACACAGGTGGGAGGTCATTTCTTAGCAGGACTCTGAGAATGAATGCTGAACGTTTTCGGGCCCCGTCTTGATTATATCACGTGGGTTGGTACATGAGTTGATACTAATTCCTGCTGAGAAGGCAGAATACCACCATGTTGGCTGTCTCTCTGACTTTCTCACTCTGCTAACTTATCTCCCAATAAGGGCCTGTTTCCATGCACTTGTTTGGACACAGTTCAGATCTTACTGGTCATGGCTGTAAAAGGAGACATTGAAATGCTGTAAAAGTAGGAGATGAAGTGGATGCTGGAAGAGAACCTTGCTGGTGGCACAGTGATGGGCCTGATGAGACGGCAGGGAGGGTGGGGTCCCCTGCTGGAAAGCAGAGGGTCACAGCTGGCTTTATTTGCCCAGAAAAAAAGATATTGTGTCCCTGGCAGCCTCCGTCAGTCCTCAGCCAGAACCCTGGGCGCACAGGACCTGTTTGCATATGTTTTGCTTCCTTGGGAACGCACCCACTTATCATGTCATTGGCACAGATAACATGGTGCGCTTTGACCGTTCAGAAATGCATTATTGCTGTAGTCAAGATTAGGGGAAGCAGGGAGACATTCCCAGCAAGGTATTTGTTTCCATTTTCTATCTATGCTTCTGTCAGAAACTTGCTAGGACCTTTAGTAGCTAATAAAAAAGAAATTTCTGATTTCAACCTTACACAAGAATTGTGGATTTTTGCTTATTTGTTTGTCTTGCCATTTGACAAACTCCAGTATTGGTCACTCTTCTGATAAGTCTGCCTTGCAGAACACTTGCAAGGGCTGGTATTCATCATTATGATCTTGGGAATTTAGTAAATAAATGGAACAGAGAAGGCAAAGTGCTCAAAACTGCCTTTGGGCGTCAGAAGAAACGAACATGGCATCTAATCTTTCATCACAAGTGTCTTGATTTCAAAATAATAGTAGGGTGGCTTTGAGCTGAGATTCTAAGGAACTAGTTATGAAGTTTATCAGCAATGGAATACAACTTGCCTTGTGGCTTTGGTTCTCATCATCTTTAAAGTGGAGGTCCATGGGACTTCCCTGGTGGCGCAGTGGTTAAGAATCTGCCTGCCAGTGCAGATTCAAGCCCTGGTCCGGAAAGATCCCACATACTGCAGAGCAACTAAGCCCGTGTGCCACAACTACTAAGCCCGTGTGCCACAACTACTGAAGCCCACATGCCTAGAGCCCGTGCTCTGCAACAAGAGAAGCCATCGCAATGAGAAGCCTGTGCACCACAACGAAGAGTAGCCCCCGCTCACTGCAACTAGAGAAAGCCCACGCTCAGCAATGAAGGCCCAACCCAGCCAAAGATAAATAAACAAATGTATTAAAACAAAAAAAAAGAAAGAAAAAAAAAGAAAGTGGAGGTTGATGACAGCACAACTAGATACACCCAGGCTTAGACAGCTAAGCCTATTTTTCAATATTTTTTCTCAAGTTGCTGAACTTTTCATCATGTCGAACTTTGAAGTTCAAATGTAAATTAATCCTCATTTTAAAATCCTGTTTCTTTATTTCAGTATGGAGTCATGTGTGTCCAGCAACACAAACATAATTCATTCATTCAGCAAACACCAGTTGAACAACTACTCTATGCAGAGTCCTGGGTTTCTTTGGTGCAGCAAACGGATGCATAAAATATTATCCCTGCCTCTGTGAGTTTGTAGTTTGGGAACGGGAGGCTATGGCAAACATGCACAATGAATCAGGTAGACATGAAGGTTACAGCAGCGGCACAAGCAACCGGCTGTGGGAATACACAGAGAGACTGACTCAGAGATGGAAGGCACTAGCACCTAAGGGATTTCCCAAAGAGTGGAGTTTCCTGGGCCTGGTAACCATTTCTGTAATTTCACCAAGGGTGAATGTAGCAAAAACAAAGACTAGAAGTGGAGGGGTAGGATGGCTGGAGAAGAGGCTTGCTTTGGGTCTAGTGAGAGGTTGGCTTGCATGAGTGGGGCTGAAGCAGACACAACGTTATAAATATCAGACGAAGCAAATTCTTGGGCCCAGCTGCGGAAAGAAGCAGCTGCACAGCCACCTATTTTTACGGAGCTTTTTCTCAGCGAGGTTGCAAAAGGGAAGGTCCTCTAGTGGCTCAGGACACAGCCTGCCTCTGGAACCTGCTTCAGATCACACTGCCAAGGTATGAATTCTGCTTTACATAAAAGTCAAGATTCTCTTGCTGAGCTATACATGCACATCCTCTTGCCTTACCCTCGGGAGAAGTGAAAGACAGGAAGTCACCCTTCTGCACATAACGTTCTTTGGTTCTTAAAGACAGAGCTTCAGCCACCAGTCTCTCTTAGGAGTAGATGACTGGAGAGGTCCACGAATGTTGTGGGGACCACAGGAGAGAATCGTGGGAGGGACTGTGGATAGAGTATGGCAGCTGTCAGGCCACTCCTGTGATCGGCTAGGATTGAGGTGTCCACTCACTGCACCACGTGCTTCCAGAGCAATGACAAGCACCAGTGTATATAATGCAGTGATTCCCAAAGAGGGCAGTGCCGCTACCCTCCCAGGGAGTGTTTGGAAATGTGTGTGTATGTGTGCCAGGGAGGCGCTTTAGCGGGAGGGGACCGAGGATGTGAAATCTGCTGTGTCAGCCAGTCCCCTAGATCAAAAAGTTGTTTTGCCTCGTCTATGATTCTTGAGTTTATTGACTGAGCTTGGAAATGGATAGACAGCCATTATTAAAATGCGATCTTTTATCAATCTTACTGATCCAAGGTGCAGCCTACGTCTACCGTGTTCTTGGTGCAAATAGTGCTGCGTGATGTTGCAGGCTGAAGGACTTGCACAAGACATGAAGGCTTTCTGCACAGGAAGCTTCAGATTGATGACCAATCCCGTGGTGGCACAATGGGCTGACAGTTGGCCACACTGAGCCAATGTTCTCTGCAGGTAATACAGGCAGTGACAGGGTTAATGGCATGGTGACTTCTGATTGGCCAGCGTGGCTCAGTGTAAGGCACGGGATTTACCTTGGCAACACATCCCTCAGCCACGGCTTGTGGCGGGTGTGGGGAATTTGAAATGCACCTGCGGGAACTGGTAGTGATATAACAGATGACTCCATTTTATTGCTTGATTACCCACCGGCTACTCGCCAAACACGTGGACCCTGATATCCCAGACACCTGCCTTGAAGAGATTTCCATTCCTGAGTGGTGAAGGGGCTGAGACATCACGCGCCTTTGGAAATGAGGTAACTCCCAGTAAATCAGTCTTTGGCCTTTCAGAAGTTACAAACAGCAAGAGATTATCCGAGGCGGCAGAGCTTAGCAGAATGCCTGCTCCACTCCGACCAGCTGGAAACGTCATCAGTGGACGGTTCATGCGGCTGACGACCCACTTGGTACGTACATCAGCCTAAGTTGTCATGTCATGGAGCATAGAATATGGTGAAGGGATGCGGTATAAACCCATGTCTTTATCATCTTCCCATGTCTTTTAGCACCTAGTGTGTGCCTTACAAAATAGGTGGCCTGGGGAGATACCTCACCAAAGACAGTGTGCTTAAGTAGAATCTTAAAGGATGGATACGAGTGGGAGTTTTTGAGTGGAGGGGCCCAAAGTATACACTCTACATTTCAGGTGTGCAAAAGATGCAGCACAGCATGTTCTATAACTGACCTTGTCATGCTTATCTTCTGGGGGTGGAGGTGGCTCCTTAGATGTGATAAGATTAAAACACTGGAGAGTCATCACCTCTGAGAATTTCCCTTCCCTTGTTGACACGTGAGCCCGCCACCCCGCCGTCCACATTTCAGAGGAGGTAACGGGTAAAGACTGCACTTTCTCATAGTCTAAGTGCCCTGCCTGCCATTCACAGAATCGTGGTTCTCGATTCATCACCATTAAATTGATTGTAAACTTCAGGAGGAAGAGGGGATACAATGTCTACTTCCCCTGAGTGAATCTTCCAGGGGTGGCCAATGAATTTTCATTAATCACAACAGGACACTTTTTGGTTTTTTTTACTTTTCATTTTATATTGTATAGCCGATTAACAATGTCACGATAATTTCAGGTGCAGAGCAAAGCGACTCCACCATACATATACATGTATCCATTCTCCCCCAGATTCCCCTCCCATCCAGGCTGCCACATAACATTGAGCAGAATTCCCTGTGCTATATAGTAAATCTTTGTTGGTTATCCTTTTTAAATATAGCAGTGTGTACATGTCAATCCCAAACTCCCTAACTATCCCTCCCCTCCACCCTTCCCCCCACCCTGTAACCGTAAGTTCATTCTCTAAGTCTGTGAGTCCGTTTCTTTTTGTAAATATGTTCATTTGTATCACTTCTTCTTAGATTCTGCATATAAACGAATATCATACAATACTTCTCTTTCTCTGTCTGACTTACTTAACTTAGTATGACATCTCTAGGTCCATCCATGTTGCTGCACATGGCATTATTTCATTCTTTTTTATGGTCGAGTAATAGTCCATTGTATATATGTACCACTTCTTCTTTATCCATTCCTTTGTCAATGGACAATTAGGTGGCTTCCATGTCTTGGCTGTTGTAAACAGTGCTGCAATGAACGTTGGGGTGCATGTATCCTTTCGTACCATGTTTTTCTCTGGATATATGCCCAAGAGTGGGATTGCAGGGTCATATGGTAGTTCTATTTTTAGTTTTTTAAGGAACCTCCATACTGTTCTCCATAGTGGCTGTACCAATTTACATTCCCACCAACAGTGTAGGAGAGATCCCTTCTCTCCACACCCTCTCCAGCACTTATCGTTTGTGGATTTTCTGATGATGGCCATTTTGACTTGTGTGAGGTGATAATCTCATTGTAGTTTTGATTTGCATTTCTCTAATCCTTAGCGACGTTGAACACCTTTTCGTGTGCCTCTTGGCCATCCGTATGTGTTCCTTGGAAAAATGTCTATTTAGGTTTTCTCCCCATTTTTTGACTGGGTTGTTTGTTTTGATGATATTAAGCCACATGAGCTGTTTGTAGATTTTGGAGACTAATCCCTTGTCGGTCATATCATTTGCAAATATTTTCTCCCAATCTGTGGGCAACAGGACACTTTGTCTGACTGGCCCAGTGGGTTTTAATTGGTAGGCCTCTCAAAGGCAGGATTTGTTGTGGGTAGTAACCATGTTTCTGATGCTTGCTTCAGAGTACATTTGTTTTTTTTTAAAAAAAGGCAATAAATATCTCTTAGTCGTATTTCTTTATGAAAGGCACATGGCTCATTTTCTGACTCAATAGTTGATGTTCAATGATGTTAGGCTCTGCAAAAAGATTAACTCATCTGGATGCTGTGTTCCACATGGAGAATAAAATTTTGACTTACGCTCCTCTATTGATTTTTTTTCTGATACAAAACAGCAAAAAAGGGGAAAGTTTAAGTACAAAATTTATTGCAGGAAAGAGATTAAAACAATTTTCTTATGTAAACCAAAATTACATTTGTCTCACATGACTACCAGTAGTTGGAAAAACCATCTATTACAAATTCAAACTCTGGACGATAGCCCAGTTATAGAGCTTGTTCAGGTCAGTGAATGTGCTCAGACCCCAAGGAAAATTTCAGGATAACCATCTCAGTAGAGGAATAGAAAGAGATGACAAGAGAGAAATAATAAATCGCCTTGCTAATAAATGACCGCCTTCCTGTTGGAGAACCACGAGTGACCTTCATGTCCAGTTATGTTCTTGATGTCAAGGATTCAAATCACAGATGCCCAAAGTCCTGCTTTGTGTAAAGGAACCAGGATTTCCTTTTATGGCTTCCTGTGTATTTGTCAGGACATGCTTCATCTGAGCACTCAGCAATAACAGGGAAGAGGAGGCTCCAGAGGCCCCATCCTATCTCTACAACCCTTATCCTCTTGAAAGCTCTCCATCCTTCCCACCGCTGTCCAAAGCCCTCCTGTGCCCGTTCACCAAGGCTGTCTTATCATTAGGAACCATCTTTCATCAACAGTATAAGAATCAGATGAAAGGAAATTACACCAGGAGGTGAGGGCCAAGCTCCTAGGCAGAAAACGGAGGGCTTATTTACATTTTAAAAGAGCAGCCAGACTGTTAACCCTAAAGCAACCTTTGCTGCCTCTCTTTAAGATAATGCTGCAACCCTGGGGCTCCACTTCCTGTTAGGGCCCTCTTCCTCAAGTGGGAGACAAGTCCAAACTGTTCCCTGGGAGGAGGAAGTAGGACAGGATTAGCACAACCTAGCCCAAAAGTGTGAAGTCAGCATGTCTTCCCATGCCCCCTAGGAACCTTTCTTCACCCTCCTGGAAATAACTGTATGTTGTTGGAAAGGTTTCTTAACTTCTCCAAGTCTCGATTTATGCATCTGTAAAATGGGAATAACCATAGCACTTATCTCTGAAGGCTATAGTGAGGGCTAAATAAAAAGCGTAAAAAGCTCATAACACAGTGCCTGTGATATAAAAGGCATTCCCCGATTGTTAGATATTAATCCCAACATAAAGTCCTCCCTTGATGGGGGAGGAAACTGAGGCCCAGAGAGATGAAGGTTTTTGCTCAAGCTCTAAAGCATCAGGCTGCATCTCCTCCCACCATTCTGCCATCTGATTTGTCCTCTTGTATTAAAACTTATAATAAGATATAATGAAGCTGACGAGGAATCACTGGGCTTTAAAATAAATGTCCTAAGTCTAAAAGTGCCTGGATCTGTATCTTGAGACACAAAGAATTTTCTGTTAATGATTAAGGTACTACAGTATAGTCTCCTTTCTTTCAAATCCTAGAGATTTACAGGGGGGTTCTCTGAAATATATGGGTGTTTTAAAACTTTTCAAGATTTATGTCCAATTCTGTATTAATACAACCGATGGCTAGTACAGATTCTTTTTTTCCTGAATCCTGTGTATGATGAATTTTTAAGTATTCTCTTTATTCAACTTGAGTCTCTAAGAAATCTTATCATATATGCTTGTACAACCATCCGTTCTTAAAATACTCATTTAAGATTTTGTACTTGAGCCATTTTGAAAGCAAATAGTGAAGTCACTTTCCTTTCACATAGAAATAAAATACACATATTTAAAATAAAGTCATTCAGAATAACATTCATGGGTTCCAGAGGCAAATCTCTTACAGTGTGAATTACTGTATCACTCTGGTAATACGGTAAATGAGGATAACTTCAAAGCCAGCCAGCAGAACCCACAATTTAAATGATAATGCCCCTTCATGGCCAGCATGCTTTCCCTTTGTGATTATTGGTAATGCAGTACATGAAGGTACGTGGTGTCCAAGCAGCATCTATTCCTCCCTTTTGGGGGTCTAGGTGATGGGAGAGGAGTTGAGAGAGCAGAAAAGCTCTCCGTGGAGCAGAGCTCTCACAGCACTTTTGCAGCCCAAAAGTTCACCTGGGTTGAGATCCTTTGAAACGTTTGCCTGGTGCCGACCACACCCTTCCAGGGCTCCGCTCTGCCCTTGCAGGCCAAGCACGTGTGCGGAATTGCATTGCTGTCACACGCAGCATCCCCTCTGCAGACTCCCATGTGGGATCACTGATGCGGCTTTTCCCCCCACAGTCCCTGCCTGGGTTTATGACTAGCAGCTGCATCCCATGAGGGTGCGTCATGAGGGCTGGAGAGCTTCCCCTGCTTCAGCACTCTTGGTTTTGCCTGTCAGCTTCCTGCAGTGGCGTTGCTGCCTCCACCCTGTCCGCTACAGACTCGTCATAGGATGGTGGGGCCTCCGGGTGGGCATCACCTTCATCCTCAAGTTCGAGGCCCATCTCTGTATACGGAGGTGGAGGAACACCCGAGGTCTCTTGCTCTGCAGGACAGCCTTGCTTTTCAGCATCAAGACTCTCTTCATAAGCAGGAGGGTAAAAATCTGGCCTGGGGGACAAAATGCCACAAACATACATGTGTTATTTAAGCGGTTCATGCCAAAGAGGCATATGTCTGCCTCTCTCAAATCACATCGTGTGAAGTTAAACTGTTAAGAAACATTGATTCGGAAACAGATGTTCTTCCCTGGCATCACCAGTTTTTTAAAAATGTGCTGCTCTTCCAGCAAAACCCTCTTTATCAGCCGTTGGACGTGTGCCTCTATACTCATCTTTTTCCAGACTATTCCCTCTCTCTTACTCATTGGAACCAGGGACTTTCAGTGTGAGATCCTTAGCAGGGGTAGGGGACATGGGGGCCTTGACTGGAGCATCTCTCTATCCAGTTATTTAGTTCATTCACATTTTTGTCCCGATTCACACACATCCTCTTCTACTCGATTGCACTCACTGTCTCAGATCCTCACAACCAACAAAATGGTGAATGAAAACCAGCTCCATGAAGATTCCGGAACTATATCAGATGCTTCTCTCTTTCCTATCACTCTTTCAATCAGCTGGGCCGCCCTTCCTCCCGCCGCCATACTTATTTCTCAAACTATTTCAACTGACAACTTTATGTAGATTTCAGTCGTGGTCCTTTCCATGCCAACAGGCCAATGGCTAAAGGAGCCGTTCATGCCAGAGCTGATGTACTCATCGGTAATCTTGCCCAGTGTTGCTAATTGCTAAATCCTCTGGCTTCTCCGTCGTGAATGGGATTGGGGGTGGCGTGGAGGTGAAGAAGCGGGAGGGTGAGCTTGATTTAGTTGTGTATTTATAGAGTGAGTCCTTCCAGTGCCTACAGGGAGTGTTTGTGGTACATAACCACAACAGAACAGGGACTGCCATCTGTAGCCACAGCTCCATTCCAATGTTACCAGGCCCAAAACCAAAGAGCTGAAGGAGCTATCTACTGTACAGTATATATCTCAGCCTTCACTCAGAATAGCCAAGGCTGTGCCCTGGGGCACATGTGTAAAGGCATTGAAGACAGAAAGTTGAGCTGTTCCCTGGAGCGATTTGAGAGGCTCCGGGATGACTGCTGGCTGCCCCCATGTCCCATCCACTTCTCCCATCCCCCAGCCTCCCCACACTGCTTCGCTTTCCCAGTGTCCTGAATTCCACCATTGCAGACCCCTTTGGGTACCCATTTTGAATGCAAATCCTTCTGAGAAATGTAACTTAACCACTTACTGACTTGCTAGCCATTCTGAGTGGGCTGGGCATCTATTAGATGCAGCAGAAAGAGGCAGTAAAAGGGAGGTGTCGTGATACCATAGTTTAAAGTATTTCAGCACAGACAGTGCAATATTATGCATGTGTTAGTAAATTAAGCTACATCCTAAAGGCAATCAGTTATTCTTATCAGGAATTCACACTCTGGAGGCAATCATCTAACATTTATACCAAAATAAAAGAAAGAAAGAAAACCATCACTCTAGAAGCATCTTCTACAATCACTTCAGTTATCTTTAATTTTTTATCAAACCCAGAGACCTTGCAGTTAGTATAATAAACATTGGAAATGGGTTTTGGTCATTGTAATTAGTATCTTATTAATTAGCATAATCATGTCAGAAATCAACTGTCATGGATAAAAATCACTTATATTCAAGGTACATGGAGTAGCTAAAATATTGTTTGGCTAAAAAGTTCGTTCGGGGTTTTCCATAAGATGTTACAGAAAAACCTGGACAAACTTTTTGGCCGACCCAATATCTTAGATGAAGAGAATAAAAGAATTTATGGAGTCTTGCAGACTGTACCTTAAGGATGATGCCTGAGGTTTTATCCCTAAATGATTCCGTGTTCAGCCAGAAATTAGGAGATTTTTGGTTGTCCGATACTTACCATAAGGTTAACTGAAAGTTTTTTATTGTGGTAAAGTACATATAACATAAAATTTACCACTTTAGCAATTTTAAGTGTACAGTTCAATGATATTAAATACATTCACATCGTTTTGCAGCCATCACCATTATCCATCTTCAGAACTTTTTCATCATTCCAGACTGAAACTCTGTACTCATTAAACAGTAGTAACTCTCCATTCCCTCCTCCCCTGGCACCTGGTAACCACTGCTGTACATTCTGTCTATGAATCTGACTGCTCTAGGTACCTCATGTAAGTGGAATCATATAATATTTGTCTTTTGGGCTTATTTCTGGCCTATTTCACTTAGCGTATTGTCTTCAAGGTTCATTCATGTTATAGCTGCATCAGTATTTCCTTTCTTTTTAAGGATGAATAATATTCCATCTTTTGTACATACCACATTTTGTTTATCCATTCATCCATTGATGGATATATGGGTTGTTTCCACAGTTTGGCTGTTGTGAAGAATGCTGCTGTGAACACTGGTGTACAAATATCTGTTCAAGTCCCTGCTTTCAATTATTTTGTCTATATACCCAGAAGTGGAATTGTTAGATCAAGTGGTAATTTTATATTTAATGTTTTGAGGATCCTCCATGCCACAGAGCAGCTGCACTATTTTGCATTCCCACCAGCAGTGCACAAGTTTCCCAGTTTTTCCACATCCTTGCTAACCTTGTTGTTTTCTGCTTTTTTGATAATAGCCATCCTAATGGGTAGGAGGTAGTAAGGTTAACCAATTATCACCTCTGGAATATGAGTGCCTTGTCTCAGGGAAATCTTTCATGCAATGTGTGATCAGAACACCTAAGAGTACAGAAAGCTGGGACTTCACTGAGCTCGCGGAGAGATTATATAGCTGATTTCATGCTTGCTTTGCTCATTTGTTGCGTGACAGAGTTTGGTCTGGGACTTGCTTTCCTTACAACCTGGTAGCCAGGTTATGAGGAATAACTAACCATCACCTGCCTGTAAGGACAGCTCCCATGATACAACAAAAGAAAATGAGTTTGGCCTCTTAAATTGGCTTTGGTGTGTTTTTCAGTGGTGATGGGAGAAGGGTGGTTATTCTCTGGCATAAATTCCCTCTACTTCATAGTTTTCCCCAGAGGCAGCACCATTCTTCCTAATGTCTAATCCCAGAGTCATTCCCTGACAATAAAGCTTCAGTTGTAGACACATAGCCCCATGGGACGTGTAAGTTGCTCGCCAGTGGATTAGAAGTCATTGACCTTTTCCGGAACTCAGCCCCACCTCAGTGCTCCCCAGTCCTCTGGCTTCTCAGCACGTACCTGTCCACTGTGGCCAGGGGCAGGGCCCCCTGAGCACCGTACTGTCTGAGCACACGGCTGAACACCCCTTTGCTTTCACTGGCCTGGTGGTAGGTGCTCCAGAAAATTCCACTCAGAAGGATCACAAACCCCAGAGGCAGAAGCAAATAGGCCAGGATCAGGTTCCCCTGGCAGTTGAACAGGGAGCCCGAGGAAATGAAGAAGGCCCCCAGGCAGATCATCAGGAAGCCCGTCAGAAGGGCAAAGGCACAGAGAACTAGACAGGTTCTGTTCTGCATCCCTGCTTCTTTGGAACCCAGCTCCCTGACCCTGCCACTCCCCTGCTTCCCCTGCTCAGAGAGAATGCTCTCATTAGCCAGCTGTCAGCTTTATATGCTCTGGGACCAACTGGCCTTTGGACAATTAAATGAAGCAGGCACTTAGAAGCTATTCATTAACTATTGAAAGTAACTGTAATATCCTTGATTAACCTAAAAACGCAGCCTTGTGTACTGCAGGAAGGCGTGGCATAGCTCTCTTGCTCTTCTGAGCTGAATGGGACCCTAGGCTGACCCCAGTTATTTGAGGGAAGGTCTCCCATCCTTTGATTAAAAGGGTCTCTTGATTCCCATGCGGGTGATTCCAAACTAATGCTAGAGAAATTAGCATTCCTTGCTGAACCCTGTTCTTTGTGGTTTGGCAAGGAGTCCTTTCCTAATTGCTTCTTCCTTTTTCTGTCCTAAAAAGATAATTGTTAAGGCTCTTACCATATTTGTCTTGCTTCTCTCAGTGATTCTCCCTTTATTGCCTTCACTTTATAATGTTGGAAAGATTCCATGAAAAAAGCTGAGGGGTGAACTCCCTGCTTCAAAGGGGAGTGTCAGCAGGAGGGGGAAGAAGGTGCTGTGGAGAAGGATTGTAACTGACAGATCTTCAGGAATGTGAGGGGATTTCTGAGGATGGTTGTAAATGGTAGTAATCTGGTGACTTCTGCTCTGAGTCTGATTTTGTATCTCTCCCATCTTTCCCATTGTCCCATTGTATCTTTTCCCATTTCCCCAGCCCCAATGCTGAAATAATCCTAGGGTCATTTCTTGTTCATACATAGGTGTTAGATACTTTTTTTTGCTTATTGCTCAACCACTGGCTACCCCACTTGGCTCAGCAGAAGTATTTAAACCAGATCTCACCGTTCCTGCTCTCAAAAAGGCCACAGGTGTTTGATAAAAGAGCATTCCCTAAACATGTGTAGCATGTTTCCACCTCCATGAAAAACAAATACGTATGAGAAGTGCTGCCTGTTCAATCCTTACCCTCCCCCCAACATATCTTAGGCTTTCACAGAGTGCACTAAAATATTGAAGGCTCTGAAAAGTCCTACAATTTTTTCCCCTCACAAAATATATATTAAATGAAATTTGTTTTGGTAGATGCTGCTAAAAATTGTTCCCTGTCTTCTCCTCTGTACCATTGCTCTATGTAGCACTGCCTTAAAAAATCTTTCCAGGGCTTCCCTGGTGGCGCAGTGGTTGAGAGTCCGCCTGCCGATGCAGGGGACACGGGTTCGTGCCCCGGTCCGGGAGGATCCCACATGCCGCGGAGCGGCTGGGCCCGTGAGCCGTGGCCGCTGAGCCTGCGCATCCGGAGCCTGTGCTCCGCAACGGAGAGGCCACAACAGTGAGAGGCCCGCGTAGAGCAAAAAAAAAAAAAAAAACAGAAGCAAAAATCTTTCCAGAACCAGCCTTCTGTATTCTGTTTGGAATTGGTTTCTTCCATCTTGTCTGTCTTTGGTTTAGACACCCTACTCCAGAGCAGGTTCATGCTCTGATTCCTTCCTTTTTTATTTGATGCTTTGACATGTCCCTGCCAAAAGTCTCCTCCCGGAGGGACTCTGGATCACTTTTGTCCAGAAAGGTTATCTTCAGTTCCTCTTTGATACTCCATTACTGCATTACTATTCTTTTCCATTTACTATCCCAATGGAAAAAGCAGTTCTTTGTGCAGTGCCCTAGTAGAAGTTCCATGTATACCCTTTTGCCTCATACCCACCACCTCCTCAGCTCTACTTTCATGTTATGGGCTAGGAGAAAGAGAGAAAGTCACCGGATAAAAAAGAATATACAGGGCTTCCCTGGTGGCGCAGTGGTTGAGAGTCCGCCTGCCGATGCAGGGGGCACGCGTTCGTGCCCCGGTCCGGGAAGATCCCACATGTCGCGGAGCGGCTGGGCCCGTGAGCCATGGCCGCTGGGCCTGCGCGTAGGGAGCCTGTGCTCCACAACGGGAGAGGCCACAACAGTAAGACGCCCGCGTACCGTAAAAAAATAAAATTAAAAAAAATAAAAAATAATAATAATATACAGTCCTTCCTCATTTCACCTCGTAACCTTTATCTTTATTAGCTTCAATCCTTATCCTCACCTACTTTCATCTTCTAATCTTGATATTATCCTTGTAGCCTTAAAGCAACCCCTTCTCCCTTTTTCTCCAACTGTTTCTTTTTTTTGCCATATTCAAAATTTTAATCAAATGTATGTTTACTTCCAGTATCTAACATGTCAATTTATATATATGTTTATTTTTTAATTTTTTTAACAAATCTTTATTGGAGTATAATTGCTTCATAATACTGTGTTAGTTTCTGTTGTACAACAAAGTGAACCAGCCATATGCATACATGTGTCCGTATATGCCTTCCCTCTTGAGCCTCCCTCCCACCCTCCCTCTCCCACCCCTCTAGGTCATAGCAAAGCACCGAGCTGATCTTCCTGTGCTATGCGTCTGCTTCCCACTAGCTAGCTGTTTCACATTCGGTAGTGTGTATATGTCGATGCTACTCTGACTTCGCCCCAGCTTCTCCCTCGCACTCTGTGTCCTCAAGTCCATCCTCTATGTCTACATCTTTACTCCTGCCCTGCCACTAGATTCATCCGTACCATTTTTTTTTAAGATTCCATATATATGTGTTAGCGTATGGTATTTGTTTTTCTCTTTCTGACTTACTTCACTCTGTAGGACAGACTCTAGGTCCATCCACCTCACTACAAATAACTCAATTTCGTTTCTTTTTATGGCTGAGTAATATTCCATTTTATATATGTGCCACATCTTCTTTATCCATTCATCTGTTGATGGACATTTAGGTTGATTCCGTGTCCTGGCTATTGTAAATAGAGCTGCAGTGAACACTGTGGTACATGTCTCTTTTTGAACTATGGTTTTCTCAGGGTATATGCCCAGTAGTGGGATTGCTGGGTCGTATGGTAGTTCTATTTTTAGTTTTCTAAGGAACCTCCATATTGTTTTCCATAGTGGTATCAATTTACGTTCCCAGCAGCAATGCAGCAGGTTTCCCTTTTCACCACACCCTTTTCAGGATTTACTGTTTCTAGTTTTTTTGATAATGGCCATTCTGACTGGTGTGAGGTGTTACCTCATTGTAGTTTTGATTTGCATTTCTCTAATAATTAGTGATGTTGAGTATCTTTTCATGGGCCTCTTGGCCATCTGTATATCTTCCTTGGTGAAATGTCTATTTAGGTCTTCTGCCCATTTTTTAACTGGACTGGTTGTCTTTTTGATATTGAGCTGTTTGTATATTTTGGAGATTAATCCTTTGTCCAATATATTTATTATTAGCATAAAGAATGTTGTACATCCCTCAATGTGCAATTCTTTGAGCACTTTCAGTTAAACTTACAGAGGAGTTCTTAGATTCAATTGGTCTTGAGGTTGACAGATTTCTAAAATGACCCCTGGAGATCCCTCCCGCCGGCTATCCATGTCCTCTTGAGTGTGGGCTGGACATAATGACCTGACTCTAACCAATAAAATATGGCAAAGGTTATGGGATGGTACTTTTAAAAAAATTTTATTTATTTATTTATTTTTATCTTTGCTGTGTTGGGTCTTAATTTCTGTGCGAGGGCTTTCTCTAGTTGCGGCAAGCGGGGGCCACTCTTCATCGCGATGCGCGGGCCTCTCACTATCGCGGCCCCTCTTGTTGCGGAGCACAGGCTCCAGACGCGCAGGCTCAGTAGTTGGGGCTCACGGGCCTAGTTGCTCCGCGGCATGTGGGATCTTCCCAGACCAGGGCTCGAACCCGTGTCCCCTGCATTAGCAGGCAGATTCTCAACCACTGCGCCACCCGGGAAGCCCGATGGGATGGTACTTCTGCGATTAGGTTACAAAAGGTTGTGACCTCTGTCTTGCTAGCAGACTCTCTCTATTGCCCTCATGGCTTGCTCTCTTTGAGAAGGAAGCCACCATATTGGAGAAGCCCACATGACAAGGCAGCTTCTGGCCGACAGTCAGTAAAGAACTGAGGCTCTTAGTCCCCCAGCCAGTGAGGAGCTGCATCCTGCCAATGACATGAAAGCCTTGCCCAGATGAGCCTTGAAAGGACCAGACCCTAAGCAACACCTTGATTGAGAGAACTTGAAACCGAGGACCCAGCTAAGTCATGGCCAAATTCCAGACCCACAGAAACTGTGAGATAATAAGTGTGTGTTGCTTTAAGCTGCTAAGTTTTGGGGCAATTTGTTAGGCAACAATGGGTAACTGAAACAGTTCTTTAGGACTTGGAAACCAGAGGAGACAATCGGTTTTATGTGTTTACCCAGTACCGAGCACATAGAAAGTGCCCTATCAAAGTCAGCTATAATCATCCTCACCGTTATTATTACTATCATCACTGCTGTAAATCCAAAAAGCTGGGAAAGACCCAGGATTTCCAACGGAAAGGGCTGCACTAGGACTTGGGTCCCAAGAACAGGTAAATGGTAGAGCCCCCGAGCTACAATTAAGTATTAGAGTAAGGAGGGATAACATTCTCATTGAGGACTGCCCATAAAAGCGCATAGGGTTGGGCTTCTTTGGTTTAAACCAAAACTTGAGGATTAGTCAGGCTGGGCCTTATGACAGGTCAGGCCTATAGTTCCTGGGATCACATGAATATCTGAGTAAGGAAGTATCTCTATGTTTTCTCTCCTGCAGTTCCAATAAAGGGTAGCTAGTGCCTTATAGCTTGTCAAATAGGTTCTTCCTCTCCAACACCCTTTAAGGAGGTGTGTGTCATTCCAGAGCAGTGTATTTTGTTGTGGTGGTTGGTTTTTTGCTTCTTTGTTTTGGTGAGAAATTGAATAGGAAAGAGCAAGATCCAGGAAGTGGCAGATCTTAGTTATCTTATATAAAATTTATATAAAATAAAGAGTGAGTCCCTGGGCTCAGAGTATTTAAGGAGTTTATCTGGGATGAGATGGGGCCCCAAAGAGGAAGTATAGGAGAATCTGTAGTATATGAAGAAAGTAGATGAGAAAGGGGGGGTGAGGCAAAAATCAGTACAGAAATATGAAGTATTAGGACTTCCCTGGTGGTGCAGTGGTTATGAATCTGCCTGCCAGTGCAGGGGACATGGGTTCGATCTCTGGTCTGGGAAGATCCCACATGCCACAGAGCAGCTAAGCCTGTGAGCCACAAGTACTGAGCCCGCGTGTCACAACTACTGAAACCTGTGCACCTAGAGCCCGAGCTCTGCAACAAGAGAAGCCACCGCAATGAGAAGCCCGTGCACCGCAACGAAGAGTAGCCCCCACTCGCCGCAACTAGATAAAGCCCGCGTGCAGCAACAAAGACCCAACGCAGCCAAAAATAAATAAATTAACTTTTTAATTTATTAAAATTATTTATTAATTATTAATAATATTAATATAATTATTAATTATTATTATTAATATAATTATTATAATAATATATATAATATATTATATAATATATATTAATATAGTATAATTATATTAATTATATATATATTATATTAATTATATATAATATATTATATTATATATAATATATTTTTTATATATATATAAATTATATATATAAATTATATATATAAATTATATATAATATATTATATATAATATATATAATATATTATATTAATTATATATAATTATATTAATATAATTATATTATATAATATATATTAATAATATAATATAATTATGAATTATTATTATTAATATAATTAATATAATATTAATAATATTATTATTAATAATTAACTTTTTAAAAAAAGAAAGAAAGAAATATGAAGTATTTCTGAGAACGTGTGTGTCTCCTTCATGGTTCTTGAAACACACTAGTGAAGGATTTATGTGGAAGTTATTTTTGCATGATTGTGTTTATTATTATAATTAAATATATAAATTTTTTTTTTTTTTACTGTGATTCTCCTTCAGTTCTGAACCACATGCATCACTGCTCTATGAGCATTATTCCCCTCTGATACCTCAAAAATGACCAAGGATAACTAAAACCAGTGATCTGTAGTTTTAAATAATCCTAATTACTTGTGGTTTCCCTGTTTCTTTGTGCTGTGGTATATGCCCTCTTTCCCCACAATCACTAGCAGTGGAAACAGTTTTGAAAAGTGAAAAATGAAAGAAGGTGTGTGCTTGCTTGTGTGATACTAAAGTAGCACAAACATTGAGAGGAAGCCTTCTGGTCTTCCTCAGCCTTGAAGGGGCAGAAACCCCAGCAGAAGAGCAGTTGTAATGATAGAGAGGGGAAAAAAAAGCAGGCCAGACCCTCAGAACTGGGGAAAAAATGAAAAGAGTCCAATAAACAGCCAAACACCAAAAATATCACCTTAAAGAGTCAGTTTCAGGAGACCTTTGGGCCTCTGGCTGGCCTTCCTTAGGCTGGGCCCTGTCTTCCGGCTCTGCCTTCACTCCTAGGCCTCCTTTCCTGTGCTCGCCCACCTTGCCACTTAGCCAGCACTCAGTGTGAGGGGAAGAGGCCAATGATACTGACTCCATTTCAGGCAGAGAAACTGCAAGAGGGAGAGATGGATGACTCATCTAAGTCAAGATGGTCAGCATGGGATTGATGAGAAAATGGATACTCTGGGAGGAGTGTGGACAGAGGCCCACCTTCTATAAAGAAACGTTCTGGGACCCAGTGGAAGCCAAGATCCCCCATCCCAATTCCCATCCCCTCCACAAGAGATTCACCTAAGAAATGATGTCTTCCTTCTAAACCAGTTTATTTATTATTACCATTCATTAAAATTCACCAATCAACAGTAGTGCCTGACTTGGCAGTAGGCAGTGACATGTTATTTGGTGGACAGCCCAACTATCTTAAAACGTAATCACTCTTTCAACACTCTGTTCCTTTGAGCATGACTGACCCACCAGTGCCGTTCTGAACATTGAGTGCAGCTGAGTTCCAAGCGCTGTTCTGCCTTCTACCTCCGAGCCTCCAAAACCTCACCCTTTTTTCAAACTCTCCAGTGTAAGATGTGTCTTGGAACTTCTAACAGCCCTCTGCACGCCCGTCTTTGTTGACTGAGCACACGGGCCAGCACCCTTCTCTTGAAAGCCGGAAGAGCATGTTGCCCTTCATGAGAAGTAGATGGGGACTTTGGAAAGAAGCTAATGGTGTGTAAAGGGTGTTGCGTAGGAGGGACATGGGGCCAAGAGCTGGGACAGAGTGGCCAGATTTCAGAAGGTCACTTGGGTTTAGGAAGTGAGGCTCTGTGGGAGGTGGGGAAGGTGAGTATCTGCGCAGTGAGGGATGTCACCTGGTCTGATTTCATGGTGGTGATTACTGAGTGATTTCTGGATTAGCCTTTCACACGTGTGGGTTCACTGGGCACTGGCCACTTCCTCCTCCAGCTCCTTGTTTTTTTTGCTTCTGACCCTTTCCCCCACCTCTCTTTTCTCCCCTCACTCACTCAGGAAGGTTTAAATGAAGGCATTTTTAGGTCAGCAGAGGACAAACAGCTTCAGAGAGCAAGTGTGGTGTAGTGAGGTAAGGAGCTATGAGACCAGCACGCAGGACTCATGCTGCCCCTGCAGGGGGAGGCCCATGAGGCACTCAACTAGAGTACAGACTCCTGGGGGCACCAAAAAACTCAGTACTCAAGATAATCAAAGCTTCAAACAATGTTTAAAAAATCAAATTGGCAAATATGGCTTACGAGCTGCCCCCTGTTTCTGTAAGTAAAGTTTTGGTGAGGAAATTGGGTCATGTCTGTGGACCAAACAAGACAAATTCTGCTCTAGAGAGAGCTCAGCTTCCGATTTCATCCAGAAACAAGCCAGAAGAGATTTAATTTCTCTATGGATCCTTAGAAAACTGAAAGGAGGCCATACTTCGGTGGCCACTTTGGATCAGAGCAGAAGCCTCAGGCCAGGGCAGCTTTGACTGCCTAGCTTACACCAGTTGGTGTGATGGCCAGTGACTTGGAAATATGAAGTGGGTTCTGTATCCCACCTCATGAAATTTTCTTTAATATTGATCTATTTCCTACCTCCCTGGTTTTTAATACTCTTGGATGACTTAAATGATAGCATAATTAGATGCTCCTCAAAGATTTGGTAGAACTCACTCATAAAACCACAGGATCCAAGACATTCTTTTTCTCACTTTTTTGTATCTTACAGTTTGGGGTTTTTTTTAATTGAATGCCAGATGGTATGCATATGATAGTAGAGTCTAAGGTAAGTAGTATTTATGCCATGCCTGGAAATGGGAACACCTCCTTCTGTGCTCACCTATCAGTGGACTGGGTCGAGTGAATCTAGTCAAGATTTGAACTGAGTTTGGGTTTCATTGTCACTATGGTTACCTTCAGTGCACTACTGGTTTCCAATTCTTCATGTGTTAACTGGTGCTTGGGGTGAGGGTTGGGTTGCTGGAGGGGTTTTTTTCAGTGTTTCTCCTCTGCTCTCAACTGTAGAGCTTCACTGTGGGCCCACAAGGGGTCTTCACACTCACCTATTCCCTCAGGAGTAGACTGCTGTTGCTTGAGACTGGTGCTTGCTAGCTGGGTGGTGGGGTCAGGGGCTTTCTCTGTCATCCTGTCCACCTCAGTCTTAGGCAGGCTCTGTGGTCCTGGGTCTTGGGGGTGAGGGCTTTCTCAGTGGTCCCACGATTTTCCAACATTAGTCTCCTCTAAAGATCTGGCCTCAGGATGGTTCCCTGAGCCTCCTCTTGAGGTAGAGGGTTTTTTTCCTTTTCGTTGACCCCAGCTACATGGGTTTCAGCTCTGTCCTGGGGGAAGAGGTTCTGCTGCCCTTCTCTCCCCAAGCCGCAGCTTAACAACGTCAGGTGGGGTTTTGACATTCACGTAGCAGCTTGGTGAAGGTCCACGGAAAAGAACCTAGAAAAGTAGGTGCAAACTCCCCTTGTGTCCGCAGCTCCCAGTGGTTCTGTTCTCTCAAGTTAGCCCACATTTAACATTTAACAATTCACTAAAAATCTTAACTGGATTCTTCCTACCAGCTTGTGTGACCTACCACAAGTGAGCCAGGGCTCATGTCCCAGCCTCCCTTGAAGGCTCCTGTCTTTCCTTGGTCTTCAGGCTGTTTTCCCTTTAACTTCAGCTCTTTGATGGATTCAAGAAAAATTATGGTTTTGTAGGTTATCAGACATTTCCTTGTTGGGAGAGTGAGAACAAAGCTCTTTCCAGCTTTCTCCATTCTAGGCAGAAGCAGACCATCCTTGGCACAATCTTTTTAAATGGGGCAATTTTAATTACTTTTTCAAAGTTTCCTAGGGATTAATATAGTGTTATCTCCTTTTCTTGAATCAGTTTTTGCAATGTACAGTTTCCTAGAAAATGCACATAGAATATATATATATATCTGTTTCACTCATAATTTTAAAATCTCCTCTGATTCTGTAGGTATGTCACCTTTCCATTTCTTTAACATTGCTATTTGTGCCTTTACACTTTTTCCTTGATGAGACAAGAAAGCTATTTTACTAGCTTATTTCAAAGATACTTGTTCATGTACTGATCTTTTCCAAGAGTCAGCACATTTGGTTTTATTATTCAGGCCTTTTTAAAAAGGCCTTTGTGTGGGCTTCCCTGGTGGCACAGTGGTTGAGAGTCCGCCTGCCAATGCAGGGGACACGGGTTCGTGCCCTGGTCCGGAAAGATCCAACATGCCGTGGAGCGGCTGGGCCCGTGAGCCATGGCCTCTGAGCCTGCGTGTCCGGAGCCTGTGCTCGGCAATGGGAGAGACCACAGCAGTGAGAGGCCCACGTATGGCGCAAAAAAAAAAAAAAAAAAAAAGAGCAAAATATATAAACATATAAATGATAGAAAAAGAAATGAAAATAGCCCTTAAATAATGAAAAAATATTCAACCTTACTTGTAATAGGAAAAACACTAAAATACAATTTCTCACCAATCAGATTGGTAAATCTCAAAGTCTGACAACACATTCTGTTGGTAAGACTTAGGAAAAGGCACTCACTCTCATATGTTACTCGTGGGAACACAAAATCTAGCAAAATTACGTTTGTATTTTTCTTCTGACCCAGAAATCACACTTCTGGAGATTCGTTCCAAAGATACACTGGCAAAAACCCAAAAGTATAAATGCATACATCCACTCATTACAGCAGCACTGTTTATAGTTACATAAGACTGGAAACACCCAAATGGCTATGAATAATGGGTCAGAAAAAAAACTAAGGTACATCCACATAATAGTGTTATACAGTTGTAAAGGAATGAGTAATATTTTTATATTACTATAGAATGATTTCCAGGATATATTGATAAGATAAAAAGTCAAAGTAAACAACAGAGTTTAGAGTATAAAAAAAGGAGTAGTTGATAAAACAATGGTAGATACATGCCAGTATAAATTTGACCAAACCCATAGAATGTACAACATCAAGACTGAATCCTAAAATAAACTATGGGCTCTAGGTGATAATAATCTATCACTATAGGTTCATCAGTTGTGGGGTTTGATAATGGAGGAGGCTATGCATGTGAGTGTGGCATGGGATATATGGGAAATCTCTGCACTTCCGTTCAATCTTGCTGTGAACCTAAAATTGTTCTAAAAAATAAAGTCTAGTAAATAAAGTCATTTTTATAAAAGAATGGGATAAAAAATATAGATGCATCAATGCCTGTATATTTTCAAAAAGAAACAATGAAAGTATCAAACAAAATTAATTTTTAAAAAAGTGATTACCTTTAGGAAGAGGGAGGTAGAAGTGTAGGAGGGACAAGACTGGAAAACAGACTTGTCCGAATGTGCCTTTTAAAAATAGTTTGGACATTGGAACTGACACACGCTTTATATAATTAAAACAAAATTAAATTAAAACTGAAAGACAGGGCAATCCCTAAATATTTTCTTTTTTAAATGAAGGACTTCAGGTTTCTGGTTCTGATGTAAGGAACTTGGAAGTTGCCACACCATCCTAACAAGGAAGGAGCTAAATAGACTGAAAAATCAACAATTTTCTTGGATCCATGAGAGTAGGGAGGACACAAGGCAACCCACCGCCTCCAAGATTAGAAAGACTGACAGGTGAATACAGGGAGTCATGGCTTCCTGGAGCCCCTCGAGACCAGGAACCGTGGTAGGGACTAGTGCCAGTGCAGGAAGACACTGCACTGAAAATTGAATTGAAAATTGCTGGAGACTTCCCGTGGACAGCTCTGAGAATTAAAAACTCCAGAGGGGCCCCGTCAGAGGTGGACCCCTGCACAATATTGTGAGATTTACTTCTAGGTGCTCAACCAAGTTCCCACAGTAAATACTGGGGGGAAATCCCCTCATGCTTCTGGCAGGGGGAGGGGAAAAGGAACTATTCTGAAATATCCCTGAGCACTCTGTTCTTCTTAATGAGGCCTGCCCTCAGGAGAAACTAGTTAAGAGGAGGCGAACCAATACGGGAGAATGGAAATACCCAACTCTAGCTGGCTCTAGCCTTTGGTATGGAGGAAGATAAATACCCAAATTCATCCCTCTAGCCATCCTGTCCCACTTAAGGGCGGAGAAACAAAACCAAACAAAACAAAACTGAGAACACTTGTGAAGTTCACAGTCCAGAGGGCACAAGCTCACTAAAAACCTGAGACACAAACATTCTCATTCTATAGGGCTCCAGAACACTTCTCCTCCCTGCCACCTCTCCACCACATTACTAAGGGCCTGTTTACTGCTATTCCTCTTACCTGGTACATCGTGTCCAGCTGTCAACAAAGAAACAAACAACCAAGCAAAAACAAGGCCTACCAAAGGGCAAAAGATCGCATTTGAAAGATTAGAACCAGACATTGTAGGGATGTCGGAGTTATCAGACCCGGAATTTAAAACAACTGTGATTAGTATGCTAAGGACTCTGATGGATAAAGCAGACAGCGTGCAAGAACAGTCGACAATATAAGCAGGTAGAAATCCTAAGAAATAACCAAAAAGTAATGCTAGAGATAAGAAACACTGCAGTAGAAATGAAGAGTGACTTTGATGGCTTGTGTAGACTAGACACAGCTGAAGAAAGACTCTGAGCTAGAGAATCTATCAATAGAATCCTCAAAATAAAAAAGTAAAGGGAACAAAAGACTGGATTAAAAAAAAAAACACAGAAGAGACTATCCAAGGACTGTGGGACAGCTACAAAAGGTGTGGTATGTGTAATGGGAATACCAGAAGGAGAAGAGAGAAAGGAACAGAAGGAATATTTGAAACAATAAGGACTGAGAATTTCTCCAAATGTCAGACACCGAATCAGAGATCCAGGAAGCTCAGAGAACACCAAGCAGGAAAATTTCAACAAACAAACAAACAAATACATCTGGGCATATTTTCTGGCTACAAATAAAAAAAAAAGCAATAGGAAACAAATAAAGCTAACTCCTGATCAGGTTGATAACCAACCATAATGAAAATAATTATTTTAAGTAAATTTAAAATGCAGTATTTTCACTTAGTGGAAAAGACTTTAATGAAAAAGAAAACAAAAGCAAAACCTAGGAATAAATCCTACTATGTATTAAGTAGTCTTATTGTTAGTAAGAATATAAAGTATTATTTTCAAATTTTTATATGTGTATGGTAGGGTAAGCCAAACAGGTTAATGTCAGTCTGGACAAAAATTTCAGCATAAGATACACATAAAAATCAAAGTTAAATAAGATCTGCATAGTCTTACATTTTAGCTTGAAAAAGCACTTACGAATTCATGATTTATTTTGCTATTTATGAAAATTGCGTATAATCTGGCACTGAAAAGCTTTTAGAAGCAAACAAACCCAACAGCAAAGAGCATCCCTAGCACTCAGATTGTGGTCTCTCCCCAAAATAAACGAACAAAACAAAACAAAAAAAACCAACCATCTTTGTAAAAAAATGGTTGATTCTAGGTCTCGGGCAGAAGATCTAGGAGATATAATAGTGACCCCCCAAACAAGGAAACTAACAAAAACTTCAGGAGTTATGCCTAAGAGGTGTAGGAGCAAACCTGAAGGGGCCCTTACTAGCCTGCACTCATCCTCTGCACTACATACTGACATGTTGAACCAAATAATCCTTTGCAGTGGGGCTTACCTGTGCCCTGTTGTACACGGTTTAATAGCAGCCCTGACCTCTATCCACTAGATACTCAGTCATGGCAATCAAAAGTGTCTCCAGGCATTGGTGAACGTCTCCTGGGGATCAAAATTGTCCCTAGTTGAGAACCACTACACTAGCCCAAGAAGGGGCAACCTGGGACCCAAAGTTTCAAAAACTGTAATGAATAGAAACAAATAAATTACCTAAAAACCCATGACTTCATATTTCTTCAGCTCTGAAAAATAGTCCTCTCTGACTTTTGAATGCCCTTCCATCTATTGCCTTTGTTCCCTCCATTACAAAACTCTCTAGACAGATGTAGTAGCTTCTGGAAGTATCTTTATATCTTTGCACTGTTTTGAAAGAGCTCCTCGGCCCAATGTTGCAGCTCATTAAAATAATATTCATCTGTGCCCATGTATGGTCAGGCCACCCAAGGTGGCTGTTCTCTTGGTCTCTGTACATCCCCTGCCTGACCAGTGCCAGCTTCACCTACACGCTACTCACCTGACTGACCTCCTTTTTACATACTCGCCTCAGGCCCCAGCTGATGATTGTTCTTATCAAGAGGGCAGTGAGGGGCGTGCCCTCTGCTGGTTTCCCTGGTAACCAGCGAGCGCACCTGCTGTCAGTCCCCCTATAACTGGCAATCTCCCCTCCCCCGGGAGCGAAGCCTGCCATGTTGTCCTGCCCGCCGTTGGACGTACACAGTGGGGTGTAGCTCCAGGACCTTGCTTCAGACAAGTAAGCTCCCCCATCGGTTAAACCACTGATGTCTCTGTCGCTGACCCCGGGCTCTTTCTTCGGTCTTAAAGCTGGGCAAGTACAGGCCTTGTAGGCCTGCGGGGTGCCGCTCAACAGCCCGTTTGAATATTCAGCCCAATTTTTCTTTTCTTTTTTTTTTTGCGGTACGCGGGCCTCTCACTGTTGTGACCTCTTCCGTTGCAGAGCACAGGCTCCGGACGCGCAGGCGCAGCGGCCATGGCTCACGGGCCCAGCCGCTCCGCGGCATGTGGGATCTTCCCGGACAGGGGCACGAACCCGTATCCCCTGCATCGGCAGGCGGACTCTCAACCACTGTGCCACCAGGGAAGCCCTCAGCCCAGTTTTAAGTAATGGTGATTCTATTTTCAGTAATCCAGAAGTCTGTGTATTTCTTTCACAAGGCTGCTTTTCTATGTTATGGCTGCAATAAGCATCCCAGGTGAATGAAGGTTCTGACTGAAGAGCCGCCTTCTAGGGTGTGTAGAGCAGAATGTTGCAGATATGCAGGTAGATTATCTTCGTGTGGGAGATGCCTCTCCCCAGCGTAAGAGGTCTGGGAACCTCTTATATCAGAAGCATCTTGTGGTTTCTTTTTCTTGTCACCTCTTCCCACTCTAATTCTTGTTGTTATATGGGTAGACTTATCAAGTTCTGCCCTACTTCTCTGTCCAGAGTCCGCCCTTCTGATAGGAGACCACCCAGCTTCACTGGTTGAAGCAGTTGCTGAGGCTTTAACATAGGAGCAGACGTCATTTGTGCCAGAACGTCAGCATATGATGCACATGCGTGGATCATGCTAAGCCCCTCAGTTCATAATACAATCTTTTAGTTTATTTACCAGATAATTATTGACAAGGCCCCTCCCTACACTGTACTGTTAACCCTGAGCTTGAAGTTCCTCTAGAAAGTTAGTGCACAAAACAGCTGTTACCTTTGCAGTGTCCTTCTGCTGGCTATTTCCCCCCTGCTTCTATTGCTCTTTCAATCCAATTCTATCTTTCCTCTGTTTTCCAGGATAATATCTTCACATTATCTGATCTTTGATTGTAACTTTTCTTGTTTGGTATTTCAGTGGAATTTAGTGGGGAAGGAAAAGCAGACAGGTGTGCTCAGCCTGTCAATTTGATCCCCATATTTTTTCTGAGCGTATGAGTAGAACAACATATGTTTTCGAAAACATTATTTTTAATGAATGAGCCTTCATAGTTCATCATACTGGAGTGTATATACTAATTTTCTTCTCTTTCTTCACCACTAAATCATAAGGTCCTTGAGGAGAGAGAAGAATGTCCTTAAGACTAATTGAAATGTCTGGCATGTAGCAGTTCATAAGCATTCCTGATTCAATCTGATTTTTTTTTTTTTCAGTTGAACAGGTGAGAACAAATGTAGAGACTTGGGGTAGCAGTGGAGAGAGAAAGCAGGGAGGAAGGTTGACTTGGGAACAGAGAACACTGTGTGCGTTCCTGTGTTTCTATGTGATTCCCCCTCTCCTACATTTCTGTGCTATTGCAGCAGTTGATCCTCGTGCAGCCACTATGGAAAATAGTATGGCGATTCCTCAGAAAATTAAAAATAGAACAACCATATGATCCAGCTATTCAACTTCTGGGAATATATCCAAAGGGAAAAAAAAACCCCACTAATTTGAAAAAATATATGCACTCCTAGGCTCATTGTAGCATTAAGTACTATAGCTAAGATATGGAAGCAACCTAAGTGTCCACTGACAGATGAATGAATAAAGAGTATGTGAGATATATACACACACAGACATATACACACACGGAATACTACTCAGCCACAAAAAGAAGGAAATCTTGTGACAACATGGATGGACCTTGAGGGTATTATGCTAAGTGAAATAAGTCAGGCAGTGAAAGATAAATACTGTGTGATTTCACTTGCATGTGGAATCTAAAAAACAAAACAAAACCAACACCCAGATACAGAAAACAGGTTGGTAGTTATCAGAGGGGGGAAGTGGGTGGGTAAGGGGTGGGTAAAATTGGTGAAGGGTGTCACTTGAATAGTGATGAATGGCAACTAGACTTATGTGTTGATCACTTTGTAGTATATACAGAGATTGAATTATTATGCTGTACACCTGAAACTAACAATGTTATACACCAGTTTTACCTCAATGAAAGAAAAAGAAGTTGATCCTTAGTTGGACTGGGAAATATGGATGTTGAGATTTTCCTCTCTCTTTCTAAAGCCCTAGAAATAAGAACTTCTCTTTGGAGCACAATGTTTCTTTCAGCACATCTCACAGTATGTATAAAACACTCCAGAAGGGATGTGTTTCTAAGTTACAGGTGCAGTAAGAAATATAAAGATGGCGTTGATCTACCCAAGTTGCTCTTTACTGCCTCAGAAGGATGAGTCACTCTGTTTATGTTGAGAGACTGAAGCAAGACTCCTCACAGCCAGGAGTGTAATCAAGTCGTGAAAATGCTATGATAGGAACTGTAAACTCTCATGGGATTGTGACATTCAGATTGTTAGAAACCTTTATGGAAGCGTATTGGGATGAATAGTTCACTACACTTGAACAAGTATTGGAAATCAAACCAAGAAGGCATAAGACAACATTATACTCACATATCATCAAACTAGAATTATTTTTTCAAATTTTATAAATATAACTGGGAGCCTCAAAATCTGATGATTCCGATTTTCTATCCACAAAAACTGAAAAACAAATCCAGTCTTATTTTTTTTCTCTTTCACCCCCTGCCCTTTTTTTTTTGACCATGCCATGAGGCATGTGGGATCTTAGTTCCATGACCAGGGATCGAACCCATGCCCCCTGCAATGGAAGTGTGGAGTCTTAACCACTGGACTGCCAGGGAAGTCCCTCTTTCCCTTTTTTCAATGCATCTATTTATTTACTGTGAGTCACTGGTGTCTAGCAAGCATAAAGTTGAATAATTTATTAAAATGTTCCTTTCTCTAAATGAGAAGTGATGTTTATAAGTAAACTGTCATCTCTTCACATATAATAGTTTCATAGATTTTTTTAAATCAATAGGGGCCCAAATTTATTTCTTTTTTGAAAGATGAATGAAAGAAGATTGGTGAGGACAACTTGCTGCTGATGAATAGGAAAGAGTTAGCAGTGAATACCTTGGTTTAAATTGAAATATGTATAGTTTCTCACATCTCATGATCCAACTTGGAAAACACCTAAAACAATTGTGATAACAATTTGTTGAGTACCACCATGTACCAGGTACCACTCATTTACTATTTCTAATTCTTGCATCAATACCACAAGGTAAATATCATAAGCTCCATTCAAGATCGGAGGATGCTGAGTTCTGAGAGAATCAGTGACCAAGGTCACTTAGAGCCTGTCTGCAAACCCTCATGGGCTCTATATCCTACACTCTTCATTGTATATCACAGTGCCTCTCTTGACAGCTCCGTTTATGTCTGATGATTTTACTTGATTAATTTACAAGTGATAGACATTGATTGCTGCTTCTAATGGATTTTGTAAAAATTCTAGACTCACAGTATTACCATTTACAAGTGTATCAATCAGGATGGGGTAGGCTTTGCTTTGTGGCAACCTCCAGATCTCAGTGACTTTCAATAACAAAAGTTTATTTCTTGTTCATTCACCATGGCCGTCATAGATCAGCTGGGGCTCTGTTATAAGTTGACATTATCCCAGCTGAGGGAGGAATTATTCTCTAGAGCATGAACAGTCACAATAGCCAAGAAGAAAGGTGACCTAAAGGGTCTTGCATTGGTGATTAAATTTTGTCCCAGATGTGTCACACATCACTTTACTTACAACTCATTGGTGCTAACTGGCCACATGTCCCCAACCAACCATAGGGGACCAAGAAGTGAAAACCTGTTATAGACCCAGAAGACTCTAATAGCCAGAAATATTTGGTGAGTGGCATTAACTCTTAGCAGGTTTGCCCCTCGGTGCTGGGGGGAGCACAGAGAGTAAGGCATGGTCTTTGTCTTTAGAAAACTTAGTGTGAGACATGCAAAAAATCAACCATAAGGCAAAGGAAAATAAGTTCTAAGCTAGTATAAGCTTCGCATTAGAGGAACACGGAGGAAAGAATGATTAATTTTAAATGGTGAGACTACAGAGAAGCCTTTGCAGAGAAGAATACAGATGAGCTTTAAAAGCTTGAAGGATTTCAAAGCATTGAAGGATTTTATAGACCCTCTTTTCTTCTCATCATGTGTTCTCTAAATTAGAGTATTCAAACCGTGGGTAGTAACCCATTGTAAGGCCACTAAATCAACATAAAAGTTTTGACCAGCACAGAAAAAGAACAGAGAATCACTGCACATCAGGTGTGGCAGAGGTGAGAATTGTTCAGGGTAATTTGTTTCTGGGATGTGTGTGTGTGTGTGATGTAAAATACATTTCTTACTGTAGATCCTCATCAAAAAAGTTTGAGAGGGGCTTCCTTGGTGACACAGTGGTTGAGAGTCCGCCTGCTGGTGCAGGGGACACGGGTTCGTGCCCTGATCCGGGAGGATCCCACATGCCGCAGAGCGGCTGGGCCCGTGAGCCATGGCCGCTGAGCCTGCACATCCGGAGCCTGTGTTCCACAACGGGAGAGGCCACAACAGTGAGAGGCCTGCGTACCGCAAAAAAAAAAAAAAAAAAAAGTTTGAGAGCCACAGGTGTATATGGTCTCATTATTTCTTTGACTCCCAAACCTTTGTCTTTACCTGTCTGTCTATATCAAACCCATATCTTCAACTGCCTGCTTAACATGTCCGCTCAGAAAGCACAGAGCAGTTCACAGTCAGAGCTCCTTTTGCCATCATCCCTTCCAGGCCTGCTCCCATCCCTACCCCACTGCCAGCTCCAAACCTCCCTTGTTTCTTTCATCAGACATCTACCCATCTTTCATGACCATCTACCCACTAGGCAAACTGGAACCCTGGGAGTCATTCTGGGCCCTTCACACACTACATTCTCTGTCTCTCAATTTTATTTCATGCCTATATAGCTTTCAAAAAGGTATCTTTGCAATAACTTTCACCCCTCTCCCTTACACGCTACCATCCTGATGCAAACTACTGTCATCTCCCTTCTGGACAAGGGCATTTGCTTCCTAACTTGCCTCTCCACAGCATCTCTTGGCCCTTTCCAATCCATTCTTCACTCTGCAGACAGAGGGATCGATTAACCATGTCACTGCCCTACTAAAATCGAAAGGCAGAGCCACAAATCAATCTGGCTTGAAAGGTGCTCCGTAACCAGTCCCTGACCATCTCCCCTGTCTCTCCCTCATAGCTTCCCATCTGGGGCTGCTCTCAGCCTTTCATACGTACCATACCATCTCATGTCTGGGTCTCTGGAGATGCTTTTCTTTCCAGGAGCCCTCTTCTCCCCTCATCTCTTAATGTATCCAAGCTTCCCTTATTCCTTGAAGTCTCAGAAGGCTGTCACCTCCTTAGGGAGGCCTTCCTTGGCTTCTGAGTAAGATTAGTCCTTCCAACGTAACACATAGCACAACTGTAATTATTTACTTGTTCTAAGGTCTATATTCACCATGAGACTCTCAGCTCCGTCAAGGCCAAGAATGCATCTGCTGTGCTTCTTCGCCTTGGAACCACAGTGCCATGCCCAGGGTCTGGTATACAGCAGTGGCTCCATCATTCTTTCTGAATAGATTGAAGAAGACTGTGTTTAAGACATTTCTTTAAATAATTACGGTGGTCAATGGTGATGTTACGTCCTCGAAAGAACACCTGAGTGCCTGAAAGTGGAACGTTGCCATGTGAGCTTTTCTGGGAGGTTTGGACTTCTTTGATATTCCAGATAAGGGCTGTCAACTCCAGCTCAACTTCATCTGTCTAACAGAAGCGTGTGTTCACCAGGTGTCTGACTGTGCTACTCATCTGATAGTAAGTTGCTGGCTAATCAGATCCCTACAATGAAATCGTTCATCCCCGTCGGACTTCTCTGTGTCGCTAATGATCAGAACACACATTCAGAGATGTGACTTAGTGATACCTGAAGTGGCGTGATTCTCTCTCTGCCTTCTACTGCCTATCATTCTTTTTCTGTCTCTTCTGCTCCCCTGCCAGCCTCAGGCCTACAGACAGAGAGGCGCCAGCCAGGCCACTGACTCCTGATAACGGAGGCCTCACTTACTTTACTTTTCATGCCCTTCAACATGTTATTCCTCAACCTGTCCCCAGGGGATACTAAAATCATCCGCTTGGCCTTGGCCTCTCTTTGAAGTTGAAAATTAAAATGACTTTTCTCCAGTTGCTTTAAGTAATATAGTTAAATATTACAGTGTGGTTGACCCCTGCCTCCCGACATCTCCCCTTTGACGTGATTCTGACCAGCCTGCTGATCAGACAAACATGGGTGAGCTACAGAAGGGAGTTAGCAGGGAAAGGGACATGTTATACTTTAATTAAAAAAAAAAAAAAAAACAGCCATTTCACGTTCCCAAGAAAGTTATCTTGGGACAGGCCATGGAGGCGCCCATACTGCATTCTGTAGAAACTACGAAGGCCAGGCCTCACTTGGGGTCCATCTTCCCTTCTGCACCAACCAGTGCAGGAGATGTGAAAGGGGCGGCTCCTTCCTGCTGCTGGTGAAGAGCCTACACACGTGTGGGGACTCTGCCGGTGTCTCCATCACTTGTAGCCCCAGCACTGCTCAACAGAGAGGAAGCACAGGCCTTTTCCTACCTTTCCAAGCCACTGGTCAGATGCAAAACACCCACTTGTTCCCCCATTAGGCTATGGGGAGACCTCTGCTGGTGGAGCGAGTTCAAATTTTGTTTAAGTAAAGTCCCTGGCAGTGTTTCCCCTTCTCTGTCCATTCAGAGACAGAAAAGGCTGAGGTGGCTGCTGTGTCTTCTTGGCTTTGGGGAAGGATGTCTGCTATGGTTCGCAAAGCAGCTCCAGGGAAGTCATCACACTCTTAATGACCATTCTGCCTCTGGGGACTCTTTGCCTTGTCTTCACTCCTGTGAGAGTCCCCATCTTATTTTATGTGGACTCTTCTAATTATCTTCTCTCTCTACTTTGCCCTCCTCCCAGCGGAATATGTCTTGGCGAATTAATTGTTCTTGTTTCTTCACGTGCTTCCTGTGTGAGTGCAATGCTCTGTACACCAAACTAATGCAGCCTTGGCTTAGTTTCGGTTCCCTGGAAATAGGCTCTGTGATAGAGAGCTGCATGCAGGTTCATTAGGGGGTGCTCTAGGGGGCTGTACAAGTAAGGATGTGAAAAAGGCAGAATTGGGCAAGGGGAAAAGCTGTCCCACGATGGGGCTGCAACCCAAAGGCCTTAGCCAATCGTGCAGGGATCTCTGCAGCTGGATGGCCCTCCAGAGGTGTCCCAAAAGGAAGCTAGGGGCCAGGCCTTTGTTTCCCTATATCAGCCAGTCACTGGCCACAGGCTGTCCTTGGGAAGGGGTTTATTCTTGGACCAGGTCAGGTAGTTCCCTTCAGTGGAGGGGAGCTCCTGGGGACGGGGACGGCAGTGAGCTGCCCATAGCTGATAATCCCAGCAACTGGCAAGGGATGCGGCAACCTTCATCTCAGGGAATACCGCTGCATTGGCTCCAAGGCTGAATTTGGTCTTCAGATACATGTTTTTCTTTCCACAGTATTTTAAAAAATGAGTGATTCCATAAAATAATCTAGATACTTAGCTTGTCCTAAAGTCAAAAGAACTGGTGAATCAGTCAGAGTCCAGGCAGGCAAAGAAAACCCACACTGGGTATTTCAACAGAGATTGAATGTCGTGGGGTCATTAAACAAGTGTAGGGGAGGCTGAAAAGTAAAAATGGGGGACATCGTGGTGCCCACATGTAGTACCTACAGGAGGGAGCCACCGCTCCTGGGGTTGGTGGAATGAAGGGAATAAACAGGGGTTATCAAAACCCAGGGGCTCAGAGAAATGGGGTCTGTGGAGCTGGGTAGGAGGAGCCCCCTGTGAAGAGGTGGGAGCCCCTGGGGCAGCTGCTGGTTCCTTTGTGGGAACACAGGCTGATTCTGGGAGTGGGAAAGAAAGCTGGCATCTGAAACCAGATGTTGCTGCTGGCGTGAAGGTAACTGCCGGGGAGAGGCTGGCGCCTCCAACAAGCAAACAGGCACAAGGGACTTTTGCTCCCTCCTGTCTCCCGCCGTCCAGGCTCCCTCTACTGCCCTCTGCTGGCAGAAGCTACCAGGAAGGCGGTTGACGAAAGAGAAAGGCCCCAGCATCGCTAAACTGAATGTAGAGTAGATAATAGCTTAACAACCGACACGTCACGGCGATTCTGCATCCGTGATCCTGCATGATAACAATCAAGGAGCTGCACCTCAGCTGCCTTTTTAAAAAAAATTGAAGTATAGTCGATTTAAAATGTTTCCAAGGTACAGCAAAGTGATTCCTTTATACATATATATTTTTTCATATTCTTTTTCGTTATGGCTTATTACAAAATGTTGAATATAGTTCCCTGTGCTATACAGTAGGACCTTGCTGTTTCTCTATTTTATATATAGTCGTTTGTATCTGCTGATCCCAAACTCCTAATTTATCCCTCCTCGCCACCTTTCCCCTTTGATAACCATACGTTTGTTTTCTATGTCTGTGAGTCTGTTTCTATTTTGTATATAAGTTCATTTGTATCATATACTAGATCCCTTCTAAAGAAGCTTACTTCACTTAGTACGATTATTTCTAGGTCCATCCATGTTGCTGCAAATGACATTACTTCATTCTTTTTTTATGTCTGTGTGATATTCCATTGTGTATGTGTATGTGTGTATATATATATATATATATATACATCTTCTTTATCTGTCGATGGACATTTAGGTTGCTTCCATGTCCTGGCTATTGTGAATAATGCCCTCAGCTGCCATTTTAAAGAGACAGGTGAGGTGCCCTCCAGTTCACTGATCCCACCTGGCCAGTGTCTCACTCATTTACCTTCCCAGCCGGGCCCTTGGGGGCTTCTGTTTGCTACCCCTGTATGAAAAAACTATTGCCCCCAAAGGATCCACATCTTCTTGAGGAGTTCTAGGAATGAGTATGGGCATGGGATTTAATGCCCCATGCATTAATCACAGCCAGTACCACTACATGATGTTTTTCCTGGGCCTAAATTCTCCTCCTCTGTCTTCTCCCCGAGTCCATAGGCACCCTCACCCAGCCCCTCTGGCTGAGAGAAGATTGGGGACTTCCCATTCCTGATTTTTCTGGAACCTGGTTGTACCACCCGGCGCTGGGTTTGTAACCTGTCTGTCCGTCACCCTCCTCTTTTGTTTTCCTTCACTATCTTTGTCCATTGAAGAGGGAGCTGTGTGTAAGGCCAGGCTGTTTTTCACAGCATGGGACTCGGCAAATGCTGTCTTGAGGGAATCAAAATTGTCTTGAGAGAGACCAAAGCCCCAAGTGGAACTATTTCCCCCTGATATGGATTTGTTTTGTTTTGTTTGAAAATTGATGTGATCAGGAATTGGCAAAAAAGTCACATTTTTCTGGCTTTCTAAGAAAGGCCACAAATGTTTTAGCAAATTAGTAGATAGCATTGGAGCCAATGATCATTTTGGAAATCAAGCCCCTGGGACCCAGACTACGGAAATATGGGTCATAGATCTTCAGAGCCTTCCAGCTTTCAGAGCCTGGAGCCACCGATTGGTTCAGGAGAAGGAGGCCGATGGGGCATCAGGTGGGAAGAGCACAGCGTCTGGAGGGGCCTAGGTCTGGCTGCCCCTCACTGCTTAGGGTCCGTGGGCAGGGTCCTGCAACGCAAAGGCTCAGTGTCCTGACCCATGACCCGAAGGGGAAGTGGATTCTGTGATCTCCCTTGTTTTCCAACAGTTTTAAGATATTCAGAATTGAACTTTCCCATCTATCCTTCCCATCTACTCCTTAGGACCCCTAGCAGATAAGCAGATTCCTCAGATCAGTGGCCCTCCAAGCATCTTTACCCTCCTCTGCTGAACGTGAATCGTCACACCCACCTGATGCTTAGCCCACCCCTGCTCTGCTGAAGCAAGGACAAGTGAGATCCCACACCTGTGCTTTATTTCACCAGAACTATAGTCTTTTTAAGAAGTGACCATTGATCATAGTGACTTATTGAGTGCCTACTGTGTGCCTGGCTTTGTGTACATGTGATGTCTACAGCCCTGAGGTTGTTCTCATTTTCAGATAGAAACCTGAGGCTCAGGGCAGTCAGATGACACAGGGCAAGGAAGGGACAAACTCAGATTGGGAATCCAGAGCACATAGTAAGAAAATGATGTTTGAGAGTCTTTTATTCATTATCATTATGTTAAGGAGAAAGTCAAGTTCAGTTTTATTCTGGCATTAATGCATACTTTAAATTTTACTTTTTTTTAAAGTAATTATTTATTTTTGGCTGTGTTGGGTCTTCATTTCTGTGCGAGAGCTTTCTCTAGTTGCGGCGAGCAGGGGCCACTCTTCATCACGGTGCACAGGCCTCTCATTGTCGTGGCCTGACTTGTTGTGGAGCACAAGCTCCAGACGCGCAGGCTCAGTAGTTGTGGCTCACGGGCCTAGTTGCTCCGCGGCATGTGGGCTCCTCCCAGACCAGGGCTCGAACCCGTGTCCCCTGCATTAGCAGGCAGATTCTCAACCACTGCGCCACCAGGGAAGCCCTAAATTTTACTTTTTGTTATTTGTTTTGTCTTATGTTTTGGTTTTAATATATTTTTAACACCTCAGTAACACCTGCTTCTCTCCACCCCCCTGCTCCTTCTTCACAAAGAGAAAGCAAATCTCTGATCTTGGCAGGCAGGAGAATCAAGCTAGAAGTTAATAACATTGTTTTGCATGAATTCTATCCATTTTCATAGTTACCTCCTATTTACGGCAAGTGATACTGATTTTCCACCTACAGTTAGAGACATGAAGTTTCCTTTTGAAATAAACTTAAGTT
The DNA here is from genome assembly GCF_964270905.1 of Leucopleurus acutus. Classification (NCBI taxonomy): domain Eukaryota; kingdom Metazoa; phylum Chordata; class Mammalia; order Artiodactyla; family Delphinidae; genus Leucopleurus; species Leucopleurus acutus. The sequence continues at coordinate 50,765,117 of NC_139150.1, read as the reverse complement.
TTAAAAAAACTTTATCAAGTTAAAAAAAATCAGTAGTACCTAATAGCTGAGGTGTATTGGCTGTAGCAAATATCATGCGAGCATGACCTTGCATAACGTTTCTGACCATCTCTGTGCCTCAGTTTCACCAGGATATGAATAACACCTACCTCCCAAGGTTGTTGTGAGGATTAAATGTGTTAACCTATGTCAAGGTCATAAAGCAGCACCTGGGATACAGTAAGCTCTACATAGGTGATAGCCAGTGTTACTATAACGCAAATGTGTGACATTTAGAGCCGATTTCCATTTGGTTCTTGTGTGTGTCCTGAGGAAATGCAGGCTGATGAAACAATGACAACCAGGGGCATCCAACTTTTAAACACAGATTTATTGGTAAAAGCCATACCTAGTTCCACACTATTCTGTAAATTTTGCAGAGTGTGGGGAAAATTTTACTGTAATTTATTGTAATCAGCATGCAATTTACCTTTTAAAAATTCATACTGTGTTTATGACTATAAGGAACTTAGAGCTTTCGCAGCGCTTTGTTTTTAACATGCTCTCCCTGCCACCCCTCTTATCCACACACCCACAAAAAATTGAGAACAGTAGTCAAGCTGTGGAGATTGCTTCAGTCATCATTTACCAAGTACTAAGCTTATTAAGAAAAGTCCAGGGACTTTTAGCACCTATTTCACTCACACGGGGCATCATTATGATGACGTAAAACTTTGGCGTCTTCTCAAACAACCAAATATCTGGAAATACAAAGTGGCATCTGTGTGTAGAGGTGAACTTTTAAAAGAGCTCGTGGGGCATATTTTAATGTTACCACAGAGTTTCAGCAGGAATTAGCTTTCAACAACCCGCCATGTAATTTTGGAGATTAAAGGCTGGTGTGAGGTGTTGGTCATGGGAGACTGAAATGAAGCTTCCCTGGGCTGTCAGGTGTGAGCTATTTAGTAGTCAGCAACAATTAGGTCCTCAGGGTTGAAAGTAAAGGAGCATACTCCATGATATTTAAGGTACAAGGATTCTAAAGGAATACACTGTCGACTGAAGAAAAATTCACAACCTAAAGGACGTAAGTTAAGTTTTATTTGGGGACCTTACTGAGGACTATAGCCTGGGAGACGGCCTCTCAGATAATTCCAAGGAACTGCTCCAAAGAGGTTAGGGAAGAACCAGGATATATAGGAGTTTTTGCTTGGAGAGAAAAACAAAAACAAAAACCAAAGACAACTCATAGAGTTGAACATCAAAAGATTACTGCTAATCACAAAAACAGACATCTCACGTTAGTGATTTCAGAGCTTGTCTGTGTATGGGAGGGTGCAAGAGTCTGGGGTCATTGAAGTTAGTCCTTAGATATGCATCTTAACTATCTAGGGCCAGTCTCCTGCTTTTCTCCACGGTGAGTTCTCCTCAGTGCGCCCAGTTAGGGGCAGCTGCAGTGGATGATGGCTTGATGGCGGGCAACATTCTTTGTTTACCGAAGCGGCAGCCGACATTCTTTTGTGCGCACTTGCTTTGGAGAGGGTGTTGCAAAGAGCCCAGAGCTGGACGCCTCCTCAGTTTAGTCATGGTTCTCTCACCCTTCGTGAATCTGCAGCCTGTTCGTTAGATGGAAACTCGCCCTGTCGCTTTGCGCCTCTGGGTCTCAATAAAATAAAAACAACAAAGAGCATGGTGATTTTAGCTTAAGCCCACAAAGGCAAGGGAACCTGCCCTTCTCGTTCACCAGTGTCTCTAGGGCCTGGAACACTGCCTGCTGCGGAGGTGATAAACATTTGAAAAAAATCAGTGAGGCTGGCGGTAGTTTGTTATCAAGATGAAAGATGGGGCAGGGTTTTCTCCCTTAGACAACGAGGCAGGAAAAAGCCAAAGGGTGACACTCCTTATGGAGTAACTTGGTCAGTCCAAAGAAATTGGGGTAAGTGTGAAAGTCCAAAGGAAGGAACAGGGATGAAAACTGGACAGAGTCAGTGGTCAGGAGGTGGGCAGAACTGAACTTAAATGGGATCAAGGGAAGGAAATGAGGTAAGGATAGCCCTGGTATCCCTCAACTGCCTGGTACACGAGTAGGTTAGGTTGGCTTAAAGTTACGTTAACTAATATTTGACAAGTATTAAATCCCTACTGTGTGCCAGGTACTAGTCTAAGAGGCACTTGTGATTTTGCAGTAAAGAGACAAAAATCCCTGCAATCATGGAGCAGATAGCAACTGGCTCTGGAGGGAACATTAATAACGGCTACTTAATGATTTGATAATAGCAATTAATGATTGTTTACCATGTGTCAGGCCTTGTCCCCTACTAGCTCACTTAGCCCTCGTAAATGGCTGATGAAGTAATTTCTATGCTTATTCTGAGTCTTACTTTTCCAAGGGTCCTCCTTCTTTAGACCAGCACCTTGTGGGCCACAGCCTTAGGAGTAAGTAAGGTCAGAACTTATGGCCTGGAATGTTGCATTTCAACTCTGTTACTAACATGGAGGCAGGCAAGTCACTTTACCTCATATCACTCTTTACGAAAGACCAAATAACATGGTTGTACTTAATGGAATGATATGAGGCTTTGGTGGAATGTTTATATGAATAATAAGTAAAGGAAATGTTTTAAAACAATGAGTATCAAATGTTTTTATCCCATGGCATGTTGTCAGAAGAACATTAATAATGAACTCTTCTATAAATTCTCTCAACAATGATTTTATTAAAAAAAAGTACTGCCCAATTGATAGGAGTTTGGTTAAAAATTCCAGCCAGACGGTGATTACTTGAAAAAAAAATCCTGATAAGTTAAACATACACACATTACGCGCTTGTGTAAAAATTTTCATTATGCAAAACTAGATAGAGATACCAGCCCAAAGTGCCTGTAGGACAATAGTACTCCTGGATATCAAATAAGTTTTTGAGAAATTTTCGGCTTTATCAAGGGGTTCTCATTGTTTATCTCATACCTTCTACACATGGAGTTTGCTTATGTTAAACTAACTTCATTTATTTATTTAACTGACGAATGATTATGAAGCATCTACACTGTCCTCGGTGTAACAAGACAGACAAGGCAATTACCATCCAGTGGGAAGAAATATCCTGGACAAGTAAAGCTCGGGTGTTGACAGTTGTTACAAGAGGGAAACCCAGGATACTATTGTGGACTTCTGCTCGGTCTGGAGAGATAGGGATCGGCTTCACGTGAGTCTTGGAGGAAGTCTTGCTTCCTAGCAGGGGACCTAGCCTTTTGCCATGTATACTTCTCCACGTATTTCTGGGAATGCACCTGGTGAATGCTTCTGTGTGTGAGAGAAGAAAGTGTAGCGTTTAAGGGCCCAGCCTCAGTAGCCAAGCCACTTAGGTTCAATTCCCGGCACTGCCACTTACTAGCTATCTGATCGTTAGGCAAGTTATTTAACTTCTCCATGTCTCATTTTCTCCATCTGTAAGATGGGATGGTAGTAGTACATCAGGGGGTGATTAGGAGGCTTGAGTGTGCTCATAAAGATAAAGTGTTCAGCGTGGAGGGCGTCTGGGGAACGCACTGATAGTATAATTCTCTTTTGCAAATCTGCTGGGCTGTCCTTGGCCCATTCAGCAGACCCTAGACTGCCCTTCCCTCTGAAGGTCTCCGTCTTCCATCCAGATCCTCTTTCTTCACATTGCTGCTGCTGTCTCTTCCACCCAGTATCACCCGTAATTCCCCACAGCCCAGAAGAACCGAGCAATACCATTAGTATAGATAAAAAAGAGAGAGGGCACAGAGGGAATGTTCCCTCTCCGGCAGGGGCCCATAAGCATCTTAGTGTTGATTCCTGACCTGGCTCAGGGCTTAGTCCTGGCCTTTTCCATGTGACCAGAGACAGTTCTGTGCAACGACCCACACCTCAGAATTTGCCCCCAGAAGATAGAACCATATTTTCCCCTCCCCCTAGTCTAAGGTCCACCACCAGAGTGTCCTGCCCCTGGATCGACCCCTCTCTAGGATGGCTGAGAGTTGGAGCATCCCTTCCCTTCAGGGCAAGCCCCACCCCACCCACAGGGATGTGAGACAGCCCTGAGGCCCCAAAAGACAATCCCATCAGGGTTTGATTTAGAGAGTCTCAAGAAGTGTGGCCATAATTGCATACGGGCCCCCCTGCCCGCCACACCGTGCTGTTCAGCTCCCATTCCGCCAGTTCCTCCAAGTCAAGATTCCAGAAGTCTTAGGGTCCAGTCTCACCCGGGGTTGCCTTGACCTGGGAGAGCTTGGGGTTCTGAGAGGCCTACATGCCTAGGATTCAGAGTTCCCTGCTCTGTCAAGGACTATTTTAGTTATATTATAGTTTAGGAAGAATTTGAGCATCCCTCTGGAGACTTAACTCTATTTTTAACATTGTTTCTATGGGAAAAGTGTTCCAAGTGACAATCTAAAACAGAATTCTTAGAATACAGCCTTTTCGTTGCTAGAGACTGCAAGTAATTGTTTTTTCACATGTAGCGATGATGTTGAAGCTTTCTTTTAAAACATGCATCTAGTGTAAACAAATAGAACAAGAAAAAACAGGTGTTGCTTCTTGCGTTTTTTTGGCAAGTTTTAAAAATTGAGGTTTTTTTTAAAAAAAGAAACTATTTTAGTTTCAAAATTTAACATTTATTGAGTATTTATTGTTTCCCGGACACTGAGTTAAAGGCTGTTTGTGTATAATCTCATTTAATCCTCACAACAACACTCTAGGGTGGTATAATAAAGAATCTGACCCCATTTTTGATGCTTAGCTGCTGACAGCGGTCAAGCCCCCCCCAGGCCCCTTGCCCTTCTCCCCCACATCTTGGCAAGTTTATTAAAAAAAAAACCTCAAGTGCTCCCTACTTTGGTGCTCTTGGGAAATTCGAACCATTTAAACCCCAGCTGCAAGGGGGAGCCTTCACTCCAGCCCCACCCCCTCATTATAGAACCTCAAATCCAGTGTCCTTTCCTTGTTTCCCTAAACTATTCTTGGACCTGCTTGGGGACCCACTAACTCGCCCCAGAAAGCCTCCTTATGTGAGTTATAAACCTTTTCAGACCCTCTTGGCATCTCTGTGGCGTAAATTTTGGGTGAGGAGTCCGTTTCATTTCCGCAGGGCGACCACAGCAGGTGACTGCAGCATTCTCTATTTTACAGATGAGGGAAATGAGGCTCAGGGACATTAAGTTGTTTGCCAAAGGTCATAGAGCCAGTTAATAATATCATCTTAACTACTCTACTATTTCCCTACTACAGGCCAGATGAGCTTGGCCTAAAAATTAGTGAATACATTTGCAAATTAGTGAATACATTTGCTTATACCTCTTGCTAATATGTAACATGTGTGGAACACCTACCTTGTTCCAAGCCCTTTTTGTGAGTTAACTCATGGTATCCTCTTAACAACTCTTTGAGTTACGTGCCATTATTATTCCTATTTTTATAGATGAGGAAACTGAGAAACAGCAAACTTAAATAACTTATGGAGGGTCAACCAACTAAGAAACAGCAGTGCTTGGATATGAACGCAGGCAGTCTGGCTCAGAACCCAGACTTTGAGTCACAGGGCTACAAGGCCTCATACCTGGTGTACAAATAAAGAAGCTGCTGTTACCCCAGGTTACAAGGATTGTATTCTTGCCACGGCTTAAGTGGACAACACCTGTTTAAAGAAAACCTTATATTAATGACAAATTCATTGATTTCATTAGTGCTCTTATATTATCCATACATATGTCACTCAATACTGTATACTTCTAAAGGGAAAAGCCAATAATGTGTTGTCTTTGACATTCCTCTCTCTTCCCTCAACAACTAGGAGATTGCTTTTGAGACAAGAGGGGCTCAACAAGTGCCCCTTGAATAGCTTAAAGGTGTTGCAGAATGAATCCCTGCGATTTTACCTTCACCCTAGATACTGCACAACGCATCACTGCAAATAGGCCACGGCTCTTCTGCAATTGCCATGGAAACTCTCTAGAATTCTTGTTCTCTGTCTTGTGCCATCTGTCTGACTAAAGGTATAACAAGGAAAATAATGATCTGTAATTTCTTATAGGAAAGCACCCCAAATTTACCGGGAAAGATTCTTTTTTTAAACCATCTGCTTTCCCTCTAGGCTTTCCAGAAACCTCTCTGCAGCCTAATAAATAAAACTATGAAAGTTTTCATGGCCGGTTCACCATACATGGCTACTGGCTCTAGAAAGCCAGTTATTTGGAAGATTAGGATTAAACAAAAACGTCTGAATCAAAGAAAATCAGCATGAATGACGGCACTAATAGTTGGAACAATCGTTAAAGCTAGTCTCTGATTCAGTCTGGGTACCAGAGGCAAGGCTCGCTGCTTTTAAATATTGGCTCTGACCTTGTCCCTCTCAAAACCCTTGGGCAAATAAGATTTATAATTTGCCCATGAACAAAGCTAGCTAAATAATGGCTTCCATGCAGAGCTGTTAGAAGATAAAGGAGGCTATGAAGGATTATGAGGAATAAAAAGTTACATAATTAAGTGTCAAGTATAGTCATTCCTCTGAGGAAATAGTTCAACGCTAGAGAGTAAAGTGTGTGAGTTGGAAGGCACTTAGTTCAGTGGTTTTCAATCTGTGTTCCAAGGAACCTCTGGATTGTCTCCGATTTCCCTCCGGAGCTGCCAGAGTTATGAAGTGAGTGTAGTCACCTCTCGACTCACCTACCAAACTTCCCCAAAGCAACTCTACATTTACTTGATTTTCATTGAGGATTCTCATAAAATTGATCTTAACAAATAGTTAGTTTGAGAAACCCCTGATCTAATCCAGCTCCCTCATTTTATAGATGAGGACATAGAACTAGCTAGGACTAGAGCAGTTCTCTTGATTCCCCAATCTGCTCTTCTCTCCATGGTCTTTTGGCTGGAAATATAACACGAGTGCACAGCTGCCACTCAGAGACAGTTCTGAACCATTCTTCCCCACCTCCGTCCTGAACTTCATTCTCTTGTCTACTAACTTCTTGCTTCTCTAATTTTATTTTCACCGGGCCAGTGGGGTTTGCTGCCTGGCATAGCTTTTTCCAACAATAACCTATTTGCTCTTCAGGTAGATAACTAAGTAAATGTTTATTTCCTAAAAATTCTCAGTGCACTCTGTCTTGGGAAAAATAAACCCTGCAGAGGTGTATCAGCAAGGTGCTGGGTCTTGATATCTTTAAGAAATGGTACTACAAGTGACCCACTTCAAAGAAAACACTATTTTTAATTCATGGAGTGGGAAAATCCTAAACTTCTTTGATATAAGTAAAATAACTAAAATTATGGCTTTTCATCAGGTGTCCCAGGTGAAAAAAATAATAATATAAAAGGAGAAAAGTCTATGTTTTCTTTGTTACATGGAACTGTCTCTAGATCACAGCATTGGTGCTACTAGACAGGACCATGGAGATCATTTCTCCTTCTGGGGAATCCATGCTTTCCAATATTGATCATTATTATCATCTTTAATTCTGCCACCATTTTTCTGAGCACTTCCTATGGACCAGGCAACTGTGCTAAGCCCTTCACATGTATTGTCATTTAATCTCCATAACTACTCTGGGTGTTGCTATTCTCCCCATTCTTCAGATACGGAAACTGAGGTTCAGAATACTTTCATTGAGGCTAGAACCTTGCACTACTACAGAGAACCTCATCCACTTTTTTTCTAGGTAAATGGCGTCTCCTGGGGAACAGTGCAGCAGCCCTGGTTAAAACGACTCCCAGCTTCACAGAGCTAGTAAATGGCAGATTTGGGAATCACACCAGGACTGTTGGGATCCAAAGTCCCTGTTCTAACCACTTACACAAGCTTTTTTTTTTTAACTTCAGAAATCCTTCTGTGTGCTCAGACTCTGTGAGTCTTGTTTTGGATAATTATTATTATTGGTAATATATTGATAATAATGAATCAAGGAGGAAGTAAGTTGGCTCTTATATATTGAGTGTGACTCAAACCCACCACAAGTGCCCAAGGAGACTTTAGTCATACTGGTTTTCTTTTTCCCAGATAGCAAATAATTTTAGTTTCATGGTATAATTTTTAATTTTTTAATTTTTATTTTGAAAGAATTTCAAACTTAAGGGAAAAGTTGCATTAAGGGTAAAGAATTCATGAATACTTGTTACCCAGATTCACCAATTAACACTTTGCTACATTTGCTTTATCTGTTTCTCTCTCTCTCTCTCTCTCTATATATATATATGGTATCACATATGTATCGTATAATGTATACGTATATATACATGTACATACACATACACATACACATATACTTTTTAGTTCTTAAAGTGTGGTCCCTGGGAACAAGCATCACCTGGGTAGTTGGTAGAAATGCAAATTCCTGGGCCCAACCCCGGAACTACTAAATGAGAATTTCTGGGAGTGGCACCCAGCTCTCCAGGGGATACTGAGGTTACCTGGATTTGAGAACCACTGTCCTATGGAAGAACACTTGGGGGGAGATTGTTCTAAGCACTTACTATTTTTCTCATAAAAGGAGAGAAGTTGGGAAGTGTATGTTAGTTTTTCTAGGGTTGACCGTGACATAAAAGAATCATTGTTGAATTTTTCTCCAGTCTGCTGAATTGATTCACACAAAGGGACTCCATAGGCTAAGGTAAGTTCTAGGGCTTAGTGATCTAATTAAGGTTCAAATATGACTTTCCAAATTATTGCCTGGAATGAATTCACTTCTGTGTACTTAATCTCTCTAAAATTGTTCTAACTTTATTGCTCACACTCATACCAAAAAAACTTACAGAAAAACAATCTTAACAAAGAAGCTTAATGACTATATACATTAGTGTTCACCAAAGTGCCTTATTATAATTTTCAGAGGATGAGAGTTCAAACTGAATCTACCCTTTCTAGAAGGCAATTTAATAAGATTGTCAAACATTGAGGTAATCAATGAAATCATCAACTACATAAAATTTCATTCATCCTTACAACTACAAAGTCACATTTCTCCCTTTAAACAAATGATTTAGGGTTTTACAACCTGCAAAATGAAGATTCCCAGCTTGAAAGCGTGTGTGTGTGTGTGTGTGTGTGTGTGTGTGTGTGTGTATTTGAAAATGGAGCCTGAGTCTTACAATAGGTTGACATTGTTACCAATAATTATGTCTGTAGCCTGGTTCAGTTACCAGTAATCGTAAAATAGGCTGATCATGATTGTGTATGTAGAATAAGGAATAAATTTCTAAAGAAGGAACACTGGAAAACATTTATCTGGGCTATTAACGTCTGGGTACATCTCTGTGGCACAGTCCTTTCAGGGAAGTTCCTTCATAATTAATAGGACAATTAAGTCAAATTATAATAAATAGCTTAAATTTCAAAGCCTAGATTGTGATACATTTATTTCAGAGAGAAGGTGGTAAAGAAGAGCAGTAGGGGAAGGAGGGAGAGGAATAATAATAATCATCATCATCATCACCATCATCATCATCAGGGACTGTTTCTTAGAGTGTTCTAAAATGAAATCCTTCCTGTATTTAGGATTTTTGTGTCAAGAGGGGAAGTAGGTTTAACATTCGTTCCCTGGGGTTTATAAGCTATAGGACTTTGATAGTATTTGTGTATGTTTATTCTAAAACTTCAAAGCTCACAACATCTCAGATAAGGAAGATGGGAGAACAGATGAACAAAGGACACGACCTAATGTATTTTGGGATAATTTTACTCCTTTCCTACAGGCAAATCAATCTTTTGGAAACTGACCATTTTCAATAATCTCCCTGTAATTTTGATGGTATATCTCCCAACAATCCTAACCATCATTTACATTTAAAAGTCTTCCAACACCCTGCTCATACCACCACCCCCTGCCCCATTTGGTTCTCTCTCCTTAGGATTCACTTTGACAACGGGCAACTCTTTCCTCTGTCCTAACTTCAAACCCAAGATGCAGCATGTGAAGTCCTGCCCCATATCAGATCACATTTCTGATAAGTGATCCATGAGAAATTAACAATACAGGTTTTATGGCAATGTAATCATAAGAGCTCTGAATTTGGGATCCAGACACCTAAATTTGAGTTTGGCTGCTAATTAGTTTGTAACCTTGGACTCATGCTAAAACTCATTGTTCTCATCTGTAAAATGGGGTAGTTGGAGTAGGTGAACCAGAAAATACCCTTGACCGTTCAACTTCTGATACCTTTTCTCCCCCAGTTTTATTGAGATATAATTGACATATAGCACTGTATAAGTTTAAGGTAAACAGCATGACTTATCTATATTGTGAAAAAATTACCGCAAGTTTATTTAACATCCATCATTTCATACAGATAAAAAAACAGAAAAAAAAAAAAGGAAAAACAATGGTTTTTTCCTTGTGGTGAGAATTATTAGGATCTATCCTCTCAACAACTTTCAAATATACCATACAGCAGTGTTAACTACAGTCATCATGTTGTACATTACATCCCTAGTACTTATTTATCTTACAACTGGAAGTTTGAAACTTTTCATCACCTTCATCCATTTCCTTCATCCCCCATCATCTGCCTCTGATAACTGCAAATCTGATTTCCTTTTGGATGAGTTTGGTTTCCTTTGTCTTCTTCCTCTTCCTCTTCCCCTTCTTCTCCTTCTTCTCTCCACATGTGAGATCATTCAGTGTTTGTCTTTCTCTGTCTGACTTATTTCACTTAGCATAATACCCATCCATGTTGTCACAAATGGCAGGACTTCCTTCTTTTCATGGCTGAGTAATATTCTAGTGTGTGTGTATATGTATATGTGTTTGCATATATATGTGTACATATATATATATACACGTACATACATATATATATATCACGAGTTCTTTATTCATCCATTGATGGACACTGAAGTTGTTTCCATGTCTTCAGTATTATAGATATCATGCTATGAGCATGGGGGTGCAGATATCTCTTTGATATAGTGTTTTTGTTTCCTTTGTATATATTCCCAGAAGTGTAATTGCTGGATCATATGGTAATGCTATTTTTAATTTTTGAGGCATTTCCATACTGTTTTCCATAGTGGCTTTAGCAATTTACAATCCCACAACACTGCACAAGGGTTCCCTTTTCTGTACATCCTTGTCAACACTTATCTTTTTGATAACAGCTATTCTTATAGATGTGAGGTGATATCTCATTATGGTTTTGATTTGTATTTCCCTGATGATTAATGATGTAGAGCACCTTTTCATTTGTGTATCATTTTTGGAAAAATGTTTATTCAGGTTGTTTGCCCATTTAAAAAATTGGATTATTTAGTTTTTTCTATTGAATTATGAGTTCCTTATACAGTTTGGATATTAACCCCTTGTCAGATATATAGTTTGCAAATATTTTTCCCATTCCATAGGCTGCCTTTCCATTTTGTTGATCATTCCTTTTGCTGTGCAGAAGCTTTTCAGTCTGATGTAGTCCCATTTGTTTATTTTTGAATTTGTTGCTTGTACTATAGGTGTCATATCAAAAAAATCATTGCCTAGACCCATATTAAGGCGATTTTTTCCTATGTTTTCTTCTAGGAGTTTAATGGTTTCCAGTCTTACCTTTAAATCTCTAATCCATTTCAAGTTATTTTTTTCAAGTGTTTGTAAGATAGGGGTCTAGTTTCATTCTTTTGCATGTGAATATCCAATTTTTCCAGCACCATTTATTGCAGAGACTGCCTTTTCCCCACTGAGTAATGTTGGCAAGTGTTAGTTGACCATATATGCATGGATTTATTTCTGGACTCTTAATTCTGTTCCATTGGCCTATGTGTCTGTTTTTATGCCAGCACCACGCCGTTTTGATTACTATGGCTTTATGATATAGGTTGAAATCAGGAAGTGTGATGCCTCCCACTCTGTTGTTCTTTTTCAGGAATATTTTGGCTATTCAGGGTTTTAGGGGTTCTATATAAAACTGGGGATTGTTTTTCTTCTTTTTTAAAAAAAAGCCACTGGAATCTTGATAGGAATTGCTTTGAATCTATAGATGGCTTTGAGTAGTATGGACATTTTAACTATTAATTCGTTCAATCCATGAACACAGGATACCTTTCCATTCATTTGTGTCTTCTTTGATTCATTGATGTCATAGTTTTCAGTGGAGAGAGCTTTTACCTCCTTGGTTAAATTTATTCCTAAGTATTTTATTGTTTTCAATGCTATTGTAAATGGGATCATTTTCTTTATTTCCTTTTCATATAATTCATTATTAGTGTATAGAAATGCTGTTGAATTTTTGTATGTTAATTTTATATCCTGCAAATTTACTGAATTTGTTCATTCTAACAGATTTTTTTCTGGATTCTTTAGGATTTTGCTGGATTTTTAAGGATTATTTCTTTATAATCATGTCATCTGCAAATAGAGAATTTGACCTCTTTCTTTTTAATTCTGATACTTTTAATGTCTTATTCTTGCCTGATTGCTCTAGCTAGGACTTCCAGTACTGTGTTGAATAGGAGTGGTGAGCATGGGCATTCTTGCCTTGCTGTTGATCTTAGAGGAAAAGCTTTCCATGTTTCACCTTTGAGTATGATGTTAGCTATGAGCTTGTCATATATGTTGTTTATTATGTTGAGGCATGTTTCTTCTATACCAAATTTTTTATGAGTTTTTATCATGAATGGATGTTGAATTTTGTCAAATGTTTTTTCTGCATCTATTGAGATGATTGTATAATTTTTTTCTTTCATTCTATTAATGTGATGGATCACATTGATTTGCATACTTTGAAACATTCTTACCTCCCAGGAATAAATCCCACTAGATCATGGTGAATAATTCTTTCAGTGTGCTGCTATATTTGGTTTGCTAGTATTTTGTTGAGAGTTTTTTGCGATCATATTCATCAGGAATATTGGTCTATAGTTTTCTTCTCTTGTAGTGTCCTTATATGGCTTTGGAATCAGGGTGTGCTGGACTCATAACGTGAATTGGGAAGTATTCCTTCCTCTTCAATTTTTTTGAAGAATAAGCAAAGGATTGGCATTAACTCTTTTTTAAATGTTTGGTTAAATTCACCAGTGAAACTATCGGTCCTGAGCTTTTCTTTGTTGGGAGATTTTTTTTTTTTTTTTTTTTTTTGCGGCACGCAGTTCTCTCACTGTTGTGGCCTCTCCCATTGCGGAGCACAGGCTCCCGACGCGCAGGCTCAGAGGCCATGGCTCACGCGCCCAGCCGCTCCGCGGCATGTGGGATCTTCCCGGACCGGGGCACGAACCCGTGTCCCCTGCATCGGCAGGCGGACTCTCAACCACTGCGCCACCAGGGAAGCCCCTGTTGGAAGACTTTTAATTACCTATTTCAGTCTCCTTATGCGTAATTGGTCTGTTCAGATTTTCTATTCTTCCAGTCTTGGAACGTTGTATGTTTCTATGATATCTTTTTCACATTATGTCCCAAGAGCTGCAAATATAAGTTTAAAAAAAGCATAATAAATAGGAATTTTAGAGGAAATGAACATGTTAAAAGCACAATGTACTAGAAACTGTGCTGAGTCTATTTCTATGGATCAACTAATGTAATCTTTACAACTGTGCAAGATGTTTTCTTTTATCTCCATTTTATAGATAGAAAATTTAATTTCATAGGAGGCAAACAATTTCCCAAGATTACATGGTTTAAAAGTGCCAAGCCTGTCATTTGAACTGCTTGGGTTTTAGAGCAAAGAGGTTTGAATCTGTATTTACAATTTTTTTTAACAGAATAGAATTTGTACAAGCAACCATGTGTGTTTGTTTTTGAATATGTATTTCGATGTACATATATTACTTAAGGACAATTTAAAAAGTAGGGTCAGAGATCACAACCATTTTATTTTTTAAATTTTTTATTTATTTTGAATGAGGTAAAGATTTATAATATTTTAGTAGTTTTAGGTATACAACATAGTGATTCAAAGTTTTTATAGGTTATACTCCATTTAAAGTTAGTGTAAAATATTGACTCTATTCCCTGGGCTGTGCAATATATCCTTGTAGCTTATTTATTTTATTTTTTAAATTTATTTTTTATTGAAATATAGTTGATTTACAATTTTGTGTTAGTTTCAGGTGTATAGCAAAGTGATTCAGTTTTATATATTTATAAGTATATATATCATTTTTCAGATTCTTTTCCCATATGGGTTATTACAAAATATTGAGTATAGTTCCCTGTGCTATACAGTAGGTCCTTGTTTACCTATTTTATATATAGTACTGTATATATGTTAATCCCAAATTCCTAATTTATCCCTTACCTCCCTTCTCCTTTGGTAACCATAAGTTTGTTCTCTGTGTCTCTGAGTCTGTTTCTGTTTTGTAAATAAGTTCATTTGTATCCTTTTTTTAGATTCCTCATGTAAGTGATATCATATAATATTTGTCTTTCTCTGTCTGACTTACTTCACTCAGTATGGTAATCTCTAGGTCCATCCATGTTGCTGCAAATGACACCATTTCATTATTTTATGTGGCTGAGTAATATTCCATTGTATATATATACACCACATCTTTATCCATTCTTCTCTTGATGGACATTTAGGTTGCTTCCATATATTGGCTATTGTAAATAGTGCTGCAATGAACATTGGGGTGCATGTATCTTTTTGAAGCATGGTTTTCTCCAGATATATGCCTAGGAGTGGGATTGCAGGATCATATGGTAGCTCTATTTTTAGTTTTTTAAGGAACCTCCATTCTGTTCTCCATAGTGGCTATACCAATTTACATTCCCACCAACAGTGTAGGAAGGTTCCCTTTTCTTCACACCCTCTCCAGCATTTATTATTTGTAGACTTTTTGATGATGGCCTTTCTGACTGGCGTGAGGTGATACCTCATTGTAGTTTTGATTTGCCTTTCTCTAATAATTAGCAATGTTGAGCATATTTTCATGTGCCTTTTGGCTATCTGTATGTCTTCTTTGGAGAAATGTTTATTAAGATCTTCTGCCCATTTTTTGACTGGATTGCTTGTTTTTTGTTTTTTTTTTTAATTGAGCTGCATGAGTTGTTTGTAGATTTTGGAGATTAACCCCTTGTCAGTTGCATCATTTACAAATATTTTCTCTCATTCTGTAGGTTGTTTTTTGGTTTTGTTTGTCGTTTCCTTTGCTGTGCAAAAGCATTTAAGCTTAATTAGGTCCCACTTGTTTTTTTTGTTTTGTTTTGTTTTGTTTTTTGCGGTATGCGGGCCTCTCACTGTTGTGGCGTCTCCTGTTGCGGAGCATAGGCTCCGGACGCACAGGCTCAGCGGCCATGGCTCACGGGCCCAGCCGCTCCGCAGCATGTGGGATCTTCCCGGACCGGGGCAGGAACCTGTGTCCCCTGCATTGGCAGGCGGACTCTCAACCACTGCACCACCAGGGAAGCCCCATTTGTTTATTTTTGTTTCTATTGTATTTTCATTACTCTAAGAGGTGGCTCCAAAACGATATGGCTGCAATTTATGTCAAAGAGTGTCCTGCCTATGTTTTCCTCTAGGAGTTTTATAGTATGCGGTCTTACATTTATGTCCTTAATCCATTTTGAGCTTATTTTTTGTGTATGGTGTTGGGAGTGTTCTAATTTCATTCTTTTACATGTGGCTGTCCAGTTTTCCTAGCACCACTTATTGAAGAGACTGTCTATTCTCCATTGTATATTCTTGCCTCCTTTGTCAAAGATTAATTGACCATAGGTGTGTGGGTTTATTTCTGGGCTTTCCATTGATCTATATTTCTGTTTTTGTGCCAGTACCATACTGTTTTGATTATAAAGTATTGACTATATTCCATGTGCTGTATAATATATCCTTGTGGCTTATTTATTTTATAGATAGTAGTTTGTACCTCTTAATCCCCTACCCCTATCTTGCCCCTCCCCCCTTTCCTCTCCCTACTGGTAACCACTAGTTTGTTCACTATATTGGTGAATCTGTTTCTGTTTTGTTATATTCATTCATTTTATTTTTTAGATTACACATACAAGTAATAAGATACAGTCTTTGTTATTTCTCTGTCTGACTTATTTCACTAAGTGTAATACCCTCCAGGTCCATCCATGTTGTTTCAAATGGCAAAATTTTATTCTTTTTCATGGCTGAGTATATTCCAGTGTGTGTGTGTGTGTGTGTGTGTGTGTGTGTGTGTGTGTGTGTGTGTGTATTTATCTATAATATATATATATTATATATATATATCTCACATATTCTTTATCCATTCATCTGTTGATGGACACTTAGGTTGTATCTATATCTTGGCTATTTTATTGATAAATAATGCTGCTGTGAACACTGGGATGCATGTATCTTTTTGAATTAATGCTTTTGTTTTCTTCAGATAAATACCCAGGAATTGCTAGATCATATGGTAGTTCTATTTTTAGTTTTCTGAGGAACCTCCATACTGTTTTCTATAGTGGATACACCAATTTATATTCCCACCAACAATGTAGTAGTGTTCCCTTTTGTCCACAACCTTGCCAGCAGCTGTCATTTGTGGTCTTTTGATGATAGTTGTGAGGTGATATCTCATTGTGGTTTTGATTTGCATTTCTCTGATGATTAGCGATGTTGAGCATCTTTTCATGTCTCTGTTGGCCACCTGAATGTTTTCTTTGGAAAAATGTCTATTCAGGTCTTCTTCCCATTTTTAATTTTGGGTGTTTTTGATATTGAGTTGTATGAGCTGTTAATATGTTTTGAACATTAATCCCCTGCTGGTCATATAATTTGCTAATATTTTCTCCCACTCAGTAGGTTGTCTTTACATTTTATCAATGGTTTCCTTTGCTGTGCAAAAGCTTTTAACTTTAAGTAGGTTCCATTTGTTTATTTTTGTTTTTGTTTCCTTTACCTTAGGGACAGATTAAAAAAATATCGCTATGATTTATGTCAAAGAGTATTCTGCCTATGTTCTCTTCTAAGAGTTTTATGTTTTCCAGTCTTACATTTATGTCCTTTATCCATTTTGAGTTTATGTTTGTATATAGTATGAGAAAATGTTTTAATTTCATTCTTTTACATGTAACTCTTCAGTTTTTCCAGTACCACTTATTGAAGAGACTATCTTTTCCCTACTTTATATTCTTGCCTCCTTTGTCAGAGATGAGTTGACTCTAAGTGTGTGGGTTTATTTCTGGGCTCTCTATTCTGTTCCATTGATCTATGTATCTGTTTTTGTGCCAGTACCATACTGTTTTGATTACTTTAACTTTGTAGTATTGTCTGATGTCCACAAGGATGATACCTCCAGCCTTGTTCTTCTTTCACAAGATTGCTTTGGCTATTTGGGATCTTTTGTGTTTCCATACAAATTTTGGAATTATTTGTTCTAGTTTTGTGAAAAATGCCATTGGTATTTTGATAGGGATTGCATTGAATCTGTAGATTGCCTTGAGTAATTTGGTCATTTAAGCAATGTTAATTCTTCCAATCTATGAAAACAGTATATCTTTCCATCTTTTGTATCATTTTCAGTTTCTCTCATCAGTGTCTTATAGTTTTCCGAGTACAGGTCTTTTACCTTCTTAGTTAGATTTATTCCTAGATATTTTATTCTTTTTGAGGTGATGGTAAATGGGATTGTTTTTTAAACTTCTCTTTCTGATTGTTTGTTGTTAATGTATAGAAGTGCAACAGATTTCAGTATATTAATTTTGTATCCTGCAACTTTACCAAATTCACTGAGCTCTAGTAGTTTTTTTGGTGGTATCTTTAGGATTTTCTATGAATAGTATCATGTCATCTGTAAACAGTGACAGTTTTACTTCTTCCTTTTCAATTTGGTTTCCTTCTATTTCTTTTCCTTTTCTGATTATTATGGCATTATAACCATTATAGAGAATGAGAAAGTTGACACAGAAGAAATACATAACTCACTTAAGGATTAATTTTCTGGTAGTAGAACTGGAAAGGAAGGGATTTTTCATGGGGTTCTTCTATAGTTTTAGAAGTCAAAGATTCCACAGTGGACATTATGAAAACTATGTAGCCATAAGCAGTCTTCCAGGGAGGATGAAAAATTGTACCCTCTGAATTAAGTTTTTTAAAATTCAAGAAGCTATTTAATAAGTTGCAAATGTTTGTTTGGTGTCATATGAGAAATACCCCTTGAGGGATGTACAGATGGCATCACCTGCCTGAGAGCCCTAACAGCCATGCATAAGCCCTAGGCTGCATGGTTTGGATAATTTACTCAAATGGAAAGGCTGACTTGTTCCTTTAGGAAAACAGACCATTCATTTAAAGAAAGTGAAAATCTTTTTCTTTTCCTAAGATGGGCACAAAAAGCTGTGTAAATTCCATTCCACAGAAGGTGTCACCAAAAAAAAAAAAAAGATAGTGTCAAAGGAAATACTTCTAATGGAAGAATATTGGCCAGTAAAATGTACCTGCCCATTTTCCTTAGACCCCTGACATATGACTGACTCCAAGGAAGTCTCTTTTCAGGACCCTTGTTTGGTGTAGTGAGTTGAGTCTGGACCGGGCTCCAAAAAGATAGTTGCTGCAGGCTTCCGCTAGCAGCATTTACTGGCAAGGGGAAATATTCCCCAAGGTCAGGGGCAGGGACATTGCCTACATGCAGATAATCAGAAGGCACAGGATGGACTCAAACATTTGTGGGTTTCTCACCCCCTTCAGTGTTTCTCAATATGTAGAAAATCTCTTTCTATAAACTACTGACACCTTTTATCTCAAACTGTCAACACTAATAGTGGTACCAACCCATTTTTTCTACCACAGGTAGTGACTCATTTTCTTGGGACCAGAGATTCCATCACACATTTTTCAATCTGCTGCCCCTGCTCCCACACCACCCTTCCCAGCTGCAGAGCAAGGCATACCATGGGTGTCAATGAATGGTTAGTGGGTTTAGTTCATTCCCAGTTCGATTTATTTAATACTTACAGGTTGGGCTATACAAGTCTCACAATTCCCTTGGCGATTGCACATTACTACTAGTAGTGAAAGCTCAGAAGTAATCATAATTACTCAGCCATAAAAAAGAATGAAATAATGCCATTTGCAGGAACATGGATGGACCTAGAGATGATCATGCTAAGTGAAGTCAGTCAGACAGACAAAGACAAATATTATATGATATCACTTATATGTGGAATCTAAAATATGACACAAATGAATCTATGTACAAAACAGAAACAGACTTACAGACATAGGAAACAAACTTATGGTTACCAAAGGGGAGGGGGAAAGGGGAGTGATACATTAGGAGTACAGGACTAACAGGTACAAACTACTATACATAAAATAGATAAGCAACAAGGATTTACTGTATAGCACGGGGTACTGTATTCAATATCTTGTAATAACCTATAGTGGAAAATAACCCAAATATATATCTCTATGTATATTCAGTTATATATATAACAAAGTGATTCCGTTATATATATATATATATTTATTTATTTATAAACTATATATATATATAAAAACGGAATCACTTTGCTGTACACTTGAAACTAACATAATACTATAAATCAACTATACTTCAATTTTTTAAAAAAGAAGTAATCATAGTGGGGATTAGCTGTACATTTCTGAACTGCAAAAGCCAGCCCAAGTTTGAGGTCAGGGCTTCTCTTTCTGCTTCCTTGAAAAGTTGTGACAAGGGTCAGGTCACTTCTTGTCTTAATCCTTTAAATCAATGTGTGCCTGTCCGTCCGCAGTGAAAAGGGTACATGAAGCAGACAGACCTTCTAGATCCAAATATGGTGGAAAGGAAAGGGCCTGGGTTCCCTTCTGCAGCAGCAGGCACTGTCGCCCCTCACCCTTCCAGAGTCACTATCCTGTACCTTCAACTGCTAGAAACATAGTTGAGAATCAGAATGTACTATTTTTTTGTTCCCTTGTTTGTTTCTAAGACTCTGAAACACACAATACTTATGTAACAAAGTCTGTATACCAGGATCTTATTTTGGGTATGATTTCTACGGCAATTTCTGCCCAGTCTTCTAGACTGGACAGCCCAGGTGAGATATGCACAGATCCCTCAGATTCACTGCACATTCCTACTACAGTGCCACCCATGTTGGGGGTCCTTTAATGCAGACATAAGAAAGGAAAGTATCTTTATTTGAACATAACCACCTCACTATAGGCAAACAAAATTTCTACTAAATAACTTGACACATTTCAACTAAAAAAACCTCATGAATGGAGGTCCGGTTTTAATCTTTACTCCTTCTTTTGGAATAGTGGGTAGGGCTGTAGTTCTCTGTCCATGAGTAGCTAGGACAGAGCCACCATCTTATTTATGAGGTTTTCACATGTCTGTATATGCTCTTCATCATTATGCAAGATATTTATGACCACGAAAAGCATCTCCTAGACCGTTTGTTGCTGCTTCTCACAGGGTTATTTACATTGGTCTCTTCTTTTTCCGTCCTCATGTTATACTCATGATCACCTTCTTATGCTGCCCTGGGGATGGACTTCCAGGGTCTCGTTTATTCTTTGGTCTTCCACTTAGTAAGAGGCCTGGGGTCATGTCAGACCCCATCCTGTCCATTTTAATTCCAGGTGTAAGACTCCACTGGTCCCATCTTTCTCGAGGGCATTCTTGTCGTGCACTGGTGACTCCAGTTCTTTAGAAGGTCTGACTCTGGCAGCTGACTCAGTCCTGCACTCTCAGTCTTGGGAGGGCCTCTTCCCTAATCACAGTGCCCTAGATAAGGAAAAATTAGCTCTCTGGATGAGCAATGTTTCTTTACCAAAATCTAATCCATAGAATACTAGGTAATAGGGATCTAAATACATGTAACATAAAGCAAAAAAATGATACCCTGTGTGTCCATATGGAGGGATTTGCGGGCCTTTACTCATTCATTGATTCACTCATTTACCACATCCTTAGTGAAAGTTCTAGAGGACACCACCGATATCCTTGCCAGGTCCCCAGCTTTTCTGTGCCACACAGCTAGCTGCTCACAGCTTCGCCTTCCTTCTAACTTTTGACTGTGACTGCTGAAGTCACCTTGTCCACTTAGAGACTCTGGGAGTTGGTGACCCACCGTGCCCTCATGGCCTCTGCTGCTTAATGACTGGCCTTACTGTGGAGGAAGCATTTGACATACCACCTTCCTTGCCTCCAAAGGGACAAACTCTGAGGTGCAATGATGCTCCAGAGCTCCCCTGGGACCCAGAGACCGGGACTTTCCCCTGGCATCACACCATTGCTTAACTTCATCCTCTTTTCTCTCTTGCCTCCACGATCCCTTAGCAACTTCTCCCAGGAACACGTCCTTAATAAATCACATGCACTCATATGTTTTTTAATTAAAATTTTTTTAAATTTATCTTTAACTTTTTATTTTATATTGGAGTATAGTTGATTAACAATGTTGTGATAGTTTCAGGTGTACAGCAAAGTGATTCCGTTATACATACACATGTATGTATTCTTTTTCCAATTCTTTTCCCATTTAGGTCATTGCATAATATTGAGCAGAGTTCCCTGTGCTATATAGTAGGTCCTTGTTGGTTATCCATTTTAAATATAGCAGTGTGTACATGTCAATCCCCAACTCCCTAACCATCCCTTTCTCCCACCCTTCCCACCTGGTAACCATAAGTTTAGTTCTCTAAGTCTGTGAGTTTGTTTCTGTTTTGCAAATAAGTTCATTTGTATCATTTGTTTTAAGACTCCCCATATAAGTAATATCGTATGATATTTTTCTTTCTCTGTCTGACTTACTTCACTCAGTATGACAATCTCTAGGTCCATCCATGTTGCTGCCAATGGCATTATTTCATTCTTTCTAATGGCTGAGTAACATTCTGTTGTATATATGTACCACATCTTCTTTATCCATTCCTCTGTCCATGGACATTTAAGTTGCTTCCATGTCTTGGCTATTGTAAACAGTGCTACAGTGAACATGGGGGTGCATGCATTCTTTTGGACCGTGTTTTTCTCTGGATATATGCCCAGGAGTGGGATTGCTGGATCATATGGTGGTTCTATTTTTAGTTTTTTAAATAAACTCCATACTGTTCTCCATAGTGGCTGTGCCAACTTACATTCCCACCAGCAGTGTAGGAGGGTCCCCTTCTCTCCATACCCTCTCCAGCATTTATTATTTATGGATGTTGATGATAGCCATTTTGACTGTTGTGAGGTGATATTTCATTATAGTTCTGATTTGCATTTCTCTAATAATTAGCAATGTTGAACATCTTTTCATGTGCCTCTTGGCCATCTGTATGTCTTCTTTGGAGAAATGTCTATTTAGGTCTTCTGCCCATATTTTGATTGGGTTATTTGTTTTGATGATATTAAGCTGCATGAGCTGTTTGTAAATTTTGGAGACTAATCCCTTGTCGACCACATCATTTGCAAATATTTTCTCCCAATCTGTGAGTTGTCTTTTCATTTTGTTTATGGTTTCCTTTGCTGTGCAAAAGCTTTTGAGTTTAATTAGGTCCCATTTGTTTATTTTTGTTTTTATTTCCATTACTCTGGGAGACGGATTGAAAAATATCTTGCTGTGATTTATTTCAGAGAGTGTTCTGCCTATGTTTTCCTCTAAGAGTTTTATAGTGTGCTGTCTCACATTTAGGTCTTTAATCCATTTTGAGCTTATTTTTGTGTATGGTGTTAAAGAATGTTCTAATTTCATTTTTTTCACATGTAGGTGTCCAGGTTTCCCAGCACCATTTGTTGAAGAGACTGTCCATTCTCCCTTGTATAGTCTTGCCTCCTTTGTCTTAAATCAATTGACAGTAGGTGTGTGGGTTTATTTCTGGGCTTTCTATCCTGTTCCATTGATCTATTTTTCTATTTTTGTGTCAGTACCATACTGTTTTGATGACTATAGCTTTGTAGTATAGTCTGAAGTCAGGGAGCCTGATTGCTCCAGCTCTAGTTTTCTTTCTCAAGATTGCTTTGGCTTGCACTCGTATTTTTGGTTCAGGGTCTGCTTCCGAGAAAACACTGTCTAAGATAAGCACCTTCTACATGCAAGACAATGTGATTATGTTCTAGTGAAGAGACCGTAGTGGAGAAATTAAAAAATGAAATAAATGGGTTTTAAAATGTTGTTAAGCATCGTGGATCTCTAATGAAATACATGGTCTATGAGTCAGGATCATGAAAGAAAAGAGATGGTATACTCAACTTACCTATGGGTGAAGGATCCATACTCAGAAAACTATAAGATGCAAGTGAAAGAAATTGAAGACGACACAAACAGATGGAAAGATATACCATGTTCTTGGATTGGAAGAATGAATATTGTTAAAACGACCATACTACCCAAGGCAATCTACAGATTCAATGCAGTCCCTCTCAAAATACCAATGACGTTTTTCACAGAACAAGAACAAATAACTTTAAAATTTGTATGGAAACACAAAAGACCCTGAATAGCCAAAACAGTCTTGAGAAAGAAGAACAGAGCTGGAAGAATCATGCTCCCTGACCTCAGACTATACTACAAAGCTACAGACACCACATCTCCACTTCTTACCTTGTTATTTGTACTCTCAATCATAGACCCACCTTGCCTCTCCTCACTGTGATCTTTGCTCCCGTCTTGAGTCTGGTTCAGATTCTCCTCCAGTTATGCTCCCCTGAGCAATATCTGCTTGCCCTCCTCTTATCACTACCTGCAGGATCCTTTTCTGTGGGACAGCAGCCTCCGGCAGCACCCTGCCCTCCTAACCACTAGAGGGCAGTGCTTCCAGCCTAGGGAGCAGAACCCAACTCTCCTTCCCCACCCCTACCCCCCACAAGGAGACAAAAATCAAAAGAGGGCTGCCTCAAGAGCTCTCAGCTCGCATGATCAGCTGCCCATCCTAAGAAAAGTCTTTTAACACTTCCTTTTTTTAATTTTTGCTCTTTCCTACTCCCTGGGTATGGATTCCATAGACACTAAAAGGCATACTTGTATTCAGATAGGAGATTATGTGTTTTGCAAAGAGGGGAAGAGTTCAGACGTTCCCGCTAGAGTCTGTTTAACCTATGGCATAAAACAGAATTCTAATCAGCTCTGTTACCTCATTTCTGACTCCACAGTGGATTCGAAAGAAGGGTGGAGTCAGCAGTGGTGTTAGAAATGGGCAGTGAGATAGTGAGGGAACAGGTGAAAATGGAAATAGAAACCAGAACTCAGAATGCAGTGCAGGCAGTTCACATGCAGACCACCAGCTTTGTAGTAGAAAAAAGTCGGAGAACTGTACTCAGACCTCAGCCACTTCTTAGCACCTTATTGCTCTTACTTATGGGCACAGAGTCATTTTTTACAAGGAAAAATATGAGCCTCCTAGAAAATGGTTAATGTCGGTCATTGTACTCTGTTTAAAAACTCAGTGAAGAACGTAATGCACCTTTTAAAAAATGTTCGTCTTCTGGTTAAATAGTAATAGTTAACATTTGCTAAGTACAATGAGCTAGGCACTGTGCTAATATATTTATTACATTCTTTAATTGTCATAACTCTGCAAGGTAGGAACTATCATCCTCCTCATTTTGTAGGTAAGGAAGGTGAGGTTTTGAAAAGTTAAGTCAGGTGCCTGCCTGCCACCCAGTTAGTAGAACCAGTGCTGGAATTAGGCATGACAGCCCATGCCTTTAATCACTATCTTCTATCTGCAAAACCTGACAAACGTTATAGTGGTTCAGAGGCTACACCATCAGCTCTCTGGAGCATTCCCTTCATCCATAAACCATGTCTGATAAATGGGGCAAAATCGTACTACTGAAACTGGGTAATTCCAAGAGGATGCTCAAAGTAATGGAATAAACAGAACAATAACAAAAGGTATTGAATAAAAAAGACATACAATTCAATCATCCTAAAGGAACGAGAATCGATTTGATTCAGCTTTTAATAAATCTCTGAGGGGGAAAAACATACACAAGCTCTGCCGGAGGTGACTCAGTGTTTACCAATCCGTCAGGTCAAGTCTGTCTTTGTCAGTCCACCGGTTTCTCTGTAGCCTTGGTCTCTGCCATCTCAGAAATGTGGATGTCTTCTCCTGCCCTCCACAAGAGGGCGCTGAGTTTCCCAGCACGGGACCCACCTCATGCCAAGAGACCCGCTGAAACAGGATAGAACCACTAGGGGGAAGCAGTGAGGTCCTCATGCTTCATTCTTCCCTGAGATTTCAAATTTGTACTCTTTGTTTTTGATGTCATCATTTTAAAGATGCTCTCATCTGAGAGACATATTTCATAATGCGTGGATGGTGCCACAGAAAACCGGGCTCTGCAAATCACCGGGGCACACTTCAGCTCAGCGTTTCCATCTCATCAGGGCGAGTCTGATATCAGCAGTTAACTTTGCAGGAGGCCCCAGGTAAACAGCTTGCGTAGTAGAAAAGGCATTTTCTTCTACTCAGTCTACTCATAACATTTTGCAGGACATATTAAATCCATTAAACTTTTCCCCGTTTCAAGAATGCATCATCAATCACAAACAACTGCAAAATATCTGATTCTTGTCATTTCTTTTTTGAGGGAGTTAGAGTGAATACAGAAATACAAAGACAATAGGAGAGGTCAAGTCCGGATAGAAGTAGCCCACACACTCTTCAAATGAGTCGTTTGGGTTCTGAAGGAACTGGGCCACCTAACAGCACCTCCTGAAGACTCTTCTGGAAGACTACAGAATGCTACATCAGGTATGCCCTGAAAAGAGCTCTGAAGTGATTAACTCGACGATGATTACTCTGGGTTTGATTTTTCAAGTGCCCTCTTCTGTACATGTGGCTAAGAACACATCGCTTGAATGGATACAGTTAAGATTTTAACACAAATAGAAGTGGGAGATTGGAGACGGTTCAGGATGTTCTTCAACAGGGACTAATAAATGGCCATTTAAAATGATGCCGAGGAGTGTACGTATTGATACAGAAAGATAGTCGCAAGATACTGAGTTTTCTAAAGTAAGTTCTAAAGCAGTATGAGCCCATTTATGTAACATAGATTTATATCCATGCATTCAAAAAAGTCTGAAAGGCATGTTTATTATCTCTGGATGGTAGAATTATAAGTGATATTTCTTTTTTCCCCTTCCTTTTGCTTATCTGTGGCTTCAAAATTTTCTACCCAAACCATGCTCTGCAAGGGTTTGTTTAGGTAGAGCCTTCTGAACTTTTTACACAGGATGTTCTCAGACTCACACAATTCTCATCCCTCTGTGCGTACCCTGGATCCGCAAGGTTGAATTAAGAATGAGCCAGGAACAATTGCTGCTCTTACGTGATGTCGTATTTGCCGTCTTGCTTTCAGAGGGCAATGCCACGTCTCCCAACTGTCCCCGCTCAAGGCTCTGGTCCCCAACGCCACCCCAACCATCTGACGTGTCCTGTCTTATTCTATTTCCCAAGCTCTGTGATTACATAGAGCTTGATCGTCCTCTTCCTTGATCGTCCCCTGCACGTGCAGGGCCCCAGGCCTTTGGTCAGTTTTCCCACCACCTGGTAAACCTTTTCCCCTGGCCTCACCTGTCAAAATCTTCTCCATCCTTCAAGGCCCATCTCAAGTGTCTCTTCACTTGGAGCCTTTCCTGAGTTCCCATAGGCTGTGAGCAATCCAGTGTTGCGAGGGTGGGAGTGGGTGGGTGATGAAGCCAAGACGGTGCTCCTGTGGTCTCTGCTTTTCATGGGTGCTTCTCAGGGGCAGTAACCACATCCGCGAACAACCAGCAACCTTAGACCCCAAAAGCCACTGGTACCACGGGTGTTTATAAAGTGAAGTGACATATCTTAACCAAAACTACATGCAACAAACAAGAATTGGACTCTTACTAAAATGTTCTATTGTAATTGACAGGTTGTTTAAGAGAATTTCAAGAGCATATCTGGACACACCTTTCCCTCTTGAGTCACAGCAAAGGTTTTTGCAGAAATGATTTTGGTGGCCGCTGCTAGTCTAAGACGGCGGGAAAAGATGGTCTGGGAGCACACAGGGCCGTGAGGAACAAGCCCACCCCACACGCCCCGGGAGAAATGGCACACCAGTCCCACCCCGGCCTCTGCTGTCCCGGCCGATGGACATGGGCTCCACGGGGCAGCTGGAACTGCTCGGACCCTGCACCCTCCCCACCTGAGAATTCCAGGAGGCCCCGAAGCCCCTCCCATCCTGTTTCCTCGTTCTGTCCTGGTCCCCCAGTGATGTCGCCATTTTCCCCACTGTCCTCCCAGCCCACCTCTCCCGGGCCTGCCCTCAGCCAGGCAGTTGGGGGTCTCCCTGGATGTAAGTGGCCGCTAAGGACAGTCGCAGCCCTCCCGGGTTGGAGGCAGGCAGGTCCTGACCCAGCTGGGCTCAGCTACTCCTGGGTCCTCAAACACCCCACATGCTTCCCTCCTGTTTCCCACAGGGCATATGCCTTGACCCCTGCCTGGAACTTTCTATCTTAATTCCATTCCAACTCCCATCCAACCTCCAAGGCCAGCTGAGGTCTCTCTCCCCTAGGGCTCTTCTTGACCGTCCCCACCCCCAGAGCATGTGTCCCCTCGTCCTCACAGCACTGGCCTTGCTGTCATTCATTTAGTCCTGGGCACATGCAGGCTTTGCAATCAGGCTGTCGGTTCCCAGGCTGGGCCCAACCACTTGCTGGCTGTGTGACCCTGGGCAAGTTACTTACCTGCGGCTTCCTCAGTTTCCTTGCCTGTAAAATGGGAATAATCGTAGTACCTACCTCATAGCATTGTTGTAAGAATTAAATGAACTAGGCCAGCCATTCCTGCTACATAGTAAGAACTTCATAAGTGTTCATTTTCCCCTGGAGAGCACATCTTTCTCAAGTTAGTACATTCTTATTTACCTTTCTATAATTTACATCTTGTCTTCCTAACAAGGTTACAGCTCCTTTTAGTGCTACGACTGAGCCATTTATCTACAGGGCATTTTTGTAGTCTTCACAGCACCTACCCTGTAACCTACACACAGTAGGCGCTTAATAATTACTTACTGCCCAACTCACAACATGGCAATAGGAGTGTCTTGTCATCTACAAAATAGACCAAAGCAAACTGCTGGTCATGGGTCAGTGTAGCTGACTCTGCACAACAAACCACCCTGAAATATGGTGACCTAAAGACCCTGATGACTCCTTATTTCTCATGATTCTGCGGATTGGCTGAGGAGTTGTGTTGGTCGACAGCATTCAGCCAGTGGGTCCACGGGGCCGGAAAGTCCGAGATGGCCTGACTCGCGTCTAGCCGTTGGTACTGGCTGTTGGCCGGGTTTCTTGATTCTTCTTGACTTAACTTCACATCCTCCAATAGGCTAGACTGAGCTTTCCAGCCTGGTGGGGGGTGTCTCGGGAATCTAGGGTGTTACAGTGAAAGACACATTACCCTGGAGGTCTAGGCTCTGGAACTTGCCGTGTCACTTTCACCATATTCTGTTGATCACAGCGGGTCCCAAGGCCAGCCCGGAGCGGAGGAGTGGAGAAATAGGCACCACCATTTGATGGGAGGAGTGGCAGAGTCATCTTGCAAAAGGGGTGTAGACAGAGGGAGGCCTGATCCACTGGGGGCCGTTACCGGAAGCATTTTCCACACATCCTTGGTAAGAAGTTTGGTCAGCTTGTGAGATCACAACCTCAGTAACCTTCCTCTCCCGTGCTTTGGGGTTTCACAAAGAGTTTCACAATCATTAGCTGTTTTGACCTTCACAACGATGCCAATTCCTCCGAGGCAGGGAGAAAAGGCATTAGTCCTCTTTACAACGTAGACTAGAAAGCTGAAGTTAGACACGTGCCCTGCCTCGCACGGCGATTATTAACAGAACTGTACTAGTGTGACAGTTTCCTTTTTTATGAGTTATGAAATATTTGTCTTACAGAAAGTGTGGAGAGTAATACAAACACCCACCCACGTGACACCACCTTGCATAAAGGCTAGAGTGTGAGTGGTTCGTTGGGGGCCCCCGTGCCTGGGTCCCCATCACCTGCCCTCCATTTCCACATCAGCGTTCTCTCTATGGTGATAGCAGCCATCTTGAATTTGGTGTTTATCATTTCCATGAATAGTTTTTACATTTTTATTCATAAATAATACCTACCATACTGCATCATTTCTAGGGCACACATCTTTTTTTTCTTTTCCATTATAGTTTATTTCAAGATACTGCATTTAGCTCCCCGGGCTATACAGTAGGTCCTTGTTGTTTATCTATTTTATATATATAGTAGTTTGTATCTGCTAATCCCAAACTCCTAATTTGTCCCTCTCCACCCCCCTTTCCTCTTTGGTGGCCATAAGTTTGTCTTCTATGTCTGTGAGTCTGTTTCTGTTTTGTAAATAAGTTCATTTGTGTCATTTTTTAAGATGCCCCATATAAGTGATATCAAAATGTTGGTTTCATTACAAAGCTGGATTGGAAGTTGTGGCATGGCTGTGAAGTCGAGTGGGTTTGCTAATACTCTCCTATTTTGAACTTACCCTCCAAAATGTAAAGCACACATCTTTTTTCACATTTGAATATCTCAGAAATCAGGATGCTCTTATACCTGATGACACCTTACAATAGCGGCCAGCCAGGTGGCAGTCGTGCCATACTGCCTGCACATCCTCCAACATCAAAAGTAGCAGGACTAAACTTGCAGAAAATTGTGGAGACAATAGTGGGGCACTCTTTTTCCCTTCAGGAACCAAGTGGTTGTGAGGAGATCGTGGGTACGGAGGTAATTCAGAAATGTCCAGCAATGTTCCAGAAGGAGGACTCTCAAGGAGCTTAGCTATACCTAACTGTAAAAATAGCTTAAGAACCCAGTGACAACAGCCATGAGTTCTCTTATGGATTGCTTTCAGGGATGCCTTATCACCAGCCCTCTAGTTTGGTGGAGGATTTATTATGTGGGAAACGCAGACTTCAGTGACTTTAAGTCAAAAGAATTTAGAAGAGTCAGAATTTACATGTGGAAAAACTGATTTATTTCACTCCTATTTATTTTACTTTTTTATGCACACACAAGAGTAATATATGGTAAAAAAGTGTCTAATCAAGTATAAAGTATCATATAATAAGTGACAAGGAAGCATTTTGTCAGAGTTTAATTCTCAGCATTTTTTCTGTCTTAAGGGTGCATAAAGAAATGATAGACCTTAGAAGCTTTAAGTACAGGATGTCAAGTCGTACCTGTATTTCTGCAAACCATGGCTGTTTGTTCAACATCATGCTTTTGAGATTTTTTCAGTTTGATGAATCCAGCCCCAGTTCATTCATCTTAACTACTGCATAAAAATTCATTGTATAAATATAGCATGTTTTATGTATTGCATTTTATCCATTCTCCTATTAATGGGCAGTTAAATTGCTTCCAATTTTTTATTTCAAAGAATACAGTTATGAGCAACTTACTCATAACTTCTTGTGAACAGAATTTCTGGATCACAGGGTACACATATCTTTGACTTTACTAGACATTCCCAAACTGTTCTCCAAAGTGTTTGTCTAATTTACACACCCACTAGCAGTGGTATGAGAGGCCCCAGTGCAAGAGCCCCTTGACGGGATTCCCAGTCTCCTTTCTCATTCCCTCCAACTCACTCCCCTTACACAGTCCAAGTGATCACGAAAACACACAGCAGGTCAAATCACAACTCAGCTTTACCCCTTCCCTGGCCCTAGCTGAGCTCTACCACCTCTTTCTGCCCTTGCTAACCCTCTGTCACAGCAGACCCACCCCTGACATTACAATCCAGCAACTTCAGAATCCTGCTATAGTTCCTAGCATGACACACACCCCTTCTCTGTCCTCAACCTCCGCATCTGCCGTTTCCTCTCTCAGGAAGCCTCTTCCCAACTAAACTACCCTGCCGCACCTGACAGCCAGTTTTTGCCAACTCACCCTCCATGAGTTAGAACAGACTTATCCCTCTCTTTCTCCTCAGAGCCTCCTTTGACCTCCCCTACGCACACACCGCTGCCTCTGGAGTAAGTGCCTCTCCGCATCCCCCACAGCGTTATCTCAGACACGCCCCATCGACACCTCCTCACACGGTGCTGAAATGGCCTCTTTGCTTGTTTGGATCTCGCGTTAGACTTTAAGCTCCCAAAATGGGAGCGGAGGGGAACAGTGTTGACCTTGCTCACCGCAGTCTTCTCACCCAGTAGCTAGCCCACGTGGTCTTCAATAAATTCTGTATTTGTTGAGTGAACAAGAGCATGTGTCAAGTCAGCAATGGAACCTAGTCACTCGGGTCCCAGTTCCTTGAATTTCCTACTACGGGTTCCCACGCCACCCAAGACAGCTCTCCTTCCTAAACCTACAAATTATCAGCAGAGGGCCAGGTAGGCTACAGAAGCCACCGTGAGGGGGAAATACCAGGGAAGAAATGGGGAATTTGGGTGTCAAACTACAGAAATTCCTTTCGGTTCATTGCAACTGAAAGCCTTTAAGTGGGTCCTTGGGTGTTTTGTTTTTTTTTTAAATTAGTTTTTATTGAAGTATAGTTGCCTTACAATGTTGTGCTAGTTTCTGCTGTTCAGAAAAGTGAATCAGTTATACGTATACATATATCGCCTCTTTTTTAGATTTCCTTCCCCTTTAGGTCACCACAGATCATTGAGTAGAGTTCCCTGTGTAGGTTCTCATTAGTTATCTATTTTATGCATAGTAGTGTATATATGTTAATCTCAACCTTCCAGTTCGTCCCATCCCCTCTTCCCCCCTTGGCAACCGTAAGTTTATTCTCTACATCTGTGCTCTATTTCCGCTTTTTGTTTGTTTGTTTAAAGTATGGTTTTTTAAAATTTATTTTTGGTGGCGTTGGGCCTTTGTTGCGGTGCGTGGGCTTCTCATTGCGGTGGCTTCTCTTGTTGCGGAGCATGGGCTCTAGGTGTGCGGGCTTCAGTAGTTGTGGATTGCAGGCTCTAGAGTGCAGGCTCAGTAGTTGTGGCGCACAGGCTTAGTTGCTCCACGGCATGTGGGATCTTCCCGGACCAGGGCTCAAACCCGTGTGCCCTGCACTGGCAGGCGGATTCTTAACCCCTGTGCCACCAGGGAAGTCCCTCTATTTCTGCTTTGCAAATAAGTTCATATATACAATTTTTTTCTAGATTCCACATATAAGTGATATTATACGATATTTGTTTTTCTCTTTCTGACTTACTTCGCTCTGTGTGACGTCATACAGAGTGGATGGCCCTTGGGTGTTTAAAGGACGAATCTATACGGTGTAATGAGGGAGCCAAGGAAGGAGCCAGCTGGGCCGGTCCTGTTCGCAGCCACCTACAGTGTACAGCTTGGGTAACAGAAGGCACATCTGGAGGTGTTCGAGAAGAAACTAGCCATTCTCTAAATAGGATGGAAACAAAATGGAAAAGGTTGAGTTAACGTTAAGAGATGAAAAATAGTCTGAGATTACTTTGAAAGAATGTGTCTAGATATTCAATGTGTTTTTTAAGACAAGGAATGAATTTGGCAGATCCTGAAAGCCTTCTCCGACAACTCAAGAAAAAGACAAAACCATTTTTGCCTTTGAAACGTCTATACTGACTCGGGGTTTGGGGCAGAATAAAAAAATCCTGAATTTAGGAACCTAACAACTTCCTTCTATGTCAAAGAGCGTAGGCTGACATCTCCTAAATCAGGAGTTCTTAAACGCTAGGATGCCTTCAAGTAACCAAAAGGGCTTGTGAAAACACCAGTTGCTGGACCCCACCCTCAGAGTTTCTGATACACTAGGTCTGGGTGAGGCAGGAAATTTGCATTTCTAAAAAGTTCTTAGAACCGTAGAAAGGAATGACGTGCTAACACATGCTACAACCTGGATGAACCTCAAGAACGTTATGCTAAGTGAAAGAAGCCAGACACAAAACGTCACGTATTGTGTGACTCCATTTCTATGAAATGTCCAGAATAGGCAAAGCCGTAGAAACAGAAAGTGATGAGCGGTTGCCGGGGGCCGGGGGAGGGGAAGGAAGGAGTGACTGCCTAATGGGGACAGGCTTTCCTTTTGGAATGATGAAAATGTTTTGGGACTAGGTAGAGGGGGATAGCTGCACAACACTGAGAACAGACTACATGAGGATGAACTGTACGCTTTAAAATGGTTAATTTGATGTTATGTAAATTTGACCTCAGTTGAAAAAGAGATTCCTAAGTAGTGCTGATACTGCTGGTCTAGGGGCCACACTTGGAGAGCCACTGGCCTGAGTTACAGCGCAGAGAGGGGAAGAGACTGAAGGGAGGTCGACTTCCAAAGTGAATGGAAGCTTCTCTGGACTCCACCAAGCTGGTCTGTGACTGAGAATTCTGAAAGTCTGACACAGGTTGTTGTATTGAACCTTAGTTCTCAATTTGGGCTGAGACCCAGCAGCTGGCAGCAGCTTCCACATTTCAGATCTAAGCCCTGGACCACTTAACACGGGTGTTTAGCTGAGAACCAGTTTTGCCCTTCGCAGCTGATCATTCACCTCTAGCAGCTTATTCTTTATAAGCTTTATTGGTTTTACAGGATGAGGGGAAGTTGCCCAGTAGAGAGAGAATTTCTTTGGATGTAGTCATTGGTGTTCCGTGAGTCTGACCACAGGCACTGGGGAAAGCATGAGAAGTCTTCCCTTTCACCTCATCAACCCTGTCTCCAAACACTACTTGCTATCCTAGGACCATTTATCTTTGTAAAGAACTTGAGAAGGTGGAGACGATTTAATCCCCGCTATAATATGTAAAGAGAGCGTTGAACCTGAAGCCAGAAGGACTAGGCACTTTTGAGCACATTGACCAGTTGTTTCCTTTCTCTCTGCTTGTTCCTCAACTGGAAAATGGAATAAGAATAGCCCCTTCACAGGGCTCTTGCAAGAGCCAAACCAGATAACTTGTAATTATCACAGTTATTTCCCACAGTTACAATGTGGCTCTACTCTTGTCTTCATGGATCCAATCCCTGCGTCTCACATCCTCCGAGTGATGCCTCTTCTCACGTGGAGGGGCAGTTCTTGATCTTTGTTTCTATGGCGACACATGAAAGATGGCATTTATGTGTGTCACAACACAATATGCATTTGTGTATTATTTAAGAAAAATCACTGCTGCTTCCGAAGACAAGAAATACAAATGGGAAGTGTGGATAGGTCGGTTGGTGACTCAGGGGACATGATAGGGCATCCAGAGCGTGTAAATGCGGAACTGAGAGAGGAAAGAATGGAGGGACCAAGAGGCGCTTAAAATTCGTGAGGTAGTCAGTATTCATAAGGCCTTAAATTGACCCCAATGATGATGGCCATTCTGGTCCCAAGAAACACAGTTGAAGACCACAGCTGCTCGTCAGGCTAAAGGGTAAAGTACAGCTTGGGCCAAGTGTGCCTGCTCCTGGGATCCGTCATAGGAGCAAATGTGTGTTGTTGACTCGAGACCTTTCATCCGCCAATCTCCCTTGTTCAGACATCCGCACTGGTCTGTGTACTCATGCTACGGGGAGGGGTAGGATCAGTGGTTGCCAGGAGCTAGTGGTGGTGGGGGGGGAGGATTGACAACAAAGGGGCATAGTAGGAGAATTTGGAAGAGGGGGTGGAATTGATCTGTGTCATGACTGTGGTGGTAGTTTCATGAGTGTATACACACTGGCCAAAATTCACAAAACCGTACACTAAAAAGCATGAATTTTATTGCATGTAAATTATAGCTTAATGAAAAACTAAAAATAAATATGGTTTATTTAGCCCCCCCCAAATTATACTTCATTTGTTCTGGGGTAGAACCAAGAAATTGTTTTACAAAAACTCCCCAGGTGGGGAATATCTGCTTCCGTCTAAGATGTAGTAACAGGGGGTGGATTTTCCTTCCTATTCCTACCTGAGACGACTAAAAAAACAGACAAAATATGTGAAACAGTCATTTCCAAGTAAGTGGATGCCAGGCAGCACCAAGGACAGTGAGTGAGCCTTGCAATCTGGAGGTGATAAATATGTTTATTATCTTGATTTTGGTGACGTATGTTAAAGCTTATCAAATTGCTCACTGTATGTACAGTGTATTGTACAGCAGCTATATCTCTATAAAGACTTTGGTTTTATTTAAAGGTCCCCGGGTGGGCTTCCCTGGTGGCGCAGTGGTTGAGAGTCCGCCTGCCGCTGCAGGGGACGCGGGTTCGTGCCCCGGTCCGGGAAGATCCCACATGCCGCGGAATGGCTGGGCCCGTGAGCCATGGCCGCTGAGCCTGCCGTCCGGAACCTGTGCTCCGCAATGGGAGAGGCCACAACAGTGAGAGGCCCGCGTACCGCAAAAAAATAAATAAAGGTCCCCAGGTGATCCCAAGTGTATAGCCAGTGTTGAGCACCATCAGCCCAAATACATGACCTTACTTGGCGCTGGGATCTACCCTCATATGATTCTAATAATGTGAATTTAATGTTATGTTGAAGAATATAAAGTATTAATGTTTATTAGAAGACAGACTTTGCATAAATGGAACTCATTTTGGAAAATAAGTCTGCACTTGCAGGAATAATATTTATTGATAAGGATTCTTTTGATAGCTCACTGTAAAGAAAGATAAAATAGACCTTCCATGGAGAATTTTTAAGTGTTAGTACAAAACATGTCAATAGGGGCTCCTAGGCAATTTGGAATATGTATTAAAAGTCTCAAAATTGTTCATAACGTTTAACCCAGAGTTTAAACTAAGGAAGTAAGAAACGAGTGCAAGGGTGTACCACTGCAGCAATGCTGGGTTTTTTTTGAAGAGCAAAGGAACTTTTCCCAGAAGTTCCTTACAGATTTCCTTCCTGTCTCTTTGGCCAAAATAATGTCACTTGTTTATTCCCAAGCCGGTCACTGGCAAGACGAGTAGAATTATCCAGAACGACCTAGACCAATTTAGTTGCATTACTTCAGGCTGGAGAAGGTCCCATCCTTCCCTAAGGCGCATGGCTGTCCTCTATTTGGGCAAAATCAGGGTTTACTGGCAAAGGAGGAAGCAGAGAAGTGGCTGTTAGGTAACGTGGTGAATGTGATATGATTCCATTTTTAGAAATAAAAGGTAAACATAGATAGGCAACCCCCCCAAAATGAATGAAATGCTATATATTCTTAAATATTATCTCCAGTTGGTGGGATTATAGTGAATATTTATTTTTCTTATTTCTGCTTTGCTTTTTTTCTTTCCTACATTTTCTGTAATGCATATATAATCTTTGACCAAAAAATTACCCAAGAAATGTCATTTTAAAATAAAACATGTTTAGCCCTCACCAGAGCTCTTTAAAAAGTAAGTTATAAGAGTAATTATGTTAAGATCCAAGCCAGGGCATTCCGTGGACATTGGAATCTGTCTGATGCAGCCTCCAGGGCAGGGCCTCTGCAGCTACATGAATCACGAGGACCCAGAGGCCCCACAGAGATTCCAGCAGCTCGGTTTGGAGGGGCCACCCCTGCTGCCTGGAAGACTGTGCCAGTTAGTTCTTTTCCCAACCCAGAGGGTTGAGCAGCAGATTCTAAGCCCGTCCTTAGAACATGGGGGCCGAGAAGGTAATGTAGATCAGACTAGGGAACAGAGTTACACAGAGACCCTTGCCCTCCCCACCCCCTATAAGCAGGAAGACAGAGATGGAGGAATGGAAATGAAAGGCATGAACAAGAAGATAATTAGAGACAGCAAGGCCACTGTCTGCCCCCAGACCACATGTCCGACAACTTGTGCTTGACCCTTAAGCACATTGATGTTGTGGCCAAGTCAGAGTGGAATTCTGGTGTGTCCCAAGCGTCACCTATGGCCACTTCTCAGTCCATACCTGGGATTCAAAGGGATGAAGGAGACCCAGAATGGCCAAAGTTGACCAAAACTGAGGGAAGACGTTCAACAGCCGAGACATTTGACGGCAGTCTACATTGTCACTAAACCTCTGAGCTGCCATCAAACCCAGCCAAACCTGGCCCCTGCATCCGGCCCAGTCTCCACCTCCAGCCCGGTCTTGGGAGCACAGGGCAGGCAGTGCCGTCAGGGAGACGGAGAGGCAGCCCAAGGGGAAAAGACACCAGCTTTAGGGTAACACAGACCTCAGTTCGTATCTGCCTCCACCAACTCCTGGTTGTGCAAATTTGGGCGAGCTGCTTCCCCTCCCTCTGCCTCAGTTTCTTTACCTGTAAAATGGGGATAAATCTGTTTAAGGCACTCAGTGAGCTGGTGTATGCAGGGTGTGACAAACCTCCACATAATCCAGTGGAGAAGCTGGGAGAGGAGCAGTTGCCTGTGAATGCACCTCTGACACTTGCCCAGGAAACCCTTCTCTCCCTCGCCTTGGACTTGGAGCACAGAAATTAACCGAGTGCCCTGAGGCCAAGAGTCTGGGGCTGTCATTTTCACTTCTCTGAATCAAAGTTTTGGTTTTTTTTGTTCTTTAAAATAAATTTATTTAATTTATTTGTTTTTGGCTGTGTTGGATCTTCGTTGCTGCGCACGGGTTTTCTCTAGTTGTGGCGAGCGGGGGCTGCTCTTCGTTGCGGTGCGTGGGCTTCTCATTGCGGTGGTTTCTCTTGTTGCGGAGTGCGGGCTCTAGGAGCGCGGGCTTCAGTAGTTGTGGTGCGTGGGCTTCAGTAGTTGTGGCCTGAAGGCTCAGTCGTTGTGGCCTGCGGGCTCTAGAGCGCAGTCTCAGTAGTTGTGGCGCACGGGCTTGGTTGCTCCGCAGCATGTGAGATCTTCCCGGACCAGGGCTCGAACCCGTGTCCCCTGCACTGGTAGGCGGATTCTTAACCCCTGCGCCACCAGGGAAGCCCTGAATCAAAGTTTTGATGGAGGCAGATGACAGGTGCTTACTCTTGCCAAAAATAAACAAATAAATAAATGGTTTTTGGGAAATGATACCCGGCTCACTTCACCTGTTCACAGCCGGACCACCCGGTGCTGGGATGGCGAGCTCTGACTCTGGAGAAGAACCAATCGTGCCTGAGAGACCAAGGGAGATCACCAGAACCTCACTCTCTGCGGAGGATGGTGTGGGCGGTAGAAAGGAGGAGCAGAGGGGGAAGAAAGAAAAAGCAGCAGGAGGTGGACACTGGGGAGAACCCTCTGTCTGGGAGTAGCTGTGACTTTGACTTTGACTTATCTTTCCTCTGTTGAGCTCTTTGCTGGTTTAGCACAGTGAGGGAACTGGCTCATGGGAACTTGAGGGGAGGTGGAGAAGAAATTCTCTCCAATGAAAATTTCTGAACTCTCCGCTTCATTAGTTCTACACAGGGCATCTTATGCCTGCAAGGAACACACAGGGATCTCTCTCCAGGGGGAAGATTATTCTTGGTGGCTTAGACAGACACCAAGTTCTGGTTCAAGAACTATTGAAACTGTCCTGAGGTGCGGGGGGTGGGGGGAATGGGGCATGTGAAAATGAGAACCCTCAAGGTCATATTTATTCATGTACCCACATTGCCTAGACTGAAAATGGATCTCTTACAAGGCTTGCCAGGCTATGAAAAATGATACATGACAAAACATGGCCAGTATGTCAGAGGTTTTGTACTCCTTTCTTTCTTTTTTTTAACCTAGAGTGTTTTGGTGTGTTTTAGTATTTTATCTATGAAAAAGAATTGCACTTGTGAAAATAAGGAGTTGTCTTTTTACAAGCGTTACAAGGTATTTTACAAGTTTGCGTTTTGGTAATAGTGCATTTGAGATTTCAGAGATCATAGATAATCAATTCAAACCTCCC
Source organism: Leucopleurus acutus (assembly GCF_964270905.1). Taxonomy (NCBI): domain Eukaryota; kingdom Metazoa; phylum Chordata; class Mammalia; order Artiodactyla; family Delphinidae; genus Leucopleurus; species Leucopleurus acutus. Next base: position 50,726,572 of record NC_139150.1, on the reverse strand, counting down.
ACCTACAGATGGGGAAGCAGACTCAGAGGTGCAAGTACTTACCTGAATCCTTGCTGGTGTGGTTGACTCAGGACTGGAACTCAGGGCTTCACGTAAATATTAAGAATATTTATTAGTATTTACACAGTAACTAATCCTTAAAATATGGACACAATATTGCTCTGAAATAAAGAGTCAAACTGCACTACCCAATTTGTAACTGGAAACATACACCATAGAATCAACATAGAGATGTTACTGGTTCAAAGGATTCACTCGTGTCAAGTTGAAAGCAAGACCAAGAAACGCTGATGTGCAGAATCAAAGGTTAAGGTTGACTTTTCCAGGAACTGGGACAAGGGCACCCAAAGCCATCTAATCAGGCAGCCTTGCTAGCAGCTGTTGCCGCAAGTGGTCTCCATCCCTGAATGCATCTCCTCAGAAGTAACCACGTCCAAATCTGTCGTGTGGCTTCTCTGGCACGTACGTGCCTCTATGTTTTTAAATAATCTACTCGTAGTGATTTCTTGATTTACCTACTTTATGCATCATCTATTGATTTCCTAATTTGCAAGATGAAGATTTAGTACGTCCCCAATTTCTCCATCTGTCCCACCTATATTTGGCAGTTATTATAAAATTTCTGATTAGATCAATAATCAGCAAAAAATTTAGTACAACCATGTAAATATTCTTGCCTGCCAAGTCAAGTAATAATTATGATATCCTTTTTCAACATTTTCTTGTTCTTAGAGTTAACAATTGCCTTATATTTTTAGATGCCCTCAGTTATCCAGGTACTGTCATTAATTTTTCCCAATAAAATGTACTCTCCCTCTAGTACTATTTTCCACATACATCAAGTTTCCCACCAGTTTTTTGGTTTTTTTGCGGTACGCGGGCCTCTCACTGTTGTGGCCTCTCCCGTTGCGGAGCACAGGCTCCAGACGCGCAGGCTCAGCGGCCATGGCTCACGGGCCCAGCCGCCCCGCGGCACGTGGGATCTTCCCGAACCGGGGCACGAACCCGTGTCCCCTGCATCGGCAGGTGGACTCTCAACCACTGCGCCACCAGGGAAGCCCCCCACCAGTTTAATGTAGTTCCTGGTTAGGGCTCCCCTGCAGACCCAACCTCCTGCTCCAAGCTGGCCAATGCTCTCGAGGCTCTGCCCAGACGTCAAGCTGGGGATGCCTTTCAACGGACTCTCTCTATCTTGGGTTGGATTCCTCTGTCTCCTAATCCTGTGTATTCTTCTTGGATGAATATCATTGCGGTGGAATACTTTCTGAGGAAGGGTGCATAGGCTATAAAATATTTTGTGAAAATGCTTGTATTCAACCGTCATCCTTACTTGACAGTTTGGCTGGGTAAAGACTTCTCTTTCATAGTTTTGAAGGTGCTGCTCCTTTGACATCTCTACCTTCCAGCGTTGCATTTGGGAAGTCTGATGCAACTCTGACTTCTAATTTTTTTATATGATCATTTTCTAGGGTATTCTCTTTGTCCCTTTGCCCAGGAAGCATGTACTGAGCATCTACTATATATTAGACATTGTATTAGAGGCTTTCCATGTGCTTATCTTGTTTAGTCCTTACCAAAACCAAAAATAAAATCCTGAAATAGAAACTTCTCTTTTTAAATAAGGGAACTGAGGCACAGAGAGGGTAAGTAATTTACCCAACACATGAGAGACCATCACTGTAGGTTTTGCTTATGATATAGTGACGACCCCAAAATCTCACCAAAGTTTCTCATGGATATCACGAGTTGTCAGTGGGCTCTGCTTATCACAGTTACTCAGGGACCCTGGTTCTGGAGGTTCTAATTCAACATGTGCTTCTATGATTAGTGCAGCAGGAGGAATGTGACAAATCTCATCACAGTTGTCACAGTTTCCGCCTGGAAGTAACATGTTCCACTGGTCAAAGCCCACTCCATGTTGCACCTCACTTGTAAAGGCCATGGTGCTATTTCCATGAGTAAATGCCTTCTTGGCATTTTTCTGGAAATGTGTATGTTTTTCCAAATCCCAAGTCCCAATACAATTCAGTCAAGAAATTGGGAAAACAGGAAAAAGTTGTGATTCTCCTGAAAGAATTAAACCATAAAGAAGCAACATAGAGATGTTACTGGTTCAAGGGATTCACTCACGTCAAGTTCAAAGCAAGATCAGGAAACACTGATGTGCAGAATCGAAGGTTGAGGTTGACTTTTCCAGGAACAGGGACGGGAACACCCTAAAAGCCAAGACCATCTAATCAGGCAGTCTTGCTAGCAGCTGTTGCCATGTTTTCAGTGTGTGTTCATGGCCATGTCTGCTGGATGAGGCATTCTTTCAAATAAATATCAATAAATTTGTATGCTTCATATATACCTCATCTAAATCCCTTGAGTGATGTTCTAAGAAATAAGTTTTGGAAACATTCAACACACGCTCCCATTTAGTGCTATTAACTTTGCTAGTAGATCTTAATGTTATGTTATTTGAACACAACCCAGTAATGTTCACTGTGTTTTCACTGTGTTTTCCAGTGTTTGAATATTCCCTCTAGGCTACAGTTCTTTGTAAATACTTTAGCTGAAAGAAATGCAGAGAGCTGATGATGGGAAAATTGTTGTGGAACGCTCTGACAGGAAATCAGAAACTGAACAAAAATCTGAATTAGCAAAAGCAATATCAATTTCAACAGCAAAATCAAAACCAGGGCAAGAAGAAAAGAAAAATAAATATTTTTAATTTTCATCATTAGAAAAGGAAATGAACTTATATGCAGCAGTATGTACTCTAACACTTGACTTGAAATTGCTTTTGGATGCACTGCTAACAACTGAATGAATGTCAAGGCAAAAAAGAAAATTGGTTAGGCAATTAATGTTTTGTGGGTTTTAAATTTTCATTTTAATAACAATACCTTATAGAAATATTTGTGTTACATTCCATTTTTATAATAATTTTCTTGAGTGTTTATCTTGTGTCTCTCCCCTTCTTTTAATATTTTTATTATCAAATGTCTCCATAAGGAAGAGATTATTTGTACATGTTATTGAAATATATAATCTTGTCACAAGAAATTGATTCGTAACTATAATAAACCATGCGTTTATTATTATATCATTTTTACAGAAAACCTCTGGCAGTATAACCCTATCACAGAAAAATGATTCAATGTTCATTATTATGGTTACCCATTATTATTTAAATATAGGTAAATAAAATGTCATGAAAAATACAGAATAATTTATGATTTCAGAGTTCCTGGGGATTCTGACCCCTTATTCCCAAATCCCAAAGACTGATGCCTTTTGGGAATTTGAAAAACACTAAGCAATGCAAGCTAGAATTACCAAGTGCCTGAAATGACTGTGGCCAGAAATATTTGGTGAATACTTTGTACTTAAGGACCACCCAAATGATAGAGCCAGAACCCAAACCTTTTTTATTCCCAAACTCATATTCTGTCCTCTACCTGAAACTTCCTCTGTTGTCACTAACTATGTTTTAGTGTTCATTCATCCATCCATCATTCAGCAAGCATTTACTGAGCCCCATGTGTGGCAACCATATTGGTGTAGCACAGAGAAGTTCAACGGTATTTGTTGACTGCCTGACGATGAGGCACAAAAAGTACTTGAGCCTGAATCAGTGGTCCTGAGGGAATGAGACACAGGGCAATCCACTTTTGATTGGGGGTAGAAGATATGGTCTAGGAAACAGTGGGGCAGCTTGGATCTAGAGTGTGGTAGATGTCTGCTGGAGTTACACCTAGTATTGTAAGTGTACTCATGGCAGGAAAAGAGGAAAGAAGGAAGGTCCTGAAATGGAGATGGTAGGCTTTTAGGAGAAAGATGAGAGGTCTCCAAGATGCAGAGCTCACTGAGTAGGAACATGGACTTTGACATCTGATAGTCTTGCGTTCAAATCCCAATTTTGTGATCTTAGACAAGTTACTGAAGTGCTCTGAGGCTCAGTTTTCTCGTTTGCAAAATAGGAACAATAATACTTACCTTTAAAGCTTATTCTGTGAGTTACATCTATTTATATTTACTTATAATGCATATCAGACTCTTAGCATTGTATCTGGAACATAGTAAATACTCAGTAAGAGGTAGCTATTAATCATATATTTGTGTCATTTTGCCTGATCCTAAGTACTGGAAATTAAGAAATTTCCAGTATTTATGAATAATGTGCCATGAAGAGTTTTACACATTTCTTTAATGAATCAAGAGTTCTTTGCTAAGGGAACCCTCTTGCACTGTTGGTGGGAATGTAAATTGATACAGCCACTATGGAGAACAGTATGGAGGTTTCTTAAAAAACTAAAAATAGAACTACCATATGACCCAGCAATCCCACTACTGGGCATATACCCTGAGAAAACCGTAATTCAAAAAGAGTCATGTACCACAATGTTCATTGCAGCTCTGTTTACAATAGCCAGGACATGGAAGCAACCTAGGTGTCCATCAACAGATGAATGGATAAAGAAGATGTGGCACATATATACAATGGAATATTGCTCAGCCATAAAAGAAACGAAATTGAGTTATTTGTAGTGAGCTGGATGGACCTAGAGTCTGTCATACAGAGTGAAGTAAGTCAGAAAGAGAAAAACATACACCGTATGCTAACACATATATATGGAGTCTAAGAAAAAAAAAAAGTGGTCATGAAGAACCTAGGGGCAGGACAGGAATAAAGACGCAGAGGTAGAGAATGGACTTGAGGACACAGGGAGGGGGAAGGGTAAGCTGGGACAAAGTGAGAGAGTGGCATGGACATATATACACTACTCAATGTAAAATAGCTAGCTAGTGGGAAGCAGCTGCATAGCACAGGGAGATCAGTGTGGTGCTTTGTGACCACCTAGAGGGGTGGGATAGGGAGGGTGGGAGGGAGACCCAAGAGGGAAGAGATATGGGGACATATGTATATGTATAGCTGATTCACTTTGTTATAAAGCAGAAACTAACACACCATTGTAAAGCAATTATACTCCAATAAAGATGTTTAAAAATAAATTAATTAATTAATTTAAAAAAAAGAGTTCTTTCCTAAGGAGAGACTATTTAAAATGTAGTCTAACTTTTGGAGGAAGAAAATAGCCCAAGATTTCATATTTCCTTTTCTATTCAGTGATGGGAAAGGTTTTTCTTAGCATGTTTGTCCTGAAACCATGGATACGGCACAAAAATAAAAGAACGTGGCTGCCCTGGGATTTGGGATGCATGTGTTAGTCAGAAAGCCTAAATAAATATATCTAATATGTTTCCAATATCTTTTCTTTCAAGATAAATGTGGAACCCATCCCTCCCCAAGCCTGTTGTGGTGTCACGGTGCGCCCTCTGGTGGCCCATTTTTCAATGGCTTCATCGGCCCTGATGCGCAAAGTTAAGGAACCCTCTCCTGGTGAGTGCTTCCCTCTTCCACTATGGAGGAGGAACCACGGGTGGGGGACAGGTTTCTGAAGTCAGAGTCTTGTAAATGGCCAGGTCAGAGCTGCTTCTATGATTTCCCCAGGAGAAATTGCTTTATGTGTGCACATTGAGGAGCTGCACATGTTTTCTCAAGAACACGTTTCATATATGGTATGTTTCCTTGTTCCCATCTTGGTCTGTCTGGCCAGAAGTGAGGCCAATGGGTAAGAGGCGGTTCCGTGATGAACCATATCACTGGCGAAGTGGGCCAACTCTAGGCTGTGGGCCTTGTATGCCATGTTAGGGAGTTGAGACTTACCACTTTAGCCAAATGATCCTTGAGGGAATGGGGAGCTACCAAAGGGTTTTTTGTGGTGGTCGGGACGTGATCAGATTTATACTGCAGAAAGGTCACTCTGAATGAAGTGAGAGGAATGGATGGTAGTTCACCAAATCTTGGAGGCAGGGGGACAGTCAGGAGGCTGTTGCAGAAGAGCAGGTGAGAGATGCTGGTCGCCTGGACCAGGTGGTGTCATAGGGCTGGAAATAAGAGGGTGAATTCTTGGGGATGTTTGGAAGGTATCCTCACACAGGATGGTTGGTAATTAGGTGTGGAGAGTCAGGAAGAGCTGGGACTAGAGAATGCCGCCCAGATTCTTGGCTTGCGCAGCTGGGTAGATAGTGGTGATGTTCACTAAAATTAGACCTCTGAGGGAGGCACAGGTTTGAGGGCGTGATCGCCTCAAAGGAGTTCAGTTTAGGATGTGTTCATTTCGAGGAACCCGTGGAATTTCCAAGTGCAGATGGCAGACCATTGCTCATCTGACTCTCAGGCTCTTGCTGCTGCACCATCGCTGCCTCATCCTCCAGGCAGAGCTCAGACTTTGGAATGGTGGGGTGAAGGTGCTCTCAGGGACCTTTAGTCATTTTGGCCCAAATGGCTTGCCTGGGGCATCCCTTGTCTGTTAGAGGAGGAATAATGGGGAAAGGCTGCAGGGAAGAAACCTCACTATTACAATATTCCCTCTTCCAAAAGTATCTATGCACCGTAGTAATATTGTAGTTGATTCAGGCAAGGGTTGTCAGTGGATGCTAAAGCCAGTTTCCTTGTAAATAAGATATCTACACAGTCTAAAAATATCTCTCCATAGATTATTTATTACAACAAAGGGAAACATTACCTTTAGAGTGAAGAAATCTGGGTGACAATACCAATGTCTACTCATTGATTATTTAGTGATTATGAAAAGGGCAAGTATCCCGTAAAGTGGAGAAATCATCTGGGTACCACACGATCAAAGTCAATGTCACCAATAATGGGACAAATTGACAACAGGTGCCTCTTACTGTGATGTGCTGAGAAGGACACAGCATGTACATAATTTGAACCTTGTCCGAAGGAAACACCAAACAAACCCAAATCAAAAAACCTGCTAGAAAACCATTGGCCTGTACTCTTCAAGAATAATCAGTATTGGGGCTTCCCTGGTAGCGCAGTGGTTGAGAGTCCGCCTGCCGATGCAGGGGGCACGGGTTCGTGCCCCACTCCGGGAAGATCCCACATGCCGCGGAGCGGCTGGGCCCGTGAGCCATGGCCGCTGAGCCTGTGCGTCCGGAGCCTGTGCTTCGCAACGGGAGAGGCCACAACAGTGAGAGGCCCGCATACCGCAAAAAAAAAAAAAAGAATATCAGTATTGTAAAAGACAAAGGCTCAGGCACCATTCTGAAACAAAAGAGACTAAAGAAACATGACAACTAAGTGTAAATATGCAATCCTAGATTGGGAGAACATGTTATAAAGGACAATATTAGAAATATGGCAAAATCTGAATATGACTGTGTTCAGTAATAGTATTACATCATTGTTAAGTGTCCTAAATTGGATCATTATACTGTGCGCTCATTCTTAGGAGACACTTGCCCATATGTTTAGGTGGAAAGAATCACAATGTCTATAGCTTACCTCGAACATTGATGTTTCCTGCATTAGTCTATATGGGTTGCTATCACAAAATACAACAGACTGGGTGACTTGTAAACAACAGAGTCATATTTCTCACAGTTCTAGAGCCTAGAAGTCCAAGGTCATTGTGCACATTCCAGTGAGGGCCCTCTTCTAGGTTGTTGACTTCTCCTTGTATCCTCAAATTGGGGGAAGGATCAAGGGAGCTCTGTGGGGTCTCTTTTTTCTTTAATTTTTTTTGTGAATACTTTAAAAAAAATTTTATTTTATATTGGAGTATAGTTGATTCACAATAATTGTGTTAGTTTCAGGTGTACAGCAAAGTGATTCAGTTTTACATATACATGTATCTATTCTTTTTCAAGTTCTTTTCCCATTTAGGTTGTTGCAGAATATTGAGCAGAGTCCCCTGTGCTGTACAGTAGGTCCTTGTTGGTTATCTATTTTAAATATAGCGGTGTGTACATGTCAATCCCAATCTCTTGATCTATCCCTCTCCCTCACACTTCCCCCTGGTAACCATAAGTTCATTCTCTAAGTCTGTGACTGTTTCTGTTTTGTAAATAAGTTCGTTTGTATCAGTTTTTTTAGATCCCACATATAATCGGTATCATATGCTATTTGTCTTTGTCTGACTTACTTCACTTAGTATGATAATCTCCAGGTCCATCCACGTTGCTGCAAATGGCACTATTTCATTCTTTTTTATGACTGAGTAGTATTCCATTATATATGTATATACCACATCTTCTTTATCCATTCATCTGTTGATGGACACTTAGGTTGCTTCCATGTCTTGGCTATTGTAAATAGTGCTGCTATGAACATTGGGGTGCATGCATCTTTTCAAACCTGAGCTTTCCTCTTTGCCAATATATGCCCAGGAGTGGGATTGCAGGGTCATATGTTAGTTCTATTTTTAGTTTTTTAAGGAACCGCCACACTGTTCTCCATAGTGGTTGTACCAATTTACATTCCCACCAACAGTGTAGGAGGAGGGCTCCCTTTTCTCCACACCCTCTCCAGCATTTATTTGTAGACTCTTTGATTATGGCCATTCTGACTGGCGTGAGGTGACTGATATCTCGTTGTAGCTCTGATTTGCATTTCTCTAATAATTAACGATGTTGAGCATCTTTTCATGTGCCTCTTGGCCATCTGTGTGTCTTCTTTGGAGAAATGTCTATTTAGGTCTTCTTATAAGGGCGCTACTCCTAATCATGAGGGCTCTGCCTTCATGACCTAATCACCTCCCAAAGGTCCCACCCCAATACCATCACATTGGGGGTTAGAATTTCAACAGATTGGGTTGACCAAAAAGTTCGTTTGGATTTTTTGTAACATCTTATGGAAAACCAAACGAGCTCTTTGGCCAACCCAATATGAATTGGGGGAGAGGGAGGCATAAACATTCAGCCTGTAGCAGTTGCTGACAATAATATTAATATGTATATTTGTATACAGAGAGATAAAGCAAATATGATAAAATGTTAACAATTGGTGAATGTAGGTTAAGAGTGTATAGATGTTCAATGTACTCTTTTTGCAGTGTTTCTGGGGGGTATTTTTTTTTCAAGGTAAAAAGAAAAGAAATACATCTATCCGACCCATATACAAATAGAGGGGATTCTGAACACTGAAAATTCTAACCAGGGTCTCTTTTTTAAGGTCAACTCTAATATTATCTTTCAAAGCCACTAAATTCCATCTTGATGAAATATCAAAATAGCAAACAGGCGACGGAGCAATTTCCTGTCCTGCCAGGCTCTTAAGAATGTACAGTATTTGCTGTCAATTTAGAACCTTCAGTGTTTAGAGAGGAATTTGTTTTCTTTTAAATCAAGGTACCTAAGTTGAAAGTGTCCAAGGTCCAAAGAGCAGCTGGAACAATCATTACCGCCCGCAGGCGTTCCTGTCCACTAGCCACATGTCAGTGGGCGGCCTCCGGAAGCAGCCAGGCTGTGCATGCACCGGCTGTTCCTGCTGGGGGTGGGAGTAGGGGGCCGGGGCCATTTGGAGGCTCCTGTTCACGGAGCTCCTCCTGAATCTTTCTCACTGCCTGCTGAGCATACGCAGGAAGTCAGGGACTCAGAGCGCTGAAATGGATCTTGGAAGGCGCTCAGTCCAACTCTCCCCGCCTTCCCATCTGTGGCTTTAACCTCCTCTACAATGTCCCAACCAAGTGGTCATCCACCCACTGCTTAAACATAGCCAGTGGCCAAAACTCCTAGACAGCCCCTCCATTTCCAAACGTCTTAAATCATTTGAACATTTTTCCTCTTACGACGAACATGTATCAGAGCAAAATATCTACTATTTTTTTTTTTTTTTTTTGGTACGCGGGCCTCTCACTGTTGTGGCCTCTCCCGTTACGGAGCACAGGCTCCGGACGCGCAGGCTCAGCGGCCATGGCTCACGGGCCCAGCCGCTCCGCGGCATGTGGGATCTTCCCGGACCGGGGCACGAACCCGTGTCCCCTGCATCGGCAGGCAGACTCTCAACCACTGCGCCACCAGGGAAGCCCAATATCTACTACTTTTCAAGGCACCTAGTAAAGAACTTTTAATGAAAAAAATGTCAGAAAAGGTTAACTAAAATTGTGGAACACTTCAAAACTTACAGTCCATAGTTAAAGTCACATTTGACTGTTTCCAATCCTTTAGCAAGGCATCTCTGTGTCACATCATTCAGAAATAATAGAAATTTACGTTGGCAGGCCCTTCTTAATCACCTCCTGAGGTACGCCAATTTTATGGCTATATTTTTAAGAATAAAACAAAAAGAGAGCAAAATTATTTGTAAACATAGAGAATGCATGTGTATATATGCAGATAGTGTGTTTGCATGTGCTCAGATAGAGATGCAGGAGGATAAAGGTCTAGGATACTCCTGGGGAGTGGGATTAGGTAGGGGAAGTGGGAACAGGAGGGAAGAGGAAGGCTTTTTTACTTTTTACCCTATATGTTTTATTATTGTTTGAATTATTTTTCCCAAAGAGCACATGCTATTTTTATCCTGAAAACTTTTCTCTCAAAATGTAAACAACAGCAACAGCAACAACAAAAGACACGTCACTTAAACTGAGGCAAAATCTGATTGCCTGGAGTTTCCATTCTGTACCACACTCTGGGCAACTCAAAATAAGCCTATTCCTTGTTGCACATGGTGGCGAGTCAGCCATCTGATGCCACTTCTGGGGGCCCCCATGTTGTCCTTATTGAAGCTATATGTTCCCATTTTCTTCAGCTGTCGTTCAGTTGACAGGGTTTCAGGTCTCCTTGACATCCTGTCACCCTCCACTGAACTAGAGCATATCAAGTGAGCTCAGAAAAAATCTATTTGCATGTTCAGGTGGCAGTTGGTCATCTGTTGAAAATTAGCAAGTCCGTGTGTTCGTCCACTAACTTGGCCTAACTTTGTGGGTTCTCAAGTGCTCTATTAAGTGATTGTATCAGTGATGGACAAAGCAGGTCTGCAGGGCCCCCATGCAGTTTTTATCTCACAGCGCTTATAAAACCTGGCTGCCTTATCAGTGCCAACCCAGGACAAGAACAGAAAGGGTGTCACATGATATCCTAGTTGGGCTTATCCAGAATAAAACCTTTGTCATAGCTCAAAGATGCTAATTCTGGATGGAAGGTTAAATTAGGAGAATGGGATTAACAGATACACACACACACACACAAACACACACACACAAGATGCTAGTTCCAGTTTCATTTATCATTAGAGTGACAATACCTTCTGTTGGCCAAGTTGAGTCTTGGTTTAATGCCTAGTTGTCCTTGCATAATTATTAATGCCCCCTTTACTCTTAAAAGTATTGCAATTTGTATGATTAGCTATATACATGGTCACCCCACTTATCACATACCAATAATAATATCTCCCTCACATAGAGAATTTTTCTTAACATTGGAAAGGGAACTTATCCCTGGCTTCAGCTAAATCCAAAACATTTCTGAACATTTCAGATCTATAGATGCTGAAATTCAGGGGATGAGGCCGCTGCTAACATGATTTTTCCTCTCTGGAATTACATAACCATTTGAAATGGGAGCCCCCAAACTTCATATTGGGAAGCCAAGAACCAGATTCCTTGAGACAATTGATTTCAACGAAGTCTAAGGTTAACAGAGTAGCCATGGTACATTTTTTCTTTCCCCTCTTCCTTAGCAATATGCATTCCCTTGAAACTCCATCCCACCTCTCCCACCCAGGAAAATTTATTCCCCCAGGAATCAAGAGAATCAGCCAATCGGTGCAAATTACGTCAGCACAGATCAAAGATGAAAGCACAAAGCACATAGTCCAGAGTACTGAGTCTGCCGCTTACTTGTTCAGGTTTCTTAACCACTCTGTGCCTCAGTTTCCCCATCTGTAAAATGGGAATGATAGTGGTCCCTACCTCATACAGTTAACAGGAGGCTTAAATGAGTTATTAATTTAAAACAGTGCCTGGCACGTAACATGTGCTACATGGGTATTTGGTAAACAAACAAAAAAATGAGGTAACTTGACCTTGATTCCATGATTCCAAGACTGGAATGGTCAGAGGAAAGAATATAAACAAGAGGTGTGTGAGTGGATCTGCTTGACAAATTTGAGAATTAAACTGGGCTCTGTTAGGAAACATCCCTGGAGAATAGAGTTCTATCAGCTGAAGCATCCCACCCGGTGCAAACAGAGCAAATTGTCCTTTCATAGATTGGTGCTCTGGACACCTGCCTGCCTGCCATTTCCTCCTTGTCAATAAAGTCTAAAATAGACCAGCCTCATTAGTGCCAGGAGGACAGAAACAAATTAAATGGTGGCTACACTGAATCCTGTTCAAAGGTACAATGACTGAGGAGGAAACCACTGCCATTCCTTCGTTTACATGAAGCCTCAATGAGTGTTTTTTTGGGGGGACACACAATTGAAGCTCTATAATTTCTCCCATAATGTACCATCATTGTTTGTACGCAAGGCAGATTGGATGTTCAGGGAACTAGGGTTCTCACTATGCTGAACATATCAACAAACTATAAGTTATCCTTGAACGAGGTCTTTCCTAATTCTGAGTTCTTCCCCTATTGTCTTCAGCTTACCCTCACTTCAGCTGGTATCTCCCCGCGAGGCATTGCCAAGAACTTCCTCTTCAAATCTGTCTCTCCCATGCGCAGAAGTTAATTACCCCCTTTCATATCATAACTTCCTTTCATGTATTTGCTAATGTCACAAGTTTTCCTGCAGTCACATGACTGTCCTGGGAAGTTTTGAGTCGATTTCATTAATTCAACTCAGAGTTGAAGTATAGATCTTGTTTCCCTTTTTTAGGTTCTGGGGAGACATCTCACTTGGCCTCGATTATAGATTTTGCTGGTTTTTAAAAAAAGTACGTCTGTGTGTGTGTGTGTGTGTGTGTGTGTGTGTGTGTGTATACTATATATATAGAACTTTAGTGAAAGAAAAATAAAAACAAGAAAAGAATTACTTTTTCCCTGAATTTAGAACCAGACTCTAATTCCTGTCCTAGACTGTCATGACCACAGGAAATGAGGAATATCCTCCCATAAAATGTTTTCCCTCATGATTTCTTTCAGATGCTTCAAAACAGAAGTTTTAGGTCTTTGCCCAAAATCTGGTTCAGGTTGTGTATTTTTTCTGTGCCTGAGGGTGGCATGGTTTAGGAGGAGCAAATAACATTGGAAATCTCTTCTAACTAGGGTTGCCAGATTTAGCAAATGATAATTGAATTTCAGATAAAAATGAATACATATTTAATATAAATCTGTCCCATTCAAATTGGCAGTATCTGCAATATATGGGACATACTTATACTAGCAAGTTATTTCTTGTGTATCTGAAACTCAAATTTAATTGAATGTCCTGAGGGTTTTCTTTGTTTTGGGGTTTTTTTAAAAAATTATTTATTTTATTTTTGGCTGCGTTGGGTCTTTGTTGCTGCGCGTGGGCTTTTCTCTAGTTGTGGTGAGCAGAGGCTACTCTTTGTTGCAGTGCACGGGCTTCTCATTGTGGTGGCTTCTCTTGTTGCAGAGCACGGGCTCTAGGTGCGTGGACTTCAGTAGTTGTGGCTTGCAGGCTCCAAAGCTCAGGCTCTGCAGTTGTGGCGCACGGGCTTAGTTGCTCCACAGCACATGGGATCCTCCCGGACCAGGGCTTGAACCTGTGTCCCCTGCATTGGCAGGCGGATTCTTTTTTTTTTTTTTTTTTCTTTTTGCGGTACGCGGGCCTCTCACTGTTGTGGCCTCTCCCGTTGCGGAGCACAGGCTCCGGACACGCAGGCTCAGCGGCCATGGCTCATGGGCCCAGCCGCTCCGCGGCATGTGGGATCTTCCCGGACCAGGGCACGAACCCGTGTCCCCTGCATCAGCAGGCGGACTCTCAACCACTGCGCCACCAGGGAAGCCCTGTGTTTCTATAACATTTTTATAATGTAAAAAATTCCCTAACTAATACATGTTCCTTAGAAAAATTTAAGAAATACATGCAAACAAAAATAAAAATCTCTTCCATAAATCCAACGGGTGGGTATTACTCCTGTCACCATTTTGGTGCATGGTGAGAGCACGTTGGTGTGGGTAGCAGCATTCAGTCTTCCTTCTTCAGAAAGCCACACCCGTATTTTTCTCTGAGGATAGCCCCTCAATCAATGGAGCGTCATTTCTAGTCCAACTGCCAGTCCAGATGTCATGTCCTCCACTGCCAAAGCAGGTGACCAAGGTGAGATTTCAGTCTCCAGCCAAGTGATCCTCAGGGATTGAAAATGGTAAAATTCCTTCATCCTGAGAGGAGAACCTTGAGGAGGTCACCTGTTAGTTGCCATCACCCAGACACCTGAGCATCCCTGGGTCCTGGGCCTTCTGAGAACAAATTCTTCAGCTTTTCCTTCAGTTCTGTTATGGTAAACTGATTGCACTGATGGTCCCAACTAGTGGCCTTCATATCCATGTCCTTTGCAAGAGTTAGAGCCCTATGAAGAGGTGGAGTCTAGTTCCTCACCCCTTGGGTCTGGAATGCCTTGTGACTTGCTTTGGCCAACAGAATGCAGGGGAAGGGAGAGTGTGCCAGCTCAGCGTCTAGGCTTCAGGAGGCCCCGTGTGTTTCCACTCTCTTTCCTGGAACATTGACTCCACCATAAGAACTGACCTTGTGGGAGATTGGGATTGACGTGTATACACTGATGTGTATAAAATGGATGACTAATAAGAACCTGCTGTATAAAAAAATTAATTAAATAAAATTCAAAAAAAAACTTACAGTGTTGCTTGATATGACATTTGAAGGCTTTAATTCAAATGAATACTTATAACAAAGAACTAAAATATATTTCCATCAAAAAAAAAACAACAAAAAACTGACCTCATCTTGGCCAGTCTGCTGGAGGATGAGAAACCATTTGGAGGAGAGCCCAGGGGCCTCAGCCAACTCACAGAAGCAGAACCACCTAATGGACACACAGGTGCCTTCAGATAGATGGAAGACCAGCCTACATTCCTGAGCTAAATAAATTGATTTTTCAAATCACTAAGTTTAGGGTGGTTTGTTATGCAGCAATAGCTAACTGATACATCTGTGAACTTCCACATCCTTCCAATAACTTCCTGTCCTGGAGAGCCAGAGTGAATTTCTGTGGCTGCAAACCAAGAGCTCTAATTGACACTTTCAATTCTTCTACCAGAATATGATCATATGATACATCCTCTTCTGTAATCTACCTTATTTCACTTAGCAATTGATTTTGAGCATCTTTCCCTAACAATAAACTGGGCACAGTAAAGAAGGAAAAATTGCCAAATACCACTTCAGAGCCTCTGCCCAAATCAGTTGCCATCATGACATGATGGCCTTTGGTCAAAAAACCATTCTTAGATAGGCCTAGAATGATCCGTTCTGTTCAGCAGGAAGTGCCTTTAACCTGTTTCTCAGTGAGATTATTGAACAGCAGGATGATTTTTCACAGCTTGATGACCAAGAGAAGGACAGAGCCATGCCTCAGAGGTGTTTGAGAACAGTAACATTTCCTGTCATTGTTTACCTCTTTGGAAAAGGAAAACATTCAAAATGTTCTATTCTTTTCAAATGTGTAAGACATTTGGATGGAGAAGACAGAAAAAGAGATAGGTATTCCCTATAATGATTTTATTTTTGGACCTAAAACTGAGTGATGGAAGTTCTGTAGTCCTTTTCTTCCTGATCATCCTATTTCTATTATCCTTTTTTTTCCCCCACTAAATGGTAGCTTTAATTTGAGATACTATTTGTTTGCCAGAATGGGACAGGGAAGGTGCAATGCTTGCCTAATAATCATAGTGCTAATGGAAATACATTCATACTTTCCAAAAAAAATGAGCGTTTGTCAAAATGGATCCCCTGCAACTCTGCAAATGTTTCTATTGGAGGGAGTTTTCTGGATGCATTATGTACATGGGTTCTTTCCAACAAGGTGCACCACTGGAGTCAATTCTTGTCTTGATTGGTTTTCCTTTGAATTTGATTTTTGCTGATAATAACAATAGCTAGCATTTATAACACTTCCTATCACATTTACCTCATTTAATCTTCACAAAAACTCCAGGAGGTAGATATTATTATGATTCCCCTTTGAATAAATTGAGGCTCAGGAAAGGCAAGTAAACAGTGCAAGGGCCCACAGGTAACAAGGATCAGAGCTGGAATGTCAACCCAGTTTATCAGACTCCCAGGTGAGAGTGCTCTACGGTACCTTGATGTTATATTGCCCCGATCACTCTGGAACTTTTTCCATAGTGATATATGGAAAAAACATGATATATATACATGTATATATCAAAAAGACATGATATATATATATGTATAAAATCACCAAAATATGGGTTAAATACCTCTGATGCCCTTTTTATCCAATGGGAAGCAATAAGCGGTCTTAATGAATTTCCTTTCTATTCTAAGAGGGTATGATGTTGAAATCATACCTGATCTTCTCTGTTTCTTTCCACTTGAAGCAACTTCCTCAGTCTTCCACACAAGCCTGAAGGGGCCAGGAGAACGCACAATATCTCCCTCAATGAGACGACTGGGGACCCTTGTACAAAACATCATTCAAGAACTTGAGAAACGTGCTCAGTATTACCGCAGGCGATTGCTGTGGTACTAGATGGTGAGAAAGAATACGCTGTGTGTAGAACAGGCTCTCCTCTTTCTGAAGTGGATCTCACCTTAAAGAGTAAACATGGGAAGCATGAGAATACCTACAAGAGACACCAGCACTAAGAATTGCAGTACGTCCTACAGATCTGTACTGTCCCACAGAACTTTCTATAATTATGGAAATGTATAATGTCTGTGCCATCCAGTATCATAGCCCCTGACCTCATGTGGCTATTGACCACTTGAAATAGAGCTAGTATGACGGAAGGACCGCATTTTAAATTTTAATTAATCTGAATTAGTTAATGAACCAACATTTAAATAGCCACATGTGGCCACGTCTGGCTGCCATATTGGACAGTGTAGCTCTGGGTGATTGCCAAAGTATAGTGAATGAAATAGGGAAGGGTGGTTGGGGAAGGTCTCAACGAGATGTATCTTGAGCAGTTTTTGAAGAGGGGTAGGGAGGAAAGAAAATGCAATTGGGTTGAAAAAGAAAGGAAAGGGGGAACACAAGAGCTTTGACCTAGGAGAACACCACGGTTATAGATTCAAATGCCTACCACAAGGACTGTGAAAGTAACTTAGACAAGGGAAGCAGGTTGGGGGTAATGGGGTATGGTGGGGGCTCTGGAGAATTAGGGACCCTGGCCCCCTCTAATGCATAGGTCACTAGTCAGCTCCAGCCAGCTATTGTCATACAGAAATGCAGACACAATGTTGACTACGCTATTTTTTCAGAGAAGTCAGAAATCCAGATTTGTGTGTAAAGTCATCTAATTTTAAATGTTGGCACCCATATCAGTCAGTGTAGGCTACGTGTCTTCAGCAGACACTGTTGGTGCCCCCGTTCATGTCCACGCAGCATTCACCTTTGCCAGGCTGCCCCCGGTGAACACCTTTAACTCTCCTCCTGAAGACGTGGCACACACACTTGGCCTTCATGCAGGGAGGGCTGAGAGAGAATCCTGCAGAGTCTGAGTTCTTGGAAGCAGCTTTCCACCAATGCTAGACATGGAGGAAGCCCATCAATACCCCAGTCTCCCACCTCTCAGTTGGGATGGCTGTGAGGTACCATCTAAACTGTCTCCCAGAGAGACTAGCTCGGTGCTTTGTGACCACCTAGAGGGGGTGGGCTAGGGAGGGTGGGAGGGAGACGCAAGAGGGAGGCCATATGGGAATATATGTATACATATAGCTGATTCACTTTGTTATACAGCAGAAACTAACACACGATTGTAAAGCAATTATACTCCAATAAAGATGTTAAAAATAATAGATGAATAGATAAAGCAGATGTGGTATATGTATATGTATGGAATATTACTCAGCCATAAAAAAGAATGAAATTTTGCCATTTGCAACAATGTGGATGGACCTAGAGGGTATTCTGCTAAGTGAAATAAGTGAAATAAGAGAAAGACAAATACTATATGTTATTGCTTGTATGCTGAATCTAAAATATAAAACAAACAAATGAATATTTAAATATATATATATAAAAAAATAATAAATTGTCTCCCAGAGCTCTCTGTGAGATGAACTCCAGCTGTCCGCAGCAGAGACTGGCAGAGGCTGGAAACCCATTGGTTTCCATGCCTTCCCCATCTCACTCCCACCCTCGCCTACTCATGTTTCCTGGGATCACCTTCAAATAAACGACTTACACACCAATCCCTATCTTAGAACCTGATTCTGGAGGGACCTGAACAAAATACAGTTGTAACAAAGAAACTCAAAATCTCAGTGGGGAATTCAGCGAAGTTTTAATTTTCACTCCATCACAACTAGCTTGGGTCATTGCGGAGATTTCTGTCTGGTCATTCAGGGACCTGGGTTCCCTTCATCCTATGGCTCTGCATCCTCTATGATACCTTTCTTCTCTGCATTCAGCTGCAGATGGAGAGAGAGAACCTGCAGCCCTGGGAGAAAGATTTTTATTGGCAAGGCCTAGAAGAGGTGAGGAACCCTTCTGCCCACTTTCCACTGGCAAAACAGTCATGTGGTCCCTCATCCGCTCTGAGGAAGCTGGGAAATGCAGTTTTGCCGCGCATCTGTTACAGAAGGAAGTTGCTGTTTCTGCCACTGCAGCTTACCTAGATTTTGTAAAACACCGTCCAGACCAAAGAAACCATGTCTGGGAACCAGATTCAGCTTGTCAGCCACCAGTTTGGGATTTCTTCCCCACACATCATTCCCTACAATTGAGAAAAAATGCTAGCAAGTCACCCAACAAGTTCTTAACGTACACAGAAACAAGTGCGACACATTTTACCCAATCGTGTAATAAAATAAGTGTATGAAAATTGAATCTCTTCTTCCTTGACTATAATTTCATAATTTCAGGGAGAAAATTATCATTTCATTTCTGATAGTTCTTACATGGACAGTGTCTCCCAACGGGGTCGCTTTCTTTACTTCCTGTGCTCTCTGTGAAGTGATTATCTCTCCATAAACAAAAGATTTCAAGGTAGTCCTACGCCCACCTCATCTTTGAGCATCCTCTCCTTGGCTCTCTACACTCCAGCCATGCCGCCTTGGGGTCTTTGCAAATGCTGTTCCCTCTTCTAGGAATATGTACCCTCCCTTGTCTAGTCTCCTTTTCTCACCCTTTACCTAACCGCTCCTATTTCTGATTCCAGTCTCAGTATATACATTGTTTCCTCGCAGAAGCTTTCACTGACCGCTTCAAATCAAGTCACTTTCTTCTGCCCAACGTTATTCTCTCGTTCCATCCATCACAATTCAGGACCATATTTGTATATTTTATATATGTCTCCTCCAGAGACCTCTCACTTCAGCATCATACACACAGCACACAGTGTCGGGCACGCTGCTAGTGCCCAAAATAGATTTGTCCAATAAATAATACCGAGAAAAATCCACTGCTTTAAAGAATCTTCTAGGGATATTTTTTATAATTAAAATAACATTTTCCAATCTGTTTTGGAAGTTTAGTTAAACTTTATTGGGATTTAAGAACGAGGAGTATTTGTACGTTGAATGCTACCTGAAGCAATGAAATAAAATAAAATTTCTTTCTTTATCCCAGAAATCCTTGAACTTAGTCTCTTCTAAAACTAGCCTAGATAAAACTCCATGGGATCATTTATGGCAACAGGGGTGGAAACATGAAAGCTCTTTGAAAAAGTGAAAGAGGTATTATTACAATGTAAAGGGTTATTTCTTAAGAGCATAATAGGCCGAAATAATCTACCAAATTGCCTGGGCAGGGGAGCGGGGTGGAGTCGGAGTTAACTTCCCCAATTCTTCCCTTTACTTTACCCTGCGCATTTCCAATGCATCTGCCATCACTCCTAGTTGTACTCCCAGCTGGAGCCCCTCCCCCGCCCCAGTCCTTTGCCACCAGCAGTCAGAGTGGTCTTTCCTGTTTGTAAACCTAACCTTGTAGGAATTGCTCTTGGTCTTGGAATGAAATCCAAATTCCTACAAGGTTCTGCACGACCTGCTTCTGGGCTACTTCTCCATCTCATCTGGTGTTCCTCTCCCTTTCTGTCAATCTACTATAGGACTATTAGTCTTTTTGTTTCTCAGACTCGCAAGATATTCCCCCTTATGGCTTTAGCGCCCTCTGCTTGGGATGCCATTCCCCATCTCTTTGCCTTAGCTGGTAAATTCTCAGCTGTCTGAAACATGATTTCTGCAAAGCGGCCCTTCCTGACTACTCCTCTAAATGTAGACCCCCCTCTTCACTGCCAAGTGCTATCACATCACTCTTCATTTTCCCCACAGAACCTATCCCCGTCTGTGAGCATCTACTTTGGTATTATTTGCATCTCCCCACTAGGTAATGAGGATCATGTCTGTTTCTATTTGCTACCATATCCTCAGCATTCAGGACAATGCCTAGCAAATAGTAGATGCTTAGTTAGGTGTTTGTTGAATGAATGAATGAACGTTTAGCTAGCATATTATAATAGAAGGTTTATATCCACAGATGTTACATATCAACGTTGTTAATGTGTCACTATTACTATTATTATATCTGATATACACAATATCTTTATGCATGTTGATTCTTTGTGAATGTTCGGCCCAATCAGAGGTCACTTATATATTCCAATATTTCAACAGACATTTCTCGAGCACCCACCAGATGCCAAGCTCTGGGTTACTCTAAGTACTAAGCTCTCATTCCTAGCTGCACATTAGAATCATAGTGATGTAAATCATTTCACAATGTATACATGTATCGAAACATCACGTTGTACACCTTAAATATATATCATTTTATTTGTCAAAAATAAATGGAGTCCAATAAACCACTGATGTAAAAAAATAAATTAATTAAATTTTAAAAAGTTTAAAGAGTAACTATGGATACAGTCAGGGAAAATGACTCCTGCTAAAGGTTATGTTTTGTATAGAAAAAACAAACAAAAAAAGAATCAAACTGATCTATACTGGGTCCCACCCAGACTAAGTAAGCTACATTCTCTAAGGGTAGAACTTGGGCATCTGAATGTTTTATAAACTTTGTGGTGTGTACAGTGAGAGCTGAGAATCCCTTGCTCTGTGCTGCCCAATACAGTAGCCATTAGGTACATGTGACCATTTAAATTTAAATTAATTAAAATTAAAGTTTCAGTTCCTTAGTCACATTTAAAGTGCTCACTAACCACATGTGGCACGTGGCTACAGTATCAGTGCAGACGTAAGGCATTTCCATCACCAGGAAGTTCTACTGGACAGTGCTGCTTGAGATATTCAAAGGAGAAGAAGACAGTTTCTGCTGTGGAAATGCTCACAGTCTAGGGGAAATTCTTCCTGAAGTCTCATCTTCTAGGAAATTTGAACCTATAGTATTGCTGTTAGGTAATTCGTATACCAATGAAATGTCCACAGGAAAGATACAAAACCAACCCAAGGTTTAAGAGGTAAACAGTGTCCTCATAGCTAACATAGAAATGATGTCAAAGAGGCTGGCTTGTGATGTGCACAGTGTCTGAAACAGAGAGGAGCTCAATAAACACCTATGAATGAATGAATGAATGAACGAGTGAGCAAATGAATGGAGAGCCGTAATGTATATGGACCAAAATGTGGTGTGCCCAATTCCCTTTCCCGCCTTCAGAGTCAAAACTAAAGAGACAGAATGGCCTGTGTGGAAATAAGGTCAGAGTGTTACATGAAAGGATTGAGGAGATTCTTAACAAGACTGTTTTCTTCTTCACGCCTGAGCTACATTTTGTCTTCAGTTGTTCTAATATGGCCCTGGGGGTCTAAGATCAGGAGTGAGCTGATCAGAGATTAGGAGTGAGCTAGTCAGACCATTTGATTCCAGGGCCAGCACTTGCCAGCTGTGATGCTGGGTGAGTCACTTAGTCAGGTCTCAGCCCTGATTCCTCATGTGTAGAAGAGGAGTATTGGTACCTCCCTCATAAGGTGGTGATAGCCAGGGATGAGTATTGCAACATGTGGACACTTTGAAAAAGAAAGAAAAAGAAAAGGACACTTTACCTTGAGTCCACTGTGAGCTCGTTATATATTTAGGTCCCTTAAACTGTCCGGGATGCCCCGATTTTTTCTAAAACAGCAAATGAAGGGGTGGTAGATACAGGACTTGTATTGTGCTTTACAGCTGACATTCTCCAGTTCCTGGTAAATGATAAGAGATGTGAAGGTTCCGCTTCTGCCAGAGATTGTGTCACTCTAAGCTACCAAATGCAGAACAAAGCTTTAGTTTGGGTTTGACATGAATTTTGGTTTTGGGCTTTTGTTTTGGAGGCATTTGTTGCCAACTGGTGGGATTTGAACGTGTTTTCCCTGTAGGAGGCAGAGTCGGAAGTCTGGCCTGCTAAGACTCTTTTGGAAGCTGAAACTAATTAAAATGTTTATTTTAGCCCCTGTAGCTAAGACACGGCAGGGGAGAAAGTCCAGCATTCATTTTTATGCAGATGTAATTATACCCACCAAGCTCGGTGTGACCCGTTCAGCATCTGCCCCAGGGCCACCCCACCTGTTCAAACACCTGCCCAGGACACGAGTATTTGGTAGAACAGTACTTAATGCCGAGCCTAAGGCACCAGGGTTCCCCAACCACACCCAAGGACAATAAAGCCTTGTTCCACCTTTCGTTATCTACAGACTCACCTCTGAGTGAAGTACAGTCTGCCTTCCAGTCGGCAGATGTGGAAACCAGGGATACAGAGGGCCAAACATACAGGGTCATTTTATCTAAGGGACTTGAGTATCCTGGATTTTGGTATCTGGGAGTTTGTGGTGGTTCCTCGAACAAATGCCCCACGGATACGGAGGAACGACTGTACTTTCCTAGTTTCCTTCTCAATGACATCTATAAAGTTACGCAAAAGAGAAAAAGAGAAAGGGAAAGAGAAGAACTCAAAATAAAGTAATTGAGTGTTCGTTTTTTGTGCGTGGTATCACAGAGATTGAGAAAGATACAAGAATTGGTGCGAGTCTCTGTACTTCCTGAGTACTTACAAGGTCCTTGAAGAAGTGTAAAGGTACAAGACAAAGCTAATGGAGACATTCATGGTTTTGAATGGAGGAAATTAATGAGGCCACTGAATACCCAGTTTGTCTGAGCTCGGGGTGGCTGCTTCACTTACATCACCAGGTTACTCCCTGATACTCCCCACTGTAGGTGCTCTTATGAATAGTGAGCAAATGAGGAAACTGGGTCTCCAAGAAGTTCAGTGACTTGGGAAGTATAACTAGAGGGCTAAGAACATAGGCTTGGTGGCCCCATGGATATGGGAAGGAGCCCCAGCTTTGCTAATGACCAGCAGTGCGATTTGGGGCAAGTTATTCATCTCACTAAACCTCTGTTTTGCCATTTGTAAAATGGGGATGCTAATAGTGAACTACCTTTCTTATGAAGAGTCAATGAATTAGCACATGCAAAATGCCTGACGTATCACCTGTCACAGGAAACATGTCCTCAAAGCAAGGTTTACCATCATCCTCCTGCGAGACCACACACTGAGGGGCGTGGCAGAGCCAGGAGACCAATTTGGGTTGTTTTATTCCACTCGTAAACCTTCCATATGTTCACTTTTCAAAAACTAAGTCCAGAGAAGATAGTGGGAAGTAGAAGGGGGTAAACAGGGAGAACAGCACAAGAACTGGAAAGAGACAGACCCGTCCTCCTGTCTCTGGAACACACCCTGCATGTAGGTCCTTTGACTCCCATCCCAGGCCCTAGAGAAAATCTGTTTGGTGGGCTAAGAAGTATTTGTTTTCATCAAGAGCAGAGACAGTAAGGCCTGTAGAATTCCCAACCTTGATGGTGAAGAGAAATTACAAGGTACATATTATATTGTTACAGGCCAACTCCCTGTTTTCTTCCCCCCAAGACTTTTCTCTCACCCTTTCCCCCTCTCTCCTTCTCCATCTCTTGACATTGGCCTCATTCTTCAAGGGCCACTTCACATCCCACTACCGCCCCATGATCTGGTCTCCCCTTTCCCTAGATGCCAGAACATGTATTTTCAGTTTAACATTTAAATAGATTTCTCTGTTTCAGAAGGACTGATCTCCCTTAAATAGACTTATGTACTTCCTTTGTCTATGCCATAGGGTTTGCTACTAAGTTGAAAACCTAGGAGGCTCTAGTGACCTGCTTGGTATGAATTCTTGTTGAGAACCAGACTGATTATGGCATTTGTGAAATGCTAGTGAGGTAATGAGGACCGAACTGAGAACTTGGCACAGAATTTTAAGACTTGGGTCTCCACCTGCAAGACACTTTCATCCCTAAAGAGAACAAAGCTCACAGTATTTTGTACCCGGGAGACACTGTAGCAGAGAGGTTAGCAACATGGGTTCTACAGTTACTTAATTTCCCTTGCTTTTCTTAACAGTAAAATGAAAATAATAGTAGTACCTACTTCATGGGATCTTTGTTGGGTTTAAACAAGATAACGCAAGTCAGCCTCAGTGCAGAGCCTGGCATCTCCTAAGAGCTCATAGTTAGCTATAGGTAGGTTCAGAAATGAGAAAAACGATTGTTCAAATGCCAGGGTAGAACAGCAAACATACTCAAGAGGCTCACCTGGACATATTCCAGATACAGCCCAAGCTCTGTGAAATTATTTTGAAGGTATTTAGTGCTAAGCTCGCAGTAGGAACAGACACTGTGCCCATGCCAGTTTCTATGCCGTGTGCCAGGGGACAGGGAAAAAGAGCTGAAGAATGGCAAGGACCTTGCTTCTGGGCTTGGGAAAACCCAGGTGGAAGTCAAAGCCACTTCTTGTCCTCTCTGACCCGGATCACAGGGACGAGTCAATTGAAGACACATGAAGTGACAGAGTTCCAGGTAGTGAACGTAGAGTTTTGTTGCTGTGTATTCCATCACGAGGGGAGTGGAGGGCTGAGGACACTGGGCTACAGTGGAACTGGGAGATTTTTTTTTTTAACAGAGGCCCCTTTTCAACACAGGCAATATTTCTTTTCTCTGAAACTGCTTTGAGGAGAACAAGCAGGCAGATATGATATCACTGAGCTGGAAACATCCAGCCTCAGAGGCATCTCTTGGCACAGCAGTCTGATCCCGGGGGGCAGTTGTGTTCGACACCGGCACAGTGTGGAGGGGGGAAATCAGCTGTTTGGGAAATGACTTTGGTCCACATTAATGCGCTGTCCTGAGGAGGTGGGGGGAGGAGTTCTTGGACTAGGTAGTGACTTGGTTTCTGGTGGTTGCTGGTCCTGCTGGAAGCACTTACAGCACTAAAATGAAGCTCCCCCAGCCGCTGCACTTAGCATGAGGGTGCCACACGTAGCTGAAAGTGGGTTCTGGTTCAAAGGCTCCTGTTCCAAATTTAACTGTGTGGTTTTTTTTTTAAAAAAAAAAACTGAAAGGGCTTCCCTGGTGGCGCAGTGGTTGAGAGTCCGTTTGCCGATGCAGGGGACGCGGGTTCGTGCCCCGGTCCGGGAAGATCCCACGTGCCACGGAGCGGCTGGGCCCGTGAGCCATGGCCGCTGAGCCTGTGCGTCCGGAGCCTGTGCTCCGCAACGGGAGAGGCCACAACAGTGAGAGGCCCGCTTACAGCAAAAAACAAGAAAACAAAATAACAAATTTAACTGTTTTTGATGAACTTGGTTGGGGGGTGGGGTGGACACCTGCCAAGAGGGTCTCCGGTGGATCCTATTAACATGCATCCCCGCAGCTGGGGAAGTCACAGTGCTAAGGTGCACTTGGTTGAGCTCTGGGTTTGGATGTGATCATCCTCCTTGCCTGAATGGAGATAAAAGAGAACCGCCTGCGGTTACAGATTCAACAGAAGCACGTGTTGAAATGCACAGAGGAAACGTTGCAGGCTCAGCAATGATGAGCTCAAACTCTCTTAGGAAGGTGATACGGTAGACTTCCTAATAACAATATCCACTCCAGAGACAGCACTTGCTGCATGCCTCGTCTGTGCTCTGCACTCAGGACCACACCCGCATTAATTATCTCAGACTCATCACCATCTCTGTGATCTTCCTTTTCTGTTGAGGTGCCCGAGGCACTGAGAGGTCAGCTACCTGCCTGGAGTCACACAAGCAGAAGGCGCAGAGGCCGTGCTTGAATGCAGGTTAGCCTGATTCCAAAGTCTCTGTTCTTCCTACCAAGCTGCCCGTGTTAGTCACTAATGCAGGTGGCACTGACAGCAACACATACCGAGCACCTGCTGCGTGTGAGGGGAGACAGAAACCGTGCCTCCAAAACAGTTCTGAAAAAACAGTGAACTTCTTGTGTGTTACTAATTGGATGAGAATAAGAGCCATCTCCCAAAGAAAATAGGAATCCTTTTGAGAGGGGGGACTGCGTCTGCTTCCTACCCAGCGTGCTTTGCTCAAGAGCCTATGCCTAGTAGGCCCTGGGCAAACATCTCCTGATGCTGAAAGGAGAACAAACCGAGTCTTGGGGCTGAGGGTCCTGAATTATGGTCCCAGCTCTACCCCAGACTAGCTTAGTGCCGTGGGCAAGTTACCTCACCTCTTTGGGACTCACTTTCCTAGTTTACAGGATAGAAATAATAAAGTGAAATTTTAATGTATGTCCTGGCCGACATCACAAGTTCCAGTGGAGATCAAACGAAGTAATTACATAAACGTGCTGGAAAACACTAACAAATGTCGTTATTGGGCTTTATTCCTTGGATTATTAGGGAGGGGATATCACTGAGGCCTGAGTGCTGGGGGATGGCCTCACAGATGCAGAGGATAAAGGGAGCTGTGGAGTCTTCGGCATTCTAGAAGCCTTAAACTGGTCAGTTCTCCTTTTATGGTGGCTCATAATCAAGTTTGAAAGTCAGGGGGTTAAGGATGGGATCCAAAATCCTGTCCAGCTTTGGGATCAAGGGTCTCCTTGTTCAGTGCAGGTGGTCCTGCCACCCCTTCCTCCCTGTGAGCTTTGCTGGCTTCCTCTTCCACACCCTCTCCACACCCAAGGAGTGACATTGCCTGGGGCTAACCCTCAAGACCCAGGGCCTGGACTGGAGTCGTTCTTATTGTGACAGATTGCTTCACCACTCTAAACTGCTTCCTCAGCAGGAAAGAAGAAAAAAAAAGAAAAAGAAAAAGAAAGATGATAATGGAACCAACCTTACAAAACTATTGTAAATATTTTAAAAAGGTAATCACTATAAGATGCTGAGCCCAGTAGCTGGGAAATAAATATAGGCTGTTATTAATATTATTACTATATTTATAATTCTAAGTACTATGTAGTTCTGACCTTCTGCCAGACTCATCCCCTGATATACTTGCTTTTAGCTAAAGTTCAATTTCCTAGAAAGAGATTTTAAAGAATTGGGAAAGGTTAGTGAAATCAAGGAACCAAAGGTCGCTAAAAATTTATAAGGCAAGAAGCCGGAAGCATCACTTTCCCAGGATCCAGGTTTTCCCCCAATAATCCAAACTGAAAAACCTAAATTCGGACAGAGATAACCTGCCTTGCAGGGTTATTTATAAATGACATCAAAAGAATTTTACATTCCGTAGCCCCTCAGTTGAGAGTTTTGGAGAGAGCAAATTTGTGTGCGCGGCCATCACTATCAATTGCTATGAATCGCCTTAAATTTCCAGGCTCGCCATAATTCCAAAGCCAACCCCCTGGAATCTGCCAACAAAAGCACACTGACTAGATTACAAGTCTTCTAAAGTTTCCTGATTCAACCTCGAAAGGCCAGGAATTCCTTCCAACAAAGAAGGTGAAGGAAAAGAAGGAACTTCAACAAAAAATGTCTATCTGTGTTATCTCATTAAATATCTTCAAGGTTTATAGGTTTGGGGAAAGATTTCCTCTTTGGGTGAAGTGGCAGGAGGAAAGAAAGAGGCTCAAAAGCATTGCTTGGCTTTCCAGAAGTAATGGTGGAAAATCCCCACCCCAGAGGCTTCCTTTCTCTCTAGACAAACAGTGCTCCTGGAGTCACCGGAGCTTAAAGGTGAGGTAGTGAATTCATGCGCACATCCTGGTAAACCTGCAGCCGCGGGTCAGATTTCACTACGGTTAATTAAAAATGATCGAAGACCCATCCCTTGGAAAAAAAAAAAAAACCCAAAAAACTCTGGGCAACCATTTTGTCTCAAGGAGGCTGCTCAGACCCAATGTAAAGTAGTTCTGGATATGTCTTGGTTGTGTATGGCGTTGCCTTGAAATAAGCAAACAGCTCTGGAAAAGATCTCATGACAGAAGAAAGTGAAGTGCGCTGTGGGGAAGTAGCAAGACGTAGCCTTTCCATCCCGGCAACTATCTGCCCTCAGGCTGCTCAGTAAAAGCCTGGAAATCCCAGAGCAGTAACTTGGTGGTCCCACCTGCTATATATTTGCCTGAGCACTTTATGGTCATATCGACACTTGTCCTTCTGTTTGTGTAGTTTAACTTTAAACACACTTGTTCTCGTTTTTGGTGGCATTTTCAATTTCATTTCTTTTGATTCTTGACCCTCTCCTATTTCACGATCACTTCCATTCCCTTTGTGACACTTCAAGAAGAGAAAGCCTTTAACGAAGGGATGATGCCGTGATCGCCTTCACGCCATAAACACAAGCGTTAATCTTAAACGAGAAGACTGTCTGCTTCCCTGCCCAGACTGGTTATATCTGAACTGACTTGTCAATCAGCATCTTTTCTGGTGAGGCATGTAGCCCAGCATGGCAGTGAGAACCCTGCAGCAGGCAGATAACGTTTTGAATCCTGTAGTTACCACTGAATAGTGCATGATGTCAGGTCAGTTACTTAACCCCTCTGCCTTCAGCTTCTTGATCTCTTTTTTTTTCTTTTTGCGGTACGCGGGCCTCTCACTGTTGTGGCCTCTCCCGTTGCAGAGCACAGGCTCCGGACGCACAGGCTCAGTGGCCATGGCTCACGGGCCCAGCCGCTCCACGGCATGTGGGATCTTCCCGGACCGGGGCACGAACCCGTGTCCCCTGCATCGGCAGGCGGACTCTCAACCACTGCGCCACCAGGGAAGCCCCTGATCTCTTAAACTGAGAGTACAACAGCATCCTCCTCACAGAGATGTTATGAGGATTACATGATTTTATAAAGCTTCAGTAAACCCTAACTCCAACTACAGTATTTTATTGCGGGCTCACTGAACTAGATGCCTGATAGGAAGAAGATAAAGTGGAGATGCTTAACATTTTATGACAACTTCAATGTGAAATTCACTTTCCCTAAGGATTACAATGCTTGCGTGACTTCAGTTTTCCCAAGATGACAGGGACAAGATATCATTCATTCTGAACGGCAGTTTCCTACTTTCTGGCTGCAAATCTGTATCTATCCTCCAATTTTAATTATACCTTCTCTTCAGCCTCATTAGCGTCACCACATGACATGTGCTTTTCATCCAATACTCTCCTACCTTCCCAGAAACCTTAGATGTATCAATTATCCCTTCTTGCCTCTCAACTAGGTCCTTCCCATCAGTATCTAAGCCCATGAGTACTAGAAAATAACCTCCCTGGTCCGTGTCCCCACTCTTGTTACTATTCCTTTTCTCTCTTTTCCTTCAGGGCCAGCCTTTTAACAAACGGTGTACTCATTGCTGCCATTTTTTCATAACTGATTCACTCCTTAGCCCATTATGATCTGGTTTCTAGCCCAAACGTTCCTCCAAGAGTTCTCACTAATATCCCTAATGCTCTCCACGTTGTTAAATCCAAAGACTGTGTCAGTCTTCATCTCATTGACCCTTCGTCAGTGTTGGACGTGGTCCCTCCTCCTTGACCTTCCTTGGCTCTGGGACCTCACATCTTGGATTTCCTTTCATCTCTCTGGCTGCTTCTTTTTTTTTTTTTTTTTTTTTTTTTTTTGCGGTACGCGGGCCTCTCACTGTTGTGGCCTCTCCCGTTTGCGGAGCACAGGCTCCGGACGCGCAGCCTCAGCGGCCATGGCTCACGGGCCTAGCCGCTCCACGGCATGTGGGATCTTCCCGGACCGGGGCACGAACCCGTGTCCCCTGCATCGGCAGGTGGACTCTCAACCACTGCGCCACCAGGGAAGCCCGGCTGCTTCTTTTTTGTCTACATTTCTGCCTCATTCTCCTCCACCTCCTTTCATTAAATGTTGAATTTCCTCAAGGCTCAGTCCTAGACCCTCTTCTCCCTTTATGCACTATGTCCAGGAAATAATTATCAATTATGATTTCAGTTATCATCTACATGTCAGTGGGTACCAACTTACATCTCCAGCACAGACTGTTTCTCTGTGTTCCAGGCCCAGATGTCCAACTACATATTAAATCTCCATTTGGAAACATTCCTTTTCAGCATGTCCAAGACCAAGTTCATGATCTTTCCCAGCAAATCTACTCCTCTTCTTTGTTCCCTATTTCAATGAATGGCACCATTATCCAGCCAGTGTGTAGCATCCTTGCTGCCTTCCTTTCCCTCATTACCATATCTAAGTTATCACCAAGATCTGTCTCTTTCCCCTACAAAATGTCTTTCAAAACAATCCTGATTCTAGTATTTCCATAGCCATCACCCTAATCTATGCTGCCATCGTGTTCTCTCTGTTTTATTGTACTTCTTCCCCTATTTACTCTGCTTTCCCAGGCCCCTTCCTTTCACACACTATAGACAATCAACCATGTGACGTCCTTCCATAAAACTTGCCAATTGATCACATTGGCACTTCCTATAGATCACAGGAAAATAACTAAACTCCTTAATACGGTGTGGCAAGGACTGACTTTCCATAATATCCATTTTCCCTTCTTCCTTACAAAAATATTAGGATGGTAATGTCTCTCTCTCTCTCTCTCTCTCTCTCTCTCTCTCTCACTCACTCACACACACACACACACACACACACACACACACACACGACACACACATTTCCTAGCCTCCTTTACAGAGAGAGTTATACCCTGTAAGATGCAAGCAAAAGTTGTTAAGTGGAGTGGCCAGGGAAGCCCTCTAAACTTTTCCTTTTAGTTCTTCTTCATGCCTGGGTTGTGGATGTGATAACTGGAAATCCAGCAGCCATCTTGAGACCTTGAAGGTGGAAACTAGTAACTAGAGGTGATAAGGCAGAAAGATGAAAGAAGCCCGGGCCCTGATGACTTTGTGAAACCACTATCCAAGACTTGACTGTCTACTTCTGGGCTTCTTTCCTATGAGGAGACAAAATCCTTATTTGTTTAAATTCACTATCATTGAATTTCTGGCTTTAAGAGTTGAAGTCAATTTCTAATAGATTCATACAGGATTTATAAGGCCCTCCATGGTCTGGCGTCTCTCAATAGCTTCTTTCTGCTCCACCTTTTGCCCTTACATTCTTCAGTTCATACTGGGCTGAATTCAGTTGTTCAACTGCACCATGTGGGCTTTCCTTCACAGGGCCTTTGTATGCTCTTCTCTCTGTCTATAGGATTTTCCTTCTTGACCCTTCATCCTCCAGCCTGGCCTAATTTACCTCTACTCATCCTTCAGATCTCAGCACAGCTTCCTTAGGGAAGCCCTCCCTGAACGTCCCTTTTACTCTTCTCATCCCCTCCCTCCACCAGTCTAGACCAGGTTCCTTTGCTATGTGCTGTCATGGAACTCTATGCTTTTGCTTCAGATACGTTTCCTAAGTTCAGTAATTAGACATTCGTTTATGTAATTTTTGGATAAATATCTGTCCCCTCTATTAGATTTAAACTTTATGAAAGCAAGGGCCACGTCTATCTTTGTTCAGAATTTTATTTCCAGCACCTGGCACAGTTCTTGTGTATGTGTGTGTGTGTATAAATATGTATATATTTATTAGGCACAATATATATAGACACAGACACACCTCATTTTATTGCACTTTGATTACTGTACTTCGCTTTATTGCACTTTGCATACACTGCATTTTTTACAAGTTGAAGCTTTGTGACAACCCTGCATCGAGCAAGTCATTTTTGTGTCATTTTTCCAACAGCATGTGCTTATTTTGTGTCTCTGTGTCACACTTTGGTAATTGTAGTAATATTTCAAACTTTTTCAGTATTACTGTATTTGTTATGGTGATCTGTGCTAGGTGATCTTTGATGTTACTGCTATAACTCACTGACGGCTCAGATGAGGGTTAGCATTTTTTAGCAATAGAGTATTTTTTTTATTAAGGTATATACATTGTTTTTTTTAGACTTAATGCTATTGCACACTTAATAGACTACAGTATGGTGTAAACGTAACTTTTATATGCACTTTTATATCATGTGACTCACTTTATTGCAGTGAACCAAACCCACACTATCTCCAATTTATACCTGTATTTCATGCCTAATAACTAAGAGTCAAGTGAATGAAGGAAGGAAGACCTCCAGTCTCTTTTTCATAATCGATCTCAGTTCCCCCTCATTCTCTCTTGTCTCAATCACTCTTTTGCCAAAACTCTCAACCACCTTGCACTAACGTTTTCATAGTAGAGGTATCCTCTACTTTTTGAAAGTTTACTTTACACCACTTCACTTTTACACAAGACCTACATTAGTACCTGTTATCACTGACCAAAAGAAATCCGAAGAATTTTGCTTTTACAAAAAAGGGCAGAAAGGGCTTCCCTGTTGGCGCAGTGGTTGAGAGTCCACCTGCCAATGCAGGGGACACGGGTTCGTGCCATGGTCCAGGAAGATCCCACATGCCGTGGAGCGGCTGGGCCCGTGAGCCATGGCTGCTGGGCCTGCGCGTCCGGAGCCTGTGCTCCGCAGCGGGAGAGGCCACGACAGTGAGAGGCCCGCGTACCGCAAAAAAAAAAAAAAAAAAAAAAAATAGCAAGAAGAAGTAGGATGGCATCTCTGACGCCACTTTAACTCTACGGATGGCTTATAAAGTGGAATTATTTCCTCTGGGATCCTAGCCATCCACCCGAGTCTGATAATCTTGGCAATCTTAATAGCTGAGCATTTTACGGTTTTCTCCCACCAAGATACTTAAGTTGTTTCACGTTTTCCTTTTAAAATGGTCTGGGGAATTCGGTTTGTTCGTACAGTGTGGTTGTGTCTACTTTCATAACTGATGTTGAAAACCTGTTTGGGGTATAAGGCCCAGGACCAAAATAGAGACTAGTAAGATTTAACTATTCCTTTAATCCACTCAACAAACCTTTATCAAGTTCCAGACTGTGGGAGGCACTGGGATAGGCAGGGACACACAAAAAAAGAAAAATGTCTTCATTGCTCTTAAGGATCCTCTCTGAAGCCTCAGTTTTCTCACCTGAAAAATGAAGGTAACAGTAATAACCCCTATCTTACACAGTTGCTGTAGGAATTAAGTGCGATAATATCAATACATATTAAGTTTTTAGTAGCATGCCCAGTGCATCACTGGTTGTTATTAAATTAGGTAGAAAGATAACAGCACCAGTGTTTCAACTGATAGGCAAAAATATATTATGACTTTATCATGGTTTGAGTAAACCAGTACTTAAAAGTGTAAAATTTTATTACAACTCCCATCACTAGCATTACTATCCTAATAGTCACTTAGATTATTACCCACGGCCTTTGTTTAAGGGGAATTGCATAACGCCTATAAACCAGTTTAAGTTGTGTCTTTACAGCCTTACTCTCCGGTGCATGTACGATGACTACTACTGTCAAATAATAATAACTCCTAACACTTTCTGAGCACTTACCATGTACCGTGCACTGTTCCTAAATGCTTTGCAAGTATGATCTCATTTAACCCTCAAGAGCACACTAGAACACAGATACTATTTTTCATCACCCTTTTACAGATGAGGAAACTGATACCCAGCGAGTTTAAGTGACCCAGGAAACTTCCCATGGCTCTTACTATAAACATGTATAATACTTTTCAGATATGCTCATGCGTGTGTGTCAGGAGGACAATGAACAAGTATGTAAGTGTCCAGCTCTTACAATGCTGAGGATTCTGGCTCTACATGCTCCGTTTCTTCTCCTCTACTGCCTGAGGAAGGTCCAGCTTGCCAGAGGTCCATTATGTTGAATCTTTGTGC
The DNA here is from genome assembly GCF_964270905.1 of Leucopleurus acutus. Taxonomy (NCBI): domain Eukaryota; kingdom Metazoa; phylum Chordata; class Mammalia; order Artiodactyla; family Delphinidae; genus Leucopleurus; species Leucopleurus acutus. Next base: position 50,692,649 of record NC_139150.1, on the reverse strand, counting down.
TGCAAAATGGGTAAAACAGATGGCGGGGGAGAAGAATAAGAGAAACCTGAATTAGGGTTGTAGGAGGAGTTTGAGGAGCGTTGAGAAAAGAAGTGTGGGAGTTGCCACAGTGTGTGTCAAACATGGATGAGGGAGAAGAGGAATTTTGAGAGACGCTCACTCTATTGTGTTCTCAAAAGACAAGTAAATAACTTGAGTTATTTTTGACTAATTTTTTTGGATGCCAGATTGGGTTTCTTTGAAGAAGATGTGGATGAACAACTTTTAAATATCAAGGTTGTATATTTAAAACATTATAACTTTATCAAAACTGTCCTGATTTTATGTGTTTGTTTGCAATATAGTACCATTGGTGACAACAGGTTTTGAAAAACTTTGTCCTGGGATACTGTTTCTTACATTTCTTGTCAGTCAGAACGCCTAGAAATTACAGTGCCCTTTGCAGAATGCCATGAAATATTGCTATGTCTAATTCCCTCATAGAATAACTTTAAAAAATTATCAGTCAGGCTGAAAATAGATAAATGGAATTTGAGAGCTGGACAAGTATCCTAAAGAGATGAAAACACTCAGAATCGTAGAAAAGTTTACTTCCAGAAATGAAGACGTTATTACATAAACTCTGTGTAGATCTCTGCATCTTCACAGAGAACCAGTATATATATGAGAACCTAACAAGTCAAGTTTATGAGTTTTTCTGTTATAACTTTCCTACTAATTCATCCATTTTTGAGTAGTAGCCAGCAAGTAATTCTGGGTACAAAACATTAGAAAAACATTGTGGGGAAATTTTTTAAACTGAGAAAATTGATATTTGTTAGCAAAGAGTTTTCTGCAAGTTGGGGATCTGTTATTTGATATTGGTGGTAGAACATTTTAGTTTAGATCACTGAAAACTAGTGTTCCATAGGAACAAAATATGAGAACCACTGTTACAGAAACAAAGGCGCTTACAAAGGGATCAATATGGGAGCTGTGCCTGTTGAAATAGGGTACCGATGTGCCATCAATCCTATAAATGTTTTGAGAGTGGACATCGGATTGTGAAATGCAGCTAAGAACCAACATTTTCGCTCTCAAGAGTCCCTTTAATTGACGCTATCAAATGTCATTCAGAAAATGTAATCCACATGATATACTAATATTTTTCAGACTTGATGTTTTGACTAGCTTGTGGATGTAGATACTCAGACTTGTATAGATTTAAATGAGGTTTTTGGGAAAAGAATTTGACAGTGGGTTTCTGTATCTGGCATTATGACAAACTACATAGCCAGAAAACCCAAGGAAATGATCAGTGACCAAAAATGAAGAGGAAATTGAAAACTACGGTGATAAGCAAATAGACTGATGCTAGGGAAGCTTGGGAAAGAAGGGTCTCAGTTACTTAGTGTCTTGTGTTTTAATGGCTTTGGACCCGTGCAAGGTGGGGAGTTGAAAATGAAATTCCTGAGTAAAGCCAAGACCCCTGAAGGGCTATAACTTTGCCCACTGGCACAGGGCAACAACCAAGAAACTTCTAAGTTTTAATCTAGGTGTTGGTGGGGGGAAAATATCTCCCCTAAGAATCTGTAATCATAGGAATGTCCTCACATGGGTTAGGCATGGGTTTGGATTTCAAATCTACATGACTCACATGACTCAGGAAGCCTAGGAAATAAAAATCAAAGTGGTTTTTGGTGGGTCATACCCTGTAGCGACTGGCAAATGCACATGCAAAGCCTCTCTAGAGGGACACAGAGCAGCATGAGACTCCTAGAGTTTCAGATAATAGAATTTCAGAGACTATAAAATCAGTTTTAAGAGCGATTAAGGATTAAAAAAAATGAATTAAAAATATATGAAAAGAACAGTCATGAAAAATGAACAAGCTGAGTTGAAAATTGACAAAAAAGAATTTCAAAAAATGTCAATGTAGTCAATGAAATTAGAAACTCAAGGGAGCAGTAACGCAAGTAAAATGCAGCTGAAAAAAACATAAACAAACTGGAACACAGATCAGAAGAAATTTCTTAGATGGTAGCACAGAGAAATAAAAATATTAAAAATATTAAAGTGAGGATAAAAATAGTGTTTATAGAATGAGAAGGTATAACATACATCTAATAAGAATTTCAGAAGGACAGAATAGAGAGTAGGGAGAAGCAATGTTCAAGGCAGGACACTTAGACATATCATAGTATAACTGGAGAATACCAAAGGCAAAAATAAAGAAATTGGAGAGACTACTGACTGAAAAATGTCAAGAAATAATGATGAAATTCCATCACAGTAAGCACACCAAACATCCATTTTTTTAAATGCAAGATACCAGTTTGTACTAAAATAAACCAGGCCCCCTTGGGGACATGGCTGATTCCAGATCTGTCTAGGAAATACCCAAAATGAACCTAGAGTATCTTGTCATAACCAACAGTAAGGAAATATCAAAGACTATGAAAGCCATGTTAAAATGGCTTGAGAACCAACCTGAATAAGCTCCCTTTGGCCAGAATGGGACAATTGAGTGAGAAAAAGGAAAATAACTGAAATGAGCTAAAGTAAATCAGATGTGTTAAAATCCATACTTCATACTAATACCAGTGATCACCTGGGAGGATGCCAACGTATAATAATAGACACATAGATCAACCACAGTATTTTGAAAACTGGTAAACAAAGAGAAAACATCTGTCATTTGTCCTAATTTTCCTATATGATCTCAAACTCAGGATAACCAAAAATATTTACAAAGGAATTTATAAAAGAGTTTAGCTAATAACTGAAAAAGTAATTAAGGAATTAGACTATCATTTTACACACCTTAAGGAAATAATGGGTCTAGACAAGGCTCACCCAAAACTGCTAATATTCCAAAAAACTAGCAGACATTATGTACCTCCTTATGTAAACATGCAACACCAACTATGGAGGTGTCTTGCAAAACACAAAATGCAATAAAAACACGAATCTGGTCAAGCCTCTAGATTAACTATCAACTTACAGGAAATAGAAGGGAGTGGGGGAGTGTTCATACCTTGGGGACGCGATCAGCAAAATCCAGATTGTGGGAAATTCTACAGAGCAAACTAACCAGGTTCTTCAACAAAATGTCTCAAGAAAAAAAAAAAACAAAAACAAGGAGGAACCTATAGACTAGAAGAAATTTAGGAGACCTACAAACAAATTACAATGAATGGATCTTATCTGGCTCCTGATTCAAAGTGTTAAAAACATATATAATACAATCAGAAAAAAACGTGAACATGAACAGAGTATTTAATGACGTCAAGGTATTATTATTAACTTTAGGTGTGTTAATTTATCTTGGTTATGTTAAAATGTACACACACACACATACACAAAATTCTTAAAGTATTCTGCCTAAGCACAATTTGTTGTCTTGTTAGTTAAAAAATCAAAAATATCTAGGAAATCCAGGACAAGGCGGTGAGAGTTGATGTGCAAGTATTAACTATGTAGAACAACATATGATGACCAGTGAAAGTAGTTATTCTTATGTTCAGGAGCAGCAGTGAGAAGCTGGTTTATACCCTGTTGGGAACATGACAAATTGGGAAAATCTCTGAAACAGAGCTCTTAAACTTATTCAAAATGCCCATCAAGTGAGTTTTAATAAAATAGCGCTTTTTAAAAATGGAAGCGCATGGTAAGGAAGTGAACCACTTGGCATTCAACATCCTTTCAACCATGATGAGGAAAGCTATGAAGGCGTGATAATAAACCTCAGAGCTAAGTGAATCTTTTTCCGGGGGAAAAAGATTCTACAAATCATGTTCTCACAGTTTGAATGAGATGTCTAGGTCTGTTTTATTTCCAACATTGTATAAAATGCTAACTCTAGGAAACTAGAAATGATTTAAAATATTACATTAGAGATATCATAATGGGAAAATATCATTTAAAAACTATTCAGGTAAAACTAACACAACATTGTAAATCAACCATACTCCAATAAAATTTAAAAAACAGAACCAAACAAAACTATTCAGGTAAGCACATGCAAATTGCAGGAATTATGGGACTTACAGGGGAGAATTCAGAGTTAGAAAAATAGTGAGATTCCCCCATTAATTTATTTTGGGTTGATATGTTAACAGACAGATGTTAAGGTTGTTTTATTGATTTTTCTTTAAATGTTCATCTCTTGCAAAGAGTTTTTTTCTTTTTGGAATTGAGGGTCTTTTCATAGTCATAAAAAAACCCCACATCCTCATGATATGTTATTGTTCAGAAATACATTTTTAAAAATTTTTAATAAAACCGATTTGAAACTATTCATGGGTCCGAGAAGAAATTATAATGGAAATTAGAATTATTTCAAATTAAATGAGAGTCATGAAATTAAAAACTCAAGGTAGCAGTAATAGAAGTAAATGCAGCTGAACGGAACATGAAATAATCCAAAGCAAGAAGGGACCACACAAAACAGAAAGAGCACAGATTAATGAAATTGGAAACAGAAATACTGTTGGTGTTTGAGAGAACCAAATAGATGACTTTGCTATCTTCTTTCACATGGTGAACACACTGAGAGATCAAAGATATGAAGATTAAATTATCACCTTTATTGATGATAAACTACTAAGAGGGTGTGACTTAGAGCAAGCATCAAATGGGTCTACTAATACTCCCCAACACCGTCCATTTGTAGAACTTGGAACCACACACTCTAGTGAGAACCAGATGTGCTCACCCAGCATTGTTATCTTGCGCCGGTCTGGAGGGTCAAAAGAGAGCCAATTCCCAAGTGCTTAGGAGGTTTGATGATTTCCACTCGCCCAACCAAGAAATGGCATAGATGCAGTGTCTGTAGCCTTAGTGGAACAACTCAAGTTTAGGGGTTTCAGCCTCGTGTGGCAAATAGATCTTCAAGGACAAAGCAGTATATTGGTAGCTGTTAATAGAGCGGGGCTAGCTCTGTCTATATAAATAGGGAAATGGGCTTAGTCATAGAAGTTCAAACTATCTGGTTATCTCATGTATTAACACAAACTGGGTCTCAGCTACACAGTTGTTTTTAATGTTTTATGATCTCCTAGACTTTCTAGTCCAGGCACTTTTTGACAAACCTTTGTCCTCATTTGAGGGGTTTTGTTGTCGGGTTTTTCTGTTCGTTTTTGTGGGTATTTGCCTCATTCCATCCCTGAGCTTTGCAGCTAGACAGGTGTGATTCAAACCTATGTTCTAAGGTGTTTCCTGTAGTGGAGTAATTGGTTTGCAGTAGTAAGTCATGCTTTTCCACTAAAAGGGGACGGAGAGGTGGTAATCCACGAGATAAGCTAAAGTTAACTTGTTAGAAGAATTCCTTGATCAGAAATGATAAATTTGCGTTTTGTTGCTCTATTTCCTGAAAATAACTTGGAGATGCCCCTGATTTGTCCATCTACTGCTTTGATTCCTTGGATACCACTCATTCTTTCACGTTAAACAAAAACAAGTAATTGTTGCAGAGGTCTCTGTATTTTGCAGCTGCCCTTTTGTAAGACGCACTTTTCCCAAATAAAACAATTTTAAACCGCCCCCCCCCCAAAAAAAAGAAATGGCTGTCACCCAACTACAGATACTCAAGTTCACCTTTATGCAGAGGGATAAGGAATGGAAGAAAAAAGTCAGATTACTTAAGGAAATCTGTTCACATGTAAATCATAGGAGTGGGGAATTAGTATTTCCTCCTGTTAAACACATGCAAAGGATCAACCAAATCAAATACTTTAAGTTTAATCAAGTAGACACATTTTGGGCAAAATTGAAAAAGAATATAAAAAGGAGAGAGAGAGCACAAATAAATACATGGAGGTGAAGCAGGGAATATAAATGAAGATAAAGCAGACATTAAAATATTAAAACAATGATGTGAACTTTATACAGATAAATTTAGACAAAATGGATAATTTCCCAGGAAAATGTAATGTTGCATAACTGAGTCAGAAAAAAATAGAAAACCAAACAGGCTTATAACCATTAAAGAAATTGAATCTATAATTGCATAAAAAATCTACTCCACCTCACCGCCCCCCTTGTACAAATAAAAAGGAAAAGAAAGAGAAGGTGGAAAGAAGAAAAAGGAGAAGGCAAAGAACCGTCACCAGGTTAAAATTATTTTAGTGCTAAGTTCCACCAAGTATTGGAACATGTAAGTCCAGTCTTATACAAGTTCCAGACAATTTGGACCACCCAAATATTTCCCAAGGGTGACTTAAATTTCCTCTCTGAGAAGGAACAATTCTGTTTTCCTTTACGTTTTTGAGTTTTTTTAGTTTTTTACTTTCTTTTCATAAAGTATTCAAAGGGAGGCGAACAGGCTGTAAAAATATTGTTCTTTCATTTAATGGAATAATGGCTGTTGTGAAATGAGAGATTAGAGATATTTATATATATATTATATATGTGTGTGTGTGTGTGTATATATATATATATATATATATATATGGTATATGTATTAATTTTTAAAAGGTTGCAGAGGGGACCACGACACATCTATTAGAATGGCCAAAAATCAGAACAATGACCATACCAAATTCTGGGGAGAATGTGGAGCAACAGGAATTTTCATTCATTGCTGGTGGGAATGTAAATACAGCCACTTTGGAAGACAGTGTGGCGGTTTCTTACAAAAGTAAACGTACTCTTACCATACAATCTAGCAATTGCACTCCTTGGTATTTACCCAAAGAAGCTGAAAACTTATTTCTACACAGAAACCTACATATAGATGTCTATAGCAGCCTTATTCATAATTACCCAAACTTGGATGCAACCAAGGTATCCTTCAGTGGGTGAATGGATAAACTGTGGTACATCCAGACAATGAAATATTAATTAGCACTAGAAAGAAATGAGCTATCAAACCATGAAAACACTTGGAGGAAACTTAAATGCATATTACTAAATGAAAGAATCCAATCTGAAAAGGCTGCATACTGTATGATCCAACTATACGACATTCCAGAGAAGGCAAAACTAAGGAGACGGTAAAAAGATTAGGGGTTGCTAAGGGCTGCGGGGGAGAGATGACTAGGTAGAGTACAGAGGATTTTTAGGGCAGTGAACACACTCTGTTTGATACCATAATGATGGACACATGTCATTATACTTTTGTCCAAACCCATAGAATGTACAACACCAAGAATGAACCGTAATGTAAACTGTGGACTTTGGGTAATTATGATGGTCAATGTAGGTTCATCAATTATAACAAAAGTACCACGCTGGTGGGGGATGTTGATACCAGAGGAGGCTGTGCATGTGTGAGGGCAGGGGACACATGGGAAATCTTTGTACCTTTTGCTCAATTTTGCCGTAAACCTAAAAGTGTTCTGCAAAAAAAAAGACTAGTACGTTTTTTTAAAAGAGGAGACAATGCATGCATAATTAAGGTCAATTCATTTGATTACCTGTTCATGGGAGGAAAATTTTATGTTCCTCCTTCAACCAAGAAAAGCCAAGGAGTCCCATTCTAAGTTCACTGCCATAAGTGATCACGTTTTCTTTAAGAGGTGACGATGATCCCTTACAGGTGTTATTTCGGAATTGCCAGCCTGCCCCCAGATTTCTTTCCAACCCCTACTGTTTTCCAGAGTTTTGCTGCTTGGGAAGCCCTAAAGATTCCTAAAACATTGTCCACGGGCATCCCTACCCAGATTCTTTCTATTTACTGTTGCCCTGCTTGCGGTATAACTGTGAACTTTCATCGGCATCCTCTTTCTTTTAATTCCCCAAAGTTATGAATTATGAGATAAAACGTGGGTTGCAAGAAGTCACTGATTAAGGATAATGGTCATAATCTAGTTCTTGGCCACCTGTTTACTTCCTTCCAGATGGCCTGTGAGCCATCACCTCTGTGAGGGTGCCCGGTTGCCCAGGTTGCCCGCTCTCAGCACCACCCGAGATGGGCTTTCTATGTGACCCTGAAGACTTCATGTCTGTTCAATGGGATTTTTTCCCCCGCTTTCTGTCTAGAACTCATCTTTGCAAAGAGTTCCATTTCTTTGATTTAAGGCCTCCTCCCCCATTATATGTCATTCCTGGGAGGAGTAACCCCGTAAGCCACACAGTGGAAGTGGATGGTAGACTAGGATAAGCTTAAGATGGCATTTTGCAAGGGGTGGGGGGTGAGGGCTGAATCTTATGTTGGACCAGTCACCCCTCCTTCCCCACAAGGTCTTCGGAGGAGGTAAATACAAACAGTAGGCAGAGCAAGAAAAAGTGATGCTTTTGATTAACTTCCTCAGTGAGGAGGTGCTGGTCTGGTTATCAGGGTGGACTTCATCTGATACCCACCCAAGGCATCTAACATTGAACCTCAGAACCTATCATCCCAATGAAAAGCCGCACACCTCCAGTGCCAGAGGAAAGGGAATTCAGGAATGGTTAGAGCTGGCTCCCGACTCCCCACTCCATTCTTCTCCCCAGCCCTCCCAGGTGTGCCTGCTGCAAAAGAAGACAGACCATCTAAAGAGAGAAAAAGAAAAGGCTGATTCTATCCCAAGCAACCCCATGCAATCTGACCATTACAACTGGAAGAATATTAGTAAAGAGAGACACGCGCCATTCCATGTGCAGTCCTAGAAGCCATTCGGAGTGCCCTAGAATTTCACCAAGTCATTGTTGGTGACAGTGATCAAAGCAGATTAGCACATCCTCTCCTTGGAGTAGGATAAAAGGCGGGGAGAGAAGAAGGGACTGAAGAAGACTTTCTAAAGGTCAGAATTTACCTCCTACAGCATTTACACATTAATATGAATTAATTAATCACAGGAAGTTGACAAAATAAACATACATTAGGAAAGGCTGAGAGGAAGGAGTCTATCCAGGGAGAGATGGGGAAGGTGTGGAGGTTCTGCTGTGCTAACATGTTCAAAGTCCCAAAGCTGGTCGGTGGCAGAGGGAAGATTTCTCTCGAGTTCCTTTAGGTTTCAAAGATCACGCTCTTCCTACCATCTTGCGTACCAAAAAAAAAAAAACCTGTCTAAAGAAGGCTTGACTGCATCTCAGCTACCTAAGATAGTATCACACCAAGAACTACTTGAAAATAAATTCCTGTGTCGGTATCGGACTTAATTCTTTTATGGTATTCATTCTTGAGAAACACCAGAAGAGAATGAATGCCTCATTTTATTTGATTAAAATAAACTTGTTAAAATAAACATGTCAGAAAAAGATTTGAGAGAGTTGTTTTCTAATCCTTCATGCATATTTTCTCTCCTTAAAGAACAGGAGTCAAAGAGATGGAATGCATCACCATACTTTGCACTTTAGCACCGCATGTTCCAAATGCCTGTTAACTATTCAAGTTATTCTGTGATATCAGTTGACACCTCAAGGAGATCTCAAGTGGCTACACTGAGTTCTCAAGAAGCTGCCTGTTCTAGGTTCTTTGAATCTCTAAACAAGGCAAGCCACCCATACTATTAAAAAAAAAAAGTTTCACTCCCTGGTATGTCATGCGATACCAGCAATGTGTATGGGAGACCGTAAAATGACACCCTGTATCATTTATTTTCAAGAGAATGAAGGATTGACGTGGACATTTATTGTGGGAAGGAGTCACTGTGCTGCCATGTTGTCAACTGAGAAATATGCTTCCCAGAATCCCCTCCCCTGTAATGATTCTGAGAGTTGGCCAAAAGTGACGCTGTCGAAGATCTGGAAGTGAAAGCAAAGAGACTGCCACTACTCTTTGAAGGTAGTTGTTGCTTAGAGGTGATGAGAGACCGCTTGAAAAGAGACTCAATCTTCTTTTGAGACAAGTTAGCACCATCCTATTCTGACAGGCACTCGGATTCCAAAACGCCATTTCAAAGATGGCATAGACTTAGAAATCACACTGGTTTAAGAGTCAGAAGCTTGTCCTAAGACAACTAATAATAATAGCACACATTTATTGTTTGCGATCTGTTATCCTGCTCTGTGATTCACAGTACATATCTCATTCAGTCTTCACAATGACACTGTAATTATCCTCATTTTACAGAGGAGGAAACTGCGGCACTGAGATGTTAAGTAACTTGCTCATGGTTGTATATAGCTTATACGAGGAAGATTACCAGGACCTGGATATTAAGCTTCACTGAAACTCTAAATTTCTAGTTGTGTGTTGGTGGTCCAGTCACTTCAACACAAGAAGTCTCATTTTTCTCATCTGTCAAAGGAGAACGTCATACTGCGTGGCCTCTGAGGCCCTTTCTGGGACAGTTGGTCTATTACTCTACTTCCCTCATATTACGCAGTGACATTCTCCCCAGCAAGAATTTGATGCCACCCATTTAAAATTCCTTCATCAAAAATCACCTCTTGGGCTCCCCTGGTGGCGCAGTGGTTGAGAGTCCGCCTGCCGATACAGGGGACGCGGGTTCGTGCCCCGGTCCGGGAAGATCGCACATGCCGCGGAGCCTGCACGCCCGGAGCCTGTGCTCCGCAGCGGGAGAGGCCACAACAGTGAGAGGCCCGCGTACCGCAAAAAAAAAAAAAAAAAAAAAAAAAAAAATCACCTCTTAGGATAGATTGGGAGTTTGGGATTGACGTGTACACACTGCTATATTTAAAATAGATAACCAAGAAGGACCTACTGTAAAATAAATAAATAAACAACCAAATAAATAAATTTGTTGACAAAAATAAATTAGTTTTAAAAAAATCACCTTTTCGCTCCCCTCTAAGAAACTCATCCCAGGTGGCTTAATCTTGTCTTCATCTTTGTATCTTTTCATCCAGTACCAAAATGCAGTGGAAGTCAATGAGAAAGTGATTTTATATACAAGTTTTTGTTTGTTTATTTGTTTTTACACAGATCTTCCCAGCAAGTTACCCAGAGTGAATGTCTGAATTTTCTTATAACTTGGCACGCTTTCTCTCTTCTGCATTCTAGTATGCAACAGAATTCATAAAGTAACACCATTTCCTGTTACTAAGTACCTGTTGTCCAACTTGTTTTTAGAAGGCAAAGGACTCTGGTATTCCTGGTTTTCATTTTGATGCAAAGAAGGAGTTCTGAAGCTAAGCTGAGTACAAGGAGAAGAAGATCAGCTGGCGTTCCATGCTGCCCTTGAAAATGCTCACAAGGCCTACAACTTGAGAAGTATTTGGAGTCTTTCAAGTTCGGCAGGTTTCACAACCCATCCCTTAACTGGGCTCAAGGATAACAACGGCTCTAGTGAATTCTTTCCCACACACATTAGTAAAGACCGTCAGAAGCTGTTTGCTTTCATCTGGCAGGCTTGGCAGTAAACCTTCACTGTCCTACCCCAGGGCTCTATCCACTTTCTGGTCCTCTGTCAACATCTAATCTGCTTGGATTTCATCGCCTCTGTATTCCACAGGATATGATGCTGGTCCACTGAATTGATGATATCATGCTGTTTTGACCCGGGGAGTAGGAAGTAGCCATTACCCCAGACAGCGTGATATAACACATCCATGCCAGAGGGTGGGAAACAAATCTGACAAAAATTCAGGTGTCTGCGATGTTTCTCCCATAGCCAGGATTTATGTGTCTTGGAATCAAGGGGTGCAATGAGAGTGGCTTCTTTCTCTTTTATCCCTGGTGATCCGTTAGTAAAGTCTTTGCTTTTTGTTCCCACAATTTTGCGCTCTTAGTTTAGAGATCTCAAATCCCAGTGGAGAAATGTTGCCACCGGCAGACACAATAGTGGGTTTTTAGCTGATATCTGACATGCTCTTCTGATCATTTTAGGCAACTCGTACCAAAGAACAAACTAACCAAAAAAAAAAAAAAAAAAAAAAGATCTCAATACTTACTGGCTGGGGTGATTGACCCTGACCATCAAGGAAAAGTGGGGTCAAGGAAGAGTATGTCTGGAACATCGGAGATCCTCTTAGGCTGCCTTTTAGCCATCCTGTGTCCTATGATAAAAGTTAATAAAGGACTTCCCTGGTGGTGCAGTGGTTAAGAATCCGCCTGCCAATACAGGGGACACGGGTTCAAGCCCTGGTCCAGGAAGATCCCACATGCCGTGGAGCAACTAAGCCTGTGCACAACTGCTGAGCCTGTGCTGTAGAACCTGAGAGCCACAACTACTGAAGCCCATGCACCTAGAGCCTGTGCTCTGCAACAAGAGAAGCCACCGCAATGAGAAGCCCGTGCACCGCAATGAAGAGTAGCCCCCGCTCGCTGCAACTAGAGAAAGCCCACGCACAGCAATGAAGACCCAACGCGGCCAAAAAAAAAAAAGTTAATGGAAAACTACAACATCCAATATAAACTGGATTGGTAATGGCTGAGACCCTGCTGGAATGAAGGTTTGGTTTACTCCATCATGCAAGATTATGATCAGCTGTACTGCTTGCTGATGGAAAAGAAAATATGAAATATAGTAGTGAAAGAGAAAAGTAATAAATACCAGCTATGACCACATGACTAGTTGTAGAAATGAGGACTGTAGTATTTATGACTGTTTCTTCCTTGCTTTGATGTGAACATGTTTGTAATATATATTAACCAATACATTTTTATTTTTACTTTCCCAATTCTCCTACTGTCTAACATAGGATGTGTTAATAGCAGTTAACTTTATATCTCAGTGTTTAAGTTAAAGGCTATCAGAGTGTAACTCAGCTAGAAGAGGACTGAGCATCGTTCAATAATGGACAAATGTTACACGTGAGCTTCCAAGTAGCCTTTTTTGGGAAAAGGGTTTGCGTTTTTCTGCTATATGAGGAATACCTGCGTCATGTTAAATGGAAGCATGATTTCACTATTGTCTTTATTTGAAAGTTAAATGTAGTTTGTTTGTTTTTTTAAGCATTTATATACATGCCAGGGTGACGGAGAGTGGACTGTGGTGGTTTTGCTGTGTCACCTTGGTTAAACTTGAAGTTACATTTTCCAAAGATATATTTCGTGTGTGGTTCCAAGTTATAGTTGGTCAAAAGAGGAATTCTGTGAAATTTAGGAGGCAGAAGTCAGACAGCAGCCTTTATTCTCTAATGGTCATTTTGTTGTCCAATGTGATAACAGATGGACGCAGAGGTGTCCAACAGTTTCCAGCTGGAACTTACTCTCTTCTGTTGCATGTCCAACTCTTCTTCCCAACTCTTGGCCCTGCTGACACACCCCAGATGTTTGGCTGAGGACCCCCAGACATGGCAGCAGCTTCCCATATATCTCGCCGGGAGCTCCCCCTTTCCAGCCCCTTCAGCAGCTCGACATGCTTGACTTCTCAAAATAACCAGTTGGTGATGCCTTCTCTGACGCTCCAACTTTCTGCAGCTTCTCCCAGAATGCAGGGTCTATTTTTCCATAATAAATCCTTTATCCCATAACACTTATAATCACTGGAACTCTGATGGATACAGACAAAATCAGAAACATCATGTGCAACTTCTCAAAGTAGCTATAAAGGGAATAGGCGTTCCATTCTTTATCCATTCCTTCTCCCTGCTGCCTGGAATGCAGAAGTGATGGCTGGGGCTCTAGTAGCAGTTCTTGGACCATGAGGGAGCAGTCACATTCCATGGATGGAGGAATAGCAAAAGAAGAAGCCTAAGTTGATGATTGGTAAACCACAACCTGCTTACTTCTGGCTTCTGTTTACATGAAGAAAAGCACATATCTGTTTGGGCAACTCTAATGTCAGGTTTTATATCAGTCACAACCAGTCTAATTTCAAATTTTCTATCACTCATAGCCCAAACTAATCTTAACTGAAATAGTACCTGAAGACCTTATTTTTTCTTTTTTATTTGTTACATGTTATGTCATCATATTAATATACCGTATTATATTTAACCATTTCTCCCTGTAGATGGGCACTAAGGTTTTCTCCAATTTTTTGATGTTATAAATGATGATGCAGCAGATATCTTTGGGAATACACCTTTGCCCTTCCCTATTTACCAGTCTCTCCCTCCACCCATCTGTAAAGCCCCTCACGGAATTTTACTGTTCCCCATCTTTGTGCCTGGAACACTATAGCACTCCAAGCATGTCTGAGCATGAATGGATAAATGAATGAATGCCACATGGCTCTAGCCACAGTGCTGCAAGCCCTTCCCAACTGCTGGTCCTACTGACCAAGTTCTTACCTAAAAAGCCACATCCTACAACCACCCTGAGCCCAGGAAATACCTACACAGCCCCAAGATGCAAGCTAATTTTTGTCTTAATATCAAGTCCATGCTTTTTATGCCTTCATGCATCTATCTATGCATTAATCCACCTGTCCATACATTCATTTCTTCAACGAACAGTTATTGAGCTTCCCTATAATATACCAGGCATCAGTGTCTGTTGCTAGGGATGCAATAATGGAAAAGAACGATATAAATAATGGAAAAGTCTTTACACTCAGAGAAGTCTCAGCCTAGTGGGGAAGCCAACGGGGGACAATTATAAGGCAGAGGGACAAATACTCTGATGGGATAAGGTCCATGTGTTGTGGGTAGAGAGGAGGCCTTTCAACACAGACAAGGCAAGGGGGAGAGAGAACGCAGAATTCTTCAAGGGCAGCTCCTGTGAGTGGTGGAGGAAGGTAGAGGGTATCCCTAGGAAAAGAGAACAAGGCCCATTCGTGGAGAGTGTGTCCTGCAATTGCCTTTACCTGGACTTAAGCTTCTTGAATCTTGTCCCTGATCCCTGGTGACTCAGAGACACCCTGTGCGATGTTAGACTCATAACATCACTTCCTTCTCTGTTCTTTAATCGTATTATGTTCTTTTTTTTTAAACATCTTTATTAGAGTATAATTGCTTTACAATGGTGTGTTAGTTTCTGCTTTATAATGAAGTGAATCAGCTATACGTTTACATATATCCCCATATCTCTTCCCTCTTGCGTCTCCCTCCCACCCTCGCTATCCCACCCCTCCAGGTGGTCACAAAGCACCAAGCTGATCTCCCTGGGCTGTGCGGCTGCTTCCCACTAGCTAGCTATTTTACATTTGGTAGTATATATAAGTCCATGCCACTCTCTCACTTCATTCCAGCTTACCCTCTCCCCTCCCCATGTCCTCAAGTCCATTCTCTATGTCTGCATCTTTATTCCTGTCCTGCCCCTAGTTTCTTCAGAACCTTTTTTTTTCTTGTTTTAAGATTCCGTATATATGTGTTAGCATACGGTATTTGTTTTTCTCTTTCTGACTTACTTCACTCTGTATGACAGTCTCTAGGTCCATCCACCTCACTACAAATAACTCAATTTTGTTTCTTTTTATGGCTGAGTAATATTCCATTGTATATATGTGCCACATCTTCTTTATCCATTCATCTCTTGATGGACACTTAGGTAGCTTGCATTTCTTGACTATTGTAAATAGAGCTACAGTGAACATTGTGGTACATGACTCTTTTTGAATTATGGTTTTCTCAGGTATATGCCCAGTAGTGGGATTGCTGGGTTGTATGGTAGTTCAATTTTTAGGTTTTTAGGGAACCTCCATACTGTTCTCCATAGTGACTGTATCAATTTACATTCCCACCCACAGTGCAAGAGGGTTCCCTTTTCTCCACACCCTCTCCAGCATTTATTATTTGTAGATTTTTTGATGATGGCCATTCTGACTGGTGTGAGGTGATACCTCATTGTAGTTTTGATTTGCATTTCTCTAATGATCAGTGATGTTGAGCATCCTTTCATGTGTTTGTTGGCACTCTGTATATCTTCTTTGGAGAAATGTCTATTTAGGTCTTCTGCCCATATTTTGGATTGGGTTGTTTTTCTTTTGATATTGAGCTGCTTGTATATTTTAGAGATTAATCCTTTGACAGTTGCTTCATTTGCAACAATTTTCTCCCATTCTGAGGGTTGTCTTTTTGTCTTGTTTATGGTTTCCTTTGCTGTGCAAAAGCTTTTAAGTTTCATTAGGTCCCATTTGTTTATTTCTGTTTGTATTTCCATTTCTCTAGGAGGTGGGTCAAAAAGGATCTTGCTGTGATTTATGTCATAGAGTGTTCTGCCTATGTTTTCCTCTAAGAGTTTTATAGTTTCTGGCCTTACATTAAGGTGTTTAATCCATTTTGAGTTTATTTTCGTGTATGGTGTTAGGGCATGTTCTAATTTCATTCTTTTACATGTAGCTGTCCAGTTTTCCCAGCACCACTTACTGAAGAGGCTGTCTTTTCTCCATTGTATATTCTTGCCTCCTTTGTCAAAGATAAGGTGACCATACGTGCGTGGGTTTATCTCTGGGCTTTCTATCCTGTTCCATTGATCTGTATTTCTGTTTTTGTGCCAGTACCATACTGTCTTGATTACTGTAGCTTTGTAGTATATTCTGAAGTCAGGGAGCCTGATTCGTATTATGTTCTTTATCTTCTTTATCCCCTCTCACTGCCCCATCTTTCTCCCCAAGCTTGGACTTCACTTTGTTTCCTTACTTCAAGCCTCTTTTAGTTTCCTAGGGCTGTTTGTGGTACAAAGTACCACAATCTGGATGGCTTCAACAACAGAAATGTGTTGTCTCCTAGTTCTGGAGGCTAGAAATCTGAGATCAAGGTGTCAACACGGTTGGTTCTTTCTGAGGGCTTTGAGGGAGAATCTGTTCTTAGACTTTCTTTGGCTTTAGATGGCATTCTCCCGGTGTCTTCACATTGTCATCCTTCTGTGAGTCTCTGTGTCTAAGTTTCCCCGCTTTATAAGGACACTAGTCATATTGGATTCAGGCCCATCCTGATGACCTCATCTTAAATTAACTTGATCATCTGTAAAGACTCTGTTACCCGAAAACTGGGTTTGCCTCTTGGTGGGTGTCAAGCCAAAAGATAAACCAAGCTAAAGATCAGGAGAAGGAAGCTTTTATTACTTGCAGAAAGTAAGGAGAACACCAGAGATCCTTCCAAAAGCAGCATCTCCTTGAACACCAAAATTGGGGAAGTTTTAAGCTAAGGGTACATGCATATTCATGAAGGGGCTGGGTGCTGTTTGCAAAGTCATGAGGGCGCTTGAGTGGAGGTAAATTCAACGTAGAGTTGGGGCAAAGGTTGACAGACTCCAAGCTTTAGTTGATTGAAGTCACGAGGGTCAGAAAAGGTCAACTTTATCATTCCTTAGGTTCCGACCAGTCCGTGGTCTTAGCATGTAGTTACCATCCTCCAGCTGGTTGGGGGCCTTGGTTCCTGTAGAACAACTCAAAGGTGTGTATCAGGTTGTTATATATATCCCTTGAGGAGGAACTAGGACTCTGTTTTATTGCTGAACTATTGTTTCTTGAGTGCTTTTCCTCTGTTCCTGCATTCCTTTGTTCTCTTAAGATCATTAATTTCTGAGACCTGTTCAAGGGCAAGCACTGTGGCCAGGCTTAGATCACAAAATGGGCTTAGGTAAAAAATGGCTTCCCTTATGTCAAGAAGGCCATACCTGGTTTTCTTTCTCCAGGGACCCCTACCCTATCCGCTTACCACTCTACTTCCAAAAAAGGTCACATTCAGAGGTACGAGGGTTTAGGACTTCAACATCTTTAGGGGAGGGACACAGTTCAACCCTAAACAGAACTTAAGACCTCAGCTCCCCTCCAATAGTTCCTGCTCTGCTCTCACCTCCTCCAATGTGACAATTAGGAAAGCCACCACCAAAAAGTCCTGATGCTTATGCTTGGGATTTTTAAAAAATTGCATTTCATCAGTAAGGCCCCCATGTGCCGCTGGTTTATTTCTTAATAAAATTGACCACCTCCTTTGTGGGCTTTAATTATAAGGCAGAGGAAATGAATAACAGAGAATCCAATCTGAGGTGGCAGTGAGGCCATTTCCATTTAACTTTTTTGCAGATCCCCACTGTGTACATCATTCTCATAAGCCATGGAATTAAGCAAATGAGCCCACTGGGTCAGACCTTGCAGCTCACTACTGTCAGAGTGGATGTCTGGAGTAAATAGTGATAGCTGGGTCACGTGCACAGATGGGGCTGCACTAAGCTGAGCGGGCTGGGTGCAGTCCTCAGCATGCATGTCTACTACAGGCTGCTCGGGAGAGGGCTCACTTGAATATCTGCTCCAAAACTTATGCCTGAGAGGACAAGAAAGCTGTCCACTGCTTAAACAGGACAATAGGCTCTTGCAACTAGAAGAGATGTTAGTAAACCTCTTCCAAAGACTCTTAACCCATGTGCATGGATGAGCTTCCCAGGATCCGTAGCAGTGTTAATGCCCCACCCACATCCCCCCTTGGCCCGCCCAGAACTTACCTTCAGCTTCAGTGAACAATTCCCATACACCTGGAAGCCTTCTCAAACACCTGAGGGCTTTCCTTTACCTGAGGGCTTTTTTGGCTGCAGGAATGTGCTTGCCCCAGGGCAGAGCAGTCTGGAAAGTTAACGCCACAATTCTAAGGTATGTTCTGCACATTGTCTCAGAGGGACCTCCAGCAAAATGGAGCCTCTCTTATCCACAGTGGTACCTACTAGGTAACACATCCTTTATTGGGTTTCTTCCCTTCTCTGTTTTACTTCCTCAATGTATTCCTCTGAATCGCCTACCAAATAAACTACTCACATCCAAGTCCTTATCTCAGGGTTTATTTCTGAGGGAACGCAAATTAAATCAAGGTTTATATAAACTCCCTGAAACTACGTGCAAAAGTCTGCGTGCCTGTGCGTTTTTCTGGGAAAAGGTACATAGCTTTCATCAGATCCTCAAAAGTTTTTACCCTAAACCCCCAAAATGGTAAGAACCACTGCTCATCATTTCATGGATGACAGCAGTTGTTTCTTTCAGGTCTAATCTAATCACTTTCAGCCTGGGAAACCAAAAGGAAAAGAGTCAACATTTCAACTTGTTGACAGATCAGCACAATAGGACCAGGATGGCAAAGAGAACAGCACCCATGTGTGAGAGTTCAGAACAGGAAAGATCTTTACATACAGTCCTCAGATGCTGTTTCCAAGGTCCGTGATTGTTTAAGGCTAATCTGATGTGTGTATGTGTTTTATTTTATTTTCAAATAGAAGGGCCGGTCACAAAAAGACAAAAACTGTATGATTCCACTTATATGAAGTACCTAGGGTAGTCATATTCATGGAGACAGAAAGTAGAATGGTGGTTCCCAGGGGCTGGGGAGAGGCAGGGAATGGGGAGTCGTTGTTTAGTGGGTACAGAGTCTCAGATCTGCAAGATGGAAAGAATTCTGGAGATTGGTTACATAACAGGGTGAATGTACTTAACACTATTGAACTATACACTTAAAAATGGTTAAGCTGGTAAATTTTATGTTAAATGTGTTTATCACAATTGTAAAGGAAAATGTGTAAAAGCCACTGATCTCAATAAACAACAACAACAAAGTAGAAGGAAATGTGACCCCCATATTGGCACTACCTCTTTTCAGGGATCATTGCTCACAGTGTACAGTAATGACTTCAGAGACAGATTCTTGGGATCCTCAATGCTCAGTAAGAATATTTTAATGTATTTTTTCTCCATCATGATCATCAAAAAACAGTTTAAGTATATTCTGCATGATACGGCATTTGAGTATGTGGAATTGCTAAACAGTCCCCTCGCATTAGTGAATTTGACTTCTGTTGACTTTGACTGTGTGGCCACGGTTAGATGGGTTCAATGTCCTAATGTCAGACTGTCAGTAATAGGGCTGTGTCTGCCACTGTCCTCATGTCAAAGTCCTGTACAGTGATAATTTTCCATTGGACAATCTTTTTTGCTAGAATAAGATTTTAGTCTCTCTGTTATTTAATAAATTGAGACTTGAATTCGCCATCATGACAATGACAGGGATTGGCAGTTATGTACCACTGTGATTGCTGCAGGAGATGTAAAATGTAAGTGAGATGCTGGAGCCAAGTAGACACCAAAGGACATGTGACTCCTCGACATCAGCAAAGGCTTCACAGGAACTTAAACAGCCTAGCTTGAAGTCAAAGAGACTATGATGTAAAGAAAACTTGGCTTAAGGTCAAGTTGTTAAAATGTTCTCTTTCTAATATTTACAGGATTCTGTCAACATTCTAAGAGTTAACTCTATAAATCCAGACATTTGTTTTTGGCATCTGCTAGGAAAAGAACTTCAGATGTTATTTTCCTACACTAATCCTACCAAAAATTAAATTAAAGAACACATTTGGTCCAGATTTTGGTAATTCAGTAGAACTAACAAATTTTAAGTGAATATGATAACTTTTCACAGTTTGTAAAACAATGTAACATTAAAATTGCCTTTTAAGGTTGTTTTTTTTAAAGTTATAATAAAATATTGGCTATATTCTTTGTGCTGCATGATACTTCCTTCTAGTTTATTTATTTTATACATAGTAGTTTGTACCCCTTAATCCCCTACTCTTTTTTTAAAAATTTTTTTAAATATCTTTATTGGAGTATAATTGCTTTACAATGGTGTGTTAGTTTCTGCTTTATAATGAAGTGAATCAGCTATACATATACATATACCCCCATATCTCTTCCCTCTTGCGTCTCCCTCCCTCCCACCCTCCCTATCCCACCCCTCTAGGTAGTCACAAAGCACCAAGCTGATCTCCCTGTGCTATGCGACTGCTTCCCACTAGCTATCTATTTTACATTTGGTAGTGTATATATGTCAATGCTACTCTCTCAGTTCATCCCAGCTTCCCCATCCCCCCTCCCCATGTCCTCAAGTCCATTCTCTATGTCTACATCTTTATTCCTGTCCTGCCCCTAGGTTCATCAGAATCATTTTTTTTAGATTCCATATATATGTGTTAGCATAAGGTATTTGTTTTTCTCTTTCTAACTTACTTCACTCTGTATGACAGTCTCTAGGTCCATCCACCTCACTACAAATAACTCAATTTCATTTCTTCTTTTGGCTGAGTAATATTCCATTGTATATATGTGCCACATCTTCTTTATCCATTTCTCTGTCGATGGACACTTAGGTAGCTTCCATGTCCTGGCTATTGTAAATAGAGCTGCAATGAACATTTTGGTACATGACTCTTTTTGAATTATGGTTTTCTCAGGGTATATGCCCAGTAGTGGGATTGCTGGGTCGTATGGTAGTTCTATTTTTAGTTTTTTAAGGAACCTCCATACAGTTCTCCATAGTGGCTGTATCAATTTACATTCCCACCCACAGTGCAAGAGGGTTCCCTTTTCTCCACACCCTCTCCAGCATTTACTATTTGTAGATTTTTTGATGATGGCCATTCTGACCTGTGTGAGGTGATACCTCACTGTGATTTTGATTTGCATTTCTCTAATGATTAGTGATGTTGAGCATCCTTTCATGTGTTTGTTGGCACTCTGTATATCTGCTTTGGAGAAATGTCTATTTAGGTCTTCTGCCCATCTTTGGATTGGGTTGTTTGTTTTTTTGATATTGAGCTGCATGAGCTGTTTGTATATTTTGGAGATTAATCCTTTGACAGTTGCTTCATTTGCAAATATTCTCTCCCATTCTGAGGGTTGTCTTTTTGTCTTATTTATGGTTTCCTTTGCTGTGCAAAAGCTTTTAAGTTTCATTAGGTCCCATTTGTTTATTTTTGTTTGTATTTCCATTTCTCTAGGAGGTGGGTCAAAAAGGATCTTTCCGTGATTTATGTCATAGAGTGTTCTGCCTATGTTTTCCTCTAAGAGTTTGATAGTGTCTGGCCTTACATTAAGGTGTTTAATCCATTTTGAGTTTATTTTTGTGTATGGTGTTAGGGAGTGTTCTAATTTCATTCTTTTACATGTAGCTGTCCAGTTTTCCCAGCATGACTTATTGAAGAGGCTGTCTTTTCTCCATTGTATATTCTTGCCTCCTTTGTCAAAGATAAGGTGACCATATGTGCGTGGGTTTATCTCTGGGTTTTCTGTCTTGTTCCATTGATCTGTATGTCTGTTTTTGTGCCAGCACCATACTGTCTTTATTAATTTATTAATAAAGTCTGAAGTCAGGGAGCCTGATTCTTCCAGCTCCATTTTCTTTTCTCAAGATTGCTTTGGCTATTCGGGGTCTTTTGTGTTTCCATAAAATTGTAAAATTTTTTGTTCTAGTTCTGTGAAGAATGCCATTGGTAGTTTGATAGGGATTGCATTGAATCTGTAAATTGCTCTGGGTAGTATAGTCATTTTCACAACGTTGATTCTTGCAATCCAAGAACATGGTATATCTCTCCACCTGTTTGTATCATCTTTGATTTCTTTCATCAGTGTCTTATAGTTTTCTGCATACAGGTCTTTTGTCTCCTTAGGTAGGTTTATTCCTAGGTATTTTATTCTTTTTGTTGCTATGGTAAATGGGAGTTTTTCCTTAATTTCTCCTTCAGATTTTTCATCATTAGCGTATAGGAATGCAAGAGATTTCTGTGCATTAATTTTGTATCCTGCTACTTTACCAAATTCATTGATTAGCTCTAGTAGTTTTCTGGTAGCGTTTTTAGGATTCTCTATGTATAGTATCATGTCATCTGCAAACAGTGACAGTTTTACTTCTTCTTTTCCAATTTGGATTCCTTTTATTTCTTTTTCTTCTCTGATTGCCGTGGCTAAGATTACCCTGAATTAGCAAACAAAACCTTACTGTTATTAATACAATTTTGTGCAAAGTACTTTACAAATAGATTTATTGTTCACATTGATATTTATAGAAATTAAAAAAAACAGAACAGGATAAATGTAGATCTGGACTTGTGTTTTGTCTTTTTTTTTTCTTTTCATATACCAGTTTATTATAAAGGATACAGAAGAACAGCCATATGAAGAGGTACACAGGGCAAGGTCCATAGGGTCTGGAGCACAAGATCTTCTGTCCCCATGGAACTGGGATGGACCCACCCTCCTGGCATGTAGGTGCATTTACCAACCCAGAAGCTCTCTGAATCCCAACCTTTTGTGTGTTTATGGAGCCCTAATAACATAGGCATGATTGATTAAATCATTGGCCATTAGCAATTGATTCATCCCCTTGCACAGAGGTCAGGGTGTGGAGGTGAAAGTTGTTTGTCTTTTTAGTATTAAGCCTTACACCTACAATTCAGTTTTAGCCAAATAATAATTTCTCAACATTACTTTAATATTATAAATATGGAATCAATTGCTTTTCTTGTTTTAGTTTGCATTTAATTTATACATTTTTTTCCTTTTTGTCTAGTGTGTAAGAGCTATAGCACAATGAGAATATACCTAGCTTTACTTGTACTTAAATAGTGTTATACTAGAAGTGCTTAAGTGAACCCCAGGGAGTCTATGAGACTTTGTTTTTTCAGAAGGGCTTTGTACATCACTCAAGCTAGAGAAATACTGTCTTAAAGATTCAGAGGAAGGTGTTATCAATGTAGCCTGGGTTGTCAGTGTTGGGAGATAATTCTCCATGGGACTCTCATGTTTCTAAACATCTTGTGAGCAGAGGTGCTCACTGACTTTGTTCTGGACTGTATCTTCAAGGATGTTTGCATCATGAACAACATTGGCAGATAGAGACAATGTGTCTATGAAGCGAAGTGCAGATTTGGTTATAGCATTGGAAGATAGAGATAGTAAAAGGGGACCATGCTTACTGTCCATTATAAAAGGTTCTAGTTCCTTAAGCTCTGTGTTCCTCTCCTGTAATGCAGCCTACTGTGTATGCAGGTGTCACCTGATCCACTTCACAGTACCCTGTGGGCATCAGGACTTGGGAAACTGGCACAAAAAATGCTAGTATTCTGGCTATTACTACTGCTGTTGGTAAAGAAAACAAAACAAAACAAACAAACAAAAAACTATCCTGTGCCTTTGTCATGAAACCCAGGAGTTTCATGGCTCCTGCCACATCCATGAAACTGTAACTGGTTAAATTGTCAACTTGCAAGTAGCGTGGAATTTCAGACCCTTCATAGTTCTAGACAATCAGGTTGGCCCTGTGGATGAAGTGGAGTTTGAGATATGACCTGAAGAATGGGTACAAATTGGCTGGGTGGATATGAAGCTGGCATTCCACCTGGGTGAATGTCACAAGATTCGTAATGGGAATTGGCTGTGGTCTCTAGTGGGGTGGTGAGTAGATTAGCCTGATGAGAATAGAGGATTGGAACTAAGAAATAACAAAAATTAGATTAGAAAATTAATTTGGGGCTATTTGTCATGTGTTTAAATGTTAGGTTAAAACAAATTCTGTATGTAATAGAAAATCTTTGAAAGTTTCTAGTCTCCTTCCTTCAAGTCATTGATTTATCTGTTTATTTACTTAAGTTTCTAAGCAGGGAGATGACATATTGAATCTCAGAGTATGATGTCATAAAAGAGTAAGGTGTGGTGTGATAAAAGATCACCAGGTTTCTCATTCTGACTCTGCCATTTACCAGCTCTGTGACCTTAAGCAAGTTACTTCTCTGAATGCAGTGTCTCTATCTATAAAAGAAGGAATAATAGTCACCTTAGCTTAAGAAGGTGTTGCAAATGTCATAGATCATGTCTCTAAAATGCTTAATGTAGTGCCCAGTACATAGTGGGGTCAATAAATGGGGAGGAGTTTTAACTAGCTAAGTGCAGAATGTAGAAGAAGTGAAGACACCGGTTTCCTCTGTTTTGAAGTTATTACAGTTATATAAGGATAAGGTCATTAGGACATGGGCTAAGATAGTGATGGTGGTCACAGAAAGGACCCTGAATAAATGAAAATCTACTCGAACTTGGAGATAGATTAGACATGAGAGCTAACATTTATTGAGTGCCTATGTGCCAACTGTTATTCGAAGCACTTCAGTATAATAACAGTTCTCCTAAATATGCTCTAAGGAGGGACTATTATTGTTGCTATCTCACAGTTGAGTAAGCTGAAGTTCACTGAGATGGAATAACATGTCTGAAATCAAATAACCAAGAAAAAGCCAACCAAGGCTCAAACCCAGGCCGCACAGTACAAGCCTGTGTGCTAAAATACCATGCTGCACTCTCCCTGGCCATCAGAAGAAGTAAGGAAGCAGTCAGTGAGGACTTGCTGGTCTGGCCATCCCAACATCCTTGCCATGCGTGGTTCTGATGCTTCCTCTGTTTCTTCACATTGTGCGTTTTGCTTTTTAGTATGACTTGTAATTTTTTTTTTTTCATAGCTGGACATGGTGTACCAGGTAAAGGGAACTGCTATAAATACGTGGTGGTGAGGTATGGGGGAGGGGAAACGTGCTGTAGTCCTATGA
Organism: Leucopleurus acutus; assembly: GCF_964270905.1. Classification (NCBI taxonomy): domain Eukaryota; kingdom Metazoa; phylum Chordata; class Mammalia; order Artiodactyla; family Delphinidae; genus Leucopleurus; species Leucopleurus acutus. The sequence continues at coordinate 50,667,604 of NC_139150.1, read as the reverse complement.
CTAGGTCTCAGTCTTTGGCCTGTGCCCCTGGACTGTGAACTTCACAAGTGTTTCTCAGTTTTTTCCTCCCACCTTAGATGGAACAGGCTGGCGAGAATGGGATGGAGTTGGGCATTTCCCTTCTCCCAATTAGTTAGGCTCCGATAATACCCCAGCAGGTTAGGTTCTGGTTAACTAGTTTCTCCTGAGGGCAGGCCTTGTTAGGAAGAGCAGAGTGCTCTGGGATATTTCAGAATGGTTCCTTTTTTCCTTACCTTGCTGGAAGCCCAAGGGGAATTCCTTTTTATTTATTTACTATGGGAACCTGGCTGAGCCTCTGGAGGTAAATCTCACAATATTGTGAGAGCCCCAGCCGGGTCCCCCTGGAGTTTTTAACTCTCGGAGTTATCCCTACTGAGTCCACCACAATTTGTCAATTACAGTTCAGGTTTTCCTCCCCCGGCAGTGGGGCACCAGGGCGGTTTCTGTTCTGTGAGTCTCAGCTCTCTCTATGCACCTGTCTTTCCAGTCTTGAAGGCAGTGGTTTGCCCTGTGTCCTCCCTCTGTTACAGATCCAAGAAGAGTTGTTGATTTTTCAGTCTGTTCAACTTTTCACCTGTCATTGGTGGACTTCCAGTTCCTGTGGGATCAGGAACTGGAAGTCTTCCTTGCTGGCCTGGGAACTGAGGACGGTGCGGGGAGCAGAAGCTTGCACTGAGAAAATGATGCTGTGTGTCCTGACATGTTGAGCCTGTGGTTGGGGAACATTGGAATGGAGGTGGCCTGGAGGTGCTTGTGTGAGAGGCTACGTACGAAGGCACGGGTGTGAGGGTCACCTACTACACAGGAAATGGTTGCGCTCTTTCATCAACGTCACCTTCTTTGACTGTCAAAGGTGTGTGACCTTGGGCAGAGACAGCCTAGCATAGCTGACCAGGAATTGGAGAAGAGCTAGGACACCTGGCACCCCTTGGACTAGGCTTGCAGAAGGTGGTGTTACACCTGAGCATACTATCTTCTCAGAAGGACACTCAGGCCACAGGACACAGTTCTGGGACACACTGCCACCAGTGACTCTTATTTCCCAAAAGCAAGGAGGTAAGACCATGGTCTTTTCCCTTTAACCCCTTAGCCCCCATCATTGCACTGTCTGCCGTGGTTTACTCATCTTCCTTTCTCTGTGGTAGACATCATGGTATAGTGGTACAAGCTCCAGAGTTGGAATTACATGGGTCTGGGTTGAAATCCCAATTCTCTAACTCAGTAGCTCAGCCACTGTGTGTAAGTTAATTGTAAGTCATTTAATTTTGGATGTGTGGATTTTTTAAAGCTGTAAATGGAAATAATAATACCGTTCTCACAAGGTTTTGGTGAAATAACTATGAAAAGCCTTTAGTAAGTGTTGGTTGCCTGCCCCCAGTGATTCCCTCGTCTTCCCGCCCATTCCCAGCCGGTTGTAAGCCCTGACCACAAATTCTTTGGCACTCCATTGAAAGGTGGGGAATCTGTGTCCCCTCTCCTCGAATCCAGGCAGGCTCATGACTGCTTCAACCAATAGAGTAGGGTGGCATGTCATTACATGACTTCTGTGACTCGGTCAAAAAAGATGCTGCAGCTTTTGCCTTCTTCGCTGGTACACCTGCTCTTGGTGCCCCGAGCTGCCATGTAAGAGGTCTGACTACACTGAAGCTACCAGGCTGGAAAGGCCATGTGTAGACATGGTGGACAACCACAGCAGAGCCCAGCCTTGTCATCACTCCCACCAAGGCACCAGACAAGTAGTAACGCTGAATTGGACCTTTCAGAGTAGCCCAAATGTCAGCTAAATACCACCCAGGGATCTCCACTGATGCCACATGGAACAGGGTCAGCCAGCCAAGCCCTGTCCACAAAACCATGAGATACAATAAACGGTTGTTTTAAGCTGTTAAGTTTGGAGTAGCTTGTGACCCAGCAACAGTTAACTAGAACAACCCCTTCAATCCCATACACTCCAATCTCCCAGCCTCCTTACCTGAAATTGCCAGTCCTGAGTATATTCTGATTTTAGGCTCATTCTTCTAATATTTCATCATGTGAAATGTTATTTGGGGGAATTTCATTCTATCTCCCTACGCCTCCTTCCATCCTTCTTTCCTTCAATAAGAGGTTCCTGAGTGTTTTCCCCGTGTCAGATGCTAGATTGGGCATGATTGTTTTCCTCTACGTCAGGGATCAACAACCTTGTTGAAACTACCAGAGAGTACATAATTTAAGCTTTGCAACTCTGCCTTTGAATCACAAAAGCAGTCATAGATGTGAACGTATAGGTATGGCTTTATTCCAATAACACCTTACTTACAAAAATAGGTGTTAGGTGGGGCTTCCCTGGTGGCGCAGTGGTTGAGAGTCTGCCTGCCGATGCAGGGGACACGGGTTCGTGCCCCGGTCCGGGAAGATCCCACATGCCGCGGAGCGGCTGGGCCCGTGAGCCATGGCCGCTGAGCCTGCACGTCCGGAACCTGTGCTCCGCAACGGGAGAGGCCACAGCAGTGAGAGGCCCGCGTACCACAAAAAAAAGTAGGTGGTAGGTTTGATTTGGTCCGCAAGACTATAGTTTGCTGACAGTCTTCCCATTGAAAGGTGGGGTACTTTGCATCGGCAGGGGCTACAGCAAAAGCATCAGGAAGAGGAAATTTAAGACCTGTTTTGTTTTCTTATCATTTAGCAAATGCTGCTACCACCTTTGACACTGGTATTAAAAGTCTACAAACCCATCCTATAGAAATGGTACTTAACAACTAGCTGGGAACATGTTACCTGTGCAGATGTCCTTCTGGGCAATGTGTGGTGCATGCCAGCACTAGTGGCTCAAGAAAGATTCTCCCTCCACCCCAACTCAGATAGGACTTGGGATGCAAGGTGAGTCTTGGCTGACAGAAGGATGGATGTTCAGATGCGGAGATCATGGCACAAAAGCAGGTAGCCCCAAAGTACCAACAAGAATTTCAAAGAGGCTGATTGAGCTGGAGATGAGAATAGGCCTAGAAGAACTATAAGAGGTAAGGCAGAATGCTAGAGGATCTCGTTCTGTGAAATTGAGAGAATGCCTCTTTGGCTCACTCATTTTTTCTGCGAGGAGTTGTAAGGACAAATCAGATAAGGTAAAACAGTTGTGAGCTCCGCAGATGCCTGCCACGTGTGACTGAGGCTATCATCTTTCCTATTCAGAAAAATAGCTCCTGAAAGGAGATGTCTTCGGAAGATGGTGTAAACCCTCCCCCACCCTGCAACAGAGCTGGCATTCATGGGAGGGAACCAGAATAACATGTCATGTTCTAACAGCTCTTCCATCAGTGAGACTAAATACACATAAACTCTTCCAAATTTGTATCTGCTGTGAACATGAACAATGACACAGTGTCATTCCGCTGTGAAGTTCATCTGGACAGATTATATGTGAAGAAGGAATTGCACGCTCCATCCCTTTTCCTGACTTTTCCAGCTTCAACCTTTGTGACCAAAAATAAATAAATAAATAAATAAACTCTGGGGCTTCCCTGGTGGCACAGTGGTTGAGAATCCACCTGCCGATGCAGGGGATGTGGGTTCGTTCCCCGGTCCGGGAAGATCCCACATGCCACAGAGCGGCTGGGCCCGTGAGCCATGGCCACTGAGCCTGCGTGTCCGGAGCCTGTGCTCCGCAACGGGAGAGGCCGCAACAGTGAGAGGCCCGCGTACCGCAAAAAAAAAAAAAAACAAAAAAACAAAAACCTCTGCCTTCACTTCTATCATCCTTTATTGGGTAGTTCTGTCACAAAGGTAGTGGATCCAGATTAAGATGGAAACAGGACATTTACAGGAGATACAATGCAGGTTTTTCTGGCTATCTCAGCTTTGTATCTTTAAATCAGTTTATCTTAGTTAAAGGAGTTTATCGGAGGGTTACACAGGGAAGTAAATAGGGTGAGATATCTTTTCAGAGCTATAGATATCTTTTCAGAGCTATAAAGCAAGGCAGTCTTAAGAAGAACTAACAAAGTGTGGCGTACGGCACTAGCTCTAATCCTCCACGCAAAGGTCTGAGAACCTAAGAGCAAATGAACCTTGCTGCTGAGGCAGCTTCTTTGTCTACCTGCTGCCTATCCTGACTCTTCTCTGTGCCTCTTGCCTGGTAGCTTTGTCATTGTCTTCTGTCTGATTTCTTAGTGTCTTTTGACTTATACCTCCATTGTCAAGTGCTTACTCGCTCTTTCTAGGTCTCTCACTAAAACTCCATTAGAGAAAGGGTGTGATTAGGGTAGTCAGTCCCATTAAGAGTAGAACCCACCAGTGGGAAGAACAACGCAGGACCACTGAAGAGCCTGTGATAGCTTGGGATCAGTTACTCGCCCTTGGTTCCAGCAGCGGGGGCAGGGGTTGGGGGTCGGGTGGGAGTCGCTTTCCTCATAGGCACCTCTCCTGACCCAAGTCAATACACCTTAGCCCCAGTGTCCAGCCATGAGCACAAAGAGGCAATGCTCCATCAACTACCTATAGTGCTTCCACTCTTGTCCTGTGTCCACCAGTTTCCCACACCTGGCCACTCATGTTTGTACGTGTCTCTCTGGCTTCTGACTCTTCAATACCCTTCAGGGGCTTTGCCTCTGCCTACTCCGGCCAGCTCTCTCCATTGCATGTTGCCTCTGAAATAAATCCTGACCCAGCAAGCCCACTGGCAGTGAAGGGTACAGGTTAAGCTGCTGTAACAAAAGACCCCCAAAGTATAGAGGCTCCAGCAAATATGACCTTACAGCTCTCAAGTAATAGTCCAGAATGATGTGGTCTACCATTATCTGCTGTCATTAACCCTTAGCTTAGCTCTCTGGATCCAAGGTGGCTATTCCACCAATGCTGTTTTACCAGCCAGCCGAAAAGGGGGAAAGAGAAAAAGGGGAGGGCACATCCTTGATATTTCTCACATTACCTGTGCTCACACTCCACTGACAAAATCCTAGTCACGTGGCCCTCCTTGGCTTATAATAAGACTGGAAAATATTGTCTCTAGATGGGGAAGTCACACCCAGCTAGAACTTGGCGAGGGGATGGGTGATTGGATCATTGAAAGGAATGGGGGAGAGTGAGTTCCGTAGAACAGCTAGTGGGCTCAGCCGTAGGGAACGACTTCTGGCCCAAGCCCAGGGGCAGTTCTGGATTTTAGGAGGCCTGAAGTTTATGCAACTCTTGGGCTCCTCTTTAAGATAAAGAATGCAAAACTGATAACCACAAAATAATGAAGTCAGGACTTTGGAACTGGCCCAAGCTAGTGAGGGGCTGGAAAGCCTAAGTTTCCTCAGCTTCATAGTAAACCTGCCTCTACTCAGGTCCATTAATCAATGTCCCAATCAAGTTCTCCCAGCCTCTGCAAAGGGTAGTTTAAACCATTCCTACAGGATGAATTTTGTAGACTTTCCATGCCAGTGCCAAAGGTGGTAGCAGCATTTTGCTAAATGATAAGAAAACAAAACATGTCTGAAATCTGCTCTTCCTGATGCTTTCACCGTAACCCCTGCCTATGCAACGTAATTTGCTGGTGGGCTGCCCCAGGAAGGGTTGAAAAATGTTCTGCTGCTAATGGTGTAACTGGGTTACAGCGATAAAACTTGCTGCTGTGATTTCTCCTTCGGTACAGTCTACTTCCCAGCCCCTGATTGGTGGAGAGACTCCTTATTTATGGGCATTTATTCTATGCAGACAGGATACCATAAGAAACCTGTGTCGCAGCTGATCTTGGAAACTCTTACTGTGACTTCATTTTCGTATCAGTAAGCACGCTGTAGGAGATGAAGAACAGACAGGACGATGGCATTATCCCGCACGCAGTCAATCAAGCCCAGGCTAATTAGATTTTCCAGGTGCTTGGATACTACGGGACTGCATACTACATAAATACATAGATAAACATTCCCGGCCATGAGAACCAAAGAATTACTGCAGAAGGCTGCAGAATAAGTCTTTAGAAAAGGCTTCAATGCTCTTGCTTGCATGCTCTCCCTCTCTTTTTTAGAAAACAGAATGAAACTTCAATACAATTGAAATGCTATGATGTGTGTACTATTGATGTTTCACAGGGCACAGCAGTGTTCCTCAAAAAGTGAAAATCTGAAAATATACATCCTGGAGGTTAGATGAAATCAAATATGTAAATACTTGGCAGGTTAGGGAAATATCCAAGAACAGTTTGCTGTGAGGGATAATGATTGCTTCCTTATCTGTGTTCATACCATCCCTCAGCTACATTTAATCTCCCTGACTTTATATCAGAGGTTTTTAAAAAATCATCTTCTTCATTCATTAAAGCTATAGCCTTAATTACAGCTTGCTTCTGGCTCTTCAGAAGCCATGGGTTTACTGATGAGCAGATCGCTCATGCACAGCAAACCCGCTCTTCAATAGCCTTAGCATATCTCTCCCACCCCCCAAACACCAGTATCTGTGTACCTAAGAGCATTGTGACTTCTCTGAATATGGACATCTGGGCATTTGCCTGGTCACTTCACTAGCACTTCCTCTTACGCCTTGCATGGATATTCTTCGGGGGTTCATCCTTAGTCCTTCCCCTCTCCTTTATTTATTTATTTGTCTATCTGTCTATCTATGTATCTATTTATTTATACTGAAATATAGTTGATTTACAATATTAGTTTCAAGTGTACAACATAGAGGTTCAGTATTTTATAGATCACACTCCATTTAAAGTTATCACAAAATAATAGCTATATTTCCCTGTGCTGTACAATATATCCTTGTTACTTATTTATTTTATGCATAGTAGTCTGTATCTCTTAATCTCCTGCCCCTATGTTGCCCCTGCCCCCTTCCCTCTCCCCACTGGTAACCACTAGTTTGTTCTCTCTATACACTCCCTTCTTTAATTCAACATTCATATGTTGATGGTGTTTCATGCTTTATCTCCAGCTCAGAACTCTTCTTCCTCCCTCAATTTGGGATATCTCCACTTGGATGTAACACTAGGACTGTAACATTTCCAAACCTGAACTCGTTTTCCCCCCAGCCAATCTGACCCTCTTCTCGTGCTCCATATCTCCATGAATGGCTGTCATCCCACCAGTCTGGGAGCCGTACTTGACTTCTCCCTCTCATTTTTCTCACTTTCCGTGTTCGGTCACCAGCCTGTATTGATTCTGTGTCACTAATTTATTTCACATCTGCCTACTGCTCACTCTTCACTGCAGAGATGTTCAGCCAGAATCTCATTCTCTCTTACCTAGATTACCGAACAACTTTTTGTTCCCCTGCTTCCCACTGCTGGGGTGATTTTTCTAAATACACATATCAGTTATGTTACTGCCTTGTTTAAAACCCTTGACAACACCTCGCAACTTTCAGGATAAAGCCGAAGGTCCTTAGCATGACATACGAAGCCCTTCTTCTGTCTCTTTCTTACCTATTTGCTAAAATCGAGTTACATCAGAGCTCAGAAAAGTCAGTGCTTTCTTTGTTCTCTGGAATTTTAGTGCCCTGCAGTTCTTCACTTGAAGACCTCACCACCATTCAAGAAGCTTCCTCTCACCCCACTGCACTGGGTTTGGTGCCTCTTCTCTGTGCTCTCACAGCCCACTGTGTCTCCCTGTCCATGGCTCCTGTCACACTGCATGGATACTGTCTGTTATTTTTTGAGTTCCCCACACTCAGACTAAGCCCCTGAAAGTACTTGTTCTTATCATAAATAGACACTGTGCCTTGTTTTTCTTTGTGTTGCCTTCATCTTAGCATGGTACTGACATGTAATAGATGCTCAAGAAATGTCTATTAAATGAGTGAATTTGGTAGCAAAGAATCAAGTATTAGATGGATAATTGGAAATTTCTAGGAATTATTCAGATAAAATTCCTTGGGCAGATTCTACTCTACTGTTTAAGCTATTGCTTTCCATACTCTCAGATCCAAGTTTCTTACCACTTAAACCATAGCTAAGTGTTTGATGAACACCTACTATGTGCCAGGAACTGTACAGTCACCAAGCATGTCTGGCACATAAAGTAGTGTGTAACATTGTCCCTCCCTCAAGAATCTCGCAGTGCAGGTTAGAGACGTGGCTACTAACAAATAATGATATTGCAACGAGACACTTCCTATTGATTAATACAGGTGATAAGGGAAGTCAAAGGAATGAACACTTTATTTTTCAGAAAAGGAAATAAGGAAGGGGTGATATTTGAATCTTGAAGGCTGGAGTGGTGTTTACCAGGACGATAAGGGGTCGGGAGTGGGCCTGCGGAGGACATTACAGAGGGAAAGATCAGCCTCTAGATTATGTGTATGACTGAATTCCAGGGATAGGTCTCAGAGAGTTCAGGTGGACAAAAATTGTGAAGGGCAATGCAGGTCATGCCAAGAAGTTTGGACTTCACCTTCCAGGAGATGAGGAACCACTGAATGGGTGAAGCAAGTTTAATCCAATTTGCATTATTGAGGGATCGTTTGGGTGGCTATGTGAAAGGTCTTAGAAGGAGAAAGAAGAGGCAGCAGGAGCAGCTAGGAGACAATTGCAGGATTCCAGGCTAGACTACGGAGGCCACATATCCTGTGGTTACTCACGTAAATTCCTGCATTCAAGTTCCAACTCTGTTGTTTACTAGCTTTGGCAAGTTACTCAACTTCTCTGGGCCTCACTCTCATCAACTGAAAATGGAATTGTGAGAATAACAACTGATGAGCTAGCTGTGCAGGATTAAATGGAAATTTATACAAATGTTTAGAACAGTGCTCATCTAAAAGTATAAAAGCATTATTTTTTTATTCTATGAGAGCCTGAACAAAAGATGAGAACATAGAATACCGGAGGTAAGCCAAGAAATATCTAGCAAGTAAAACTGAAAGTATTTGGAGTACGATAAGATATGGGGGTAAAGAAGATGGATAAGTGGAGGGTGATCCCCAGGTTTCTGGCTTGAGCAGCTGGTGAGTGATGATATCTTTCACAGGAATTTCTTTGAAGGTAAGTGATTGTAAGTGAGTTGGATGTTTTTTATCTTTTTAATTTTTATTGGAGTATAGTTGATTTACAATATTGTGTTAGTTTCTGCTGTACAGCAAAGCGAATCAGTTATACATATACATATATCCACTCTTTTTTAGATTCTTTTCCCATATAGGTCATTACAGAGTACTGAGAAGAGTTCCCTGTGCTATACAGTAGGTCCTTATTAGTTACCTATTTTATATATAGTAATGTGTTTTTGTCAGTCCCAATCTCCAGATTTATCCCTCTCTCCTTGTCCCCTCTGGGAACCAAAAGTTTGTTTTCTACATCTGTGACTCTCTTTCTGTTTTATAAATAAGTTCATTTGTACCATTTTTTCTTACATTCCACATATAAGTGATGTCATATGATATTTGCCTTTATCTGGCCTACTTCACTCAGTCTGACAATGTCTAGGTCCATCCATGTTGCTGCAAATGACATTATTTCATTCTTTTTCATGGCTGAGTAATATTCCATTGTATATATGTGCCACATCTTCTTTATCCATTCCTCTGTCGATGGACATTTAGGTTGCTTCCATGTCCTGGCTATTGTAAATAGTGCTGCAATGAACATTAGGGTACATGTGTCTTTTTGAGTTATGGTTTTCTCCGGGTATATGCCCAGTAGTGGGATTGCTGGGTCATAGGGTAGTTCTATTTTTAGTTTTTTAAGGAACCACCATACTGTTCTCCATAGTGGCTGTATCAATCTACATTCCCACCAACAGTGCAAGAGGGTTCCCTTTTCTCCACACCCTCTCCAGCACTTGTTGTTTGTAGATTTTCTGATGCTGCCCATTCTAACCAGTGTGAGGTGATACCTCATTGTAGTTTTGATTTGCATTTCTCTAATAATTAGTGACGTTAAGCATCTTTTCATGTGCTTTTTGGCCACAATGGCAAATCTGAGTTGCTTGCAGCAAATTCAGGGCAATTTATTCAGTAGGCTGGTGGGAATATAGATCTGGGGCTTAAGGGGAGATTCTCAGGCTGAAGATGGAGAATTGGGTCCTATTAGCATCCAAGTGGGGATTGAAGCCATGAAAGTGTGTGTGGCCAGATGGCTTAAGGAGAAAGTACAGAGGAAGAAGGGAGGTGAGGGCAGAGCTCCAGAAGACACTGACACCAAAGCAGTAGTGGGAAAAAAATATCCCAGAGAAAGAGGCAAAGCAAGACAAAATAGAGGAATATGAAGAGAATCACAGCAGAACAAACTAAAGAAACGACAAGGTCACCTGTTGCTTAGCAATGGCACAAAACAGTACGTGCCTGAAAATATACTGTACCAGACCAGTGGCTCCAAATTCTAAATTTTATGAGAATTTTTAGGAAAGTCTGTTTTGTTGAGTCCAGCCTCAATTCTTTGAAGCTGCAGGTTTGTACTAATTTGCATGGACAGTTTGTATCCCAGAATCAAAGCAAAACTGTGGTATTGTAGCTGAAATAATTTTCCTTTTCAGGAAGCAGGCTGTAGGTAATTCAGTTTTCTAACAAACACTCACTGTTCGTTACATCAAGAGTTAAAACACCTACAAGGATTAACTCTTTGACAAGTGATGAGGAAAGAGCCATGTGACATGGTGGTCTGCCTTTTTGGCAGTTCAGGAATTCAGAACAAATTCTCCAGTGTGGGTCATTTGAAACAACACCTAGTCTGTCATACATGAAAAATATATACATATCAGTAAGTGACACTTGCTCACAAGGAAATCAGTAAGCATTATCCCATAGAATTCTCATAATTGGCAGTTATCCTGCTGAGGGTCTGCTAGAAGGCAGAAACAAAACTCCTCTGTACAGAAATGCATCTGCCTCGAATTTTAAGACTTCAAGAAATTCCAATTCAATGTTAGAATGTGCAGTATGATTGTGTGTGTGTAATTTGACTTTCATTTACTCGTCACATAGGTATTGAACTTCTCCTTTTGTCAGGCAGTATACAGAGGGCAGGGCACACAGTGGCATCCAAGGCAGATACCCCCATGCCTTCCCAGAGCTCACAGTCATGCAAGGACATCAGCTCAAAAGGTAACAGAAAAAGAAACAAAAGTTGTTTTAATTTGTAATAAATACTGTGATGGAAAGAAGGGGCTAAGCAGGAGGACTACAGAAAGAGCTCGCTGTAGTTACTATGGTTGAACTAGAGGTTCACTTAGGAGGTGACATTCAAACTGAGCTTAGAGATAAGAAGGAGTAACCCTGGGGAGAAAATATTTGCAAATGACGTGACTGACAGGGCTTAATTTACAAAATATACAAACAGTTCACACAACTCTACATCAAAAGAAACACAACCTAATCAAAAATGGGCAGAAGACCTAAACAGACATTTCTCCAGAGACGACATACAGATGGCCAACAGGCACTTGAAAAGATGCTTCACATCGCTAATTACTAGAGAAATTCAAATCAAAACTACAGTGAGTTTTGATCATCTCACCCCGGTCAGAATGGCCATCATCAAAAAATCTACAAACAATAAATTCTGGAGAGTGTGTGGAGAAGAGGGAACGCTCTCGCTCTCTTGGTGGAAATGTAAATTGATACGGCCACTACGGAGAACAGTATGGACGTTCATTTACAAACTAAAAATAGGACTACCATAAATGATCCAGCAATCCCACTCCTGGGCATATATCCAGAAAAGATAAAAACTCTAATTCAAAAAGATACATGCACCCCAATGTCCACAGCAGCACTATTTACAATAGTCAAGACATGGAAGCAACCTAAGTGTCCACTGACACAGAATGGATAAATATATGGGAGATATATATATATATACACATACACACAATGGAATATTACTCAGCTATAAAAAGGAACAAAATGGTGCCATTTGCAGGGACATGGATGGACCTAGAGACTGTCATACAGACTGAAGTAAGTCAGAAAGAGAAAAACAAATATCATATAATATCGCTTATATGTGGAATCTAGAAAAATGGTACAGATGAACTTATTTGCAAAACAGAAATAGAGACACAGATGTAGAGAACAAACGTATGGATACCGAGCGGGGAGGGGGAGTGGGATGAACTGGGCGATTGGGATTGACATATATACACAATTGACACTATGTATAAAATAGATCACCAATGAGAACCTACCATATAGCACAAGGAACTCTACTCAATGCTCTGTGGTGACCTAAATGGGAAAAAAGAGGGGATATATGTATATGTATAACTTATTCACATTGCTGTACAGAAGAAACTAACACAACATTGTAAAGCAACTATACTCCAAAAAAAAAAAAAAAGAATGAAATAATGCCATTTGCAGCAACATGGATGGACCTAGAGATTATCATACTAAATGAAGTAAGCCAGACAGAGAAAGACAAATATCATGTGATATCACCTATATGTGGAATCTAGAATATGATATAAATGAACTTATTTACAAAACGGAAACAGCCTCATAGACATAGAAAACAAATATATAGTTACCAAAGGGGAAAGGAGGTGGGGGAGGGATAAATTAGGAGTATGGGATTAACAGATACACACTACCATATATAAAATAAACAACAAGGATTTACTGTAGAGCACAGGGAACTATATTCAGTATCTTGTAATAACCTATAATGGAAAAGTATTGAAAAAAATATATATTGGGTTGGCCAAAAATTTCGTTCGGGTTTTTCTGTACTATCTTATATATGTATAATCGAATCACTGTGCTGTACACCTGAAACTAACACAATATTGTAAATTAACTGTACTTAATTTTTTAAATTTATTTTATTTTATTTATTTTTTATTTTTGGCTGTGTTGGGTCTTTGTTGCTGTGTGCGGGCTTTCTCTAGTTGCAGTGAGCAGGGGCTACTCATGGTTTCAGAGCAGGGGTACTCTTGGTTGTGGTGCGTGGGCTTCTCGTTGTGGTGGCTTCTCTTGTTGTGGAGCACGGGCTCTAGGTGCGCAGGCTTCAATAGTTGTGGCACGCGGGCTCAGTAGTTGTGGCACTCAGGCTCTAGAGCACAGGCTCAGTAGTTGTGCCACACGGGCTTAGTTGCTCCGTGGCATGTGGGATCTTCCCGGACCAGGGCTCGAACCCATGTCCCCTGCATTGGCAGGCGGATTCTTAACCACTGTGCCACCAAGGAAGCCCTGTACTTAATTTTTAAAAAAAAGATTCTGAAGACAGCCATTAAAAAAAAAAAGAGGAACAACTCTGGAAAGAGTTGGGGGAGAGCATTCCAGGAAGTGTAACCACACCGGCAAACCCTACTTGGGAATTCAAGGAAGAGACCGGTGTAGCTGGAGCTTAGCAAACAGGATTGGTAGGTGAGAGTTTCAAGAAGCATCATGGTATGCTTTTCAAGTAAGCAGCCTGAGGTGACCTCTAAAAATGGTTTGCCATTCACTTGACCCAGAAAACCCCACAAAATCATGCAAGTCAAGAGGTTCAAATCTTTGTGTTCACTTCAAGAATATTCGTGAAACTGCATCCGAAAAGCACCAAGTATCTGAAGGATGTCACTTTACAGAAGAAATGTGTGCCATTCCATTGTCACAATGGTGGAGTTGGTAGGTGTGCCCAGACCAAACAGTAGGGCTGGTCGCAGGGTCAGTGGCCCAAAAAGAGTTCTGCATTTTTACGGCACATGCTCAAAAATGCAGAGAGTAATGCTGAAGTTAACGGCTTAGACGTAGGACTCTCTGGTCACTGAGCACATACAGGTTCACATACAGGTGAACAAAGCCCCCGAGATGTGGCAGAGGACTTACAGAGCTCATGGTCAAATCAACCCATACATGAGATCTCCCTGCCACATTGAGATGATCCTTACTGAAAAAGAACAGATTGTTCCTAAACCGGAACAGGAGGTTGCACAGAAGAAAAAGATATCCCAGAAGAAACTGAAGTAGCAAAAACTGATGGCCCAGGAATAAATGCTATAAAAAAATAAATGCAAATAAAAGTTAAAAAAAAAACCCATCATAGTAAAGATCTAAATGTTTCCCTAAATTCATTGGGAAGGGTTGACATGGGAAGGGATGTGGCTAAGAAATTTAAATTCTTAATGTTTAAGAAGTTTCAACCAAGATGCTACCAGAAAACTACTAGAGCTAATCAATGAATTTGGTAAAGTAGCAGGATACAAAATTAATGCACAGAAATCTCTTGCATTCCTATACACTAATGATGAAAAATCTGAAAGTGAAATTAAGAAAACACTCCCATTTACCATTGCAACAAAAAGAATAAAATATCTAGGAATAAACTTACCTAAGGAGACAAGAGACCTGTATGCAGAAAATTATAAGACACTGATGAAAGAAATTAAAGATGATACAAATAGATGGAGAGATATACCATGTTCTTGGGTTGGAAGAATCAACGTTGTGAAAATGACTGTACTACCCAAAGCAATCTACAGATTCAGTGCAATCCCTATCAAACTACCAATGGCATTTTTCACAGAACTAGAACAAAAAATTTCACAATTTGTATGGAAACACAAAAGACCCCGAATAGCCAAAGCAATCTTGAGAAAGAAAAACGGAGCTGGAGGAATCAGGCTCCCAGACTTCAGACTCTACTACAAAGCTACAGTAATCAAGACACTATGGTTCTGGCACAAAAACAGAAATATAGATCAATGGAACAGGATAGAAAGCCCAGAGATAAACCCACTCATATATGGTCACCTTATCTTTGATAAAGGAGGCAAGAAAATACAATGGAGAAAAGACAGCGTCTTTAATAAGTGGTGCTGGGAACACTGGACAGCTACATGTAAACCAATGAAATTAGAACACTCCCTAACACCATACACAAAGGTAAACTCAAAATGGATTGAAGACCCAAATGTAAGGCTGGACACTATCAAACTCTTAGAGGAAAACATAGGCAGAACACTCTGTGACATAAATCACAGCAAGATCCTTTTTGACCCACCTCCTAGAGAAATGGAAATAAAAACAAAAATATACAAATGGGACCTAATGAAACTGAAAAGCTTTTGCCAGCAAAGGAAACCATAAACAAGACGAAAAGACAGCCCTCAGAATGGGAGAAAATATTTGCCAATGAAGCAACTGACAAAGGATTAATCTCCAAAATTTACAAGCAGCTCATTCAGCTCAATATCCAAAAAACAAACAAGCCAATCCAAAAATGGGCAGAAGACCTAAATAGACAGTTCTCCAAAGAAGATATACAGATTGCCAACAAACACATGAAAGGATGCTCAACATCACTAATCATTAGAGAAATGCAAATCAAAACTACAATGAGGTATCATCTCACACCCGTCAGAATGGCCATCATCAAAAAATCTACAAACAATAAATGCTGGAGAGGGTGTGGAGAAAGGGGAACACTCTTGCACTGTTGGTGGGAATGTAAATTGATGCAGCCACTGTGGAGAACAGTATGGAGGTTCCTTAAAAACTGAAAATAGAACTACCATACAACCCAGCAATCCCACTACTGGGCATATACCCTGAGAAAACCATAATTCAAAAAGACACATGCGCCGCAATGTTCATTGCAGCACTATTTACAATAGCCAGGACATGGAAGCAACCTAAGTGTCCATCAAGAGATGAATGGATAAAGAAGATGTGGCACATATATACAATGGAATATTAATCAGCCATAAAAAGAAATGAAATTGAGTTATTTGTAGTGAGGTGGATGGACCTAGGGTCTGTCATACAGAGTGAAATAAGTCAGAAAGAGAAAAACAAATACCGTGTGCTAACACATATATATGGAATCTAAAAAAAAAAAATGGTCATGAAGAACCTAGGGGCAAGACGGAATAAAGACACAGACCTATTAGAGCATGGACTTGAGGATATGGGGGAGGGGAAGGGTAAGCTGTGACAAAGTGAGAGAGTGGCATGGACTTATATACACTATCAAATGTAAAACAGATAGCTAGTGGGAAGCAGCCGCATAGCACAGGGAGATCAGCTCGGTGCTTTGTGACCACCTAGAGGGGTGGGATAGGGAGGGAGGGACTGACGGAGACGCAAGAGATATTGGGATATATGTATATGTATAACTGATGCACTTTGTTATAAAGCAGAAACTAACACACCATTGTAAAGCAATTATACTCCAATAAAGATGTTTAAAGAAAAAAAAAGAAGTTTCACCCATGACCTGTCTGAAATGTTACCCCTGTCCATATCCCTCAGTGCATAGTAGGCTGTAATGGCATGGCTGCCATTATAAGGGGCAAGATTCTTAATGGCATTTCCCCCACTGGTGACAGGTGCTTATGAATCTAAATAGCAGCTAAGGGCACTAAGCACTCCTTCGGATCCCTGGAACATTTCTTACATTACACTAGGGAGATGTTTACGCCTGCTCTTGACAGGTTTGGGTGGCAGATTCTATCCGTCTGAAGGAGAGCTTCCCTGACCTCACTTGCAAACTGATGTTTAAGTCAGGAAGGCTTAGCCTCTATTAACCCACGTAGGAAAGACTCACATTCAAAAGTAGCATCGAAGAGCTGGAGTGGTGCTAGCCGTCCTATAAACAAGATTTTGAGAAAGTAAATGGATCTTAAAAGGATGTAAGGATCTCTACCACTTAGTGACAAATAATTTTTGCTGTTCTCAGCATACAGCTTAGCAGTTTGTAGGTAGTAGATGGCTGGCTGGCTGAATGAGTGAGCAGCGTGGCATGAATTGAGAGGCAGCCTGGCGTAACAGAAGGCAGCCACGCTCTGGAGGAGCCAGACTTTGTCATGCTGGGTTTCTGGGACCCTCTGCTTTTGTATGTGTATTGAGGGGATGATGATGCTTTGCTGGGAGGTTGGATGAACATTGGAGAGAGTACTGATAATTTGGTTGCTGTTTTCATTCTCATCATCTCATTGTCCTTACTTGGTACCTTTGGCTCTCAGCCATCTCCTAAGTCACCCCAGGTGGGGTTGCATCCTGCCCCCTCTTATTGTCTCTGGTCATCTCCTGGGCTGGCTTGACTCACTCATCTCTTGCCAACCCCTGCTCACTCTAAATCCACCCCCAACCTCAGACCCTCCAGTTTCTCTGACAATACCTTCCGGTCTGGAACCCTCTTTCCTTCTTTCTCCACCTTCTCATCTTTCAAGACTGGGTGACACTTGGAAGGCAGTAAGTTGAGGCCCAACATTTGAGTTTTGAATGAAAACAAGCAAACCCACTGTGGCCTCATTCCTCGTCCTATATGCCAAAGGTGTTCCTGGAGGCCTCTAGTTACCTAAGATATTTTTGTGCTTAGTGACTCTCTGCATAGAGTCATATTAGGTTCGGTTATTTTTCAGATTCTTCTTCATAAAGCTGTGTTTCAGAGCCCAGAGTTAGTGGTGGGGAAATATTGCTTCCAGGAAATAGGAGGGATCCCTGGCTCGTGCTGGGGAAATAAGATTCTGTGAGTCACACCCTTTATTTATCTGAGACACATCAATAGTAAATAGATTTGATGCACCTCACCTGCTCACAATAAACAAGTGGGCGTGGTACTTTAAGAGCATAAGACATGCACTTACAGTTTATAAAAAATGAAGCGCTTAGTCATATAAGAAACCTCTAGCATCGGATTTTTAAGGTTGCCAGTGAAGCTGAAGAGAGACAATTCAGGAGAGATGTCCACTAGACACAGTGTAAGCCTAGCCCTCCTTCCTCTATCTCAGCACGCTGAGCTCTACAAAAGTGATTTCTATCAGGCTGTCTCTTCATGGAGAAAGATTTGTAATTCATTCAGTAAACAAATTCCTTTTTTCTTTAAAGTAGGAATGGGAACCATGTCGATAATAGGAAAATAAGTAACTGTAAGTGTACTGAGTGCTTAACAGGGACCTCGAGCCTCTCCCCACTGGTCCTCCAGAACATTGGTGACCAGACATTTACCTACAGGAGGAGGATTTTAAACCTCTTCTTGGAGGCGGAAGGGTAGGGGTACAGAGATCTGGCCAGCCTAGGAGGAATGACTCTAGGATACTAGCACCAAAGTCCCCCCAGAAAGCCTACTTAGATCACCTTAGAGGGATGCTCGAAGTTAATAAGCTCTACCCATGCCCTAAGAGATACCAATCAGCATTTTAACTCCCCCCCACACCCAAGCAGACAACCAAGATTGCCAGACAGCTTAGGAAAGCCTCCAGTAATCACAACAAACAAATAAAAATGGAACTAGGAAGAAACAGGCTATTCAGGGAGAAAAAAACTTCATCGCCATAAACTAAAATAAATACCTGGAGAGAGATAGAAGATATTGCAACCATGAAGTTAGAGTAGGATACAATAGTAAAGGACAATTTAGAAAACAAAAAGAGCTTTTGGAAAAAGAGCTTTTGACAGCCGAAATAATCATGCAAAAGAGAGGTTAAAAGATAGAGCTGAGGAAATCTCCCAGATAGTAGAGCAAAATGACAAAGAGGAAAAAAGAAAAGAAAATAGAAGAGCGGTGGTCCAGAAAGTTCACGCTTATGTGATGGGACTCTGTGAATGGGAAGATAGAAAAAACAGGGGAGATAAAATCAGTGATAAAATAACTCAATGAAAACTTGCAGAACCGAAGAAGAGGAATTGACAGATTCAAAGGATATACAGCATAATGAATGAGAATAGACCCACACCAATGCACATCGTTATAAGTTTGCAAAAACACTGGAGACAAATATAAGATCTTAAAAGCATTGCTCCCCTACAGAGGAGCAATTAGAATAGGTGCAGACTTCTTAACAGCAAGACTGGAACCAAGAAGGTATGGAGCCATTGCTCCAAGATTCTGAAGAAAAATGATTCTGCCCTAGAATTCCATATCCAGCTAAGCTCTTTGTGTAGGAGGATAGAAGGATTTTTCTGGAATGTATGATATCAAGAAAGAAATCTCCCATGCACACCACCCAAAAAGAGGGAGTACACCTAGAAAAGGTGAGATACCAAAAAACAGGAGATGCAACACAGCAAATGGTGAAAGCATTCCCCAGGGATGTGTCAGAGGGAGAGCTCAGAGTGACAGCTCTGCCGCAGATGCAAAGGGCTACCTGTCTGGATGGAACAACGTGGCATGATAAGAGCGCTGTCACCGTCATGATGCTTGCTGCCACTGTCCTCCCTTAAACGGCAAAGTGTTGGGCTTCCCTGGCGGCGCAGTGGTTGGGAGTCCGCCTGCCGATGCAGGGGACGCGGGTTCGTGCCCCGGTCCGGGAGGATCCCACGTGCCGCAGAGCGGCTGGGCCCGGGAGCCATGGCCGCTGAGCCTGCGCGTCCAGAGCCTGTGCTCCGCAACGGGAGAGGCCACAACAGTGAGAGGCCCGCGTACCGCAAAAACCAAAAACAAACATAAAAAAAGGCAAAGTGTCTAGGTGAAACTGGCCGGTTCTGACTCCCCTCCATGCCCTCCTTCCTGGATCAGCAGGGACACCTATCACACCCTCACAAATGTGTCTGCTTTGCCCTATTGTTTTTTTTCTAATTGTGGTCAAATATACATAACATTAAATTTACCGTATTAATTATCAAAAATTTAACTATTTTTAAGTGTACAGCTCAATAGTACTTAGTCCGTTCTTATTGTTGTGCAACCAATCTCCAGAACCCTTTTCATCTTGCAAAACTGAAACTCTATACCCATTAAACAACTCCCCATCCCCTCTCCCCCCAGCCCCTGGAACGATCCTTCCCCTTTCTATAACTATGAATTTGATTACTCTAGGTACCTCATATTAGTAGAACAATACAATATTTTTCATAAAAATGCTGGCTTATTTCACTTAGCATAACGTCCTTAGGGTTCATCCATGTTATACCATGTATCAGAACTTCCTTCTTTTTTAAGGCTAAATAATATTCCACTCGCTGTACATTCCACATTTTGTTTTTTCATTCATCCATTGATGGGTATTTAGGTTGCTTCCATATTTTGGCTATTGTGAACAATGCTGCTGTGAGCCTGGGTGTACAAATATCTCTCTGAGACCCTGCTTTCAATTCTCTGGAATACATACCCAGAAGTGGAATTGCTAGATTATATGGTATTTCTATTTTTTCAGCTTTATTGAGATAAAATTGACATATAGCATTGTATAAGTTTAAGGTGTACATGGGTTGACTTGATACATTTATATTTTGCAAAATGATTACCAACATAGCCTTAGTTAATACCTCTATCACATCATATATTTACCATTTCTTTTCTGTGGTGAGAACATTTAAGAACCTCTACTCTCTTAGTCACTTTGAAGTATATAATATAGTATTATAAGCTACAATCACCATGCTGTACTTTAGATTCCCAAGAGCTTACTCATCTTAAAACTGGAAGTTTGTCCCCTTTGACCAACATCTCCCCTTTTCCCCCACCCCCCAGCCCCTGGTAACCATCATTCTAGTCTCCATTTCTGTGAGTTCAGCTTTTTTAAGATTCCACATGTAAGTGGTATTATATGCTATTTGTCTTTCTCTGTCTGACGTCTCATTTAGCATAATGCCCTCAAAGTCCGTCTATGTTGTCACAAAAGGCAGTATGTCCTTCTTTCTCATGGCTGAATAGCATTTCACTATTTATCAATAGTGTGTATACACTATTGATAAATCTTCGTTATCCATTCATCAGTTGATGGACACTTAGCTCTTTCCATACCTTGGCTGTTGTGAATAATGCTGCAACGAACATAGGAGTGCAGATATCTCTTCAAGATAGTGATTTCCTATCCTTTGGCTATATGCTGAGAACTGGAGTTGCTGGATCAAATAGTAGTCCTAGTTTTAATTATTTGAGGATCCTCCATACTGTTTTCCACAGTGGCTGCGCCAATTCACATTCCCACCAAGAGTGCACAAGTGTTCCAACTTCTCCACATTCTTACCAACACTTGCTATTTTGCTATTTTCTGCTTTTGTACTTTATAGTAGCCATTCCTAATGAGTGTGAAGTGGTATCTCATCGTAGTTTACCTTGTTTTTGAGAGCTGAGGGAATCCATGATGAATTCAGAAGACACAGGTTAGAGTACAAACTCCCTTGACCACATTTCTGGTAGACATCTAGTATCTGGGTGATTGTACAATATCGCCAAATGCCCCCACTATCGTGATCTGTATTGAGTTCATACAAAACGTCAATTTGTCAGATGGGATGATGAGAATCCTAGGTTTTACTCAGCACCAAACTTTACTAATGATTAAAAAGATACAGGCAAGCAACAGGCACAAAACAGAGCATTCTTTCCCTGGAGGGTCCTAAAACCACCAGTGTCCAAAAGTGTCCCTTTCACCTACATTAGGACATATCTTGGTGTCAGATCTACATATGGGTTTTGAGCCATATATGCAGTTACTCTCAAAGGAAGCTATATCTGTTTGGGGGCCCTCCTCAGTTTTATACTTCATCTATATTTTATTTATTTATACAGGTAGGAAGTAATTACACAGTTAGGAAATGCCCTGCCCCTCCCATTCTCCAGCCAGCCATGCTCTTAATCCATAAATTCCACATTTATTTACAGCGATCAATCTAAACAGAGCAGGTAATTCATGTTGAAAACACTTTATAAGTAGACCCTTTCCAAATCTTTCTCCTCCTTAATACCATTGATGGAATCACAGCAATGGTCTGACAGAGGCATCCCCTAGTGGGGAAGGAGTGAGTTACAGGCCTGTGTTAATCTTTTTTCTCCCCCTTCTTTCCCCGGGACTCAGATGTGACAGTTGCCCACTGACTTCCCTAGAAAAGGCTCCCATAAGCTCCCAGGGAACCTGAAGGCCTATTCTGGCTCTGGGGATCTTCCACTTATTTTTCCTGGGAGTCTTCGTCTAATAGAGGTAAGATCATCCTGTCCTTACACAGCTAGGTATGTGCTTGCTACTCAGTATTTAAAACTAAAACATATTTTGTTTAGATACATACAGTAGTCACCACTTACCCATGGTTTCGCTTTCTGCATTTTCAGTTACCCCTGGTCAACCACAGTCTGAAAAGATTAAATGAAAAATTCCAGAAATAAACAATCCATAAGTTTTAAATGACACACCATGCTGAGTAGATGAGGCAATCTTGGGCCATTCCGCTCGGTGCAGCCCAGGTTGTGAATCATCCCTTTGTCCATCATATCCCACCAGTTGGTCATTCGGTAGCCTTCTGGGTCTTCAGATGACCTTTGATGGTACCGCAAGGCTTGTGTTCAAGTCACCCTTATTTTACTTAATAATGGGTACAAAGCACAAGAGTAGTGATGCTGACAATTTGAATTCACGAAAGAGAAACAGTAAAGTGCTTCCTTTATGTCAAAAAGGGAAAGTTCCCGATTTAATGAGGAAAGAAAAAAAATTTTTTTAAATATGTATTTATTTATTTGGTTGCACCGGGTCTTAGTTGCGGAAGGCGGGCTCTTTATTTGTGGCTCACGGGCTCCTTAGTTGTGGCATGTGGACTCCTTAGTTGCGGCATGCAAACTCGGTTGTGGCATGCATGTGGGATCTAGTTCCCCAACCAGGGATCGAAGCCGGGCCCCCTGCATTGGGAGCACAGAGTCCCATCCACTGCACCACCGGGGGAGTCCCTAGGAAAGAAAATTTTATGCTGAGGTGGCTAAGAACTATGGTAGGAACGAATCTTCTATTGGTGAAATTGTGAAGAAGGGAAAAGAAATTCATGCTCGTTTTGCTGTTGCCGCTCAAACTGCAAAATTATGGCCACAGTATTTGATAAGTGCTTAGTTAAGATAGAAAAGGCATTAAAGTTGTACAAGTAAGTATTTTGACAGAGAGAAACCACATTCACATAACTTTTGTTACAGTGTATTGTTACAATTGTTCTATTTTATCATTACTTATTGTTAATCTTCCTATGGCACTTAATTTACTAAACTTTATCATGCGTATGTATGTATAGGAAAAAAAAATAGTATATATAGTGTTTTGTACTGTCCGTGGGGGTTTTGGAATGTACCACCTGCAGATAAGGGAGACTGTTATATGTATAAGGAGGAAATCTGTAAAGAACAGCAAGGGACTGGTTAACCCCAAAGTAAGCTAAATGTGTACTTCAAGGTGGGAAGGAGGGGACGTGGTTAGGGAAGGATGCATAGGAGGCTTCTCACGTGCTGGAAATGATCTACTTCGTAACCAGGATATACGTACATGGATCTTTATTGTTTTTCAAACTGTAAAGTTTTATACTTTTCTGGATGTATGACACATTTTACAATACAAATCATTGAATACGTTATAATATTCTGGAGATTTCTCAGTGGTTAGAAGACATACCCGTGAATTCGTACAAAAGCAAGCCCATCATTTTGACCTCCGTGTTCTTTGGCATATTCCCCAAAGTCAGCATAGGATAGGGAGGTAGTAAAGGGAAAAAAAACCCTAACCTAGGAAAAGGCAGGTCACTGGGATCCCGACGTTCTGCCCTAACACCATAGCTGTGCTTCACTGGACAAGTTACTTACTCTCTCTGATCATCAGTTACCTCATCTGTAAAATGGGATACTCACACCTGTCCTGCCCATCTCTCAGGATTGTGATGAGAATCAAATGAAATAAAATATGAATGTGCTTTAATCTCAGAGCTTTGCTCTCTTTCACTGAGCATTCACTGAGCAGTTAGAATGCACTGGGCACTGTGGCAGACATTGGGGAAATAATGGGGAATAAAACTCAGCTGCTGTTTTCATGGAACGTGGAGGTTGGTGGGACAGAGAAGCAAGTAAATATAGGCTCTCCAGGTGCTCGAATGGGGACAAGCAGAGAGCACATTGGGAGCACAGAGAAGGGATCTCTACCTAGTCATCACAATTTGAAAATAAGATAGTACCATATATTATATATCCATAATATATATGTGTGTGTATTATTTTTAAGGGAATTTTTCTTCTTTGGGGCTTAAATAGAAGGCTATAGAAGTTCTATCTTACAGAATATGAATAAAGGATCATTCTTACCTCTCTCTTGCCTCCTACCTTTACTCCCCCTACACACCTACCTCAATTACAGTACTTTGCCCACTGTAGTGCATTTGTTCATGTGTTTGTCTCTTTCACTAGATCACGGCCTCCTGAGGGCTAGGCTCTGTCTCACTCACCTTTTTGTGTCAGGGATGCTTGGCCCAGGCATTGCTATCTTCTAAGGACTGAGAATCAAGTCTCCTTTATCATGGCCTCTCCCTACCTGCAGCCCCTCTTTGCTTCTTTAGGCTCTTTTGTACCACCATCCCCTGCTTAATGAAACTCCAGACTCTCTGGCCCCCTTCCTGTGCCTCAGTCACACCAAGCTCATTCTCACCCCAGGACCTTTGCACTTGCTGTTGTCTCTTCCTGGAGGGCTCTTGCCTCAGTTTGTTCTTCTCACTCAGGCCTTGGCTTAAATGATGCCCCTCGGGAGAGGTCTTCCGCAACCACTGTATCTAATACCACCTTTTTCTCTGTCTTCTCACCTGTCCCCTCTGTCCTATTACCTTGACTTATTTTCTCCAAAGCATTTCACTACCTGAAATTAGCTTATTCATTTACTTGTTTACTTATTGTCTCTCTCCTCCATTAGAGCAGGGCTCTTCATTTTGTGTGTGTGTTTTGTGCTATATCTCCAGTAGCTAAACTATTACCTGGCCTATAGTAGGTACTCAATAAAATTTTTGAATAAGTGATTTAATGGATGTGTAGGTACTGTATAAGTATTTATATAATTGAGATGAATAACTGCTTCTTGAAGTATTTAGCAATGAACAAAGTTGGCTCAAGATTAGTGTGCTAATATAGTACCTGATACACAGCAGGCACTCAGTAAGTATTTGGCCAATGAATAAATATATAGAATATATAAAGGACTCTTGCAAATCAATTTTAAAATCCACAAACCAAGATATAAGTTGGCAAAGGAAAAATTTCTAGAAGTAATGGGCTTAGCAATGTTGCAGGATTCAAGGTCAATATACAAAAATCAATTCTATTTCTATATACTAGCAACAGGAAAGCAACCTTTTTTATTTTAATTTTTTAATAGTTTATTTACAATGTTGTGTTAATTTCTGATGTACAGCAAAGTGACTCACTTATACACATATATACATTCTTTTTTATATTCTTTTCCATTATGGTTTATCTCAGGATATTGAATATAGTTCCCAGTGCTATACAGTAGGACCTTGTTGTTTATCCATTCTGTATGTCATAGTTGGAAAGCAACCTTTTTAAAAGTACCACTGACAAACTGCACCCCCAAAAAGAATACTTAGGTATAAATCTAACAAAATATGTGTAGGATCCCTATGGTGAAAACTGGAAAACACTGATAAAAGAAACAGTGAACTAAATATGTCAAAAGCTACATAGCCCTGGGATAAACCATAATGGAAAAGAATATATATATATATATATATATATATATATATATATATATACACACACACACACACACACACACACACACATTAGAAATCAACTATACTTCAATAAAAAAATAAATTAAAAAAAGACACATAGCATGTTCATTGTCATAATCTCAGTTCTCCCCAAATTAATCTACAGATTCGACATAATCCTAATCAAAATCTCAGCAGAGTTTTTTGTAGATATCAACAAGCTGAATCTAAAACGGATATGAGAAGGCAAAGGAATTAGATTAGTCAAAATAACTTTGAAAAAGAGGAACCAACTTGAAGAGTCATGCCACCCGATTTCAAGAATTACTATAAATCTCCAGTAATCAAGACAGTATGGTATTGGCAGAAAGATAGACAAATAGATCACTGAAACAGAACAGAGAGCCCAGAAATTGACCCACACGTGTATGGTCAATTGATTTTTGACAAAGATACAAAATAGTCTTTTCAACAAATAGTGCTAGAACAATTGGACATCCATAAGCAAGAAAATGAAATTCAACTCATATCCTGTATTATGTACAACAATTGACTAAAAATGCATCATAGACCTAACTATAAAACCTAAAACTATAGAACTTGTAGAAGATAAAATAAGGGGCAAAATCCTTGCAACCTTGGGTTAAGCAAGGATTTCTTAGACGTGTCACCAGCAACATGACCCATAAAAGAGCAAACTGATGAACTTTGCTTCATCAAAATTAAAAACTTCTGCTCTGCAAAAGACACTTCAGAGAGTGAGAAGACAAGCCACAGACTGGGAGAAAATATTTGCAAATCATATATCCAACAAAGGACTTGTATCTATGATATAAAGAGTTTACAAAACTCAATAATAAGAGAACAAACCCCAAATTTTTCAAATGGGCAAAAGATTTGAACAAACACCTTACCAAAGAGGCTATATGGACGGAAAATAATCCCATGATAAGATGCTTTTCACTATTATACATTAGAGAAATAGAAATTAAAACTGCAATGAAATAGTTTTACATCCACCAGATTATAAATATAAGTTTTACAAGTCCAAGTGGTGTGGAAGATGTGGAAAAACTGGAACTCTCATGGCCTATTGATAGGAGTGTAAATTTCAGCTGACTGACTCTGGTCCATCCAAATTATCTAGGATGATCTCCTTTACTTAAAGTCAACTGATTATGGAGTTTAATCACACCTACAAAATACCTTCACAGAACACCTAGATCAGTGTTTCATTGAATGACTGAGCACTGTAGTCAAGTTGACACATAAAACTGACCATCTCATGTATCAATAAAGATAAATCTTGTAAATATAATGCTGAACAACAAGTTGCAAAATGATATGTGAGGTATGGTAACCTTGATATGAAAGCTTAAAATAATCATAACAATTTAACAAAATTGATGTATACATGGATATATAAAACTATGTGGAACAATGATAAACAGTATCTTAAAAATGATACTGTTTGACACTGGGGAGGAAGGAAAGGAATGGAATTGAGGGTGGGTATACTGTATCTGTAATTTTTTTTTTTAAGGCAAGAGACTCCAAAGCAAGGGAGGCATGTAAGAATCTTAATAAGCTTCACCCTGGTATTGCAATTTTAAAACTGTATTATTAACACTATGTGTGTTTGTAATCTTTCACAATCATTATTTTTTTAAAAAAATCATAAGGATTGCCCTCCTTTGGACAAGCTTGAAAAAGCACGTTTGCACTGTGCAGTCAACTTCAAATCAGCACCACACTGGATAGGATCAGAGAGTAAAAGCTTCTTTTTTTCCCCTAAATGTCAAACACCCTCTTTGGGGGCTACTTCAGTTTTTTTGCATGGATCAGTATTTCAGGGACTGAGCCTCACATCCTGAGCCGAGCATGGAAAATCACAGTGTTCATCGTGCTCCAGCCTGTGCCCAGAGGAGAGCATGGAGCGGGGTGTGAGTCATTCTTACTGGAGCCCTGACCTTGGCTGACCTCCACAGTGTCAAGCTCTGTAGCCAAACAGAACTCCTGACTTAAGGAGCTAGAGATAAAGAGGCAGGTGGCTAGTCACATGGCACCTGGCTGCTGATGGAATGAGACTTGTCAGACCTCCCAGGGGGCTCTCACCAGGGCCCGCATGTGTGTTCACACACTAAGGGACACAGCACTGAGCATTCTTCCTGAAGAATGTCAGAAGATTTCTGATTTAAGAGGTGGTTAAGCACAGATCCAGAGATTGCAACCTCCAGTATGCCTGCAGAAATCGATCAATTGACGTTTCATACAGCAAGGCAACATGACTCCTTTTGCAAAAATTAACTCTTTTTTATGATTCAGAAAAGTACATGATCTTTGTAAAAAATTGGAATATCTGAAAAGCTAGAGAGAAGAAAGCAAAAATCCACCTATGCAGAGTTATTGGTGGTTATATTCTACTATTTTTTCTTTGTCATATATTTTTTTTTCTATAGTCAATTCATCTTTTCAGCAATGATTATTGAGTACCTACTATGTGCCAGGCTTTATTCTAGGTGCCAGAGATATATAAATAAATAAACAAAACCAAAAACATCAAGGTCTCTACCTTTATGGAGCTAGTAACGAGGAAGGTAAACCAACCATGGAAAAGTAAATACATAAAAATGCAAGAGAAATTTAGACTATATGTGGTATAGTGGAAAAAATAATACCTAAAAATACTTGACTTAACAATGTGCTGTTCTAAGCCCTTCACCCCATATGTATTAATACACTGAGTAAAACCAGTGTGCATGTGTGTGTTTTAGATGGAAGATCGTTACCATAAACCTTTCCGTACAATGGTCAGGAAAGTCCTCTTGCAGGAAATGACACGGGAGTCAAGTTTTACATGAAGGAAAGAAGACAACCAGGGAAGATCCAGGTTTTAAGGGCTTTCCTGGCAGAAGGAACAGCAAGTTTAAGTTCCCTGAGTACAGAATAGTTTAGCATGTTCGTGAAACAGAAAGAAAAAGACAAGCGTATCTGAAACTTTGGGGAGCAAGGGACAGAGTGGTCTGCAATGACACCAAAGACGTATATTTTGTGATCACATCATGTAGGGCCTTGAGGGCCACAGTAAAGAATTTAACTTTTATTCTAAGACATTAAAAAGACTTTAGAATATTTTAAACAGCAGAGGGACAAAATCTGATTTCCACTGGTTTAAAGATCGTACTGCACAGTGTTTGGCAAGTGAATTTTAAGGAGGCAAAAGTGGAAGCCAGAAGACTTAGTTAAAAGTTTCCTGAGGTCATCCAAGCAAGAGGTGATGGTGCATTGGGCCAAGGTAATGGCAGAATAGATGTACAAAAGTGGAGAGAGTTAGGATTTTGTTGAAGTGATACTGTTTTTGTAGTTTTATGTATGCCCTAATTATTTTGCTTAATTTTATAAAATAAAAAGGATTTAGAAAAGTCTTCTAAAACAGAATTTTAAAATATATCAGCCATACTTCAGGAGACCCAAGTTGGAGAACAAGCTGGGAAGCCTAAGAATGATAGATCCTGAGAAGATGAAAGGGTAATCCCAGACTGTCATTTTGGGGGCTCCAAGGAACTCTTAAGAAGAGAAGAACCAGGCAATTTTTTCCAGCTGTTTCATCCTCTCCCCATCCCAACCCCTATTTTCACACTCTCATTTCAGTATGAGTAAAGGCCTGAACTTTTGTTACAGTTGCCACTCAAGGAAAAATTGAGACCCCCTAACTGACACAGTGCTTGTGCCTGACTTACCAACATCTTACACACAGAATTTGAAGCTTGGGGGCCCTCTTTGCTGAAACTCTGCCCACGCTTAGGTCCATGCAAAGTTGAAGGCAGTTGCAACTGGGGTTTTACCAAAGGCTGTAGAGCTCACATTATGGATTGCTACACAAAGTCACTCTCTAGTACTTCTTCCTCTCCTGAGAGCCTGCCCTTTACCATAAAGAGTGACAATACCAGATATTTTTCCTAGCCTCCCTTGCAGCAAGATTACCAATCTCAGAGTCTTGTCTTGGTTCTTAGATTTATTTCCTAATGACCACAGGATGCCTGCCTCTGTTTCCCAACAAGACTTTCCTACAGTCTGGATTTTGAATCTTTATGATGTCATTTAACATGGTCTTCTGATCTCTATACTTCCTATAAAATGATAGTTGTAAACCTCCACACATATATAATCCTTGCAACAACTCAAGGAGGCAGGGCTATTAATGTCCCCATTTTACAGAGGAATAATCAGCTAAGGCATAAAAAGTTTCCGTACTAGAGGTTACGTGGTCAGGGTTTGAGTCTAAGCAGATGCTTCTAACCTCTGTGCCGCACACAAGGAAATATATCAGAAAGACATTTATGCAACTCCCATTGTTTGAACATTCAGCAGATAATTGGTTGGCTTGTAAGCCTAGAAATCAATTAAGTCAATTAGCAGCAGTTAGTGAGCATCTACAGCGTGTGCTTATCTAAGCTGTGGGATGCAAAGAGTGACAAGATGCTGTTGAAGATTATGATGGCTGCCCTACTGAGAGCTTCCTGTGTACCAGACCCTGGGCTAGGTGCTATGAATACAGCGGTGATCATCACAGTCAAAATGAATTTCGCTGTGTATCTCAGTCTTGTGAAAGATGAATCACAGTGTGTTAAGTGCTATAATGGGAATTGTTGAGAGCTGTGTGGTCCATCCAGTGGTCACTAGCCACATGGGGCTATTTCAATTTAAATTAATTACAATTAAATAACACTTAAAATTCAATCTGTCAGTCTTTGTAGCACTTTTAAAATGCTCTACTGGGTAGCACAGATTACAGAACGGAATCATTGCACTAAGTTCTACTGGACAGCACTGGTTTAGAGAGTTGGGAAAGCACAGAGGAGAGACACTGCCCTGTCGAGACTTGGAGGTGAGGAGGGGTATATGAGGAAAGGGATCCCAAAGAAAATAATATTTAAGCTGAGACTTGAAGACTGAGTAGTTTTAATCCTTACTGTACTCCTGTAAGATGTCTTATATCCCTATTTAATGAATGAGGAAATGGACTTTGAAAAGTTACAAAATTTGCCCAAAGTCTCAAGAAAAATGTGAGTGGGAACATTTGATCCCAGATCCATCTGTCTACTCAAAACACTAATGATTGTAATGCTAATACTCTAACTAAAGGAAACCAAGATATAAGTTGGCAAAGGAAAAATTTGGAACCTGGGCAAAAGAGACCTCTTTTAGAAGAAATGGGTGACAGCTTCAGAAATTTGTTTTTAATTAATTTATTTATTTATTTATTTTTGGCTGCGCTGGGTCTTTGCTGCTGCCTGTGGCCTTTCTCTAGTTGCAGCGAGTGGGGGCTACTCTTTGTTGTGGTGTGCAGGCTTCTCATTGCGGTGGCTTCTCTTGTTGTGGAGCATGGGCTTCAGTAGTTGTGGCACGTGGGCTCAGTAGTTGTGGCTCGCGGGCTCTAGAGTGCAGGCTCAGTAGTTGTGGCGTGTGGGCTTAGTTGCTCCACGGCGTGTGGGATCTTCCCGGACCAGGGATCGAACCCGTGTCCCCTGCATTGGCAGGCAGATTCTTAACCACTGCGCCACCAGGGAAGTCCCAGCTTCACAAATATTGAACACTTTGTGCCGTATTTCAAAGCACTTGGTAAGCATTGATGTCGTTTGGGCAGTTTACAAAAACGGGGGCCTCTCACCACAGGGAGTTTGCCATCTCACTGTGAAACGGGTGCAGAAAAGTGAGTGTACTCTAAGTGCTTTGGGAATCACAAGTGGTGGCGATGGCTTCCTGTGAAGACTCCTTTGAAAGAGGAAGAGTTAAGGGGGTCTTGAAAGACCCATGGGATGCGATATGATATTGCTTATATGTGGAATCTTTTAAAAAGGGTACAAATGAACTTATTTATAAAACAGAAGTAGAGTCATGGATGTAGGAAACAAACTTATGGTTACCAGGGGATAAGGGGAGCAAGGGATAAACTAGGAGATTGGGATTGACATATACACACTATTATATATAAAATAGATAACTAATAAGAACCTGCTGTATAGCACAGGGAACTCTACTCAGTTCTCTGTAATGGCCTGTATGGGAAAAGAATCTAAAAAAAAAGAAGAAAAAAAAGACCCATGGGATGTGAATAGCAGGAGCATTCCAGGATGGAGGAAAGGCTTGTAGGAAGGCTTAGGGTGGGAGTATACAAGGCCAATGCCAAGACCATAGGTAATACCTCCATCAGGTTGGAGATTTATTAAGACGAGATGTCTCAGTCCTTTCTGCAGGCATGGAATTTCAATGCAAATTCTTCCTGAACAACATTTATGGGTATGTTTATAAACAGATCAATTCAGAGGCAGGTCAAAGACATTGCTGATTTCCCCCTGATCTTAGAGAGCATCACTGATATCACAGCAGAGTCTGTCTCTTTCCAACAGGAAAGTCTTCAGGAACATATACACGAGAGGTTTTGGGGGTGATGCATTTTTGATTTCAGAAGCATCATGGTGCTGCCCCTGTCTTTCACACCCCTCTTCAGACCCTCAAATGGACCCCAGCTCCAGAGAGGGAAGGACATTTAATCATAGAGTGCAAAATTAGTTTGGGGAATTTTAAATCAATGTACTATTATGCACTTCACTCTATGGGCAAAATAATCCAATTAACAAAAAAATCAGAATTGAATTGTGAACAGTGCAAATATGACACATCAATGTTGTACAAACGTTTTTTATAGTAGTGTTCACTCTTCACAAACTGTCTATGGTGTTCCATTTTTTTTGTCTTAAATTAATTCATGTACATCTTTTTGCACATCAATATAGTCCAAATAATATTTCCTTATAGTGATAGTCTGTAACATAATGTCTTTAGTTGTTGACTGTTGAGTTTATTTCTTGTCACTATTAATATCAATGCAATGAATAGTTTTGAACAATCATTATTTTTTAAGTTATGTAATTTTTTTAGAATATATTCCCCAAAGTAGAATGTCTGGGACATAGGTATTAATAAGAGTATGCTTTTTGTTAGTTGCTTTCTAAAAAGACTATGCCAGTGTTCATTTGGTGTATCTGTTCCCCCAAAACCCCATCAACACTGGGTTTTGTATTATTCCTTTGCTTTCAGTAATTTAAGGTATTTGGAGCCATGGAGAATCTCAGCCCTGTTAGCTTAGCGACTTAGCCTTTCTGCCTCAACTGCTTCACTTGAGAATGTAAATAAGACTAATTTCTTGGGTTGGGGATTGCATGAGGTAGTTCAGGAGAAGCAGCTGGCACAGGGCCTGATGCACAGGATGTAGGCAGCCAATGTCTACTCCATGTCCCTTCACAGGGGTCAGAGGTACCTTAGAGCTCTCACTTTGCATTTTCCCTTTATTGCTGCTGAGGTTAAGCATTTTTTTCAGGTAATTATCATTGGGATACCTATAGACTATGTAAGAACTACTGTCCCTTCCCACTCTTCTCCATCTCCTCTGTCCCACAGGATGCCCCAATCTTGAACTAGAGTCTGTCATCCTCCCTTTGCCACCTGGTCCAAGATAATCACCACAGCATCCAGACTTGAGGTCCAGTGCTAACAGGATATAGCTGAGCATCCTCCTTACAAACCTAAAGTTCCAGACTCACAGACTCTCTGAGTTTAAAGGAAGCCACAGTGGTTATCATCCCACTTTCATTTGGATGCTTGACAGCTTCCCATCAGCATAAGTGGTCTCTTCTTAAAATTGATTAAATAATGCCTATTGGGTAAATACTATGATGAATTTAAGGTGAGGCTAGTATTTGGTCTCTCTATTCTTGGCCCCCAAGCAGCACAGCGTTCTTGTACACTATGGTCAATTCTCACAGAAATTTTTTATCACTTAGCCAAATTTTGAGAAACATTTTAAGTTCTGAAAGTCATAATTAAACAGGGTAGGAAGCAGTCTTCTGTTGATAAAACTCAGTATTTTATTTAATTGAATTTCTCCCATGTAGTTTATGTAGTTATGAAACATCTAAGGTCTACCTCCTTCTAGTTAATAGATGGTGTCTAAGATTGATAAATCAAGAAATAGAGGCTTGAGTGTATTATTAAAATTATAAAAGTGGAAACTATTACAAAAATAAGAAACACAAAAATTGGGAGGCAGAAAGGAGGAGAGGATATGAGAGTTAGTGAAACCATGTTAATTTTCTTCTCTTTCAGAGCAGAGAGTCAGATACTTTTTAATTTGATAGCTCAATTAACAAAAGTATAACTATATTATTTAATGTTAAAATGAGAGCCAGATGAAGAACAAAAAACCAGAAACTTAAAAATGGTCTTCTCTAGAACTAGAGGTTGGATGGTGAGTAGGAAGGAAAATCTTACTTTTAATTTTAGATTCTTATATGGTTTTAATTTTTTGACATATGTATGTTATTTTGTTCCTTTTAAAACAACTGCTTTATTGAGATTAATTTACATACCGCTCCATTCACCCACTTAAAGTGTACAATTCAATGTTTTTCAGTATATTCACAGAGTTTGTACATTCATCACTGCTATCAACTTCAGAGTGTTTTCATCATTCCCCCCCCCACCAAATCCAGTACCTATTAGCAGTCACTACCATTTCCCCAGCCCTAGGCAACCACTAATCTATTTTCTGTCTTTATAGATTTGCCCATTTTGAACATTTCATATAAATAGAATCAAACAACCTGTAGATTTTTGTATCTGGCTTTCTTTGAATTACCATAATGTTTCAAAGTTCATCCATGTAGTAGCACGTATCAGTACCCCATTCCCTTTTATTGCTGAATAATATTCCTTTATATGGATATACCACATTTTGGTTTTTGGTTTTTTTTTTAACTTTATTTATTTTTTTATACAGCATGTTCTTATTAGTTATCCATTTTATACATATTAGTGTATACATGTCAATCCCAATCTCCCAGTTCATCCCACCACCACCCCCCCGCTTCCACTTTCCCCCCTTGGTGTCCATACATTTATTCTCTACATCTGTGTCTCAATTTCTGCCCTGCAAACTGGTTCATCTGTACCATTTTTCTGGGTTCCACATATATGCGTTAATATATGATATTTGTTTTTCTCTCTCTGACTTACTTCACTCTGTATGACAGTCTCTGGATTCATCCACGTCTCTACAAATGACCCAATTTCGTTCCTTTTTGTGGCTGAGTACTATTCCATTGTATAATATTCCTTTATATGGATATACCACATTTTGTTTATCCATTCATCAGTTAATGGAGATTTGGACTGTTTTTACTTTTTGGCTATTGTAAATAATGCTGCTATGAACATTTGTAGACACGTTTTCCTGTGGATGCAAGTTTTCGTTTCTCTTGGGCATATTACTCTAGCAGTGAAATTGCTGAGTCATGGTAACTCTATGTGTAACCTTTTGAGGAACTGTCAGACTGTTTTCCAAAGCAATTGCACCTTTTTTATATCCCCACCAGCCGTGTACGAGAGTTCACTTCTCCACATCTTCACCAACACTTGTTATGATGTCTTTCCGATCTAGCCATCCTAGTGGGTGTGAAGTGGCCTTTTGTTGTGGTTTTGATTTACATTTTCCTAATAGCTAATAATGTTGAGTATCTTTTCATGTACTTATTGGCAATTTGTATACCGTCTTTGGAGAAATGTCTGTTCAGCTCCTTTGCCCTGTGCACATGTTATTTTCACCTTTAAAAAATAGTATAAAATATATTAAAGCAAAGTAAGCAAATACCAAATGTTAGAGGTGATGGTCTCTGTGTGAAGAAAATTAGGTTCTTTCTTTTTTGCTTTTCTAATTTTTTCTAAAATTTTAAAACATGCATAATTTTTATTCATCATCAAACATTAACATTTCCCTCATTTCTTTATCTTTCTCTGATTTGAAAAAGTAGCGCAAGGAGTTTTTTTAAAAGGAGACACGATATTAACCTAAAGGCAATTATAGCTAATATTTTAGCAGATTTCCCTCCAAGATATTTTACTAGACTTTCTGTACTTTTTGAGGTTGTAGCATACGTGCAATTTCAAATTATGCCTTTTATTCTTATCATAATATAGTAAATAAGCCCCTGCATATCAAACAAAGCTCTTTAGCCATTTCTTCTGAAAGTTTCTAGAGGAAATGCCACTAAATCTTTTGGTGTACAGAATGGTCATGAGAGAGGGCTTCTGTCTTATATTTGTTGCTTTAGAATTAAGGGAAAAAATTAGGTCACACACCTAATACATACTGTCCCCAAGCTGTGGAAAACACAAACCCAGTAGAACTTGTTGAGGACATAGCCTGGTCTTTTGCTGCAGTGTGATGCTCTCTCCCCACTTCACATAGGAAAAGACAGAAAGGAGTCTCATGCAGTAGGAAGAAGCTGGGCAACTCTCCAACTTCTTCTAACTTCTATCTTCATGGTGTGGCTTTGCCTTCTGGCTTGAAGTATTTGTAAATCCCCACGGTACCACCAACTCCTGTATTTTTCCTTACAGAGTATTTGTGCTAAAAAGAACAAGTGTACTTCTCTTGCTTGTCCCATGCTTTTTCTCTTTCCCTCATTATAACTCTTTCTTCTGAAATCACTCACGCCATCAGGACAGGCTGACTGCAGATAGAGCTATGACTTATGTTTCTTTTCATCTTTTTTTTTCCCTCCCAAAGGCTCCAGAGTTTGCAGTTGCAGCCACTTCAAAAGCTGATTGCACGGATTCCATTTTCTCCCATGACGATGGAATCAATAGCCCTCTCCTTGTGGCAAGAGTTCCAGAAAGACACTTTTTAACACACTTGCTTCAAGCATTCAATTTTCTGTAACAATATAGGCTGCTGACTCTTTATGCTTCCATGTATGTCCACAAACGCTTCCAAGATAGCAATGCCATCCCAAACTACACACATACAACAGGCTGCTTCTCGTCTAAAAATGCAGGGAAAACACCGGGATGCAAGCATAGGAGAATAAATCTGACTACCAAAGACTCCCCCCAGGCCTCCAATCACAGCTGTGCAAGAATAAACTTAAGATGAATGATTCATCTTTAATTCAGCACATTGGGAAGAAAATATAGCGCTAACACCCATGCTCTCCTCTTCTTCCTGAGCACAGCACTTAGACATATCTTTCCAGGCTTCATACTGGTAGGTGGGGCCCTGGACCGAGTTCTGCCCAGTGGAATGTGGGTGGATGTGATATTCACCACTTCCATACCTGGCATCTTAAATCCTTTGCTCACTCTCCCAGTTCAGCAGGGATTTTGGAGGCCACTTGTTGAAGATAATGGTGCCACAAGATGGAAGGACCCAGGGTCCCTGAATGGCTGCAGGAAGCCAGCCCCACCGCCAGACCATGTTGAACAGAGTCATGAACAAGCAATGAACCTTTATTATATTAGTCCGCATTAATTGGGGATTGGGGGTTGTATCTTTCTTCATTTGCATATCCTGATTGACACATTTGCTTTTTCTGTCTCCTACCCCAGCAAAATATTCTAGGTTTCTGTGGTAGCTTGCAGGCTATATCTTTTAAAAGTGGACAAAATAAGGGCTCCATTTGGCTAGCAAAGCATTCAAATTCAACTATTACCAAGAGGAGAAGCTTGCTAGTAAGGTTCTGCCTAAATGGTTCCAAGTCCAAGAAAGTTCCTGCATTTTTTGAGAAATAAAAGCAAAAGCCAACCCTGTCTTCCTGGTTCGTTCCCATGGTGAGGTGTCACAGAAGACCTGAGAAATCTTAGTGGGGGCTTCATTGGTTGACTGAAGTTAACATTCGCTTCTCTTCACCAAGTATCTATTGTGTCATCAGCGTAATTCACACCGTCTCCCTTCAGACAGCAAGGCTGAGAAACTCCAAGTCTTGGCCCTGGAAGCTGCCCCTCCACAAAGGGTGGGAGCTAATCTTTCTCACTGTAAGCACCTGAACCCTTCCTGAAATGGCTGCAGTAAGCATCGGTTAAACCAGGGACATCTTGGGTGGGCAGCCATCGCCTCTCTTTAAGAAGCTCAAGTGTCTTTGTTGAATTCATTACCTTTTCTTCTTTTTCAGCCTTCCTTGTAGATTCCATTATTTCTTGGTATTGTTTCTAGACCTATCACCCTTTTATTGTGACCCATTTAATGTCAAATGTGCTCACTATTGATGAGAAACTGTTTTAGTATTTCAATGAGGTAGAACCCAAAACTGAGCATTTCACATTTTAGGGCAAATGAGGCTTTGGCATGAAAAACCTATGCTTAGTCATGAAGAGTCCAGGGCCCATTCTGCCGACCACCTCCTGATCCAGGGATAAGACGGCAGCCCTAGGTTTTGTTCCCGGTTCTATGGCTGGGTTTCGTGACCTTAGATAGATTATTTCGACACACTGTTCCTCAGGGTATAACAATTGCAATAGATTTTGCGAAGTTTTGAGGATCCCTGCTGATTCGTTTCTGCCTCCTTGCTCTGCTTCAAGCTTTTAAATTAGCCCCTCCAACCAAAAAGAGGTTTCTTTCTGTCTTATGAAGACCTTGACTTTCAGCTTCTTTAAAACCCAAGTTCAGACTTGATATACAAAATGTGTGTATAAATTTTACATGCCTTTAGAATGCTGTCTTAACTGCCGCTTGGTCCTCTGTGCCATCCTACCAATTCTCTATTTTTTCTTCTTTCTTCCCTTCATTCTGATATTCTCTTGTTTCTTGTTCAGTCTTCAAATCAAACACTTAAGTTTACGTGGTTTTTGGAACTTCTGGGCAAGGTGAACATTCACCTAGAAAAGGTATGCATGTGAGTCTGTTTGTAACTAGAGAAAACCATTGAAGAGAAAAGGAGTAACTGAACTCAACAGAAAACAGGTTGCACAGGCCAACAGAAATTAGAAGTTGTAATGGCATATGCATTTTTTTAAATGTAAAAACAACATAACATCGAAACTTTTTAAATCTTAGAATTCCCCTACCCTAGCACAAGCACTTTAATTTTTAACTGTTTTCTTTCAGGAGTTGTTCACGTGCATGTTTTTCCACATAATTGTAATCTCAATGCATATAATTTTGTATTTTGGTATAAAGTAGTTACGGAAATCTTTCTCAGCTCTTTTTCATATTTCTTAGATGAGTTACCAGGTATTTGGGGAAACATTTTTAGGGTCAGACCTGAACGCCTGCTAACACTGGGCCTCCAGTTTTCAGACTGTTTCTGGCTAACGGTTGTAAAACACCAGCTGGTCTTGAGAGCTAGGATGATACCAACCTCTGGGTAAAGAGTAATGAGTTAAATAGATAGGGCTTGTAGATGGTAGAGCTGCATGTTTTCTAAGTAAAAACAAACAAACAAAACTTTAGGGAAAAGTATTGAGGTGCTGGGAATTGCTTGAGAAGGGTTGAGACACATGTGTACCCCTTCTAAAGGGTTCTGAGTCCTTAATATTCAGCCCCCTCCAAGCCTTGCCACTGTATGTATTGCAGAAGCATCTAAGGATCATAGACTGTCAGGCTTGTGACCTTTCAGAGCATCTCATGATACAGACATGAATCTGAATCCAAGAAATATGGAGCCAAGAGAGAATGCAGACTTCACTGTTGCAGGGACGGTCCTGAGCAGGCCTAGGACTCCTAGTTCAGTGCTATAGGGTTAAGGAAGAAAGGATGCAGCAGGAAAAGAAAGCATAGCTAGAGGAAAGGAAGATGGTACAGGGAGAAAGAAGAGATGGAAGGGAATTGGGGGTGAGGTTCTCAAATCTTTGCTAATTTTAAGAGCAAACATGAAATTAGAGAGCATAAGGTCCCCCGTGTAAACGCACCCTCTGAAATGAGCATCTCAAGTTATATAGGGGAGTCAGCTAAGCATTTAACTTTTCTTATCTGCTTAGAAATCAAATTTCTAGAAAGTGAAGACAAGACAATGTTATGAAAGATGATCCTTGAGGAGTCATGATGGATGCCTCCTCTACTTTACTGTGTGATGTCCATGGAGGCAATGCATGCCTTTCATGTGGCATCTTGAGAATTTTTTCTTGAAAAATAATTAACAGATGAACTGCTAAAAGTGCCCATGGTTGATCAGTGTGCCCCAAATTCCCTCTGGCAACTCCTTTTTAGATATTTATTGGACTTCAGTTTGCCCTGGAGACATCACCAAAGAAAAGTTACATAGGCATTAGCAATATAGAGAAACTCAACCTCCCTCATTTCATAGAAAGGTCCAGAAAGAACTTGTAACTAGTCCAAAGTTCCATAGCTTAAAAGAACAACCACTCCAAAACTTAGGAGGTGAGGTCGTCTCCCCACAATGGCTGTGATAAGGTCCTTTAATTCCTGTACATACATGCTGCCCCTCAAATCAAAAGTTAGAGTCTATTTCCTCTCCTCTTGAATTTGGTTGGTCTCGTGACTGCTTTGACCAATAGAATGAAGTGGAAGTAATGTTCTAGAACCTCCCAGCTCAGTTCTTAAGAGGACTGGCTGTTTCCAGTTCCTCCCTCTGAGAAGCTAGCTGCCGTGCAAGAAGTCTGACAAGGCTGAAAGGACCACATGGCACGAGGAAGTCCAAGCTAACCACGTGGAAGGAGAAAGGTCGGGGGAGGAAGATGGAGGTAACTGATGTGTGAGTGAAGCCTTCTCAGACCTTCCCCTTTGGTCCAGTTGCCAGCGGCCACCTAAATGCAGCCAATTGAGTGACCCTAGCCAATGCCCAGCCGAGCCCAGTTGACTCACAGACTCATGAGAAATAGGAAATGGTGGTTGTTTTTGGCTACGAGTTTTGGGGTGGTGTGTTACGCAGCAATAGATAATTAATTGAAGCCGTGACTTAAAACAGCAACCATGTAATATCTCTCATGAACCTATGAGCTGGGTGGGAGGTTTGGCTGACCTGGACCAAGCCTGGCAGATCTCATTTGAACTTGTTTGTACCTCTGCAGTCAACTGAGGGCTGGCTGGTCAAGGATGACCTCAGCTGCAATGACTCAGCTCTGTTCCACAGGGTCTTTCATCCTCCAGGGGGCTTGTTCTCCTGGTGACGGCAGAATTCTAAGAACAGAAACAGAAATGCACACAATTTTTTAAAAATAGACTTTATTCTTTAGAGCACTTTTTGGTTCACAGCAAAATTGAGGGGAAGGGACAGAGATTTCTCATATACCTCCTGCCCCAGCACATGCATAGCCTCCCCATTACGAACATCTCCCACCTGAGGGCACATTTGCTGCACCTGATGAACCTACACTGACACCATCATTATCACCACAGACCACGGTTTACATTAGGGTTCCCTTTTTTTTTTTTTTTTTTTTTTGAGGTACGCGGGCATCTCACTGTCGTGGCCTGTCCCGTTGCGGAGCACAGGCTCTGGACGCTCAGGCTCAGCGGCCATGGCTCACGGGCCTAGCCGCTCCGCGGCATGTGGGATCTTCCCGGACCGGGGCACGAACCCGTGTCCCCCGCATCGGCAGGCAGACTCTCAACCACTGTGCCACCAGGGAAGCCCTAGGGTTCACTCTTGATGTACATTTTAAGGTTTCGGACAGATGTATAATGACATATCTTCATCATTATAGTATTGTACAGAGTAGTTTCACTGCCCTAAAAATACTCTGTGCTCTGCCTGTTCATCCCTCTCTCCCCCCAACTCTTAACAGCCACTGAGCTTTGTACTGTCTCCATAGTTTTGCCTTTTCCAGAATATCCTACAGTTGGAATCATACCATATGCAGCCTTTTCAGATTGGCTTCTTTCACTTAGTAATATGCATTTAAGTTTCTTCCATGTGTTTTCATGGCTTGATAGCTCTTTTTTGTTTGTTTTTAGCACTGAATAGTATTCCGTTTTACCACAACTTAACCATTCACCTACTGAAGGACATCTTGGTTGCTTCCAAGTTTTGGCAATCATGAATAAAGATGCTATAAACATCCACATGCAGGTTTTTGTATGGACATAAATTTTCAGCTACTTAGGGTATACACTAAGGAGGATGATTGCCAAATCACCTGTTAAGAGTATGTCTAGTTTCGTAAGAAACTGAAAAACTATTGTTCAAAGTGGCCATTCCATGTTGCATTCCCTCCAGCAGTGACTGAGAGTTCCTGTTGCTCCACATACTCGCCAGCATTTGGTGTTGTCAGTGTTCTGGATTTTGGAAACTTTAATAGATGTGTATTTCTTTGTTGCACAAACGTTTTTCAAACCTTCGTTTACATCAAGTCTGCTCTTGTTCCACTGACCAAAGTAACTCATGTGGGTGAGCACAGAGTGGGAGGAGACTACAAAGTTAGAAGGAAAGGACCTG
The DNA here is from genome assembly GCF_964270905.1 of Leucopleurus acutus. Taxonomy (NCBI): domain Eukaryota; kingdom Metazoa; phylum Chordata; class Mammalia; order Artiodactyla; family Delphinidae; genus Leucopleurus; species Leucopleurus acutus. The sequence continues at coordinate 50,626,076 of NC_139150.1, read as the reverse complement.
GATAAAGGGAGGTCATTAACTGGAACCATTAATGCTCTCAAATCTACCATAAGAAATCTATGCATGTTTCTCATAGGGGAGTATTACATAGCATCATTAAGATTTTGGAGTAAGATCTGAAATCAATTGGAGAAATTATACTCGAAATCAAGTAAAACAATTAGATAAGCATTATCTGATTTTTCAATATTTCCAGATTTTATGGGCAAGCCACTATTGCTAATGGTAGTGGTACTGTTTTATTTCCAAAAGAAGGTGACTTTCCCAAATTGCTGTTGATAGATTTTGAGCTAGAATCCAGTAGAAATATCAGGTCTCATGGTATGTGGTCCCTTGTTCCATTAATTAATTTACAGTAATGATGATCTTAAGGCTCTTGGTAGATTTCCTTAAAATCCTGTTTAATAGATTTAGCTCTCTAAATGGCCAGTGGGGAGTCTGCTTTGTGATTTCTTTCTGGAAAATGAAGCCTGTTGGCATCTGTGCTTTACAGAAGGGAATCAAACTGGCTCTTCGTGGAAAAGGGGGAGCGTGTATACACATGTATGCATCCATTTGTATGTAGCATGTCCGACCACCTCTGAGCCACTGTGTTTTAAGTTTGGTTTTACCTGTTTTCACCTCCTCTGCATTCCCAGGAAATATTGAGAACTGACTTTGCATTTTCACTTATCACTACCTCTCTGGGAAGCAGATTTGTTTTCTTCTCCTTGGATTTCAGAGCAAACGTCTGAGAAGCAGAGAAGAGACTGGGATTACCATCCCCAGATCCCAGGCAGTCTGCTACTTACAGCAGCGTGCTTCTGCCCTCTGCACAGTGAGTCACACCGGGCAGATGAAGGGTTCTTTGATCTGTTTCTCTTTCCTCCACCTGTCTCTCTTTAGACCCCAAATGGAACTTTGTTAGTCCAGTGTTTCTGGGAGTCATGGAATCTATGTTCTCGCCCTTTGGTCACTTAATGTCTCTGGGTCTCAGTTTTTACTTCTGTAAAGTGAGCATATGCTGGACTAGACTTGTGTTCTTGCTCTGAGCTTTGAAGAGCCTAGGATGCTAAAATAAAACCAGACACGAGTCACAGGGTCCTAAACAAGCGATGCCAAAAAAAAAAAAAAAACAAACCCCAAAAACAAACAAACAAAAAAAAAGTGATGCCCTAAAACTCCCAGTGATGGCTAGACACATCTGGAAGAAGTATGCTGGAAAAACAGTCTAACAGATATGTGTTACCAAGGAATTATTGCACTCCATTCTGAGCTCATGTGGTGGGAGGTGGGAGGTAAAAAGGATTTCAAAACTGAAAAAGAGGGTTTTCATTTGCTGAGAACGAACGGAGTATCCTTTCAAACAAATTCATTTTGGCTTGCCAAGCCGGTGGTATCTGAGGATAAGGACCATGAAATGTTGGCTTTGCTCGGACAAAATGCATCCCACATTTCCCATGAGTGTGTTCATTTGTTTTTTAAATAAGGGTAAGGTGGAAGGAAGGGGTGAGGGTGAGAAATACCACTTGCTTTGATTCAGCTGGGAGAGATCCGCTCCCTTTTCGGTTCCAATTAAGGACATTTAGCTATAGCTTCCATGATAGCATTCCCCTCCCCCGCCCCGCAAGAGAGCCCTTTAGACCTGGCCCGTGCCCTCTCCGCAGCTAGGCTGACGTCAGGTGAGATTACCAGGGCCCCACGCCCACTCAGTGCTGTCAGTAAGATTTAGCCCGAACCCCCATCACCACCCATCCGTGCTTAACGTCCCTCCAGCCTTCTCTCTCCCAAGACCCCTCGCCTACCCACTTCTACCTGTTTGGTAGGTCTTACTTCCTGGGAACACCTGCTGTCCTCAGACTAGCTTGTCCCTTCCTGGTGAAGGGGACACCTGTGCTTAAGTGCGGGTTCGGCACAAGCAGAGTTCCAGAGGGCAGGCGACCAGGTGTTGCTGAGGAAGCGGGGAGCCCTATCCTAACAGCCCTGTTTTCCGGGGCTATAAGACTTTGAGCACCGCCGGAAAGCCCTTGGCTAGCCCTGGAGCCCTAGAGGAACCGGCCAGATCGAGGGGCCCGCCCCAGCCCCACTCTCCGTCTTAGGCACGCGGCGGCGGGACGGAGCGCCTTGTCCCCGAGCATCGACTCGGACGCCCAGTCCGACTGCAGCGGAGGTTCCCGCCGCCTCTGCTGCAAACCCGTCTGCTTTCCCTGCAGGGCGTGCGGGGATGGAGCGAGGGGGTGGAGAGAAAAGGGGAAGAGCCTGGGCGGCCGGCGGGCGGGGCTTGCAGCCTCCCGGAGCCGCGGCCGCCGCCGCGCAGCCCGCTCGGTCTCCGCGCCTCGCTCACTGCACCGGGACCGGCGCCCGAGCCCGGGGGCGCCCTGCTCCTCGGCCCCCGGCCCCCAGTCCCCGACCCCGACCGCGCCGCGGCCAGAGCGCGCCCGGCTGTGGAGCCGCTCGGAGCGGCTGGGGCTTTGGCGGCCGCTCGCGGCTCAGTCTGGCCGGAGGACCGGCGGGGAAGGAAGGGGAAAGCGGGGACACACAGCCGCCGCGGCGCGCGCGCATTGCACACTCGCAGCCGCGCGCCACCGCCGAGGCGCGTCGGGGGCGAGTTTGGCCCCGCGGCTCGGGCCCCGGCACCTGCCCGCTCCTCGAGCTGCGCCCCGGCCCGGGCCCCGCCCCGCCAACCCTCCGCCCCTCCCGCCCCTCGCCTGCACTGCTCTCCTTTCGCCCGGGGGAAGCGACAACGTCCCGATAACTTGCAGACTGTGGCGCAACTGGTCTCGACACCGGAGGCGCCCGAATGCTGTCCGGGTGAGGTAAGTTTCCTGCGCGTCCCCGGCCCCTCCTCCCGCGACCCTCTTTCTGGGCTCGAGCTTGGGGGCTCTGAGTCTCGGTTGAATCCTGGAGGTCTCTCGACGCTTTCACTTTGTCCGCCTTGTGCTGGAGGTAGGGTGTAGGGGTTGCGCGTGGCTACCGAAGCGGGACCTTCATTCCCCCGGGCCACGGCTGCGCGCTCCCCGCGGGCACCCACCCGCTCACCACCCGGATCCCCGGAGCCGCAGTGACACTCGGGGGTCACTCTGGGTTCACTTAAGCAGGAGCCCCCTCCTCTTTAATGGGAGCCAGCTGAGTTTGGCTGCAGAAAGAGAGATCTCCCACCACCCTTCCTCGGTATTAAACAGCGGAGAACTTGTTAGGCGCCCCTGGGATCTCAAGAGGGGCTTGCGAGTCAGTGTTTGGTCATTTTTGGCGCCGGAGCCGGGTTGAACAGGTGCGGTATGGTTCCAGCCTAAATGCAGCAACCGACTTCTGCATTTCCCCCTGCTTCTCTCCCCTAGCCCCGTCAACGTGAAGCTTCAGCAGCTGGGGAGGGGGGTGGGAGTGTGGGGCACCGGAGAGGGAGAATGCCGGGGTTTGATTTGCCACACCGGTGCCAGGAGTCACCAAAACAGCAGAAAACAAATGTCTGCTTATCGTTCATCTATGCAGATGAGCCTGTTGTCAGTTCTTACCAACCCCCCACCCCCGGCTCACTTGTCTCTGGTGCCCAGCGTGGTTGGATAGAAACCTGTTCCAGAGAAGTTGTTTGGATAGGCTGATGAATTCTTTCTTCTGATCAACTGAAATCAGGGTTCTCAGCAAGGAAATGCTAGTTACTCTGATGCCTTGTTAAAGGCAGCGTATTGCAGACCCAAAATACCGGCCCCCGCCCTTACTATTTTTCTATGACATTCTCAGCCTGCCAGAGGCCCTAGGTCCTAAGGTGAATGACTCTTGAGGGACCGGTTGGGCCTCAGAATGTGTTAGTCTCCTGCAAAGAAGCAGCAGTCTCCCCATCAATACTACTGAACGTGGGTTTGGGTAACCCTTGTTGCCCCTCCCGTGAAAAGCGTCCACCCAGACTTCTGTCTCATTCTATGTAAAGGCTGAAGTGTTCTGCAGTGGTTAGGAGTGGAGAAAAGCCAAAGGGTTGGATTCATTACCCCTCTAACGTGATGAAGTAGAATAGTGTTCATGGAAGCTTTTGTCAGAGCGTTTCCAGTCGAAAGGAGGCCCTAGAAAAAAAACCTTTCTTAGTCAAGTCCATGCCAGTGGGAAGTTGAGTAAGCAGTAAACATCTCTGAGCTGAGGGAGATGGTGTGTTCTTTGGAGACTTAGGAAGACTGATGAGAAAGCTGGTAAGTCTGAGACTGAATGCACAATGATGTCTTAGTTGAGGAGGAAAACTGTTAAAAAATGAATAATAAAACCATGTTACATTTTTGTCCAAATTAAGACTAGAGGGATTTGGTAATAATACCTTACGTTTGCATCAATGCCTTGCTATTTGTAATTGCTTTTTAGTACTCTCTGAAAAGCATTTAATTCTGTCCATTTCTGAGGGAGGCAGGGCAAAGATTATTAACCACATATTCACAGGAGGACTGTGAGGCGCACAAGTTCAATGACTTATCAAGGTAACAAGTGGCTGGAATTAGAGTTGAAGCCTGGTTTCACCACCATTTCAGGTGGTGAAATCACCACCACCACCACCACTATCATCACGCAGTGTTAGTTCTGTACTTGTATAAGGTTTTTACAATGGCCAGACTTTTGCATTTATTGTGGTCTGTACTGTCTTACTGTGAATTACTGTTCACATTTCAACAGATGAGGAAACTGAGGTTTAGACAAGTGATTAGAGTTTTCTATAGTATCATGTCTAATCTAGTAGCTTACGGGACTAGAACTCAGAGCTTCTGATGTCTCGTCCTTTGCTTTGTGGATTATGCCATTGTTACGCTTGTGATAGCAAAGAGGACACATCATGGGATACAGTACATGCAATACACCAGAGACTGTTAAGCATGCCTGCTGGTGACCTGGGTTCTAGTTCTGACACTATATTTGGCTGTATAACCTGGACCAAATTCTACCACCTTTGAGCCTCAGGTCTCCCACATATAAAACAAGAGGTTTGTATTATTTTTCTCTTTCTAGTTTTAGCATTCTATAATGCTTATCAATATATTTATAATCCAGTGGTATCATTTTTCTCTAGGGGAAAGAGAAATTTTTCACCCTGTATTAACTAAGGGATTTAGCTAATAACCTATTTCACCTGTATTCTAATTTACTCCCCGTTCCTCGTCATCGCATACCACTTAATGAAGGGAAAGAAAACTCCAAGTGCACTTTAGCTTAGCATCTGTATTGTTTAGTATTATTTTTTGATTTGGAAATATTCTCAGGGGCTGAACTACTCTAAAATAAATGTCAAGATTCACCTGAATATTCCAGACAGTCGACTTTGTTTATTTATTTATTTATTTTTTTGGCTTTGGGGTTTGCATATAGTAAGTATTTAATGAAGAGTTGCTGAGTGAAGGAGGGGATGAAATCACTCATAAGGAAAACACGTGCTGTAAAACATAGAAAGCATCTTATCATGCAAATTCCCAGCATCTGCTGACCCGTAAGGTAATTTACCTACACGAGGTATGCCTCCTGAAGCTGGCAGGTGCAGGTGCCCATTGTGTCTCTCCTTCCTGAATACATCATATAAAGAAGAGTTTTTATTTCTCCGGGTAGACAGTAGACTCACATCATCTATGTCATGCTCTTTTGCTTGCCTCCCCCTGCCCCTTTAGTTGTTAGTAATGTGTAAGTGGCTGAAATATATATTCCTAGAAATTGACTTGTGCCATTTTCTGAAAGAGTATATCTTGAGATGAAGAAACCAACCACTCTTATATTTGGGTAAATTTCAGCAGGTGCTAATACTGGCTCGTGGTTTCAGAGGGGGAACCTAATTAACAAAACCAACCTAGTTTCTGTTCCCTTTAAGAATCCTCTTCTCTTTCCACCCCTTCGTCCTATACGCACAAAAGTAGTGTTTTTACCTTTAGGAGTATGATGACAAATAATTAGAATGGGTCTTAAATATTATTAACAGATTCAGCCATTGGGGATTGAGGTAGCTTTCCTTCTGATAAAGAATTAAAATATTAGCTAGTTCAGAAACTCGCACCTTTTATGGGTAAGACAGCTGAGGCTTGGAGAGGTGAATTGACTTGTTCATGGTCGAACAGATGTTTAGCGACCAGGGCTAACTTGGAATTCTTAAGAAGGTTCTTACTCAAGGTTTTGCTAGGGGTTCTATGGTGAAAGTGCATTTTTGACTTCTAGAAATCATAGAGGTTAACAGAAAATTTCTGTTTACTAGTAATTAATGAGTTGTCACTTTTTTTTTTTTTTTTTCCTGGTACGCGGGCCTCTCACTGTTGTGGCCTCTCCCGTTGCGGAGCACAGGCTCCGGACGCGCAGGCTCAGCGGCTATGGCTCATGGGCCCAGCTGCTCCATGGCATGTGGGATCTTCTCGGACCGGGGCACGAACCCACGTCCCCTGCATCGGCAGGCGGACTCTCAACCGCTGCACCACCAGGGAAGCCCGAGTTGTCACATTTTAACATTGTTTAGTATTTATATTTTTATACCTTCTTGTCCAAGCAGATAATTAAGGAGACAATGTCCATTTTCATCCATTCACCGTGATTCTCTTGGCTTATATATGTCCCTGAACTCAGAATTAATACTTGGCTCCAACCGGTGCTTGGGCAGAGAGAACTATTTGAATAGAAGTACAAATGTGTGGTGGTTTTCCAGGCTTCTCTTCCTGGTTATTAAAGCCAGAAGCCAAAGGTGGCCTTGTCATACATTGGTAAAGTCATAAATATGTATACATTTAATTTCCATTTTCATTTTACTTGTACTTCTTTTAAATGGTGAGTCAAAACATTTAATATCCTGGAAAAATCATTTTTTTCCTGTGGCTGGAGCCTTCATTAGTTACTCTGTAAAGCGTCAAGCCTGAAATGTATTTGTTGCAGAAACATGTTCTCTTTATATCAAGTACATTAACTGGGGTTGGAAGGAGTCCTTTTATTTTTTTTTTTTAGAAGCTGCGCAGTTAGAACTGTACATTATGCAGCTCAGCTGTTCATTTGTGAACTTATCTATGGCAGTTCTTCTAAATGCCAGGGAAATCGGGGAGGGAGGAAACCTAGCCTTTTGTTTTATTTAGTATTTTTCGTTTTTAAAATAAATGGTAAACTTAATCTCTTCATGACATTTTTGAGGTACTGTGTAGTCAAGATTGGCTGCCATTGATGAAGCGTTTTATTCAGTCAGGTTCCCTTTCAGTATAAAAGATGAGGGCAGGGAAGCCAGGCTTGATTTTGTGTATTCCATTCTCAATTGCATACGAACTTCAGCAGAGGTGTATAAGGAGATGATATAGGAAAACACAGGAATCCTACCCAAATTAGGTTACTCTTGGGAGGATTTGAAGCATAGTAATTGGGATGTTGTTACATGTCTAGTCAACTGGCAGTCCTTGTTATTGTCATTTGAAGTTAAAACAAACCCCTGTTTAAAAGGACAACTGCATGAAGTGTGTATTCTTCTTGTAGAAAGTCTTCTGTGTTGTTTATGGGATGAATTAAAAATAGGTGTGCAGTATGTCTGTGGGAGTTGACATAATGGGTGAGCAAGTTCTTGAGACCTGTTTCTCTAAGAGTTTTAGAAAGTCAGTTATAAAATTGAGTATTGTATTGAACTATACAGCATTGTGTGTGCAGTATTGCTGCCACTAAAAATGGGCTTGTGTGTCTTTCAGGAGAGGTTCTTCAGGCAAGGGTTGGGCTTGCAAGCCCTGGAGGCCTAGAAAGTATAATTACCTGGTGTTGGAACTAAAATCCCAGGACTAAAGACACAGGACTGTAGAATATTCCTCTATTTTGTAGGAGAAAGGTGATATCTAAGACTTTGCCATCCAGTAATGCTGAGCAAGGGGTTTAGGAGGAAGTTATAGTTAGCCATAAAAATGTGTTTCTTTGCTTCATAGACTGGCACAAGAAATGCAATCGAGTCTACTTATTGGGTAGTGGGTTTTCTTTTTTTTGCTTAAGTATAGTTGATTTACAATGTTGTGTTAATTTCTGCTATGCAGCAGTTATACATATATATTCTTTTAAAAATTCTTTTCCATTATGGTTTATTAGAGGATAGTCAGTATAGTTCCCTGTGCTGTACAGTAGGACCTTATTGTTTATCCAGGGTTTATCCAGGATTTTGCCCATCATAATCATCTCTTGATCATTTGGTCATGACGTTTGTTGATAAAGTAAGGAAACAAAACAGTAGCAATAAAAAGAAGCAAAACTATGACCAGCTTGAGGAAGCGGTAAGTGCATGATAGGTGTTTAGCTAATATTTGTCAGTGGGAAAGGTTAGGCATCATGTTTTATCTTTGTATTCTTGGAACTTAGCACTTTGCATGGGAAATGGTGGGGATTTAATGAATGTGTACTGAACAATTTATGAATTTACATGATATCACTCTTCAAAACCTTGGAATGTTTTATAATTATTCTGATGTTATTATTTTCCAGACCATTTTAGAAATGTCAGGCAGGCTGATAAACACTAGTTTCAATAGTTTATAGTGGTCCTTCCTTTTACATCATAAATGGTATTTATTCACCGGACCTCCAACTTTTTGTAACCAATATGCCTAGGAATGATTTTTTTTCTCTTCCTTAACAGAAATAATCATCTAAGTATGAAATGTATTATTCTTTTTACTTTTTATAAATATCAGATAAACATATTTTTAAAGCTCCCAGGGTGGCTTAAGAGTGAGTTTAGCTCAGGGTACACAGACAAGAGTGGACTTTAAGCTTCTCTAAGTTAATCAGTTTAAACATCACCTCCCTTAGGGGCTTTCTCTGATCATCTAACCTAAAGGGGACCTTCTTCATATGTTTTCTTCACCTATCACAGTGGACACTTACACATTTATGTATTTTACTTGTTTATTTTTTTATCACCTCAAATTCACACTCAATTTATAAGCTCCTTGAGGGCAGAGGTCGTGGTTCGTTAACACTGTTTTTCAAGAAAGTGCTTGACGTATAGTAGGTGCCCAGTAAACATGTAAGTGAATGAATGACTAGGTCCCATCCATCCTGTCGAGATGAATTGAGCCACCATTGAGGTCACTCAAGCCAAGCAGGTTGAGCTGTGAAGACAGTTCTTAAAGGCTGGCTATGGCAGGTCCATGAGAAGGACAACTAGGTCCTCCAGAAGGAGGAAACAGTGCTTGTTTAGGTGAAGAGGTTCTGGCATGCGTATATGAAGTATCTCTATTTAAAGAGTTCTCACATTTTATTTACTGAAAAATGAATAGCAGAGAACAGATAAGTAGAAATTACGAAGCGTAAGACAAAATGTTCCAAACCTATTAAAATAAGGTCTGAAAGTACCTAAATCCCAGACATATGTAATTCCTAATTAAGACACCTTAGTGATAGTATACAAGACAACATCCTGTGACACTCCAGGTAAAAACTTCCCAAGCTCAGCTGATTTTTCTTTAAATGTTAGAAACATCAATAGCCCGGTCTCAGGGAAGAAGCCAGGATAGTGGTTCTCAGGTGTGGCCCCTTGACCATCATCATCTTGAACTTGTTAGAAACTTGTTAGAAACTTGTTAGAAATGCAAATTCTCGTACTGTTCCCCAGGCCAGCTGAATCAGAAACTCTGGGGATGGGGTTTAGCAATCTGGCAACAGGTGATTCTGATGTACACTCAACATCGGCAGGAAATGTTAAATCCATTGCTCAAAATCTATGCCTCCTGAAGTGCTTGGTATTCCCAAGCGAATTTCAGGACCTGTGGAGAGGGTACCATCTGCCTGCTCCACTAGAAATACCAGAGGAGAAGTAAAGCCAGTCTTTGCTTTTCTCACATCCTTGTGGATCACAAGAAAACAATTTCATATGACTGGATTGGGTATCTAGGACTTCAGACAGTACAAAACCGCTCTGGTTAGTCATTGGCCCTGCCAAGTGATGGTTACTCCCAAGGCTGGGAGATGTGGCTGAAGAGGGGTAAGACACGCTCCATGCATAGCTTATGTTTGGGTGTTGCTTCAGTAGGACCCCAGGTGGAGGAATGATTTCGGGAGCTAGTGGTTGTCTAGGAAACAGTGGCTTACTGACAATTCTGAATATTTCAGGTCAGTTCAACATACTAGATACTGATGGACCCCTTGGCCAGGACAGTACCAGGTGCCATGGGGTATACAAAAAAGTACAGACATGGCTCTGGCTCCACTGTGCTGAGAACTTGCTGTGTTCCAGGCACTTCTCAAGTGCTGTTTCTTTCATCTCCACCATGCTCCTGACAGCGGGCTGCAGCATCCTTGCTGATAGAGGAGGAAATGGAAACCTAATCAGGCAGGTACACGCTCATGGGCCCAGAGCCACTAAGGCAAGGTTCCGTCTCTGGCTTTTCTGATTTTAAAGCCCACATTCTTTTCTCTGCTTCATGCAGTTGTGCCTCGAAATGTAGTTCTGGTACAAGAGTTTAAAAAAGGAGGACACAAGTGAATCTAAAATTTGTATCTCCAACCTAGGCCTCTCTGTGAGCTCTAGATTACATAATTGACATTGCACCTGGATATCTCAAAGGCATCTCAAGTTTTTCATGTCCAAGACCAGAATCCTGATTTTTTTCTCTTCATACCTCATCCTCTTGCACGGATGCTTAGCTCTGTGATGGGCACAACTAGCCACTACCTCGCACAAGGCAGAAACTTGGGAGCCATCCTTGCCCCGTCCTTGTCATCCACCACATCTAACCCATCACCCATTTCTATAGATTTTGCTTGCTTAATAGCTCCCCCATCCGTCTGCTTCTCATTGTTTCTGCTGATTCTGTCCTAGTCCAGCTTCTCATCTCTCTGCTGGATTCTAGCCATCGTCTCCCTGGGCTCCTGAGTCCACCCTGGCTCTCCTCTAATCCATCGTCCATACTGCAGCCAGAGCAATTGAAATGGCTGGAGAGGACCCTAGACTTGGCTGGCTGGATCCTTACCTCTCACATCCAGCCAGGCCCTCCAGGAAGCAGACACATCTTGGTCCCTGAACTCGTGCACAGGTCTGAGGACTTGCTCTTCTAAACAGCATCCTACTCTGATGCTTTTGCTCCCTGGAATGTGGTCAGGCCACGGTCATAACTATAGTCGGCTGCTCTTAAAGCCACAGGATGAAGGCTTCAGTGTGATCCTAGGGACCGCCTAAGCCACACCGAATACCAAGATTTTAGAGTGGTCTGGAATCCCGAGGTGCACTCTTACTCTAACAGGAACCAGAGACTGCTATTTAGATAAGAGAAAAGCAGTTGTTGAGTAAGGAGTTAGTTGGAGGCCAAAAGCATTATCTTGGATGTTCTAGGTATTTTTAGGATGAATCCGAGGCAGGATTGTAGGATCCTACAGAAACTAGTTAAAAGAAATTAGCCTAAGCTAAGCTCGCATTTAATCTTTGCACGTGGCTTTTTCAGCTACTCCGTGTCCCTTGACTGTAAATAATTGAGAAGCACCAAGCTGTCTTAGTCAGTTCCGGCTGCTGAAACAAAGTAACATAGACTGGGTGGCTTGCAAACAACAGAAATTTATTTCTCACAGTTCTGGAGGCTGGAAATCTGAGATCGGGGTGCCAGCATGGTCAGGTTCTGGTGAGAACCCTCTTCCAGGTTGCAGACTGCTGACTTCTCTTTGTGTTGTCGTACAGTGGAAAGAGGGCAAGAGAGCTCTCTGGGGTCCCTTTTATAAGGACACTAATCCCATTCGTAAGGACCCCACCTTCATAGCTCTGTTACCTCCCAAAGGCCCCATCTTCTAATACCATCACACTGGGGGTTAGGATTTCAAAATATGAATTTGAAACACATTCAGTCCATTACACAACCCTTTATGGCCAACTCAGTGCCCTTTAGGGAGCACGTTCTATGTTGAGACCCAGTACAGACATAAAGATATAAATAATAAATATATTCAAAATAAAGCTTTCATGGAGCGATACTTAGCTATACTGCGTGAAATGTGCTCTAGTATTTTCTGATAAGTTCCATCCCACCTCCAAACTCTACCAAACACTGATCATGATTCACCAAATTGATTTTACTCCCCGCTGATGGGCTGAGACCTGCAATTTGGAAAACACATCTATCCTATTGTGCCTTCCAGTGCCGCCTGTACAGAAGCTCAGGCCAGAGGTGTGCATTCATTGAGGAACTGAGTGTGACTTCTCATCCGGTGCTCTGTCCATCCCTGTGTGTTCAGGGAGGGTTGTGAGTTAACAACTCCATAAGGCTCCCTCTGCAAGCTTTTTTTTTTTTTTTTATAACATCTTTATTGGAGTATAATTGCTTTACAATGGTGTGTTAGTTTTTGCTTTATAACAAAGTGAATCAGCTATATATATACATATATCCCCATATGTCCTCCCTCTTGCGTCTCTAATTTCTGTCAAAAAGCATTGTGAAATTGGGAAAGTAGGCATCTGATAGAACTTGGCGTTGGGGGAAAGTAACTCATAAAGCCACCTTGTCAATTGCATAGGATAAATAATCTACGATGGTGAACTATGACCTTTAAACTGGGGCAGGGCTACATTTTTTCATCTACTGTTCACCCTAAAGTTCCTAATAATTTATTTCAGCAAGAATCTAAATAGTACTTTAAGAAAGAAAGACCTTACTTAAAAAAATATGTCAAGAACAGTTTGACAGTGTGGTTTTTTCCCTGCCTGAATTTCATTGAGACATCAAGCCTGCCAATTTTAACTGGCTGTTCAAGCACAAAATGAAAGAAGCTTACTTAAAACAGGGAATTCTTAGGTACTCAGAACTTTGGGGCAGGCTGTTTTCCTTCTAGAATAAATTTCCTGATTGCTGAGGGTTTGCTTATTTAAGAATCAAAATTTATTATAGCCCATTTTTGTATAGAAAATTTCCCCGAAGTTGCTACAACCTTCCCTGATTCTTTAAAAGATTATACAGCACAGAGTGTGTCTCTAATGTTGTAATAAAGTGATAGCTTTCAGACTCATTCACGGATACAAGGCTCTTTGCACCTGTACCAAACGGCCCCGCTTTGCTGTTTTTGAAAATCTTACCTGCCTTGATTTTTTTTGTTGTTTTTTGATGCTATTTCTATGGCTTTCAGCAGTGATAACCCTTCACTCACTCATTTGCTACGGAGAATCTGTTGTGATCTTGGGAGCCAGATAACACCCATATTGTCTGAATTGTGTTTCCGAAATAGACTCATCTTATGCATTGACTTGAGATTTATTTTAAGAAAGAAAAAAGCGGTTTTGGAGGGAGGGTCTCAAGGAAGCAAGCTTTAGTTCTTTCTCATTCACTTAGGTCATTGGCCAATAAAGAGCATGTTTTTCTTATGTCTTGTTTTTGGGCTGTTCAGGTAAATAAAGTGCTACCTTTTTAGGCTGAGATATTCATGGTTTCTTTTTTATTTGTATAAAATATTTGTATTTACTATATTGTGGTCTAAAGCACACTTTCATAGACTTTTATCATTTAATTTAAACAGAGTGGTAATTTCTGGGTGTTTTGGTGAGAGTTTCACTTTTAATATTTTATGCCCTTGGAGGATATAAATTACCAAAGGTTATTTCATGTCCCACTGGAGAAATTGCATAGAAACTTCTATTGTATAGGACTTCTGATGTCTGTCTTCTATTGGAAAACTAACTTTAATACCTACAATAAAGCAAATAAGGTGCCTATGAAAATTGTAACTGTTTTTAAGAAGTGATGTGAGCCAGAGTGTTCTTAGACTTATGAATTCATCATATGGAAACAAACAGTAGCGTCATTGCTTTGGCAAGCTCTATTGAAATGATGCCCTTTAGTGTTTTTCCCATGTAGTTTAGGCAGAGTGGTGAAGATTTATGGAAAATGAGAAATCAGTCTCCCATGCTAAGGATTAAGAGAGAAACATGCCTTTGCTTATATTTGTTTATAAAAGATCGAATGGAAATGCAGCTTTTAAGATTTGTATGGAGTTGGGCTTCACTATTTAGTTTTGCAGTTTCTCAGAAAATTCCTCTCCTACGTGGCAGTTTATAATGTAAACATGATGCATCACTTCATTTTGTGCAAACTATCTGTAAGGAACAGTCACTTTCCACATATGTCAGAAGACTCCTGGCAGCATTTTAGAGCCTAAAGTATCCTCCACAAGCCCTAGCAGCTTTAGAGACAGTCGCCAGCACTCCCTGACAATCCATTTTTATTGTTTTCTTCATTGTCTGCCTCTTGTACTGGAAAGTGAACTTCCACAAGGGGAGGGACTGTGTTCTGTTGGCTCTTGTATGCCCAACACCTAGAAAAGTGTCCAGCGCAGATGGCTCTCAATTAAAGTTTATTGAATGAATGATTTTCTTAAGCCACAACTGTCTTTTCTTCAACTTCCTAGGTCCCTCTTCCTTTGTAAAATGTTAACAGTCAAGCTTCTAGCCTTCCCGCTGCTTCAAGCTCCTTTCCCAATGAGTGGCCTTGTTTGTGGCCAAATTTTAGTCTTTTTTCTATCTCTTGCTTTTTGGTCTGTTACATTTAGAACCATTTAATAATTCATGCCTCACTCTCTCTTAGCTGCTTATCTGCTCTTGCGAGCCCAACTCTTGCCTCTGTCAAAAGTCCCTATATTATGAAATCTGAGCTTGTGCCTTTCAAAAACCTGAATCTGTCTCCTTCCCCAAATTCTAGATTTTCATCAAAGATACCCTCTTTTTTCTTTTAACCTACTTTTGAAATTTCAGCAATCTTTTTATCTTGCTCATCTTTGTTTCTGTGCAGCTACCAAGTCCAGAGGAAGTTTTTGAAAAGTTCTCTTCCATTTTCACGTGTATTTCCTATATTAAATGCTTCTTACCTGGACTATTGTAGCAGCTTCCCAAACGGCCCCTGTACCTCCCTCTCTCTCCCCCTTTAGTCAGTTATAATACTTGCTACCAGAGATTATAACTTCATCACCTCCATGCCCCCAAATCCTTAGATGCTTTGTTATGCCCCAAATCTAAGTACCTTGGTTTGGTCCATAAGAGCAGCCACAGTTTGGCCCTAGTTCTCTAACGTCGTCATTGTCGTTGGTGTCATTGTCATCCTTGTAGTAGTGACAGCAACCACCATTTCTTAAACTCTTACTCTGTACCAAGCCCAACACATAGGAAGAAATGAAGTCATAAAGGTTCGTGGTGTGTTTGGAGCTATATCTGATAATGAGTAGGGTAGGTGTGGGTGGGAGGAAATAGGGCTGGAGTGTGGTATGTTGGCTCCAGACCACGGGCAGCTTGTCAGATGGGCTAAGGAGTTTGAACTTTTCTTCTATAGGCAGGGAGGCAACAACTAGAAGATTTTCACAGACGAGTGATGAGCTCATGCCTTAGGTTAGATCAGCAGCATGGCCTCCAGTTTGGGAGGTGAATGAGGTGGGAATGAGACTGGAGACAGGGAGGCTAGTTAGAGGAGATGATGTCATTACAGGAGAGATGATGAGAACCTGAATTCAGTTATGGAGGGGATGGGGAAGAGTGAGCAAATTAGAGATTTAGGAGGAAGAATCGATAAGACTTGTTACCACTTGCATGTGGATTTTGAGGGAATGGGAGAGGTAGATGATGATAATTCTCTGGCTTTGGCTTGACTAGCTGGAGAGATTGGAGAATGATGATCAACAGAGAGAGTATGGAGAAGAGGCAGCATGTATGTGGTGGCAGAGGTGGGAGGGCTGTAATGATGAGTTCAGTTTTGAACATGCATTTCAGATCCTTGTGGGGTATCTGGGTGGAGTGTGGCTGTAAGGAGAGAGGCCCACGATGGACACACTGGCTGTGTTATGGTCATGGGTCTTTGGGCAGCGATTCAAGCCGTCGACGTGGATGAGACCGAGATGCCTGCAGGACTTCAAGGTATACGAGTGTGGAGGCGAGGAGAGAGGCCTGGGATGGAGACAGCGTTATGATCTCTTGCCAGTGATTAAAGCCATGGGATTAGACGAGGCTTCTGGAAGGGTTTGTAGACCAAGAAGAGAACATGTCTGAGAACCACCGTCATTCCCTGATCTTCCTTTGCAATTTCATTTCTTTACACCGTGGCTCATTACATTTTTCTCTTACTGAATCTTCTTCCGTTTTCTTCTCCGTTGAGGGGAGTGGCATCAGGGTTTCATGACACCACATGGATCCCACTTCTCTGATCGCCACACGTGCCCAAGAGTGATTTCTGGGGCGCACACTCCCTCTGGCATTCTTGCTCTTACCACTCTCTTGGAACTTGCCCTCAAGGCTGACTTTTCGTTTGTTCTCCACTTAGCTCTCCACGCAGGCTCGAGTCCTGACAGCAGGGACCACATCTTCTCTCACTTCGTGTTTCCCACCCAGCCTGACAGCTCCAGTGTCTCCTTCACACTAGCTGCTCCTACACCTTTTTGTTTATTTTCATTCTTCTGTAGAGAAATAAGGAAAAAGGTGAACAACTCCAAGTTCTCTAAGGATTTAGAGCAGTTGAGGTCCCTTGAACTAAATTGGAGGTGCCTGCTTACAATAAGTTTGTGGCTAGAAGTTTCTGTTTCTCACTAAACAAACAAGAAACTTAACTAGCAAAAAAGTCCATAAAACCAGTGCAGAGGTCTTGTCATTTATCATTCTCACTATTTGAAACTTTCAGAGGAAGAGAATATATCTTTTGGCAGCTCCCCTACAACTACCATTGCTTACTGCAAGCAGAGTTTATCTCCAGGTTTCACTGGGTTGTACTTCCTGTGTTTTTAAGTAACACTTCACATACATTTGCACAGGCTGAATCTGGGTGCAGTGAGAGGTCTGTCCGTGGAAGCCGGGATTCTGGCTTATCCTGCCCCTCTCCTGATACTTTGGTGACCTATGGTCAAGTGGCTTGACCCCTCTTGTACATTTTGTTCTCATCTGTGGAATGAGAATCTGTACACTGGCTCCTGGCCTAGTTCAAAGGTATGTTGTGAGGCCAAATGGAATGATGGCCTTTGAGGTTCTTAGGAAAAAAGCATCATGTACATTACATTAGAGAATTTATTTCATAAGAATTATGAAAGGAGGTCAGGCTCCAGACAGCCACCTTTATAGCCCATGGATAAGGAAATTTGAAGCAAAGGTGGTAGCATCTACTGTGATGGGTTTCCCATAAAAGAAGTCTCCTCCCCAGTCCCCAGAGGCCAAGGGTGAAAGTGGGACTCTTCGCTCAAGTCTGTCTGATCAGAGTTCCAGAATTTAAACACACCCTCAGCATGGATGAGAAGAGCAACATACTCTGATCTTTAAAAAGGGATGGATCTTGGATGTGGAGGTTTGTTGAAGAAAGCAAAACTCATGTTTACTTGTTAAAGAAAAAGAACGCCGGTCGAGTAATCTATGACAAAGGATGTAAGAATATACAAGGGAGAAAAGAGTTCAGTAAGTGGTACTGGGAAAACTGGACAGCTACATGTGAAAGAATGAGATTAGAACATTTCCTCACACCGTATACAAAAATAAACGGATTACCTAAATGTAAGACCTGAAAACATAAAAATCCTAGAAAAGAAAGTAGGCAGAACACTCTTTGGACATAAATTATAGCAATATTTTTTTCGGATCGGTCTCATAAGGCAAAAGAAATAAAAGCCAAAATAAACAAATGGGACCTAATTAAACTTAAAAGTTTTTGCACAGCAAAGGACACCACCACCAACACGAAAAGACAATCTACTGAATGGGAGAAAATGTTTGCAGATGAAATGTATGAGAAGGGGTTAATGTCCAAAATATATCAAAAAAACGAACAACCTGATTAAAAATGGGCAGAAGACCTGAATAGACATTTTTCCAAAGAAGACATACAGATGGCCAACATGCACATGAAAAGATGCTCAGCATCTCTAATCATCAGTGAAATGCAAATCAAAACTGTATGAGGTATCACTTCACATCTGTCAGAATAGCTATTATCAAAAAGTAAATAGCAACTGTGGGCGAGGATGTGGAGAAAAGGGAACCCTCATGCACTGTTGTTGGGAATGTAAACTGGTGCAGCCACTATGGAGAACAGTATGGAGGTTCCTCAAAAAACTTAAAATTGAACTACCATATGATCCAGCAATTCCACTCCTTGGTGTACTTCTGGAAAAAACTCAAAATATTATTTTGAAAAGATACATGCACCTCAGTGTTCATTGAGCAGCATTATTTACGATAGCCAAGACATGGAAGCAACCCAAGTGTCCATCAACAGATGAATGGATAAAGAAGTGTGTGTGTGTGTGTGTGTGTGTGTGTGTGTGTGTGTGTGGTGGAATATCGTTTAACCATAAAAAGAATGAACTTCTGCCATTAGCAACACAGTGGATAAACCTAGAGAGTATTCTGCTTAATGAAGTAAGACAGAGAAAAACAAATACTATGTTATCTCTTATATGTAGAATCTAAAAAATAAAACAATTGTATATAATGAAATAGACTCACAGATATAGAAAACAAGCTAGTAATTACAAGTGGGGAGAGGGAGAGAGGGGCAAGATAGAGACATGGGATTAAGATATACATACTGCTCTGTATTATATAGATGAGGAACAAGGATATACTGTACAGCTCAGGGAAGTATAGCCATTATTTTGTAATAACTTTAAATGGAGTATAATCTATAAAAATATTGAATCCCTGTGCTGCACACCTGAAACCAATAAAATCTAAATTAACCATATTTCAAATTTTTTAAAAAAGGAATGTTGGTGGGCAGCAAATAATTCATATGATAGAGTCCAAAGTAGGACATCATGCTCAATGTATTAAACAAGCTCATTGCTTATTCAGTTTAGATTGAATGGTATGTGGTGGTCATTATCACCCCTAATGCTGTGCCTCATATACAAAGATGGTCAGTGTTTCAATTAGTGCCTATTTAGATGGAGTAGGAGAAGCTCCTAGAGGTCATTCAGGAGGCATTTTTAATACCTGTGGAATCCTTAAGGCTGCTTGAGGTTCATTGGACATTCCTCAAATGCTAATAAAAGCTTCAATTAATAATATAAATATTTATAGTTCAGTGACCTGTATCACATGGCAGAGAGGTTTGACTGGAGTCACTCATGTAGGTAATACCTGATCAAAAGTGAGGGGAACTCAAAGAGTTTAACATCATTGGCATAGGGGTAATAACATTGGATCTGTAGTCATGACATGGGATCCACAGTAAGAGACCAAAATCTTAATTCCTTCCTTAGCCTGGCTGTGAGCATACTGGCATAACCATAATTATACAGGTGCTTTTTCTCAGTTTTCTGCCCTTAGAGTCGACTGTGGACTAAGTACGGCGGACTTGGTTATGTTGGTAGGCTAGATTGCAAATTGTAGCAACCTCAGCAGAGTAAAAGTATAGCTGACGGAAGGTGGAATGTGGAAACAGAGAAAAGGGTTAAATGTGCTAATATTCTCACCTCCTAAAATGGGGAGTAACATATAGTTGTTAAAAGTTGGTGGGGGGACTTCTCTGGTGGTCCAGTGGTTAAGACTCTGGGCTCCCAATTAAGGGGGCCAGGGTTCGATCCCTGGTCGGGGAACTAGATCCCACATGCATGCCACAGCTAAGAAGTCCTCATGCCACAACAGCCTAAATAAATAAATAAATAAATAAATATTTCCCATCCACCACAATGAAGAGTAGCCCCTCCTCGCCGCAACTAGAGAAAGCTTGCGTGCAGCAACGAAGACCCAATGCAGCCAAAAATAAATAAAATTTAAAAAAAAAGTTGGTGGAATTCTGGAGTTGTGCCGTCTTGCATTCCCACTGGTGGCATATGAGAGTTCCAGTTGCTCCACATCTTCATCAACACTTGGTATGGTTAGTCTTTTATTTTAGATATTCAGATAGGTGTATAGGGGTAGCTCATTGTGGCTTTAAATTGTACTTCTCTAAGGGCTAATGGTGTTGAGCATTTTCTCATGTGTTTATTTGCCATCCTTACATTTGGTGAGGTGTTAAACTCATGTATTCATTCTGGTAACTTCTTTTTTGTAGTATGCATAGAATTTTTTACATGGACAATCACGTTGTCTGTGAACAAAGACAGTTTTACTTAAAAAAAAGTTGGCGGAAACACACGTGAAGACCTGAATACGTAAAATTGCAAAGGTAATGAACAGAGGAATTAAAACAATGATATATATTAAACTTTGGATGGAAACCAGGGCAGTATGAGCAAAGTCCCTGATATGAGTCAAGAACAAGAGATTTAAGCATGTTATCAAGAGTTATGGAGATAACTGAGACCAAAATAGAAAATTTTAAGAATGGTTGTCTTGGGAGAATGGAACTAATGGCAGGAATAGGAAAATCAAGAAATGGTGACTCTCACGAGGTCCTTTATGTCATTTGATATATTACCTCGTACATGCATTTCTTTGATAAAAATAAATCATTGGTATATTGGTCATTAGATCATAAAGATAAAAAGCAACATGAAATAAAACAGGTGGAGGGTGAGAACTGAATATTATAAAATAAGAAATACTGGGGAAATAGTCTGGGGAAATTATAAAATAAGAAATACTGGGGAAATAGTCTATGTTTAGAAAGCTGTATAAAGGAAGGAGGGGCCCTAAAATGGCCCAAATAAGTGTTAGGTACATTGCTGATATGTACCTAACACTTATTTGGGCACTTACTACATTCTAGGTATTTTTTAAACAGTAGACATTCATTAACTTGTTTAATATTCACAGCAACCTGTGAGGTCGGTATTATTGTCATCATTTTATAAGTGAGGAAGCCATGGAGCAGAGACATACGTATGTAATTCGAGGCCACACAGCCAGGTTTCAAAGCCAGGTGGTCCAGCTCCAGAACCATCTCTTTTAGCTATGATACTATGTGATGTCTCATGGTAGGACGAGGGGTGTCACACCCCACAGTACATACAGTGCATGCTCACTGATTCTAAGATGATGACTCGTTCTTTGAAGCTGTCTCCTAAAGAGGTACTTGACTTAAGTTCACTAATAATTTAACAGATACTTGAGTGTCTATTGACATGGTTTTAGGTACTAGGATTATCCCATTTTAGTGGGGGAGGCCAATGATGAAGATGTAGAATTTACATTTACAAAAAATACGTGTAGAATTTAACACAAGATGCTGTAGAGAAAAAATAAAGCAGGATAAGGAGTAGACTGATGGTAGTGGTGGTGGAGGAATGTTATTTTAGAAAGCAAGGTCAAGGAAAACCTCTCTGAGGGGACTATACTTGAACGTTGTCTTAGCTCAGGCTGCTTTAGCAAATACACCACAGGCTGGGTAGCTTAAATGGCAAACATATGTGAAGGTCCCAACAGATGTGTCTGGTGAGTGCCTGCTTCCAGGTTTGCAAATGGCCTTCTTCTCATGGTATCCTCATATGGGGGAGAGCAGAGAGAGAGAGAGAGAAAGAGGGGAAGCAAGCTCTCTCATGTCTCTTCTGATAAGGGCACTAATCACATTTATGAGGACTCCACCCTCTTGACCCAATTACCTTGCAAAGGCCCTACATCCTAATAGAATATTGGGGGTTAGAATTTCAGCATGGGAATTTTGGGGGGGGATACACACTTTCAGTCCAACACAAACATAAATCTAAATGAAGGAGAGAAGTGAACTATTCCATATCTGTTAATTATACTGGGAAAAGCATTCCAGGTAGAAGGAATAGTAAGTGCAAAGCTCTGAAGCAGAGCTCCTTTGGCCTGTTTGAGGAACTGTACAAATGGCCAGAGCTGTGCGAGTGGAGGGAAGTACTTGGTGCCCAGGCAAGTAGAGCCTCTTAAACCTGATAGTGACTTTTATTTTTGGTGCCCGACTAAGGCACTTTCCTTGCAGTCGTAGTTGAAACCTGGTCCTCCTTTACTCACCCTTCAATCATTAACAAGTAAATAGATATGACCTTCATAGTCATCACTCTTAAGGCTGTCACTCTTAAGCCTATGGATCCTTTTCTTTTTAAAATTATTTTATTTTATTTTTGGCTGTGTTGGGTCTTCGTTGCTGTGTGTGGGCTTTCTCTAGTTGCAGTGCGCGGGGGCTGCTCTTCGTTGCAGTGTGCGGGCTTCTCATTGTCGTGACTTCTCTGGTCGCAGAGCACGGGCTCTAGGCGTGCAGGCTTCAGTAGTTGTGGCACGTGGGCTCAGTAGTTGTGGCTTGCAGGCTCTAGAGCTCAGGCTTCAGTAATTGTGGCACGTGGGCTCAGTAGTTGTGGCTTGCAGGCTCTAGAGCTCAGGCTCAGTAGTTGTGGCTCACGGGCTTAGTTTGCTCCATGGCATGTGGGATCTTCCCGGGCCAGGGCTCGAACCCATGTCCCTTGCATTGGCAGGCAGACTCTTAACCACTGTGCCACCAGGGAAGCCCCCTATGGATCCTTTTTAATATGTGTGATAGTTTAGTTCAAGGATCATGGGTCATGTTCGAGTGCCGCTTTAGAATCTTAGAGGCTTGTTCTAGAACTCTTGATGTCTGAAAGTTGTAGTATTTCAGTGTGACAACAGTGTATGAATATCTGTTGACCAATATGATTCCTGATGCTCCCGATGTCTGGATAAGATGTGTATGTTTTGCAGGGGAAAGTGAGGAGAGGGGAACCTGACATCGCATTGTGTACAGTGGACAGGGTCTGAGATAATTCAATCTCTTTGTCTTCCTAGCAAAGAACAGCCTCTAAAATGAGCCTAATGGTGCCCACTTCAGTGTGTTCTTGAGAGAATTAAAGGAATGCGGGTAGTAGGAACGAAGTAAATGTGAGTTCCTTTCACTTTTTATGTGCAAAGCTTTTTGTAAGGTGCTGAGGCCAAAAGGGGTAGCATTTAGAGCGAGGGAGTGGGGTAAGGAGGCAATAGCAAAAACGGATGAGTGGTCCTTGCCCTCAAGGAATTTACAATAGATAGGGGAGCCAGGCAGATACCCTTAATTAGGGGAAGATGATGCAATTAAAAGAAGAGTGGCAGGGGCTTCCCTGGTGGCGGAGTGGTTGAGAGTCCGCCTGCCGATGCAGGGGACACGGGTTCGTGCCCCGGTCCGGGAAGATCCCACATGCCGCGGAGAGGCTGGTCCCGTGAGCCATGGCCGCTGAGCCTGCGCGTCCAGAGCCTGTGCTCCGCAGCGGG
The DNA here is from genome assembly GCF_964270905.1 of Leucopleurus acutus. NCBI lineage: Eukaryota > Metazoa > Chordata > Mammalia > Artiodactyla > Delphinidae > Leucopleurus > Leucopleurus acutus. The sequence goes on along the minus strand of NC_139150.1, from coordinate 50,603,047 downwards.
AGAGGCTACAACAGTGAGAGGCCCAAGAAGAGTGGCGGAAGTGCTGAATGTGGCTTGAGCTAGGGTAAAAACCAGCCTCCAGTTTCCAAATTAAGCCTTGGAGTTTGTAGCGTGTGATGCTGTTTCTCTTCAGGTTTGAAGATAGGCTGGTGCTGAGGGCGAACACAGCTATGAAATTACTCTGAGAGAGTCACACATAATGCTAGAATTACGCTCGTTGCTTTTCAGAATTGCCTGTTTTTCACTGTATTTCAGGCAGTATTTCGTATTAAGCAAATTGCACTCCTTTTTGTTATGTGGATGAGAGGAGGCTGGGAAGGGAGCTCATTCTATTCCTCTTCCTCTTCCAGGGGCTGCTGTCAACTAGTCCCAAGGTAGAATTCTTCGTGAGGCTCCTGAAACCTTTGTGACACTGGAGTAAATAGGGAGGTGGAGGAGATAAGCATTTTATTTGTAATTCTCTGACGGGACTTACCGCCTTTCAGTGTGTATTTTCAGTTATTTGCAGGCGTGTCTTGTCTTCCCTGCTGAATTGAAAGTTCCCTGAAGGCAGAAGGATCTCTTGTTTATTTTTTAAATAAAACTTGTCCAAAGCAATTCCCTTTATCCCGAAGTCTTGCTGACAGAATGAATTACATGGATAACTTTTGCTTAATAGGGCTGTTCAAGGAGTATCCGAAACTCTGCATTCGTTTGGGTTTTGGCGTATTTGGGATTCAAAGGAAATTCATTCCCTCACCATTTCTAACTTAATCCTCTGCTAGCATTTTCCCTTTCGTCTGTTTAGGAATCAGCTACGGTATGTTTTAGTCTTCATTCAGATTTTTTTTGGAAACTCAGAACTATAGCTATGTACTGTTTGCAAAGGGACATCATTAGAGGAGGCACTGGTCCCAAATCTGATAGCTAAACCAGACATGTGGGTCTGGTAGACAGAAGCTGGTGGGGCCCAAAAGATGAGTAATTAACACGTCTAAGAGATGGAGGAAGGACAGTGTTTTTCCCTGGGCAAAGCTTTCTGCGAGGCTTAGAGTTCAGTAGCAGCTGGCATGAGAGTGATGGCAGGAACTGGGCAGAGCAGAGAGGTCTGCCTGTCCCTTAGGCAAAGCCTGGTGATTCTTTTTTTTTTTTTTTTTTTGCGGTACGCGGGCCTCTCACTGTTGTGGCCTCTCCCGTTGTGGAGCACAGGCTCCAGACGCGCAGGCCCAGCGGCCATGGCTCACGGGCCCAGCCTCTCCGCGGCATGTGGGATCTTCCCGGACCGGGGCACGAACCCGTGTCCCCTGCATCGGCAGGCAGACTCAACCACTGCGCCACCAGGGAAGCCCCAGGCAACCTTTAAAAGCTCATCATCTGGTGGTGCTGCTAGTGATGATGATGATGAAAAAATTGGAGCTTATACCAGTTTTGACGCTTTGCACCTGCTGAGGCGTTCAGCACCGTCTTCCTCTCGTAGAAAGGACAGTGGTTTAATTTAGCCATGGGCTACAAGGTGACTGTAAATACTCATGTACTTGTGTAATTGAATTGGTGGTAAACTTATTTTTAGAACTCTTCTAAGAAGCTGATCATCCAACCACAAAGTTGCCAGGGGGAAATGAGAAGCAGATGGCTGAAGAGGACCTCGCTGTGTTGTCCGTGCCCATATGGGATGGTGCTGGGTGCTGGTTGCTCCTCTAGCAGGGTGCCTTGCCTCTGCCCAGTTTCCTCCAAGTGTATGAGCCAGCCTGGCACTGCAGTCCCAACTGTCCAGACTTGCATGTTTTGTTTTCCTCTGTTGGTTCATTCTGTGTCCATCAGCCCTCCGACTGGTTCATGTGTGAAGAATGATGGCTAGCCACAGTGCTTGCTAAAGAATTGGTTTATGATACAGCTTTATTGAGGTAGACTTTATATGCCAAAATTTCACCTATTTTAAGTATGTATTCGGAAGGCTTTTAGTAAATTTATACAGTGGTGCAACCATCATTACCATCCAGTTTTAGAACATTTCTGTCACCCCAAAAGTTATCTGGTACCCCTTTTGCAGCCAATTCACCCTTTCCCATTCAGCCCCAGGCAGCCCCTGAAAATGATTTATTTTTCAGTCAAAATGCAAGTAAGGATTTTGGTGATGCACAAAGTCAGGATATATACAATGGAATTACTAAAATAAATCCATGGAGAGACATTTGCGCAAATAATTGCACATATAACACACTATTTCCTAAAGACTTGTTTTACAGTACTGTCTCCCATGAGTCCTATTGTCTGTGCTATAAACAAACTCTGTGATTTTTAGGTTTTTTGGGGGGAGGGACAATTGAATAAAAATATTCTCAGTCCATTTGAGGTCCACAGACCAAGGGTTTTTTTGGTTTTTTTAAAAAAATTCTTATCGGAGTATAGTTGATTTACAGTGTTGTATAGTTTCAGTTGTACAGCAGAGTGAACCAGTTATACATATATCCACTGTTTTTTTCTTTTTAAGATTCTTTTCCCATATAGGCCATTACAGAGTATTGAGTAGAATTCCCTGTGCTATACAGCAGGTTCTTATCAGTTTTTTTTTTTTTTAGTTATTTTATTTTTGGCTGCATTTGGTCTTCGTTGCTGCGCGCGGGCTTTCTCTAGTTGCGGCGAGCGGAGGCTACTCTTGTTGCAGTGAGCGGGCTTCTCATTGTGGTGGCTTCTCTTGTTGCGGAGCACGGGCTCTAGGCGCGTGGGCTTCAGTACTTGTGGCACGCAGGCTCAGTAGTTGTGACTCGCGGGCTCTAGAGTGCAGGCTCAGTAGTTGTGGCGCAGGGGCTTAGGTGCTCCGCGGCATGTGGTATCTTCCCGGACGAGGGCTTGAACCCCTGTCCCCTGCACTGGCAGGCAGATTCTTAAACACTGCGCCACCAGGGAAGCCCTAGTTATCTATTTTATATACAATAATGGGTATATGTCAGTCCCAACCTCCTGATTTACCCTCCCCCTCCTTATCCCCCGGTAACTATAAGTTTGTTTTCTAAATCTGTGACTCTACTGCTGTTTTGTAAATAAGTTCATTTGTACCCTTTTTAAAAAATTCCACATGTAAATGATATCATATTTGTCTTTCTGTGTGCAACTTCACTAAGTATGATCATTTCTAGGTCCATCATGTTGCTGCAAATGGCATTATTTTATTCTTTTTCATGGCTGAGTAATATTCCAGTGTATATATGTACCACATCTTCTTTATCCATTCCTCTATTGATGGACATTTAGGTTGCTTCCATCTTCTGGCTATTGTAAATAGCGCTGCAATGAACATTGTGGTGCATGTGTCTTTTTGAATTATGGTTTTCTCTGGGTATATGCCCAGTAGTGGGATTGCTAGGTCGTATGGTAGTTCTATTTTTAGTTTTTTAAGGTACCTCCATACTGTTCTCCATAGTGTCTATATCAATTTACATTCCCACCGACAGTGCAAGAGTGTTCCCTTTTCTCCACACCCTCTCCAACATTTATTGTTTGTAGGTTTTCTGATGATCGCCCTTCTAACGGGTGTGAGGTGATACCTCATTGTAGTTTTGATTTGCATTTCTCTAATAATTAGTGATGCTGAGCCTCTTTTCATGTGCTTTTTGGCCATCAGACCAAGATTTTAAATTTTCCTTCTGGGATCACCACTTACTAAAATACCTAGACTCTGTAAAAGATCAGTTAACTAGTAAGTGTGTATTAGGAGGCAGTGGATGTACTGAGGTGATGAAGAGCTTGAATTTGGGTTCATATTCAGGCTCTGCAACTTGCATGTAACCCTAGTGAACTCACTCAGCTCCTTTATTCGTCAGCATTTGCAGCTCTAAAGTGGAGGTAATTATGTGCCTACCTCATTGTTGGCAGATTAAACACTCGGTGGCAAGCTTTCAAATATTTGCTGATGTTTACTGGGCAATTTGAATGATCAGTGCACAAAGCGTATACAGAAAAGTAGATAGAGGAGTTCTCCCCAGTGAGGAGCTTGCAGTGTAGTTGAGGAGAGAATGCTCATGAAACCAGTGGTGCTAAGAATGCAAAGTGAGTAAGGTGGGGTTTAGGAGAGTTCAGAGAAGGGGAAGATCACTCCTGTGTGGGAGGCACACAAGATTAATGAAGCTGGAAGAAACAAGAGAATAGGGAAATGACCTAGATGGGAGGGAAGGACAACAAGAACAAAGGCTCAAAGGTGCACCCAGCATGTCTCTACTGCTTGGTTAAGGACTTTTAGCCAGTGAGGACTGGTGTTAGCAGGCAGGTGGTCCAGAATGTGCCACGTGGACCCGATACGGCAGGTCCTACTCCTTTCCCCCATACTTCTTTTCTTTAACATGGGGGTTGATGTTTGCCCCCAGGGCTTCCTGCCCAAGTGGTCCTGAGACTCACAGGAATGGGCTTGTCTCTCCCATTCACGGAAGAGAAGAGGAGAAACAGGATTGATAAAGAGGGAGGAACACGCTTATCTGTAAACCTACAGTCTGATGGAGGAGCCATTCTGCAGAGCGTTTGGTGCAGTTAAAAGGAAAAAAACCAAAGCATCAGTTTGACTGTTGTGGGGACATTCTGCTAACCAGACAGATGGAGACTAAAGCTGAGGATACGTTGTTGACACAAACTGCAAAACTGGAAGAGGCAGTAGGAGATGGCTATCTCAGCTTCTGCGGGCTGGATAATTGGGCTAAAAAAAATCGAATACCTTGTGACCTTTTTTGGGTCATGTCTCAGAATAAAACAAAGGAAGTTGTTATATTAGGCTTAACATTAACCGCTAAGGCCGAATCACTTTATGAGGTGGAAGATGGAGGAGCCTTTGAAGACAGTGATTATGATCTCTTGAAATTATTTTTAGCACATTTTGAGATGTAGAGAACTCTCCAGAAGATAGTATAGAGGATTCTTGTATACTTCACACAGAGTTTTCCCTGTCATTGTCTTTCATGAGTATGGTACGTTTGTCCCAATTCATGAACCAATGCTGATACATAATTATTAACTAACGTCCATACTTTATTCAGATTTACTGTTTTTCCCTGCTGTTTTTTTGTTCATCTCGTCTGGGACAGCACATTACATCTAGTTGTCACGTCTCTCTAGGCTCCTATTGGTTGTGACCGTTTCTCAGATTTTTCTTGTTTTTGATGATCTTGACAATTTTGAGAATTACTGTTTGGAAGGAAGTCACTATTTGCAGCCCACACTTAAAGAGTGGGGAGTTAACGTTTCTCTTCTTTTAAGGAGGTGTCCCTATAAAAATTATGTGGAATTTTTCTGCGTGAGAGATTTGTCTGTTCTCCATTTGTTTATTTATTCAATCATTTATTTATATCACTATGGGCTCGTATTTGTTATCCTTTGAGTTACAATCCGGGCCATGATTAGGGGCTAGAATTCCTGAAATTGAGGTGTCGGCAGGGCTGTGTTCCTTCTGGAGGCTCTAGGGGAGAATATCTTGCCTTTTCCAGCTTCGAGAGGCACCTGTATACTGTGACTCATGGCCCCTTCCTCTGTCTTTCTTATTTTTAATTTTTAAAAAATTTTTGGCTGCGCCCTGTGGCATGCGGGATCTTACTTCCCTGACCAGGGATCAAACCCGTGCCCCCTGCAGTGGAAGCGCAGAGTCTTAACCACTGGACCCCCAGGGAATTCCCCCCTTCCTCTATCTTTAAAGCCAGTAGCATAGCATCTCCACATCTCTCGCCTCCCTCCTCCCCACTTCAGTCTCTCTGTCTCTCACCTCTGCTTCTGTCATCACATCTCCTTTTCCGACTTCGACCCTCCTGCCTGCCTCTGAAGTGGACACGTGATTACATTGGGCTCACCTGTATAATTCAGGATAATCTCCCCCTCTAGAAATTCTTAATTTATTCACATCTGGAGAGTTCCTTTTACTATGTAAGGTAGCATATTCAGAGGTTCTGGGATTGGGGGTAGCTGTCTTTGTTGTGGGGCAGGGGCATTATTTGGCCTACCGCAGTTGGTATTTTGTGCTTCATAGCCATTGCCGTCGTTGGACCCTTAGACTGTATCCAGTTTGGGCTATTATGAGATGCCTAAAGACATATTTTTGTATACTTGTATCTTCTTTTCTTTTTGCAATGTGTCCCTTAAGATAAATGTACAAGTGTAGGGTTCCTGGAGCAAAGGGCACGAACACCTTGTATTTGCTCTCCAAATACAAGTACATTTCTGGTAAATATAAGTATGTACATTCCCCTACAACCTCATGAACATTACTTTGATCCCTTAAAAGGTATGTTCCTATGGTTTGTTATAAAATGACATTTCATTGTTGTGTTCATTTAATTTCTTGACTGGCTAGGTTGCACATTTTTGGTGCACGTGCGTGTGTGTCCAAGTGTGTAAGGTGTGTGGTGTGTCATGTGTATTTTGAGAATAGTATCTTAGTTTGCTTTGCCCTTTAGTTGTATATGGAGCTAGAAGAATAGAGACAGAGGCGGACTCTTGCTTAAGTAAGTGTGTAAGGCGGGTATCAATAGATGACATATACAGAACTATCTTGCTTTCACTTCTCCATCGAAGAGAATGATCTTCAAAATGGAACAGAATTAAGAGGGATTTTAGAAGACAGTGCAAGATCATCTAGGTAAGTTGAATGAGTTCACATCTCTAGGGCCCACTAGATTGTGTCTCAGGGTGTTGAAAGAGTTAGCAGATAGCATCTCTGCGTCACTGCCAGTGATTGTTGAGTAAATCTTGGAGAATAATAAATAAATAATAAATAAATAATAAATAATAATAAATAAATAAATAAATCTTGGAGAGGTTCCAGAAGACCAGAGACATGCAAATGTTCTGTAGAGCTTTTGAAAAAGTCGAATTCCTAAAGCTGTTAATGTGGAAAAGCGCCCTTGCAAAAGTTCTGCATTATTATCGTACAAATGATTTATGAGCCTGTAGAAGACACTGCATTGATCCCTAGGAACCAGTATAATTTTACTAATGTGTAGCGACTGATTTATCACATTTTTTTAAGATAAGGGTTTTAGATTGGTAGAGTAAGAAAATGTCATAGACGTTGAAGCATCTGATAAAAATCTCCCACAGGTCTCCTTATGCACTTCATAGAGAAAAGTTGGAGGATGATGGACTAATTACATTCACAGTTGATTCTCTTCATATGCCATAGCATAATTAATGACTGAGTGTCGGCCTGGGAAGAAGTTTCTAGTGTCAGAACTTCAAGTTTTCCTTTGGCCCCAACTTAAGAAAGCTCCTTAGGATTTGGATAGAAATCTAAAAAGTCATATATTTTATGTGATTGATGATGCAGAGCTCAATGGGTTAGCTAAACCTATAGAATAAGGATTCACACTATGCAATACATGATGAAAATACACCAACTAGATAAATTTAATAGAAGTGATGAGAATTTTTAAAAACTGACGTTTTTAGAATTGAAATTGCAGTTCATTATCCTCCTTCTTTGGCTTTCTTGAATTTCCCCCAGTTAAAAGTGAAAGCAGTAGTACTTGTATGGTGAAAATTATTTTATTTCATGTATGATGGGAGAATGGTGGGTCCACCTATACATGGTTGATATGAGAGCAAGGTATAATATAGACATTGCTGGAATGAGAGGAAAATATCTGGGTGCTAACCCTGGCACTGCCATGAACTAGTTGGCATCTTGGGCGAGCAGTTGGCATCACCTTTCTGGGTCTGAGTTTTCTTATCTGAAAGTTGGGGACGGCAAAGGGTGGGGTGAAGCTAATTGCTTTGCCCCATTCCTGCTCTCAGGTTCCGTCAGGCTGTTACAAGTTCATCCTCATGTTCCTTGGTAAGTTTGGCCAAATTTCTAGACTAAATGGAACCTTCCAGACTTTCCTGGATTAAACAGACCCTTTCAGGCCCTCTCTGAAAGGGGCTGCATTTTCTTTTAATCTGCAGGTTCCTTCAGGTCTCCCTCCTTCAAGGTTCTGTTAGCCCATCCTTTTTTCAACCCTTTAATCCAAGGGTAATGAAGCACTGTACTTGGGCCCCCTTTGATCTTAGGAAGACCAACATCTTTTTTTGTTTAGGGCTCAGGCCGACCTTTGGGATTTCTGGATGAGCCTGGAGCCTCTCCTTCACCACCCCAAAAAGTTCTCCATGGCTTTACCCAAGGGCACTTGCCTTCAGCATCTCCATCCTCCATCAGTCTACCCTGGACCATCCTGACGACCACTGGCTCCTGGTCCTTGACTCTTCTCCTAGCTATCTTCCCAGCACCATTATTTTGATTCAGTTGTAGCCATAATGAACGTTTAATTTTGAACTTTTAAACTTCATATTGGTTCTCATTTGTATCTTCATGTTATCATTTCTAAAGGGGTTGAGAATATTTCATGTGCCTTAATTTCTTCTTGTCTAATTTTCCCCTACCATTAGTCACCAAGTAAGATCTAGTGTTTTTACTTTTGCTTTTATAGAGTACAATGTATTATGCACCTTCGTACAACCTAGCCTTTTGCTCCTTTTGTCTTATTGACTTAGATTAAATTCTCAGAGTTGATTCTTTTTATTTTATTTTTTTAATTGAAGTATAGTTGATTTACGTTGTGTTACTTTTGCTTTACAGCAAAGTGATTCAGATATATATATACACTTTTTAATATTCTTTTCCATGATGGTTTATCACAGGATACCGAATATAGTTCCCTGTGCTCTACAGTAGGACCTTGTTGTTTATCCGTTCTATATATAACAGTTTGTGCCTGCTAATCCCAAACTCCCAGTCCATCCCTCCCCCAGCCCCCTCCCTCTTGGCAACCACAAGTCTGTTCTCTATATCCGTGAGTCTGTTTCCTGGATAGGTTCATTTAAATTCTGAATTCTCAGAGATGAGAGTCTGATTGAGAGGTACATTGGTAGGATCCTTGTTGCATTTTAAGTGTTTTTGACTGACGAAATAAAGAAGAGAGATCACTTCAGCACATTACATTCTTTCCTTAAAACTTACAGATATTTAAGAATTTGGCATTTATAGTTAAACATATAAAATTCAGTCTCCTTCTAGGGCTTCCCTCAATACTGAAATAAGTTTGGTAGGAGGAATATTTTGCAACCTGAAATATCTCAGGTTGCAGTACTTTTCAGCCTGCTCTTACCTAAATTTCTCCTTGGAGTCTTATACCATAAATTCTTCCAGTGTCAGCAATTTCACATTTTCGCAGCCCGTGTTAGGTCCTTCCTGCTCTGCTATGCCTGTGCATGCTATAAGCTTTGCCTTATTTCGCATGACGTGTGCAGCTAACTTCAGATTCTAAGTCTAAGTTAATTACTGCTTAACTCAGGCAACTGCTGTATTGTCCAGACTCCTGCACACTGTCTGCCCAGCATAAGTATATCTTGGGTTGCCTATTATGTTTCTGGTTAGCACACTGGGCAGGAAACAAGCTAGCTGCTGTGCCTGTGACCAGGACTAGGGTCTTTGCTTACCTGAAAAACAGTTCTTTGACTTGCCACGTGTGGTCCGTCCTCTGCTACTGTGTCCTTGGAGGCCACCTCCCCACCGCTTGCCGAAAAAGCTTTCCCAGCCCCACCAGCTCAAGATAAGCAGAGCAAAATAGGAAGACACTTCTGTGTGGCCCATGGCTGCTCTGTACTTGTGTTTGCATCAGATGTCTGAATTTTCTCCCTTAAGAAATGAAAGAGCTTGAAACTGATCTTTTTGTCAGATTTAGGTGATGCTTTGTTCCTAACAAGGTTTCATGTTTATAAATAGGAAGTACTTAAAGCCTTTAGGATGTGAGAGCTTCTAAAGAAGCTTTTCAGTCTGTCTGCTTTTTCTGCGTGTTTTGGGGCTGGATAAATGTTAAGTAGTTCTAATACAGCATGATATGGTGGAATGGAAGTTAAGTGACTGTTGTATGTGATGTTAGCAACAGTGGAAGACGGACAATAAGCCACTTCTTCCCCCATCGTCACAGAGGTGCCTAGCCTGTGGACAGAGGCGCCTTCTGATTTTGTTCATCTTGAAAGTCTCTGAAGGTGGGTTTCTGTGCAATGCAGGAGTAAAAACTGTAACCAGAACTCTGGTTCAGTAGCTCTGACGAAGTCACCAGAGCTCCTTTAGCAACTGAGTTGTTTGCATGTCATAAAACTATGATATGACTCTAGGCAAATATTTATTTAGTGAGAAGTATAGGTGTGCACAGTAAGACTTTCTCCTTCCTTATGGAGTATTTCCTTCTGAAGTTCATTAGTCCCTGACTCCCGGACACCGTGATGTCATGGGAGTGGCACAGACCATACATGTCACAAGGTCTGAGTTCAAGCCACAGTCTGGCTAGTTCTCCATTAGTTGGAAGACTTCAGTCTCGTAAGTCACCTGAGGGGCCAGAGGTGTTTTCCCTATAAAATTAAGAGGGGTTGGAGGAAGTGTTGGATTAGGTCATTTCTAAGAATCCTTTTTGCTTTAAAATCTCTTATTCGAGTTTCTAAATTCCATTTTACCCCTTTTAATATAGTTACTTATTCATTTAACCAAACTTGGGAAATACAGAAAATTATAAACCAACACACACACACATACACACAAACACACCCTGTATTTCCATAACACAGACAAAATAATTGTTCATGTTTTGGAGTCTTTTTCCTTCTAGTCTTTTTTCTAAACAGATATGTAAGGATGTAAAAAACATAGCGTGTACATGTATTTCAAAATTGAAATCATACCGTATATACATTTTCATGAAATGACTTCTGTTTCATTTAACATTGTATCATAAGTATGGTCCCATGTCATCCCAGTAGTGCTCAGAGTTTTATGCAAAACCAGATTCCCTTGGTCATTTCTGCAGTTTCTTTTGACTTTTCCATATTAGAGACAACATTATAGGAACTGGCCAAGCTGCATACACTTAGCCCGTGAACATACTGTAAGTCCAAACAGCCAGCCTCTGCCATTCCAAAGACAAGCAGGGCGGAATACCCCAGAGCACTCTGTGCCTTTTTGCTGCCCACTGCATGAAGTCAGAGTGGGCACGGCCAGGGGTCAGACTGAGGCTGACAGATAACCCCTACAAAATTGCCTATGCGTGGTGACCCATCGGGGTCTCAAATGACCTCCACAAATAGTTTTAATTTGTGCACAACCAGGTGAAACAGGGCTGACGCTGGGAAAAGTGAGAAAGGAGGTGAAGTTGGTAACCAAGGCCTTTCTTCCTGTGCCCTGCTCCACACCCACACCTTGTCCCCTTTGACACCCCCCCTCCCCCAGTTCTCTCTGTCTCCTCTGTGGGCCTGCTACATTTTGTTCACGCTGCAGATAAAGTTCCTATCTCATGTTAACTGGAAGTTGTTGGATGTGGGGAGGGGCAGGGTAGGTTATAAGAAAGAAGAAATTATCTCCCCACTTTCTACATCAATGAATTTCCAAGTGGAAAGCTAATCTTAGGTAAGGTTAGAAGATCATGTGAAGATGAACTGGTCAACATTTAAAAATCATTTTCTACTATTTTTTGTTTGCTGGCGTGTAGTATTTCAACTACATTATAGGTCATGTTGGTTTTGAGTGACTTACCTGAAACTTAAACCCCAGGGAGCCTACATTAGGCAATACTCCATTCAGTGGGAAGTTTTATTACATCACTAGATGAGCTTTGAGGCACCTTCTAGTTCTGAAACTCTACAATTTATAGCATTGTTCCTATGGGAAAATGCATTCCAAGTTCCAAACAGCTGAGTCTTAGATCTCAGCTCCTTTAAGAGTTGTGGACCACTTATGTATAATATCATCTTTAGATGCAGGTAGGTGTATGTAATTCTCTTTATGTGTAGATAATGGTAATAAAACTGCTGTTTGAGCCCATATGATGTGTCAGATACTATAATCAGAGCCTCCGTACATTCCCTCGTTCTCTGCACAGTGGTTCTTTGAGGTAGGCGTTATGATCTCTATTTTACAGATGAGGAAGCTGAGGCCCAGCAGAACCAAGACATGACGGGCTGCAGACCTGTCCAACTCCAAATCTTGTGACCTTTCTTCTTCGGTGCCTGATGCCTCCTAACCATCTGCTAGTGAACCTTTCCTCTTTCTGCTTTGCCCCCAAAGGTCCTTCCACAAGAGAGGTGAAAGTCAATTCTTTTGAGTGTATCTGTTTTAAAGCAGTATTATTCCCTTTGAGAGACCCAAAACATGGATTCCCTTAGACGGAGTCACGTACCACGATGGATCTTTGCTGTTGCTTAGTGGGGGTGCATGGACAGTTGACCTGGTCTCAGGGGCCTGTTGAAAGAGTAGCCTTAGAAAAATCTTTTATACAAAGTAACACTAAAGTATCCAGTTATAAGATTAATACACACACTAAAACTGGTAGAGAGTAGAATGGTGTAGTCAGAAATGATGGACAGCAGGTTTCTCCCTTTTTTAAAACATATTCAATTACAGTATTCACATAAATCTAGCTTGAAATGTAAGCCAAGATATTCATGTGTTTGTTCATTCACTTATCAGCCGTAGGACTTTATTGAACCCTCTTAGGTACCAGGTTCCATGCTAGGCCCCAAACGACGCAAAACAGATGAGACACAGTCTCTGCCTTCATGGAGCTCAAAACTTAGCGAACGCAGGCCCAGAAATACCTTTTAAAATTACCTTGATTTTAAATGAACTCTCATCAAAGTAGAGCATATATATCTTGTATAGCATGCATCTGGTACCAATATTTCCAGTAACATAAAGACTAGTCCAGTATGTGTCGATTCTCTAAAACCAACTCACATATAATGATGCTGAAACTGTTGATTTTGAACATTTGCTTGACCAAAGTGTCAGTTAGTTAGTTAGTTAGTTAGTTTGTTTGTTTGTTTATTTATTTATTTATTTATTTGCGGTACGTGGGCCTCTCACTGTTGTGGCCTCTCCCGTTGCGGAGCACAGGCTCCGGACGCGCAGGCTCAGCGGCCGTGGCTCACGCGCCCAGCCGCTCCACGGCACGTGGGATCTTCCCGGACCGGGGCACGAACCCGCGTCCCCTGCATCGGCAGGCGGGCTCTCAACCACTGCGCCACCAGGGAAGCCCCAAAGTGTCAGTTTATTGAAGATGAGTTCTGTTTCATGTTTTACTGCTCTGCATCCTAAGATATGCTTCTCATGACCCATAAGACAAAGGGAAATTGAATGGAGGGAGTTAGAGAGTCCGCCATTTTGGGATTGATACCCTTGGGTTTACCGCTGGGTGTGAGTTGAGGTTCTGGGCTTCTCAGCTGGGTCTCAGTGGAAGGAATCCTATTAGAGTGATGTCTAAGGAGAAGACTGGTGAGGCTCCAAGTTGGGAACTCAGTCAGAGACTATTTCACACAGATCAGAGCTGAGCATGGTGGTGGCTCCCGGTGGCAGGATCCCCTCCTGGACCGTGTGTGTATTTCTGGAAGAGCAGGAGGGTGTTGGGGACAAGAACTCTGCTGTGCGCAACAGGTCAGTAGATTCAGCTGCTGCAGACTCTGCATGGCCCTCCCAAGGCTGGAGGGTGTTACAAGGGGAACCCAAAACCCACAGGGAACTTCATGTTCAAGTTGGGACACAGTGGACCTCATTTCTGGAAAGTACACTTTCCATGAGATGTGCTGCCACAAATCGTTCCGTGTATAATGTGCCTCCAAGTAGATTTTGTGGGAGAGAGTGGGGAAGGGGGGAGGGAGAGAGCCAACTTTATCTAGTTGTCAAAAACCAACTTTATCTAGTTTCCCACTCTCTCATTAAAATTTATTCAGTGGAAAGCATTTCCCCTGTTTCTGGATGAAAACATATCCCATGACTATTCTGATTCGTCTTACATAATAAAAAGTCCCAGTTTAATGTGCCAAATACTGAAAATGTCTTGTGTCATCTCATAGTCAGAGCTCCCAACTTCCAACTTCATTCCTACTTAGCCTGCTCCCCTTTTTCCAGGGAGGGCCTCTTGCAGTGAGAAGGGGCTGGGGTTGGATGCTTTCCCTCTTGCTTACTCAGTAGCTATTGCTTCTGACTTGGGCAGGGGTGAGGGGGACAAGAAGGGGCTCAGGAAAAGTTTGATTGGCAGGCAGAATCACAGGTGAGCCGCTTTTGTGTTGTAAGTGTCTAGAATCGGTTCTTTCTCTGGTGGGACCCTTTTGTGGTTCCTCAGAGATATCCTCTTACCTTGTCTCTGGGGACCTCTTACCTCCAGTTTCTTTGGTGTGACTGCTGCACTCTGTCCTTTCATAGACTCTGGAAAGCCCCCTGGTCCATGTGGACTCCTGTCTACTGGGTTCCATTGTTGTGCAAGAGGTGGCCCTTGTTGGGCAGAGCCTGAGATAGCCCCATACATGTGCTCAGGGTGTGGTCCATGTGTGGTCTTTGGGAAAGACTCATACATCTCTGCTCCCGCAAACTTGGGGGGAGCAAGCCAATCCCAGGGCAACTGTTATTTCCTCTGGCTTGTCCATCAGCATCCAGCCAGCCTACTTCTAGTCCTTTAAATTTCTTGAGTAGAAGTCATCAACAACGTTACCGTGTCTCCCGCTTTGCAGGAGTCTCCTGCTCTCCTAGGCCCCTCACTAGGCTAGCAGAGGAGGGCTGGTACTTCTGCCTGTTCCGGAATCTTTTACCCTATGACCAGAGCTACAGCCAGCTTGCTTCAATCATTCCCTCCTTTTAGCTACCAACAGGCTGGCCCATCTGCATCCTCACTGTGGGCGAGGAGCTGAAGGTCAGTGAAAATACTTTGGGACCGTTGGCCTTTGAAGAATTGCATCCAGGCCTGGCACTTAACTTTGGAATCTGATATCTAGTCTTAGTGGTTGCCGTGTCCATTTTGATATCCTGTAATACTCTTCTGGGAGGCCGTGCTTACCATACCCCCGATTTTGCCCTAGTTTCTTCATCTCTCTTTTTTTTCTCTCAGTACTTTTTATTGAAGAGAAGTAACAGTACATGGACGAGTAGGTTATTGCATACAACAAATTCTTCAGACACATAGTTCAGTGTTCTTCCCAGCTTGTGCCTTTACATTCTAGTTTATCAAAGTGTCTGTAATAGATTCTCAGTGCAGAGGAGATCAGCTCTGCCTGGTTCTCTCTCTCTCTCTCTCTTTTTCTCCCTCCCCATCTCCCCATTCTCTCTTTCTTCTTTTCCCTCCCCCCGCCTCTTTTCTTGGTAGTTGTTTGGCACAACGAAAGGATTTTCTAAGACATTTATTTAAAGTTTTTTTAAATTTATTTTATTTTTGGCTGCATTGGGTCTTCGTTGCTGCACGCGGGCTTTCTCTAGTTGCAGCGTGCAGCGGCTACTTAGATTTCCCCCTAATTTTCTGCCACTGCATTCTCTTTATTTCCTTCACAACACATATTTAGTATCTTTCTCTCCCATCAGATTGGAAGCCCTACAAAGGAAAAGTTCACACCTGTTTTATTCAGTAATATATACCTAACTGGTGCTCACTAAATATTTGTTGAATAAATGAGTGAAGGCATGAATAACCAAGTCAACTAAAGCCATCATTTCCCAAATGCATCTCTTCTTTTGTGTGAACTATTAACATCTGGGGGCTTGGTTGCATGGGATACACCTGTGGGGTTTAGGAAGTGCTGATGGCTTAACTTTTGGTGTACTTTTCATTATTGTCCCTTTCCCCCCTTCACTCCCACTTTTTTTCTCGCTCTTTTTTTAAAAATTTAATTGAATTTTTATTTATTTTTGGCTGCGTTGGGTCTTCGTTGCTGCGTGCAGGCTTTCTCCAGTTGCCGCGAGCGGGGCTACTCTTTGTTGTGGCGTGCGGGCTTCTCATCGCACCGGCTTCTCTTGTTGCGGAGCACGGGCTCTAGGCGTGAGGACTTCAGTAGTTGTGGCACGTGGGCTCAGTAGTTGTGGTGCATGGTCTTGGCTGCTCCACAGCACATGGCATCTTCCCGGACCAGGGATCGAACCCGTGTCCCCGGCGTTGGCAGGCAGACTCTCAACCGCTGCGCCACCAGGGAAGTCCCTTTTCTCACTGTTTTCTAACAGGAACTTAGTTTGAGGCTGGCAGGGCCACCGCCCCATTTTACAGGTAACCACAGCAAAAGGAGGAGGACTTAGGGGTGAGATCATGGAAAGGGTTACTGGCCAGTGTGGCCCAGAGATCAGCACTGCCAGCTCTCTCCTGGGCTTTTCCCTGTCGTCACAGCTGTCCTCTGGCCTTGCAGCAAGGCTGTGGCCTGGCTTACCACTTCCAAATCACACAAAGGTGACAGCAGCCCAGCTGCCGTTTGGAATGCAAAGACTAGTTCCCCGCCCAGAGTCTATTGTGCATGGTGCAAAGCAAGAGAATCTCTAAGAGTCATCCCTAGGAAAGTGGTGCGTTTGCAGGTGGCATGTCCCCTCCCTGGGCTCAGCCCACACAGTTGGAGGCTCCTGGGCCTGCTTCCTGAGGGAACAGTAGCAGCTGGATTCTGAAGGAAGGTGTTGGGCTTGGACTGGGGTAGGCTGGGCAATTGCCTTAGCTTTCATTCTCTCCCAACTGCTCACCAGACTGCCCTGACCCCGGCCACAGTCAGAGAACTTTACATTCTTGAATGTTTTACTGGCACAGGGCCCCTGGGGCAGTCCAGACTCCCTGAGGCGACAGCCTTGAGGTGCTCACTCAGGAGGAGGGAAGCTTATCTCATAAGTGCACATTCTTCTGGTCTGTCCTATCTGGTTATTATCACATCGAAACTGCAGCTGTTGACGTTTGCTTAATTACTGTCTGTTGATTGTGCAGTAATAGACCATCAGTTTCTTTGGTTAGTTATTACTGCCTTGTCATTTTTTTTTTTTTTTTTTTTTTGCGGTACGCGGGCCTCTCACTGTTGTGGCCTCTCCCGCTGCGGAGCACAGGCTCCGGACGCGCAGGCCCAGCGGCCATGGCTCACGGGCCCAGCCGCTCCACGGCATGTGGGATCTTCCCAGACCGGGGCACGAACCCGCGTCCCCCGCATCGGCAGGAGGACTCTCACCCAGGGCGCCACCAGGGAAGCCCTGCCTTGTCATTTTAAAGTGCTCACTGCAACATGGCAGTATTTTACTTGCTGCTGTCTTTTTGATGATTATCGTTATGTATACTAACAGTAAATGCCTTACATTTGAGAGGTGCTTCAGAGTTAGTAGAGCATTTTCATTTTGTTATCTCATTTGGCTTTTTTATAGGAAAATCCAAGTAGGCAACTTATTTTAGGAGAGTGGGAGGTAAGGTTTTTATCCTAGGTATTACTTGACTACAAATTTGGCATAATTAGTTTCTACACCAAGTATGTCTTACATTAGTAGTAAAAATTAAAAAGTGAATTTAAAATTTTTATGGCCTCCATTTCTTTAACACTTCTTTGCAAACTTCAAAAAGTAGAATAGTAGAGGACAGATTCTGTCCAGGGACGTATAAAATAAATCATAGTTTCTTGGCTAGGTGCCACTACTCTAGGAATTGAACCAGATTATGGTTTAACCCTATATCTATCATAAAGAAAAGAGTTTGCTTAGCATAGAGGTGTCCGTTTCTTTGTCTTTGTTCATATTGAGGTGAAATTCGCACGACATAAAATTAACCATGTTAAAGTGAAAAACGGAGGCAACCGCCACTCTATCTAATTCTGAAACATTTTCATCACTTTAAAATAAAACCTCATGCCACTAAGCAGTTACTTCCCATTCTCCATTCCCTGTAGCCCTAGGCAACCAGTAATCTGCTGTTTCTATGGATTTAACTATTCTGGACGTTTCATATAAATGGAATCATACAATATGTGTCCTTTTGTGTCTGGCTTCTTTCACTTAGCATGTTTTTAAGGTTCATCCATGTTGTAGCATCCATGCATACTTCATTCCTTTGAATGGCTGCGTATCCAGTATTTTTAATATCAAAAAATTTGCGGGGTTATGAAAACTCCAATATCTACCCACACGTAGACCCACCATATCCTTCCCTCCATTGGCAATAACATCCTCTCACCATAAGCTTGGGATTTTAGTCCATTATAATGTACATATCCTGAAGGAACCTGTGCAGTTAAAGCTGTAATTTGTAGCATATTACGTAAGACTCAGGAAGAAGGCTGTAGGCTGATCTGTGCAAGGCTTACACATAACTCTTTGTACAGTAAGATACCTCCAAGGGGGATAAGAAATGATCACTAGGGGCTTTCCTGGTGGCTCAGTGGTTGAGAGTCCGCCTGCCGATGCAGGGGACACGGGTTCGTTCCCCGGTCCGGGAAGATCCCACGTGCCGCGGAGCGGCTGGGCCCGTGAGCCATGGCTGCTGAGTCTGCGTGTCTGGAGCCTGTGCTCCTCAACAGGAGAGGGCACAACAGTGAGAGGCCCGCGTACCGCAAAAAAAAAAAAAAAAAAAAAAAGAAATGATCACTAAATTATGTAAAGAAAATAATGAATTAATGCAAATATTCTCAAGACCCTCACATCATGGAAGTTTGTGCTTTCATGATTTTTACTGGTTATTCTTGGAGCACATGTCGATTTTTAGTCTCCTTTTATTAGTGCCCACTCGGTGGTTGGGACCTGCTAGTTTAAAATCTTTTCTTCAGCTTTCCTAAGTGTCGTGGCATAAAGATAAGAGACTGAGCTTCAGAGATGGACAGAGCGAGGTTCAAATCCCACCTCCACTGCTTGTTAGCCATTTGTCCTTGGGCACATGACTTAAAACTCCACCATGGTTATAATGGGAGTGTGCTATCTGCTTGCAGTAGGCTGAAAAATGGCCCCCCAAAGATATCCATGCCCTAATCCCTGCAACCTATAAATATTACTTTATCTGAAAAAGAAGAGGCTTTGCAGATGTGATTAAATCAAGGATCTTGAGATGAGGAGATTATCCTGGATTATCTAGGTGGGCCCTAAATGTCATCACAGTAGCCTAATAGGAGAGAGGCAGGGGGATTACACACAGAGGCACAGAGAGGAGACGGTGATGTGAGGATGGAAGCAGACTGAAATGACATGACCATCAATCAAGGAGTGCCAGTGCTGGTAGCAGCCAGCAGCTGGGAGAGGCAAGGGACAGAGTCTCCCCTAGCACCTCCAGAGGGAGTATGGCCCAGCCAACACGTTGATTTCAGCACAGGAATACTGGCTTTGGACGGCTGGGCTCCAGAACCATGAAGGAATAAATTTCTGTCGTTTGAAGCCACCAAGTTTGTTGTCATCTGCTACAACCTTCTCAGGAAACAAATATCCTTCTTTTATATAATAACTTATAACTGCCTATTACTGGCACGTTATACTTAATTTTCCTCCTTTAGTCCTTGTGTCAATGGTGGTGTTTCTCAGACTTTGAGAATAGTGGCTAAGAGTTTTAGCTCTAGAGCAAGGTTTCTCAGCCATAGCACTGTTGATAATTCTTTGCTGTGGAGCTGTCCTCTGCATTATAGGAAGTTTTGCAGCATTTCTACCCACTAGATGCCAGCAGCACCTTCGCTCCAGTTGTGACAACAGAAAACATCTCCAGACATTGCCGAATGGCACCTGGGGAACAGAACACTCCCTGTTGAGAACCACTAACCTGGAGTGTGACTTCTGGGTTTGATCCCAGCTCCATCACTGAGTAGCTGTGTGGTCCCAAGCAGGTTAGGCAACCCCACTGAGCCTCAGTTTCATTATCTATAAAAGAGTAATAGTACCTACATCGCAGAGTGGTTGTGAGGTTATTCAGATGATGTGATATACGTGAAGGCCTCAAAACAGTGCCTGGTACCTAGTAAAATGTTTAATAAGTGAAAACAATTATTAACTCATGCTCTGCCATACTAGTTTATCATATGATTTTCTCTAGTTTCCTTTGCAGAAATAATGAGCATTTTAAAACATTTCCAAATATGTAGTGACTTCCGTTGTAAAGATCAGTGTTTGAAATTAAACATCCTGCTTTCGTTGCCCTGGCCTCCCACCCCGCTACTCCCCAGCCCTGTGCCTGAGAGTTGAGGAATCATGGCTTGAATTGCATGCTCCGATCACCTGTCAGTCATACTAACTTACTGAACTCTTCATATAATTCCCTGGGTAAGGCGTAGCAACAAGAAAACCCCCTTCCATCTGTCAGTGATACTTCTATGATTCCATAATTACAGCTTTCTCCTCAGTGACATAGCTGTTGAATTCATGTATGGATGTGTCAGTGTCTCCACTCAAGTTTGCGAAATATTTAGCAGCATTTAGCAGTTTTTGGTGACATGTTAGAAAGCGTTTTGAACAGATACCATCATCTACTTTTGT
The DNA here is from genome assembly GCF_964270905.1 of Leucopleurus acutus. Lineage (NCBI taxonomy): Eukaryota > Metazoa > Chordata > Mammalia > Artiodactyla > Delphinidae > Leucopleurus > Leucopleurus acutus. The sequence continues at coordinate 50,582,859 of NC_139150.1, read as the reverse complement.
GAGGAAGAGGAAAGCACTCCAACTGTGGTTTAGGCCATTGTGTTTCTTAGCACGGGGGACACAGCAGTGAATAAAACAAAGATTCCGCCATTCTCAATGAGCTTGCGTTCAAGCACAGAGGAGAACTATGCACAGTCTGTAAGTCAGCGGTGTAGCGTATTAGATGGTGATCAGAACTGTGGGAAAACAAATAGTCCAGCGTAAGGGGGATTGGGAGTGCTGGAGGTGGCACCCGGGAAGAGATGCGGTCTTGAGCAGGGCAGGAACATGTTTGAATATTTTCATAGGGATAAGTGAAAATGTCTTCGACGTGGATTGAAACCAATGTTTGCTAATGTATTTCTGCTGATAACGAACAGTTGGAATATCCGAGGAGCTGAACCTCTGTTCCTTCTCCACAGTACTGCCTGGGAGTGTCTTTCACAGTTAAGCCATGTGGCTTTGGTTTATCCCAGCTGCCGTGGGAATTCTTGATAGAAATGGTTCTGGGATAATTACTGGCAGTGCAGTCTCAGGGAAGGACTATGCCTAGCAGATCAGAGCACTTTTTTTTTTTTTCTCTTACGTCAAATAGATCATCTTTTTCATTCTGGCTCTCCACATATAAAGTGGATGATCTGGGGACAAGTCACTTAATCTCTCCAAGCCCCAGTCTCCTTATATCCTTTGTCAGGACTAAATGAAATAATGTATTGAAAGCACTTTGACCTGTGTCAGGAGCATGATAAACCCTCAGAAGATGCTGGTACAGGCATACCTCGTTTCATGGCACTTCACTTTATTGTACTTCCAAGATACTGCATTTTTTTACAAATTGAAGGTTTGTGGCAACCCTGCATCAAGCGAGTCTATGGGTCATTTTCCCAACAGCATTTGCTCATTTTGTTTCTCATGTCACATTTTGGTAATTCTTGCAATATTTCAAACCTCCACTAGCAAAAAAGATTATAACTCACTAAGGCTCAGATGATGGTTAGCATGTTTTAGCAATAAAATATTTGAAAATTGAAATGTACATTTTTTTTAAGACATAATGCTACTGCACACCTAATGGACTACAGTCTAGTGTAAACATAACTCTCATATGCACTGGGAAACCAAAAAATTCGTGTGACTTTATTGCAATATTCATTTTATTGTGATGTTCTGGAACTGAACCTGTGCTATCTCTGAGGTCTGCCTATAGTTGTAATTTTACAATTAGCACAATAAATATTTCTAAGGGAATATGTAAATATGGTAATTGTAAAGTGTACCCGTAATTGTAAAGTGTACCCGTAATTGTTGGTTTCAGATGCATGCAAACATCTCTGTAATAAACTCTGCCTGCAAAAGGGGGGTCCTAGGTAGAGAGCCCGTGAACTGGCCTCTTGTGAGCTTGGGCCCCAGACACACTGTAAGGACTCTGTGCAGACCCTCACAAAGGGAGATTGAAATGAGAGCGTAGACACAGTGAATAATTCAGATAATAAATGTCTGGCTGTTGAAAAACGTGATTAATTAGTTCTCATGGATGGTTCTGTTGATTGGCTTTTCTAAGTAATTGCGTGGCTCTTCACTTTACTGGTAGAGACCTAGATGGACATTTGTTAAATGGTTCTGGAGTAGAACGAGTCACCCAGTTATGCTGAATGAGTTCAGAAATTCCTCCAGGAATCAAAGGCTTCGCTGGGAAAAGGTCAGGAGCGGGGGGTGCATCTGGGATGTACTGCCGCACTGCAGCAGAAGTTTTGGAACTGGTGGAGGTGGTGGCTGCACAACATTGTGACTGTACCAAGTGCCACTGAGTTGTTCGCTTTAACATGGTTACTTCTGTGTTATGTGAATTTCACTTCAGGAAGTTTTTAAAAAGGAAATTTCTGACACTGCCAAATTCCCCACCTCCTTGTCTAGTCTTTAAGAGTTATTAAAGGATATGATAGTCTGACATTTATATGTATATAAATATATATGTAAATGTACATATGTATAATATATGGAATAACTTTTCTTTAACTTTAGAAATGTATTAGAAGTTTAATATTTCAGTATATGCCAACACTTTGTGCTTGTTTGCTAATTTATACAATTCAGGCCTTCCCAGCTCTAAAATTTTATGGTGCTATATTGGTTACATAGATAGAGGCCAAAGCGATATCCCCACAGTATCTGTCAGGGTATCTTGCCCATAGTAGTTGCCCAATAACTGTTCATTGAATTGAACGTATGTTGTTTTCTGTGTTGCTCATAGGTTATAATTTCATACTTTAATGGAAGTGGACTTACACTGTACAGTATTAGAGATCTTCAAGTTCAGTTTGCTCTAAAATGAGTAACCTAGGCCCAGAGGGGTTAGGTTACTCCTAGAGCTAGGGGAAAGGCAGGAAGTTGTGGTTCCCTGCCTTACCCAGTTTTATTGAGCTATCATTGACATACAGCAGCGTATAAGTTGAAGATGTACAGCATAATGTTTTGACTTACATATATTGTAAAATGATTACCACAGTAAGTTTAGTTAACGTTCATTATCCCATATAGGTACAAAAAAAAAAAGAAAATAGTTTTTTCCTTATGATAAGAGCTCTTAAGATCTACTCTCTTAACAGCTTTCAAATATAACACACAACAGTGTTAACTATACTCATTATGCTACAGATTACATATCTCCAGTACTTATTTATCTTATAACTGGAAGTGTGTACCTTTTGACTACCTTCACACAATTCCCCCTTACCCCATGCCCTACCTCTGGTAAACACAAATCTCAACTTTTTTTCTTTGAGTTTGTTTTTTTCTTTTTCTTTTAGATTCCACATGTGTGAAAGATCTATAGCACTTGTCTTTCTCTGACTTTTCACTTGGCATAAAGCCTTCAAGTTTCATTCATGTTGTCACAAATGGCATGATTGCCTCCATTTTTATGATTGAATAATATTCTGTTGTATGTATGTGTGATATATATCACAAGGTCTTTATCCATTCATCTGTCAATGGACCCTTAGGTTGATTTCATGTTTTGGCTACTGTGAATAAGACTGCTGTGAACATGGGGGTGCAGCTATCTCTTCAACATAGTGTTTTTTCCTAATTTAATTTTTATTTTATATTGGAGTAGTGTTGATTTACAATACTGTGTTAGTTTCAGGTGTATAGCAAAGTGATTCAGTTATACATATATCCATTCTTTTTCAGATTCTTTTCCCATATAGGTTATTACAGGATATTGAGTAGAGTTCTTTGTGCTATACAGTGGGTCCTTGTTGGTTATCTACTTTATATATAGTAGCGTGTATATGTTAATCCCAAACTCCTAATTTAAGTTTTTTTGAAGTCTGTGAGTCTGTTTCTGTTTTGTAAATAAGTTCATTTGTATCATTTGTTTAGGTTCCACATATAAGTGATATCATAGGATATCTGACAGTTCACTGAGTATGATAATCTCTAGGTCCATCCGTGTTGCTGCAAATGGCATTCATTCTTCTTTCTATGGCTGAGTAATATTCCATTGTGTATATGTAGCACACCTTCTTTATCCATTCCTCTGTCCATGGACATTTAGTTCCTTCCATGTCTTGGCTGTTGTAAATAGTGCTGCAGTGAACGCTGGGGTGCACGTATCTTTTCGAATTACGGTTTTCTTCAGATATATGCACAGGAGTGGGATTGCTAGTCAACATAGTGTTTTAATTTCCTTCAGGTATATTCTCAGATGTGGAATTGCTGGATCATATGGTAATTCTATTTTTTATTTTTTGAGTACCCGCCATAATGTTTTCCATAGTGCTTGCAGCAATTTACAATCCCATCAACAGTGCACGAGGACTTTCTTTTCTCCCAGGATGTTGTTTTTTAACTTAGCATTTGTGAAAACATGTGTAGGTAATTCATTCATCCATAGCTATTGGAATATGATTTGGTGTCCTTTTTTTCTTTGCCTTTGCTCTTTTTCCTCCCTCCCTCCCTCCTCTCCTCCCTCCCTCCTCTCCTCCCTCCCTCCCTCCCTTCCGTCCCTTCCTCTTCCCGCCCCTCCTTTTTTGAAAGATTCATGTGACCTGATGCTCTAGAAAACTTAAGTTTCTAGGAACATAAGACCAGAGTTTCATTCCTCCTTTTGCCACTAGTTAACCGTGTGTTAAAATTTTAGCCAGTTCTTCCTCTCCGGGTTTCTCTTACCTCACCTATCAAAAGGCCAGAGTAGTGCTTTCCCTGCCTTAAGGGTCAGGGACCAGACTAGATACTAGATGTGCTTTTGAGGCTTCGTTTGATTTTACATCCCAATTCAGTGATTAGTTGGTGGACTTGCTTTGAGCTGACTTAAAGATGAGGGGCTATTGCAGGTTCTGTTTATAACTATCTTTCATACTGTTCTTAACTATTTTTCATACTGTTTTCATGATAGTACTTGAGAAAGGATATAGGAGGAATGGATATTGCTGTGGAAGAGGTGGAAAGGGGTCATATCTGGAGTGCATGCAGACAAGGATTCTATTGTATGTTAAGTTCAGTGTAATAGAGTGTGGTTGGGTGAGATTAGAAAGTTTGAAGGGGTTTTGTGAACAGTAGGATCATTAGCCCCGGGGACATAAAAATGCGGCTGGCAAACTGTGTCCAAAACAAACAAGGTAGTTCTTTTGTTTTTTTAGTGAAAATAAAGGAGGAAATGGACATTTTTTTTAAAAAGGGAAATAACCCAGGAAGAGCAGGCAGGAGGAAAAAATATGGAGAAAGGGGCAGTTTAGATTCAGTAAAAATAAAATTCAGTACCTGAGCTTACTGGCTAATATAATGCCACGTGAATCTTGAAATCTGCAAGTTCTATTTCATCTCTTCACAAGTCTTCCCCCAGCAAAATTTGCTGTAAATCTACTTTGCATAAAAGTTAAATATTTATTTGTATAAAAGGAATACATTGCTCATGTAGAAAATTTAGAAAGTACAGGTGATAAAAGAAGATAAAACCTCTAGTAACCTCACAATTTGGAATAACCAATTTAAATAATTTTGGTATGTATCCTTCAATCTTTTCTACGTCCATTCACTGCACATCTTCTAAAAACATAATCATAGGGGATATGCTGCTTTAGAATCTGCTTTTTAAAAAGTTAAGATGGCTTGAATATATTTTCTGTCTCTAAATAGTCTTCAATAATATTTTTAATCATTGCATTTTTAGTGGACATCGCATAATGTGTACAAATTACTAGTGTCAGAAATGTATTTTAATCATTAAATATTATAAATATGCTTTAAACATCTGCAGTCATTTCCATGGGATAAGTTCCTGGAAATGCAATTACTGGATCGGTGTAGTTGCAGAATGTTAGGTTTTTTAAATGTGCATTGCCGAATTTGTCTCTTGGAAAATGATACCTATATAGATTCAGACCAGCAGTGGGAGTGGCCAATTCCCGTTTGCTTGAAAGCACTGGATGTGATCACTTTTTTAAAGCCTTTGACACGTTAATGCTGAAAACAGTGTGTCATGTTTTAATTTGCACATATTTGCTTTTAGATATGTTTGAATTTGTTTGTATGATTTCTTTTGTAAATTGTCTTATGTCACTTGCCTGTTTTTGAAAGCAAGATTTTTAATCAATTCACAAAAACTCTCTTTGGTTAAGGTTATTAACTCCCTTTCTGCCACATGTTGCAAATATTTTGTTTAATTCACCTGCCTTTCAGTTTTGTGTTTGGTGGTTTTATTTTTCTCAAAGATTAACATTTTTATGCTATCAAATCTAATATTTTCCCCTGTGATTTTGGCCTGTATTAGGCTTAGACATTTCTTTTCCACCCCATTATTATATAAATATTACCTTAATTTTCTTCCAGTACTTTTGTGGTTTCATTTTTCACACTTAATTTTATTGCATCCAAAATTTATTTTTATGTGAGGCAGGAGATGGGGATCCAACTTAATCTTTTCGAAAATGAATAACCGGTTGATGAACCTGATTTAATAATCCATCCTTTTTGCATTAATTTGAAATGTCATTTTAATTATATGCTGAATTT